>NC_090445.1:741424160-742674160 GCF_031143425.1 Pleurodeles waltl | reverse complement strand
CTGCCTATACACTGTGTAGAGGGAGCAAACAGACCTTACCCTGAGTTATTCATAGGCTACTGCCCTTCTAAAGGGACCACATCATTGCCAAATATACTAGATCTGTCTTCATTCTAGCTGTTGGATACGGGCAAAGAAGCTTAATTCAGCTGAATCGCAGGCTGAATCCCATGAAGCTGAGAACCTCACTTAGATATGTCCAGCTGAGTGAATCAAACTCCCTTTCTATTCCATAGCCGCCATTGAGAGAGGTAAGTCTGAGGTTTATGCCATAAGGTGGAATAACTTCCTCAGTCAGGTGAGTTATTATGGCTAGGTATGAAGCCATTTTTGTTTGGGTAGACCAAATGGTGTAGCTCTTGAACGATTCTAGAGCAATGCTTAATTTGACCCAGTGATTTCTGGTGCTCTGTATCAGCGCTTACTTGTCAACACCGGCACTTATGATAGTTTGCCACATGGTGACGCTGTTTATCTAATTTAGACACCAACACAATCATGGTTGTTTGTTAGTTCAATAAAGCTTAAAAATGACCAGTACCTGCCTCCCATGCCATTCTTATAGCTTTTGGGGCCTGAAATAATCTGAATTGTCACACGTAGATTGATAGTAGTTGTATTGGTGCAAACTGCTGTGGCCTGCTAACAAGGGCCCTGGCGCTTATTTTTTTTGCAAATGAAGCACTGTTCTATAGCCTTATTTTTCCCAGAATTTTGTTATCTATATGCACTATTGGCAAAGAATTATAAGAAGTCTCTGTTAGTGGGTCCCAGTGTCTCATACATTAACTTGTTACCAACTTTTTTTCTAAAGTTTAAGTAGGCAGCAGGAAAGTTTAACAATGTAAATGGTATCACCTTCCAAAAAGAGCTAAGTTGAAATCCTCAGAGGCTAAGAATAGTAGGTCCATTACAAGTCTTCTGTTCTTTGCTACAATACAGGGAGTGCAGAATTATTAGGCAAATGAGTATTTTGACCACATCATCCTCTTTATGCATGTTGTCTTACTCCAAGCTGTATAGGCTCGAAAGCCTACTACCAATTAAGCATATTAGGTGATGTGCATCTCTGTAATGAGAAGGGGTGTGGTCTAATGACATCAACACCCTATATCAGGTGTGCATAATTATTAGGCAACTTCCTTTCCTTTGGCAAAATGGGTCAAAAGAAGGACTTGACAGGCTCAGAAAAGTCAAAAATAGTGAGATATCTTGCAGAGGGATGCAGCACTCTTAAAATTGCAAAGCTTCTGAAGCGTGATCATCGAACAATCAAGCGTTTCATTCAAAATAGTCAACAGGGTCGCAAGAAGCGTGTGGAAAAACCAAGGCACAAAATAACTGCCCATGAACTGAGAAAAGTCAAGCGTGCAGCTGCCACGATGCCACTTGCCACCAGTTTGGCCATATTTCAGAGCTGCAACATCACTGGAGTGCCCAAAAGCACAAGGTGTGCAATACTCAGAGACATGGCCAAGGTAAGAAAGGCTGAAAGACGACCACCACTGAACAAGACACACAAGCTGAAACGTCAAGACTGGGCTAAGAAATATCTCAAGACTGATTTTTCTAAGGTTTTATGGACTGATGAAATGAGAGTGAGTCTTGATGGGCCAGATGGATGGGCCCGTGGCTGGATTGGTAAAGGGCAGAGAGCTCCAGTCCGACTCAGACGCCAGCAAGGTGGAGGTGGAGTACTGGTTTGGGCTGGTATCATCAAAGATGAGCTTGTGGGGCCTTTTCGGGTTGAGGATGGAGTCAAGCTCAACTCCCAGTCCTACTGCCAGTTCCTGGAAGACACCTTCTTCAAGCAGTGGTACAGGAAGAAGTCTGCATCCTTCAAGAAAAACATGATTTTCATGCAGGACAATGCTCCATCACACGCGTCCAAGTACTCCACAGCGTGGCTGGCAAGAAAGGGTATAAAAGAAGGAAATCTAATGACATGGCCTCCTTGTTCACCTGATCTGAACCCCATTGAGAACCTGTGGTCCATCATCAAATGTGAGATTTACAAGGAGGGAAAACAGTACACCTCTCTGAACAGTGTCTGGGAGGCTGTGGTTGCTGCTGCACGCAATGTTGATGGTGAACAGATCAAAACACTGACAGAATCCATGGATGGCAGGCTTTTGAGTGTCCTTGCAAAGAAAGGTGGCTATATTGGTCACTGATTTGTTTTTGTTTTGTTTTTGAATGTCAGAAATGTATATTTGTGAATGTTGAGATGTTATATTGGTTTCACTGGTAATGATAAATAATTGAAATGGGTATATATTTTTTTTTGTTAAGTTGCCTAATAATTATGCACAGTGATAGTCACCTGCACACACAGATATCCCCCTAACATAGCTAAAACTAAAAACAAACTAAAAACTACTTCCAAAAATATTCAGTTTTGATATTAATGAGTTTTTTGGGTTCATTGAGAACATGGTTGTTGTTCAATAATAAAATTAATCCTCAAAAATACAACTTGCCTAATAATTCTGCACTCCCTGTAATAGTTTAACTCTTACATTGCCAACTATAACTGTTTTTGGACTTTTAACTAAACTTGAGGGGGATTTCTCATTAATTTCTTTGAGACGGCTGATTTAAGTTTGAAACCCTCACTTATATAACATGTGACCACAGCCAATATATCCGTGTGGTTCTGGTAAAACAGTGCCTAGGAAGTAGGATTAAAATACAACGAGAAAGAATGCATTGCTTAAGAATTGTAGGTAATACAGCCATTGATCATAACTGAACTAGAATGTGGTACCGGTATGTGCTACGGCAGCATGTTGGTTAGGAGAAGACAATCAGCACAAAGTGCTAATCAGCACAAAACGAAGCCACAGTCAGATATTCCTTGCTGGTCTCTGCAATTCATTGCGCAATACATACAATAAAAGTAAGATTTCACTATATTCATATAAGACCATGTCCTTGCAGTTTGTGTGGCTACTAGCTTGAAGGCAAGATAGACGGCAGCAAAACCCTGTCGCAAAACAAATTACACGTTAAAACTGACAGCATTTTGTAATTAATATCTGTAAAATCTTTGTCTAAACTGGTTATAGTATATTGAACGAACGGTCTTTGGTAAATGGTTGTTTTTAGTCATAGAATAGCAAAGGATACATTTTCAATGTTACATGTTCTTATGTTACCAGAGTTTCTCACAACATGCAGACTGGTTTAAAATACATTGAGAATTCGTGATCAGGGTTTTTTCAGAGGTCCGTGGAAGAGTCAGGAGTCAGGGATAGCAGTTCATGACAGTGGTTCCCTAATTGATTTTCCTCTAGGGCTTTCCTATTATTTGTCTTTTTCTTGACTGTTCTGTGTTGCGTAGCATCAAAATGAGCATATTCATGCTAAATGCACAACCATATAAATGCAGGTCATCAATTAAGAGTTTATGTGTATTATAAAATGGTTGTTAGCGGGCCAGACATAGATGGCTGACAGTTGTCTTCACATAAAAGACACAAAACACAATTATCATCTTGGGTTTTAAAAGGAAAGCTGCATGTTGGAATTTACCAAACTGTATTGTGACAGTTGATTGAACTTCTTTCCAGTATTAAGATGCCTGATTTGGCATTAGTCCTCGAATTGACCGTTGCCTCACAAAGTGGGAATGTTGTCGAGAATTGCTTTTTTCAGATTAGTTATTGTTTGCATTTTGATAACAGCAAAACACTGGGCCCTTGTTACAGCACACATTGTTTCAAGGTTCAATTACTAACTCCTGAAAGACGACGCCCTGCTGATTTTTAGCTGGTGAAAGACACTTCACTTCTACTTATTTTGCCCATAGGCAGGAAAGGGTTTATCTGATGGGCTGCGGGGTTTTAGTCTGCTTTGTTTATTATTTTTTTAATTTACGGAGTTATATATAGTGTTGACATGTGTCCTTGCGCTCACTTCGGAGCAGCAAGTGATTATGCAAATAGTCAAGTTAGGGAAAAATGGCAGAACATCAGGAAGAATAAATGAACACGAGAAGGGCGCAGTTCAAAGGAGAGGTCCAAACAGCATCAGAACAAGAGCTTTGTCCTACGTTGGACAATAAGATGAGAAAAGGCAAAAGGAATGGAGGTCAAGGCCTTCTTCAATCGGAATTTGAATCAGTCAGAATTTATGAAGTGCACTACTCACCAGCAAGGGTCACAGGCACTGTGGGGGTTGGGTCCTCTGTGCTTCAGTAGAAGAGCAAGGTCTTAAGGTCCTTCCTGAATTGTGGTAACAATGGTGACTGCCTGAATGGAAGAGGCAAGGTGTTCCAGTTCTTTGCTGCGAGGTATGCTAATTATCTTCTTCCAGCCGAGGTCTTCCGTATGCAGGGTACGGTGGCTAGTGCCTGTTGAGCAAAGTGGAGAGGTCTGGGGGGGGAGTAGAAGGTAATGCGGTGGTTCAGATAGTTAGGTCCTAGGTCGTGGAGAGCATTTAATGCGTGTACGAGGAGTTTGAAGTTGATCCTTTTCTCGATGGGGAGCCAGTGGAGGTCTCCCACGTGTTTGGTGATGTGCTCCCGGCGGGAGATGTTCATGAAGAGTCTGCCATAGGCATTCTGGATGTGCTGTAGTATCTTTAGATTCTTCTGGGTGGTGCCGGTGTAGCGAGCATTGCCGTAGTTGAGCTTGCCGGTGACCAGGATGTGGGCTACGGTCTTGCAGCAGTCGTTTAGAATCCATTTGAAGATTTTCCGGAGAAGTCTGTGTGTGTGGAAACTGGACGATGCAACAGAGTTGACCTGCCGGGTCATGGCGAGAGAAGAATCCAGGATAAGCCAGAGGTTGCATGTGTGGTTCGATGTGGAGGGTCCCAGGATGAGTATCTCGGTCTTGTCTGAGTTGAACTTGAGGCAGCTCTCCTTCATCCAGGCGGCGACTGCTTCCATCCCGTTGTGGAAGTTCTTCTTGGCAGTTGTAGGCTTTTCGGTCAGTGAGATGATCAGCTGGGTGTCGTGGGCATAGGAGACGATGTTCAGTCCGTGGCTTCTGATGATGGACACGAGCGGGCCATGTAGATGTTGAAGGGTGTGGGGCTCAGGGAGGAGCCCTGGGGCACTCCACAGCTGATCACAAAATGCCCCCCGAAAAGGACCAAAATCTTATTTAACAAAGTTATTCTGAGAACTATCCGTAAAACTCAATAAATAAGTTTATCTATTTGGTCAGAGACCTTCCATGGCTTGTAGGGCTTGGCCAAAGCTAAGGCCTTGAAATATTTTGTGAGGAGTACCCTTGCGTGCTGGTAGGTGGTCGTTCGGCTATGCGTGGTATTGATCGCGCCGAAAGTGACATGCTGATGTCAGTTCTTTTCTTTCCCTGCCAGTAAACTCAGATCCAGAGACAGCTACCCACAGTCCCCTTTTGTTTTTTTTTGTTTTTTTACTTCTTGTCAAAGGTTTTTTGAGACGGTCTTGCAGTGTAGCAGAGATGTTCACGAAGAAGGCTGGATTGAAGTTCTCCAATGTCTGACACACCAAAAGCCGGTGACAGACCCGCACCTGGTCTGTCTGTGGTGACTTGAGCACAACCATGACACCAAGACCTGCATCGATTGTCGTGTCATGTACTCCAAGGCCTTAAGGGAATGATCCCTCAAGCTTCTTGTCCCTCGATGTCTTGTTCCTGGTTGATGGGAAGGCCCAGTGACTTGTTGCATCGTAGTATACGTCGTCACATTCCTGTAAGTCAAACAAAAAGAGGAAAAGCAAGAAGTCAAAGAGGTCTTTAACTTTACCCTGTCCGTCAGAGTTATACGAAGAGATGAGGGAGCACTGTCATTTGAGGCCTGCCTCCATGGTTGAGCCTGCACCTGAGCCGTTTATGCTCCTCCCCGAGTTTCCAAGAGCCAGAGAGACCCTTGCCCAACTTTGAGAATTGTACGAGGCTATGTAACTCATAGTGGGGCAGCTCGTCCCTGCTGGAGCACCTTTTGGACCCCGTGGGTTTGGGAGGGCCCCTACTGGTCCAATGCCGGTGTGTCCAACCTCACACCAGCATGGCCTCCCCCTCAGCACCAGTCAGGCCTTGGATTCATAGATGGATCCTGACTGCCACCGATTGTCCACCTTGGCCTTCCCTGATGCTGGTCTCACTATTGATGCTCCCGGGTGCTTACCAGCGGCACCATCCCCATTCTTACCCTGGTCTCTCACACTGAGCCAAAGCACTGGATCCATTCCATCCAGATTGGAGCCTAAGTCCTATTCCTATGAGTTGGGACTTGAGGAAGGTTGGGAGGGGCCACTGGACCCTGAAAAAAACCAACGCTTGGACCCCAATATGGACTGGTGTGAGGAATTGGGAGATGCCAGTTGACTGGACATCTTCCCAGATACCGGCTTGATCTATCCTTCTACCGTGGCTATGGAAAGGCGTGTCACTTTTGCTGTGGTGGTGAGGAGGATGGCTGAGGTCCTGGACCTTCAGTTGCCCTCCGTGGCTGTCAAGATTAATGTCTTGATGGAGGTGCTTGAACAGGGGGTCACCCCTTCAGAAACTCTTTTCTCACTTAATAAAGCCCTTACCAACGTCCTGCTCAGGGCCTTGTCTATTCCCTGCACAGGGGCCCCGGGTTGACAGGACAGTTGTTTGCTGCCATTGCCGCACCCCAGAGGACCCCTCCTTCCTTAACAAACACCCTACTCTAGAGAGTTTGGTGATCCAAGCCTCCACTTCCCATATAAATCGCAGCACATTCCCTACCACCTCATCAGATAGGGAATCCAAAAGGCTGGACACATTTAGTAAGAAAATGTTTTCTTCTGCCAACTTGCCATTGTGGTCTGTGAACACTGCACTCCTTTTGGGCTATTACTCCCATTCCCTTTAGGATTCAGTTATCCAGGTGCTACCTATGGTCCCGGAGGAGACACAGGCCATACTCTCCTGAGCTCTGGCTGATGGGAGAGACACAGCTAAGTTCACAATCATGTGTGGGCTGGCCACAACCGAATCACTAGGCAGAGTGCTTTCTTTGTTTGTGGCCTTACAGCACCATGCCTCGCTGAGGACAACGGTTTTTTCAGGGGGTTGTCCAAGCTTTGTTTATAGACATGCCATTTGATGGTCTTTGTCTCTTCGAAGACAAGGCGGACTTAGCGCTGAAGTGCTTCAAGGACAGCAGAGCTACAGCCAGATCTCTGGGCTTTTCCATGATGCCCAGCCAACCACAGTCTGCCTTTCGCTCCTTACGCGGCCATAGAAGGGTCTTTCAACTGTGTCTTTTTTGTTCAACCACCATGGCCTACAAGCGCCCTAGCCCCTGCGTGGTTGAGGATGCAGCACCCATAGACCCCAGGGGTCAGGCAGCCAGAGGTCGGCCCAATCCACCACCGCTCTGGCAGCCACAGCCTCTAAGCCTCTTTAGTTTTCTCTTTCACCATCATGGGCAACAAGTGGGTGGCAGGATACCCCATCATCTGCACCACTGGAGGTCAAAAATATCAGACCCCTGGATTCCCCAGATTGTTCAAAGGGGCTAATCCCTCCCCTTTGTATCGACCCCTCCAACCATGCCAACCACTTACAACAGGCTGACGGAGGAACATCTCTCCATACTCCACCAGGAAGTGGCGGCTTTCTTGGCCAAGGGACTCATAGAGAAGGTGCTGGCACCAGAAGCAGGTTGTGGTTCTATTCACGCTATTATCTGGTGCTCAAGAAGGATGGAGTTCTTTGTCCTACCCTAGACCTGTGCACTCCCAATTTCTTCCTGAAAAAGGAGAAATTCAAAATGCTCACGCTCGTACAAGTCCTGTCTGCCTTGGGCCTGGGAGACTGGATTGTGACGTTGGACTTGCAGGACACTTATTTCCATGTCCTGCCTGCCCACAGACATTACCTGTGGTTCAATGTAGGTCACAAGCACTTTCAGATTTCCTTGCTACCCTTTGGCCTTACCTGTGACCCTCAGGTGTTCATCAAGGTGATGGCGAGGGTTACATCTCATCTGTGGAGTTTGGGTGCCAGTCTTCCCCTATCTCAACAACTGGTTGTTCAACCCAGACAGTCGTCTCCCACCTCCACAGTACAGCAGACCTTCCACGCTCACTGGGCTTCACTATCAACGTGCCGAGGACGCACCTGATCCCTTCTCAGATCCTTCTGAGCTGCTCTAGTGCACTTTCTGGCTTATCCTCCCACACAGTCCAGGAGATTCAGGCTATGATACCGATGTTTCAACCTCTATTCTAGGTTTCAGTGAGGCTGACTCTGAGACTGCTGGGCCTCATGGCCTCCTGCATGTGACACATGCCCGCTGGCATATGCGGGCTCTTCAGTGGGACCTGAAGTTGCAGTGGGCACAGAATCAGGGGAATCTTTTTAACATGGTCCAGATCTCACAGGACACTGCAAAATATCTGCACTGGTCGTTAACGAACCAAAATTGGGTCAGCGGAAGACCCCTCTCTCTTCCCCAACCAGATTTGACAGTCCTGGAATGGGGCGACCATCTCGAAGAGGTGAAGATCAGAGGCTTAAGGTCTCCAGCAGGATCTAGACTCCACATCTACCTGTTGGATCTCTGAGTGATCAGTTGGCATTGAAAACTGATCACGTACAGCACCATCACCATGTGGTACTGCAACAAACAGGGCGGGGTGGGGTCGTGGACCCTTTGGCTAGAGACCCTGCACCTCTTGACGTAGCTAGAACATCAGGGCATTTCCCTGGTGTTTCAACACCAGAGTGGACAAACGCAGCCGAAGATTCCTAGCCGATCACCAAGGGCACCTCCTGCCTTTCAGCATTAGGGAAAGCCTTGGTTCAATCTGTTCACCACGCAGAGAGCACGCAATGTCAGCAGTTTTGCGTGCTGCAGTTTTCCAAGGCGGATCTTCATCTCAAGTGAAGCTCAGGCCTCCCTTACATGTTTTTGTTATGTTGTGCTATGTGTAATGTATAGTGCACAACTCACCTGTGGGTGGAGGAGGAGTGGTATCCTGGTGCTAAAGAAAGAGTTGTATTTGCGAAGCCAGGGTCAGGACTAGGTGAAGAGCCAGTCTTCAGTTTCTAAGGTAGCGCTCAGATGTGCAGGGGCAGTTTGTTGAAGCCTTTAGGAGTGAGGCAGGAGAAGACATGACTGCTGGATCTGGTTCTTCTTATGTGGGCAGTGGACGTGAGTAGGAGTCTAGCTAAGCGGAAGTATTTGATAAATTTGTGGATGTTTATGCAGTTGTTACGGTACGTGGGACTAGTGTTGTGTGTACGTGAGGAGTTTGAAGAGTGCTTGTATGTGGATAGGGAGCCAGTTGAGCTCTTTGAGGTGCATGGTGATGTGAGTGTTGGGTGGGAGGTTGTGGGTGAATCTGGCCACTGAGTTTTGTTTGGTTGGAGTCTTCGTGTCAGTTAAACATTAATACTGGCATAGTGTGCATTGCCGTAATCCAGCTTGCTGGTGATGAGGGCAAGTGTTGGTGGGGAGCCATTTGAAGGTTTTCTTGAGCATTTTGTCTGTGCGGAAGCAGGAGATGGAAACAGCGTTCACTTAGCCAGTCATGACGAGTTGGTTGTCGATTACTTTTCCAAGTTTCTTTTTGCATGGGTTTCCAGAAGGGGTGTTGGTCTGAATTTATCAGGTAACCAGGTGGAGTATCAAAGAGAGGTGTTTTCTGCAGAAGATAACTACTTCTCTTGTGCCTATGTTGAGCTTGAGAAACACAAAAGGATGATGGACGGAGTGCTGAACAATGCAAACACTCACCCCGGTCACAGATCTGGGTTTAATCCATCGTGCTTTTGCTCACCATGCCACCCCAGGTTGGACCCAGCCATATGCAAATCAGTCTTGACCCTGTTCCTCATGGGAACAGTCCAGCCCGAACTACCAGGCTGGGTCCTCCCTGGACCGGAAACAAGCATCCTGGGACCGGTTTCAGGGTATCACCCTTCATCAGCCAGGTTAGCTTGACTCCAGTGGCACAGTGAGCAAGGGACGCACGTCTGGGCATACCCTTCCCACTTAAGGCAACTTTAGCAACACAAAAGGATGATGGACGGAGTGCTGAACAATGCAAACACTCACCCCCAGTCGCAGATCTGGGTTTAATCCATCGTTCTTTAGCTCACCATGCCACCCCAGGTTGGGCCCAGCCATTTGCAAATCAGTCTTGACCCTGTTCCTCATGGGAACAATCCAGCCCGAACTGCCAGGCTGGGTCCTCCCTGGACCAGAAACAAGCATCCTGGGACCGGTTTCAGGGTATCACCCTTCATCAGCCAGGCTAGCTTGAATCCAGTGGCACAGTGAGCAAGGGACCCACACCTGGGCATACCCTTTCCACTTCGGGCAACTTTAGCAACACAAAAGGATGATGGACGGAGTGCTGAACAATGCAAACACTCACCCCCAGTCGCAGATCTGGGTTTAATCCATCGTTCTTTTGCTCACCCCAGGTTGGACCCAGCCATATCTTCTGTTGTTTTTGCATTTGTTGCCCAAAGTGAGAAGGGTATGCCCAGACGTGGGTCCTGTGCTTGCTATGCCACCAGATTTAAGTTAGCCTGGCTGATGAAGGGTGACACCCTGAAACCGGTCCCAGGATGCTTGTTTCTGGTCCAGGGAGGACCTGGCCTGGTAGTTCTGCCTGGACTGTTCCCAGGGGGAACAGGGTCAAGACTGATTTGCACATGGCTGGGTCTGAGCTGGAATGGCATGGCTTGCAAAAAAACTGATGGATTAAACCCAGATCTGTGACTGGGGGTGAATGTTTGATTTGTTCTGCATTCCGTCTATCTTCTGTTGTTTTTGCATTTGATGCCCCAAGTGGGAAGGGTATGCCCAGACGTGCGTCCCGTGCTTGCTATGCCACCATATTCAAGCTAGCTTGGCTGCTGAAGGGTGATACCCTGAAACCGGTCCCAGGATGATTGTTTCTGGTCCAGGGAGGACCTGGCCTGACAGTTCGGCTGGACTGTTCCCATGGGAAACAGGGTCAAGACTGATTTGCACATGGCTGGGTCCGAGCTGGAATGGCATGGCAAGCAAACAAACTGAGGGATTAAACCCAGATCTGTGATGAGGGCTAAATGTTTGATTTGTTCTGCCTTCCGTCTATCTTCTGTTGTTTTTGCATTTGTTGCCCCAGGTGGGGAGGGTATGCCCAGACGTGGGTCCCGTGCTTGCTATGCCACCATATTCAAGCTAGCTTGGCTGCTGAAGGGTGATACCCTGAAACCGGTCCCAGGATGATTGTTTCTGGTCCAGGGAGGACCTGGCCTGACAGTTCGGCTGGACTGTTCCCATGGTAAACAGGGTCAAGACTGATTTGCACATGCCTGGGTCTGAGCTGGAATGGCATGGCAAGCAAAAAAACTGAGGGATTAAACCCAGATCTGTGATGAGGGCTAAATGTTTGATTTGTTCTGCATTCCGTCTATCTTCTGTTGTTTTTGCATTTGTTGCCCCAGGTGGGGAGGGTATGCCCAGACGTGGATCTCGTGCTTGCTATGCCACCAGATTCAAGCTAGCCTGGCTGATGAAGGGTGATACCCTGAAACCGGTCCCAGGATGCTTGTTTCTGGTCCAGGGAGGACCTGGCCTGGCAGTTCGGGCTGGACTGTTCCCATGGGGAACAGGGTCAAGACTGATTTGCACATGGCTGGGTCTGAGCTGGAATGGCATGGCTTGCAAAAAAACTGATGGATTAAACCCAGATCTGTGACTGGGGGTGAATGTTTGATTTGTTCTGCATTCCGTCTGTCTTCTGTTGTTTTTGCATTTGTTGCCCCAAGTGGGAAGGGTATGCCCAGACGTGTGTCTCGTGCTTGCTATGCCACCAGATTTAAGCTAGCCTGGCTGATGAAGGGTGATATTCTGAAACCGGTCCCAGGATGCTTGTTTCTGGTCCAGGGAGGACCTGGCCTGGCAGTTCGGGCTGGACTGTTCCCATGGGGAACAGGGTCAAGACTGATTTGCACATGGCTGGGTCTGAGCTGGAATGGCATGGCTTGCAAAAAAACTGATGGATTAAACCCAGATCTGTGACTGGGGGTGAATGTTTGATTTGTTCTGCATTCCATCTATCTTCTGTTGTTTTTGCATTTGTTGCCCCAAGTGGGAAGGGTATGCCCAGACGTGTGTCCCGTGCTTGCTATGCCACCAGATTTAAGCTAGCCTGGCTGATGAAGGGTGATACCCTGAAACCGGTCCCAGGATGCTTGTTTCTGGTCCAGGGAGGACCTGGCCTGGCAGTTCGGGCTGGACTGTTCCCATGGGGAACAGGGTCAAGACTGATTTGCACATGGCTGGGTCTGAGCTGGAATGGCATGGCAAGCAAAAAAACTGATGGATTAATCGCAGATCTGTGACTGGGGGTGAATTTTTGATTTGTTCTGCATTCCGCCTATCTTCTGTTGTTTTTGCATTTGTTGCCCCAAGTGGGAATGGCATGCCCAGACATGGGTCCTGTGCTTGCTATGCCACCAGATTCAAGCTATCCTGGCTGATGAAGGGTGATACCCTGAAACCAGTCCCAGGATGCTTGTTTCTGGTCCAGGGAGGATCTGGCCTGGCTGTTCAGGCTGGACTGTTCCCATGGGAAACAGGGTCAAGACTGATCTGCATATCGCTGGGTCTGAGATGGAATGGCATGGCAAGCAAAAAAACTGATGGATTAAACCCAGATCTGTGACTGGGGGGTGAATGTTTGATTTGTTCTGCATTCCGTCTATCTTCTGTTGTTTTTGCATTACTTGCCCCAAGTGCGAAGGGTATGCCCAGACGTCGACGATTGCTGAGGTTGGCAACTTTGACGGTGAAGAGAACCAGGCTGACCGGCAGGGTGCGGCTTGCTCGGAAAGGAGTAAATACAGCAAAGTGCAGGTCCTTGGATGCTGACTTCATGCACTAGTTGGATTAGGATTGGTCGGGTGACGGTGTCAAAGGCTGCAGAAAAATTCAGTAGGATGAGGGCTGTGTTATCTCTTCTGCTCATGATCACCCAGATGTGGCGGCAATGAGGGCAGTCTCTGTACTGTGGTTGGTCTTGAATCTGAGGAGATGGTTGTCATTGAGGTTGATGGCTAATCGTTTGTGTATCATCTTTTTATTACTTTTGACGGCTAGGCTTTCAATGAAATAGGCTGGTTGGGTGCTAGCATCTTTGAGTCTACTGAGGGGCTCTTGTAGAGGGTGAGTATTGTACCGTGTTTTCAGGATTCCTGGTAGGTAGCTGTGATGATTGAGTCATTCAGGTACAGGAAGAGGACTGTGATGATGGGGCTCAAGCCTTTAATAAAGGCCTGGTGAAGACAGGGGTCTGAGGGTGCTGCTGAGTGTATGAATTGCATGGTTGTTGTAGTTTGAGTTATGCTAGTGGGCCAAGTGGTCGGGTGGCCTCTGGGTGTTGGTTGAGATGGGCAGATGGCTGCGAGCGTGGAATGGTCCTTTTTGGGGCTCAAATGTGATGTAAATGCTGATTATCTTGTTACTAAGGAATTGCAGTTGGGTCCCTTAGAGGGAGTAATGCAATCTAGGGTGTAGTCTTTCACTATGGTGAATATTTCCTTGGCTCTGCTGGTGCTGATATTGATGCATTCAGTGAGCCTGGATCATTAAGTGTCTCTGATTTGCTGATAGTGGTGTCAGAGGGCACATTTCTAGCTCTTCTTGTCGGTGTTGTCCTGACTTTGTCTCTGTCTGTGCTCAAGTTGCTTGCATTGGCATTTGGTGAGCCTGAGCTTTTCTCTGTACTAACTTGCTTGTAGTTTGGTCCTCCGTGGCTTTGTTGACTTTCAAAGGAGCCCGGGTGACTATACACCGGTCTTTGAAGCTGGAGAAGTATTCATGGGGGTGGTTATTGTGTTGAGGCTAGGGATGTAGGGCTTTGGAAGACCAGGATGCTTCTGGGATCTTGTTCCAGTCCTGTTGTGAAGATTTGATAATATGCTTCTGCAGTGGTGTGGGGTGGGTATGCTGAAGTTGATGGATGTGGTCAGACCACGTGATCTGTGTGGGCTTGACTACTGTGATTTTGCTGAAGCTGGTGAAGAGCAGGTCCAGTAGGTGTCGGGAGGCATGTGTGGGACCTTCCCCAATTACTTTTTTAAAGTGAATTTCCGAGGTGATTTTTGTAAGTGTCCTATTTCAAAGTAAGAGAGGGATATTATCATGACCCATCTTGATGGCACACACTACACAGCATTTCCACAATCCTTATCCAAATTGCAGCATTGGGATTCAAGCACTGCCTGGTTTTCCATTTTAATTTCTTATGACTTTTAAAAAGGGTGCAGTCCCTCCTCTTGATTTGGTCTTCTTGGGTGTCATGTTCCCATTTATACAATTATATGTGACCTTTGCTCTTAATTTTCTGTTATTGCCTTTCTGCACATACGGTTTACCAATCCTTGCACCACAAATGGTCAGGTATTTTGGATTTTCAATAAAGCCATTTGGAAAATGGACAGCAAGAGGGTGTCATGTAATGTTATTGCTAATATCATTTGAAAGATCTTATGCCCCTTTTGTTACCCTCCGAATGGTGCTCTCTATGAGCAGAATAAAAGGTCCACTTTTGGACATGGACAGAAAACGTAATGTTTCTAAAGTTCATTATCATTAACCTGTTCCCTGCTAGGCCTCTGAACACACCCCACCCGTGTCTCTAAACACCCCCACCCTCACCCCCAGGCTAAGGCTTTTCTTTGGTTATTTCAGGGTAGTTCGTGATTAGGCCTCCATAACTTTGCATCCACATAAGCTATCCTTGCCAAATTTGCTTCCCTTTTTCCCAACATCTAAGGAATTCTAAAGGTACCCAGGGTTTGTAGATTCCCTTATAGGGGATTAGCCAAAAAGTAGCTACATTTATTTTTTTTATTTTTTTTGTGGAAAACTGGGAAAAAAGTGCTGCAGAAGAAAAAGTGTCTGTTTTCTATTCCCTGCAAATGCCTTCAACGAAAGAACAAAAGGTTTGTTGTGCTGAAATTGCCATCTTCCCAGCTTTCAAGAACATGCAGACTTGATTAAAAAAACTAAAATCTTTAACACAATTTTGCCATTTTACTGGGAGATAGCCCATTTTTCTTGCTTTTAAACTCCTTCTAGATTGTGGTGGAAATGCGTGTGAAACCAGTGGTGGATCCTACAAGGCTATACATTTCTGAAAAATGGTCAAAATTCTGAATTTAGAAAGGGTCATTTGTGTAGATCCTTCAAGTTTTCCCCAAAGAAACTAAGGTGGTCATTACGACCCTGGTGGGCCACGGTAGAGGTCGGACCGCTGACAACAACACTAGGTTGCCACCAGCCGACAGCCTGGCGGTGCCAGCGGACTCAATCTGCCAGTGTAGCACTGCTTGCAGCGCTGCCCTGGGGATTAGGAGTCCCCTTTCCACCAGCCTTTGCATGGCGTTAGCCCTGCCATGCAAAGGCTGGCAGAAAGGGGGTGCTGGGGCCCCCATGGACAGCCCCATCACACTTTTCACTGCTCGAATTATGGACAGTGAAGAACTTGATTGGTGCTGTCGCAGCCGGCGCACCGCCACATTGCATCCTGCTCATTATTAACCTCTGCCGCCCGCCAAACTCATAATAACCCCGTAGTGTTGAACTAAAAAAATTATGAAAATTAGCAGAAAAAAATGCCCATTTGTGATACTATTTCCATTTTGTACTTTCTCTTCACGATAGATGATTTACAAAAGCAATATACCATTAGTTCTGATAGATCTTTCTGGTTGCATGGATATGTAGGGTGTGTGGGTTTTCCAAGAACTCGTGATACCCAGAGCCAATAACTGAGCTGCACCTTGGAATGGTTTTTCATTGTGTACTGGGTATAGAGCAATTCATATGTTAAAATATAAATAGCGAAAAATAGTTATCAAGGAAACCTATGTATTTCCGAAATGGGCACAAAATATGGAGTTTAGAAGCAGTGGTTATTTGCACATCTCCAAATGTGTGGGTACCCATACTAGCCTGTGAATTAGATGGCAATTCTCAAAATGCCTTCTTTCCTGCACACTGGCTTACATTTGGAAGGCACAAATGGGGAGAAATGCAATTGGTAATAACACTTATTCTACTAATCTAAGTTCCCCTAAGTTTTCTGATAAAAATGGTACCACACTTCTGTGCATAGGGATAGTACACGCAACAGAAAAGGCTCCAAAACTCAACATAGACCCTTTTTTGCATTGTGCCTAGCTTTGGATTTTGGGCCCTAGCTCAGCTGGCACCTAGGGAAACCTCAGGGGTGTGAGATTTCGCAAAATATCTACTTGTCCATGGGACATATTGCGTCCCAAATCTACTTGTCCTGTAAAAATACCCACTTGTCCCTTTGATGCCAATTACTGCAGCGACAAACTATGCCAGGGCTCATACAGTAGTACAGTTTGAATACTACCAGTCTTCTTTTGCCACCTTTCCACAGATCACATATTGGGGCCAGAAGCAGCAGTGAGCCATAGTTCTAGGAATGGAATGCCCATATGACCCTGTGTGAACCTACTTACTAACTTGCATGTTTTAGGAATTTTCACAAGCTCTTCTTTGTTTTTTTTCCATACTGAGAAAGGATGGAAATTTACCCCTGACAAGGGCAGAAGTAAAACTTCTTCCAGGGTTGGGAACAAAAATGGTTGGAGGAAAGTGAACTTGTAAACGCTCAACAGATATTCGCATGAGCAAATCTACGCATGCATATTTGCTCGTGCTAAATGTAGTTCAAAATTATTTTCTAGGAGTATGATTTCTTGGCCTTCTTCTGTAGATTCTTGTGAATTATCAAAAGTCATAAATCTGCACTAATGTAAGGGCATATACCATGGGTGCACTTTTGTTATTTTCTTTAAGAATTGGGCCCCTAATTAGGTCTCACGTTAACCAACACTTTTTGTTTTTATTAAAATTCTATATCTCTATCGTTGGCTTCACTGCAAGTGGCAGCATTCTGCTCTTTCACACAGAACATATTTGCACACACAGTAGTTTTGTTCAGTGCCAGGGACTTCTGAGCAATGTGTGCTTTTTGATAACAAAAAATATTTTTTCTTTTTGCCAGTGTTTATTATAAAGGTGCAGGCCCGGCAGTTCCCACAACAGTAAAGTTTTACAAAGATCATGTCAAAACAAGACAAGCATTGGCAAAACCAAAAGGCTGACCACCAATGTCAGACCTATTGGCTTTGCCAACGCTTTTTTATTTTTATGTTTCCCGTAATCTTGTTAAATAGGATTACAATGATTTCCCATTATGACTTTTTTAGAATGCATCAACACATTTTACTGAAGGATGCTTTAACCCCTTCGCTGCCAGGCCTTTTCCCCCTCATATGCCAGGCCTTTTTTTGCCTATTTCGAATAATTCTCGCTTAGGCCCTCATAACTTTTTGTCCACATAAGCTACCCACTCCAAATTTGCGTCCTTTTTTCCCAACATCCTAGGGATTCTAGAGGTACCCAGATTTTGTGGGTTCCCCTGAAGGAGGACAAGAAATTAGCCAAAATACAGTGAAAATGTTGTTTTGTTTAAAAAAAATGGGAAAAAGGGGCTGCAGAAGAAGGCTTGTGATTTTTTCCCTGAAAATGGCATCAACAAAGAGTTTGCGGTGCTAAAATCACCAGCTTCCCAACTTTCAGGAACAGGCAGACTTGAATCAGAAAACCCAATTTTTCAACACAATTTTGGCATTTTACTGGGACATACCCCATTTTTACGATTTTTTGTGCTTTCAGCCTCCTTCCAGTCAGTGACAGAAATGGGCACGAAACCAATGCTGGATCCCAGAAACCTAAACATTTCCAAAACATAGACAAAATTCTGAATTCAGCAAGGGGTAATTTGTGTAGCTGCTACAAGGGTTCCCTACAGAAAATAACAACTGAAAAAAAGAAAATTGAAATTGAGGTAAAAAAACAGCAACTTTTCTCTACGTTTTACTCTCTTTTTCCTGCAATGTCAGATTTTTTAAAGCAATATACCGTTACGTCTGCTGGACTCTCCTGGCTGGGGGGATATATAGGGCTTGTAGGTTCATCAAGAACCCTAGGTACCCAGAGCCAATAAATGAGCTGCACCCTGCAGTGGGTTTTCATTCTATACCGGGTATACAGCAATTCATTTGCTGAAATATAAAGAGTGAAAAATAGGTATCAAGAAAACCTTTGTATTTCCGAAATGGGCACAAGATAAGGTGTTGAGGAGCAGTGCTTATTTGCACATCTCTGAATTCCGGGGTGCCCATACTAGCATGTGAATTACAGGGCATTTCTCAAATAGACGTATTTTTTACACACTCTCTTATATTTGGAAGGAAAAAATTTAGAGAAAGATAAGGGGCAATAACACTTGTTGTGCTATTCTATGTTTCCCCAAGTCTCCCTATAAAAATGATACCTCACTTGTGTGGGTAGGCCTAGCGCCCGCGACAGGAAATGCCCCAAAACACAACGTGGACACATCCCATTTTTTGACAGAAAACAGAGGTGTTTTTTGCAAAGTGCCTACTTGTAGATTTTAGCCTCTAGCTCAGCCGGCACCTAGGGAAACCTACCAAACCTGTGCATTTTTGAAAACTAGAGACCTAGGGGAATCCAAGATGGGGTGACTTGTGGGGCTCTGGCCAGGTTCGGTTACCCAGAATCCTTTGCAGACCTCAAAATATGGCTAAAAAAACACATTTTCCTCACATTTCGGTGACAGAAAGTTCTGGAATCTGAGAGGAGCCACAAATTTTCTTCCACCCAGCGTTCCCCCCAAGTCTCCCGATAAAAATGATACCTCACTTGTGTTGGTAGGCCTAGCGCCCGCAACAGGAAATGTCCCAAAACACAACGTGGACACATCCCATTTTTTGACAGAAAACAGAGGTGGTTTTTGCAAAGTGCCTACCTGTAGATTTTGGCCTCTAGCTCAGCCGGCACCTAGGGAAACCTACCAAACCTGTGCATTTTTTAAAACTAGAGACCGAGGGGAATCCAAGATGGGGTGACTTGTGGGGCTCTCACCAGGCTCTGTTACCCAGAATCCTTTGCCAACCTCAAAATTTGGCTAAAAAAACAAGTTTTCCTCACATTTCGGTGACAGAAAGTTCTGGAATCTGAGAGGAGCCACAAATTTCCTTCCACCCAGCGTTCCCCCAAGTCTCCCGATAAAAATGATACCTCACTTGTGTGGGTGGGCCAGGTGCCTGCAACAGAAAAAGGCCACAACCTTGTAGAGATTATGGGGATAGCACAGCGAGTTGATAAGCACATATTCTTCTTTTATACATCTTTAGGCTGACTCTGCTTTGAGGACCCACAAAAGGAGGTGTCATTTTACTTGGGAGACTGAGGGGAACGCTGGGGAGTAGGAATTGTGTGCTGGAGCGGTGATCGTACAAACGAAAGTCAGGAAAATATGCTTTTTTAAGCAAATTTTGAGGTTTGCAGAGGAGTCTGGGTAAGAAAATGTTGGGGGATCCAAGCAAGCCACTCCCCCCTGGACTCCTTGGGGTGGCTCGTCTTTAAAATTGTCTGGGTTTGGTAGGTTTCCCTAGATGAAGGCCGCACCCAGGACCAAAAACATAGGTTCCCCCTCCACCCCAAACACAGGTAGTTTTGTAATATATCATTTTGATTTGTCCACATACGTCTGTGATGTGCCAAACACTAAAATTGTGAAAAGAAAGCACTTAGGTTATGTGAAAAACACCCCTCACCCACCAACCAAGTTGGTGGCATGCTTCATCATCGGGGTCCCACCTGAGACACGTAGCGTGTCACAAGTGTGCTGCAACGCCTGATTACAGCGGAGCAGGTTTTGTCTTTGTACCACACATACTGGTTGGATTTGGCACTAGGGTGAGTGATGGTTCAGTAGATCAAATTTTATTAACAAGAGATTTCACAAAAGTGAAATGCACTGGTAATAACGGAAAGGCCAAACAACGGAACCAATGACTCACAGGTCGTGAGCTGTAAAGCCACGGCAAGGCACCAACCGCTTTACAGTCCATTCACACACCTTTCATACATGACATGCACAAGACCATTCACACCGCCAGCCACGGGCCCAGCACATTACAACACTTGCATTGACAGACAGCGCCAGTCAAGGGCCCATCACTTTCATACGCCCACATGCCTGATACAGCAATCATACCAGCTGATGAGTGTGTGGACTGGCGTTTGGCTGGTACCGCTAGCCAAGCGCCACCCCACCCATACCGCCAGCCAAGCGCCACCCCAAGCACACCGCCAGCCAAGCGCCACCCCAAGCACACCGCCAGCCAAGCGCCACCCCACCCATACCGCCAGCCAAGCGCCACCCCACGCACACTGCCAGCCAAGCGGCACCCCAAGCACACCGCAAGCCAAGCGCCACTTCACGCACACCGCCAGCCAAGCGCCACCCCACGCACACCGCCAGCCAAGCGCCACACCACCTATACCGCCAGCCAAGCGCCACCCCACGCACACCGCCAGCCAAGCGCCACCCCAAGCACACCACCAGCCAAGCGCCACCCCACGCACACTGCCAGCCAAGCGCCACCCCACTCCCACCGCCATCACTTTTTTTGTTTGTTTATAAACAACAAAGAAACCACTAACTAATTATAAAATAAGTACAAAACTACAAACACAAAAGCTCTTACTAAATACATGACAGTATTGCCAACCGTGAAACTGAACATATGAAAATATAAAACAGGCAGTTTACGCTCATGGTATTTACCCCCAAAAATTCCTAGTGTGGTAACTTCTAAAACAGACGGGCACACACAGCCCAGGCTTTGAAGGGCATCCGGGGCAGTACATCCGGCTCTCCCTCCGGATTGATCTCCGGGCACATACTCTACATTTCTTTGTGGGCAAGTCTTTTTTGGGAGTGGGAGGAATGTGATCTGGAAAGTGGCGATCTTTCAATCTAGCCACTTCCTCCACCACTTCTACTCTAGGAACTCTTGCCCGTTCCACCACAATAAGGCTCTCTATCACTAACTTCTGAAATTTAACAAATGTCATCCTTGACTCAGGTGAACAATCCTTGAACACAATAAAAGCATTAAAAGTTGCCAAATGAAATAAATGTAGGGACAACTTTTTATACCACACGT
Organism: Pleurodeles waltl; assembly: GCF_031143425.1. Classification (NCBI taxonomy): domain Eukaryota; kingdom Metazoa; phylum Chordata; class Amphibia; order Caudata; family Salamandridae; genus Pleurodeles; species Pleurodeles waltl. The sequence goes on along the minus strand of NC_090445.1, from coordinate 742,653,101 downwards.
AAGACTTATGAAGAGCAGTGTAAGGTTCCAACCTCTGATCTACTCTATCAACACCACCCATGTGCCTATTGTAGTCCAAAATGCACGCAGGTTTGCGCACTTCCGCAACCTGACCCCAAACAGTCACAGGGGAAGTACTCTCATCATGGATGGTAGATAGCATGTACACATCCCTCCTGTCTGAAAATTTCAGAGCTAGCAGCTCATTACTCCACAAGGCACTGCACTGTCCCCTCTCAAGTTTTTTACAGACAAGTTCCCTTGGATAGCCTTTCCGGTTAGAACGGATTGTGCCACAGGCAACAGTGTCCACTCTAAACAACTCCTTGAACAACTGCACTCCAGTGTAGAAATTATCTACGCACAAATGGTGACCTTTGTTAAACAGTCATCTACCAAGTTCCCACACAATTTTTTCGCTAACTCCGAAAGTGGCCGGACAACCTGGAGGGTCAATACTGGAATCTCTACCAGTGTAGACCCGGAAATTATACACATATCCTGTACTGCTTTCTGACAGCATATACAGTTTAATCCCATACCGTGCCCTCTTACTAGGAATGTACTGCTTAAAAACTAAACGCCCCTTGAAAAGGACCAAAGACTCGTCCACACTTATCTCTTTGCCTGAAACATAGACCTCTGAAAAACGATCTACAAAATGATCAAGGACAGGCCTAATCTTAAAAAGACGATCACAATCAGGGTGATCTCGTGGCAAGGCTAAAGCATTGTCTACAAAATGCAGCATACGAAGAAGAAGCAAATAGCGATTACATGTCATAGTTGCAGGAAATATAGCCGTTGCCATCAAGGGACTAGTAGACCAATAAGAAGCCAGTGACGGCTTCCTGATCAACCCCGTCAAAAAAGTCAAACCTAACAACTTTTTCATCTCTTCCAGATATGTGGGAACCCACTGAGTAGCTCTAGACTGAGGCCTAAGTCTGGCAGCGTTGTCCCTCAAATATTGCTCTGCATACAAATTAGTCTGCTCCACAATCTCTTCCAAAAATACATTGTCCATAAACAAGTGAAAGAAATGGACAGGCAAAAAGTTTTCCGTATTGACTACACCCTGGGAGACCAGTAAATGCAGGTAACTATGGCTGCTCCATGTTTGGGGCAATCCAGGTGTCAGGTCTTCTAATGGGAAACCCTTCAGCCCCAGGCTGCTGCACTCTTGGCACATCAATATCCTCGTCTAAAACAGGCCCTTCATCTGCACTGAGAGTAGCTTCCTCATCAGAAGAATACTCTCGGACAGAAAACTCACTGCCAGAATCTCTCACTTCCTCCTCTGCCTCAGATGCAGAGTCAGTCTCTATTCATGGTTTGAAGACGACTCAAAGAGCATGCCAGCAACCTACTGAGCAGTCACTCTGCGGCTAGCCATGATCCTCACTAACAACAAATGGATTGCCAACAACAATTAGCACTACAATAAGTAATAAACAAAGTGTAGCTTTATCACAAACGGTTATGTACTAAAAAACCATACCACTCACTTGCCTGAAAAAGCTACTCACCAGCAACTACTCTGCACAGACACAGCAATCACCAATGATATCCCACTAAAAAGAAAAAAGAAAAAAGAAAATTAGACATATGACAACACAAATATCATTGTGCTCAAACCTAAGGACAATTTCACACACAATACTGCATTTAGTACACCACCTACAAACATGTCATTCATGCATGTCAACAATACTCCTTTGGAGTAAATTGCTTTCACTTACCTAAAACATGCAACTATGCAAACCGCAGGACAACTACTGCCAAAACCGCAAGGATCCACAGCAAAGGAAGCAAAAGCTTTGAACTAGAACAAAAAGAAGAAATAAACTGTTATAATCACAAATAAAGTTGACAAACACCCCACCACCAAGAACTTAAAAATTGTCCCTGGTGCCTAAATGGCTTCTGCCCCACTAGGAGGCAGATAGGTCTAACAAAAATAGGCTGATCTGCCCCCAAGTGGGGCAGAAATGACCAACAGCTCTGTACCCTGTTTGGGGGGGTGGCCCTTGCCAAAGGGGGTGGATGGGGGCCCCCCAGCACAAAAAAAACAAAGGGAACCAACAAAAAAGATCTCTGACATCTTGGTGCCTTCTGCCCCCTTGGGTGCAGATGGGCCTAACAAAAATAGGCTGATCTGCCTCCAGGGTGGGCTGAAATGGCCATCACTAATGAGCCCCCTTTGGGGGGGGCAACCCTTGCCAAAAGTGCGGCCCACACACAAAACACACACACACACGATCCCTGGTGTCTAAGTGGATTCTGCCCCCCCATTGGGGGCAGATGGGCCTACAAAAAAAGGCCCATCTGCCCCCAAGGGGGAGCAGAGATAGCCAATACTTAATTTCCCCACTTTGGGGGGGCGACCCTTGCCCAAGGGGTGCCCCCAAACACACAAAACACACACACCACACAATCCCTGGCGCCTAGTGGGTTTCGACCCCCTCGGGGGCCAGATCATCCAAAAACATGGCCGATCTAGCCCCAGGGGGGGCCGAAACATATAAAAAATTATTGGCCCCGGGGCAGCGACCCTTGCCTAAGGGGTCGCTGCCCAAAAACATAAAGAAAATAAAATCCCTGGTGTCTAGTGGTTTTCGCGCCCCATCCCTCCCGGGGGCAGATCGGCCAAAAAATAGGCCAATCTGCCCCCTGGGGGGGGGGCGACATAGGATAAAAAAAATAGCCCCCCATGGGAGCGACCCTTTCCCAAGGGGTCGCTCCCAAAATACATATGTAAAATGAAATCCCTGGTGTCTAGTGGTTTTCGCCCCCACTCCTCCCGGGGGCCGATCGCTGAAAAATCGGCCGATCTGCCCCCAGGGGAGGGGCGAAATAGGATAAAAATAATAGCCCCCCCATGGCAGCGACTCTTGCCCAAGGGGTCGCTCCCAAAATAATTGTTAAAACCGAAATCCCTGTTGTGTAGTGGTTTCCGCGATCGTGGAGCAGAAATCCACTGAAAACAGGCACAGGGGGGAAGGAAAAACCCTTTCCTTTCCCCCCGTGTCTGTTCCCCCCCAACCCCCAAAGAGGGAAGGACTTACCTGCAAGTCCTTTCTCCCCGACGCGCTGGAAGCAAATGGCTTCCAGCGCGTCCCTCTGCAATATTTGATGACGTCGGCACGCTGTGAGCGCACTGACGTCATCGGATTGCCGAGGGGGGTTCGGGGGTGGAAGGGGAAGGGATTCCCCTTCCATCTGCGACCGGGAGATGTGGGTGGGGGGCCCATGGAGGGAGTGCTAGCGCTCCCCCCGTGTCTCGGGTGCAGGACGAGGTGATCTCGTCCAAGGCACCCGGGAACCGGTGCCTTGGACGAGATCACCTCGTCCAAGGCACCCAATAGGTTAAAGAAATAAAACACTTTATTTTGGAAGCTAAGAATCAGACTTGCTTTCAAGCTTCTACAAATATTTGCATATCACCAGAGAGCATTCTGGGAACATTTTAAGTAGTTTCATATTGTTAAACTTTGTAAAACATCTGTACATATTTCCATAACAGAACCAATCTCATTAGTGCAGTCTGAGCTTACAACATTTCCTTAAAGCTCTCACCCTAATACTAAAGGGTTTGCATAAATGAACCATAAATACAAGTTCGAGCAGCATTCATGTATAGGCGCAAACATTCATTTAACTCCAGACAATGCTTTTCCCTGATTCATTATGTGGTGCTGTAAACTGGCAGCCAAAGGGTTTGTGCTGGAGGGGGTTGGCCTACTTGTTCTAAGCACAAACTAAACATGAAAACTTGTAGTCCTTGACTCCAAACAATATTTCCTGGGCGTCAGGCTATAGGAATTCCACATCCCTGAAACCTGTAAAATGTTTTAAACTAGACACCTAGAGGAATCCAGGATGGGGTACCTTGTGTGGCTCTCACCAGGTTGTTGTACCCAGAGTTCCTTGCAAACCTCAAACTTTCACCAAAAAAACAAATTTTCCTCACATTTCTTTGATGGAACGATCTGGAATATGCAGGGAGCCTAGTGCCCCAACAGGAAACAGCCCAAAAGGCAACATGGACACATAACATTTTTCTACTAAACAATTGACCCTTTATTGCCTAGCTGTGGATTTTGGGTCCTACTTCAGCCGACTTCAAGGGAAACTTAGCAAACTTGAGACCTAGGTGAAGCTAATATGGGATGACTTGCGTGGATCACATATTTTTTATCTTTGTACCCAAATGCCCTGCAAACCTCTAAGTTTGCTTGAAAAACAAGCATTTTCCTTAAATTTCTGTGATGGAAGCTTCCCTATTCTGCAAAATTCCTACCACCCAGCAGTGCCCCACCTGTACTGATAAAAACGCTGCCTCACTTGTGTGACTGGGTCTTGTGTCCGGCGACAGGAAAGGATCAAACCAAGGACAGTTGGAGCACTTGCATGGGGAATTCTGTTGACCTCTGTTGAATCTGTTGCTGTTGCTGGCACTCGGCCCAACCACACAAGTGGCTTAGAATTTTTATAGGGGGGCAAGGCTGGATGGTAAGAATTTTGTGGATTCCTATGGATTCTGGACGTTTCCATCACAGAAACGTAGGGTAAGGTGCATGATTTCAGGCAAAGATTGAGGTTTTCGGGGACTTGTGGGTAAGAAAACCTCAAGCGATTCACACAAGGCCCACCAGCTTAGAATGAGATGCTTTAGTCCGCAGGGGAGCAGAAAAACTGTTGAAGTTTTAGGGGTGAGGGTTTTTCTTGATGTGAGGATGGGTAAGACCAACCCCATTATTTTATGACAAATATATACTGGTGCTATGAGTGAGTTTTCTGACCCCTCAGCCCCTGGGGGCAGATGGGGGGTAACAATCCCATCTGCTTTAAAGGTGGGCAGAAAGACTGCTGACCCATTTACTTGGGGTGGGATCATAGCCAAGCCCATGCTCAGCAGTCCTCAGCCCTTATATTTAAAAATAAAAGTCCCAGGCTTCTAGTGGACTTTCTGTCCCCAGGGGAGCAGATCTGGGGAATTACCCCAATCTGCCATCTAGAGGGATGGGGGGGGGCAGAAAGACTGTTTCCCCGTTTTTATGGGGGTGGGGGTCATAGCCATGCCCATGCTGGGCACAACGCACCCTATAAATAGATATATATTTTTAAAAAGGTACTTCCTCATGTCTAGTGGGCTTTCTGCCCCCTTGCGGACATATGAGGGTAATTGTCCCATCTGTTCCGGGGGTGGGGTCAGAAAGACTATTTCCTCATTTTTATAGGGGTGAGGGCATGGCCATGCCCATGCTGGGCAGCCCCTACCCTGACAAATATATAAACAAAAAGTAATCCCTGGTGTCTAGTGGGCTTCTGCCCCTCTTGGGGTCAGATGGGGGTAAATGTCCTATTAGTTCCCTGAGTGGAGGCAGAAAGACTTATTTGTCCAGTTTTATGGGGGTTGGACCATGGCCATGCCCAAGCTGGGCAGGTTCCACCCCTACAAAAACATAAACAAAAAATCCCTGGTGTCTCTTTGGTTTTCTGCCTCCCCAGCCCCGTGGAGGGCATATGGCAATAATTGCCCCCATCAGCCTCCACCCCTACAATTAACAAAAGATAATCCCTGGTGTCCAGTGGGCTTTCTGTGTTTCTCCATTTTATGGCCCCATCTGCCAACTGCAGGGGGGGCAGAAAGACTGTTCACCCATGTGTATGGGTGTGGGGGGCATGGCCATTTCCTTGGTAGGCAGCCCCCACCCCTATAATTACAAAAATTAAAGTAATCCCTGGTGTCTAATGGGCTTTCTGTCCGCCCCCCCTCAAATCCCCACCACTGTGGTAGTGGAGGGGGGGCACACACCTTTTCCTAAAGGTCCACTCGTCCATGTCCCTGGGGCCTAGTGGGTGGACTACTGAGGAATGGTACCATTGGGAAGGGGAGATTCTACCCTTTCCAATAACACCTCTAATGTCTGATTTGGTGCTGGGGAGCTTAGATAGCCCCCGAACACAGATAAAGTGAAATGAGCAGATCAGCTCATTTTACTTTTTGTTTAATTGTAATGATGTCAGTGCGTCATTTCAATGAAAAAAAGTAAAATAGCTTTGGGTGCTGGGGAAGCTCTTCCTCAGCTCCCACGGCTAATTTTAGTTACAGGAAGTCCCTCCGGTGCTGCACCAGAGGGATTTTCTGCATAGGGTGCGAGGACAGCACAGAGCCGTCCTCAGCTCACGCGGACTTGGTGTGGAAGAGGGCACGGATCTCTCCTTCGTATGCAAGTGGCTATCTGTTCCAGCTGTATTTCTGGCATACACTGCCCTGATTGGCTACATCTGCAGATAGTGCATTGTAATTCTGCTTTTTCTTTAACGTGTTTCAAATTTGTCTTAAAGGTTTGTAACCATCCTAATGCTGATTCATAGGTGTTTGCTTATGTGTTTGGTTAGGGTGGAACCCTACGTTAGCATGTGCTCCTGTTTCTGTAATATCTACTTCAATTATATTTTTGATGTGCTGAATGAGTTAATGAAAGTAACAGGATCCCTCTTTCTTTGTTTTTTCGCAGTATTGTTTATTTTAATCTCAAGTGTACTTTATAATATTTATTTTAGCACTTTTGCAGGATAAGCTTGGTGCCTTCTCTAAAGAAACATTACATATTTCTAAATTTGCCATGCATGTGTTCGTACACTTTCTTTTGCTACTAAAAACTCTCCATTAGAGACTACTCGGATAAAATTCTCTAAGTGAATATTTGACCATGTAAATATCTGGTTTCCACTGTAATTTCTCACTTACTACTGACTTTGACCTTCTACTGCTTGTGTTAATCGGATGGTTCAACGTTAATTCAGCATTTTGTCTGCTCACCTCCTCCCTCGTGTTGAATCTCTTGGTAATTTGTTGTGAGCTGTCCAATTTCTGTATGCTGTAGCACACCAAATATTTCTAATAGGCTCTGGTTTTGCAAAACACTAGAACGGGAACTCCCACAAAAAAGAAATGGAAAACAGCCAAACTCTCCTAGTCCTCCCAGGGAACTTTTTATTTATTTGCTGAAGCACCTGAGACCATTGAAGGTGGCACAAGACGTCACCTCCTAGCAGCTATGAAGCAACCATCCTTCTGACATTTGTCAGGATGTAAGACGCTCTTTTTGTTCTACTTCACTCCATTCAGGGACTGTCAAGTGACAAGTGACATTCTGCTCCTTGTTTCTCCCCATCACCTTTTCATGTTCTCACTAAGTTTAAACTTCCGGATTGATACTAGTCCTAACAGATCATGGTGAGTTTAGTAGTGAAGTGCTGAGATGCAGTCTTTAACAGCGTTTGAGGTATGTAATCCTCCCCTCTGTTTTGTGGAATATAAACAAATAACCTTGGGAGTTCGAATAGCCTGGCGAGTTCGTCACTTTCTTCATGGAGCAACAGTACTGGCCTTTGTTGTGCCATCTGCAGTGCCGCTAGCAGTAAAGTGTACTACACATGTAACTGCCAGTCCCGGAACCCGGCAGGTCTTTATCAGGAGTGTTGCATTGCTGCTGAAAGCAGAAAAGTAAAGGGATTATAAAAGTATCCGCTTTAGTTTCCTGCTTTCACAGGGCGGAGTGGAGCCAGCCTCCTCCACATCAACAAGTGGAGGAGGAGTAGTGGTGCACTTCTAAGTGCGCCTGTCAGTTTGGCCGGACGTCCAAGGCCAGCCAAACGGACATGGGCACTTATACACTCTCCACCCGGCTGTATCTTACAGCTGGGTGGAGACCAAGTGCAGTGTCCTACTTCCTCCCTGTAGGGCATTTCTGCCGGCTCAGGCCAGTCACAACACTTCTTTCATGCTGTGTATACAACATGAGAGAAGCGTCGGGATTGGTTGGGGAGGGAAGAAGATGAGAGGCGGCTGGAGCGGAAGCGGCAGATCACGGGAGGCAGGTAATTTTATTATTTCTTTTTACTGCCCCTCGCGCCCCTTGCTCAGCCCGCTGCCCACCCCCGCTCCACCACCACTTCCTGGCATGAGCCGCGACTGGCCTTTATATTCAAACCAGGACATACTAATGTAACCCTCCACCCACCATTCCTGGAGTCCCGAGCACCCCTGCTGTCTTGGACTATTCCCAAGGGCCTAATAACATTGCCTTCTCACTTACGTACTGACTGTTTCAACATCTATTCTGACCTTCTAATTTGTTCCGTTTTAGCACTCTCATTCAGTTCTAAATGCCAACAGGTATTTTGAAGGCAAATGGAAGCACTGTTTTTCGAATCCTAAGCTAATTTAGCGGTTCGATATTTTCCAACTGACTTTTATAGTCTAGCATAAAGAAGCAGAGCATTAAGTAACTTTCCTCTTATTCTGTATATCTCTTTCTTCTTTCCTTTAGAGATACGTTTTATTGAGACCTACAAATATAGATCGATGGAGAGTCCTACAAATATAGATCGATGGAGACGGTCTCCTGGTAGGACCGTAAAGTATCCCAGAAAAAAACTGATCTAGAATCAGCTTAGGCCCTGTTGTTTAGAAGAAAGCCCCCAAAAGAATTTTACTGATCGTTTTTGCTTCCCTCTCTTTTGAGCTGCATTTTTCTTTGTGTTAACAATGATAATGATCCTTTACAAGTATAGCCCAGAGTTTTTTTAAGTCCCACTGCTGTCTGCTAGACAAAATAAAGCTATGTGCAACAAACTTACTTTGAAGATGATATCTATTCGCAAATGCAACTCGAATTTGCTCGCAGCTCTCTGCTTCATTCCATGCTGAAGAACGACAATTTGTTTCTCAAACCTTTGGAGCACACATCTTAACCTCGTGTACACCATCAAACTCAGGTGCCTCAATTTCAAGGACCCCCGCTCCACCATGATGTAAACCTTCCCTTCGCCAGTCATGCAGAAAAGCCTCTTACTCTAACGACTGGAAACTCTTAATGGTCTCAGTGAGTGTTTAACTTGCTCAGTTTATGCTACAGTAACATACAGTACGATTCCAGAATCGTTTAATATTGATTACATAACTATGGGCTGGTACTTAATAGGCCTTTAGATGGCCATTGCATTTTCCCTAAAGATAGCCACTTGAGTAGTTCGTCTTCAAGGCCTCATCTTTTAAAATAGATTTGGAATATGGTGGTTTCTCAGCCCTAACTAGGCACAAAATATATGCCTTTCACTTTCCTCATTTGGGGAGAGCAAACAGCAAAAAAACATATGTATGCATTGCATCTTGCAGTAAGGTTGTATGTCAGATTTCATTATACACCCCACATATGTTTGTGTGCACTTATGTACATATTATTCTGATAATTCATTGTCAACATATAAATTAGGGATGTGTGATGTTCCCGATCTTTTTCAATTTGTGAAGTTTGTAGCTATTTCACTTAAAGTACACTTTGCACGTGGAAAGTTGTTCTAATTGTCATATAATTTTCACTGCATTGTGAGATAATTTTCACTGTACTCATCATAGGAAGCCAAGACAGAAAATGTAGACTGAGTTCTTTTCGGCCTGTTAACCTTTTCGGAACATGCAAATATGTACAGTATTTTTCTTTACAATTTATCTTTTGCAACATGTTTGCTCAAAAGTTTTGACTTTTTGACGCAGAATTTGGGAAAGTGCAAAACTTCAACTTCTATGAATTTATGAAGCTTCACATAAATTCACAAAGCGGGCAAGAAAAATATTTGCAAGTTCACTTACCCCAATCATTGGAGAAAAGTAACTTTTTTCATACTAATAAGCATCTGTGTAAGAATGTAAGATTTCCTAACATTTGTGAAAGAAAGTTTCAATTCTATTAAGGACAGGGAGGCGAGGATTAAGCTTAACTCCTTCATTTATTCAACTCAGCAGCCTTAACCACAACACTGGAAGCCTACAGATCCCATGAGTCCTTGCAGTAACATGTAACAATAACCATAGAGTGCATCCCAATAAATGCAGCATCAAGGAACAGCACTTCCACTTTCGAGCAAACATCCAGAATTTTGCTACATCATCAAAAGTCTTGTTTCTGGTCCGAACATAGAGAAAAGAAATGATTTATCTTCATTGGACTAAGGTTTCCACATCAAATCAGTATCAGTACATTTCCAGAAAGCCAATACAGTCACAACAACGTGTGAGATTACACATAGAACATAGTTTGGAAGTCCTGTTCAAGCATTGCAAGGAATCGTAAAATCATAAGATACTTATCTACCATTGCAGAGTCGCAATCACTGGGAGGGAATTGGTATGCCCAAAAGGTGGGATACTCCTCACGTCCAGATCCTTAATAGAATTGAAACTTTCCTTCACGATTGCTAGGAAATTTTACATTCTATGTTGGGACCAGAGGCTCAGATTATGCTAGTTTAAAGCTGGTCGATAACCAGAGAAACCAGACCAGTAATGGCTTTCAAAAAGATTTCTTAAAAGTGGAATCTGAAAATCAGTCAGCAGCTCTATGGATATGTTCCAGTCTGCCCCTCATTGAGTAGGTTTTAAATGCCATAGGCCCTCTTATAGAGTGTGCCCCAAAGGGGACGTGTTAATCTCTGCTTCTTGCAAGACCCATCTCACCCATCGTTCAATCGTAGTTGCCAAGACTGGTTAAAAAGGCATCTTGAGGGAGAGAAAAAGCTGTGCTGTGCCATGCGGTTTGTATTCTTCTGTCATTTTTTCACAAGCCCGAAGGTAATGGACTACACATAATTTTGGATGTGAAGAAAAAGCTGGGTTGTGTACTACTCTGGTATGGGATTTTACCCGATGCAAAATGGTAAGGGATACCCCCCTGTAGCATGCTGTAACATCAAGTGCTATTACGTCAGACACTAAGGAAATAAGGCATTACAGAATTCCCAACTTACCTGTTAGTGTCTTATGTGACAGATATTGGTTGTCTGGTCAAGAATCCATTTGCTGAAGGACGACATTAACATCCCAAAGGGAGGAGCACTTAGACTCTGGAGGACAAGATAAGTGAACGCCTCTTGGAATTTTGCTGTCCAGCGGGTTTTCTATGACCAGAATATAATAAACGGGAACATGATCCATCAAAATGGCTGATTGACAAGCATTGATTGTACGATAAGCAAAACCTTTTTAAAGAGTTTTGAGAGTTCTGAGAGGAAATTTACCACATGGACTACATTTGGCCCCACAGGATCTAGATCCTGTCGTAGACACCAGCGTGACCATCTTCTCTAAGCCGGGCCATATTGTTTAACCGTGGAGTCTGCCCAAGCATGACTAATGAGAGAGTCAGCCTCCTCTGACAGGCATGGGACTGCCCAACGTCCCCTGTAATCTTTCAGATGATGAGGAGAAGAGTTCCATCCTGAACCAGATGGTGTTAGTTGCCATGAGGGTCCATCCATAGACGAGGAGTCCAGGGAAGATGGATTGGAAGATCCATGGGAACTCCCAAAAGAACTGGATACCACTCTTGCGACTTCCAGAGTGGTGTCACCAAATTCACCTCCACTTTCTGTTGTTTGATTAATGCTGTGATCCTTGCTATAATTGAAAGCGTACTCCCCCGAAACTGACTTGAGTCCTATAGGAATGCATCCATCGCTGCTGCAAGAAGATCCTGGTGCCAGCTGATGAAGCGTGGAAGCTGATGGTGGAGTCTTGAGGCCAAAAGATCCACCTGGCACAGACCCCAGTGATCCATTATCTTCTGAATGAATGAGACATGGATCCAGTGTCCATGCACTGTAATACTTGAGGTGTCTGGAGTGCCAATCCGCTGACTGATTGAGCTCCCAGCAGGAGATACTCCGCCTTCACCTTAAATTTATGATCCAGACAGTAGTCCCAAACTTCTCTCGCCAGATCCGATAGTTCCTTCGAAGGAGTGCCCCCAGTCAACTGATGTATTTGACTGCAGATATGTTTTCCATCTAAAGAAGACTAGAACATAACACCTTGTTGACAACTAGGCTCTTTACTGCAAAGGAACTTGTTACGATTTCCAGGAAATTTGTTACATTTCCCTTTTTGTTCTGACCACTGTCCTCCTGTGCTAGTAATCCCACAGCAAGGGCCCCAGCCTAAGTAGCTGTTGTCTGATTCGATTATGAGGTCCGGGGCTGAGCCAATGATGGTCCTGCCATTCCAGGCCTTCATGTGATCGAGCCACCACTGGAGTTCCAGCTTTACTTCCTGGTAGAGGGGTATCTCATGTGCATACAGCAATCCTCTCTTGAGGTGTTGGGCCTTCTTGTGTTGTAGCGCTCAATAGTGTAGGGGCCCTTGGAAGATCACTTGTGTTGATGAGGACAGTAGTCCTACTATCCTGGCCAGGTGCCGGAGCAAGAATTTCTCCTTGTTCAGTGTCTTGCGAAGTTCCTGACAAATAACAAACATCTTTTTCTGTGGAAGACAAAGGGGTTGTTGGACCGTGTCCACCTCGAATCCCAGAAAGGTCATCCATTGGGCTAGAACAAAATCCAACTTTTGGACATTCAGGATAAAGCCTAGGTCCTGAAGAAGTCCTTTTGTCATCTGAAGGTGTGATAACAGAGTGGCCTTGTCCTGTTGCATTAAAATAATGTTGTCCAGGTATGCAATCAACCGGACTCCTCGAGACTGGAGCCTTTCCATCACCGGTCTCAGCACCTCAGTGAAACATCAGGGTGCCGACGATTTGTAGATCTGGCCTCCCCATTCAAACTGCAGAAAGTGTCTGTGAGGGGGGGAAAAACCGTAATCGTTAGGTAAGCGGTTTTTAGCTCCAGTCCTAGTAACCAATCATTCAGTAGTAGAATTTCCCTGAGGAGATGAATGCCCTCCATCTTGAAGTGGCGGTATACCACCCAACTGTTGAATTCTTGTATATTTATAACTGGTCTGAAACCTTTGTCCTTCTTTTCAACCAGAAAAATGTTGTCTAGGAGACCTCTGAGATGTAGGAGTGAATGGGTGATCCCTCCTTTTTTAAAAAGTTCTGTCACTTCTTGATCCACCACTTGGGACCTTCTTGGGAGAAAGCCAAGGAACGGGGGGGATGGAGTTGGCGAAGTGTGCTGTAAAATTCCATGTGAAACCATTTCACCATTTGCAGCACGCACAAATCCCTCGTAATGGACCTCCAATTCTGAATAAACCATTGCAACCTGCCTCCCACCCCTAATAGGGAAGAAGGGATATTGCTTACCAGTTGTTCCACCTAGCACAATGCTGGCCCTTCTGAAAGATCCTTTGCCTCTGAGTTCTCTGGGGGTAGAATCCTCTGAATTTTTTGTGGTCTTGCCACTGGATGGAATGCCTGGTCTGTTTCGAGGGGTTTGAGGTGTGAGAGCGGCCAGAGGAGCACCCCTTCCTCTTCCAGCCTCACCAAAAAAACTGCTGGGTAAAAACCTTCTCAATAGATTGCTGGGCTTTATCTAGTGGTGAGAAGGTGTTCACAAACTGTAACATTTGGTTTATGAAAGGATCCCCGAAAAGGCCCCCATGTGCTACTGGGACGGTTTCTGTTGTTGCCAACTCCCCCAGTCCAGGTCCTATTTTGATGAGCAAAGAGCGTTTATGCTCAGTAGACAGGGTGCAGTTGGCATTCCCCAAAAAACAAAGGGCACGTTGGGCCCAACCTGATAGAATCAATCATATGACCAGATTCCCTGGTTTCCTCAGCTATATCTAATGTCTTAGTAAGCTGCCCCAGGACACCAAGGACCTTGCCCTGGCAAGAAGGGGAGGTGCAGTCCAGGCCCTTCTTAGGGTCTTTCACAAATTTTGCTAGGAACGTAGCCATTCTGGCATCAATGTCTGGGTGGCCACCACTTTGTTGAACGGAGAGGGTTTTGGACATTCCGCTCGTAGGCGGCCCCAGACCTCTTGGTCCATGGGTTTCCTGATCCTGCTCGCGAAATAGCTTGCCACTCTTGGAGCAGGGACCCACTCAGCCGAGTGGGGGTGGAAAATGTTCCCCAGATTCAACATTCATGGAACCCCGGCGGGGTCCATTTCTCCGTCATCATTATCCAGCTGGGGTTTTTTGTCTCCACCTTATGGCCGACAGGGTTGGCTCTGATGTGGTTAATTGACCGAATCTCCACTAGGACCGTCAGAATTGCCACTTGTATTCATGTCTGTTTCCTGAGGGGAGCAGGAATTATCTTTGGAGCTCCGCCCAGGCTGGGAATCATCAGGATCCTCCTGGGCATCTCAGCACCTCTTCAGAATGGCCTGGCGAAGCCTCTGAAAGGCATCTGTGGAGGAAGGGTCTGGAAGGGTAGTAGGTCTCGGTGATTTGGAAGTGGGTCTTGAGAATCCCTTCGTGCTCTCCTTGGGTCAGCAGGAGGAGAGGGCCTCAGCTCTTCCACAGCCAGGGTAAGGTGGTGTGTCTAACCATCAGATCCATCATTTTCTGACTAAGGGGTTGCAGCGCAGATGAGAGCACCCTTTCCAAGGAGGCATCAATGGCATCCACAAGGTCCTCATGAATGGGGAGCAGGGTCTGGGGAATGCCACTTATCCCCCTCCCCTGGTAAAAAATAAATCAGAGTTGGCAATCATTTGGCATCAAATAGCTTGAAAATTCTCCAAATTACACTCAGTCTAAATGGTGTAAAACTATTTGTTAACCAATTGGAATACGGGCGGTTGATAAACAAAACGAAGAGAAAAACAACCCACCTAATAAAAACCTCCAGGGTGCAGATTACATTACGGATTAGATGTTTTGACAGGGGTCTCGAAATTCTTCTGCCCAATATGTATCTATTAATTATGTAAAGACCAGAATAACAGAATCCTGCAGTGCATAGGGCAACCAAAGAATAGACTTCGCTAAATACGCAAAGCACAAAAAGGGCACAGTGACACGAGAACGCGCTGCCGTTTATAACCTCACCGCTCTGATGAGAAGGTTTGCTGCCATTCCCGCTGTTATACAGAATCCGGTGACCCCAAGTGGCCCAAGCGAGGCTTGAAGCGCTAATGTCTCCAGAGATGATCCTGTGGAGCGGAAATAAACGTTGAAGACTAGAGCGTGCACCTATAGTAAAAAGAATTATGATCCATCCGCCTAAATCGATGTAGAAAAGAGGGTGGGAGATGGAGAGCACCCAAGGAGGAAAGAAGAGAATCAATAATTAAATACAAAATAGATAAAAAGGCACACATGTAGAAAACCAAGAAAAAAGGGGGATAGGTTGCTCAATGTCACGGAAAACCTATAATACAAAGAAATGACAGACCAAAGGCATTCACAACAATAGTCATTACTGTCGTGTCGCAGCCTGTGCACAGAAGGATGACACAGACACAAAAAGGAGAGTGCGCACAATTAACTTTATTGCTCCGACCGCTACTCTCCTAAACTGCTTTTCCCGCATCCCCACGCCCTTTTATCAATACCCCCACGTCACTATGAGCGCGCTCCAACTTGCACATTATTGCAGGGGTAACACACCTGTAACCCCCTTGGGTCCAGATGAAGTATGGTTGAAACCCCCATGGCCTGCGACAGTGCAGGATGGGGAGGCACTTGCATTTGGTCACACGTGTCAGTCACATACAAAGTCTGCGTAACGTCGCAATGGATCTGGGTTGTGCCTCAATAGGTATCGCCCGCTTCCAGACCTCCCTGATGCTGGCACCTGGTTTGGGCTATCACCGGGCATCCCAGCTCTCGGGGATGACTCTTGCGTCGACATTGGACTAGCCGCCTGTTCCTGTTGGCTCGTGACTAGTCTCTCAGCTGGGGGTCTCCCTCCGTCACCTGTGATCTCCTGACAGACTGGGTCTATTCCTGAATCAGTCCCGGCATCAGCCACGACCATGCTGCCTCTTTTGTCATCGTGGGATGTGGAAGGAGATAGGCATTTGAACTGTGCCACGTTGCGGGTTACAGTCTGTAGACCCCGGCCGGCTGTCACCATGGTGACTTTCACAGCGATCACTGTCCATGTTTGCGCCTCGAAAGGCAGGTGGCACTTGCCTCCTGGTTGACGGTCTTTGACCAGGACAGTGTCTCCCACTTGCACCTGGACTGCTCGAGCTCCCTGTCTCCTGGAGGCATAGGCGTTAGTGCGGGCTATTCTCATTGCAGATTGGTTTTGTGGTGGTGGTTGCGTTGCCCACGAGGGGTGATGTGGAATGGCATCTGTTATTGTCCTCCTGAAGCAGAGTTGGCTGGGAGTCACCCCTGTGGTAGTGTGGGGTGTAACCCTGTACTCCCGTAGAAATGCATAGATGGCGCTTTCTATGTTCCTGGATTTCGCCGTAGCAATGCGGACAACTTTGTTTAGTGTTTTGACGAGCCGCTCTACCTCTCTGTTCACCTGTGGCCATCGGGGTGTGACTCACCGATGTTTGGTGTTGGTGGAAGCCAGGAAGTCTGCCCACTCTCGGCTGTTGAAGGGGGGGCCCATTGTCTGTAAGTACTTTGCCGAAAAACCCATGGGTGGCCATTAGCTTCTCAAATTTCGGGATGACTGTGTGTGCGGATGTGGATTGCACCAGCTCTACCTCGGGGTATCGCGAGTAGTACTACCATCACCATGTAGGAGCCATCGGGTAGGCTCCCGAAGTCCACGCTCACCCTTTGCCATGGGGCCGAGGGCCCTGCTTCAGTGATGCCCGGTGCCAGCGGATCTGGGGAACCTCAGGCCTGGCAGACAAGGCACTCCTTGACAGCGTCCTCAACCAGCTGATCTAGTCCTGGAAACCAGACCTTGTTCCAGAGCCAGGTTTTGGATTTGACGATGCCCTGGTGGGCCCCATTGGCGAGGGACACCGCTCGGGCCGTCAAGCTGGACAGTATCACCAGGCGGAATCCTCTCAGCAGGCAGCCATCCTCGCTTACCGAGAGCTCATGTCTAACGTTGAACAAGGCGTGGAGTCTGGCTTGGGCATTCTGCGTGCGGAAGGCGTCTGGGCACTGGAGTGGTCGCCAGTCCCCCGACTGGGTGGCTGTTATGGCGATCTGTAGGCATTCGTCCTGGTTGGTGGCCGCTACTACTTCGCTGAGTGATATGGGCAATGGTCTGGCTCGGTCTACCACAAACCGCACATACTCCTCCTTCTCCTGGGCCTCCACCACTTCTTGAGGGGTGGCCAAGCGGGCATGGCGTGACAAAAAGTCGGCAGGGTTCCTTGTGCCCTGCTGCTATTCTACAGTAAAATCGAATTCTTTGAGCTGCAATATCCACTTTTCAATCCTGGGGGGAGGTTTCGAGGATTACCCCCTAAAGAGAGGCAGCAGTGGTTTGTGGTCAGTCACTAGTGAGAACGGCTTGCCATACAGGTACAGGTGGAAGTGGTGACACCCCCAGTGGATGGGGATGGCCTCTCGCTCAATTTGGGAGTATCTCTGTTCCGTTGGTGTGAGCGTGCGGCTGGCAAAGGCGATGGGGGTCCATTCTCCACAGTCTTGCTTTTGTGCTAGGACAGCTCCTAGGCCCGTGGGGCTGGCATCTACGACCAGCTGCGACTCCTGTCAGGGATCGGATAACCCCAGCGTGGTGTTGGCAGAGAGTGCATCTTTGGTGGCTTGGAAGGCGCGCTCCTGTTCCTCTCCCCACACCCACTGGTGGTCAGGTTGGGTGAGCCGTCTTTGAGGGCCAGTGATATCCGACAAGTTCCTCATGAACCAGCCATTGTATGTGACCATGCCTAGGAAACTCCGGACCCCTGAAACAGACGTGGGGGCCGGGGCCTCTTAGATGTCTCTGACTTTGTGTAGGTCAGGTCCGATTCCATGTTCGGAGAACCGGTATCAGGTCAGCCTCTTCATGTGTTCATCCAGGGTTGGGGTGTGTACCAGGATGTCGTCGCTCACATTGAGGACCCACGTGAGTCCTTGCAGGACCCCTTTTACAGCGTGTGAAAGACTTCTGCCGCACTGCAGATGCCAAAATTGAGCCACGTGCACCGCCAGAGGCCAGTGTGCGTAGAGAAGGTGGTTATTGGCCGAGATTCGTGGTGTAACACGATCGGATGATACCCTGATCTGAGGTCCATTTTGGAGAACCATCAGGATCCAGCTAGTTCGCTGAGGATGTCGTCTATGGTTGGAGTCAGGTGTTTTTCTCTCTTGATTGCCTGGTTCGGCATGCGCATGTCCACGCAAATGCGGACGGCTTACGGCTGCTTGGGTTTCCGCGCCACAACAATCGGAGACACCCATTGGGTAGGGCCTGAGACTCTTTCAATGATACCCTCCCGCTCCAGGAGTTGTAGCTCATGCTCCACTTTTGGGCGCAGGTGGAATGCCACTCGCCGATGTCTGAGGGCTGTGGGAGCGACTGATTCGTCTATGTTGAGCCGGAGCAGTGGTCCTTTCAGGCAGCCAATGCCCTCGAATGAGGGAGCTGAACTCTTCCACTAGGTCTTTCAGCGCGTTAGCATGGATGCTGAACGTGAAATGCACTAGGTCGATGTCTTGGGTGGTCTGGTATCCAAGCAGAAACCCTGCGCCTTCTTTGGACACATAGATTTTCGTGGCCCTGCTGGTGTCGTCATGGGCAACCTCCGCGTTGAACATCCCAGATATTTCCAGAGGTTGGGTGTTGCCGAATGCAAAGACTTGTACTCCTGTGGGTCTGAGCCACAGCAGCGGTTTAAGTAGCTTCTGGTATTCGCCCATGGCCATCAGGTTTATGGACGCACCGGTGTCAACTAGTGCCGATACAGGAAGCCCTTGGATGAGGATTTGGCATGTGGGTAGCTGCCGGTTTTGCGACAGTGTGTACCACGTGGACTATCTGGTGGTTACCGTCCATATCACTGTCCGAGTCTGGACCTGGGGCGGTCTCAATTGCTTTGACTGACTTCTTTGTTGTGGGGATTGCTGTTTTGGGCGTAGACTGGCAGACCTTCGCAAAGTGGTTGGCCTTCCCGCAAGCGCTGCATATTTTTCCTCAGGCTGGGCAGGTGCTTGGTTGTGGTGCCGGGCCATCGCACCACTTTCAGGGCTTCCCTTTTAGCCTTCCTTTGTAGCCGTCGACTTTCGCTTGCGGTGCGTTCACGGTCACCACGTTGACCAGCTCTGCTTTTACCTGGGCTGGAGGCGCTTGCTCCATGTGCGCCGCACGTGCTCGAGACAGTTCTTGGGATCGTCCGAGGGTGAGGATGTCCCTCATTAGCATGTTCGGTTGTTGCAGGATGCTCTCCCTGAGCTTTGATAACAAGCATCCTTGGATGAACTGCGCCCGGATTTCGTCTTCTTCATCGGGCAGTGTGCAGGTGCCTGCTAGAGCTAGCTCTTTTAGCCTTGCGTAGAAGACATCAACCGACTCGTCAGGCTTTGGTGGGCTTGGCGCAGTAAGAACCGCTCGTGATCTGGATTTGCGTACGGTTCGAAGTGCGCTGTGATGGCTCCTTTCAGGGTGTCATATGTGTGCGCCCTTGCCTCCGTCACTGATTTGAACACTTTGTGAATGTCCGCCCCTCTGAGGTGAAGGAGGAGGGGCCTCTGTCTTTCTGCCTGAATGTCCAGAGCCTCAAAGTAGGTTTTGAGGCACTCCACCCATACCCTCCATCTCGCGGCCTGGGTGGGGGGGGGGATCCTGTGATGCTGAACGGCTCCAAAGGAGGTATGCTAGCCATGGCAAAGGGTGCAGGAGGCTTGGTAGTGCGCTGTGTGAATAATGTCTGGGGTCACCGGTTTCCTCACCTCCCAACTGGATGGATGTTGTCTTCTTCTGCACCACCTTTATGCAATTCTGGGTGGGGAGACTCCCTTAGTGCTGCTTGGAAGGGTTGTGGGGTGGTGATTTAGGGCTGCAAACGGCTGAGCGGGCCTGGTGCAGGGTACTGTGCTCGAGGTGAGGCCCAGTCGTGGTCAGGGATACTACAGCGAGGGCTTTGCGGGGTGTGGTTTCTCTCTCCTACTGTAGTTCTCCCTGTGGTTTGCTGTCGGTGTTGGAGGGCGTGGCAGTGTTCATTAGGCCTTCTTGGGGAGCACACATGCCAGAGGGTGTGGCTGTGGGCGTCGGCTGCTGCCTGCGATCGGAGTGCCGCGGGCTGGAGGAGCGCGGCTCAATCACCTCACACGCCGGCCATGGACTCCTTTCCTTCGCTGTGTGCTGCTGCGAAGCGCTGCAGGGAGGGGCCGTCTTGGGGCCTGTCGGGCCAGGCTTCCGATGATCCTGCGGCCGGGCTGAGGGTGGGTAGGGCGTGTCTCTGCACGCGCTGGGCTCGGTGTGCAAGCGGTGCAGCACAGAGCTGGAGCGGTGTCGCGTGTCGGGGTGCAGGCGCTACCTAACGAAGGTAGGCCTACTCTCGTCGCCAATAATGTTGTGTCTCAGCCTGTGCACAGAAGGACGACACAGACACGAAATGAAGAGTGCACACAATTAATTTATTGCTCCGACCGCTACTCTGCTAAACTGCTTTTCCTGCGTCCCCACGCCATTTTATCCCTACCCCCATGTCACTATGAGCGCACTCCAACTTGTGCATTATTGCAGAGGGAACACACCTGTAACCCCCTTGGGTTCACAGGGGAGTGGGCTCGCCCACTCCTATGGCAAAACTATAATTACTAGATGTACTGAGACCTTCTTCTGAAAAGTCGAACTCCTAAATAATTTTTCAAAAGCTGGAAAACCAAACTGGAAAAAGTAACCGAACTATGCACACTTAATTTGCCAGCTCAGCTATATAGCCGTGCAGCTCTTCTGTTGTGTTCAGACTATGATTAATAGAGTCACAACATTCCATCCATTTTACTTTGCTCCTTTTCAGAATGGCAATAGGATCTCCACCTCTCACTGGGGCTGCCATGCTGAAAATCACTTTCCACTTCAGATCATCCGCTGAATGATTTTTTTCTTCAAAGTGTTGAACCAGTGGTGTGGTAGTTACAGAGCACCTGATCCATCTGCGGTGCTGGCAAATGGAAGCCTTTACCGGTTGTGATGTCTGTACTATATAGATTAATAAACAAGGGCGGCATATAACATACACTACATTTTTTGTATTACAATTCAAAAATGATTTTAAATCAATCTTCAATAAGCCATGTTCGTAAGTCTTGGTATCAAAAGTAAAAGAACAAATGGCACAACTCCCACAACGATAGTGACCCAATATCGTAATATGTATTTTTATATGTACTTTACATAAATATTTGTTCAAATTTCTATTGAGGTGTTTAAATCATTCATCGCATTTGACTGTTAGAGGTGCTTTTCTGTCTGCTTGTCCTGCTACAAAACTAATTGAAAACATTGTGCGTTCTTTTGAAATAATACATATGTATCACAGATCGGAATCGCTATTAACACCACCATGAGGGCACAACCTGGGGAAAAAGGAGTAGTGGTGTGCCTTGTCAGCAATAAGCAGTTTTAAACCATTACGCTGCAAAATATATACAGTAAAACACAGCAATACAGTTTAGTAAAACACATTACAAGAAATGCAGAATCAGAGAAAGCACTTATCTGGCTGCTGAGCAGCGAAGAAAGAGGAAGTGCTGTTCCTTGATGCTGCATTTATTGGACTGTTCTCTACGGTTATTGTTATAGACTACTGCAAAGACTAAGGGGATTTGTAGTTGTTCATTGTTGTGTTCAAGGCTGCTGAGTGGAGTAAATGAAGGAGTTAAGCATAATCCAAGCCTCCGGTCCTGACATAGAATACAAAAAAAATTCAAATTAATATTATTAAGCCTTGTTTTCTGCTTGCATTGGGTGGTGCAGTCATCACCAGTTTGTTTCATCCTATCAGGTATTTTAGAAGGGTGCACAGATATCATGAAAAGAAAAAAAATTAAGGAGGATAGTAAAGGCCACCATTCATCACATAATGTGGGTGCATTCAAGGAACTCAAAGAACAGAAATCCCAGAGTGCTAATTAGGTGATCGTTGTTCAGTAACAGCAGATCTAATCAAGGTATTTTTAAAATTCCACACTGAGGAGTCTAATAATGCAGGCTATTCTGCTTCCCAAACTTAAGAAGATTTAGATGTTGATGAAGGTGCCACTTCCGCTGGAGGTTCCATGAGATGTTTTGTCTAAAAAATAATTTTAACAATGTACCTTCTAGTTGAAGAAGAGGGGGATTTTGCAAGAGCTAATGATATTACAAATGGGAAATATGCTCATACTGCACCAGAGTGAAAAGTTGATTCTACAGTCGACCATATTCAAAATACACCAAGATAATGTATTGTACACTTTTTATATAACATTTAACATTGTCTACCTTTTTCTGTGCATTCTTTAAAAAGTACAGGACTTAAAGTGATTTGTCTAGGGATCAAACAACTTAGGGGGTCATTCCGACCCCGGCGGGCGGGGGGCACCGCCCGCCGGGCGGAAACCACCCAAACACCGCCCCACGGTCAGATGACCGCGGGGGACATTCCGACTTTCCCGCTGGGCCGGCGGGCGATCTGCAAAAGTTCGCCCGCCGGCCCAGCGGGAAAGCCCCAGCAAAGATGAAGCCGGCTCCGAATGGAGCCGGCGGATTTGCTGCGGTGCGACGGGTGCAGTGGCACCCGTCGCGATTTTCAGTGTCTGCCAAGCAGACACTGAAAATCTTTATGGGGCCCTGTTAGGGGGCCCCACGACACCTGTTCCCGCCAGCCTCTTCCTGGCGGTGTAAACCGCCAGGAAGAGGCTGGCGGGAAGGGGGTCGGAATCCCCATGGCGGCGCTGCTTGCAGCGCCGCCATGGAGGATTCCTTTGGCCAGGGGAAAACCGGCTGGAAACCACCGGTTCCCCTTTTCTGACCGCGGCTTTACCGCCGCGGTCAGAATTGGCCAGGAAGCACCACCAGCCTGTTGGCGGTGCTTCCTCTGCCCTCTGCCCTGGCGGTTTCAAACCGCCAGGGTCAGAATGAGGGCCTTAGTCTTGTGGATAAAATTTGCTTCATTGCGTCTCCACTTTATACATCAGATACATTTTGCACTTGGCTTTTATTTTACTTGTGTCTCACATCTCAAATAAGATCCCTGAAGCTCATGACATAGTGATAATGTTATGTCTTCCTCCAACAGCATGTTTAATACATATATATTTCCCCCAGAATTCTGGCAAGCTCCACATCTTCACTTGATGATAAGCTGACCATATGAAATGCCCTAGCATCCCAAAAAAGTACTTAAATAAATTTTAATGTCTAGCTCTTTTCCAAGGCCCGAATATAAAAGACATAGGTGGTCATTACAACATTGGCGGTAAAAGCCGCTTACCGCCGTGCAGAAGACCGCCAACACACCGCCGCGGAAAACCGCCACAGCTATTATGACCCACATTTCGGAATCTGCCAAAATTCAGACACCCACACAAGTCCGCCACACCAAAGGTCAGTGATAAACTGGCGAAAACAAAACCGAAACCGTCACACCAACAGAAATACGCCCACACTATCACGACACACGATTCCACGCGGCAGTCTTTCAACCGCAGTATTCCATTGGCGGTACACACCTCCGCGCTCAAAATACACACACATTTACAAAACACTACCACATTGGACAATTCTAAATACACACACCTGATACACATACACACACCACTCCCACACACCCATTACAATATAAAACACACACCCACATCACCCACAAACCCCTACGACCAAATAATTCAGAAAGAAGGCCAGAGAGAGACACCACCAGCAAGAACAACAGCATCCACAGGCACACAATACCATCACCCACACAACTTCCACGCACCTCACACAACACACCACTACATATCAGCACACTGATCACCACACAATCCACCCCACACATCACCTACACCACCCCATGGCACGGCAAAGACAGCCCAGGTTCTCGGAGGAGGAGCTCAGGGTCATGGTGGAGGAAATCGTCCAGGTAGAGCCACAGCTATTCGGAGCACAGGTGCAGCACACCTCCATTGCAAGGAAGATGGAGCTATGGCGAAGAATAGTGGACAGGGTCAACGCAGTGGGACAGCACCCAAGAAATTGGAAGGACATCAGGAAGAGGTGGAACGACCTACGGGGGAAGGTGCGTTCCGTGGTCTTAAGACACCACCTGGCGGTTCAGCGGACTGGTGGCGGACCCCCACTTCCTCACCCATAACTAACAACAAGGGAGGAGCAGGTCTTGGCGATTCTGCATCCTGAGGGCCTCGCAGGAGTAGGCGGAGGAATGGACTCTGGTAAGTCAAATCTTAACTATTACATCGCCCACCCTACCTGCATGCTATCACACACCCCCACCCTCACCCCCAGCACCCCAACTCCTCACATATGTCCCAACCTCACAAAACACCCATCCCAACACCAAGCCCTGCATGCAACAACAGAGCATGGACACCCACCCCTAAAGCATGCCCACTGCACATACCCATACAACCCCCTAAACCACCATCACACAAGCTCCCACACAGGAATGCAAGCACTGGGGTACACGCTCACCCACCCATTGCACACCATGACACACACAGATGTAATAACCATCCTTTTATACCCCTGCATGACCCCTACCCAACGTCACCGGACAGGAGGGTCCACACATGTCCACACCACCAACAGAAGAGGCCCACAGTGATGACAGCACCTCTGTCCAACTGGATCTAGATGACCAGCCCGGCCCATCGGGGACCTCGGGACAGTCGGTTCCCCTCACAGTGGCACAGGCCATCACAGACCTTCCCCCCCCTCTGGAAACGCCAGCACAGCACCCACCCAGCGGCCAATACCTCTGTCCCGAGCTGTGTGTCCACCACTACAGGGAACCCAGGATAACCCACCACCCCAACAACAACAGGGACCTGGGGCAGTGGCAGTGGGCACACGGTCCAGGGGACGGAGGCCCAGGAACACAGGGGAACTGGGGAGGGCTGCTGCGCGACAGGGGGCGGACAGGCCAAGGGAACCCACTCTCCACGAGGCCCTCTCCTCCATCATGGGAGCCTACCACCACTCCCAGGAGACAATGGCAACGGTACTGGCCAAGTTTCAGGAGACCCAGCGCCTGCAGGAGGAACAGTATATGGGCTTCAGGGAGGAACTCAGAACCATCAGCTCCACCCTGGGTACCATTGTAGGGGTGCTGAAGGAAGTACTCAACACCAGGAGGGACACTGTGGCACTACAAGGGGCCCCTGACACTAGCATGGACGATGAACTGCCCACCACCTCCGCTGGCGCTAGTGGACAGGATGCCCCACCACAGGACCACCACACCAGCACCCCACCCCCTGCAGAGGGAGAACCACCCCGCAAACGGTCCCTGAGATCCAGGACAAAGACAGAGCACGATGCCAAGACCCCCGCCAAGAAATGAGACCACCCTGATTGTCATCCTACTGTCGCACTTTGTCACCCTGTCCATACTGAAACTGCCCCAGCTCCACTTCCTATGCCCATTTGGGCAATGCAACTGTGAGATTAGTCTGGACTCTGCCATGGACATTCCCCCGCCATCACTCCTTACCATTTCACCACCCCTTCCAATATTAAATAAATACACTTAAAACACAAAACAATCTGCAGCCTGTCTGTGATTTCGAAATAGTGTATTAGCAATTACAGTGACAAAATGCTCTTTCAATAATAATGTCAACATACCTATGTCACACAGCTCAAGTCCATGAGGAATCAAAGCAGATGTCACACAGTGGGATCCAAATCTGTGAAATCGTAAGGGAAAGTGACAACTCAGTGACCATACACTGGGTGAAATGGACAGACAGTAGAGAGGTAGCAGTGTTTAAGTACATGTAGTTGGCAGGTCTGTACTCTTATCTGTGTCTCACTGGAAATATTGCTGGATCACTGAGTCCCTGTTGTTCATGTCTTCTTCCTCTGCTTCCTCGTCTTCACTATCCACAGGCTCCACAGCTGCAACAACACCGCCATCTGGACCATCCTCCTGCAGAAAAGGCACCTGTCGTCGCAATGCCAAGTTATGAAGCATACATCAGGCCACGATGATCTGACACACCTTCTTTGGTGAGTAGAATAGGGATCCACCTGTCATATGGAGGCACCGGAACCTGGCCTTCAGGAGGCCAAAGGTCCGCTCGATCACCCTCCTAGTTCGCCCATGTGCCTCATTGTAGCGTTCCTCTGCCCTTGTCCTGGGATTCCTCACTGGGGTCAGTAGCCATGACAGGTTGGGGTAACGAGAGTCACCTGGCGAGGGACAAGTATTAGACACACACTAACCTGTAGGGTAACCCCAGACCCAAACAACCATTCCCACTGTCTTGCTTCCAGGTGCTCACCTACTAGCCACACACAGTGCCTCTGGAGTTGACCCATCACATAAGGGATGCTGCTATTCCGCAGGATGTAGGCGTCATGCATTGAGCCAGGGAACTTAGCATTCACATGGGAGATGTACTGGTCTGCCAAACATACCATCTGCACATTCATCGAATGATAACTCTTCTAGTTTCTGTACACCTGTTCACTGCTGCGGGGGGGGACCAAAGCCACATGGGTCCCATCAATTGCACCTATGATGTTGGGGATATGTCCCAGGGCATAGAAATCACCTTTCACTGTAGGCAAATCCTCCACCTGAGGGAAAACGATGTAGCTCCGCATGTGTTTCAGAAGGGCAGACAACACTCTGGACAATACGTTGGAAAACATAGGCTGGGACATCCCTGATGCTATGGCCACTGTTGTTTGAAATGACCCACTTGCAAGGAAATGGAGCACTGAAAGCACCTGCACTTGAAGGGGGATTCCTGTGGGATGGCAGATTGCTGACATCAGGTCTGGCTCCAACTGGGTACACAGTTCCTGGATTGTGGCACGGTCAAGCCTGTATGTGATTATGACATGTCACTCCTCCATTGTCGACAGGTCCACCAACGGTCGGTACACCGGAGGATGCCCCCATCTCCTCACATGTCCCAGCAGACGGTGCCTATGAAGGACAACAGCGAGCACAGAGTCAAACAACTCAGAGGTACGTACCCACAGTTTACACAGAACACCAATCATACACAAAAGGTGGCCTGTATGTGTGTTGAGTGTAGGCCTAGGTATGTGTGACGCAGTTGGAAATGAAGCCATGTGGGCCCCTGAAATGGCGGCTGCCTGACCTCTAAAGAGGGACAATGGGATGTGAGGTAACTGCGCTGGCGTTGTACACCGTCGCGGTAGGCGGTCAAAGACCGCGGCGCAATGCTGCATTGGTTAACATTGGACCCTATGGGTCCCAGGAGCCAATGACGATGTGCACCGGCGGTGACGGTACGCACCGCCGCGGACGTGACCGCCATTTTCTATCTGTTGAATCACTCGATACCTGATCTTCGACAGGAGAGGACCTACACTGCAAGTGCTGCGGTGACCTCAGTCTGGAAGAGACAATGGCTCGAGTGTCTGGGGAAAGGGCCCCTGCCTTCACATCGGAGGAGTTGGAGAAGCTTGTGGATGGGGTCCTCCCCCAGTACACGCTACTCTACGGTCCTCCAGACAAACAGGTATGTACACAGGGAGCACGTTGTATGGGTTATGCCTGTGTGGAGAGGGCTGGATGTAAGAAGGAAGGGGGGAGAGTGCTGCATGCATGGAAGACGGTGAGTGCATGTGCCACATGGCAAGGGTAGGGATGGGGGCCAATCACTTTGACGGTGCAGTTGGTAATAACTTCTCTTTTTCCCCTGTACATTTCATGTAGGTCAGCGCCCACCAGAAAAAAGATATTTGGCATGCCTAACACAGACGGAGCACCCACTGCCGGAAAAGATGGGAGGACATTCGCCGCTGGAGCAAGAAGACAGCAGAGGCTCAGCTGGGGATGGCCTCCCAACGTGGGAGGGGTGCCCGTCGCACCATGAACCCCCTGATGTTCCGGATCCTGGCGGTGGCCTACCCAGAGATGGATGGGCGCTTGAGGGCATCACAGCAGACACAAGGGGGTGAGTACACTCTCATTCTGCTGACTTTGCGTGCAGTGGAGCTGTCTGGGTGGGGGAGGTGGGCTGTGGGTTTCCCTAGGCCAGGGCGAGTTCCGTAGGCAAGGCCCCTCCGTAAGGCAGGCCATGTGGCACCCCAGCCCACCTCTGTAGAGTGCCAAGTACACCTAGTCATGCCCCTGTGTCATCTATGTGTGCAGATGTCGTCCATAGCCTTGTAGGCCATTTCCCAGGAATTGAACAGTGGAGCCCAAGAGCGTGGCGTAGTGCAGGGGGCATCTGTGTCTGTCGTGTCCGCCAACGGTAGCGGTAATGCATGCACTCAACATGTCTCTCCTGTTTTCCCCCCCCCCCTTTTTGTGGTCTCCCTGTTCTTGTGTGCATTAGCATCATCAGGCGGAGGAGCAGTGGCACCAGAGCACGAGGGAGCTGCATCCCACATGGCTCTGGAGGGCGACACTACGGAGTCTGAATTCACCAGTGGGACGGAGGGCGAGGGGAGCTCCACAGCGGTGACAGGAGCTGAGACCAGCGACACGGACTTGTCCTCTGATGGGAGCTCACTTGTGGTGGCGGCAACATCTGTGCCCCCGCATCTACAGGTACAGCCACCACCCCCCTTACCAGCACCGCCCTCCCAGCAGCCCCTCATCCTTTGCCCCGTGCCCGCTCACCCAGGAGGGTGGGCATCACCTTCGCCCCAGGCACCTCAGGCCCTGCCCCAGTCACCCCTGCTGCCCTCAGTGAGGAGGCCATTGACCTCCTCAGGTCCCTCACTGTTGGGCAGCCTACCATTTTGAATGCCATCCAGGGTGTAGAGAGGCAGTTGCAACAAACATATGCATTCCTGGAGGGCATTCATTCTGGTCAGGCGGCCCTTCACCGAGCTTTTCAGACTCTGGTCTCAGCACTGATGGCAGCCATTGTCCCCGTCTCTAGCCTCCCCCCTCCAACTTCCTCCACCCCGACCCAATCCCCTGTACCTCAGCCTATCCCAAGCACACCTACAGACCAACATGCACACACCTCAACACCCAAGGGTAGCTCAGGCAAACATAAGCACCACACATCTCACAGGCACTCACGCAAGCATCACACACATGCAGACACTCCAACATCCACTGCCTCCACTGTGTCCCCCCTCCTCCTTGTCTCCCTCCTCCCTCCCAGTGATGTCTACACTCACACCTGCATGCACTACATCTACAGCCACTACGTCCCTCTCCAGCACACCCACCACCACACCCCGCTCATGTGCAGTCACCACCCCCACTACCATTCACACGTCCTGTGTCCTCTCCCAGTGTGTCTGTGACCCCCCTCGCAAGATACACAAACGCAGGCACACACCCACCCAACAGCCATCCACCTCACGACAGCCGCCAGCGCATGCACCTTCACCCAAAGTCACCAAACGTACACCTCCTACAACCACCACCTCTTCCTCCACTCCCAAACCCCCTCCAGCTACCCGTCCCAGTGTTCCTAAGAAACGTTTCCTGGCCAGCCTTGACCTCTTTCCATCACCTCCCCCACCCCGTTCGTCTCATAGGTCCCGAACTAGCACCTCAGCCACAACCTCTCCGGGACCAGTGGTGCCTGTAGTCACCGGAATCTGGAGTGCACCGGCCACCAGGGCAGCCAGTGTGGCACGGAGCCACAGCACAGACAGTCCCCCACCTGTGAAGCATCAGAAGTTGGCCAGCGCCCAGCGGGAGAGGAGGAAGACTCCAGCCACCAAAGCCGCTCCCAGGGGTCCCGGTGGGAGTATGGAGTCAGCTGTGACACCTTCCAAGGTGGGGAAGGGCCACAAGAAACCCGGCAAGCCTGGGAAGAGCAGCACGGCGGAGAAGACTGCCATCATCCCCGCTGCCCAGGAGGCCACCCCCAGCACCAGCCCAGCTGCCCAGGAGGCCACCGCCAGTACCAGCCCAGCTTGCCAGGACAAGACCGCCAGCACAAGCCCAGCTGCCCAGGACAAGACCGCCAGCACAAGCCCAGCTGCCCAGGACAAGACCGCCAGCACCAGCCCAGCTGGCCAGGACAAGACCGCCAGCACAAGCCCCGTTGGGCCATGAAGGACCGCCAGCAAAAGCCCCGTTGGGCCATGAAGGACCGCCAGCAAAAGCACCATTGGGCCATGAAGGACCGCCAGCAAAGGCCCGTTGGGCCATGAAGGACCGCCAGCAAAAGCCCCGTTGGGCCATGAAGGACCGCCAGCAAAAGCCCCGTTGGGCCATGAAGGACCGCCAGCAAAGGCCCCGTTGGGCCATATAGGACCGCCAGCAAAGGCCCCGTTGGGCCATGAAGGACCGCCAGCAGCTGATACCCTGCAATGGAGACCGCCATCTCAAGCACCACTGCACAGGGCACCGCCATCTCAAGCACCGCTGGCCCTTGAGCAGCAAGGGCACTGACGCAACTGAGTCCGTCACGGGGTGAATGAAGCACTCTGGGCACAAAGCCCCCTCCAGAACCAGTGGAGAGATACATCCACTCCCTCTGTCCTTAGCAGGATGAAGCACTCTGGGCACAAAGCCCCCTCCAGAACCAGTGGAGAAAGGCATCCACTCCCTCTGTCCTTAGCAGGATGAAGCACTCTGGGCATAGCAGGATGAAGCACTCTGGGCACAAAGCCCCCTCCAGAACCAGTGGAGAAAGGCATCCACTCCCTCTGTCCTTAGCAGGATGAAGCACTCTGGGCACAAAGCCCCCTCCAGAACCAGTGGAGAGATACATCCACTCCCTCTGTCCTTAGCAGGATGAAGCACTCCGGGCACAAAGCCCCCTCCAGAACCAGTGGAGAAAGGCATCCACTCCCTCTGTCCTTAGCAGGATGAAGCACTCTGGGCACAAAGCCCCCTCCAGAACCAGTGGAGAAAGGCATCCACTCCCTCTGCCCTTAGCAGGATGAAGCACTCTGGGCACAAAGCCCCCTCCGGAGCCAGTGGAGAAAGGCATCCACTCCCTCTGACCTTAGCAGGATGAAGCACTCTGGGCACAAAGCCCCCTCCAGAACCAGTGGAGAGATACATCCACTCCCTCTGTCCTTAGCAGGATGAAGCACTCTGGGCACAATGCCCCCTCCAGAACCAGTGGAGAGATACATCCACTCCCTCTGTCCTTACCAGGATGAAGCACTCTGGGCACAAAGCCCCCTCCAGAACCAGTGGAGAAAGGCATCCACTCCCTCTGTCCTTAGCAGGATGAAGCACTCTGGGCACAAAGCCCCCTCCAGAACCAATGGAGAGATACATCCACTCCCTCTGTCCTTAGCAGGATGAAGCACTCTGGGCACAAAGTCCCCTCCAGAAGCAGTGGAGAAGGCATCCACTTGAGAGACTGTGGCTTTGCACTCCCCAGGATGGAACAGTGGGCAACCCACCCACTGTAGAGACTTGAGACACTGTGGCTTTGCACTCCCCAGGATGGAACAGTGGGCAAACCACCCACTGTAGAGACTTCAGAGACTGTGGCTTTGCACTCCCCAGGATTGAACAGTGGGCATGTGGCCCACTCGTGGATTTGGCGTTGTGCACTCATCCGGCTGAGGTGCCCCCCCTTTCCCTCCCCCTGAGGGGCCTGTTTAGTTGCTGTCTGATGCCCCTGCAGTGTTCTCTCCGTCATGGTCGGGGATCTTGTGTGGGCCTCACCCATACCGTGTGGTCCCAGTGTTCCACGGACTTTCTTAGAACACTACCTGGACTACTATGCTTGGTATATATTATGTACATGGAGTATATATCTATTTCTGCCTACTTGCTTTTCATATATTACAATGGTTACACTCATTTTCTATTGTCTTTGCATTCTTCCAGGTAGCTTGGGGGGTGTAACTGTGATGTATTGATATGCATTGTTTGTGTGTTGTTGTGGGTGAGGGTGGGGGTGTGTGTCTCCCTGTTTTTTGCCTCCCCCCTCCACTGTGTCGTAGGTGCAGTACTCACTGTGGTCTTTGCCGCCGGCGTTCGTGCTCCTGGTAGAGGAGCAAGAAGATAAAGGCTGGGAAAATGTGGAGCTCTGGTTCCAAGGCGTCCGCGTTCCTCATGGAGTGTGTAGAGGTGAGTGTTTTCCCTTTGGGATTCCTGTTTCCGCCGTGTTTTTATCCGCTGTGAATCCGCCCCGGAAAAGGTGGCGGATTGGCCTGTCATAATAGTGTGGGCGGTACATTGTCTTCTGCCTGTCTGTTGGCGGTGACCGCCGCGCTGTTTGTTTGTACCGCCGTGGCGGTCGGAGTGTTAAAGTGGCTGTCTTTGTTGGTGGTTTCCGCCACGGTCGTAATTCAAATTTTTTAACACCGACTGCCAGGGTTGTAATGACCACCATAGAATAATAGTAATAATAATAATACATATTTTAATAACACCATAGTAATATTAATGAATATTTACTTAAATATTATTTCTTCTGGTTTTAGCACACTAAGGCCCTCATTACAACAGTGGCGGTAGGTGTTAAAGCGACGGTAATACTGCCAACAGGCCGGCAGTAAAAAAAAAAGGGCTCACGACCATGGCGGAAACCGCCAACACAGACGGCCACTTTAACACTCCTACCGCCACGGCGGTAGCAACAAACACCGCAGCGGTCACTGCCAGCAGACAGGTGGAATTCAATGTACCGCCCACCCCATTACGACCCACCAATCCACCAGCTTTTCCGGAGCGGTACCAACGCCATCAAAAGCACGGCGGAAACAGTGTTTAAAAGGGAAACCACTCACCTCTCGACACTCAACGAAGAACCAGGACGCCATGGAGCCCGAGTTACAGGTCCTGCCCATGATGGTCTACCTCCTCATGAGGAATATCAAAGGCAGCGGCAACAACCTCAGTGAGTACTGCACCTAGCACACAGGGAAGGGGGGAAGGAAAAAGAGAGTGACACACACATGCAACACCCTCACCCTCACCCACAACACCATACACACAAACGGATGCAACAACATTACATTTACACCCTGTAACCCACTGGAAGAATGGAAGGGCAAAAGGAATTGAATGAAATCAGTGATATATTGGAAAAAGGCAGATATATGTAACAAATAGAAAAACAGTATTTACAAATATTTACAATATGTACAGAAGGCTGTACATTGTCGTTTGCAAATGTCTGTGGGCCACTGGGCCAAAAATCATGGGGCAAGCCCACACTTGACTCCTGCCTCAATACGGAGAGAACACTGCAGGGGCAACAGGTCGTAAACACACAGGTACCTCAGGAGGATGGGGAAGGGGGGGCACCTCATCCGGAAGATGGAATAACGCCACTGCTCCTGGAGGGGGCTCCATGCCCACAGCGGTATCCTGGGGAGTGCAAAGTCACGGTCTCTCAAGTCTCTCAAGTGGGTGGGTTGCCCACTGCCTGGTCCTGGGGAGTGCAAAGCCACAGTCTCTCAAGTGGGTGGGTTGCCCACTGCTTGGTCTTGGGGAGTGCAAAGCCACAGTCTCCCAAGTGGGTGGTTTGCCCACTGCTTGTTCCTGGGTAGTGCAAGGCCACAGTCTCTCAAGTGGGTAGTGTTCCCACTGCTTGGCCCTGGGGAATGCAAGGCCACAGTCTCTCAAGTGGATGACTTCTCCACTGGTTCTGGAGGGTGCTTTGTGCCCAGTCTGCTTCATCCTGCCAAGGATAGGGTGAGTGGATGGATAGCTCCACTGGTTCTGGAGGGGGCTTTGTGCCCAGTCTGCTTCATCCTGCCAAGGGTAGGGTAAGTGGATGCATATCTCCACTGGTTCTGGAGGGGGCCTTGTGCCCAGTGATGCAGCACTTGGGGTGTGACAGTTCACATTCCCTCACCTGGGTGTCTGAGGCACGAGATTTGCAGGGAGGAGGTAGCATGATACTCCATGGAGCCAGGGCCAGACTCCATCCTGCGGCGACTAAGGCTGCAAACTGGTGGTAGTGCCGGTGCTGGTGGAGGTGCTACCAGTGGTGGTGGGAGGCTCCAGCCCGTCTACTGCAGCCTCAGACGGACGCACACTGGGGCTGCTGCTGCTGGTAGTGGTCATACTGTCAGTGGTGCAGGTGGCAGTGCTTGCGGCGGGGATGCTGGCGGTGCTGCTCGTGGTGCAGGTGCCGGTGCTGCCAGTGGTGGAGGGAGGCACCAGCCCGTCTCCTGCAGCCTCGGACGGCTGCCTACTGGGGATGCTGCTGCTGACCGTAGTGGTGGCAGCGGCTGGGCAGGTGGCGGTGCAGGTGGCGGTGCTTGCGGCGGGGATGCTGGCGGTGCTGGCCACGGTACAGGTGGCGGGGCTGTCGGTTCTGATAGTGGCCACCAGGCCCTCACCTGGAGCCTCCAAGGCCTGAAGTGCCTTCGCTTGGCTTTTCTGCCCCTTCCTCACCTTGGCAGATGCTGTTGGGACCTTGGCTCTGGAGTTTTGGAGGAGGCCTTGCTGGGTGGGTCGTACTCCTTGCCATTGCTGCATGCTGTCCCCTTCTTCACCTTGGCAGATGGCGGAATGGTTTGGTCCTTTGCAGGGGTCGGTGGCACACTGGCTGGCCTGAAGGGTGCCCCCTTTGATCCTCTGGGAGTTGCAGATACCACAGCAGACGCCAACTTGGTGGCTGAGGTGCTGGCCTGGGTTCTGGACACCCTGGCCTGAGGGGAAGAAATGGGGGGGGGGGGGAGGGAGGGAGTGGTAGGGAACATGTCAATGTTTGCCAGGAAAGTTTTTTAGACACACTGGGACGGGAAGATAGAGAGGGTTTGGGAGTGGAGGAAGAGGTAGTGGTTGTAGGAGGTGTCTGTCTGCTGAGTTTGGGTGAAGGTGCCTGGGCTGGATGCTGTTGTGACGTGGATGGCTGTTGGGTAGGTGGGTGCTTGCGTTTGTGTACTTTGGGAGGAGGGGTCACAGACATACTGGGAGAGGTCACAGGGGACGTGTGCATGGTTGTGGGTTTGGTGACTGCTGGTGAGGGGTGTGTTATAAGGGGCGTGCTAGTGATGGAGTTAGTGAATGAAGATGTAGTGCATGCAGGTGTGAGTGTAGACGCTACTGGGAGGGAGGTGGACGAAGAGGGGGACACAGTGGAGGCAGTGGATGTTGGTGTGTTTGCATGGGTATGGTGCTTGTGTGAGTGCCTGTGAGATGAAGTGTGGTGCTTATGTTTGCCTGAGCCACTTTTGTGTGGTGATTTGGGTGAATGCTGGTCTGAAGGTGTGCTTGGGATAGGCTGATTGGGTCTGGGTAGAGGAAGTTGGAGGGGGGAGGCTAGACACAGGGATAAGGGCTGCCATCAGCGCTAAGGCCAGAGCCTGAAATGGTCTGTTGGGCCGCCATGCCAGAGTGAATGCCCTCTAGGTATGCATTTGTTTGTTGCAAATGCCTCTCGACACCCTGGATGGCATTCAGTATGGTTGACTGCCCAACAGCGAGGGATCTCAGGAGCTCAATAGCCTCCTCACTGAGGGCAGCAACGCTGACTGGGGCAGGGCCTGAGGTGCCTGGGGCGAAGGAGATGCCCACCCTCCTGGGTGAGCAGGCATGGGAAACACACTGAGGGGCTGCTGGGAGGGCTGTGCTGGTAGGGGGGTGGTGGCTGTACCTGTTGTTGGGGTGGGCACAGAGGTGTCCACCACCGCCAGGGACCTTCCATTAGAGGAGGAGTCCCACTGGTGCCCTCACCATTGGTGGATTCGCCTCCAGGCACGTGTGGGATGCAGCTCCCTCCGTCGCCGGTGCCTCTGCTCCTCCGCCAGATGATGCTAATGCACATAAGGATAAGGTGACGAAACAAAAAGGGCGGGAAGAGACAGAGGAAACACTTGGTCAATGCCAGCAACACCACTTCCGTTGGCGTACACAACACACAGGGAGCAGCCCTATGCACTAGGCCATGCCCAACCATTTACTAAGACAGTCACCAGCCCATGGGGTACAATGCCTAACGCCAGCATCTGCACACCAGAAACCCACAGGACCCTGCCCAGTAGTAGATGCCCACTTACACTATTGGGGTAGGAGTGCTCCAGAGCCTGCCCAACAAGGGACCTACCCTGCCATGTTCGCTCTGACCTAGGTGCACCCACAGCCTACATCCCCCTCCCAGTTACCTCCTAACGCGCGCAAAGTCAGCTTTCAGATTCTGTACTCACCCCCTCGTGGCTGCTGTGATGCCTTCAAGCGGCCATCCAACTCCGGAAAGGCCACCGCCAGGATGCGGAACATCAGAGGGGTCATGGTGCGACGGGCACCCCTTCCTCGTTGGGAGGCCAGCCCCAGCTGGGCCTCCGCCATCTTCTTTGCCCAGCAGCGCAAGTCCTCCCATCTCTTGCGGCAGTGGGTCCTCTGCCTGTCAAAGACCCCCAGGGTCCGCACCTCCTTGGCGATGGCACGCCAAATACCCTTTTTCTGATGGGCACTGACCTGGAGGGAAAAGACAGCAGAAAAAGGAATTATTCACCTGTCTGGACCGTCACTCATTGCCCACCAGATCCCACCCATCCCCTGACACACATACATTGACCACCTTACATGCTGCACTCTGGCCAGGACGCCTCAGCACCCCCCAACATGTGGCTTACATACACAGCACCCCTCACATTCATGGCCCACGCATCATGCCCACAGTGTACTCACCTGTTTGTCTGGAGGACCATAGAGTAACGTGTACTGGGGTATGACCCCATCCACCAGTTTCTCCAACTCCTCTGCACTGAAGGCAGGGGCCCTTTTCCCAGACACATGAGCCATGGTCGGTTCCAGACACAGGTCACAGCAGCACTTGCAGTGTAGGTCCTCTCCTGTTGAAGGTCAGGTAGCAAGTGAGTGAACAGATAGAAAATGGTGGTCACGTCCGTGGCGGTGCGTAACGTCACCACCGGTGTACATCGCAATTGGCTCCTGGAACCCATAGGGCCCAATGATACCCAATACGAAGTTGCGCCGCGGTCATCGACCGCCTACCGCTACGGTGCACAACGCCAGCGCAATTACCTTATTTCCACTTGTTCCTCCTCACAGGTCAGGCAGCCGCCATTTTAGGGGGGCACAGGGCATGGCACCTAACTGCATCACAGCAGACATTGGCACATCAGCTGACTCTCGAGTTCACATACTGTTTCTGTAAAGTAAACAAATCAACATTAGTGCAATAGATGTGGGAATATGACCCTCTGCTCACCGTTCTCTTCGATAGGCTTCAACCGCTGAGGCAGAATATGAGATGGCGGCATCCTCCGGTGTACAGACCCCTGGTGGACCTTGCGACTATGGAGGACAGACACATTATCGTTACCTACAGACTTGATCGTGCCCAATCCAAGAACTGTGTGCCCAATTGGAGCCAGATCTGATGTCAGCTATCCGCCAGCCCACAGGAATCCCCCCTCTAATGCAGGTCCTGTCTGTGCTCCATTTCCTGGCAAGTGGTTTCTTCCAAACAAAAGTGCCCATGGCATCAGGGATGTCTCAGCCAATGTCCTCTAACGTGTTGACCAGAGTGTCGTCTGCCCTGCTGAAACAGATGCGCAGCTGCATCGTGTTCCCCCAGGTGGAGGATTTGGCCACAGTGAAGGCTGACTTTTATGCCCTGGGACATATCCCCAACATCATTGGTGCCATTGATGGTACACATGTGGCATTTGTCACCCCATCCCTGGAGAAATGAACAATTTTACAGGAATAGAAAAAGCTGTCACTCTATGAATGTTCAGATGGTGTGTTTGGTGGACCAGTATATCTCCCATGTGAATGCGAAATATCCTGGCTCTGTGCATGACACCTTTATCTTGAGGAATAGCAGCATCCCATGTGTGATGGGCCACCTCCAGAGGCACCGAGTGTGGCTAATAGGTAAGCCAAATGTCCCCATCCAGTATGAATTGGGGTATGGGTATGGGGTTGTCCCTAAGGGTGAGTGTGTGGTTAACAGGACTCCCTCGATATTTGCAGGTGACTCTGGTTACCCCAACCTCTCATGGCTACTGACCCCAGTGAGGAATGCCAGGACAAGGGCAGAGGAACGTTACAATGAGGCACATGGGCGTACAAGGAGGATTATTGAAAAGACCTTCGGCCTCTTGAAGGCCAGGTTCCGGTGCCTCCATCTGACAGGTGGATCCCTGTACTACTCACCCAAGAAGGTGTGCCATATCATCTTTGCATGTTGCATGTTGCACAACCTGGCCTTGAGGCGCCAGGTGCCTTTTCTGCAGGAGGATGTGCCTGGAGATGGTCTTGTGGCAGTGGTGGAGCCTGTGGACAGTGAGGAATAGGAGGCAGAGGAAGAAGATGTGGACAACAGAACAAATATAATACAGCAGTACTTCCAGTGACACACAGGTAAGGCACTGTAACTCCACTTTACATTTCAGTTATCTGTTGGACATTGTACAAAGCAGCCTCTTTCCCTATGTCTATGGCCACTGACTGTTCCCTTTGGAATCTCTATTTTCAGATCTCTGTGCCCCACTCTGGCTCCTACTATGTGTACTGCTGCCCACCAAAGGTCATCCTAAAGTATATTTCACTGTACATTTGAGTTGCAATGCTTTGATAATGTTGTACTATTACATTTGTGAATCATTTGACAGACTCTAGATTGGTATTTGTTCCAAGGGTGTTTATTTAGGTGCTCATAAGTAGAGGGGGATGTTCAAGGGGCTGGGGTGATGGTGGAGGAAAGTCCAGGGTAGAATCCAGTCTCTTGGTATCACAGGTGCATTGTCCAAAGGGGCATAGGAACGGGAGCAATGGCAGTTCAAGGTGGACAGGGTAACAGAGTGGGACAGAAGGGTGAGAATCAGGAGAGTCTTATTTCCTGGAGGGGGTCTTGACAATTTTCTCTGGCTTCTGCCTGGATCGCACGGACCGTTTGCGGTGTGGTTCTCCTTCTGCAGGGGGTGGGTTGCTGGTGGCCTGTTGTTCCAGTGGCGGGCCTCCTGTCCACTAGCGCCGGCAGAGGTGGAAGGCCGTTCCTCGGTTTGGCTAGTGTCAGGCGCCCGTTGTTGTGCCATTGTCTCCCTCATGGTCTTGCCCATGTCAGCCAGCACCCCTGCAATGGTGACCAGGATGGTGTATATTTTTGTTAGGACCTCCCTGATCCCCAGGTACTGTCCCTCCTGCAGCCGCTGGGTCTCCTGCAACTTGGCCAGTATCTGGTCCATGGTCTCCTGGGAATGGTGGTATGCTCCCAGGATGTTGGAGAGTGCCTCGTGGAGAGTCGGTTCCCTGGGCCTGTCCTCCCCCTGTCGCACAGCAGTCCTCCCAGTTTCCCTGTTGTCCTGTGCCTCTGTCCCCTGAACCGTGTGCCCACTGCCACTGACCCAGGTTCCTGATCATCCTGTGTTTGTGGGGTTGCCTGGGGTCCCTGTAGTGGTGGACACACTGCTGATTGACGTGTCCTAGGGACAGTAGCATGGGCCCGGTGGGTGGGTGCTGTGCTGGTGTTTCCTGAAGGGGGAAGCTCCGTGGTGGGTTGGGACTGTGGCAGGGGAACCGCCTGTCCGGAGGTTCCGGATGGGCCAGATTGGTCATCCTGATCCAGGCGTGCAGAGCTGCTGTCGTCACTGTGGGCCTCTTCATGTGGGGGACTGGATGTGGCTGGCACCTCCTCTCCGGTGAAGTGGAGTATAGGTCCTGTGGGAATGCAAATGCGTTGTTAATGTGTCTGCATGTGCCATCTTGTGCATGGGTGTGTTTCCCTGTATGATTGAGATTTCCCTGTCAGCTTGGCCTTGTGTGAGTGGTGATTTTGTGGGCTGGGTGAGTCTCTCTACTGGGCATGCTGTGGTGATGGGTGTCCATGCAGGTCTGTGATGGGTGTCCATGCATTTTTGTTACATGCAGGGCTTGGTATTGGGATGGGTGGATTGTGTTAGTGGGATATATGCGAGATGGTGAAGTGATGGGGGTGAGGGGAGGGGTATGATTTTGTGATGGCATGCAAATAGGGTAGTGGGGATAAAGTAGTTAAGATTTGACTTACCAGAATCCAGTCCTCCTGCTACTCCGGCGAGTCTCTCAGGATGCATGATTGCCAAGACTTGCTCCTCCCATGTGGTAGTTGAGGGGGAGGAGGTGGGGGTCCTCTGTACTGCTACCTGGTGTCTTGCTACCACGGAATGCACCTTCCCCCGTAGATCGCTCCACCTCTTCCTGATGTCATCCCTGGGTCTTGGGTGCTGTCCCACGGCGTTGACCCTGTCCACGATTCTCCGCCATTGCTCCACCTTCCTTGCAATAGACATCTGCTGCACCTGTGATCTGAATAGCTGTGGCTCTACCCGGATGATTTCCTCCACCATGACCCTTAGCTCCTCCTCAGAAAACCTGGGGTGTCTTTGGGGTGCTATGGATGTGGTGCGAGTACTATGTGTGAGGATGTGTGGGGTGATGTGTTGGAGTGTATGCTGTGATGTGCGTGAATATTGTATGGGTGAGGTTGTGAGGTACACCATTTGAATATTAAACATTACTAGAAGTACTAGTAGTAATAGTGTTGGTATTGTAGGTGTTGTCATTTGTATAATTAAACATACAATAATATAGTACTGGTGGGGGAAGAAATCTGAACTGTTATTGAAGGTTTTCATTCCGACAACAGTGGTCTTGTTCCAGGACTTTTTACTTTACAGTCCAATGTCTGTTTTCCTTAAACACTTTCTTGTCAGGTATGAAAGGGGAGAGGATACTGAAGTTTAATTTTGGGTCCAGACCCTACAGTTTAAATGGCTGAACCTGATATTCTTTATATTACGATAGGAATTTGTATATCCTTCTCTGTCCTCATAGTATCTATAAGAACTCTAAAGAACAATATTTTAAGCCAGGTGGAGACGGTATACCCATTGTTTTTCAATTTGCTCAGGCAATCATAGATAATGCAGCATGAATAATTCACTCTAGAGAATGCTGTGAAAATGCCTACATTATATCAGCTGACTCGGACTAAGAGGCATCATCTCTTTGAAATGTATGCCAATGAAGATAAGAGCTGTAGCATATGCGTTTCATCAGAATCAAGGGCAATTTATGGAGAAGTGGGATACATCGAACATCATTGAAAGTGACCTAGTTTGTTAGCTCCCAGTGCATGAGACAGTCACAAAAGAGAAGCTGAAGAGAAGCTATGAAATTACAAAGTGTATTACATCAAGTATCAATAATTGGAATATAATACATGCCATTGTGTAGCTGTGCAGAATTAACCCAGCCATTGGGATCAGGTTCATATGCTTGCATGCACATATCATAAAAAGGCAAAAACAATGACTTTACCTCCAGTGTTTGAAGGTATGTGGACCTCATTTACCCATCAAGCATAAACCAGTGAAGTAGGCTGAATACTATTGCATCCTTTTCTGGCAAAAGGAGAGACCCTCTGCCAACCACAACTCAACTCCACCAGGCACATGGTAGCATCAATGGGCACTATAAGGTTACAGAGTGGAGACACTAGTAGGAAAAGTTGAATGTTCATTTGGTCCGGTTAAGGAGCTTCTCTGTTGTTTGAATGCAAAAACCCTTCAAAGACAATCAGACAAGGTATTAGTAATTCATGGACGGTGTTTTTGTGTGTCAGAATACTGGAACTTGTGTCAGGACCTGGAGGTGAGGATTATGCTTCAACTTTCTTAATTTATTAGCCCAGCAGCCATTACATTTTTTAATAACATTTACAATTGACTACAATACCCACGATTCAATGGGAGAGAACAGAAGAAACATTCAGTCCAATCTCCAATGTCCTTTCAAAATCCCTGGAGACATTCTTTCCCCCGCTTTGTTCGCTGCTTTAACAGTCTGAGATGAGTATTTTTCATTCCTTCCTCTCACCCGCGTTAAAAAGAGGTTGTTTTGCCTATGGCTTGCTTACTGTTGAATGTTTGGCTCAGTGTGCCTATTGCCTGCTTTGCTAGCACGTGTTGTCACTGCGTTTGTTTCATAATTCAGCGCAGCCGCGGAAATGTTCTTGCTCCTTCGCGGCCACCTTCTAGTATTGCAGGCTCTTCACGCGGTGCTGTCCTCAGATCGCTAGGGGACCCATGCATTCAATTAAACGTGTGCTGCGCGTCCTACTCCCCGGGCGGCCGGCACATCATGTCACTTGTTATGCTTGATAAGTGAAGTGCGTCCAGCTGCCTTTCTGCACTCTGGGGCTGTCAGTTCTTGATTTCAAGAGGAGCCGCCTGGAGCGTTACACCCGCGACGCGGGTAAGATCGGCCTTGTGTGAGGTTTCCTTTGGGACACAGCCCAGGTGAGGTAAACGGTTCCCAAAGCACCAAGGGTGTACCGCCCCTAGCCCTCTGTGGACCTTGATTGATCCATGCAGGGTTTGTGTAAAATTCACATGATTTCTCCCCTAGCCACTCTTGCCCCTATAATTTGCATTGGCCTTTAATCTGAACGTCTTGGCAATGGAGGATTGGGAGAATACATGGAGGAGGAGAATGTTACGTACCTCCCCATCAACAATTTGTTTTGCTACATAATGGATGTTTACATTTTCAAGGCTGTTTCCCAGGTCGAGGCGCCCCTGGAGAAGAAAATCCTCCAGCTTCATGCTCAATTCTAGAAACCGCTCAAAGTGAGGGAAGACACTTCTGGGTCACTTAACTCCAGGGCGACCCTTGAAGTCTGGCCAGGAAAGTAAGCGCAAACGCTCAGAGGACCAGGGAATTGACCTAAGACACCTTTGCGCATCTTAGAAAGGCTTTTATGAATGCCCATCCTTCCCCTCCTGATCCCCAGATCCCTGGCACTTCAGGAGGTTCCACGGTCGATTTTCTTACCCTAGACCTGGGGATGATTCTTACAATGCCTCCAACGAAGACAGGGAGTCAAGCAGGCCCTGATGTCTTTCCCCTGATCCCACGCGTCAACCACCAACAGTGGATCCGAGACTCAACCACCACATACAGATACGACCTCTGGCATGCTGGACCCAGAGGAACTATTATAGCCACACTCCTCTGAATGGTCCCCGGCACCTAAGGGGGCAGCCTGTATCGCGAGTCGCCTGCAGAAGCCATTAGACAAGGAGGTCAGGAGTTGCCTAGGAGTGGAATGCCCTTGGCTGGCTCTGGAGGGCAAAGTTACCCTGACCCCTGAGATTGACCCTAAGTATATATCTTTTTTGGCAAAGTTAGTACACGATCCTTGAAAAAGGAATTGATCGCTGTTGGCGCTCATGCCAGTACAAACTCCTTGACATAGCAGGTCCCTGTCCAAAATCTTGGACATTGTTGAGGATGCCAAAAAATCTGGTTCTCTTATCTCCCCTGATGTCTTATCCCGCTGGGCTCAAAAGGCACTAATATTTTTGGGAAACACCAATTGCGCGATTTCTACTGGGAGGGGTAGATCGCTGTTAATTAAAATTGATTCCAAAATGGGTGAACTTTTAACATCAGGAGCTGGTCCAGTGGCAGAAGGCATTCTCTTTGTAGATCCTTTCATCCGAGAATTGAGCAAGTTCGAGAGTACGTTTCCTCCATCAAACATATTTTCAGCCCCCATGTTTTTGCCAGAGCCGGTTGTGGTAGGGGGCGCTCGGCCAGCCGCGCTTCTCTCCAAGCCTCCTCCAAAGGCTCAGACTCTTGCAGGGGACAGTGGAGGATCCATACAGGTTCAGCAGTTTCTACCCCACCAGATCAGAGAAAGGGATGCACTTGTTGCTTGTTATCTTGCCGCAGAGTTTCGGCTGTGAGAGCCCTAGATTTAACAGGTAAAGTATTTACTCTTGAA
Organism: Pleurodeles waltl; assembly: GCF_031143425.1. Classification (NCBI taxonomy): domain Eukaryota; kingdom Metazoa; phylum Chordata; class Amphibia; order Caudata; family Salamandridae; genus Pleurodeles; species Pleurodeles waltl. Next base: position 742,609,641 of record NC_090445.1, on the reverse strand, counting down.
AGAGTAACCAAAGGATGAAATGTCATATATCGTACCCTGGATAGTATCATACCCTTTTCAGGATTTTTCAAAATTGTGTGTGGTTAAGACTCTTCAGGCATTCGAGTCGATGACAGAGGAATTACACCCTCCGGGGTAGGGGCAGTTACTCATTGTTCTTACTAAACCTCACAGGCTGGTATCTTCACCAACAATTAGTCGATGAGTCCGATGGGAAGTGCAAGGAGCGCATTCAGTTAGAGGACCTACGACCTCCAAAGCTTTCTCTCTAGAAGCCAAGTTGGAGGATATTTTTAATGCAGCGGATGGTCCTCAGATTCCACCTTCAATTTTTTTTAAATTTAAAGCCAGTTACCAATCTGGCATCTATGGTGGTGGAAAAACTTTGACTATCCTAATCCTTGCCTAAATACTTCATAAAATGACATTTTTTCCTAGCTATCCTAACAGAAAGTTTCAATTATTTTAAGAGCTCAGAGGCAAGGATTAGCCCACTTGGTCTGTACTGGGGTACTAGGCCCTCCCAATGCAAGACTCTAGAAAGGAACAAAGGTCAATGACTGTGCTTTTGGTAGGTAGTGCAATGTTCATTTTCTGCTGGTTATGATGTTGACTTGACTGTTTCATAATGTTATATTGTGGTACATATTTACTTGGAATTCAATCGATCTTATTCCTGGTCTGTTATGTTTATTTATGCTTCACGAGAGTAGTTTAGCAAGTCTCTCCTGCTATTCTCTATTTGTCTAGGACTCCACTAAACAAGAATGACATGAAGACAGATTTTGGGGATTGAACCTCTCCAGGGAATATAAAAGGACATTGGAGATACTGATTGGATGGAATGTTTCTTGTGTTCTTTTCTGCTGATTCATGGGAAATATAGTCAAATGTTATTAAAAAATGTAATGGCTGCTGGGCTCATAAATGAAGAAAGTTGAAGGTTAATCCTTTCCTCTGAGTTCTCAATAAAAATTGAAACTTTCCGTCATAATAGCTAGGAAAGTTTTTCATTCTCTGTGAAGTTATAGGTGTGATCATCAGTGCCACCAGGTTGAGCAGCAGATGGGGGTATGAGCAGTTTTGGCCTCATCAAAGGCTACCCTTGCATTAGTAGGCATATCTGAGGGTCTAGGGTGAGCGTGTATGAAGAAATGGTTTATCCTAAATGACCAGGTGTGCGTGCATTGAACTTGAATGCTGATATGGTTTAATGTTTGATTGGTTGATCTGAGAGGGAGTGGAGATTTAGGGCCTCATTACTACTTTGGCGGTCTTAGGACCATCATGTTGGCAGTGGCATTCATGCCGCCAACAGGCTGGTGGAGAAGTTTGCCAAATTATGACCATGGCGGTATTTACAACAGAATACAACCAAAACACTGCCAGCACTGCCACTGCGGTCTGGCCGCCACGGATGACGGTAATAACAATAACTTTTATTCGGTATGAAAAAAATTCATGCATTACAATAAATAATCTCCAATACATTTGTTAAAATTAGCAATAAAACTATAAATAATAAGAACACCCATCAGGAATAAAAACATATATAACCACATGCATAGAAACAATAAAATAGAAAAATTCATTCTAAAAACTCTACATTGTTACGCCAAGTAATAGATCCCTTCAGGAATGATCCCAGCCTCTTCCACACCAATACATCTGAGGCCATCTGCAGCCACATAAAAGCAGGACGATATTGCACAAAACCCTTGGGCCTTAGGAGAGGTAATAAAAAACGAGTTCTGAATGGTGCATAAAAAACACAAAACAAAGTAAAATGGGGCAAGGTCTGTTGGGACACCCCATCACAGGGGCAGGGTCTAATACATTTGTCCCCATACTGACCTAACGGGAAACACAAATTACTTCTAATGATCCCCAAACGGAAACGGGTTATGAGAGACCTTTCCCTCACATCCTTTATCTCTAAGAGATAGCGTTCAGGACCTACCCACATCTTTAACATAATGAAATCCCTGATCTATTTTTTTCCCTAAGGCCTCCCCCTCCCTCCTGTTCTTCTTGATTCTTAAAAAATTCTCCTTAACCCATTTCTTATCACACCTGGTCAGGCCTTCAGGATAATCAACTAAATCAGGCCGCCCCAAATCACAAGCCATCTTCCTTATGTGCATCACCCAGGGAATATTCTTTACATTGTCACAAGCCAGACAATCCTTTAAGATATCCCTATTCAGAGTGGCATGTTCGTTAGTCCAAATTGAGATCCATAGCAGAAGGGGAGCCAACTGAATAGTGTCCTGGACAAACTCAAGCTCCAGCTCCAAATGAAGGCTAAAACCAGGTATATTTTGTCCAACTCCCAATAGCCTTCTACAGAACCGATTTTCTTCTACCGTAAGGGCTCGGGAGTCCCCATACCCCCAAAGTGCAGCACCATACAGCAGGACGGGGAGGCATTTCCGCCTATAAATTTAAAACAAAGGCTTGATGGGTTTACTACCTACCCTTACAGCAAAATCAAAAGTTGCGCCAACTGCTGCATGAAAAAGCGCACCCCTTCTGGCAATACAAGGTTTCCAAGATCCTTTCTCATCAAAAATAATCCCTAGGTATGGAAACTCATGGACCCTACTAATAATTTGATCCTCCACCCTTAGTTCCCCCACCCTACTCAGGGGTCTTCCACACATCATAAAATGAGATTTCTTAAAATTGACCTCTAAACCCAAAGCTGACATAAAGGAGGCATAAGCTCTAACTATTTCCCGGAGACCATTCATAGTACGGGCCATGAGGACTGCGTCATCCGCGTACGTTAGCACAGGGATATCAGTACCATTCACCTTTGGAACATTCCTACAGTGTTTCATCAGAAAATCCGACAATCCATTTGTATATAGAAGTAACAAAGTAGGAGCCAGAACACACCCCTGGCGCACACCCCTTGAAAGCTTAAAGGCCTCTGAGCATTCCCCATTCGACCCCACCCTCACATTAGCAACCGTCCCAGAATGTAGATATCTGAGCAACTCTACAATATTAGGATCCAGCCCTAGCTGATTTAATCTTTCCCATCATATAGACCGGTTCACCTTATCAAAGGCACAGCTAAGATCCATAAAAGCAAGATAGAGCGTACCTTTCCCAGCCTGCGTGTATTTGCCAATGAGCATCAGTAGGTTGAGACATTGATCTCGCGTGCCAAGGCCTTCCCTAAAACCATACTGGTCCCGGCTTAAGATATCATTCCCTATCATCCAGGACTCCAGACGCCTTAAAATAATCCGACCCAGGATCTTCACTGAAGAGTCCAGTAGAGAAATTGGGCGGTAGGACTTAGGATCATTTTGGTCGCCCTTTTTAAACACTGGGACAATGCATGCCAGTCTCCAAGAGGCAGGGGTACCCACAGTAACTGCTGCATTAAGGACATTTAAGAGAACAGGTGCCCATAACTGGGGGTTCGCTTTATACAAGTCCATAGGGATCGAATCCGGCCCCGGAGCTTTATTGCTCGCACTACTCTGTATCGCATCCATAACCTCCTGGAGCGAAAACCTAATTGCTAGGTTGGGAGCCATGTCATACTCGTTCTCCCGGTTATTTCTTAGGGGAGAACCCTCAAAAATACTACAAAAGTGAATTACCCATGCTTCCGGGGCGATGTTACAGCCAAGGCCCTCAGATGTATCTGTTCCAAAGGAACCTCTATTTACCACTCTCCAAAACAGGCCAGGATCCTTCAGAGCTGTGGCACGTTCTAACTCTTCCCAGGCTTTATCTTTATGTTTTATCTTGCTATCCCTCCGGGCCCTCTTATATTTCATTCTAGCTTCTTTTACGAGGACCCAATCTCTAGGATGTTTCTTAGTGGCCATCTTCAGGTTTGCCCTTGCAACATAGCAGGTCTTTTCATACCAACCACAATTACGTTTACTAGGTTGGCTGCTTACTGAAAAAAGGCAGTCTCTCACTGCTGCATTTACTATTGTTATTGCATTCATAACAGTGTTAGGATTAGGAGCCTCTGTCAAGAGTGTGTACATAAATAAATGTAAATTTCCCCCCACCACCCTTTCTACAACTTTTAGGGAATCCACTTGCTTCCACCCAAGCCGCCTACCCTGGTCCTTTATCTCCACTACTACCGGCCTACCTCGTCCTAAATTACGTAGGGCCCCAGGGAGTTTAAAGGATACTATAAAGGGATTATGATCACTGAAACTCTCCCCCAGCACCTCCCCCCCAGTCACCAGGTCTTTCATAGGTGGAGACTTAAAGATATAGTCAATAGTGGATTCAGATCCTCTTCCCACATAGGTTGGGAGTTGATGAGTGCCTACGGCTTCTATATCACACACATTCAGAAGGCCCATCTTCCTGAGTTCCTTGATTAGAACCCTGCCTCTGGAGTCCTGCAGACCATCCACTGAATAATCCTCGCAGTCCAAAATAAAGGGATTAACCACAGTACTGAGCCTCCCCAGCTTAGCATTAAAGTCTCCAGAGACAATAGCACAGAATTCTAACCCCATCTCCTCCATTCTGTATTTCAAAACCTGAAGAACGGAAAACAGGACCCCAATTTGGCATCCCATATCCCACACAGCGTTATAAAAGTTAACCAGTAAAATATTAAAATTATTAGAGAAAATTATCCATACCAGCAATATACCTTGGTGATTGCAGTTAATTTGAGAAGCACCCACTATCTTAGAGAGGCGGATTAGGGTAACCAAGCCACCTTTTGAGCGGCCACCAAGAGACTTCACAGCTGGAATTGCAAATCTGTTATACCCATCCCACACAGACAACCCCTCTGACCAGGTTTCCTGAAGCATGATCACATCAAAATTAGTCACACACCTAATCCACGCCTGATCAGATAACTTAGCATCATAGCCCGCAATATTCCATGAGATACGTTTACACTGTGGGGGCACCTCTTCCCGTATAGCCAGGGTCTTGGCGCATTGTCAGTCCACCCCTTCCAAGGATAAATTACTGTTAGTGACAGTTCTTCTGCTGGTTGCCTGGTGACTATTCTGACCCAGGGGGGGGAACCTAACAGAACCTGGAAACACCCCGGAACTCAATAGCATGTGGTCATAAAAATAACCCAAAGGGACCATACCAATTGTACCAGGTCTAAAAACAGCAGGGCGGTAGGTAGAAAGGAGCCTTGGACTCAGGGCTGGGTATCTAACCTTTATAATAATACAATCTTCATCCCCCACCTTATTTTTGGGCCCAACCCATCCAATTCTTCTGGCAAACAGAATATCATTGAAATCCTTACATGAGAAATCACAGTTCTTACTCAACCAATATCCAGCCTTGTTTGTGAGTTGGGCCGTGGACTCGGTTACCCCAGGGGCAAGAGCAGGTACATTCGTCAATACCACCACATAGGGGGCACAAGCTGGGGGGAGATCCAAACAGGTCAATGCAGGCCTGGCCGTCGGGAGATTCAGATTATTATTCCCAACCAGCTGTTGGTCAGCCCCCCCCCCCCCAGCTACCACAATTTCAGGATCAGGCTGCCTACTACAGCTAGGCCTATTGACAGTCCTATCCGCCCTTAATATAGAAGTCGGTGCAGCCGGCGCAGTCTCAGCATGAGCGCCCTGACCCCCAGAATTTCCAGAATTAACCAATAGCTGAGATGATTTTCCCAGAGGCTCCAATGGCCCTGCAGCGTCCTCCGGCAGGAGCAACTCCTCACAAGGATGGGATCGCCTGGTCAGGGCCACACATCCACCTACACAATGCCTCCCCTGACTTCCTTGCACAGATATCAGAGAAACTGCCTTTTCTATGGCCGATAGTTTCGCCACAACGGGGGATAAAATCTCCTGGATCATTTCACAAAATTTTGACAATAAAATAGTAACATCACAACCCAGCTGCTGGCAAGGTGCAGGGTCATTACTCGTACCCTTAGGAAGTTCCAAGGGGGATGTTTTCGACTTGGGAATCGATGTCTTTAATACCTTTTTTTTCCTCGGGGGAGGGGGGCTACATTTATCCAGGGGGCAGGCCGGGGGAGAAGATAATAAAACTCTTTTGCTTCTTCTGGAAGGGCCTTGGCCACCAGAACCCTCTGTAGTCTCTATTAGCCCAATTTGAGCAGGTTCAACAGCAACCATAACAGTACCTTGGTCTCCCCCCGGATAAGTCACCTCCACATCCACAACCTCACGAGGACCACTATCTATTAGGGCCAGACGCCAGTCCTCCAGTTCCATGGATAACCTCCTTTCTGCCAGATCAATCTCCTTCGTTACAACCCCGACAGCTCTTGCAAGGAAGGAGTCCAATGTGGTGGTGCCACTTCCCTGTCTACTGCCGCCACCACCCCCTCTCATGGGGCCAGTTAACGGACCTCTTTTCCTGCCCAATTTAACAAAATGCTTCAATAACGAAATAACAAACAAAACAGACTAAAAAATTAAAAATATTAAAAACCCACTAGATCCACTAAGAAGGCTCCAAAATGATCCCCAATATATAGTAAATGTATAAATAGTCACCCTTCACTGCAGATGAAAGGGGGTGGCCCAGCCCAGCCTCTAACGGGCGATGACGGGCGCAAGACGGGCCCGCCCTTGGCCCGGGCGCCACCCGCGCGCGTCCCGCGGTTGCGAGAGCGCAAAGCAGTTTTTAAAGGGCTCCTGCCCCGTGTGTTGGTGCTGCCGCTGCCACCTCCACTAATTACGCGCTTCCCGCGGTTGCGGGAACGCGTAGCAGTTTTTAAAGGGCTCCTGCCCCGTGTGTTGGTGCCGCCGCCGCGGGAATGCGTAGCAGTTTTTAAAGGGCTCCTGCCCCGTGTGAGGGTGCCACCGCCGCCGCCTCCACTATTGACGCTATACAGGTTATTTTTTACGCACAATGTAGCGCTATCATACAATGACTTTGGTTTCTTGTTTAGACCAAAATTCATCCACCTTCTCATGAATGTGTATGCTCTCTCTGAGGTCCTTCTGCCACTGACGCAATTCCTGCACTTCTGGGTCACGGCGTACCCGATAACCTCTCCAGAAAGATTGAATAATCAACGCTGCTTCTTCATCTTTTAACAGCAGAGACAAAGGAATTGGTGGTCTTGGATGATCCTTAAGCCAGTCAGCCACAAATGGAATCTGAAAGAAGTCGGTATACTGCTGACCCTTCCTCTTCTGATTAGATTTGTATAACCAATGAGTGAGGAAATCCAAGGCAATAAATTTGGTCCTTTTTTTCTCAAAACATTTTTGCCTGTAAACCTCCCTTAGCATTTCATCCATTCCTGGAAGGAGAATCGGAAATATGAAAGTTTCAAGATAATCTCTTGAAGCAGGAAGTGAAGGCGGTTCTGCAACACGCTGGTCTGTCAAACTGGTCAGATCTGGAGCCAACTGAGACTGTTCCAAATGCAGGCCTGCTGACCACTCCAAGGAAGCTGATGTTCCAAACTGTTTGACTGTTTTTGATGCCTCGATTGATGAAGTCTGCTCTAGCTCAAAATATGTTTTTGAAGACGGAGGAACTGAAAGCCGTTGTGTTGGAGGCTGGCTTATCAAACAGGTAAAATCCGCTGAAGCCAACTGAGACTGGTCTAGATGGAAATGTGGCTCTTTTGATGACTCCAAATAAGCTGATGTCCCCTCCTGTTTGGCAATTGTTGATACTTCTGGCAGTGTAGGTTGCTCTAGTTCGTACTCTAAGCAGATCTGCTCCCACAGGGTTAGGGGCTTGGGTACCACACTCCCCTCTACTACGACGCTCTCAACTCCGAAGCTACCATTGATTGAGATACTCTCATTCTACTCCAGGTTTCCTTGGACTGGCAGACTCCCTTCTGTCCCCACGCTCCTCTGCTCCGCTAGGCTGGTCTTTCCTGTCACGCTCCCTTCGGCCGTCACCACGGATGACGGTAGCCACCTGCAGGCCGGTGGAGACCATGTTTCTGCCAGACAGATTACGAGGTTGCACACCGCCATGGTTTCCGCCGTGGTCACACCAGAAACAAACTGCAGAAAAGGAGACACTCACCGAGCTGCCATGGAACCAGAACTACACATCATCCTGCTGCTTGCCAAAAGACTTTGGAGATTTGTGACGACGACAGCAACCGTAAGTACACACACTCACCTGTCACTGTTGTATTTTATCAACCTTTGTACACTTACACAACATATATTCAGAAAGAGGGTGCAAGGGCGACTCTCACACGTAACAGCATACTGACACACACTCACGTACAGCGACACAACCAACAGCACATACACAACAACCACACTACGGCCACCACACACACACAAACACACGTCATGAACACACACAGGTACACACTGAAACACTGCACATGCACACCCACCAAACCACACAACACGTCACAACTACAACACAACTGCATCATCTTTTCTCCTGGCAGGGACCCACATTGGACAGTACCTAGGGACACATCACACATACATCACAATGTACCACCAACAGGGAACAAACATCCACAATTACACAACCATACTACTTATCGATCGACTTGCACAGAACATCGTATCTAACATACCATGCACAAAACACGCACACAGTAAAAGCACACAAAGCCACACAAATACTTCTCAATACCAACACAGCAAAATGTCTCAAACACACAAAAGTCCATCACACAACACACACCCTAGCACTGTCAGACAAAAGCACTGGACAGAACCTTACGTACTGGCTAAACTACATAGGGTGCACAAGCACACACACACTCTTTCTCTCACACACACACACACACACACCCACATCTAATGTCATCCTTAACAACTCCATACTAGAGAAGGAAATCCATGACAAAGATGTACCCAGTAAACCGACAACAGGTTGGTACTAATATATAAAAAGGCATAATAAATGTACAACAGAATGGCAATAGGCCAATCCAAAATATAATATTCTTGATGCACACAGTGTACAGATGTGTGCCCTGAACTGGACTCCTGACTCCCATGTAACCTCCACAGGTAGGGGCACCAAGGGGCAGGCAGACAGGACTGGGTTTAGTTTTTGGAGGGGGGTCTTTGTGAACTGGCTTGGGGTGGGGTTAGCATTGTTTTAGGTTTAGGGGAGTTTTTGGGAGGGGCAGACTTCTTGGCAGGCGGAGGGCCTTGGGTTCTTTCAGGGGGGGCAGGGTAGGTTTTTGAGGTGGAAGGGCTGGACTTGGGGAGGGACACTAAACATTTAGGGTTATCACTGTGTGGGAGTGGAGTAGGGAATAGGGCAAACTCTCAAAGGCAAGCTTTTGTCAACATCAGGGCAGTGCGCGCTCTACGGGTGACTGGAATGCAAAAACCCAGCACTTATGAAATAACGTAATTCATGCATTATGCTGATATGCTGTTGTTTAACCTTTTTCATTGCAGAGTTTAATCCTGAAGACTTATATTCAAAGTGCTTATAAATACTGTTCATTTGCAATGTATTGCTGCAGGCTTTCAGAGTGTGTCAGGGTGTGGTCCCTTTCCAGGGCCTTCTAGAAGCTTTCTCTGCAGTGTGACTGGGTGTGGTTTGTGGGCTGGGCCCGACTCTATATAAAGTAGCCAGCCCAGCTCCACGTGCTCACTATTCAGAGGTCCCGGTGCAGAGCAGCAGCAACTTCCTGAGCTCCTGTTCCGGAGGCCTACTTTGATCTTCCAGGCCTTGCCCTTCCTTGTACTGGTGATCCTTGATCAGGGCGGTAAGACGGAGGTCGGGCTGGGTCCCTGATCCCGTTTTCAAAGGCATTCGAGTTCTTGGGCCTAATTTCCATGTTGAGAGATTTTACCTTGTGTGTGTGAATGTGCTCTTGGTTTTTCTGGCATTTACATTTTGATATTCGAATCGGCAAGACGCGCAATTCATTTCTTGTGTTTAACTCTTGATATTCATTGTGCGCTACCATTTCTTGGCAGTTACATGGTGGCATTCGAATCGTCAAGACGCGTGATTCATTTCTCGTGTTTTAACTCTTGATATTCATTGTGCGCTACCATTTCTTGGCAGTTACATGGTGGCATTCGAATCGGCAAGACGTGCGATTCATTCCTTGTGTTTAACTCTTGATACTCATTGTGCGCAACCATTTCTTGGAATTTACAAGGTGACATTCGAATCGGCAAGACGTGCGATTCATTCACGCAATAAAAACTTGATGTTTCAGAACACTTGCAGTGTGCGCGATCATTTCATACCATTTGCATATTCTTGTTTAAATCAGCAATGTGCGCAATTCATGTTTCTGCATTTAAAAGTAAGTGTTAAAATTCTAGATGTTACATTATATGTGCATAATAAGTCCCTTAACACAACTCCTACTGTGTTCCAGAAAACGTTCAGCTTATTTTCTTGTCCTCAGGCAAAAAGACCATGTTTGATTTTGAAAACATAATTCTAGAGGGTTCTTATGTTCCTAGTCAATGTGTAACATTTCATTAAGAGATTCTTTGAGAAGTTGTATTAATCATTCTTGATTCCTTCCCAGGTAACCAGACGTCTTGAGGCCTAGTTTTTTAGTCCATGCTTAAGTTATCCATGGTTACAGTATGACAATGCTTAGAATCATAGTCTAGTAAAGAATAATGTGATATAATCTTCAGATTGCGTGTTTTAACCTTTTGTTTCCTACAGGTGTCCTTCCTAGCTGTTCCCATCCTAAACCCCTTTTCCCCCGCTTGGACTCTCTCAGCCTCTGTGATTCATCTATCCGAGTCTTGGAGCTGTCTAGTGTTGGACATGTTGGGAACGCAGACCCCGAGGACCTGGTCTCCCTGACAGCTTTTTTAGACACACGGAACAGTCATAGCAAAAGGGTTTGGATGTGGAGGGAGAGGGAGTGTCAATCTGAGGTGTTGGTGTGGATGTCTTGGGTGCATGTTTGTGCAAGGTATGTTTCTGAGTGGTGAGTGTGTGTTGGGTGGGTGAGTGAGAGTGTTTGCGTCTTGGGATGAGGGTGGTGGAGGTGCTGGGGATGCCGTGGTGGGTGGGTGAGTGAGTGTCTGTTGGGGTTGTGACTGCAGGTATGGTGGTTGTGTTGCATGTAAGTGTGTCAGTGGTTGTGGTGTCTGCAGGTATGGTGACTGGGGTGGATGTCTGGTGGTATGCTGTGGTGCTGTCTGTGGGTATGCTTTGTGTAAGGGCTGGATCTGTGATTGTTGGGGTGGTGTCTGCAGGTGTGTTAGGTGTGCTGTCAGTGATGCTGAAGGTGGCGGGGGTGTCAGCTGAGGTTGTGACTGTTGCTGTGTGTGCATCTGAATGTTGCTTGTGTGCACGCCGTGGTGTGTCTTGTGGTGCTTATGTTTGTCTGAGCTACCCTTGGCTGTTGAGGCTAGCCACTTACCATGTACATGGTACAAATATTTTGAACTCACATGTCAATATGTCTTGCACTAGGAATGTAGAATTACCACCATGCTTTTCTTTATATTTGGCAATGTACAGTCCACACTTAACCATAGAGACACCTCCTCACACCTCTAAGTGTAGCAAGTATGCCAAGTGAATTTTCAGATTGAGATCACACCCTCACATGAACTTTACATCTAGTTCACAACTCACAAATAATTAGCCTGCTTCTCATCTGTCAGCCCCTTTGTTGCACATAGAGGTAGATTCAGTGGACTAGGAATGGACAGAGACCAAAGACCTGGACAACTTACCAACAGGATATCTGGAGTATGGATCAGTAGGTGTGAAGGATGACCCAGCAGGTTACATATAGAGCAGTATAGTGGTACACAAATGACACAGTCACATGTGCATCACAACATGCTTTAACATGGGTGAGTTTTACGACCCTATACACAATAGAATATCCACGCCTGTATATCATTGTTATTAAGTGTACACCTATGTGTTCCTAGAGGACCCTTTGCCTTTAGCACTTATCACATTCTCACAACTTAAATACTTACACAATATACGCTGAACTGGCAGAGGGATATACAGGCAATACTTACCCCCTTATGGCTGCTGTGCTGCCTTCAAACGCCCATCCACCTCAGGGTAGGCCACCACCAAAATGTGGGCCATTTAGGGGGTCAAGTTCCGACGGGCACCCCTCCCTCGCTGGGAAGACATCCCTAGCTAGACTTCTGCGGTCTTCCGGGCCCAACGTCTCAGATCCTCCCACCACCTCCTACAGTGGGTGCTCTGCTGGCCCCAGGGTCCCCACTTGCTTGGCGATGGCACGCCAGATTCCCTTTTTTGATGGGCGTTGACCTGCATGGGTGACACAGACAAAAGGAGAAAGTTATGTCCACATGCACCATACTAACACAAGTGGTCAGAACACTTCAGTCACAGCAAGTAAGCAAACATTCTTTTCCTCTCAGTTCAAACCTCTTCCCAATTTTCCATCTGCAGCCAGCCCATGTGTGAAGTGGATTCACCCGTACAACATGCATGATCAGTACCAGGTATTGACTAGACACATATGACCAGGCCACATGGTTGTCCATAACATGGTATGTCTCTATTTTATGAAACAGTTTTTATTAAAATTTAAGAGATAATTCAGATCACACTTATGCTCCGATAAAATATACCAAATGTGTAAGCCCCCCCCCTCGCTATAAGGGTAAGCATATCAATCTTCCACAGAGGATGAGCTTTAGGCCAAACATAGCTCAAACATTCCCCCCAGAGTATGCGCCAACTTCTGAAAATGCACTTCCAAAGAAAGGAACAAGAAGAAAATTAACAGTAAGAAGAAGAAAAAAAAGAAACAAAAACCCATAATATTAACAACAAAACTATGGCCCTCATTATGACCCTGGCGGATGAGGGAGAAGTGGCGGTAAAACCGGCAACAGGCTGGCGGAAAAAAAAATGGAATTATGACTTTGGCGGTTACCGCCATGGTCATCAGCCACTTCTCCACTCTGACCGCCAGAATGGTGACGACCGCTGGGCTGGAGATTTCGGTCTCCAGCCCAGCGGCCGTCACCAGACCGCCGGCGGTATCAGAACCATTCATACCGCCATGGATTTCGGGTGGTTTGGAACCGCCACAAAATCCATGGCGGTAGGCACTCAGTGCCAGGGAATTCCTTCCCTGGCACTGATAGGGGTCTCCCCCACCCCCCTCCCCCACCCTGAGTCCTCCCCCCACACCCTCCACTCCCCTGCCACCCCCCAAAGGTGGCAGGACCCCCCTCCCCACCACACCCCCAGCATGCACATACACACACCCCTACACGCACACATACACTACAACAACACATACCCGCACACGTACACGCACACAGACATATACGCACACATTTCCCATACACACAACACGCCCCCGCATGCACACTCACATACACTCCCCCATGCACGCACACAACCCCCCCCCCACCCCTCTCCCCTAACGGATGATCAACTTACCTTGTCCGTTGATCCTCCGGGACGGGATCCATGGGAGCTGTTCCGCCGCCAGCTCCCCGTCACTAGAACACCGCCATACCGAATCATGGGACGTGATTCGGTGGGCGGTGTTCTGATGACTGGGCGGTGGAGGTGGAGCAGCCTCCACTTCCCCGCTGACCGTCAGTATGGCTGCTGGCGGCTCTCCGTCCGAAAAAGGACAGAGGGCTGCCAGCAGTCATAATACGCTGCACGGAAAACCACCTGCACTGGCGGTCTTCAGCACAGCGGTACCTCACCGAGGTCGAAATGAGGGCCTATATGTCCCATTTCCTACAGTGTATTATATACAGTCGGAGGCTGGAGTGCGAGAAGACAAGGGGCTCATCTGCCCCCGGGGTGCGACCCTCTCTACTCGTTCCCCCGTTTCCCCCCCACATGAACTGAGCCTTATACATGGAAAAGGTGTAAAGCCCTAAGACGCGGGCTACAGGCTGTAAGCGGTATACCCCTAGAAAGGAACCTCACCAGGGGGTCCCAAATATAGTCAAAGCTCCTTCTAGAATTGTCCAGTTTATCAACTAAGTGCTCCATAGCGAGCCCCTGCCACAGTCTGGCGTACTACAGCGCCATTGGGGATGGTTCTTTTTTCTTCCAGTATGACACTAGAACAGTCTTTGCTGCACCCAATACCAACCAAAGAATAGAACGATCACCCTGTGTCTGATGTTGCAATTCGGGAGCAGGCAGACCCAATAGAATATGTGTCTGTGATGCCGGAATAGGGTAGCCCAGAATCTCTTTTAGATGTGACAGGATTTCATTCCAGTATGGGCTCATAGTGGGAAAGTCCCACCAGATATGCCTAAAATCTCCCAACATCCCATATCCCCACCAGCACCTATCAGATACCTGGGGAAAGAGTTTTTTAAGCTTCTCCGGGTAGAGATACTAGTTATAGAGAAGTTTATAATGAGCTTCTCTAGAGGCCATGGAGTGGTTAAATTTGACTATGTCCTGAAACAGGCGGGACCAGAGATCCTCCTCCACCGGAGATTCCAAAGTCCGCTCCCAAAACGCCAAATGACAAGGCGTGTAAGTGCGTTGTGCTGATATCAATAATCTGTATAGTGTGGAAATACTACCCCGTGCCAGCCACCCAGCTGAACAAAACTCTCGATGGGGAGAAGATCCCTAATGCCTGCCGCTCTCATATGAGGTTGAGTAACCCAGTGGAGTAATGGATTATAATGAAAGTGCTCAGAAATGGGTAGATGGAAGTCCCTACGACAATTTTCGAATGTGCGTACCTGGTCCCCATGAAAAAGATCAGCGATTGTCAGACAACCCCCTCCCTCCACTTAACAAAAGGTCCTGTTGTAGCTCCTGGGGGGAAGGCCGTGTGATAATGGATTGGGGTATGGGGTGAGGGAAAGGTCGTAAGTCTGAGGGTGCTTGTCACCGCGTCCCATACCTTGAGCTGTGGGGGTACTAAGGTGAGCATTTTTCTGGTGGTCCCCCCTGGGTTTCCACAGCACATCCCACAATGTCCGCCCGTCACTGCCCTATCCATGTGCAACCACAGTTTGTCTGATTCTCGAAGGGACCACTCCGCAATAACGCAGAGCTGTGCCGCTCTATAGTATATAAGAGGGTCTGGGAGGGCTAACCCGCCCCTTTCTCTGGGGCTCGTAAGCAATCTGTTTGTGAGCCAGGCTCTTGCATTCTGCCAAATAAACTGAGTAAACAGCCTACGAAGCTCGGTAAAAAAGTCTGGAGGAATGTCAATGGGCAGGCTTTGGAACAAACATAACGACCGTGGGAGAACCGTCATCTTAATAGTATCACTGCGGCCTAACCAGGAGGGCCAGATTATTGACCATATCTTAAAGTCTGCTTGCAGTGTCTTAAGGAGGGGTGGAAATCTTTGCATGAAATAGGTCAGTCACCCTATTGGTGAGCCGTACTCCCAAATACAGAATTTGTCTCTTGACCCAGACAAATGGGGAAGTGGCAGCCAACACACTCATCTCTGCAGAAGGGACTGTTAAATTGAGGATATAGGATTTCCCCTTATTCACTTTGAAGCTTGCTACCTGCTCAAAGAGACTCAACTGCTCCTGAATGGCCGAAGGGTCGTACGTGGTTGAGTAACAAAAAGCAGAATATCATTGGCAAAAAATGGGATCCTATGTTGATTGGAGCAAAATTGAATGCCATGAAAATTCGGATCGGCCCTTATCCGGGCTGCTAGTGGCTCCACGCTAAGCGCAAAAGCAGCGAGGAAAGAGGGCATCCCTGTCTGGTTCCCCTAGACAGATCAAATTAATCCAAGATCACCCCATTGACACATATCCGTGACCTGGGCCTGAGTAGTTGCTCATCACCATCGCTATAAACTGCTCCCCAAACCCAAAGCGCCGAAGGGTCGCCACCAAAAAGGACCATTCCACCCGGTCGAAAGCTTTCTCAGCATCCAGTGATAACAGCATAGCCGGGACCTGCTTCTTCACCACCTTTTCCATAAGATGGATGACCCTTCTAAGGTTATCATGTGTTTGCCGACCCTTTATAAAACCGGATTGATCTGGATGAACCAAATCCGGCAACACCCCTTCAAGTCTCCTTGCAAGTATTTTGGTGTAAAGTTTTGCATCGAGATTAAGCAGGGCGATGGGCCTATAGGAAGCACAAAGATGGGGGTTCTTCCCCTCCTTAAGAACAAGTGAGATTAGAGCTTCCCCCATAGTGGGGGAGAGTGTGTGCTCGGTTCTTATGAAATTGAACAGTGCAGCTAGGTGGGGGACGAGCTCGGCCCCAAAAGTCCTGTAGAAATGCGCAGTGAAACAATCAGGAGCCAGGGCTTTGTGCAGAGGAAGGCAGTCGATGGCATCCCGTACTTCGTCTTAGGTGAATGGGGCCTCTAAAAACTCATTGGTATCCCGGATGACCTGTGGAAGCACAATGGGGCGCAAATAGCTCTCCTGGGCGAGTTTAAATGTTCCTGAAAGCGCGTGCTTTCGCCTCTTCTGAATAGTGCTCCCCAGATTCATCCCACACTTGCACAATGTAGCCCTTAGTTTGCTTAACCCGCAATTGTCTGGCCAGGAGAGAGACCATTTTGTTTCCACTGTCATAATAAGATCTCTGGAGCCGTAACAATGCCACATCTGCCCTATTCATATAGATAGATTGCAGTTTGCCTTTAATGGAGGTTACCTTCCTTTGATTCTGCCAAATAGGGGAGAGCTTGTGGGCCCGTTCAGCCTCCTTCAGTGCACTCCCCAAACCTTGTCTCTCTTCAGTTTTCAACCGATAAAGTGAGGTCGCTAAAGAGATGCATGTGGCCCGGAAGACAGCTTTAAACGTGTCTAAAATAGTAGGGAGAGGGGTGTTCCCAGGTTTATTACTCTGAAAAAAGTCCCTGATAGCTCTCCTCAACTCGTCTTGAGTCGTTGGGTCTCTAGTTAACACGTGTGGAAAATACCAGCGCCCCCTCCGTGATTTTGGAAGGGGCCACTCCAAACCCTCCAAACTGGTGCGTGATCTGATATGATTATCGGGTGGATAGTGGCCGTTCGGAGAAACTGTCAAAGGGGCTTGCTTTAGAAAATTTAGTCGATCCTAGAATACGACCTGTGAGAGTGGGAGAAAAAAGTGTAGTATTTTACCATGGGGTGAAACGCACTCCAAGAGTCAAGAAGCCGCAATCTGTGAAATGCCATCTTAATGGATTTTGCAAAGGCACTGGTAAGCGGTCTCTGGGGATGGGGTGCAGTATCCCAAATCAAGTTGAAGTCTCCCAAAAGCACTATCTTACACTCATCAAAGACCCCCAACACATCCAGAAAGTGCAATAGGAACTGTGTTTGGCCACTATTAGGAGCATAGAGTGTGGCTATCATACAAACCTGGCCTCCCAGGGAGCCCTTGACCAACAAAAATCTGCCCTCCTTGTCTAGATGTGACCCCGAAAGCTGAAAGTACGTGGATCTATGAAACAGCAAGGCTACCCCACAATGCTTTGTTGTTGCAGAGGCAGTATATATCTGCGGTAATGTTTGTGCTGCAGTCTATGGCCCTCGCCCTTCTTGAGATGTGTTTCCTGCAATGCCACTATATCGTATTGGTGGTCATCAAAGAATTTCCGCAACTGTGACCGCTTGTTAGGTGAGTTCAGCCCTTTAACATTCCATGTTAAAAAGTGTAACATCATGCCGATGCGTCTAATAAGCCCTCGTCCATGAGTGCTGCTGACCGAATGTGTCGCCCTTGGACCCCAGTGCTCCCCCTACATCCCATGACCCCCCCCAAATCCCACCCCCACCTCAAACTGTTCACCCACATGAAATAGGGACAACAAACAGTAATCAAACATCAAGAATGACAACAACAAAAATAACATCATAGCAACTATAACTCTCCAACATTGAAACGGGAAACTGTGTGGTCCTCATGATTGGGAGGGGGTATTCCTCCGCCTCCACCCCTGACAGACGCCTGACAGAAGCACATATAGTGTCCGGTGTAGGAACTTCCTTTGCTGCCCCTGGAGGAATGATAGAGAACCGCCCCGGAAGTGTTCAAACTGTCAGCACTCCGCTGGTCCGTCCAAAGCCCCTACACTCTCCCCCCGAGAAGAGGGACCCCACACAGCCCCCCTCAAAAGCCTCCGCCCCCAGGCGATCCCCCAGCTGGCGGTAGTCAAGTGCACAAATTACTCCTTGGGGGCTTTCCTCCCCCTCCGCGGCAACCTCCAGTGATCCCCAACGGGAGACATGAGAGACTCCTCCTGATGCAGCGACTCCCCCTGTCCAGCAAGTCCATTGTCCACACTCCTCTCCGGCAGACCCAGGGCAACCACCGCCACCCCACACTCCACAAAGTGGTACGGCTTGTTGCTAAGTTCAAAAGCAATGCCAAATGGAAAAGTCCATCTGTACCGAATATTTTGCGCTTTCAACTCATCCGTGATCAGGCGGAATCTCTGCCGTTGGAGTAGCGTAGCAGGGGCAATGTCCTAGAACAGCGCACATTGAGCACCTTTAAAGGACACCACGTCCTGTCCCCTCGCCTTCTAAAGTATGCGCTCCTTAACCTTGAATGAGCTCAATTTCACCAAAATATCGAGGGGGCTCTTATTATCGATGGTGGGGCTACTCCCCACCCTATGCACCCTTTCAATCTGTACTTCTGGATGATCGTCGCCCAAGAGAGCTGAGAAGAGACCCACCACAAACGCCTCCAGATCCGGACCCTCACTGCCCTCCTCCAGCCCCTCACTCTAATGTTATCTCTTCGAGAGCGGTTTTCCAAGTCCTCGCATTTAAGTATTAATAGTTGTGAGACCTCCTTCTCCAAAGGCCTTACTTGTTTTCTTATCTCTTGGACCTGAGTTTCAAGGTCCAACGTGCGGGTCCCCACTGAATCCACATCCGCTTGAAGAGAGGTCATGCGACTTGTAACATCTGATTGAAGCGCCTCCAGTGCCGACTTAAAGTCAGCCGTGAGTTCCTCTCGCAATTCTGCCTTAAAGGTGCAGAGGGAGGACAGAAGATCCTCCTTGGTGAGTGCAATGTCGCCCAGCCGTCGCGTCTCGAGCACCCCGGATCCGGCAGGCGTGAAATAATTAGAGAACCTATTAGATTGTAGCTTCCTCCGAGGCATAAGCACCCCCCATACCTCACTCGCCTTGGTGCACTTCTTAACACAATAAGTTCCACTCCTGCTGCTAGCCCCCAGCTGCTCCTCACTGGGACATGGTTCCCACAGTAACAGTGCTGGTGAACAAAAAGAGACAGATCCCTATGCAGGGAAAGGAGAAGCGACCCTCCTACAGTTGCTCCATGCAAACCCTCTCTGGGGAAGCTCCACAAGGTCTGGAACAGGGTGCCATTTTGAGGTCAGGCAACCCGGTCAGGCAGGCCCAAAAAGAAAAAAAACTGGCCTCCAGGGGCCTACCACCACCTCCCCCAGTCCTCTATGGGGGGGGGGGCACAGCCATCCAGAATGCCCTACTCCGCGGTCCCCGGCCTATGCTCCTCGCCGGGGCCGCCCGGTACACTCGACTCTGCAGGTGTGGCCGCGCCCTTCTTCACTCGCGCGGCCACCTGGAGAGCTCAAAGGGGCCCTCCTGCCCCCTCCACCGGATCGCCGCTGCCGCCTCCTCTCCCCCAGACCTGGGGGCGCCCCCTCACCTCACTCGGGGGCTCCCCCTGATGCACGGGCCTCCAAGCTCCTGCCCGCGTCTTGCTCCCGGGAGAGGCGCTTCCCGCGTCGGCGCAGATCACCACAAAGCCTCTCCAGCGCGCTCCACTGGCTCCCCTGGACTCACAACATCGTCCGGGGAGCCACACCAGCTAGCGCCCCCCCCAGACACCTGATAAAGGGTCTGCAGGAGTGGGTGGACGCGGAGCCTTTCATGTACAACATCATACACTCCACCTTTCACACATTGGTATACCATTGGATCCACTTGCTTCTCTGGTGCACCATATAGCTGTTCATATAGGGGTAGGACCTCATCCACAAGCTTGTCCAGCTCTTCTGGAGTGAAGGCTGGGGCCCTATCACCTGCAGAACGTGGCATGATAGCTCCCAGAGGCAGTACACAGCAGCTCAGGTAGTGAAGGTCTTGCTGGCAGCAGTGTCAGGAGTCAAGTGAGGGATTCTGCAGAAGATGTCGGTCACGTCTGCCACATACAAGACCGTCACTGCCAGCGGCGTCACCGTTGGCACAAGTCCTCCAGAGGCAGCAGTGTGTTCCAATGGCAATATCCACTGCGGTAGTAACCGCCTACTGCCATTATGACATCCGTCGGCAGAGTTAGGTCACTTCCTTGTGTCCAGTACAGTAGGTCAAGCAGCTGCCAGTTTGAGACAATTATATGGGAATGTAATGGAAGATGCGTCTTTTACTATAAACTCTATTGTACGAACATGTTTTAAGTGCTGCTTTCATGTTTAGTAGTATCAATGTGAGTAGTAAAAGCTGTGTAAAAGAGGTATGTCTAGTAATGGAAATTAAAATCAATACACAACAGAATATTTGCGATGTCAATGCAGTATAGGTTCAACAAGGATGTCTCACATGTAAACTATGTTGGACTATCAAAAACTGCCAGTCATGTATATATGCATAAAAAGTACATCTGAAGGTTTAACGAACCTGCATCAAAGGGAACTGACATAGAATGCATAGCAATATGCTGTACATCAAATGTCATATATTTCATCTGACATCATATGGAGATATGGGTGACTTGTATATGAACATAGTCATTATGTGTACATTGTAAAATTCACCTACAATCTTTTTCTGTCCCAGATAGTTACCCAGGCATGAAGAGAGGAAGACAACCTCCAGTGTACCGCACACTTGTACACTTTCCCACCATGGAGGAGAGAGACATTATACATATATATTGCCTGAATAGGCATACAATCATGGATCTATGTCATCAGTTGGAGCTAGATCTGATACCTGCCATCATTCAAGTCATGTCAGTGGTACACTTCTTGGCCACTGGGTCCTTTCAGAATACAGTGGCCCTAACTGCAGGGATGTCTCAGCCCATGTTCAGTCTGGTTTTGAAGGCTGTACTGTCTGCATTGTTGAAACACCTGGACAGCTACATCAGGTTTCCCCAACGTGTGGATGTGGCCTATGTGACGGCAGAGTATTATGCTTTGGGACACATTCCACATGTGGTTGGAGCCATAGATGGCACCCATGTAGCCTTTCTTCCTCCTAGTGCCAATGAACAGGTATATCGAACAGGAAGAACTACTACTCTATAAACGTCCAAGTGGTGTGTTTGGCAGACCAGAGCATTGCACAAGTATGTGCAAAGCATCCTGGATCAGTCCATGATTCCTTCATCATGCGGAACAGCAATATTCCAGTGCTGATGACACGACTCTACACAGAGAGAGGGCCTGGCTGGTTGGTAAGTCACATATGACATTTGTGTCTGCAGAGTTTTCTCCTGCTATCACAAATGTGCATGTCCAAGATATGTTTGTGTTGTTCTACCTATTCCTTACAGGTGACTCTGGCTATCTAAACTCTCCTTGGTTATTGACACAAGTGAGGTACTCAACCACGCCAGGGGAAGTCTGCTTCAATGAGGCCCACGGAAGGACAAGGTGTATGGTGGAGCAGACCTTTGGACTCCTGAAGACAAGATTTCGCAGACTGGACAAACCTGGAGGAGCCCTGCTCTACTGACCCAAAAGGTACATCAAATTATTGTTGTCTGCTGCATGCTCTACAACCTTGCCCTGAGACGTCATATACCATTCATGTCAGATGAGGGGGAGCCAGAAGAACCTGTGGGTGTAAATGCAGATTTGGCAAGTGAGGATAAGCCTGATGAAGATGAAGCTGGAGACACCAGGGTAGATCTCATAAATCAGTACTTCAACTGTCTAATGGTATGTGATGTGTTCTTAAAAGTGAGATTCCATTTTGTAGTGTATAATTGACGCCTGGCATGTCACCTTCTATTTACCATCCTATGTGAGGCCTTAAGTTGCTTCAGTGCCAATGGCTCAGGCATGCATTCTGATTGTTAGTTGGTATTGTGTACTGAACAGTGTGGTATACAGTGTCATGATTTGTTGCTGCACAAGCAAAGTCACACTTGTATAAATGACTTATCAGAATAGATGTATGTTTACAATTATGTCATATCCCTTATCTTTGACATTCACAGATTTGCTGAGTTTACGTTTGGCTCATCCTCAATGGCAAATCACAGAGAGTGTCAGAGGCAGATGGGATTTGGAGGCAGACATGATATGTGGACATGGATGAAACCAGGTACTGATTAGCATGAGTATGTGGAGTGTCACTTATATGGCCAGACTGTCCGGACACTGGGATGGAAGTGTGTTTTTCCCTACAAGAATACCTGTTTGGTACTGGAGGTCGTCAAATAGTGCCATATGTGTGTCCATATGTGTCTGACATGTGAAAATGTTGAACGAGAGCCTCTACCATCATAATGGTTTCTGTTGTATGTGACCTACCTTGTACATAGCTGTCAGTGTGTTACTACTTTGCAGACCAATGTGCATGTCTCTGAGGACTGACATAGGTGAGTGCCAAGCCTACAGGTCATCAGTATTGATCTCTATCTGTATCATGGGGTAGGATTATTAGGAAGCTAATGTGTGGGTATGAGGCTTTACCTGGTGATACAAAGGACCAATCTGTTTGCCTCCTGGTTTATAGAAAGACTGACCTGTCCCTAACTTCTGTATCCTGGGGGTTATTAGTGTACTACTGATTGCTAAATGTGTGGAGATGTACAATACAGCTGATTTGGGTTACGTCTATGGTACAATCCCAATGTAATGAGTCTCTGGGTTATAGAGTACACATGTGATGCCCATAACAAAGGTTGTACAATACAGAGGGACATATTGGGAAAAGAGGTGTCATACATGATAGTTTTACATGGCTGATACATGACACTTACACAGTACCTGTGTTAAGTTAAAGTTGTATTTATTGGGGAGTGCAAAACATGTGTGAATTGAAACTGAAATAACAAAGTAAACATTGAATGGATCAGCCATGGTGGATTAAATCATCATGGCAGCAGCCTCACCTTTTGGAAACACAAGTCCAGTGTCCTTGCACCATATGAAAATGGAGTTGGGTATCAGAACAATCAACATGGTGTATCTGTGGCACACAAGCGGAAACAATCAGGAGAGGTTCACTTCCTGGCAGTGGGTTTGGTCTTAGCATTTGCTCCTCCTGGATGTCATGGTGGACGTCCATGTTTGCGGGGACGTGTTCCTCTGCTACAGAGGGTGGGGTGTCTGAAGCATGTCCTTCCCCTGGCAGGGCCTCCTTTCCACTAGCAGCCACTGATGTTGTAGCCTGGATTGGTTTTTGGAATTGAGTGGAGGACAAAATTGGGGATTTGAACCCGGACATAAATAAGCTTTGATTCAATTAGAGGAATGGTCAACAAACAGGCTTTTTTAAATGTAATATTTTAATGGATATGTGGGGGATTTGCTGTCGGTTTCTGTGCTTTTAATCACGAGCACTTGATCTTTTGCACTTTTTCTGTCCTTCTTTTGTGTTGATATGGTAGGACGTTTTATAAGTATTTAGTAAATTATTAAAGTAATCTTATATATGTAATAAAGGATGGATTCGTAATGTTTTTTGTATCTATGCTGCAGGTTTTGTAATTCATTATTACCAGTGGATTAGATAGTGATGAAGGTAATTTTTTCAGATGGATCAATTTTGTTTTGCAATATGATTAACTCAGATCCTTCGGATTTCTATTGGGTTATCCCCTGTAGTTTGTAATATATTCATTCCATGATAAGTTATTCCACTGTTACTCACAAGACATTGTAAACTGTTGTAGACCAGTATATTAGGTTTATGTTGATATGTTTTTTTAAGATTACATGCGTTACCAATTAATCCAATGTAGACCGAAGGTCCTTGCCACACTTCTTTCACCAGCATGTGCTCCTGAAGTCAGTAGATAGAGATGCATATGGAGCATTTCCTTTCTCTCTACCATTTCCCACGTTCAATGACTTTAGACTATAGACTTCATTACAGATCTTATTTGCGTAAATGGGCGGGGTTTAGTTGGGTTAACATTGAAGCCCTTGGTCTGAATTCAAGTAAAATCCTGACAGTAGGCCTAGGTAGACTTTTGACTGATTAATTTGAAGTGGGATTAAAATCATATTTTTATATTTCGGCTTAAACTAAGCCTACAAAATTGCATCTTGCTTAGATCGTAACATTTTTATGGTAAAATTAGATTTTTGATTACTTAATTAGAAAAGCAACTTTGTAAAAATATACTTTAGTTTGTCTGAGCCAGAACATGCTTAAAAGCAGTTCTTCCACTCATCTCACCACCAGAGAGAGCTGGAATCCAGAGCCGTAGCTGGGATAGTTAACAGCTCTGGGTCAGAGAATAATGGCCTCCCTCCAAGTCCAGGAAGGGCCGATGAGTGTTAACGGTTGATCATTTACCATGGATTAGATCTTGGAGTGGACAGGAACAAGCTGCAAAACAAAGGGCAGTTTTAGCACTACATTATTTGACTTGGAGATGCCAAGGAGGGCTTCTTCTAATCATTCAGTGACCCTCCCATACAGCCAGGCTACTGTCACAATGAGAGAGAAAGAACTAGTTTTGTCCCTGTCAAGTGGGGGGGGGACTCATCTAAAAAGGGGGTAGGGTAGGGTTAGAAGTGAAGACAGGCCTGTCTGAAGTCAGCTGGGTTTTGCAATCTTGAAAGAGGGGCTCATGAATAATTTTACTGTGCAGCAAGTGCTGTAAAGAAGGTGAGAGGACTGCAAAAAATATGATTGTGTGGTAGAATGACTGTATTAACGGACTAGTGCATAGGATATATCTGGCATCCCCACCACCACCACCTGCTCAGAACATTCCTGGATCTGGGAAGACTCCATATGAAGAAGGTGGCCCAATGAAGAAAGGGGACTCAAATGAGGACTTAATAACAAATTTTAATCTAGTTAACAGGGTGTAGTATGTACCATATAGAATTCAATCAAATTCTGGTGAGAAGATGGCTTTGCATGTTTAGACTGGACATTTCAGGAAAGACAGAGTAGTACCCGTTTTAAAAGGGTATTCCTTTTTACACTGCAGTGTCCACCGTATACATGAATGAGAAGTTAGAAAGAACCTCCAAAATTGATCTGTCTCTGAAGGGCTCCCAAACAATTCCTGATGGGACATTAGGTTATGGTGAACTGGCCAATGGTGTGTGTCGCATTCTTGGAGCAAAACACATCATTCACCCTGTCTGGAATTGTGTGTCATGTAACTGGCTGTTCTCTCTTAGGAAATTTGCCATTGAAATCATATGCACTGAATAGGCCCACCCACATGTGGGGATCCCAGGACACTTTTCCAAAATATATCATCTTAAGTACACATCTTTGCCTTCCTTTAGGAAGGACAAGGTTTAGGATATACTTTTAAAATGTTTGCAGCCTATAACATAGGCTATATTGGCCAACTACTTTATTTTACTTCTAAAAAGGCCAAATCAATAATGACAATTAGTTAAAAATACTGGAAACCAGACAAACCTTTCTTTAAGTTTCATTCACAAACCTTTTTCAGATGAAATGGGGAAGACTAAATAGGGCAATATAGACACATAGGCTGCAGCTATGCTAGAATGAAATATGACATTGCACCTTTAAGTGCTCACAGCCCTCCAGTATTCCACCATGACCAGCAGATGGCAGTTATAGCAGGTCTTTGGGGTGTTTTTCTGGCTCCTGGTGACAGGCTCTTGGAGCACTGAGCTTGGCCTTTTTGGCTTTTTTCCAGGAAACATCTTTGATATTGAATCCATCCTGCTTCACTTGATGTCTTTGGACACCCAGAGTATTTCTCTGTTATTTTCTGAAAAGCACATGTGTTTTAAGGCACATAAAATGACATCTTTATTTGCCAAGTTTCCTGCTTGTGACTGAAAAGGCAAAATCAGAACCCCATGATCTATGTATATTTTGCATTCACATCCCAGAAAAATGCCAACACTGCAAGACTTTTTCCAGATGTACCTTGAAGGACAGGGAGAAGATTCACCTTTATGGAAGACAGTAACTGTGAAGACTACACAAGGAGCTATCTTCATGTAGGACGTTACATGAGCGACAACCGGGTCAGTCCCCTACCAGGGCGATGCCTCCACCATCTGAGAACTCCATGAGAAGGAGATCCAAAAAGAGGGGAAGCCCAGGAAAAAAGACAACATTCCTTTTCAGTATCAAGAACTACAATGTTGAGGCAGGGTACAGGGGCAACCTCCTCACCGTTGAAGACTGGATCGATGAGGTGAGACATTGAAACATAGGACGCATTTAACGTTGAGCCAACAGAATCTGAATTTTCTATCTCCAAACTGCTGATTGGATCAGAAAAAAGAAGGCTTCCAACTCCTTTACATTCAGAATATTCACAAATATATTCACAGTCATCACTAGTAGTAATTCCAGATTTTCCACAGCCTTCACCTTCTCAACAACCAGTTCCTCCAGCAATTACTCCACAGTACTCAAGTCTGCCGCCTCTCCTTCAGTCTGTGGTGACTTCATGAGCTCAAAATACAGTAAGCCCACTGGTCACACCACAGAGATCTCAATCTCCACCACCAAAGTCCAGATCTCATTGCAGATCAAAAACAAGTTCAAGATGGCATTCTAGACAAACCTCTTCTTCAAGGCTTTCATCTGGACACAGACACATATACAGGTCTAGGTCACGTTCCTATTTGACAGCAATTCCCTTGGGCACACTGCGGTTTTCTCCTTCTTGGAATGACTCTACTCCAAGAAGAGTCTCATTAATCAGCAACATTAATACTTTTACAGAACTACTTATGAGAGGAGCTACAAAATTAACAATTCCATTGCCAGCTCACACAACAGTGATGTCTGTGATTTTTGAAACTCTTCAAAATTCTTAATCAAGACCACTCCCACATCTAGGTTCCTGGCTTACTAAAACCAGCTATGGAGTTATTTCTTATGCTGGCTTCAGAAAAAGATGTGCCATCCAGGCTCTAGAAAAAAACAGACCTCCTGAACAAGACCTGTTATTTCTACGTTCATATCCACCTCCTGATTCTGTGGTTGTCTTTGCTGCAAAAAAAAGTCCACACAGTAATCCTTACTCTAAGGCTTGCCAGACAAGGAGACTCTGTGAAGTGTAAAGTATGCGGTACACAAGCTACAAATATGAAATCTGCAGGTGTGACTGCCCTCCTTGGCAGATACGACAGGTTTTTATGGGACTCCCACCAACAATTTTTGGATGATCGGCCAAGATATTGCAGAGAGTATTTTATTGGAATCTTGAATGAGGACATAATGGTGTCTAACCAAGTGATAAATGCTGCTGCTGATTTATCTTTATTAACCATACATGGCTATTACCATGGATTAACAATAAGAAGATATTCATGACCTTGATTAACAGCTCTGAAACAGGAATCTCACCAGAGGATTATCAATTTATGCTTCTCTGTTATGACTTTATTTGCAAGTCATACTAATGATGAAGTAGCTTGGATGAAAACCGAGATGATGATCGTAAAAGCAGTTGGACTGGAGAAATGTAAGGAGCAGAAGAAACATTCTTATCGGCCTTACAAACTGCACTATTATCTTCAGGGGGTTCAACCCCCTCAGTGGCCCCAAAGCCACGACAGCAATAACAAAGCCCTTTTCGACAACAGCAGTGGAGATAACCTAAAGGGAGGGTTGGTCACCAACCATCTCAGGCAGGAAAACCTCCTGCAGGTCCAAAACAATGAGCCTCTACTTCCCCTTCTTGTTACCCACTTCGTTATGAGGAAATATTTCCATTTGCTTGAAAGAGTGAAGTTGTATCACAAAAGATGCATGGATACTAAATATTGTACAGAATGGTTACTGTCTCAATTCATCCATCCTTCACCAGCTATATCACAGAAAACATCCACTCAACATCTTGAGATGCTTCAAAAAGAAGTAAATATTCTTCTTCAAAAGCCAAGTGGTGGAGCCTGTACCTCTACCACAAAGAGGAATGAGAATTTATTCCAGTTAGTTTTTGGTCAAAAAGAAAGGTCCAAAGAATGAATTTAGACCCTTCCTAGATCTGAAAGTCACAAACACATGGCTATCGAGAGAAAAATTTAGAGTGCTAGTGTTACACCAAATTTATCCTCATATCCATCAGGGGAACTGGCTATGTAGCAATTTCCTTATTGTGCCACCTTTCCGCAGAGCTACACACTAGGGCGGGAGGAAGCAGTAAGCAACAGTTCCAGGGCTGGAATGCCATTGAGTCTGCAAACCTACTAACTTGCATATTTTAAGGATTTTCACCAGCTCTTCTCTAATCTTTTCCCATAATGAGAGAGGTTGGAAATTTACTCCTGACAACGGCAGAAGTAGAAGTTCTTCCAGGTTTGGGAAAAAAGTGGTTGGAAGGAAAGTGAACTTGTAAACGCTCAGTAGATTTTCACATGAGCAAATCTACACATGCATATTTGCTTGTGCTAAAATACAGTTCACAAATATTTTGTAGGGGTACGATTTTCTGATCTACTTCTGTAAGTACTTGTGAATTCAGGAAAGCCACTAATTCAAAGATATTTACCATGGGTGCACTTTTGTGGCTTTCTTTAAGAATTGGGTCCTTAATTAGGTCTGGCATTAACAAAGATTTTGTTTTTATGAAACTTCTATTTCTCTCTTTATCTATCGACTGGCTTTACTGTGAGGGATCACATTCTGCTCTTCCACAAGGAGCATATTGGCACACAAAGCAGTTTTGTTCAGTGCCAGGAAATACTGTGGCAATCAGTGGCATAATCAAACTGGAGGTGCCCTCCCCTTCAAAGAACATGAAGGGACCCCCTCCCCTCCAGACTCCCTCAGTGCAGGTGCTATGCTGAGTGGGCTCCCTGGAGGGGGGCTGCGGGGCTTTTGTTACACCAGTGGTGGCAGTGTGTGCTTTATGAGACCAAAAAACTTGTTGTGCTTTTTGCCAATGTTTATTACAATGGTCAGAGCCTGGCAGCTACCAAGAAAATAAAGGGTTACAAAAGCCATGTCATAACAAAACACGAATTGACGAAACCAAAAGACTTCCAGAAAATGCTGGATTGGTTGGCTTTGCCAGTGCTTGTTTATTTTCATGCTTTCCATAATCTTGTTGAAAATGGTTTCACTGATTTCCCATTAGGAATATTTTTGGGAAATACTAGCATGCATCAACACATTTTACTAAATTATGCTTCAAAGAAATAGCACCTAAATTTCATAGAAGCCAAACTCTTTTTTCCTACTTTTATTTTTAAAGCAAAGATTCCCAACTCTTACTTACAAGCTTCTGCAAACATTTGCATCTAATCAGAGAGCATTCTCGGAGCATTATACTTAGCATCATATTGGTAAACTTTCCAAACATGTATACACTTTTTTTTTTTTTTACTGGAACCACTGTCAGTAGTGCAGTGTGATCATAAAACGTTTATTTATAGAGCGCAACCTAATAATGAAGGTGTTTCATTATTGAACCATGAATACAAGTTGGAACAGCATTAATATATTTGCAGTAAGATGCTGGACCAGGGGCAAGGCCCGATGCTCTGTCCTGCTTAAGATGGACAGTGTGGCAGCGGTTTGCTACATCAACCATCTGGGCGACACAAGGTCAAAGATCGTGTCAGAGTTGGCGCCCAGTCTTTGGGACTATTGTCTAAGCATCCAAATTTAGCTGACAGCGGAGCATCTCCCGGGAGTTTCCAACCAAATTGCGGATTGACACTCCCGTCATTGGCAGGATAACAGTCTCTGCAAACTCCAACCGTCAGTCTTCCGGGCGATACCGAGCCTTTGGGGTCTGTTTTCCATCTACCTTTTTGCGTCCTGTCTGGACAACCAGTTGGCAAGGTAATGCAGCTGTTGTCCGTATCCTGGGGCAATGGCGGTGGATGCGGTTCTTCAAGATTGGAGTGTGGGGAGAGAGTTTGTGTTCCCTTGATTTTCAATTATAACGAGGTTATCCTCCCATGTCAGGAGACAACAAGCACACCTGGTGGTGGTAACCCCAATATGGAAGTCTCAAGTCTGGTTTCCAGTTCTGATGGAACTGTCTTAGGATTTTCCAGTCTGTCTACTCCCGTCTCTAGATCTACTTCTGGATCCCATAGGGAATCGCCATTCCATGATTCTGTCGGGCTCTCTTCGTCTCATGGCGTGGCGGATTACAGGGAACGTTGGCCGGTCCCTGGAATTTCAGCGTATGCTGCCTTGTTACTTTCCAGGGCCTGGGCAGAGAGTACCAACAAAAGGTACCGATCTGCATGGTCAAGACGGTGCAGTTGGTGCCGTCAACAGCAGGTAGATCCGATTGGGGGCAGGAGTTATTCACACCTTGAATTTCTTAGCCTCTGTGGCCTCGGAAGGTTTAGCTTACAGAACTATCAATACATTTACATCTGCGGTTTTGGTAGGCCATTTGCCAGTAGAAGACATCCACTGAGCGAGCATCCTTTGGTATGCAAACTGTTAAGGGGCATCCGCTTGTCTGTTCTTCCCGAGCCTCGATACTCTTCTTTATGGGATGTGAATAAGGTGTTGGTATTGTATAAGTCCTGGCCGTCCAACAAATATCTCTCCAGGAAATAGTTATCGCCGAAATTGGCTACTCTGCTTTGCTTGATATCATGCCGAAGGGTATCAGACTTGAGAGCATTGGATGTAACAGGTAGGATATTCACCCCTGAAGGGGTTACTTTCCATATATCCAGGAGGACAAAGACTAATTAAAGGTTAGTATCATATCCTTCGTTTAAGGATGTACCCAAATTATATGTAGTGAAAACTCTTAAGGTTTATGAGTCGATGACTGAGGAGATTCACCCTCATGGAGAAAGACAGTGCTTATTGCTCTTAGAATGCCTCATAGGGCAGTCTCTTCCCCAACTATTGCACGTTGGCTACGTTGGGCCATGCAGCAAGCTGGAATCGACACATCTTGCTTTGGAGCTCATTCTGTGTGAGGAGCTATGGCTTCCAAAGCGTTTGCCCTGGGGGCACGCTTGGAAGATATTTTGAATGTGGCTGATTGGTCCTCAGACTCCATCTTTAAGAGATTCTACTTCAAGTCGGTTTCCAATCTGGCTTCAGTGGTTGTTTACAAGCTTTAAACTTGCCTAATCCTCACCTCCGGTCCTGACATAGAATGAAAAATGTCCTAGCTATCGTAATGGAAAGTTAAAATTCTATTAAGGACACGGAGGCAAGGATTAGCCCTTCCTTGACTAAAAGTACTTCCCACCTAGGGGATCTGCGTAGCTAATGTAAGTAATTGCTTTCCAATGTTATTTAAGCTTTTATTGAAAAATTTATTTGTTTGCATTTAATCGATAAGTCGGTTGGGTTGAAAGATAATGGTTGTCAGGTGTTTATGAGATGGTTTATTTCCTTGGGTTGGATTCGAATAAACAGGATAATGTATGAAGGTTCAGAACCTGTGTCGCAGGAAGAAAGAGGGGGATACAGCGTCCTCGCAGGAGTTTATCTGGATGGAGGCACCGGGATTGGTGGATCAGATGATGTTTTCTTTCCCTATGCCTCATGGGAAATGTTTGCTGTAATGTTCATTAATGGCTGCTGGGATGAATAAAGGAAGAAAGAAGTGCATAATCCTCGCCTCCGTGTACTTAATAGAATTGAAACTTTCCGTTATGATAGCTAGGAAATTTTTCATTCCACATCCCTGCACATATATCCATATATTTTCTTGCATTCTGTTATGCTATCAAAAATCAAACAAAACCTTAACTTATAAGCCAAAAGCCCATTCCACCCGAGGTAAATCTGTGACCACTACTTTAATGATGAATATTCCTATTGTAGCAGTCTGTAAGGTAGCCACATGGAGGTCTGTTCACACTTTTATGAGACACTATTGTCTCGATTCAGATAGAAGTAGGATATGCTTCCTTAAGGAATTTCTCTGCTTAGTTCTTTCTGTTGGTCATCTTTTCCTCTTGAAAAACAACTGAGATAACTACCATCTGCTGGAGGGCTGTGAGCCCTTAAAGGGACAGTGTCAGTTTTCATGCTAGCATGACTGCAGCTTATGTGTCTATATTGCCCTATTCCTACTTCCTCACTTCCTTTGAAAAAGGTTTGTGAATTAGATCTATAAGGAAAGATTGTCTAGTTTCTAGTAATGTTTCCGATTTTCTATTATTAATTTAGCCTTTGTAAAAGTAAATGTAAGTAATTTTCCAATATAGTCCATTTTATAGGCTGAAATGTTTTTAATTATATCGTAAAACTTGGCCTTCCTGAACTAAGGCAAAGATGTATGCTTAAAAAGATATATTTTGGAGAAGTGATCCTGGATTCTCGAATGAAAGTGGGACTATTCAGTGGTTATGGATTTCATTGGAGATTCCCCTGAGAGAGAGAGAGAGAGAGAGAGGGAGAGAGAGAGAGAGAGAGAGAGAAAGAGAGAGAGAGAATAGCCAGATACATGATATGAAATCACACACACACACACAATCACACCCCACCCCCACCCAATAAAAATGGAGCAGTATAACAGTATGTAGGTTCAATAAAAATAAGTCTGGCTGCCTCTTTGTGTACAGCATGCAATCTACTCACTTGATTTTTTTGAAATACCCAAGTAAAGAGTATTGGCATATTCTAGAGGGGATGTAATTAAAGCCAGCACCGTCGTGATTAGTGCATCGTGGTCAGGAACATAGCCATCTTCCTGATTTTCTGGAGCATAAAGGCAGAGTTTGAAATCACAGATCCTATCTGGGATTTTAAAGACAGATTATTGTCTATGATCGCTCACAGACTTTTAGCAGATTTCTTGAGGGAGGGATGCACCCTCATTACTAATAGCCAGATGGTAGAAGTGCATAAATCCCCTTTATTGTTCACTAAAACAATTTCTTTTTTTTCCGCATTAAGTTTTAAAAAGCCACTACCTATCCAATCTTAGAGAAAACACAGTATATATTGAAATTTTCTTTAGGAAGCAAGGGGGCTATCAAATCTGAAAATAAGCTGAGATAAATCAGCATAGTTGTAGATTTTGCAGTTCAAAAGATCCAAGGCCTGAATACAAGTTTAAATGTAAATAGTAAAGAAATTGGGAGAAAGAGAAGAGGCCGGAGGGACCCAGAATTCCAGTCTGGACACCAGGGCTTTAAAACGACCCAAATGGACTGACTGCATGTAGTCTCACAGGAAGGATTTCATCCAATAGAGAACCGAACCCCGGGGGGGGGGCAGCATCTTCCATGCTATCCACAGTAATTCATGATTAACCATATAGAAAGATGCTGACAAATCTAATAGCACCAAGGAGGAAGCTAGGCCATCATCACAGTCCCTATCCTTATCATCCACTAAGGGCAGCATGACAGACTCAGTGTAATGCGTAGAGTGAAACTTAGCTTGATGCCTGTTTAAAAATTGTGAGGTTTCAAGATTAGATGAGGTTTACCAGATTGTCTGTTATTATGAAATATATGCTAGTTGTCAGGTATGGCAGCCATAATATCCAAAGTGGATTTATCTATTAGGCAGGTTTCCAAGAGTAACAGAATATCAGGTTTTTTCAAGTGTGGACACTGCAGTGTGAAAAGAGATACCTGTGCTACTTTGTCTTCCCTGAAATGACCAGCCTTAACCTGGAAAGCCTGCATATAGATGCCAATTTCATTAATACACGCATCAGCATTTTCTCTATTTAAGGGTCTGTAAATTATAATTGTAAATACTTGGATGAAATGCAGTATTTTGCTTTTCTGGATCTGTCCTTTTTCATTGACTATGTTTTCTGCAGGAGAGTAGGGGAGGTTTTCATGGATGGTGAATAAAAAACTGAAGATAAATTAGAAATCCCAATCTTTGAGGACTCCCAACGTTTGCCTATACACTGTAAAACATTTGACCATAAAGATTGATGTTCCCTGCCATTGAAAATGTTCCAAAATGATTCATAGATCAGGTTGAAATAAGTCGTGGAGCTTCCTTCTTTTATTCATGAAAATAATTGCTGTTCGTTAAGGACAGTTGACAAGCTTCACTGTTTTTTCTGTTCACATATTTGCTGCGAGAAGCAGCTGTCATAAAAATGAAAAATGACCACTAGAGCTCCGCTGGTCCTCTAGGACACACCTGAGAAAGTCCTGGAAGGCTACGAACCGGGGTGAGGGTCTTCTTATAGGATTAGATGGACAGAAGAATAGTCTAGCCTGGCAAAAAGCCTAAAGCGAACACATGCACTTTTCTTGTCGATGTGTATTTAAACCCTCTCGCTGCGTCCCTGAAACCTCTCCAGAAAACAACCTTCTGGAGATAGCCTGACTTCCCCACTATAGACACTCTATACAATATGGGTCTACTATGAAAACATTTTCCTGTGCTGCTTTTAGCCCAATACCGGTGACCATATCACCCTAGCACGGAGACCTGTTTACTGGCAGCTATCTTTGAAAAAGTTCCATCTAATCAATTGCTTTGGCCTAAATGTTTATTTCTGAGACCTAGGAATCTAGATGTGGTGAAATATTAACTCATGCACTACATGACTGGTAATTTGATCATCTGCCAAATTTTTAATTCAGAACCCACAAATGTGACTGCATTTAAGGGCGGATGCATATTTCAGTAGTAATTGTACTACAAACAAATATAAATCATACTGTATAGAACATGCATGTCCTTGAAGAAAATTCTTAAACTGATTGTTGAACCATATTTGGCTAATGGGCGACACGGATGAGTAGAAGAGGACAGAAAGGGGCCAGTCTAGGCACCCGTAATACCACCACAGAGGTGAAAGGTACTGGCTGCATTTATTATGTGTATAACATCGAACTACATAGCACTTGACACTGCAGATCCTCATAAAGACAATACCCTTTGGTGTTTTTTGTGTTCCTTCAGGCAGAATGGTGAGGCTTGCCTCTCCATACCCATCTGCTCCGATTCATATCTGTTTTCGCTTCTATTCTCTTCATTCTTGTCTGATGTGCCTTGATTGCCTCCAAGTGCATGATGCAGAGCAAGATAGCTTAGAGAGTTACAGCTCTTCACAAGTTCAAATTCAGGCTCAGCCACTCAGTCTCCACCCTTCCGACGTGAATAACTTGAACACCATTAAATCTAATAATAATAATAACTGTACTTAGAAATGTACATATGATATGTTGAGCTATATGTAATGCATATGCTAATAACATTATTATGAGAATTTTTTTATAATTATGGGCCTCATGTAGGGTTTATATATACTTGTCTTTACATGCCACCATTTACCATTAATTTTTCCCTCTAATTTTGTGGCTGGGCTAAATCTTGCGGCTTGGGCAGGTGTCAAACTGCAGTGGGCTCACTCATCCCATGAACGGAAAACCCTGTACCTTCATCCAGTTGACCTGCTTTGTCTACCAAGAGGTTTACGAACACCCACAGTTTGCTTTACCAAGGGATTGATTACCCAAGTCATCACTACCTGGTAAGATCTTGATGTTTCCCGTTACCTCTGATTCTATGTCAGGACCAGAAGCGAGGATTATGCATTACTTTCTTCACTTTATTTGAACAGCATATTCAAAGGGAAACGTAATAAAGTAAAAAAAAAACACATAAAGACTACAAGTCCCATGAGTCCATCGTGTAGAGAATGCTACAGTCCAATCACAGTACTGCACAGCATATAAATATGAATGACGTCCCTTCCTGTTCCTCTTTCTTCACGGCTCGTCAGTTAAGTACTTCCTCATTATCATTCTCTTAACTGTCGAGTTCATGGTATATATTTTTGGGGGATTATTTCCATTTATGCTGTTTTAATACTTATTAATATTGCGCAGTAGGCTTCGGGCCCGAGCGCTCTCGTTGTTTATTATCTTTGTCGCAGCCGGGCAGAGACGCGTGCACGCGCTCTCTCCCGAGCTGTCAGGCACGTCAGCTGTTTGCCTGAGGTGGCTACCACGGAGCGCCTCAGCTGATCGCGAAGCGCGTTTCGGTACTGATGCTGACAGGAAATTCTTTGAATTCCTGTCACGCGTTCACTGCCTGAACCAACCCTCGCATTTATACTGCTACTTGGCAGCTGTAAACAAATAGCACCATCTAGTGGCAATATTTATATATTCTGACTATTTTTGTTCCTTGCCTTGAGCGCCTGCGAGGGGGCTGCCCTTTATATATTTAGGGTGTATATATATTTTTACATTTTTTAAAATATAATTTAAAATAATAATAATAATAATAATAAAAAGAAGAGAATAGATAATTTAAAAAAAAATTCTTCAATACTCCTATTGAGTTTGGTGCTCTCACCCTTATAATGGACCAATCTGCTGGTAATGAATCCGCTCCTTTTCAGGATGCACAACAAGATTGGCCTCCCTAACGTCTTCCCCCAGAGGTGAGTCAAGCGATCTCTTTCGCTATTTCAAATGTGCTTGCACCTCTTAGGGAGCAGGTTGATAAGCTCGCAAAGAGCATTCCAGGGTTTTTTTCTGATCCAGTTCAGCCTATCCCGGGCCCTAGTGGGGTTAGATCATTGGGTAAAAAGGCCTCCAAGCGTGACGCGGGGCACCTGGAAGGTTTTGATAAGCTTACCGAAACCTTCCATAAGAGTGCGCGCATGCTTAAAAATTTACTCTTCCGGGAGGAAGATAACTCCAGAGACACCAGCGACTTCGTAGCAAAAAATTAAAACCCTTTATTAGGGTTCCCCCTTGGAGGGGAGGGTGATTCCGATGATGAACTATCCTCAGATGAGGATCACGAAATGGGTAGGCCTTGGCGTCCTAACCCTGTTTCCCCAGACTCCCCTGAAGAGGATTTGGATATGTTTAATCCTTCGGATATCTACCATCCCAGGACTTCTGAATGGGTCCCTGACACTAAAGTGGCAGATTATGTGGCGGATAAAATTTGTCCGCCTTTAGAAAAAGAGGTCAGAGCTAAACTTAGGGCAGAATGTCCTAGACCCTCTTTACCAGGCAAAGTAGCTCTCACTCCCATTATCGACCCTAAACTGTGCACCTATTTTGGCAAGTATATGAAGGATCCTAAGAATGGTATAGACAGATCTTGGAGAAACTGCCAGGACAAACTCCTAGATGTAGTGGGACCACTTACGCAGATTATTCAGCTGGCGGAGCAAGCTAAACATTCTGGCACCCCTCTCTCAGTTGAGATTATTGCTGGTTGGGCTCAGAGAGCGACTTGTCTCCTAGGTAACGCCAACTGTGCTCTGGCGGCAGAACGCAGAAGATCCCTGCTTATTAAAATCGATCCTATGTTGGGCGAGTTAGCCACTTCGGAGGCAGGAGCTATTGCCCATGGAAACCTCTTTGGGGATCCTTTTGTTAAGGAACTGGGTAAATTTGTTGTAACCTTTTCGGCTTTAGACAAAGCTCAAACTTCCATCAAAAAGATTTTTCCTGCTAAGGTTTTTGCTGGGGCCGGACGAGGAAGGGGTCGCTCCTCCGGCCGCCTCTACCACCAAGGCCCCTCTAGAGGATACCCAAAGAGGAACAACGGCTAGAATGATGGTCGACAAGTAACATTCTACCCCTCCTGAGGTTCTGGCAAAGCCAAAGGCAACCGCATCAGAGGAGGAACTAACGCACTGGGAGGAGCTGCTGATAGGCAATATTCCTTCTTCCCTTCTAGAGTTGGGGGGACGGCTTTGCAGATTTGCTCAAAATTGGAACACTATTACAAGGGACCCTTGGATCTTTCAAACAGTTCGAGGTTTTCATATAGAGTTCTACGGTACTCCAATTCAGCAGTCGCAGCCCAAACCTTTAGTTTTTCCCATCTCACGAGATGAACCTCATAGATCTGGAAGTACAGGATCTCCTATTCAAAAAAGCCAATTGCAGATCGACCTTTCATCCAAACGGGTTTTTAAGTAAAAATTTTCTAGTGGAAAAGAAATAAAAGGGTTTTCGTCTGGTAATAAATTTGAGAGATTTCAACGAATGGCTAGTTAATCAAAATGGAAGACATTCATCTATTGAGGGGCATTCTACTTCCAAACGATTGGATGATCAGACTGGAGCTCAAGGATGCTTACCTTTCGGTCCCCATTTTTTCCCCTCATCGGAGATTTCTTCAATTCTCATGGAGAGATCAGATTTACGAGTTCCAAACTCTCCCTTTCGGCCTCTCCTCAGCCCCTTGGTGTTTCACCAAACTTATGAAACCTGTTGTAGAATTTCTTCGTCCTAGGGGAATAAGGATGATAATTTACCTGGACGATATTCTTATGATGGATCAGTCCCTATGCCAGCTCAAATCCAGTCTGAGCATAACTATTGCTGTCCTTCACAATCTGGGGTTTGTGATCAACGAATCCAAATTGGAGTTAATTCCAACTCAGAAAATAGTATTTCTAGGTTTCCTTATAGATTCTGTCGCAGTGTCTCTCAGCCTTCCATTATCCAAACTTTCCAAAATTCTGAAAGAACTCAGCAAGGTCCTCAGAAGGGACAGAATTTCACTTTGTCAATTGGCCAGGATTGTGGGACTCCTTTCCTCTTCAATCCAAGCCATCTTTCCCGGTCCTCTTCACTATCGAGCATTGCAGAGATTAAAAGCATCTCATCTCAGAAGGGGTCTTACTTATTCACAGATGATTTATTTATCTCCAGAGGCCAGAACGGAACTCCAATGGTGGATAGACCACATGGAAGCCTGGAATGGCACAGCGATTTTCGGCACAGCCTCAGACATGACTATAGAATCGGACGCCAGTCGTCTGGTATGGGGAGGCAGATGTGGGACAGTCTCCATGGGAGGCAGATGGTCACAGGA
The DNA here is from genome assembly GCF_031143425.1 of Pleurodeles waltl. NCBI lineage: Eukaryota > Metazoa > Chordata > Amphibia > Caudata > Salamandridae > Pleurodeles > Pleurodeles waltl. Next base: position 742,570,901 of record NC_090445.1, on the reverse strand, counting down.
GGAACTCTCTCTTCATATCAATTGTCTCAAACTCCTGGCGGGATCTTTTGCAATCAAGTCCCTCACAAGGGACAAAGTGTGCTGCTCCATTCTTCTGAGGATGGAAACATATCCGCTGTCCAATATATAAATCGCCTGGGGGGCACTCGTTCCAGGGCCCTCTCTGAAATAGCGAAGAATTTCTGGCATTATTGCCTTCAAAAACAGATCTCGGTAGTGGCAGAGTATCTTCCGGGGACCAAGAACATAGTGGCAGATTGGAACTCCAGAAACTTCACGGAGAGCACCGATTGGAAATTAAATGCACAGGTATTTCAAGCCCTGATGGACAGATGGGGTCCTTGCGATCTGGATCTTTTTGCGTCCCGTCTCAATCACCAACTGATGAGATATGTCAGCTGGAGACCGGATCCGGGAGCAGTAGTGATAGATGCTTTCCTCCAAGATTGGTCAAAGAGCCTTCCTTATGCCTTCCCCCCTTCATAATGATTCCCAGAGTAGCAGCTCAGGTAAAACGTCAAATGACGTTTAATTCTAGTGACTCTGATTTGGAAATCTCAGGCTTGGTTCCCGACCCTCATGGAACTGTCTTGGGATCTTCCAATTCGCTTACCGTCATTCCCTTCAATCCTTCTCGATCACCAGGGATCTCCTCACCCGTTGCTTCTCCAAGGCCATCTTCTCCTCATGGCATGGAGGATTTCCGGGGACTCTGGAAAAACAGACTCCTTTCTAAGGAAGCTAATGACTTCATCGAACTGGCCTGGTCCTCTAGTACCACCAAAACATACAGACTGGCATGGAACAGATGGAATTGTTGGTGTATGGCGAAATCTATTGATCCCTTGGGGGAACAACTTACGTATATCTTAAATTTCTTGGCAGAACTTGCCCACTCTGGCCTCGCTTATCGTACCATTAACACCTTTAGGTCAGCTATTTCAGCAGGACATGTTGCCATTAACAACAAACCAGTGGGTGAACATCCATAGGTTTGTAAACTTATGAAGGGCATTCGGCTTTCTAAACCTCCTGAACCCAGGTATTCAGGTCTATGGGATGTGAATGTTATTTTAAATTTCCTCTACCATTCGCATGACAATCATCTTCTATCTCGTAAGCAAATTTCGGCTAAATTAGCGATCCTTCTCTGTCTTATTTCTTGTAAAAGAGTATCGGATGTTAGAGCCCTAGATCTCTCAGCTAGAACCTTTACCCCAGAGGGTGTAACTTTTACTATATCTAGAAGAACCAAAACCAATATCAGAGTGGTTTCTTATCCCGCTTTTCCCGATCATAAAATATTGTGTGTGGTAAACTGTATTAAGGCATATGAGGACATGACTTTAGACGTCAGACCCGCAGGTGAGAATCAACTTGTTAGTGCCTTGCAGAAACCCTTTAAAGCTGTTTCATCTTCTACTATTGCTAGATGGGTTAGATGGATCATGGCTGAGGCAGGTATTGACATCCGTAGATTCGGAGCTCATTCCACCAGAGGTGCAATGGCTTCTAAAGCCATTCAGGTAGGTGGTAGGCTTGAAGATATTATGAATGCAGCGGATTGGTCTTCCGAATCCACTTTCACAATGTTCTATTTTAAACCTATCCTAGAACCTGCATCTATAGTTGTCAGTAAGCTTTAAACATGCATAATCGTCACCTTCAGTCCTGACATAGAATGAAAAATTTCCTAGCTAACGAGAAGGAAAGTTTCAATTCTATTAAGGACACGGAGGCGAGGATTATCCCACCCAGGCTTTCATCTTCGTAGCCTCTCCCTCCTGGCTACTGTCGCTTTGCTTTACCACAAGTAAGTAACTGTTATTGTTATCCTATTCATGCTTAAAATTGTTTATGATGCCTTACATTTAATTTGGTACATATCCTTCTCTTATGTTTGCTTATCTTGCCTACAACTTTGTGTTTTTTCTCTGACGACACTTATCATTGTGATGAAGAATCAGATAACGTGTTTATAATTATTTTCACTTACGCAGGCAATACTCAAGGATTGGATTAACCTACTTTCACCTTTAACTTCCTCCAGTGAAGAAGAGGAACAGGAAGGGACGTCATTCATATTTATATGCTGTGCTGTACTGTGATTGGACTGTGGCATTCTCTACATGATGGACTCATGGGACTTGTAGTCTTTATGTGTTTTTTTTTACTTTATTACGTTTCCCTTTGAATATGCTGTTCAAATAAAGTGAAGAAAGCAATGCATAATCCTCGCCTCTGTGTCCTTAATAGAATTGAAACTTTCCTTCTTGTTAGCTAGGAAAGTTTTCATTGTCATACACATTAGGTTGGGGAAGAAGTATTTAAGATTTCCAGTTTTTTTTTTAGTGCATGGGTGATTTGGACTCTTTCCTTTTGTGATCAGTCTTTTGGAGGGCAATGGGTTCCTAGTCTACTGAGCATGTGCAGCTGGTTGAATGAACAGCCCCAGGAATCCTTAAGGCCTAGGGAAGAACACGTTTTTATGATGGCAGGTCTTATACCCATTCCTCATCCTCATCCCCCCCACCACCTCCTCTTTGTGAAATATCCTAATCATGTCTGAATCACCCTATTCTGATGTGTCAGGGTCCTTGCAACCTGCTGCCAAAGATGCAGGTGTGCACTGTACTATAACTCTGATCTATTTGGTATTTCTATAATGTAGATCTAGCAAAAAGGCAGCAGAGACTTGTACAAAGGCGAGGACAAGCAAAAAGTCAGTAAGTGATAGGAGGGGTAGGTGGGTTGTTTACGGTTAATGCATGTAGTGTTTTTTTGTTTTGTTTTTTTAAAGAAGTGCAGCTTTAGCTCTTTACTCATTTGGAGAAGCTTTGAGGTGGTCCTAAAGGGTATGTTGTTCCAGATCCTGTGTGCATCATTGGAAAAGGCCCCTTGTTTTTTTTATAAATTTTTTAGTCTGTAGACTTTCGAAGTGACCCAAAAAAGGGGAAGGAGTGCAAAGGGGAGCTGCTTGTGACACCTTAGTTACTGAACCATGAATAAAGAAATTATAATCCTTAAAATTCTAAGCATTTCGGTGCTCAGTGTATAATAAAGACAATTAAAATATACAAATTAGGTTTTCCTCTTACCAGAAGTCCCACATCTTTCCCGTGCATTACAGAGACGCATGGTGCAATAATTGACTAGCTCTATACCACAATGGACTAGAATGAAAATAGATTAATGTACTGACATTAGTTCCTCTTCAAGGCTGCAAAGGCCAACACAAGTCAATTGCTTTAGGAGAATGTGTTTACTGCACCGCTGACAACTTCGTTATTATGTTCTGTGTGCACTGACGTCATTTTTTACATTTATTGCAAGGTGCACATTCATGACAGTGTTACTTGAGCAAGCACAAGCCCCTCCGCCCCCCCTTTCCTCTGCCTGCAGTTGTTGGGTTTTACTGGACTGTGGGAGCCCTTCCAATGCAAGGTTAAAGGTGCAGTAAAAAAAAATCTTCTTCGAGGAACCTAATCACTATTAGTGAGTTGAGGGGGGACAACGGTAAAACGTATAACTGCACACTAAAGCCACACTTACATTTTGAAAAAAAACATTCTTGTTAGTAGGATCCGAAGGGATGTCACCAGCCAGCAGATCATGACCACGAGAGGTTAAATAGGGCATGCCATAACAATGTTGTTCCAAAGATTTTTATCTCGATACACACGTTAGGCCTTCGGGATTTTGAGACTGCGTTTGCTGAGGTGTTGTATTACAGCCACAAGTGATTCCAATTTCTTCAAATGTGCAACAAAAGAGTGCTGCAGAAGGGGACCGGAGAAGTAGTGAGGTGATGTAGATTCTGTTAAGGAAATGACAGAAGCTATGCCTGGTCACCACTTATCTCAAAATGCTCAGAGTTAATAGTCCTGTCTTTCTTGAAAATAAGCATTAGCACAGACGTCATTGTAACCGGGTATACAAAAACAAATCGTCAATATAACTGATCACAGAACACGTTAGGCTGACAACTGCAAGCACGGGACTGGAATCTTTGTATACGACCCTAGCCTGGCCCTAGTAATTGTGTTTACGTGGTCCAGCGTGGCGAACTAGACTAATGTTAAGGTGACAGTTAAAGAGTTCGCTATTCCCTGCCTGGTGTTACTCCTCCATCACTGATGTATAGGCTTCAGTATGAGGTGAGCTGTAATTAAGACGGGGAGTTTGGTTTGTTAGCTTCCTCTAAGAATCCACTGTGGTTGGGTAATTAAGTTTCCAACGTTCAATCAATCCCTCACCCTTTACACTCACCGCTTTAAAAACCTCGGGTGTATCCTCAGATCCAGGAGGGAGATGCAGCAGCAGAAATACACTCTTCCGGGGGGGACTTGCTTGAAACATTGCGGTGAAAGCACTGGAAGTTTTTTGGGGTCATAGAGTCCAGGGCGTCACTTGCTAGATGTGGCGAGAGAGCACCCCGATACCTTAAGAGCCCCTGACCAGTGATACACATAACTAAAGCAGAACGCCAACTACTTTTCTGCATTCTAAATCCCTCCCGGCTTTGGAAACGTACAGGCAGATTGAAACCGATTGCTTTTTTTTTCCTGACGCTCACCCCCACACACAAAGCAGTGGAAGCTTTTATCACAATGCTACAATATTGCAAACGTAAAGGGAGATAAAACAGCCAGCAGGAGGGCATGTGTGTCTCCAGAAAACGTCCATGGTGCACAGTAGCTTGGGGAGGCAGCGGGTAGGACAAGGGGGCTTTGCAATGTTGAAAAGCAGCTTTTCTCATGCAGTGGAAGCCGAGCATTCGAAGCGAGATTGGTAGGAGAGGCCGCCTCGGCAGCCTAAAATAAGGAGGGAGGTGACACATGGACGCAGGATAGTGTGGTTTCCTGTATGCATTTATCTTTGCATACTCATAATTAAGGTAAGTCAGAAATAGACTTGCCAAACTGTTTTAATTTACCAACACCAAATTATGCTTTATATGCATTGACTCCAACCAATTTAACTGCATATTGGAATATACTGACACCGATGTGAGTAGCATACTGGAAACCAAACAGCATGTTTTTTTTACTTCGGTGCGATTTATACGTGTAGTTAAATCAAAATGCTTGGCACGGTATGCTTTCCTAAAGGTATTTGGGAAGTTTAAAAGAAAAATGAATATTTTCAGTTTTTGAAGTAGTTGCCAAGTATCTTTCAAGTGAAGCAATTCCTCTGTTGCTCGAGCTTTTTATTTGAGCATGGACACATGGGATTACTTCTGACACAATCGGGCTGCAACTAAATCATTAAAGTTAAAAGAAAAATAGAAGACTAGGTCTTGAAGGACGAGCCATATACATACCAGTGGCGTGAATAGATTAAAATAATCGCTCCTTGGGTCAAAACATGTATTTTGTCCTATTCTTGGCTTCCTTCATCCTCCTTTCATCTCTGAAAGATTCTGCTTTCCATTTGATGACATCCTTTTTTATTGTTAAAATGTGTGCACTTTAAGAAACATAAGATATGTTCTGTAATCTTGTACCCGCTCCAGTATTTTAAAGATTTTGCGCTTGAAGTAAATCTTATTGTGTACATGATGCTTTAATATTTCAACTACTTTTTGGAGTGTTACACAAGTAACTGTTTTAGGTGTTGACGTGTTCTGCGCCTGTTTGTACTTGAGCCATGCCTTTCCCAGCTATGCTTTCTTTTTTGCGGTTGGATGGGAGATGACACCTGTTCTAAGGTACACAGCCTTCGCTGAATAACCACACTATTTACGCATGATCTACGTTATTCAAGGACCACGCAGACACCCGCTATTGACGTTCACATACATTTGGCGTCTTTAGTACAGACAAAGAAAGAATACTTTCCGTGTTTGCATAGTTTAAGAAATGCACATTTTTGAGGTGGCGGAGGTACTCACTAGCTTCCATGTTAAAATAAGCATTTATTCCAAACTGATTTTTAGTCGCATCCAGTAACTGTTAGCTGTTTCTGTTAACCACTTGCTGCTACTCGTTTGTGGCTCAACTTTAAAAATTGCTGCATTGCAAACAAAGGGTTCTCTTTCATGGTCAATGCAGGTTTTCTTTCGGGATATTTCCACCAGAAATGTCCCCAAGCTGTATTTGTATTGAGAAGGGTTTGTGAGAGGTCTTTATTGGGTTATGATATCTTAAAATATATGCAATGCAGAAGCCTGCAAACCTTCTTAATGTATCATATTTGCCCGTGGTCCTGTAGTCAGTTATTATAGATTATTAATAAAATTAGAGACAATGTTTACCTATAAAGGGCATCATTTAAGGTTTTAGGCTGCTGGAAAGGTGGGTGCCCAGAGTTTTCTGGCCCACAACATCAACTCTACCATCCTGTCATTTCAGATCTCAACCGTACTGGTGGGTATATTTCACCAAAAGTGCTTCTGTCAGCATGACAGGACCAACTTCGTTAGAAAGTATCAAAACAGATGGTCCGCCAAGCCATGTCATGACTTGATTGTTGATCTTTTTGTGTTTGGTTTTTCACAGACAGACTTCCAAAGTGGGCGTTTTTTGAAAAACACAATATCATTATCCCCAACACTGTGGGAGTGTTCTCCCAATGCCCAAGTGACACTGATAGTTTTTTCATCCCGGGAAGCACCATGCTGTGGAAGGCTATTGTAAGCAGGTACAAGGAACACCAGAAGCTGCTCCCTAACTAGATTGGGCCTTCCAATACCTTGGAGCCTTTGGTTCTGCGGCAGCAGGCCTGCTGTTAACAATTTTTGATGACAGATCTGGCTGAATCGCTGCTATCAAAAATGAAATGGTTCCTCTATCTCTAAGCGAGGCATGTAAACTACGAGGAAGGCAAACAAGACATTTGCTGAATTTTGTTTGGTTGACTACGCCACACTCTCAATCCTAAAGTAACCTTGAGTTTTTACAATAAGGCTACACTCAACATTCACATTATCTATAACAGTAGTACATTAGTTACTAACCTTTTGACTTTTTGGACTCCCACTGAATCATTATTGGAATCCAGGGACCCCCACAAAGTAATTATGGAAGCTGGGGACCCCAGCCTAAGTAGTTCTTATGATTTAAAGCTTAAAGCAATAAATAAAAATACCGAAATAAGCCTACATCAAACAAATACACAAGTAATGAAATGTTTTATTTAATTTACAAACCAATATAAAAAAATCGACATCATCCTGTTAATAGGACGGCTAGAGCTTTTTATTTTATATTCAACTGAAGCCAACTATTCTGAATAATAACAGTAATACTACTACTAATAATAAAAATAATCATAACAATAATAATAAAAATAATAATAATGAATTCTTCAAAGCAGCCCTAGCTGGGGGAAATGAGGTGAGGTTTCATAACAACAGAAGGAAAACCATCATATTTTCTGTTGGAAAAGTTGGGACACTTAAAATAAGCAACCCAGGGGCTCCATATATTGAATAATGAAAAATTTCCTAGCTATGGTAACGGAAAGTTTAAATTCTGTTAGGGACGCGGATGTGAGCATTAGTCTATTTTTTATACACTTCTTTTATTACAGCAGCCATTTAAACATTATGCAAGCAGAACATAATAAAACAAGACTTTGTTTCCCATAAAACACTGGGGGAAACAAAACAGAAGAAATGTCATCCAATCTGCATCCAGCAACGCCCTTCAAGACTCCCTGCAGATGCTCCTTCCTCCTCTTTCTTTCTGCAACCACAGCCAATCGTTTTGAGGATCAGTCATTTTGTGGAATCTGTCTCTAAGGAAAATAACAACTGCGTAACTTTCCGTCCCCAAAAAGGGCTGCGTTACAGTGAAATGGGCTCAGATTCAGTAGCAGAAGAAGACAACTTTGTACAGTCATAGCTAAGCAAAAAAAACAATAAACAACAAATACAATCAACAGTACTTAAATGTAACTCTGAAAATATTCCTCGTGTAACATATCATTCCATAACTCCCTCCCATTGGGCGGGTAGAAAAAAAAGATTAATTCTAAAGGGTCGATTAATTCTCTCTGTGTTCTTAATAGAATTGAAACTTTCTGTTATGATAGCTAGGAAATTTTTCATTCTATGTCAGGACAGGAGGTGAGGATTAGGCTGGTTTAAAGCTTCCACACCACAAGTGATGCAAGGTTTTGCATTAGTTTAAAATAAACCCTCTTAAATGTAGACTCGGACCAAATCGCTGCATTAAGTATGTCTTCCAGGCGAGCTCCCAATGAAAAAACCTCGGAGGCCACGGCCCCCGTGACGGAATGAGCCCCAAACAGGGTAGTGTCAATGCCACCTTCTTGCATGGCCCATCTGACCCTCCTGGCAATGGTAGAAGAGTATACTGCTCCATGAGGTTTAGTGAGAACAATGAGTAGTTGTCGCTTGGTCACAGGACAAAGATCCTCTGTCATGGCTTCACAAGCTTTTATTGCTCTTACAGCACACAACTTGGCAACATCTGGAAACATGGGGTCTGAGACAACTTTTGAGCTACATTTTGTTCTCCTGGAAATATGAATGGTCACTCCACCCTGAATAAATACCTGTTATGTCCAGTGCTCTCACATCAGAGACTCTACAATAGGATACCAAGCAAAATAAGGTAGCTAATTTCACCAACATCTGTTTTTGCAACAGATATTTGTTTGAAGGCCAGGATTTGAACAAGCTCAAGACCTTCTTGACATCCTTTAGTGTAGAATATGTGGGTTTAGGAGGAAGAGATAGTCTTGAAGGAGTTTACATACCACAGAATGTTTCACGTATGTCGGGCAGCGGCCTGCCGAAATTGCAGATTGAAAAGAGCTGGAAAGCAGACTTGAAGTCTCTAAATCGGGGTGGCTACCACCAAGCTTGCTTGTAACCTCATGATCATGGCGAATGACGGAAACGCATAACCTTTCTCTTTGCTCCAATCTTGGAGAAACGCATTAGTCGCTCCTGCATCGGGGTCTGGTCTCCAGCTGCAGTAACTATCCAGTTGATGATCCAGCTGGGTGGCAAACAGATCCATTGTGAAAGGACCCCACCTGGACAGTAGCTCTTGGGACACCCATGGATACAATGTCCAGCGGCTGGCATCTTGCCAATGCCAAATCACCACCTGATTGGACTTCCTTGGAAGATGTTCCGCTGTCATTTAAATGTGGTTGGCCAGGCAGTGGGTCCAAAAGCTTCAGGCTAAGTCAGAGAGGGTCTTCGATTTTGTTCCTCAGAGGTGATTGATGTAGCGGATTGATGCTAGATTGTCCATCTTGAGGAGGACACGGCATTGGGCTTTGTGCTTGGTCCAGAATTCACTGCATAAGAACCTGCCTCAACTCCAGACAGTTTATGTGAAGAGATTGCTCTGTGGAGGACCATTTTCCTCCTGTGGAGAATTCCCCGCAGCATGCTCCCGAACCAAAGCCGCTGGTTTTGGATCCTATCACCAGATCGGGCTGGGAGCCAAAGATGGCTCAACCGTCCCAGGTTTCCATATGGGCATTCCACCATTGCAGCTTTTCCTTGGCCTCAAAAATGTTAGTTATTTCACAAAATAATGTGCCTTCTCTTACTTAGTACGCCTACCAGTCAGAGGTGTAGCTTGGTCAGTGTGATTGGGGGTGGGGAGAAGGTGAGCTTCCGATTTCTAGACAATCATGCTGGCATATGATGTTAAAATACATTGTACGACAGGCAGGGCGCATGAGAGGGGCTTAAGAGACCCTGGAAGGGAGAGGAATGCAGATCATTAGTTGTACTAAGTGAGAGAAAGCGCATTATTTTGTGAAATAACCAACATTTTTGAAGTTTTTCTAAACAGAGAGGGAGAGTGTGTGTTTGTTTTTGTCTGTGTGTGTAAAAACTCCTGGTGAAATCTGACAGACACCTCACCATACCCAACTGAAAGCAACTGCACCCAACATTTTATCACAAAATACATTTATTAAGGTGGGTGTGATTCCTCTCCCTTTCCATAGCCTCTTAAGCCCCTCTCATGCGCCCTGCTTGTCGTACAATGTATTTTAACATCATGTGCAAGGATGATTGTCGGGAAATCTGAAGCTAACACCACCGCAATCATACTGACCAAGCTATGCCTCTGCCCCTTGTGCGACGGGACCTGCCTTGGATGTCACTAATTTTCCCCAGTTTTGGATCTATCTTTATTAGAAAATATCTGAGCCTTTCAGTGGAAAATGTGCAGTTAATGTTTCATAGAAAAATATGGCCTGTTGAACCCAATCCGATAATGCCTCAGGGGAAATCAGGGTGCCGAATTCCTTAGCATCTTTGGCCATGTCCAGGATCTTGGATAAGGGTCCCACTTTTTTCAGTAACTTATCCTGAAATGAGTGCCTGGAATTATCTTTATCTCCCTCTTTGGGACATGTATGAAGGTGGCCATCCTGGCATCAATTTCGGGGATGAGGGCATCTTTGCCTTCCAGGGAGGGACGAGATCACTAAGCCCTTAAGTGACTGTGGACTTCTTTATCTAGCGGTTTCCGCAAGTGGCCTCCTACATATGAGGCTACCTTTGGCGCTGGAGACCACTCAGTGGAGGGCAGGTATAATAATTCATCCAAGTTCATCATGTCAATCTGGGGACTGGGGGGGCCTTATCCCTTTTGGAATCACCCACTGGAGAAGAGGGATTAGCAGAAGGGTAACAGAGTCTCATTGACTCATCATCGCCATCCGAGTCCTTCGGGGAATCGTCCCTGTCCACTGGTTTGGGAGATTGGGTGAGATGGAGAATCCCCCCATTGTACTGGGAAGTGGGCGACTGGAGGCTCAGAAAGGGGGTTGGGAGTCCATGAAAGCCTTTTTGAGGTGGGCAAAAGCATCCTGATTGACCCCAGGGGCATCTGCACGTTTGCACCTAGTCGCCACCATTAGTGCAGTGAGCTGCCCTGGAGATATTGGAGGGGTGGGGTAAAAGTCCAGAGGAGTTTTCCCTCGGAGTGAGGCGTTGTTGACATTGTGCTGCCATCTGATGGAGTTTCCTCTCCAAAGGTGCTGCTGCTTGAGAAACTGCTTTCAGGATAGAGGCATCCATGATATTATACAGAATTTCACTGATAGTAATGTAAGCAATCTCTTCCTCTTCCATGTATTCAGCAGGGTCTTGCATATTTTGAAGGTAATGGGCTAGTTCGTAGGCTGTTGGGGGGAAGAGGGCTATTTATGTACTGGGCGAGCCCAGAAGTATTTGAGGAGGAATACCGGTAGGTATAGAGAGAGAGGCAATCTCTGAATGGGGCCCATGGACATGAACGCTCCCTTAAATTCAATGGGGAACAATATACCAATGTGAATTACCACCTGGGTTGCGTCCCAGTTATACAGCTGAAGCGATGGCAGAATCCGACCCACACAGATGTTCAGACTCCAGGCATGGGCTCGATTACACTCGTAAATCACTTTCAGCCCCTGTACAGGATGCGGCCGGCCAGGCTTCATCAGAGGAAACCAGGTAAAACGGATGCACCGGCCCCTGGGAGGTAGAGCGCGCTTAGCTCGATGGGGAAATTAAGCACGGAGACCTCTAGCAGTCGGCTGACCACACCGTGAGCCATGAAAGTGACACTGTGAGATTCCGCGAAGGAACGATAAACGCTCCCGCAGTTGCGCTGCAAAGAAAACAGTTGGCAAAGGAACAGGCACGTATATTATTCGCAGAATGGCAGTAAAATAACAAGATATTAAGGCATAACCCATAATCACACAGCGGTAAGAAGGTACTTAACTGAAGGCTGTTTGAGCAGCGAAGAAAGAGGAGGAAAGAGCACCTGCAGTGATCCTTGAAGGGCGTTGCCGTATGCGGACTGGATGAACTATTTCTTCTGGTTTTTTTCCAATGTTTCATGGGAAATTAAGTCCTTTTGAAATTATGTTCTGCTTGCATAATGTTTAAATGGCTGCTGGTTAAAAATGATGTGAAGAAAGAACAGCCTAATTCTCGCCTGCGGTCCTTACATAGAATTCTTGTAAACGATAATAAATTAGGCTAATGTCAAAATTATTGATACATAAGGGATTGAAGCAACTTGACATTGTTGGGCTGTTGTATGAAAACATTCCTGTTCTTAAAGTTTATGGGGATACTGTGGTTAGATAGCGTTCTCTCAAGCAGGCAGTCCTACTATTGAGAAACATTATGATGCCATCCCTGCATGCCAGTAACCCTGCAGTGTTTTAATGTGGATCATAAACTATCACAGGCAGTCGGTTGCCTGTCATAAGACTCTGTCCTAGGTTTAATAGCATTTCCATATGTTTCAGTCAGCTTCTGCCTAAAAGAGTGAGTGGCAATTGAACATGAATGAGTGGGTATAAGTTTACATATATGTTGCTCAATTGTAGTGCAGCAGACGGCATAATGTCACTTTATATAAAGAAACCATAGAAGCTATTGGCTATACTAGTTCAACAAGTATAGGTCTCGGAGAGGGTAAACCGCTTCTAGTTCTTCTTCAGTGCAGTTTGGGTTCTAGTAGTTGTTCTTTGCTTATGCAATTTTTGTAATTGTTTCTATTGTGACCTTTATATAGTGCGCACTACCCATATATGTGCCGCTTATTATTATGTGCCTGTCATCACCCTTTGTGAAACAATGTTCCACCTTCACAGATCTATAATTCAGATGTGGTTTAAGACGTCTAGTTTTCATTATGTTATTTTCTAATTTTATGTCTAGTATTTAGATGTGTGGGAACTGAAGGGCTTTTTTCTTTAAAAAAACAAACAAACAATTGCTCAACATTGATTTATTAAGTGTTATATGCTTTGCGGAGCTTGGAGTTTCTAACCCAGGCCACCTCCCTAAGTAAGGCTTTGACCGATGTGCCTTGTTTCACTGAGGGTCAAGAGCAGATGCTGAACAGAGTCACAGAGCCAATGGTGATACTTAGAGTTAGGGAGCAGGAAGGACTCTTTATGCTGGGTTAACTGGTGTTCAGTTTGGTCCTTTAGTGGGCAAGTCCCATGACCCCAGAGCTGAAAGACTTCAACTATCACACTTGGTGTCTAGTAACCACTCAATCGCTTGTGCTCTTCCTCCCAATCCTAAACTACCTTTAATTCCAGCACGAACTACAGTGGTGGGGCATTGTTACTGCCCAATGCCCTGGAAGAAACTTTTCTTTCTCATATAATTCTTCAGCAGTGAATGGCAAGCTCCAACTGCTGCAGTGCTGGTCACCCCTGCTAAAATAGCCGTACTGTCTCATGTCTTGTGAGTTAGCAGCACTAACGGCCAGTACAGTATGGTATGATGTGCTGTAGAGTCACTATTCTTAAGATGGTTGCGGCTTCAAAACAAAATGATGCAGCAGTGCAGGGGTGGGGCTGGCGGGTGTTGCCATAAATAAACAAATGAATGGGCTGCTGTAGTGTGCTCCTTGCTTCTCTCACATTGTTCATGTTGTGCTTAGATGTCGGTTGCTGGGCCTCCCCCAAAGCCACTGCCTCTCCACTGTAGTGGGCAATGACACTGGTGTGTAAGGTCTGTGATATTCCATGCTAGATGATCTAGTACTTGAGTATGGCTGTCTTTGTTTTAGGCTCAGGTATGTACTCCATGGCACATGCAGTATAGTGATCCTGCTGGTAGTGAATCAGCTGCTTCTGTCAAGTGCACTGTGGTACACATGTGCCCTGCATGTCTTAGGCACTTTGCTACACATGTAAACTTTGTGTACTTGCAAGGTTGGGAGCTGAAGTCGCATCACATTTAGTGTACTGTCATCAGCATAAGTCAAGGAGAGCAGCTGCTACAAACTGCTGCCAGAGGAGGAGTCTTCGAGCAGAGGGCGAGTGTCTGCGAGCACACAGAGTAGGCTGAGGCATTGTTCACTGGTGTAACTGATACTTCATGACACAAGTAAAGGGAACCTTTGCAAAATGCCACTCTGAGCAAAAATAGGATTTTATAAATCCTTAAAAGTGCTGTCGCCATGAGACTCCTCATTTGCTCCCAATTATGCACAGAAATTAAATTTAAAGTGAGTGTCTTTTAGATGATTTGTTTCCCAGACGTTTGTGGAATTCGACTGGGAGAAGAACTGCATCAGTTTCCTTTGACACATTTTCTAATTTGTCACCTTTTGCTTCATGGTAAGCAAATGTTTTAAATTTGTTATTGTGTAAGCTTGTATTTGTAATTTTGCACTTGCTAGGAGAACAAAGTTGGTTACATCAGGTCAGCTATTGTTACCAGTGGCGGTCTCTCATCCTCGGTACTAGATATACAAAGCTAGATTACTTGCTCGGTGCAGTTCATTTCCCCCCAAAGAGCATGCATAACTTCAAATATGGTCATGGGATCCAATGACAGATTTGTCTCATTAGGAATGAACCCTTTGGGAATCCATGTAATTTAAAGGAATGACAGCCTACTACAATATGATGCACTTAATTCAGTGTGGGGCAGAATCCACTTATTGAGTACTTGCACTCTTTTTACTGCCCCTTCCAATCCATTGTTGACAAGTGACCCTGTGACATATGCAGAAAATGAAAAAAGTGTTCTACCTGGACGTCAATTACGACTTTCAGGTGGCTTCAGCACTTTTGGCTGCCATTTCCTCTCACCAGCTTGGTACCAAACCTATGATATGAGAGAAGTTTTCCCTCCTGCTTTTCATGCTGTACCAGCTCTGTGTGTGCATGAGAAAGTGGGTGTGGAGAATCTTGCAGTAATTCCCTATCCATGTTGTATCTTCAGTGAGCATCTACTTAACAGATTGATTGCCACTGGACAAAATCTTTGCACCCACGCCACTTGGGAGCCTTTCAACACATAACATCTGATTGTTCAATATGAATGCACCATGAAGGACATTGGCTATCACCATTTATTTCTGCAGTTTTAGATAGCGCAAACTCGACCCAGATCTATTGGAGCACTTTACATGAGCACCAGTCACATTCATTTTTTAGGAACATGGCGAGTAATTGATTTGCCCAGAATTGCAAGATGTAGAGCTGACACCAATACTTGAATCTGGTTCCTTAGTTCCAAATTCGGCAGCTCAAGCTGTAACATCACATCCTTTCCCCTTTCACAATACTGCATCTTTGAGTGTGCACTTGCTGTAAGTGTTGTGTACGTTACAAAGTGTACAGTGTTACTAATAATGGTGTGCCTATGCTAGATATGAGGGAAGCTAAGACTGTTCTTCTGTGTTGCAGGTGTTTGTTTTTCAGATGTTTGTGGTGTAAAGGGGACTCCAAGCCCTGAGGTGAGGGTGTGGGGGTAAGGCAGCTTGGTCCAACTTTTTTTTATATTGGTGTGACAGGCATTCTGGTTAAGCTAAATAGTGTCATTTTGAACTTGTTTTGTGTGTGAGGGGACTATTGCACTCTAACTGTCCATAAAGTCAATTTTCTGCATAGTTTAGAAAACATTTGCTGACAGTACAAAAGACTACCCTGCTCCTTTATACAGGCATATTTGTCTAATAATATAATTCCTAACAATTGGTGAGGGTCGGTCTTCCAACTGATCCATAAGAAAAGCCCAAGAAATTAACCACACAATTATAGAACTATCACGCTACTGGATGTCAAGGCACAAACCTTCAATAGGATATTACTAGAGGAGCTAAAAGATTGGGCCTTTAACCAAAACATTCTCCCAAAATTCCAGACTTGGTTTAGAAAACGCTGCAACGCCCTTGATAATATTGACCAAGGGGAGGTGGTCTAGCTGTTATATTCAAACAAGCAATAAATCTCAGCAAAACATACATCTCCATACAAGGTTGTGAGGCCCTCATCACTAGATGCGACCCTACACCAAATTCCTCCTGTAATTTATTCCTCCTTTACAGACCACCACCTAGCAGTTCAACATTCATAGACACATTTCTAGACACCGTTACAAACCATATAACAGTATACTCCAACCTATGCATTCTTGGGGATCTAAACATTTAGTCTGGCAAACCCAATATGCCCCATCCAAAAGCTATCATCACTGGCCTAATCACATTGAACCTACATTAGATTGTACACATCCACACACATCACTGGGCACATCCTAGATGTCATTTTTGCAAACCTAGAACTAGTTACTGTTCAAAGCATCATACCAGTCACATGGTCAGACCACCATTTGGTAACTTTGCAACATAAAACACAACAAATCAACATACCCAAGACCATCTTGCACACAACCACCTATCAACCATGGAACAAACTCAATTTTGAATACTTAGAAACATAACTAACAGCCATCACAGATCTAGACACAATAAATTCTGATCAAAAACTCTACGAATGGCTAGAGGAAGCTTTTGAAATCCTAATACCACTCAGAAAAACAAAACAGGACAGAAGAAAAATAGCACCTTAGAGAAACACAGCATTCAAGACAGACTTCACCTACGCAAACTCATCAATCAAAAAAGCTAAAAAAAAAAGGTACTTCTCAGACAGAATTCAAAATGCTATATCTGCAAATCATTTTTTTTAAATAAACTTCTCAACTAATTTCGAAAACCTAAATGCATGAAAGGAACTCATCCCATTACTCAAGAATTCAGAAACAAACTGGCAAATCATTACTCATTACACAACCAAGGCAGCCACATTGGACTCATATTTAAAACAAAGGAAAACCACCATCATCAACCTTTAAGTCCATACTTTCAGACTACCTAATTGGATTCCACCCTGGAAGAGGCATTGAATCTGCCATTATCTCCACATGAGATGATCTTAAAAACACAATAAACCGCAAAGGAGTTGCTGCACTACTTCTCATGGACCTCTCAGCTGCCTTTGACACAGATGACCATGACATCTTAGTACAAAGACTCATCGAAGCTGGCATAGAGGATACTGCTCTAAAGGATCACATCCTACCTTCAAAACAGAACAAAAGTCATCCATCTCCCCCTTTCTCATCCAAACCTTACTTCACAAAATCAGGGGTCCCTCACGGCTCAATCATCTCACCCATGCCTTTCAACATCTACATAATGTCATTACTGGCAATGATCAATGAATTTCAGCTCACATGCTACAACTATGCAGATGACACACAAATACCCCTTAAACTGGAATACCCCAAAGACATTGGAAACTCACAAATCTTCAATTGCCTCAGAGCCGTTGATCAGTGGATGACATGGAGCTATCTCAAACTGAATGCTTATAAAACAGAAATACTCACATATGGCGACTGGAAAAATAATGACGCACTCTGCGCCTGGCCTGACGATCTGGGACCACCTCCTAAAGTATCTAAGGTAGTTAGAAACCTTGGAATTACCATGGACTTCGAGTTAACAATAAATGCTCAAGCGGATAAATCAGCAAGATCAAGCTTCCTCACCTTGAAAACTCTGCAATGCATCTTTCCCCCACCTTGGATTTCCACTCAAGGGGCAGGCTACAATCTCTCTTGTACTATTTAAACTGGATTATGCCAATAGCCTCTACTATGGATCATCTTTATCTACTATGAGAAAACTACACTGCATTCAGAAATTGGCTGCCAGACTACTCCCACATGTAAAGCCACAAGCTCACGTCTCTTCTGCCTTGATGGCCCTACATTTCAAGCTGCTTTGTATCACCCACAAAGCAATACATGGAACACAACTGCTTTTCATCAAGAATAAAATCACAAAATACATTAAAAAAGAACCTCTATTCAAGATTGGCACCCTGTCTCAAAACACCACCACTCAAGAAAAAGATACCAGGAGGTACATCTTTTTCTGATCAACTGGCCAAACTATGGAATTCATTACCCCAAATTTAAGATCAACAAATAACTATCTCATCTTCGAAAGACTACTCAAGAGTTGGCTCTTTCCTACTTAACCACCGTAGTCAAACAGCAATGGACTGCATATCCCTGTATATGTAAACATCTATAATTTCATTTTATGCAAATATATAGATGTGTATTTCTTTTTACAAATAGGTATAATAACTATTTCATGTTAAAATATATACATACTCTTTATCCCTGTTTTAACAAATGTATATTTTACTTGCTGTTAAATGTATATGTGTATGTAGCTGTATGTATGAGTATATATATCATGTATATGGGTATGTATGTGTATATTCTATGCTTAACATGTTCATAGGTCATTGCATAATATTTATATAAGTTGTTTGGTTGGATGTTTAAGAGCCTCTGTTTTTATTTGATCTATCTCAATAGGTAAATATTACCTTGACTATTTACCTAGATGCATTTCTCTATTGAAATACAGAGGAAAGATACAAAAATATTATAAAAGTACACAAATAAATTAACTTCAGATACTGCAACTCTTAGAAAAAGTGTTTATAGAATACAAATTAAATTTCAATATATTGTATTCCTTACACATATATTCCCTCACTATGTAATCATGTATCTATATATTTATTATTTTAGTCCTATTCTAAAAGAGGTAAAGAAAAAACAATAGTTCCTCAAAAGCTTTAACCTGTCTCACCATCACCCTGTAACTCTGTCAATCTGTCCTCTATCTTTACTCTCTGATTCATCCCAAATCCATTCTACTACTATAATCTCCAAAATAACCCTTCCTAGACTCTTCCCTCCTCTACCCCTTCTGGCTCACCACAAACCTCAGTTTACTACTATGATCTCCCAAACAACCCTACTAAATTCTCCCTCCTCTATCTCCTTTACTCATCCCAAACCTCATCTTGCTACTATGATCTCCCAATTAATGCGTCTGGATTCTTCCCTCCTCTATACTTACATTATTCTATTCAATCCAACTAACAGACTCACATCCTCCACTCAAGTTAAATCATACCACCCTATACTAATAGCAATATTGTACTCCTATTCCCCTATACTAATCAACCACTAATCATTTTGGGTTCCGGAGTAGAGTGCTACTCGCAGAAAACGCTTTAATGCCTCTTCAGGGGTAGTAAGCGCCATTTAAATACAATTACAAATACATTTGGTGGCACCACGGTCAACAGGCTTACCAGCCTTTTCTTGGCTAAGGACGCAGGTCCCATAGACCTCGTGGGACAAGTAACCAGAGATTGGGTCAGCCCACCAATCCCCCCAGCAGCCACAGCCACCAAACTCCTTTTAGTTTGGCCTCCAACCATCATGGTGATCCAGGCGGGGGATGGGGGTGAGGCAGGATACGCCATCACCTGCACCATTGGCGGTCAGTAATATCAGACCGTTGAGTTTTGCAAATTGTCTAAAGGGGCTACATCATCCCCCTGGTGACCACCCCTCCACTCTTGCCACCCACTTATGACCGGCTGACGGAGGACCACCTCCCTTTGCTCCGTTAGGAAGTGCTACCTCTCTTGGCCAAGGGAGACATAGAGAGTGTACTGGCATCAGAAGTAAGTTGTGGTTGCTATTCCTGATAGTTTCTGGTGCCCAAGAAGGACGGACGTCTTCCTCCTCTATTAGACCTGAGGCTTCCCAATCTCTTCATGAAAAAAAGAGAAATGCAAAAGGCTCTTGCTAGCGCAAATTCTGTCTACTTTTGATGCAGGGGACTGAATAGTAGTGTTAGACTTGCAGGATGCATATTTCCACATCTCAATCCTGCCTGCCCATAGACGTTACAGTGGACCAAGAACACTTTTATTTTTTCAGTGCTCCCCTTCGGCCTTACCAGCACCCCTCGGGTGTTCACAAAAGTGATGGTGGTGGTTGCATGTCATCTGCAGAGGTCAGGACTTTAAGCCATTCTCTACTTCGATGATTGGCTGTTGAAAGCGCACTCGCCCCACGCAGCCGTGTCCCACCTCCAGACTATGGTGAGCCTTCTGCACTGGCAGGAGTTCACTAGCTACATGTCGAAGCCATACCTGACTAGACTCTCCCTTTCATTCTAGCTGTTCTGGATGCTCTCCAGTTTTTTGGCTATCCTTCTGAACAGCAAATCCAGAATATCTAGGCTACAATACTGATGTTTCAGCTTCTATCCTGGATTTCGGTGAGAATGAGTCTAAGTTTGTTGGATCTCATGGCCTCCTGCATCCTTCTTTTAACCCATGCTTGCTGGCATATGCAGGCTCTGCATTGGGACCTGAAGAGCCAGTGAGAACAGCATCAGGGGACTCTCTCAGATATGTTGCAGATCTCGGAGGTAACTGCAAAAGATCTGCACCTGTGGCTGACAAACCGCGATTGAGCCAGTGGCAGACCCTCTCCCTTCCCTAGCCAGAGCTGAATGTAGTAACAGGTGCATCACTTCTGGGATGGGGCGGCCATCTGAGGGATCAGAGGATTTTTTTCCTCAGCGGAGACCGGGCTGTATATCAACCTGCCAATTCGCTTGGCATTAAAAGCCTTCCTTACTTCAATCAAGGGCAAGCTGGTGCGGGTGTTCATGAATTACATTTCCACCATGTGGTACTGCAACACACAAGGTGGAATGGGTTGTGGACCCTTTGTCAAGCAGGGATGTGGAATTCCTATCGCCTGACACCCGGGACATCTTGTTTGGGGTCAAGGGCAACAAGTTTTTATGTTTACTTTGTCCTTGGGACAAGTAGGCCCAACCCCCTGCAGCACAAACCCTTTGGCTGCCTGTTTACAAAGAGTGGAACTCTCTGCAGTTGAGGTAATGTGTTTCCAAAAGATAAAGCCGGACTTGTATTTATGGTTCATTATTTGAAAGCCTTCATTATTAGGGTGAGTGCTGTAAATAAATGTTTTAAGGTCACACTTCACTACTGACGTTGGTTCCAGTACAAAAAACAAACAAACGTGTATACACATGTTTGAAAAGTTTGGGCTATGAGGCTAAGTATAATGCTCCCAGAATGCTCTCTGGTTATATGCAAATTAAGTGTCATTTAGTAAAATGTGTTGATGCATGCTAGTATTTCCCAAAAATATTTCTAATGGAAATCAGTGTAACCATTTTCAACACGATTATGGGAAGCATGAAAATAAACAAACACTGACAAAGCCAACTGATCTGACATTTTTATAAGTCTTTTAGTTTCATCAATGCGTGTCTTGTTTTGACATGGCTTTTGTAACACTTTATTGTTGTGGGAGATACCAGGCCCTCAACATTGTAACAAAAACTGGCAAACCCCCTCCCAAAAAAGTTTTTGAACTCTAAAAGCACACGTTGCCACCAGCGGCATAGCAAAGGCCCCGCAGCCCCCCTCCAGGGGGCCCCTTCAGCACAGCACCTGCCCTGAGTGAGTCTGAAGAAGGGGCTACTCCATGTTCTTTACAAAGGGGCACCCTCCAGTTTCGTTACGTCACTGATTGCCACTGTAGTTCCTGACACTGAACAAAACTACTTTGTGTGGCAATATGCTCCTTGTGGAAGAGCAGAATGCGATCACTCACAGTAAAGCCGGCCGAAAGAGAGAGAAATAGAAGTTTAATAAAAACAAAATGTCTTTAACACCAGATCTAATTAAGGACCAAGACCCACATGTAGGTAGCTTTTTGCATGTCGCAAACAGCGACTTTCGCTGTTTGCGACATGCAATAAGCACATTGCGATGCACAAACCCAGTTTTGCGATTCAGTAACCTGGTTACCGAATCGCAAAACGGGTTTGCGACTCGCAATTAGTAAGGGGTGTTCCCTTCCTAATAGCGACTCACAGTGCAATGTAGGATTGTTTTGTGACCGCGAACGCAGGCGCAAACCAATCGCAGTGTGCACCCATTTCAAATGGGTGCTAACACTTTCGCAAAAGGGAAGGGATCCCCATGGGATCCCTTCCCCATTGTGAATGTCACTGTAAACATTTTCCTGCGGACCACTGCCTGCTCTGAAAAAATGAAACAAAAACGTTTCATTTTTCGTTTTTGTTATGTATCTCGTTTTCCTTTAAGGAAAACGGGCAGCATTACAAAAAAAAAAAAAACTGCTTTATTGAAAAGCAGTCACAGACATGGTGGTCTGCTGTCTCCAGCAGGCCACCATCCCTGTGAGGGCCACCATTCGCGAGGGTGTTGCAAATTGCGACCCACCTCATGATTATTCATGAGGTGGGCATTTGCGAAGCCCTTGCGAATCACAGATGGTGTCAGGGACACCATCCTACATTCGGATATGCGACTCGCAATTTGCAGGTCGCAAATCTGAACCTACCTACATGTGGCCCCAAATTCTTAAAGAAAGTCACAAAAGTGCACCCATGGTATATGTCGTACCCCTATAAAATATTTGTGAACTGTATTTTAGCATGGGTAAATACGATGTGTAGATTTGCTCATGTAAAAATCTATTGAGCATTTGCAAGTTCATTTTCCCTCCAGCCACTTTCTTCCCAACCCAGGAAGAAGTTCTAATTCTGCCATTGTCAGGAGTAAATATCTGTAAGGAAATGCCTCCTTGGCATGGTTGCCCCCTGACTTTTTGCCTTTGCTGATGCTATGTTTACAATTGAAAGTGTGCTGAGGCCTGCTAACCAGGCCCCAGCACCAGTGTTCTTTCCCTAAACCTGTACTTTTGTATCCACAATTGGCAGACCCTGGCATCCAGATAAGTCCCTTGTAACTGGTACTTCTAGTACCAAGGGCCCTGATGCCAAGGAAGGTCTCTAAGGGCTGCAGCATGTCTTATGCCACCCTGGAGACCCCTCACTCAGCACAGACACACTGCTTGCCAGCTTGTGTGTGCTAGTGAGGACAAACCGAGTAAGTCGACATGGCACTCCCCTCAGGGTGCCATGCCAGCCTCTCACTGCCTATGCAGTATAGGTAAGACACCCCTCTAGCAGGCCTTACAGCCCTAAGGCAGGGTGCACTATACCATAGGTGAGGGTACCAGTGCATGAGCATGGTACCCCTACAGTGTCTAAACAAAACCCTAGACATTGTAAGTGCAGGGTAGCCATAAGAGTATATGGTCTGGGAGTTTGTCAAACACGAACTCCACAGCACCATAATGGCTACACTGAAAACTGGGAAGTTTGGTATCAAACTTCTCAGCACAATAAATGCACACTGATGCCAGTGTACATTTTATTGTAAAATACACCACAGAGGGCACCTTAGAGGTGCCCCCTGAAACTTAACCGACTGTCTGTGTAGGCTGACTAGTTCCAGCAGCCTGCCACACCAGAGACATGTTGCTGGCCCCATGGGGAGAGTGCCTTTGTCACTCTGAGGCCAGTAACAAAGCCTGCACTGGGTGGAGATGCTAACACCTCCCCCAGGCAGGAGCTGTGACACCTGGCGGTGAGCCTCAAAGGCTCACCCCTTTGTCACAGCCCAGCAGGGCACTCCAGCTTAGTGGAGTTGCCCGCCCCCTCCGGCCACGGCCCCCACTTTTGGCGGCAAGGCTGGAGGGAACAAAGAAAGCAACAAGGAGGAGTCACTGGCCAGTCAGGACAGCCCCTAAGGTGTCCTGAGCTGAGGTGACTCTGACTTTTAGAAATCCTCCATCTTGCAGATGGAGGATTCCCCCAATAGGGTTAGGATTGTGACCCCCTCCCCTTGGGAGGAGGCACAAAGAGGGTGTACCCACCCTCAGGGCTAGTAGCCATTGGCTACTAACCCCCCAGACCTAAACACGCCCTTAAATTTAGTATTTAAGGGCTACCCTGAACCCTAGAAAATTAGATTCCTGCAACTACAAGAAGAAGGACTGCCCAGCTGAAAACCCCTGCAGCGGAAGACCAGAAGACGACAACTGCCTTGGCTCCAGAAACTCACCGGCCTGTCTCCTGCCTTCCAAAGATCCTGCTCCAGCGACGCCTTCCGAAGGGACCAGCGACCTCGACATCCTCTGAGGACTGCCCCTGCTTCGAAAAGACAAGAAACTCCCGAGGACAGCGGACCTGCTCCAAGAAAGGCTGCAACTTTGTTTCCAGCAGCTTTAAAGAACCCTGCAAGCTCCCCGCAAGAAGCGTGAGACTTGCAACACTGCACCCGGCGACCCCGACTCGGCTGGTGGAGACCCGACACCTCAGGAGGGACCCCAGGACTACTCTGATACTGTGAGTACCAAAACCTGTCCCCCCTGAGCCCCCCACAGCGCCGCCTGCAGAGGGAATCCCGAGGCTTCCCCTGACCGCGACTCTTTGAATCCAAAGTCCCGACGCCTGGGAGAGACCCTGCACCCGCAGCCCCCAGGACCTGAAGGACCGGACTTTCACTAGAGAAGTGACCCCCAGGAGTCCCTCTCCCTTGCCCAAGTGGAGGTTTCCCTGAGGAACCCCCCCCTTGCCTGCCTGCAGCGCTGAAGAGATCCCGAGATCTCTCATAGACTAACATTGCGAACCCGACGCCTGTTTCTGCACTGCACCCGGCCGCCCCCGCGCCGCTGAGGGTGAAATTTCTGTGTGGGCTTGTGTCCCCCCCGGTGCCCTACAAAACCCCCCTGGTCTGCCCTCCGAAGACGTGGGTACTTACCTGCAAGCAGACCGGAACCGGGGCACCCCCTTCTCTCCATCCTAGCCTATGTGTTTTGGGCACCACTTTGAACTCTGCACCTGACCGGCCCTGAGCTGCTGGTGTGGTGACTTTGGGGTTGCTCTGAACCCCCAACGGTGGGCTACCTTGGACCAAGAACTGAACCCTGTAAGTGTCTTACTTACCTGGTAAAACTAACCAAAACTTACCTCCCCCAGGAACTGTGAAAATTGCACTAAGTGTCCACTTTTAAAACAGCTATTTGTCAATAACTTGTAAAGTATACATGCAATTTTTATGATTTGAAGTTCCTAAAGTACTTACCTGCAATACCTTTCGAATGAGATATTACATGTAGAATTTGAACCTGTGGTTCTTAAAATAAACTAAGAAAATATATTTTTCTATATAAAAACCTATTGGCTGGATTTGTCTCTGAGTGTGTGTCCCTCATTTATTGTCTATGTGTATGTACAACAAATGCTTAACACTACTCCTTGGATAAGCCTACTGCTCGACCACACTACCACAAAATAGAGCATTAGTATTATCTATTTTTACCACTATCTTACCTCTAAGGGGAACCCTTGGACTCTGTGCATGCTATTCCTTACTTTGAAATAGCACATACAGAGCCAACTTCCTACATTGGTGGATCAGCGGTGGGGTACAAGACTTTGCATTTGCTGGACTACTCAGCCAATACCTGATCACACGACAAATTCCAAAATTGTCATTAGAAATTGATTTTTGCAATTTGAAAAGTTTTCTAAATTCTTAAAAGACCTGCTAGGGCCTTGTGTTAGATCCTGTTTAGCATTTCTTTTAGAGTTTAAAAGTTTGTAAAAGTTTGAATTAGATTCTAGAACCAGTTGTAGATTCTTAAAAAGTATTCCAACTTTTAGAAGCAAAATGTCTAGCACAGATGTGACTGTGGTGGAACTCGACACCACACCTTACCTCCATCTTAAGATGAGGGAGCTAAGGTCACTCTGTAAAATAAAGAAAATAACAATGGGCCCCAAACCTACCAAAATACAGCTCCAGGAGCTTTTGGCAGAGTTTGAAAAGGCCAACCCCTCTGAGGGTGGCAACTCAGAGGAAGAGGATAGTGACTTGGAGGAAAATTCCCCCCTACCAGTCCTATCTAGGGAGAACAGGGTCCCTCAAACCCTGACTCCAAAAATAATAGTCAGAGATGCTGGTTCCCTCACAGGAGAGACCAACACCTCTGAAATCCCTGAGGATAGCCCCAGTGAAGAGGACATCCAGTTAGCCAGGATGGCCAAAAGATTGGCTTTGGAAAGACAGATCCTAGCCATAGAGAGGGAAAGACAAGAGATGGGCCTAGGACCCATCAATGGTGGCAGCAACATAAATAGGGTCAGAGATTCTCCTGACATGTTGAAAATCCCTAAAGGGATTGTAACTAAATATGAAGATGGTGATGACATCACCAAATGGTTCACAGCTTTTGAGAGGGCTTGTGTAACCAGAAAAGTGAACAGATCTCACTGGGGTGCTCTCCTTTGGGAAATGTTCACAGGAAAGTGTAGGGATAGACTCCTCACACTCTCTGGACAAGATGCAGAATCTTATGACCTCATGAAGGGTACCCTGATTGAGGGCTTTGGATTCTCCACTGAGGAGTATAGGATTAGATTCAGGGGGGCTCAAAAATCCTCGAGCCAGACCTGGGTTGACTTTGTAGACTACTCAGTGAAAACACTAGATGGTTGGATTCAAGGCAGTGGTGTAAATAATTATGATGGGCTGTACAATTTATTTGTGAAAGAACACCTGTTAAGTAATTGTTTCAATGATAAACTGCATCAGCATCTGGTAGACCTAGGACCAATTTCTCCCCAAGAATTGGGAAAGAAGGCGGACCATTGGGTCAAGACAAGGGTGTCCAAGACTTCAACAGGGGGTGACCAAAAGAAAGGGGTCACAAAGACTCCCCAGGGGAAGGGTGATGAGACAACCAAAACTAAAAATAGTAAAGAGTCTTCTACAGGCCCCCAAAAACCTGCACAGGAGGGTGGGCCCAGAGCCTCTTCACAAAACAATGGGTACAAGGGTAAAAACTTTGATCCCAAAAAGGCCTGGTGTCATAGCTGTAAACAGCATGGACACCAAACTGGAGACAAGGCCTGTCCCAAGAAAGGTTCCACTCCAAACTCCCATCCAGGTAACACTGGTATGGCTAGTCTCCAAGTGGGATCAACAGTGTGCCCAGAGCAAATCAGGGTCCACACTGAAGCTATTCTAGTTTCTGAGGGTGGGGTGGATTTAGCCACACTAGCTGTCTGGCCGCCTAACATGCAAAAATACAGACAGCAACTCTTAATTAATGGGACTAGAATAGAGGGCCTGAGGGATACAGGTGCCAGTGTCACCATGGTGACAGAGAAACTGGTTTCCCCTGGCCAATACCTGACTGGAAAAACTTACACAGTCACCAACGCTGACAATCAGAGAAAAGTACATCCCATGGCAATGGTTACTTTAGAATGGGGAGGGGTCAATGGCCTGAAACAGGTGGTGGTCTCCTCAAATATCCCAGTGGACTGTCTGCTTGGAAATGACCTGGAGTCCTCAGCATGGGCTGAGGTAGAACTAAAAACCCATGCAGCAATGCTGGGTATCCCTGAACTGGTGTGTGTGAAAACAAGAGCACAGTGCAAGGCACAGGGTGAACAAGTAGAGCTGGAGTCTGGAAGAATGGCCCAGCCTACCAAGAGGAAAGGAAAGTCAGTTGGGAAACCAACTGCAACACAGCAAAAGAAAGGGAACCTCTCTTCTCAGGAAGAAGTTCTGCCCTCTGAGGGAACTGAGCCTTTGGAGCTTGAACCTTATCAGGTTGAGCTCTTAGGCCCAGGGGGACCCTCAAGGGAGGAGCTGTGTAAGGGACAAGAAACCTGTCCCTCTCTTGAAGGCCTTAGGCAGCAAGCTGCTGAAGAGTCCAAAGGCAAGAAAAATGGAACGCATAGGGTCTATTGGGAAGATGGACTCCTGTACACTGAGGCCAGAGACCCCAAACCTGGTGCCACTAGGAGAGTGGTAGTGCCTCAGCTGTTCAGGAAGTTCATCCTAACATTGGCCCATGACATTCCCCTTGCTGGACATTTGGGACAAACCAAGACGTGGGAGAGGTTAGTCAACCACTTCTACTGGCCCAATATGTCCAACATGGTTAAGGAGTTTTGCCTCTCCTGCCCCACCTGTCAAGCCAGTGGTAAGACAGGTGGGCATCCAAAGGCCCCCCTCATTCCACTTCCAGTGGTGGGGGTGCCCTTTGAAAGAGTGGGTGTGGACATAGTTGGTCCACTAGAACCTCCCACAGCCTCAGGAAATATGTATATCCTGGTAGTAGTGGATCATGCTACCAGGTATCCTGAAGCTATTCCCCTTAGGTCGACTACTGCCCCTGCAGTAGCCAAGGCCCTCATTGGTATCTTTACCAGAGTGGGTTTCCCTAAGGAGGTGGTGTCTGACAGAGGTACCAACTTCATGTCAGCATACCTAAAGCACATGTGGAATGAGTGTGGGGTGACTTATAAATTCACTACACCATACCATCCACAAACTAATGGCTTAGTTGAGAGATTCAACAAGACATTAAAGGGCATGATCATGGGGCTCCCAGAAAAGCTCAAAAGGAGATGGGATGTCCTCTTGCCATGTCTGCTTTTCGCTTACAGAGAGGTGCCACAGAAGGGAGTAGGATTCTCACCCTTTGAACTTCTGTTTGGTCATCCTGTAAGGGGACCACTTGCTCTTGTTAAAGAAGGCTGGGAGAGACCTCTCCATGAGCCAAAACAAGACATAGTGGACTATGTACTTGGCCTTCGCTCTAGAATGGCAGAGTACATGGAAAAGGCAACCAAAAACCTTGAGGCCAGCCAACAGCTCCAGAAGTTTTGGTATGACCAAAAGGCTGCACTGGTTGAGTTCCAACCAGGGCAGAAAGTCTGGGTTCTGGAGCCTGTGGCTCCCAGGGCACTCCAGGACAAATGGAGTGGCCCTTACCCAGTACTAGAAAGGAAGAGTCAGGTCACCTACCTGGTGGACCTGGGCACAAGCAGGAGCCCCAAGAGGGTGATCCATGTAAACCGCCTTAAGCTCTTCCACGACAGGGCTGATGTCAATCTGTTGATGGTAACAGATGAGGATCAGGAGGCAGAGAGTGAACCTCTCCCTGATCTTCTGTCATCAGACCCAAAAGATGGCACAGTAGATGGAGTGATCTACTCAGACACCCTCTCTGGCCAACAGCAAGCTGATTGTAGGAGAGTCCTACAACAGTTTCCTGAACTCTTCTCCTTAACCCCTGGTCAGACACACCTGTGTACCCATGATGTGGACACAGGAGACAGCATGCCTGTCAAGAACAAAATCTTTAGACAATCTGACCATGTTAAGGAAAGCATCAAGGTGGAAGTCCACAAGATGCTGGAATTGGGAGTAATTGAGCGCTCTGACAGCCCCTGGGCTAGCCCAGTGGTCTTAGTCCCCAAACCTCACACCAAAGATGGAAAGAAAGAGATGAGGTTTTGTGTGGACTACAGAGGGCTCAATTCTGTCACCAAGACAGATGCCCATCCAATTCCAAGAGCTGATGAGCTCATTGATAAATTAGGTGCTGCCAAATTTCTAAGTACCTTTGACTTGACAGCAGGGTACTGGCAAATAAAAATGGCACCTGGAGCAAAAGAAAAGACAGCATTCTCCACACCTGATGGGCATTATCAGTTTACTGTTATGCCCTTTGGTTTAAAGAATGCCCCTGCCACCTTCCAAAGGTTGGTGAATCAAGTCCTTGCTGGCTTGGAGTCCTTTAGCACAGCTTATCTTGATGATATTGCTGTCTTTAGCTCCACCTGGCAGGATCACCTGGTCCACCAGAGGAAGGTTTTGAAGGCTCTGCAATCTGCAGGCCTCTCTATCAAGGCATCCAAATGCCAGATAGGGCAGGGAACTGTGGTTTACTTGGGACACCTTGTAGGTGGAGGCCAAGTTCAGCCACTTCAACCCAAGATCCAGACTATTCTGGACTGGGTAGCTCCAAAAACCCAGACTCAAGTCAGGGCATTCCTTGGCTTGACTGGGTATTACAGGAGGTTTGTGAAGGGATATGGATCCATTGTGACAGCCCTCACTGAACTCACCTCCAAGAAAATGCCCAAGAAAGTAAACTGGACTGTGGAATGCCAACAGGCCTTTGACACCCTGAAACAGGCAATGTGCTCAGCACCAGTTCTCAAAGCTCCAGATTATTCTAAGCAGTTCATTGTGCAGACTGATGCCTCTGAACATGGGATAGGGGCAGTTTTGTCCCAAACAAATGATGATGGCCTTGACCAGCCTGTTGCTTTCATTAGCAGGAGGTTACTCCCCAGGGAGCAGCGTTGGAGTGCCATTGAGAGGGAGGCCTTTGCTGTGGTTTGGTCCCTGAAGAAGCTGAGACCATACCTCTTTGGGACTCACTTCCTAGTTCAAACTGACCACAGACCTCTCAAATGGCTGATGCAAATGAAAGGTGAAAATCCTAAACTGTTGAGGTGGTCCATCTCCCTACAGGGAATGGACTTTATAGTGGAACACAGACCTGGGACTGCCCATGCCAATGCAGATGGCCTTTCCAGGTTCTTCCACTTAGAAAATGAAGACTCTCTTGGGAAAGGTTAGTCTCATCCTCTTTCGTTTGGGGGGGGGTTGTGTAAGGAAATGCCTCCTTGGCATGGTTGCCCCCTGACTTTTTGCCTTTGCTGATGCTATGTTTACAATTGAAAGTGTGCTGAGGCCTGCTAACCAGGCCCCAGCACCAGTGTTCTTTCCCTAAACCTGTACTTTTGTATCCACAATTGGCAGACCCTGGCATCCAGATAAGTCCCTTGTAACTGGTACTTCTAGTACCAAGGGCCCTGATGCCAAGGAAGGTCTCTAAGGGCTGCAGCATGTCTTATGCCACCCTGGAGACCCCTCACTCAGCACAGACACACTGCTTGCCAGCTTGTGTGTGCTAGTGAGGACAAACCGAGTAAATCGACATGGCACTCCCCTCAGGGTGCCATGCCAGCCTCTCACTGCCTATGCAGTATAGGTAAGACACCCCTCTAGCAGGCCTTACAGCCCTAAGGCAGGGTGCACTATACCATAGGTGAGGGTACCAGTGCATGAGCATGGTACCCCTACAGTGTCTAAACAAAACCCTAGACATTGTAAGTGCAGGGTAGCCATAAGAGTATATGGTCTGGGAGTTTGTCAAACACGAACTCCACAGCACCATAATGGCTACACTGAAAACTGGGAAGTTTGGTATCAAACTTCTCAGCACAATAAATGCACACTGATGCCAGTGTACATTTTATTGTAAAATACACCACAGAGGGCACCTTAGAGGTGCCCCCTGAAACTTAACCGACTGTCTGTGTAGGCTGACTAGTTCCAGCAGCCTGCCACACCAGAGACATGTTGCTGGCCCCATGGGGAGAGTGCCTTTGTCACTCTGAGGCCAGTAACAAAGCCTGCACTGGGTGGAGATGCTAACACCTCCCCCAGGCAGGAGCTGTGACACCTGGCGGTGAGCCTCAAAGGCTCACCCCTTTGTCACAGCCCAGCAGGGCACTCCAGCTTAGTGGAGTTGCCCGCCCCCTCCGGCCACGGCCCCCACTTTTGGCGGCAAGGCTGGAGGGAACAAAGAAAGCAACAAGGAGGAGTCACTGGCCAGTCAGGACAGCCCCTAAGGTGTCCTGAGCTGAGGTGACTCTGACTTTTAGAAATCCTCCATCTTGCAGATGGAGGATTCCCCCAATAGGGTTAGGATTGTGACCCCCTCCCCTTGGGAGGAGGCACAAAGAGGGTGTACCCACCCTCAGGGCTAGTAGCCATTGGCTACTAACCCCCCAGACCTAAACACGCCCTTAAATTTAGTATTTAAGGGCTACCCTGAACCCTAGAAAATTAGATTCCTGCAACTACAAGAAGAAGGACTGCCCAGCTGAAAACCCCTGCAGCGGAAGACCAGAAGACGACAACTGCCTTGGCTCCAGAAACTCACCGGCCTGTCTCCTGCCTTCCAAAGATCCTGCTCCAGCGACGCCTTCCGAAGGGACCAGCGACCTCGACATCCTCTGAGGACTGCCCCTGCTTCGAAAAGACAAGAAACTCCCGAGGACAGCGGACCTGCTCCAAGAAAGGCTGCAACTTTGTTTCCAGCAGCTTTAAAGAACCCTGCAAGCTCCCCGCAAGAAGCGTGAGACTTGCAACACTGCACCCGGCGACCCCGACTCGGCTGGTGGAGACCCGACACCTCAGGAGGGACCCCAGGACTACTCTGATACTGTGAGTACCAAAACCTGTCCCCCCTGAGCCCCCACAGCGCCGCCTGCAGAGGGAATCCCGAGGCTTCCCCTGACCGCGACTCTTTGAATCCAAAGTCCCGACGCCTGGGAGAGACCCTGCACCCGCAGCCCCCAGGACCTGAAGGACCGGACTTTCACTAGAGAAGTGACCCCCAGGAGTCCCTCTCCCTTGCCCAAGTGGAGGTTTCCCCGAGGAACCCCCCCCTTGCCTGCCTGCAGCGCTGAAGAGATCCCGAGATCTCTCATAGACTAACATTGCGAACCCGACGCCTGTTTCTGCACTGCACCCGGCCGCCCCCCGCGCCGCTGAGGGTGAAATTTCTGTGTGGGCTTGTGTCCCCCCCGGTGCCCTACAAAACCCCCCTGGTCTGTCCTCCGAAGACGTGGGTACTTACCTGCAAGCAGACCGGAACCGGGGCACCCCCTTCTCTCCATCCTAGCCTATGTGTTTTGGGCACCACTTTGAACTCTGCACCTGACCGGCCCTGAGCTGCTGGTGTGGTGACTTTGGGGTTGCTCTGAACCCCCAACGGTGGGCTACCTTGGACCAAGAACTGAACCCTGTAAGTGTCTTACTTACCTGGTAAAACTAACCAAAACTTACCTCCCCCAGGAACTGTGAAAATTGCACTAAGTGTCCACTTTTAAAACAGCTATTTGTCAATAACTTGTAAAGTATACATGCAATTTTTATGATTTGAAGTTCCTAAAGTACTTACCTGCAATACCTTTCGAATGAGATATTACATGTAGAATTTGAACCTGTGGTTCTTAAAATAAACTAAGAAAAGATATTTTTCTATATAAAAACCTATTGGCTGGATTTGTCTCTGAGTGTGTGTCCCTCATTTATTGTCTATGTGTATGTACAACAAATGCTTAACACTACTCCTTGGATAAGCCTACTGCTCGACCACACTACCACAAAATAGAGCATTAGTATTATCTATTTTTACCACTATCTTACCTCTAAGGGGAACCCTTGGACTCTGTGCATGCTATTCCTTACTTTGAAATAGCACATACAGAGCCAACTTCCTACAATATCCAACCTTTCTTATTATGGGAAAATATTAGAGAGAAGCTGGTAAAAATCTTTAAAACATGCAGGTTAGTAGGTTTGCAGACTCAAAGGCGTTCCAGCCCTGGAACTATTGCTTACTGCTTCCTCCAACCCCAGTATGCCCTACTATGGTAGTAGCCCTGGCATAATCAGAGAGGCTATTATCAGAGCACTTACATAATGAGATTGCTGCCATAATTTGTCGCCACACTACATGGCACCAAAGGGACAAGTAGATCTTTTTACAGGACAAGTAGATTTGAGAAGCAACCTGTCCACTGGACAAGTAGATATTTTAATAAATTCCACACCCCTGGTCAAGAGACTCTGCCTCTGGACAAGGCTGGAACACCAGGGCATTTCCTGGGTGGGTCAGCACCTGGCTTGCTCTTTGAACCCCCGGGCGGATAAACTCAGCCGAAGGCGCCCCTGGGATCACACATGACCTTTCCACAAGGAGGTGGTGCAAGAACTCTTTCAGCAGTGGGGAGTACCTTGGTTAGCTCTGTGCCACCGCAGAGATTGCACAATGTCTGCAGCTTTGCGCACTGGAGATTGCAAAGTGACCCTTGCTTGGAGACCCCTTTGATTTCTAGTGGAGCTCAGGCCTCCTATATGCCGTTTCATCTATACCACTCCTGCCCACGGTTCTCAAGAAGATCAGGAATGACTAGGCATTATCCTTGTGGTTCGGATTGGGCATGGAGAGTTTGGCATCTCAAGCTGTTGAGCATGACCATCGGTCCCCCAATCAGAATGCCTCTTCGAGAGGTTCTGTCCCATCAACATGGGATGGTTCTGCATCCGAATCTGTGCACCATTCACCTTCATGCGTAGAGAATAAGTGGCAGCAGTTGAGAACTTTTTATCTTCCTCCCGAAATCTTTGAAGTTATTCTGACAGCCAGGCATCCCGCCACTAAGTCGGTATACGCCTCAGTTGGGATAAGTTTGTGACATTCTAAAAACATCGACCCTCTTTCTGCACCTCTCGCTAATGCTCTTCAGTTTGCTCTATCTTTGGCCCATTAGGGCTCTGCTCTGGGCCCATTTAAAGGTTATGTATCAGCCATTTTGGTATTTTTGCGGTTGCCAGACCAACCTTCTTTATTCGAGTCACCAGTTGTGGCTACGTTTCCTAAAGGCTTGCAGCACATGTTTTTCACCCAGGCCATTCATCATGCCTCAGTGGGATCTAAATCTTGTTCTAACCTTCTTAATGTGTGCACCTTTTGAGCATCACACGATTTCCCTCTTCAGCTGTTTACCATCAAAACTGCCTTTCTAGTGGTTGTTACATTGGCCATGAGGATCAGCGGATTGCAGGCTCTATCAGTGCACCCTCCCTATACCAGTTTTTACCCAGACAAGCTATTCCTTTAGACATGCGCCTCCTTCTTTCTAAAGGTTGTAACACCTTTTCATGTAGGCCAGAACATCACCCTGACTACCTGTTTTTCTCTGTCTCATCCTTCCAAAAAAGGAGGAGAGACTCCACTATCTGGACTCAAACAGAGCGTTGTCATTCTACCTTGATCACACTAAAGAATTCCCAGTGAACTGGACAATTAGCTTTTCAAGGAGCATATAGGGGCGAAGAAAGGGGAAGGCTGTGCAAAAAGGGCCTTCTCAATATGGATAGTGCGCTTCATCTAGATCTGCTACGCATTGGGCAAGAAGCAACCCCATGAGGGTTTGCGGGCTCATTCCTGCAGAGCTAAGGCTGCAACCACTGCGTTAGCTGCGTAGGTCCTGTCCTGAACATGTCAGGTAGCAACCTTGGCATCTTTGCACACGTTTACCAAACACTATTGTGTGGACAATCGGGTCCATCATGACAGGCATTTCGCCCGTTCCGTCGTAGAGGACTCCCTAGTATAAAATGGCTTTGCAGACCCACCTCTGGGGAAGCATTGCTTTGGTATGTATTTTTTGATAAAGAATCTGAGGCTGAAAGTCTCTATCAGATAAAAAAGGTTCTTACCTTTGGTAATGTGTTATCTGGTAGAGACTCTATCTAGCTGCAAATTCCTTACTGATCCTCCCCACTCTGCCAGCCGATTGCAGTTTAAAGAACATCTTTCTCAGGGCCCTAGTATTTCACACCAGTGGTCAGTTCTCATTGTGGCTTGGCACACCTAGTGTGGAAAATTGCAAAATTAACTGTTGTCAGTGCGCTGGGTTGAAGACTATATAGGTACGGCGCATGTCATGTGAGTGACGCTACCTACCGGCACACAAGGGTTACTTCTCAAAAAATTCTGGATCTTCTAAAGTAAGGAATCTTCAGCTAGATTGTGTCTCTACAAGATAAGACATTGCTGAAGATAAGTAACTTGTTCTGCAACACCACATTATTTTAACATCTTCGCAGTTTGCCACTTGGGTGGCATTACACCTTTGGAGCCAATTCACTCATGTAGGGTCATAAACTACCGTATGAAATCTGTTAGTTCTACTTGCTTTAACTATAGTTTTACCACAACTGCTGTTTTATACATGATCATTTTAGAACGAGATAACCAGGATTTCATACTCACAATCAGTTATAGGCAGCCAGGAGTTATTCGAGCTTTGAAAACGTCTTTACCAGAGGAAACGTGACGGCTTCCAGCTGTATATGAACTCATTATTTCTCAGTCAAGTTTAGCCACACTACTTGAATGTTGAAAATAAAAAGCAGAAAAACACAAATGGACTACTTCTTTGTAACAAGATTTAACCTATACTGTTCTTGCTGGGGAATATGTGCTCCAGTGTCACGGCGTGCTTATTGTTGGATTGAATCTCTTTCCAGGTTTCCATTAATTATACACCCAGTGGCAGTAGGTTGTCAGACACTGTTGGAAAGCACCAAAAACGTTTTTGCTTTGGACTGCTCCAATCAGGGAAATTTACAGAATTATTTCTACATGGTGCTATGTGGATGTGCGATTACTTTATACAGCCGATACTGATTTAAAAAAAAATCGTAGCAACAAAAATTAATATTTTTTCTTTAGCAGTTTTCTACTCTTTATAAAGGCAAGTATTTCCTTAGCTGGAAACAGTCACGGTGTCCACAAAACATCCCTTAGAATTTATCTCACCTGCAATTCTTTATAATTTAATTGTAATTAACAGTTAGAAAAAATTAATCCCGACATGTATGAATGAACATAATTTCAGGCGCAGGGGATGGATTTTGGACAGCCCCTTATAGCCATTATTTGCTGTGGTTTTGCTGCCTTTAGATATCATATCCAAGAGGTTGTTCATCAGCCCACGTCATAACGTGGATGTGAACTACTCAAAAAGTAGCAATCACACATTTCGCCATAAATTACTTTTGCTTTCGATGTTTTTTTTTTTTTTCTGAGGGGGACTCAGACACCTACGCTTCATGGACGTGCTAGGTTCCCCCACCTCCCGCTGCCACTCATCCAGTACTTGCCAACCAACTTGTTCTGCTTTAAAACCGACTACGTTGACATCTGTGCAGATCATGGAGTTAAAGGGTTAAAATGCTCTTGCTCAACTAGTGGAAATGAACACCTGAAAGTGCTTAAATATGGTAGCATGCAATTAGTTAGATAATAGTTGTCCAACGCTGATTCTTTGCAAAAGCAAGGAAGGAAGGAAAAGAACAGTTTGATCGAAACTGGTGTTTTAAATTGTATTCCATGTGAAGGTCACGATAGCATTGCAGCCTTAAAAAATGATAAATGTGCAAGTTTGAAATCGAAAGAATATTCTAAGTATCCTAAGTTTGGTGTCCCGCGGAATTCACTTTCCAGAAAATACAGTAAACCAGCACCGGACTTACTTGGTTCCTAAGAATTAAAAGTACTGAAACGCTTCCAATATATTAGTCGGGTGGCACCTTTGACCTAACTGAAACCAGATTTTCATCCATCCACCTTTAGTTTACTCAGCACAATATTGTCAAAGTTGTTGTGACGTTTACATTATAGGTCAAGTTTCGGCAACATTTCCAAATGGTTTTGCAAGCTACATTTGAACCTGGTCCATTCAATATATTTAATAACTGTTATATTTATGGAAAGTATTAAAAATACAGTTTATGAAAATAATTGTCGCTGTTTGACACTGCGCTAAGTGCTAGCAATTCGGCTCCTGCTTTTGTTAGAGAGCCCTGATACCCTTCCCTTACTAAAATTAGGGTATGACTTTTGTTGGTGAACCTGTGAGGAAATCGGTCCTATTAAACTGTTGGAAGCAAGCAGGAAATTGTTTTTCAAATCAAATACCCCCAGTCTTTCATTAATTGTAGTTTTCTGTTATGTTAAAGGTCGTGATAGTTACCCCTGCTTCTGTGTTGTAGCATGTACGTTTTTGTTGGGCTCTTTCTTATGAAGAGAAATTAAGATACATTTAGAAAACACAATAGATAACAATAATTTTTGTCACAATAAACTTTGATTAAGCTTATTTTGTAACCTGCGTTTACCCAGTACCAATTGTGAGAAAATTATTTGTGAGCTCTCTTTAGTGCAAACTACAAGGTACGTATTGCTAAAACATTTCTCTTATATTCTTGAATAAATTATTTTGTCTGCATGTTTATTTAGCATTTGGTAATTCTTTTACAAAAAACGAGTTTTGGTAATCTTTAATCCCATTCTTAATTGCCCATACAGAGTGGTAGAAAAATAGTTTCCTTTTGTTCAAACCTGTATTTTGTTTGTTGTACCCAAGGACAGCGATGGCACTGTTCAGCTTTTCATAAATTTAAATAAATTGTTGTTCCTTCTTAAGTGTCCTTATGATATAGCAGCCTTCCTTCTCTGTTTATGGCTACAATTTCTCCACATTTGTTTCTTTGTTGTTGCAAGGTTTTCATCAGTGCTAATGGGTTCCTACTGTGGCATTCTGGTTTCTCTTTTGAGATGTAGATAGTAGGAGGGTCTGCCAACCCTTTAAAAGTCTTAAGTGGCTCTAAGTCAGTAATGTTGTATGTGAGATGCTATTATGTTTTCATGCACTCTCCCACACCACATACCCACATCTCATGCACCAACAGCTCCCAGCACCTCACTCGCTCACACTCAGACAAATCAGTCCCCCACTCACTCAAACCAAACACCACCCACACAACATGCCACCCACTCATGATGTTTGTTTCTCAAAAATGCTCACTCATCAAGCAAGCCACAGAGATATGGGACCTACTGCACAACCATGCTCCAGACTTGCTCTTCTTCATGGAAACATGGCTAAACCCAACCACTGCACTGGACATAGCACAACCATCCCTGCTGGCCACAAGATCAGCACAAGCCTGGATTTGGAGTGGCCATCATATTGAAAGACACCATCAGCTGCACCACCTACACTGACAGCCCAACTGGCTATAAGGAACACCTCACATTCAAGATATGCATCACAGCCAACTTCTCCCTTAGTGAAACCCTCATATACAGACCTCTAAGACTCCACACCAATGTTGCCAGCAGCATCACAGACTTTGTCACATCCCTCATCCTCAATAGCAGCACCTTCATCTTCTTTGGAGTCCTTAACCTTCACCACCTTGGACAGAACACACCCTTGCCAGTTTTAGCATACCCATACCTCACCACCACAGACCTACCACCCTTGGAACCGCCCGCCACAGCTGGAAAAGCATTACAGGAGAGGAGTGGCTTCCGCCCTCTTCGACCACCACCTTGAGCACATAAACGACTTGCTGAGAGCCATTAAGAAACTCAACAGGTGGATCACTACACGTGCCAACATCCCGGCTCCTCTCAAGCGGAACCCAACAGCAAGAGTCTGCCCTCAGGCCATTTGGTACACAGGGAAGCCTAGGCTTGAAGAAGCGCTACTGCAGGTAACTGGAGCATAAATAAGAGTGCTTCAAGAAACCACAGATAGATATCTTCAAATCAGCCTCAAGATGCTACCACCTGCAGACATAGAACACCAAGCACACAGCTCAGCAGATCACATTGACGCCCGCGCTAACAGCAGCAAGGACATCTTTGCTATCATCAAAGATTCCACTGCACCATCTGCTGCTCGGAATTCTTCTGTAACAAAATCACCTCCACATACAGTGACCCTGAACCAGACTTCATCACTGTTTCAACTCAACTTCCCATCACAGCCAGAGAACGAACCCTGACCTTCTGGTATGCGGTAATCACCTTTGAAATTGCTGCTACCATGAAGACCATCCACTCGGGGCCCCCGTCTAACCCTTATCCCCGCCATGCCTACACCAAAGGACACCTACCGAACATCAGAGCACTAATACCCGTCCTCAACACCTCCATCACCTCAGCCACATTCCCGACACCTGAAAACATGCCAGTGCCATGCCCCTGCACAAGTAACCATTGCTGACCCAACCACGCTATCTAACTACAGAGCCATTTCCTTTCTAACATACCTGGCAAAGATCTTAGAAAAAATAATCAACCAACGCCTCACTGACCACCTCAGCAACCACTTTTTCTCAATGCCATGCAGTTCAGATTCAGGCCGAACCACAGTACAGAAATAGCACTCACTGTCGCCACAGATGGCGTCCGCATGATCCTTGTCAGAGGAGATACAGCAGCCCTCATTCTCCTAGACATCTCTGCAGCATTTGACACAGTCTCACCCCACCCTCATCAGGTTCCTGCATAAGATTGGTACCCAAGAACACGCTCTCAGATGGCTCTGCTCGTTAGCGGCTAGAACACAAGCTGTCAGCCTGGCACCTTACTCCTTAGAACACCACAAACTCATCTGTGGAGTGACTCGCAGATCCTCACTCAGCACTGTAGGAAAGTACCATCTTGCCTGGCATGTTACCCCCCATTTTCACTGTATGTATGTTTGTTTTTGCCCATGTGTCACTGGGATCCTGCCACGCAGGACCCCAGTGCTCATAATGTATGCCCTGTATGTTGTCCCTGTGTGGTGCCTACCTGTATCACTGAGGCTCTGCTAAACAGAACCTCAGTGTTTATGCTCTTTCTGCTTTCTAACATTGTCACTGCAAGCTAGTGACTAATTTTACCAATTCTCATTGGCACAGTGGTACACTCATATAATTCCCTTGTATATGGTACTTAGGTACCCAGGGTATTGGGGTTCTAGGAGATCCCTATGGGCTGCAGCATTTCTTTTGCCACCCATAGGGAGCTCAGACAATTCTTACACGGGACTGACACTGCAGCCTGAGTGAAATAACGTCCACATTATTTCACAGCCATTTTTCACTGCACATAAGTAACTTATAAGTCACCTATATGTCTAACCCTCACTTGGTGAAGGTTAGGTGCCAAGTTACTTAGTGTGTGGGCA
This sequence comes from Pleurodeles waltl, assembly GCF_031143425.1. Classification (NCBI taxonomy): domain Eukaryota; kingdom Metazoa; phylum Chordata; class Amphibia; order Caudata; family Salamandridae; genus Pleurodeles; species Pleurodeles waltl. Next base: position 742,530,852 of record NC_090445.1, on the reverse strand, counting down.
CCCTGGCACTAGCCAAGGTGCCCCCACATTGTTCAGGGCAAATTCCCCGAACTTTGTGAGTGCGGGGACACTATTACACGCGTGCACTGCACATAGGTCACTACCTATGTGTAGCGTCACAATGGTAACTCCGAACATTGCCATGTAACATGTCTAAGATCATGGAATTGTTACCCCAATACCATTCTTGTATTGGGGGGACAATTCCATGATCCCCCGGGTCTCTAGCACAGAACCCGGGTACTCCCAAACTGCCTTTCCGGGGTCTCCACTGCAGCTGCTGCTGCTGCCAACCCCTCAGACAGATTTCTGCCCTCCTGGGGTCCAGGCAGCCCTGGCCCAGGAAGGCAGAACAAAGGACTTCCTCTGAGAGAGGGTGTAACACCCTCTCCCTTTGGAAATAGGTGTGAGGGCTGGGGAGGAGTAGCCTCCCCCAGCCTCTGGAAATGCTTTGATGGGCACAGATGGTGCCCATCTATGCATAAGCCAGTCTAAACCGGTTCAGGGATCCCCCAGCCCTGCTCTGGCGTGAAACTGGACAAAGGAAAGGGGAGTGACCACTTCCCTGACCTGCACCTCCCAGGGGAGGTGCCCAGAGCTCCTCCAGTGTGTCCCAGACCTCTGCCATCTTGGAAACAGAGGTGTTTGTGGCACACTGGACTGCTCTGAGTGGCCATTGCCAGCAGGTGACGTCAGAGGCTATTTCTGATAGGCTCTTACCTCTCTTGGTAGCCAATCCTCCTTCCTAGATAGCCAAAACTCCTTTTCTGGCTATTTAGGGTCTCTGCTTTGGGGATCTCACCAGATAACGAATGCAAGAGCTCATCAGAGTTCCTCTGCATCTCCCTCTTCACCTTCTGCCAAAGGATCGACCGCTGACTGCTCAGGACACCTGCAAAACCGCAACAAAGTAGCAAGACGACTACTAGCAACCTTGTATCGCTTTATCCTGCCGGCTTTCTCGACTGTTTCCAGGTGGTGCATGCTCTGGGGGCAGCCTGCCTCCTCTCTGCACCAGGAGCTCTGAAGAAATCTCCCGTGGGTCGACGGAATCTTCCCCCTGCAACCGCAGGCACCAAAAGACTGCATCACCGGTCCTCTGGGTCCCCTCTCAGCACGACAAGCTGGTCCCTGGAACTCAGCAACTCTGTCCAAGTGATTCCCACAGTCCAGTGACTCTTCAGTCCAAGGTTGGTGTAGGTAAGTCCTTGCCTCCCCACGCTAGACTGCATTGCTGGGTACCGCGTGATTTGCAGCTGCTCCGGCTCCTGTGCACTCTTCCAGGATTTCCTTTGTGCACAGCCAAGCATGGGTCCCGACACTCTAACCTGCAGTGCACAACCTTCTGAGTTGCCTCCGGCGTCGTGGGACTCCCTTTTGTGACTTCGCGTGGACTCTGGTTCACTCTTCTTCCAAGTGCCTGTTCAGATACTTCTGTGGGAGCTGCCTGCTTCTGTGAGGGCTCCCTGACTTGCTGGGCGCCCCTTCTGTCTCCTCATCCAAGTGGCGACATCCTGGTCCTTCCTGGGCCACAGCAGCATCCAAAAACCCTAACCGCGACCCTTGCAGCTAGCAAGGCTTGTTTGCGGTCTTTCTGCGTGGGAACACCTCTGCAAGCTTCTTCACAACGTGGGACATCCATCCTCCAAAGGGGAAGTTCGTAGTCCTCTTTGTTCTTGCAGAACTACAAGCTTCTTCCAACAGGTGGCAGCTTCCTTGCACCCTCAGCTGGCATTTCCTGGGCTCCTGCCCAATCTCGACACTGTTGCGACTCTTGGACTTGGTCCCCTTGTCTTACAGGTACTCAGGTCCGGAAATCCACTGTTGTTGCATTGCTTGTGTTGTTCCTCTTGCAGAAACCTCCTATCACGACTTCTGTGCTCTCTGGGGGTAGTAGGTGCACTTTACACCTACCTTTCAGGGTCTTGGGGTGGGCTATTTTTCTAAGCCTCACTGTTTTCTTACAGTCCCAGCGACCCTCTACAAGCTCACATAGGTTTGTGGTCCATTCGTGGTTCGCATTCCATTTTTGGAGTATATGGTTTGTGTTGCCCCTATACCTATGTGCTCCTATTGCAATCTACTGTAACTTTACATTGCTTGCATTACTTCCTTTTGCTATTACCTGCATCATTTTGGTTTGTGTATATATATCTTGTGTATATATCTTATCCTCATACTGAGGGTACTCACTGAGATACGTTTGGCATATTGTCATAAAAATAAAGTACCTTTATTTTTAGTACTTCTGTGTATTGTGTTTTCTTATGATATTGTGCATATGACACCAGTGGTATAGTAGGAGCTTTACATGTCTCCTAGTTCAGACTGAGCTGCTTTGCCATAGCTACCTTCTATCAGCCTAAGCTGCTAGAAACACCTCTTCTACACTAATAAGGGATAACTGGACCTGGCACAAGGTGTAAGTAACTCTGGTACCCACTACAAGCCATGCCAGCCTCCTACAACGACTACCAGCAACATTGTAGCGCCTCATCCTGCAGACTTTCTTGACTGTTTCCTGGTGGTGCATGTTCTGAGGGCTGTCTGCCTTCACCCTGCACTCGAAGCCAAGAAGAAATCTCCTGTGGGTCGACGGCATCTTCCCCCTGCCAAAGCAGGCACCAAACTTCTGCATCACCGGTCCTCTGGGTCCCCTCTCAACCTGACGAGCGTGGTCCCTGGAACATAGGAGCTGGGTCCAAGTGTCTCCCACAGTCCAGTGGCCCTTCTGTCCAAATTTGGTGGAGGTAAGTCCTGGCTTTCCGACGCCAGACAGCAAACCTGTGTACTGCGTGATTTGCAGCTGCTCCGGCTTCTGTGCACTTCTCCAAGGATTCCTTTGTGCACAGCCTAGCCTGCGTCCCCAGCACTCCGTCCTGCAGTGCTCAACCCGCTGAGTTGGACTCCGACATCGTGGGACCCTCCTTTTGTGACTCTTAGTTCACAGATCTTCTAAGTGCCTGTTCTGGTACTTCTGCGGGTGCTGCCTGCTTCTGCGGGGGCTCTCTGAGTTGCTGAGTGCCCCCCGTCTCCTCCTCCAAGGGGCGACATCCTGGTCCTTCCTGGTCCCCAGCAGCACCCAAAAACCTCAACGCGACTCTTGCAGCTAGCAAGGCTTGTTTGCGGTATTTCTGCCTGGAAACACTTCTGCAACATCCAGCACACCGTGGGACAGCTTCCATCCAAAGGAGAAGTTCCTAGCCCTTTTCGTTGTTGCAGAATCTTCGGCTTCTTCCACCCGGAGGCAGCCCTTTTGCACCTTCATCCGGGGTTTAGTGGGCATCTGCCCCCCCCTGGACACTTTTGTGACTCTTGGACCTGCTCCCCTTCCTTTACAGGTCCTCAGGTCCAGGAATCCGTCTTCAGTGTTTTGCTGGTGCTTGTGGTTCTTGCAGAATCCCCTATCTCGACTATTGTGTCTTTCTGGGGTAGTAGGGTAACTTTACTCCTACATTTCAGGGTCTTGGGGTGGGGTATTTTGGACACCCTTACTGTTTTCTTACAGTCCCAGCGACCCTCTACAACCTACCATAGGCCTGGGGTCCAATCGTGATTCGCATTCCACTTTTGGAGTATATGGTTTGTGTTGCCCCCAGGCCCATGTCTACCTATTGCATCCTATTGTGATTCTACATTGTTTGCACTACTTTTCTTACTGTTACTTACCTGTTTTGGGTTTGTGTACATATATCTTGTGTATATTACTTACCTCCTAAGTGAGGGTATTCTCTGAGATACTTTTGGCATATTGTCACTAAAATAAAGTACCTTTATTTTTAGTAACTGAGTATTGTGTTTTCTTACGATATTGTGCTATATAAGTGATATAATAGGAGCTTTGCATGTCTCCTAGTTCAGCCTAAGCTGCTTTGCCATAGCTACCTTCTATCAGCCTAAGCTGCTAGAAACACCTCTATTCTACTAATAAGGGATAACTGGACCTGGCACAGAGTGTAAGTACCACAAGGTACCTACTATAAGCCATGCCAGCCTCCTACAAGCACTACTCCCTGCAATCAGTCAATCAATCAAATACGTGTAGAGCACGGCTTAGCACCCAGGGGGTCTCAAGGTGCTGTTGTGGGCGTGCTGAACATTCCAAGAGCCAGGTCTTGAGATTCTTTTTGAACTTCTCAAGCGAGGGGGCCTATCTGAGGTTAAGTGGGAGCATGTTCCAGGTCCGAGCTGCGAGGTAAGAGCAGGATCTACCTCCAGCTGTGCTCTTCCTGATTCTGGGGATAGTGGCGAGGGCAAGTTGGGATAATTGGAGTTGCCTGGTGGGGTGTAGAAAGTTAGGCGGTGGTTGAGGTAGGCTGGTCCGATGTTGTGCAGTGCCTTGTAGGTGGGAGGAAGTAGCTTGAAGGTGATGCGTTTGTTGACAGGGAGCTAGTGGAGGCCTCTGAGGTGGGTGGAGATGTGGCTGTGGTTGGGGATGTCCAGGATCAGTCTGGCTGCTGCTTTCTGGATTCTCTGTAGTCTTACTTGTAGCTTCTTTGTGATGTTGTAGAGTGCATTGCCGTAGTCCAGTTTTCTGCTCACAAGTGCATGGGTGACCGCCCTTCTTATCTTAGTGGGGATCCACTTGAAGATTTTCCCAAAGGAGACTGTGGAAGCATGACGATGAGACGGCATTGACTTGACGGGTCACGGATAGTGTGGAGTCCAGGATGTTGCCCACGTTAAGTGCGTGATCAGTAGGGGTGGGGGTGTTACCTAGGGTGGTTGGCCACCAAGAGTCGTCCCAGGCAGAGGGGTTGGAGCAATGCATACACAGTCCTGACCAACATCATCCATAAACATTTCATCAACATCCTCTCCTATGCTGATAACATGCAGAAGATTACAAACCATCCAGAACTAGGCTCATCCTCAACCTCCCACACAGAACTTATATCACACCACACCTCAGGGACCGCCACTGACTACTGATAGACAAACGCGCTCATTTCAAACTCCTCACACACAAACAACATAGGCCCCACCTACCTGAACAATTGCATCTCCTTCCACCAACCACCCAGACACTTCTGCTCCGCAGGACCCCTACTCACACACATGCCACTCATGTTCACTCACAGAACCAGATCAGGTGGATGGAAGTTCTTGTACATTATTACTAAAGCTTGGAACAGCCTCCCACACTACAGCAGAGCCTCCTCCTCTCTTCTTGAATGCCCCAGGAAGCTGAAGACCTGACTTTTCAATTAACCAACCGAACCTAGGCAGGACTAGGCACACGCTCCTGCTGAGCTCCAAGATACCCTAGCCGGTGACAGTGCACTTTACAAATACAAATAACATAATGTACAGTGGAGAATGTCCCTATAATTAGGCCTTTACAAATGGCCCTCCTCTAGACCCCACTTTGAAAATCAAACATCTGAGTATCCTCTTTAACATAGACCTTTCCATTGAATCACAGATAAGCTAGGTGATTAAAACATGAACTTCTGGGTATCACCACTGAGGAAAATTCTACCAATCCTGCACTGCCATGGCTGGATTGGATTATTACAAAATAATTTGTTCTGGGTTGTCTAAAACACTCATAAGAAAGACTTCACCTTGTCCAAAACCATGCACAAGTGAGTTTTTTGGAGACTGTAGGACATCAAATCCACCTTTAGAGATCTTCATTGGCTTATAATAGAGGCCAGTATTAATCTTAAAATTCCACACACAAGGCATATTCAGAACAACTCCTGTGGAGGAGATGGTTTTTAGAAAATAGGTGCCTCACTATATTCTTTGCAGAGCCCTCAGTTCTTGGCACAAAGCAAGGTCTTGCAGACCCCGTGTTGTGGATGAGGCCCAGGTAACACCATCCTGAAGGGAGGCCTCTCATCCACTTTTCTGCCTGAAAAGGCATGCAGAACAAAAAACAACGCAACTGCAGCCTGACTACAGCCTGCTGTGTGCGAAATCCCAGCACAGTGTCTTGTTCAAAAAGCACAAGTAAGAAACTTGAAAAATATTTAATAGTTACTATTATTGAAGGGCCCCCAGCAAAAAAGTTCCTCCAAGTCTGGATGTCTCTTTCTTTTTATGTGAACAGAGAGAAAAGCAGAGTTGAACGAAGCAAAGGTGAAAGACGACGAGGGAGTGAGAAAGAGGCAGTGCCAGACAGTAATTTGGGCTGACAACGAGGGGGCCAAGAGTGGAACACACACATAACACTCACCCATCTACATGCATACTCATTCACAAGGTTCACATAGATTCACAGGAGCACACAAAAAAACCAACATTCTCTAGCATGTACACACGTGTGCACAACCCCATTCACACTGCGCATGCACAAATACACATACAGTACATTCCTACATACACAAAAGCATCCAACATTAAAAAACACAAGTTACCGAGCTATTGCCATTGACATCGGGTGGCGGGAAGGAAGCCTCAGTGATTCTTGATTGATTGGGACTGCTGCATTTTCTCATTGGTTGACCTTGTTGTGGATTAGCCTTTGAGAGGAGGTGATAGTCCCTTAAACGTCACAGAGCGGGATAGGGTCAGTCAAATGGCTGACCCTGCACTATTCTGTGATAAGGCGTCAATGATGAGCAATCGGCCAGGGTCATGTTAGGGGTTAAAACTGAGGTGCCATCTATGACGCAGCCCTTTATCATTAGGAGGAGGACCTCGAAGCTGGTCTGAGGAGGGCACACCGACAAGGCTGTGAAATCTTCAGCCTGGCAAATTTCGGATGAGGCATCTCCACATGTTCAGTACCTGGCTGCCTCACCCGAAGATGAAGACTGTCTGTCAGGTTGACCTTTGCTTAGCCTGAAAGAGAATCTTCATATTTGCAGAAAGGTTGGGGTAGGGCAAATCAGCTCTGCAGGATGGGCTACGCCTGGACAGAGGCGTGGAAGTGGGCACCTCAGAGGCCCAGGTGAGAGTTAGTTACAGAGAGAGAGAGATACAGGTACAAGAGGATGTTATTATATTTTCTTGTAAACTGTGATCTGTAGCGTAGATAGGTATCTTTTAATCCGATTGCATTATATACCACTCCTGTAGAAAGTTGAAATGGCATGTCCTTCTCTCTTGGCTTTGTGTATTTTACTTGACTGCTAGATGCTCGAGTTTCGATTCTGGCTGCATTTTCTTTGTGTGCTTGTTCCACCAGTTTGTTCTCCACATAATTCGTTCTATTTGCAACATTTTGTCTGAGCGATCCAGACCTGAGAAGGCTTTTGCAAAGTGCTGCCTGAAAGCTGCCATGTCTTTTTTTAAATCCTTGTAGAAGCTGTAAATCTTTTTTGTGGCGGGTACAGAGAGTCTCCTAAATCAGGGAAGTCGCTTATTGGCCTGATTGATTTAATTCTGTAGTTCCTGATTTTTTCCTTTTTTATGACAAAAATAACTTTTGTATTGAAGGTTTAGGTTTCACTGTAGCCATGTCAGTTCTTTTGCCCTCTTAAGTTAGCTTACAGACTCATAATCAGAAAATATGTTACAAGGCTGCAGAGTAGATTCTGATATTAGCTATTGGTATTTCACACAAGGAGATTTTGTGCTAGCCTGCTTTAATATTCTATGTCAGGACCGAAGGTGAGGATTAAGCCCTTCTTTCTTCATTTTATTAGGTCAGCAGCCCAACAGTGCTAATACAGACAAAAAACTACCCTTCCAAAAAAAACAAGGAAAGGACTACAAAAACAACAACTTATCAGACAAGAGTCCAGTGCACCAAGTCATTCTGTTCTGTTCACGCCCCCTCTTTCTTCGTATCTCATCAGCCTGACAAGTTAAGTGTTTCTTCTCTCTTCATTTTTCATTGCCATGTATATTGTGCAGCTGGCTTTATTGAGTTTGCTTTGCAATATTGCCAAATGTGTTGCCTTTTTTCATTGTGTAACTGGCTTTATTGAGTTTGTTTTGTGACATTGCCAAATTTGTTGTTGTCACCAGGGGCCCGCGGCATCATGCGTCAGTGATGCTTTTGCGGGCCGTGTTTCATGCTGGGGGTGCCATGTGAGTGTGGCATGGCTGGTGAGCTGTAAGAGGGAGCTCTCTCTCCCTGCCCGCCACGCACTGCATTCCTCCCATTCCAGGGAGAGTCAGGCAGTGCATGCCACATAGTTTTGGCCTCTCAAATCCCCAAGCGCAGCCTGGAGTGTGACACCCAGCTGCATCCGGGTCCGTAGAGGACATTCTGCTTAGAGGTGACCAGAGCATCTGCTTTTACAGGTCTGTATTTGTTTACCACCTCGCAGCTTTTATTGGCACCACAGGGACCAGCCCAGGCTGCAACCCATGTCTACTTACTAGGACGCAAGATCCCCAATAGGGATTACATCCCTTTAATCTGCAAGGTTCCCTACCGCCGTGATTTCATCTCCTTAATCTGCTAGGTTTCCTAGTTCTGTATATATTTACAAAACGCAAACCTCCCAAAGTGCCTATATTGAGCCCTCAGCCCTTCTTCCCCTTGACAATGATTTTTGCGAGGCAGTAGACTCCTCTAAGCAACATGAGCTTGCAGCGGCACTGGCTCCTCTGGAGCAGAAGCTCAGTGATTTGGCGCAATCACAAGGGGCCCCAGGGGATCACTATTCTAAGCTCCCAGCGCCTAAAAGACCTTATGATCAAGGGTTTGACAAAGACGCATTTGAACGCCTGAAACAAGCGTTTCTCCTGCCCAACCCATAGCTATCTAGCTCTGATATCATTCCTGTGCTCTGTGACCCAGACATGTGGGACAAAGAGGAATGTTGTATGGAAGACTCAGACAGTGAATCAGGCCCCTCCTGGCCATGGCGCCCATTAGATACGACTCCTCCAACACTAAATCTAGCCTTAGTTCTCACACTGACGCCCTGCCAACAGACATGTGTGAGAAAGTAGCCTCTTTCTAGCCTTGTTACCTCCACTTTTGGCCTGTTTGTGAGTGTATGTCAGGGTGTTTTCACTGTCTCACTGGTATCCTGCTTGCCAGGGCCCAGTGCTCATAGTGAAAACCCTATGTTTTCAGTATGTTTGTTATGTGTCACTGGGACCCTGCTAGTCAGGACCCCAGTGCTCATAAGGTTGTGGCCTATATGTATGTGTTCCCTGTGTGGTGCCTAACTGTCTCACTGAGGCTCTGCTAACCAGAACCTCAGTGGTTATGCTCTCTCTTTACAAATTGTCACTAACAGGCTAGTGACCAATTTTACCAATTTACATTGGCTTACTGGAACACCCTTATAATTCCCTAGTATATGGTACTGAGGTACCCAGGGTATTGGGGTTCCAGGAGATCCCTATGGGCTGCAGCATTTCTTTTGCCACCCATAGGGAGCTCTGACAATTCTTACACAGGACTGCCACTGCAGCCTGAGTGAAATAACGTCCACGTTATTTCACAGCCATTTTACACTGCACTTAAGTAACTTATAAGTCACCTATATGTCTAACCTTTACCTGGTAAAGGTTAGGTGCAAAGTTACTTAGTGTGAGGGCACCCTGGCACTAGCCAAGGTGCCCCCACATTGTTCAGGGCCAATTCCCCGGACTTTGTGAGTGCGGGGACACCATTACACGCGTGCACTACATATAGGTCACTACCTATATGTAGCTTCACAATGGTAACTCCGAATATGGCCATGTAACATGTCTATGATCATGGAATTGCCCCCTCTATACCATCCTGGCATAGTTGGCACAATCCCATGATCCCAGTGGTCTGTAGCACAGACCCTGGTACTGCCAAACTGCCCTTCCTGGGGTTTCACTGCAGCTGCTGCTGCTGCCAGCCCCTCAGACAGGCAGCTGCCCTCCTGGGGTCCAGCCAGGCCTGGCCCAGGATGGCAGAACAAAGGACTTCCTCTGAGAGAGGGTGTGACACCCTCTCCCTTTGGAAAATGGTGTGAAGGCAGGGGAGGAGTAGCCTCCCCCAGCCTCTGGAAATGCTTTCTTGGGTACAGATGTGCCCAATTCTGCATAAGCCAGTCTACACCGGTTCAGGGACCCCTTAGCCCTGCTCTGGCGCGAAACTGGACAAAGGAAAGGGGAGTGACCACTCCCCTGACCTGTACCTCCCCTGGGAGGTGCCCAGAGCTCCTCCAGTGTGCTCCAGACCTCTGCCATCTTGGAAACAGAGGTGCTGCTGGCACACTGGACTGCTCTGAGTGGCCAGTGCCACCAGGTGACGTCAGAGACTCCTTGTGATAGGCTCCTTCAGGTGTTGCTAGCCTATCCTCTCTCCTAAGTAGCCAAACCCTCTTTTCTGGCTATTTAGGGTCTCTGTCTCTTGGGATTCCTTAGATAACGAATGCAAGAGCTCATCCGAGTTCCTCTGCATCTCTCTCTTCTCCTTCTGCCAAGGAATCGACTGCTGACCGCGCTGGAAGCCTGCAAACCTGCAACATAGTAGCAAAGACGACTACTGCAACTCTGTAACGCTGATCCTGCCGCCTTCTCGACTGTTTTCCTGCTTGTGCATGCTGTGGGGGTAGTCTGCCTCCTCTCTGCACCAGAAGCTCCGAAGAAATCTCCCGTGGGTCGACGGAATCTTCCCCCTGCAACCGCAGGCACCAAAAAGCTGCATTACCGGTCCCTTGGGTCTCCTCTCAGCACGACGAGCGAGGTCCCTCGAATCCAGCGACTCTGTCCAAGTGACCCCCACGGTCCAGTGACTCTTCAGTCCAAGTTTGGTGGAGGTAAGTCCTTGCCTCACCTCGCTGGGCTGCATTGCTGGGAACCGCGACTTTTGCAGCTACTCCGGCCCCTGTGCACTTCCGGCGGAAATCCTTTGTGCACAGCCAAGCCTGGGTCCACGGCACTCTAACCTGCATTGCACGACTTTCTAAGTTGGTCTCCGGCGACGTGGGACTCCTTTGTGCGACTTCGGGTGAGCACCGTTTCACGCATCCTCGTAGTGCCTGTTTCTGGCACTTCTCCGGGTGCTACCTGCTGCTGAGAGGGCTCCTTGTCTTGCTCGACGTCCCCTCTCTCTCCTGGTCCAATTTGCGACCTCCTGGTCCCTCCAGGGCCACAGCAGCGTCCAAAAACGCTAACCGCACGATTTGCAGCTAGCAAGGCTTGTTGGCGTTCTTTCGGCGGGAAAACACTTCTGCACGACTCTCCACGGCGAGAGGGATCCGTCCACCAAAGGGGAAGTCTCTAGCCCTTTTCGTTCCTGCAGAAACCTCAGCTTCTTCTGTCCAGTAGAAGCTTCTTTGCACCCGCAGCTGGCATTTCCTGGGCATTTGCACATCTCCGACTTGCTTGTGACTTTTGGACTTGGTCCCCTTGTTCCACAGGTACCCTAGATTGGAAATCCACAGTTGTTGCATTGTTGGTTTGTGTCTTTCCTGCATTATTCCTCTAACACGACTTCTTTGTCCTTAGGGGAACTTTAGTGCACTTTGCACTCACTTTTCACCCACTTGGGGAGGGTTATTTTTCTAACTCTCACTATTTTCTAATAGTCCCAGCGACCCTCTACAAGGTCACATAGGTTTGGGGTCCATTCGTGGTTCGCATTCCACTTTTGGAGTATATGGTTTGTGTTGCCCCTATCCCTATGTTTCCCCATTGCATCCTATTGTAACTATACATTGTTTGCACTGTTTTCTAAGACTATACTGCATATTTTTGCTATTGTGTATATATATCTTGTGTATATTTCCTATCCTCTCACTGAGGGTACACTCTAAGATACTTTGACATATTGTCATAAAAATAAAGTACCTTTATTTTTAGTATAACTGTGTATTGTGTTTTCTTATGATATTGTGCATATGACACTAAGTGGTACTGTAGTAGCTTCACACGTCTCCTAGTTCAGCCTAAGCTGCTCTGCTAAGCTACCATTATCTATCAGCCTAAGCTGCTAGACACCCTATACACTAATAAGGGATAACTGGGCCTGGTGCAAGGTGCAAGTACCCCTTGGTACTCACTACAAGCCAGTCCAGCCTCCTACAACATGTTATACCTGAACGACCTGCATCATCCCAGATCTTCCATGTGGTCTCCCTGCGACAATGTGGCCGCTTACGTGGCGGGACGGTTATGAAAACCCCTTGACAAGAAGGTGAGAGCCAGACTTCGGGCTGAATATCCCTCTCTGTCTCTGGATGGGAATGTAGCTTTGACCCTAGAGCTGGACACAAGCATGGCCACCTTCCTGGCCAAATTATATATGTGATCCCATGAAAGGTATTGACCGCACCTGGCGGTCATGTCAGGGCAAATTACTAGACACTGCAAGAGCCCTGCCCAAGATCTTAGATATGTCAGAGTATGTGTAACAGTTGGGTTCGCTAATCTCCCCAGAGATTCTGTCTGGATGGGCGCAAAGTGCAATCACCTTATTCGGAAACGCAAACTGTGCGCTTTCTGTAGAAGGGTGATGTTCTTTGTTGATTAAAGTGAACCCCAAGTTAGGCGACTTAGCCTTCTCTGAGGCAGGCCCCTCTTCTCAGGGAGGGTTTTTGGCAAGCCTTTTATTGAAGACCTCGGAAAATTTGTCACCACCTTCAGTTAGCTAGACAAGGCTCAGTCCTCTATTAAAAAGATCTTTTTGGCAAAGTTTTTCAAGGGGGCCGGATGTGGCAGAGGGCGCTCATCTGGCTGCTTCACCACCAATGCCCATCAGAGAGCCCAAGGCTCCTGGGCAGGACAGTGGCAAGATCCGAATAAGTACGGCAAATTCTACCCTTCCTGGCATTAGCAGTAGATCGGGGAATTGCTGTCCAAAGGGGCAATCTCTACAGCGACTCCATCCCAGGGTTTTCCCAGGCAATCTGTTTTTGGTACACAAGTGAGATGGCAGACATCGCCCAGTCATAAATCTCCAGGATTTCAACGCTCATGAATCGCCACTTCAAGAAGGAGGGCATTCACTTGTTATGCGACCTCCGCAGGCCAGGGGACTGGCCAGTAAGACTGGACCACAAGGCCTCCTATTTGACTGTCTCCATTTTCCCAACGCATCGCAGATTCCTGCAGTTTGAATCGAACCACCAGGTGTTCGAGTTTCTGACTATACCCTTTGGTCTGTTGGTTGCTCCCTGGTGCTTAACTAAGATGCTCAAACTGTGATAGAACATCTTCAGGGCCAAGGAGTGCGTCTGATTGTCTATCTGGACGATATCCTCCTGATGAATTATTGCCCACGGGTGTTGTCGCCTCAGCAGAAGTGGATCTGTTGGAGCAATTGGGCTTCGTAATCAACGAGAAGAAGTCGTTCCTAGTCCCGGCGCAGCACACGATCTTCCTGGGCTTCTTCGTGGACACCAAAGAATCTATCTTGAGCCTGCCTGCCAAGAAGATGGCAAAGATTTGGCACAAACTCAGGAAAGCCTTAGCACAACAACCTACGTCACTCAGACAGCTGTCCAGATCGGTGGGCCTGCTCGCATTTTGCATCCAGGTGATCTTCTCGGGCCCCCTCCACTACAGGATGCTTCAGAGGCTAAAGGTAGTTCACATCCGCGTGGGACTCAGGTACTCTGAATCTGTCCCGCATTCGGAAGACGCATGAGAGGAGATGAGATGCTAGCTCTCCCCCATGAAACCCTGGAACGAGAGAGCGATCTTTGGATCCAGTCTGGACATAGTCATAGAGTCTGACGCCAGCAAATCAGGCTGGTGCTCCAGATGTCAGATGTTTCAACAGACAGAAAGTGGTCTTCAGAGGAAAGAGCTATGCACATCAACTGCCTGGAGCTGCTGGTGGGTTCCTTCGCAGTCCGGTATTGGACCAAAGACATAGCGAGCTGCTGAGTACTCCTGAAAATGGACAATATCTTGGCTGTATGGTACATAGGTCACCTGGGAAGCTCGCGCTCCATGACACTGGCAGACTTGGCAAAGGAGCACTGGCAGTATTGCCTGGCTCTCCAAATTTCAGTGATGGCGGAATATCTCCCAGGAGCATCCATTGAAGTGGCAGATTGGCATTCAGTGCCTGACAATTGCATCTGGAAGTCTTTCGAAAACTGGAGAGGGTCTGGGGTCCCTTCTCTGCAGACCTGTTTGCATCCCGCCTGAATCATCAAGTGAACAGATTCTTCAGTTGGAGGCCGGATCCTCTGGCGTTGGTAACAGATACATTCCTGCAAGACTGGGCACTGGAGAAGGAAATGCCTTTTTCCCATTCATTAAGCCCATGCGCCTGTCATCTCAAGTCAGGAGGCAGAAGGCAGAATTGGTGTTGGTGACACTGTTTTGGAGATCTTCAATCTGTCTACCCCGCAGGAACGATTTTCTCCATGACGATTAAGGGAATTTGCATCAGAAGATTCTGGATGGATCACTCTGTCTCATGGCCTGGTGAATTACCGGAGTAGATGCACCATCAGAGGCCTTTCAAAGGAAGCTGAACAACTCCTATCAAGAGCTTGGGTGAACAGCATGAATAAGAGATATCAATCCTCTTGGAGATGATGACATTTGTTGGTTTCTTCAGAGGGAAGAAGATCCTGTAGAATCCAAAATTGTTCATCTTCTGGATTTCTTGCCGGCTTTGGTGTCCTAAGGGTTGGCCTATCGGTCAGTTTACATCTTTCACTCTACTATTTTGGCCAGACACTCCCCAGTGTATGGTTCCCCATTTGGAGACCACCCTTTGGTTCGCAAACTTATGAGAGGTATTAGACTTTCTGTCCCCCCAGCTCCCTCTGGGGCATAAATAAGGTCCTCAACTTGTTTCTTTCAAGGTCGCAAAATAAATATCTCTCCAGGAAACAGTTGTCGGGGAAACTGGTCTTATTATTATGCCTTATATGCTGTAAATGGGTATTGGATGTACAAGCCTTCGACGTTATAGTTAGAGTATTTACCCCCAATGGGGTTACTTTCCATGTTTCAAGACCTAAATCCAATGTAAAGGCGATTTTTTTATCCTGCTTTCCAAGACAGACCAAAGCTGTGTTTGGTAGAGTGTATCAAGGCTTATCAGGCCATCGCAGAAGAGATCCCGCCAGCCGGAGAGACTACTCATTTCTCTATGTAAGCCATACATGGCGGTTTCTTCCTCCACCCTAGATGGGTGTGCTTTGTTATGCAAGAAGCTGATATTGATGCATTAATATTTGGGGTCCATTTGCCAAGAGGAGCCATGGCTTCTAAAGCTTACTCTTCAGGGGCCTGACTGGAGGACATTCTAAAAGCAGCTGATTGGTCAACGTTAAATCCTTTTATTTTAAACAGGTGACCCACATTGCCATTTCAGTTTTAAATAAGCTTTGAAAAAGCATAATCCTCGCCTCCAGACCTGACATAGAATGAAAAATATCCTATCTTTAGTAACGGAAAGTTTAATTTCTATTAAGGATACAGCGGCGAGGATTATTCTTTCTCCCCCACAGATTTTCAGATTAGAGTGACATTAAAGGTTTCATATGGTATAAGTATCTCTACTTTTACAGTTATTTGATGTTCAGAAATCTTGCTGTTGCAGATATATTTTCTGCCTTATTTCAATATTTTGCTAAGGTTTCCTAAGGTTGGAATCCTTATGAGCTTTTTGAAGGGTGAGTTTTTACTTTTACCCTGTGTACTCTTATAGGGAATGATGGTTCTAAACAATAATGAACATGAGGAAGGTCCTAGTTCAAGGCTGATATCGCAAAAAGAAAGAGGGGTATTGAACAGAGCAGAAGGACTTTGTGCACTGGACTCCTGTCTGATTGCTTGTTATTTTTGTAGTACTTTCCTTGTTTTTTTGGGAAAAGTAGTTTTTTTTGTCTCTATTAGCACTGTTGGGCTGCTGACCTAATAAAGTGGAGAACGAAGAGCATAATCCTCGCCTCTGCGTCCTTAATAGAATTGAAATTTTCTGTAACTAAAACTAGGAATTTTTTCATTCACATTATATGTTTCTTGCTGAATTTGTAAAAGCAGAACGAGTTCTCTTCAGGGGCCTTCTAGCCATGTTATGTTACGTGTATTTGTTCATCGGGTGTCTCCAACCTCTTCTGTAATAAGAGCTACTTATGTTCAATGAAAATCGGCTCGAGCTAGACCAAATCAGACAAGTTAATGTTATTGTTGGCAGTGATCATCTCTGTGCATAACATACGGTTCTTAGTAATGTAAAAAAAGGCTTTGTCTCTTTGGAATGTCTTTACATAATTGATATATAATAACCATAGTTTCACAAGTTGGCACAAAGGTAATTAAAGTAATAATTTTATCACTCAAATATCAGCTTTAAGACCTATTTTAAAAATATGATTATTTTTTTCTAAACATCAGCTTATGAATTTTGAAAATATGCACATTTTCATCTCAAAAACACACTTTTCAATTTTGGAATAAAAATTGTAGAAATGTGTTATACACACTATCCTAAGCTAGGGTATCCTGGCGCAGAGCAGGTGTATATGGTATATCCTGCTTTAGGATTGGTTGGTAATTTGAAAAGCCAGATCTTCAGCTTCTTGTGGAATTCAAGAGCGGAGGAGGCAGCTCAGATGTGGAGTGGGAGGCCGCAGGATTAAGCAAAAATAATATTGTACATGACATGTTTATTCCAGTGGCATACTTAAACTAAAGTGTACCTTCTCTTTCAGAAGAGCCAATTCTTGGCCTCTGTTAGATCGCATCTTCTGGGTGATTTTATGTACCTTTGTTATTTATCTTCTGTTTGAGGTCAACTCATGTGCTCCTCCTGGATTGTTGTTTGGGTCCTTTTTGTCAAGGTATCACCACTTTATGGGGGCTGCAGGACTGAGTGCCTGTGTTCCTCGTTGCTGTAGGTTTTGGGTGATCCATTTCCCCTGCAGTACAGATGATGCTGAGTGTGCCAACCACGTCCTTGATTTCTTTCATCTCTAAGCTCTTCCCCTCCCCAAAATTCCATCTCGGGCTGTCACACTTCAACTGTTCTGGCAACTTCCGGGATGTGAGATGTGATGTCATTTAACATGTCACAAGTGATATAATATTTGAGGACATAAGCAGTGCATGATGAGGTGCTAGTTATAGTTGGTTCGCTAAACTGTAACTAGCAAATTTCAGTTTTTTTGGGGGGGAGGGGTTTAAGCATTAGTTTTTTTCTCGGATTTCAGCACCTAACTATAGCACCAGTTTAACCTTAGGATTTTTTTTATTGAGTTTCTCTGTTTCTTTAACTATATTCTAAGGTGAACATACACCAAACTCCTTGACTTACCTGTGGCCAACTACCTCACTGGGTATGTCCTTTAGCTTTGGATGGGGTTGGACTCAGGTGTGGTCTCTGGCCTTACCCTGTGCCCAACCCACTGCGGGCAGCCAACCCCACTACTTCACACACCCTTCAACAGTGCGCAGCGGTAGTTTACCATGCTCTTAACCCACTGCAGATGGCGAACCGTCACTGCGCACGGCCAGTGATGACCTCAGTGGTTCCAGTGCTGAAAGCACATTGCTGGTGACCAAACATAAAGGTGCGCTCACCTTGCCACTTTATCTACCCTTTTTTATTTGGGACTAAGAGATCAATTCTTGTAATGAGGGCCACAGCATTTTCTCAGAGGTTGTGGCCAGCCAGTCAGATGTCTTTGTTACCTTGGTATAGGTACCATTGTACCAAAATGGTTGATGGGAGTAAACGCTCCCACAAACAATCAGAAGAGGCTGTTTTTAGAATTATTTGGTACAGATATCTCTAACTTCCTGATATCTCTAACATGTTTTGAGGGTTAACCCTTTCCTGCCCTTCTCAACCTACTCTTTAGCCCTTTAGCTGCTGGGCCTTTTCCCCTCACTGCCAAGCCCTTTTTTGGCTATTTGGGGTAGTTTGTGCCCATAACTTTTTGTCCACATAAGCGTTCCATGACAAATTTGTGTCCTTTTTCCCCAGCATCCTGGGGATTCTAAAGGTATCCTGATTTTGTGGGTTCCCCTCGAGGAGACCAAGAAATTAGCCAAAATAGAGCTAACATTTGGGGTTTTTGGGGAAAATGAGAAAAAAGTGCTGCAGAAGAAAGCATCTAGTTTTTTTCCCTGCAAATGGGATCAATGAAAGGTTTGTAGTGCTAAAATCACACTTTTGCCGATATGGAACAGGCAGACCTGAAATCAGAAAAACACATTTTTGAACACAGTTTTGGCATTTTACTGGGACATACCCCATTTTTACAATTTGTTTGTGCTCATCAGAGTCCTGACTCATCCTGTATAATTGCCAAGTGAACCTTTACTAATGCCTTCTGCTATTAGCTACTTGAAGCTCAAGAAACATGTATTTTATGTGCTTTCAGCGCATTTACTGTGCTAAATCTAACTTCTTTCAGTTTATGGATGCAAGTTGGGGGTGTTCCAGTATGCCTTGTGAGGCCTATTCCTTGAACTGAGCAAGCATTTCTGCAATTGAAACTAAGGCAGATATGATGGTGAATACTACCTAAGGTCTCCAAAGTAAAAGCCAAACAAATATCCTGTGGGACTCATTCACCAACACTTTTGCTTTGAAAGTGAAGCTACAAATTGAGTTTGCACATGGTCAAACAAGTAGAAATGTTGGTGAATATGTCCCACAGGACATTTGTTTGACTTATTACACTTACTCTGATTCTTGTTGGCAATCATGCTGGTCCTTGTGTAGCATACATAAGTTCCCCAACAGGCACTTCAAAATTCAGTCACGCCTTTATCATTTTGCCACACAGGGTACTCTGTGACAATGTGGCATATGTTCTGTCCACTAGAATGTGCAGTGTGGGGACAATATTGCACGTTAATCGAACAGAACACCTACCACGTTCTGACGGCGGATAAAGGTGTTGAGCAGGCTATAAGGTAGTCCATGATTTCCAGAAGTAGATAAACTAAAATTATGTGGATTCTTGAATAATGAAGCAGTGGCCCATGCACAGCCTCTGAAAGGTTTACCCAATGACAGCTCTACCTCAGTCGATTTCCAAGAACTTTGCTTTAGTATGATACAATGTAAATTAAGTAGGGAAGCAGAGGCCTGGCTGATAGAAGGACTGGGGACAGTCATAACCACTCTTCTGCTGCTTTCCATGCTTCAAGCACACTTTACAGCGGCAAACTGGATGATTCTTTTTGGGTGCTTTAGGAATGTGATCAGCAGCATGTCGCTCCTGCAGCCTTGCCACATCCTCCAGAACATATAAAGTGGAGGCTGCTGCTTCTGTAGCAACAGTGGGGCTTTCAATCACAGACAACTGGAAGTCAAGGAAAGACATGAGTCTTACTTGGTTGTCTGACAATAAATAACATACGCATTGCATGTTGCCATCTGGATCAGATGGGTAAACAGTGTCTTGTACGAGTTCTACAACACACATTGTATGGTTAAAGAACCTGGTCGTTCTTGCCCACTATGCCCATGTACTTATTGTAACCAAGTATACAAGTGGGCTTGTGGACTTCGGCCATCTGACCCCAAACCGTGATGACAGAAGTGCTCTCATCATGAATTGTAGTGAGCACATTTACATCATGCCTATTCGAGAACTTGACTGTGAGCAGTTCGTTAGAATGCAAAGCAGTACTCCAGGATTTCTGGAGCTTTTTGCAAACAAGCTCCTGTGGGAATCCTTTTCGGTTACAACAAACTGTACCGCAGGCCATAGTGCCAGCTTTGTAGAGCTGAATGAACAGCTCTACTCCTGTATAGAGATTGCCCACATAAAGGTTAAAACCTTTGTGGACGAGTGGCTGGACAAGCTCCGATACAGTTTTCCCTGTAACCCCTAGCGTGGGAGGACAGCCTACAGGGTTTAGCGTGGAGTCCTTTCCTGTATACACTCTGAAGCTGTACACATAGCCAGAAGAGCTCTCACACAGCATGTACAGCTTGATGCCATAGTGAGTTCTTTTGCTCGCAATGTACTGTCTGAACTGTAGGAAAGTACCATCTTGCCTGGCATGTTACCCCCATATTTCACTGTATATATGTTGTTTTAGTTGTATGTGTCACTGGGACCCTGCCAGCCAGGGCCCCAGTGCTCATAAAGTGTGCCCTGTATGTGTTACCTGTGTTATGACTAACTGTCTCACTGAGGCTCTGCTAATCAGAACCTCAGTGGTTATGCTCTCTCATTTCTTTCCAAATTGTCACTAACAGGCTAGTGACCAATTTCACCAATTTACATTGGCATACTGGAACACCCTTATAATTCCCTAGTATATGGTACTGAGGTACCTAGGGTATTGGGGTTCCAGGAGATCCCTATGGGCTCCAGCATTTCTTTTGCCACCCATAGGGAGCTCTGACAATTCTTACACAGGCCTGCCACTGCAGCCTGAGTGAAATAACGTCCACGTTATTTCACAGCCATTTACCACTGCATTTAAGTAACTTATAAGTCACCCATATGTCTAACCTTTACCTGGTAAAGGTTGGGTGCTAAGTTACTTAGTGTGTGGGCACCCTGGCACTAGCCAGGGTGCCCCCACATTGTTCAGGGCAAATTCCCCGGACTTTGTGAGTGCGGGGACACCATTACACGCGTGCACTACACGTAGGTCACTACCTATGTGTAGCTTCACAATGGTAACTCCGAACATGGCCATGTAACATGTCTAAGATCATGGAATTGCCCCCCAATGCCATCCTGGTATTGGGGAGACAATCCCATGATTCCCCGGGTCTCTAGCACAGACCCGGGTACTGCCAAACTGCCTTTTCAGGGGTTTCACTGCAGCTGCTGCTGCTGCCAACCCCTCAGACAGGTTTCTGCCCTCCTGGGGTCCAGCCAGGCTTGGCCCAGGAAGGCAGAACAAAGGACTTCCTCAGAGAGAGGGTGTTACACCCTCTCCCTTTGGAAAAAGGTGTTAAGGCAGGGGAGGAGTAGCCTCCCCCAGCCTCTGGAAATGCTTTCATGGGCAGAGATGGTGCCCATTTCTGCATAAGCCAGTCTACACCAGTTCAGGGATCCCCCAGCCCTGCTCTGGCGCAAAACTGGACAAAGGGAAGGGGAGTGACCACTCCCCTGACCTGCACCTCCCCTGGGAGGTGCCCAGAGCTCCTCCAGTGTGCTCCAGACCTCTGCCATCTTGGAAACAGAGGGGCTGCTGGCACACTGGACTGCTCTGAGTGGCCAGGGCCAGCAGGTGACGTCAGAGACTCCTTCTGATAGGCTCTTACCTGTGTTGCTAGCCTATCCTCTCACCTAGGTAGCCAAACCTCCTTTTCTAGCTATTTAGGGTCTCTGCTTTGGGGAATTCTTTAGATAACGAATGCAAGAGCTCATCAGAGTTCCTCTGCATCTCTCTCTTCACCTTCTGCCAAGGAATCGACTGCTGACTGCGCTGGAACCCTGCAAAACTGCAACAAAGTAGCAAAGACGACTACTGTGACCTTGTAACGCTGATCCTGCCGCCTTCTCGACTGTTTTCCTGGTGGTGCATGCTGTGGGGGTAGTCTGCCTCCTCTCTGCACTAGAAGCTCCGAAGAAATCTCCTGTGGGTCGACGGAATCTTCCCCCTGCAACCGCAGGCACCAAAGAACTGCTTCACCGGTCCTCTGGGTCTCCTCTCAGCACGACGAGCGAGTTCCCTTGAACTCAGCAACTCTGTCCAAGTGACTCCCACAGTCCAGTGACTCTTCATTCCAAGTTTGGTGGAGGTAAGTCCTTACCTCCCCACGCTAGACTGCATTGCTGGGAACCGCGTGTTTTGCAGCTACTCCGGCTCCTGTGCACTCTTCCAGGATTTCCTTTGTGCACAGCCAAGCCTGGGTCCCCGGCACTCTAACCTGCAGTGCACGACCTCCTGAGTTGTCCTCTGGCGTCGTGGGACCTTCCTTTGTGACTTCAGGTGAGCTCCGGTTCACTCCACTTCGTAGTGCCTGTTCCGGCACTTCTGCGGGTGCTGCTTGCTTCTGAGAGGGCTCCTTGTCTTGCTGGGCGCCCCCTCTGTCCCCTCACGCAATTGGCGACATCCTGGTCCCTCCTGGGCCACAGCAACATCCAAAAACCCTAACCGCGACCTTTGCAGCTAGCAAGGCTTGTTGGCGGTCTTTCTGCACGGAAACACTTCTGCACGACTCTTCATGACGTGGGACATCCATCCTCCAAAGAGGAAGTTTCTAGCCCTTGTCGTTCTTGCAGAATCCACAGCTTCTACCATCCGGTGGCAGCTTCTTTGCACCCACAGCTGGCATTTCCTGGGCATCTGCCCACTCCCGACTTGATCGTGACTCTTGGACTTGGTCCCCTTGTTCCACAGGTACTCTCGTCAGGAAATCCATTGTTGTTGCATTGCTGGTGTTGTTGTTTCTGGCAGAATTCCCCTATCACGACTTCTGTGCTCTTTGTGGAACTTAGGTGCACTTTGCACCCACTTTTCAGGGTCTTGGGGTTGGCTATTTTTCTAACCCTCACTGTTTTCTTACAGTCCCAGCAACCCTCTACAAGGTCACATAGGTTTGGGGTCCATTCGTGGTTCGCATTCCACTTCTAGAGTATATGGTTTGTGTTGCCCCTATCCCTATGTGCCCCCATTGCATTCTATTGTGACTATACATTGTTTGCACTGTTTTCTATTGCTATTACTGCATATTTTGGTATTGTGTACATATATCTTGTGTATATTTGCTATCCTCATACTGAGGGTACTCACTGAGATACTTTGGCATATTGTCATAAAAATAAAGTACCTTTATTTTTAGTATATCTGTGTATTGTGTTTTCTTGTGATATTGTGCATATGACACTAGTGGTACTGTAGGAGCGTCACTCATCTCCTAGTTCAGCCTAAGCTGCTCTGCTAAGCTACCTTTTCTATCAGCCTAAGCTGCTAGACACCCCTCTACACTAATAAGGGATAACTGGACCTGGTGCAAGGTGTAAGTACCCCTTGGTACCCACTACAAGCCAGTCCAGCCTCCTAGATGAACAGCAGCCGCCCTTTATACAGCATCAAGGACTCATTGACTGCTATGTTCTCTCCAGGAGTATAGCTCTCTATATGTTCCACAACAGGCTGAGTTTTGAACAACCTGTCATTGTCTGGATGGTCCTGGGGCAATGCAGCAGAATTGTCATTGAAATGCAGCATACAATGCAATAGCATAAAATGATCTCTGCTCATGTATGGTGCGAAGAGACCCTAATGGGTGAGTACCAGTGCTCTAAACACACTGATTGATTGATTGATTAAAGATGGGGGTTACCCAAACCGTGTGAGTCGTCCAGTAGGACTGTATGGTGGGTCTCTGCACTAACCCCATTTTGAGCGTAAAGCCCAAAAATATCTTCAACTCCGCTAGCAAAGTGGGAGTCTACTGGCGTGCACTAGAATGGGCCCCTAGAGTGCCTCCATGCTCCCTCAGAAATTCTTCTGTACGCAAGTTTGTTTGCTGCACTATTTGTGGAAGGGAGTCAACACCCAAAAAGGGATGGACGTAGTGGACTGGCAAAAAGTTGATCGTATCGACTTTACATCCAGCGTCACTGGTAAAAGGTGGAATCTGGGGCTAAACTATGGTGGGGGGCTGCCAAAAGAGCACTCTGTCCGTGCTTGCCACTGCACTCACCTGCTCTCTGCGTTGGGCTAACCCGCTGTTGTCCTGCTGCACAGGCTGTGCTTGTGAAGGGACAACACGACTGTCCACATCGTCTCTCTTAGAATCACTGGAAGAGGTGTCGTCAGACGGGACTCTGTGGACTGTAAAATCACTCCCAGATTCTGCTCCATTGTCCTCTTCCTCAGTTGCTGTCTCAGTCTCTGAACCTGCCTTAGAGCTGTCCCCATATCCTGAGTTACGGCTTGAGTAGCAGTCATTCAGCAAGACGCCATCTCTGCTACTGGCTGAACTGTCCCTCTAAAACACTAGCCTGGACAGCAGATATGTTGTCAGCAAAATTTTGCGTGTGTGTGTGATGTATGCAACAATAAATGTTAGTCACCTTACTTTTGCTTTCTCCTTCAATCAGCAGGTTCAATAAAGACACTAAAAAGAACAAAAAAGGCGCACTATTACTTTACTTTGACACATACCCATCATCACAGCCTTTAGTGCTAGTGGTGCCCAGTGTGACAATCATTTTTGGCACTCTTGTCCCATGACCTCCTCCTTGTATTCCCTCACTACCACCCAACAAAAGTGCCCTTCATCTCTCAGTAGCTCCCCTCGCACATACATTTCATTTGTTTTAAAGCGTAGGTAACGGCTGGTTTTACCAATCCACTTAGCTATTCACATAAAATACAGATCTATTCCCTGCAGCAGGCATATAAACCTAATGCGGTACTTTATGGTGTCAAAACCGCCACTAGACAAAAGTCTCTTTCTCTTGTAGAAACATAATCACAAGATATTACTTGATATTTTCATTGCTGCCTGACAGTTATCTATGCCTGAGAGGTAGATATATATCTATATACATAGATATATGGTGGTCATTACAACCCTGGCGGTCGGTGTTAAAGCGGTGGTAAGACCGCCAACAGGCCGGCGGAAAAAAAAATTGAATTACGACCGTGGCGGAAACCGCCAACAAAGACAGCCACACTCCGACTGCCACGGCGGTACAAACAAACAGCATGGCGGTCACCGCCAACAGACAGGCAGGGGACAATGTACCGCATACAGTATCACAACCTACCAATCCCCCACCTTTTCCGGGGCGGATTCACCGCGAAGAAAAACATGGCGGAAACAGGACTTCGAAGTGAAAACGCTCACCTCTACACACCCCACGAGGAACCAGGACACCATGGAACCAGAGCTGCACATTTTCCCTGCCCTTATCTTCTTGCTCCCCTACCAGGAGCACGAACGCCGGCGGCAAAGACCACGGTGAGTACTGCACCTACGACACAGGGGAGGGGGGGAGGGAAAAAAAAGTGACACACACACGCAACACCCCCACTCCCACCCTCACCCACAACAAATTACACACAAATACAGCATGATACATTACAGTTACACCCCCCAAAACCCCTGGAAGAATGCAAAGACAAAAGGAATTGAGTGTAATCATTGTAATATATCAAAATCCAGTAGGCAAAAATATATATACACTATTAACAAATATATACACCAAGAATAGTAGTCCAGGTATTGCTTCATTGAAGTCCGTGGAACACTGGGCCCACACGGCATGGGCGAGGCCCACACCCAATACCCGAACATGACGGAGAGAACACTGCAGGGGCATCAGATAGCAATAAAACAGACACCTCAGGGGGAAGGGAAAGGGGGGGCACCTCAGCCGGTTGAGTGCACGACCCCAAATCCACGAGGGGGCCCCATGCCCACTGTCCAATCCTGGGGAGTGCAAAGCCACAGTCTCTCAAGTCTCTATAGTGGGTGGTCTGCCTGCTGTCCAATTCTGGGGAGTGCAAAGCCACAGTCTCTCAAGTCTCTGCAGTGGGTGGGTTGCCCACTGTTCAATCCTGGGGAGTGCAAAGCCACAGTCTCTCAAGTCTCTACAGTGGGTGGGTTGCCCACTGTTCAATCCTGGGGAGTGCAAAGCCACAGTCTCTCAAGTCTCTACAGTGGGTGGTTTGCCCACTGTCCAATCCTGGGGAGTGCAAAGCCACAGTCTCTCAAATCTCTGCAGTGGGTGGTTTGCCCACTGTTCAATCCTGGGGAGTGCAAAGCCACAGTCTCTCAAGTGGATAACAGTCTCCACTGGTTCTGGAGGGGGCTTTGTGCCCAGAGTGCATCATCCTGCCAAGGACAGAGGTAGTGGATGCCTTTCTCCACTGGTTCTGGAGGGGCCTTTGTGCACAGAGTGCATCATCCTGCCAAGGACAGAGGTAGTGGATGTAAATCTCAACTGGTTCTGGAGGGGGCTTTGTGCCCAGAGTGCTTCATCCTGCCAAGGACAGAGTCAGTGGATGTAAATCTCCACTGGTTCTGGAGGGGGCTTTGTGCCCAGAGTGCTTCATCCTGCCAAGGACAGAGGTGTAGTGGATGTAAATCTCCACTGGTTCTGGAGGGGGCTTTGTGCCCAGAGTGCTTCATCCTGCCAAGGACAGAGGTAGTGGATGTAAATCTCCACTGTTTCTGGAGGGGGCTTTGTGCCCAGAGTGCTTCATCCTGCCAAGGACAGAGGTAGTGGATGCCTTTCTCCACTGGTTCTGGAGGGGGCTTTGTGCCCAGAGTGCTTCATCCTGCCAAGGACAGAGGTGTAGTGGATGTAAATCTCCACTGGTTCTGGAGGGGGCTTTGTGCCCAGAGTGCATCATCCTGCCAAGGACAGAGGTAGTGGATGTAAATCTCCACTGTTTCTGGAGGGGGCTTTGTGCCCAGAGTGCTTCATCCTGCCAAGGACAGAGGTAGTGGATGCCTTTCTCCACTGGTTCTGGAGGGGGCTTTGTGCCCAGAGTGCTTCATCCTGCCAAGGACAGAGTTAGTGGATGTAAATCTCCACTGGTTCTGGAGGGGGCTTTGTGCCCAGAGTCCTTCATCCTGCCAAGGACAGAGGTAGTGGATGCCTCTCTCCACTGGTTCTGGAGGGGGCTTTGTGCCCAGAGTCCTGGGCAGCGGGGCTGATGGCGGTCTTCTCCGCCTTGCTGCTCTTCCTAGACTTGCTGAGTTTCTTGTGCCCCTTCCCCACCTTGGAAGGTGTCGAAGCTGAATCTACACTCCCACCTGTACCCCTGGGAGCGACTTTGGTGGCTGGAGTCTTCCCTCTCTCCCGCCGGGCACTGGCCAACTTCTGATGCTTGACAGGTGGGGGACTGTCCGTGCTGTGGCTCCTTGCCACACTGGCTGCCCAGCTGCCTAGTGCACTCCAGAATCCGGTGACTACTGGCACCACTGGTCCCAGAGAAGTTGTGGCTGAGGTGCTAGGTTGGGACCTGGAGAGTCGGGCCCTAGGATACTGACGGGGTGGGGGAGGTGAGGGAAATAGGTCAAGGGTGGACAGGAAAAGTTTTTGGGGAACACTGGGACGGGCAGCTGGAGGGGGTTTGGGAGTGGAGGAAGAGGTTGTGGTTGTAGGAGGTGTTCGTTTGGTGACTTTGGGTGAAGGTGCATGCGCTGGAGGGTGGGTGGGTGTGTTCCTGTGTTCGTGTATCTTGGGAGGGGGCATCACAGACACACTGGGAGAGGACACAGGGGACGTGTGAATGGTAGTGGGGGTGGTGACTGCACGTGAGTGGGGTGTGGTGGTGTGTGTGCTGGTGATGGAAGTAGTGGCTGTAGATGTAGTGCATGCAGGTGGGAGTAGAGACTAGACTGGGAGGGAGGAGGGAGACGAGGAGGATGGGGACACAGTGGAGGCAGTGGATGTTGGTGTGTCTGCATGTGTGTGATGCTTGCGTGAGTGCCTGTGTGATGTATGGTGCTTATGTTTGCCTGAGCTTCCCTTGTGTGTTGACGTGTGTGCATGCTGGTCTGATGGTGTGCTTGGTGTAGGCTGAGGTACAGCGGTGTGGGTCTGGGTGGAGGTAGTTGGAGGGGGAGGCTAGAGACAGGGACAATAGCTGCCATCAGTGCTGAGGCCAGAGTCTGAAAAGCTCGCTGAAGGGCTGCCTGACCAGAATGAATGCCCTCCAGGAATGCATTTGTTTGTTGCAACTGCCTTTCTACACCCTGGATGGCATTCAAAATGGTAGACTGCCCAACAGTGAGGGACCTGAGGAGGTCAATGGCCTCCTCACTGAGGGCAGCAGGGGTGACTGGGGCAGGGCCTGAGGTGCCTAGGCCGAAGGTGATGCCCACCCCCCTGGGGGAGCGGGCACGGGGCAAAGGATGAGGGGCTTCTGGGAGGGCAGTGCTGGTAGGGGGGGTGGCGGCTGTACCTGTAGATGCGGGGGCACAGATGTGGCTGCCACCACAAGGAAGCTCCCATCAGAGGACAAGTCCGTATCACTGGTCTCAGCTCCGGTCCCCGCTGTGGACCTCCCCTCGCCCTCCGTCCCACTGGTGAATTCAGAGTCCGTAGTCTCGCCCTCCAGGGCCATGTGGGATGCAGCTCCCTCCTGCTCCGGTGCCACTGCTTCTCTGCCTGATGATGCTAATGCACACAAGAACAGGGAGACCACAAGAAGGGGGGGGCGACAGAAGAAAGACATGTTGAGTGTGTCGTAGTTTGGACTCTTGCTCTGAGCAAGACTGCTGGTCTCAGGATGACAGTACTTTCGTTTGTAGGTGACTAAGGGGGTCATTCCGACCCTGGCGGTAAATACCGCCAGGGCCGGGGACCGCAGGAGCACCGCCAACAGGCTGGCGGTGCTCCCTTGGGCATTCTGACCGCGGCGGTTCGGCCGCGGTCAGAACAGGAAAACCGGCGGTCTCCCGCCGGTTTTCCGCTGCCCTGGGAATCCCCCAAGCTGCGCCGCCATGGGGGATTCCGACCCCCTCACCGCCATCCTGTTCCTGGCGGTTCCGCCCGCCAGGAACAGGATGGCGGTGAGGGGTGTCGTGGGGCCTCTGGGGGCCCCTGCAGTGCCCATGCCAATGGCATGGGCACTGCAGGGGCCCCCGTAAGAGGGCCCCACTTTGTATTTCAGTGTCTGCATTGCAGACACTGAAATACGCGACGGGTGGCGCTGCACCCGTCGCACATCCTCCACTCCGCCGGCTCCATTCGGAGCCGGCATCCTCATGGAGGGCTGTTTCCCACTGGGCTGGCGGGCGGCCTTTTGGCGGTCGCCCGCCAGCCCAGTGGGAAACCCAGAATGACCGCCGCGGTCTTTTGACCGCGGTACGGTCTTCTGGCGGTTCCCTCCAGGCAGGCGGCTCCCGCCGCCCGCCGGGGTCAGAATGACCCCCTAAGTCTCTTCCTACAACTATTTGTAACTGTTGTCCAAACCTTACCGGCTTACTAGCAGTACCTCACCAAAAACACAATAGTAAAAGGTGATTTGTAGCAGTCGCTTACGCATGGACTCAAAATACAATATCTCAGGGTTGTCGTGGTTAAACGGAAATTACCCTTTTCTCACAGATTTATTATGTCTCATACAAACAAAGGCAATAACACAGATGCAGTAAAGTTATAATAGTTTTTATTCAACATAACTGCAATTTGTGATAAGTTGCATGAACTGCAATGATTAGGATAATGAATATGCCAAGCAACAGTATTGTAAAGAGGAGAGTCATTGTTATAAAGACCCCCACCATTATGCAATATATGAAAGAAATATATGTATATGTAAAAGATGGAATAAGCCCTAAAACCCTAAGGAGAGTAGGTCTAACCTCCTACCTAAAAAGGAAGAGCTGCCTAATCTGCCAAAACCGTGTCCATGAGAGGAGCCCCCAACCCTCGTTACCTTGGAATGAGGTCTCTATCTCAGACTCCGCAGGGACACGAAGACTGGATCAGTGTCAAGATGACTGCAGCATCGGTATCAGCGATGGTGGCGATGCCCTCTGGTCGGAATCCCTCTGATTATCTGTCTAAAAGTGTGTTGTATTTATACAGATCTACAAGGTCCCCTGACATAAGTGTTATTCATAACAATAGATAACAGGCATGCTTGGGACGGCAATTAATATCAACAATCCCTTGAAAGTATAGAGAGGGAAAATCCCTAAGTGTGAATGCCTACTGTATGTTTGTCTTTCGTGCTTGATCTTGACGCCTTGGCGCAATGACACTGATAATAGAACCCATAACAAGTGGCCTAACTATAAACAAGGCCGCCATTTTAAAGGAAATAAATAATTAAATGGACTATGACAGAGCAATCTAAGTAGGTTAAAAGTCACTAGGTGACGGGGGCACGAGTTTACAAGCCTACGGCTAAGCTAACTCCTGTTATCCCGCTAAAACAACCTAGGATTCACTACAAGTGCATGCATTACCACTACCGTTGGCGGACACGACAGACACAGAAGCCCCCTGCACTACGCCGCGCACTTGGGGTCCACTGTTCAATCTCTGGGACATGGCCTACAAGGCTATGGCCGACATCTGCACACATGGATGTCACAGGAGCCTGACTAGGTGTAGTTGCCACTGTACACAAATGGGGTGGGGTGCCACAGGGTCTGCCAGAAGAAGGGGACCTAACTAGCACACTCGCCCTGGCCTAGGGAAACCTACAGCCCTCCTCCCCCACCCAGACACCTCCACTGCGCGCTGAATCAGCTGAATGGGAGTGTACTCACCCCCTTGTGGCTGCTGTGATGCCCTCAAGCGCCCATCCAACTCCGGGTATTCCACCGCCAGGATCCTGAACATCAGGGGGGTCATGGTGCGACGGGCACCCCTCCCACGTTGGGAGGCCATCCCCAGCTGGGCCTCCGCCGTCTTCTTGCTCCAGCGGCGAATGTCGTCCCATCTCTTACGGCAGTGGGTGCTCCGTCTGTGATAGACCCCCAGGGTCCGGACGTCCTTGGCGATGGCACGCCAAACATCCTTCTTCTGGTGGGCGCTGACCTACAGGAATTGTACAGGGGAAAAAGAAAAGTTATTACCAACTGCACCGTCACAGTCATTGGCACCCATCCCTACCCTTGCCATGTGGCACATGCACTCACCGTCATTTCATGCACGCCTCAATCTCCCCCCCCCCCATCTTTCATCCACCCCACTCCACACAGGCATAGCCCATACAGCATGCTCCCAGTGTACTAACCTGTTTGTCTGGAGGACCGTAGAGTAGCTTGTACTGGGGGAGGACCCCATCCACGAGTTTCTCCAACTCCTCCGATGTGAAAGCAGGGGCCCTTTCCCCAGATGCACGAGCCATTGTCTCTTCCAGACTGAGGTCACAGCAGCACTTGCAGTGTAGGGCCTCTCCTGTCGAAGATCAGGTATCGAGTGATTGAACAGATAGAAAATGGCGGTCACGTCCGCAGCGGTGCGTACCATCACCGCCGGCGTACAACATCATTGGCTCCTGGGACCCATAGGGTCCAATGTTAACCAATGCAGAATTGCGCCGCGGTCTTCGACCGCCTACTGCGACGGTGTACAACGCCAGCGCAGTTACCTCACATCCCATTGTCCCACTTTACAGGTCAGGCAGCCGCCATTTCAGGGGCCCACATGGCTTAATTTTTAACTGCGTCACACATACCTAGGCCTTGCCTCAACACTCATACATGCAAATTTCGGATTATGAATCGTGTTCTGTGTAAGCTGTGTGTACGTACCTCTGAGTTGGTTGACTCTGTGTTCGCTGTTGTCCTTCATAGGCACCGTCCGCTGGGACGTGAGGAGATGGCAGCATCCTCCGGTGTACAGTCCGCTGGTGGACCTGTCGACAATGGAGGAAAGACATGTGATCAACACCTACAGGCTTGATCGTGCCACAATCCTGGAACTGTGTGCCCAGTTGGAGCCAGACCTGATGTCGGCTATCCGCCATCCCACAGGAATCCCCCCTCTAGTGCAGGTGCTGTCAGTACTCCAATTCCTTGCAAGTGGGTCATTTCAAACAACAGTGGCCATAGCATCATGGATTTCCCAGCCTATGTTTTCTAACGTGTTGTCCAGAGTGTTGTCTGCCCTGCTGAAACACATGCGGAGCTACATGTGGCTTTGCTACCCCCCCCCCCCCCCCACCGCAGGAGTGAACAGGTGTACAGAAACCGGAAGAGTTATCATTCGATGAGTGTGCAGATGGTGATTTTGGCCGACCAGTACATCTCCCATGTTAATGCCAAATTCCCTGGCTCAGTGCATGACGCTTACATCCTGAGGAATAGCAGCATCCCCTATGTGATGGGGCAACTCCAGAGGCACCGTGTGTGGTTATTAGGTGAGCACCTGGTAGCAAGTCAGTGGGAATGGTTGTCTGGGTCTGGGGATATCCCTACAGGTTAGTGTGTGTCTAACAGTTGTCCCTCCATATTTGCAGGTGACTCTGGTTACCCCAACCTGTCATAGCTACTGACCCCAGTGAGGAATCCCAGGACAAGGGCAGAGGAACGCTACAATGAGGCCCATGGGCGAACTCAGAGGATTATAGAGCGGACCTTCGGCCTCCTGAAGGCCAGGTTCAGGTGCCTCCATATGACAGGTGGTTCCCTACTTTACTCACCAAAGAAGGTGTGCCAGATCATCGTGGCCTTCTGTATGCTTCACAACTTAGCTTTGCGACGACAGGTGCCTTTTCTGCAGGAGGATGGTCCTGATGGAGGTGTTGTGGCAGCTGTGGAGCCTGTGGACAGTGAAGACGAGGAAGCAGAAGAAGAGGACATCGACAACAGGAACTCGGTGATCCTGCAATACTTCCAGTGAGACACAGGTAAGAATACAAACCTGCCTACTACATGTACTTTAACACTACTACCTCTCTACTGTCTGTCGTTTTCACCCAGTGTATGGTCACTGAGTTGTCACTTTCCCTTACGATTTCACAGATGTGGGTCCCACTGTGTGACATCTGCTTTGTTTCCTCATGGACTAGAGCTGTGTGACATAGGTATGTTGACATTACAATTGAAAGAGCATTTTGACACTGACTCCAGATTTTTTTGTGCTGTAAGTGTGTTTATTTAAGTGCTAAATAGTGGAGGGGGTTGTAAAATGGTTAGGGGTGATGGTGGAGGAATGTCCATGGCAGAGTCCAGTCTATTAGTCTCACAGGTGCATTGTCCAAAGGGGCATAGGAAGTGGAGCTGGGGCAGTTTAAAGATGGACAGGGTGACAAGGTGGGACAAAAGGATAACAATCAGGGCGGTCTCATTTCTTGGCGGGGGTCTTGGCATCGTTCTCTATCTTTGTCCTGGATCTCAGGGACTGTTTGCGGGGTAGTTCTCCCTCTGCAGGGGGTGGTGTGGTGGTCCTGTGGCGGTGCCTCCTGTCCACTAGCGCCGGCGAAGGTGGTGGGCAGTTCATCATCCAGGCTAGTGTCAGGGACCCCTTGTTGTGCCACAGTGTCCCTCCTGGTGTTGAGGACTTCCTTCATCACCCCTACGATGGTGCCCACGGTGGAATTGATGGATCTGAGTTCCTCCCTGAAGCCCAAATACTGTTCCTCCTGCAGCCGCTGGGTCTCCTGAAACTTGGCCAGTACCGTTGCCATCGTCTCCTGGGAATGATGGTACGCTCGCATGATGTTGGGGAGGGCCTCGTGGAGAGTGGGTTCCCTGGGCCTGTCCTCCCCCTGTCACACAGCAGCCCTCCCAGTTCCCCTCTGTTCATGGGCCTCTGTCCTCTGGACCGTATGCCCACTGCCACTGCCCCCAGGTCCCTGTTGTTGTTTGGGTGGTGGGTTAGCCTGGGTTCCCTGTAGTGGTGGACACACTGCTGATTTACGTGTCTTGGGGACAGAGGTATGAGCCCGCTGGGTGGGTGCTGTGCTGGTGTTTCCAGAGGGGGGAAGCTCTGTGGTGGCCTGTGCCAGTGTGTGGGGAACCGACTGTCCCGAGGTCCCAGATGGGCCGGGCTGTTCATCTAGATCCAGTTGGACAGAGCTGCTGTCATCACAGTGGGCCTCTTCTCTTGGTGGTGTGGACATGTGTGGACCCTCCTGTCCGGTGACGTTGGGTAGGGGTCCTGCAGGGGTATAATAGGATGTTTATTGCATCTGTGTGTGCCATGGTGTGCAATGGGTGGGTGACCGGGTACCCCAGTGCTTGCATTCCTGTGTGGGACCTTTCGTGATGGTGGTTTAGGGGGTGTATGGGTATGTGCAGTGGACATGCATTGGTGATGGGTGTCCATGCTTTGGTGTTGCATCCAGGGCTTGGTGTTGGGATGTGTGGTTTGTGATATTGGGACATTTGTGAGGAGTTGGAGTGATGGGGGTGAGGTTGAGGGTGGGGGTATATGATAGCATGCAGGTAGGGTGGGGGATGTAATAGTTAAGAATTGACTTACCAGAGTCCGTTCCTCCATCTACTCCTGGAAGGCCCTCAGGATGCAGAATCGCCAAGACTTGCTCCTCCCATGTTGTTAGTTGTGGGGGAGGGGGTGGGGGTCCGCTGCCAGTCCGCTGAACTGCAAGGTGGTGTCTTGAGACCACGGAACGCACCTTCCCCCGTAGGTCGTTCCACCTCTTCCTGATGTCATCCCTATTTCTTGGGTGCTGTCCCACTGTGTTGACCCTGTCCACTATTCTTCGCCATAGCTCCATCTTCCTAGCTATGGAGGTGTGCAGCACCTGTGCTCCGAACAGCTGTGGCTGTACCCGGACGATTTCCTCCACCATGACCCTGAGCTACTCCTCAGAGAACCTTGGGTGTCTTTGCCGTGCCATGGGGTGGTGTGGGTGATGTGTGGGGTGGTGTGTGTTGTGATAAGTGGGGTGATATTTAGTGGTGTGTTGTGTGAAGTGCGTGGAAGTTATGTGGGTGATGGTATTGTGTGCCTGTGGATGCCTGGTAGTAGTTTGTAGTGTCTCTCTCTGGCCTTCTTTTGGTATTTTGGTCATAGGGGTTTGTGGGTGATGTGGGTGTGTGTTTTATATTGTATTGGGTGTGTGGGAGTAGTGTGTGTATGTTTATCAGGTGTGTGTATTTCGATTTGTCCAATGTGGGAGTGTTTTGTAAATGTGTGTGTATTTTGAGTGCGGCGGTGTGTACCGCCAATGGAATACCGTGGTTGAAAGACCGCCGCGTGGATTCGTGGGTCGTGATAGTGTGGGCGTATTTCTGTTGGCGTCACGGTGGAGGTTTTGTTTTCGCCAGTTTATCACTGACCTTTGGTATGGCGGACTTCTGTGGGTGTCTCAATTTTGGCGGATTCCGAGCAGTAAGCCGTAATTGCTGTGGCAGAATTCCGCGGCCGTGGCGGTGTGTTGGCGGTCTTCTGCACGGCAGTAAGCGGCTTTTACCGCCAATGTTGTAATGAGGGCCTATATCTCTTATAAAAAAAATACCCCTTGCTATATATACATATATACATATAGTGAGAGAGAGTCTCTCTCACTATATCACTTTTTTTTAAATATATATGCGTGGTTCCCCTGGGGGCTGAGCACTGCCCCCAGGAAAACCCTACATTTATAAAACAAAGTTATATATATATATTGATAGAGAGATATCTCTCTCTCTCTCTCCATATATATATATGTATATGTGTATATATGTATATGTGTGTATGTATATATATATATATATATATATATAACTATATATATGTGTGTGTGTACACACTCACCTAAGGGTTTAAATCTAATTTTTTGTAAATGGCTGAACAGATTTACACTAGATCACAAAAAGCACACTTTCAAGTAAAGTTCTAACTTTTTGCCAAATTTGGTATAATTCCACTCAGCTGTCTGTCCTCTTTCGTACAGCAAAGTTTCCTATAGGAATTAAAATGGTAAATTGCACTTTTAGAACTCATATTGCTTTAATTCCTGAGCCCCCACTTGAAGGATCAGCACCGAAGAGTATTGTGACCCACTCAAAGCTTCGATCTTGCGAGTCATGATGACCCCTACCCAACTATGATAATACATTGAATATTATACTGTGTACATCTTTTTGTGATAGTAAAATTAAAAAACATGGATATGCTCATTTACTACATTCTATCTGTTAAGTCAGTGACTCTTGTGTCCTCGTGCCAGCTCCCCCGTGACAATCTCCTGTCCAGCTTGCCTGCAGCCAGCCTCTGCTGCCTTGGTTTGTGTTACGCTTCTGCTCCTATTTCTCTATCTTCTAGTTTTCTGCTCCTATTTCCCTATATTCTAGTTTTCTGCTCCCTTTTCCCTCTCTGTTGCTCCTTTTTCTTTCTTCTGGTTGTTTTTCTGCTCTTTTTCCCTCTCTTCTCTTTTTTCTGCTCATTTTTCCTGCTTTTCTGCTTGTTTTTCCTCTTCTTTTTTTCTCTCTTGTGCTTGTTTTTCTGCTCCTTTTTCCCTCTCTTCTGCTCATTTTTTGCTCCCTTTTCCCTCTCTTCTGCTTCTTTTTCTCTCTCTTCTGCTAGTCTTTCTGCTCCTTACTTCTTCCCACCATTTCCCTCCTCCCACTGTTTCCCGCCTCC
Organism: Pleurodeles waltl; assembly: GCF_031143425.1. Lineage (NCBI taxonomy): Eukaryota > Metazoa > Chordata > Amphibia > Caudata > Salamandridae > Pleurodeles > Pleurodeles waltl. Next base: position 742,495,093 of record NC_090445.1, on the reverse strand, counting down.
CACTACCCCACACCCCACACCCCACCCTACCCCCAGGACCTACGTAATGAAGGCTGAGCATGTCCTCATGCCAGCAACCCCTGTGACAGTTTCCTGTCTAGCTTGCCCTCAGCCATCTTCTGCCTCCTTGATTTGTGCCGCTCTTCTGCTTCTTTTTCTCTATCTTCTGCTCATTTTTCTGCTCCTATTTCTCTCTCTCCTTCTTGTTTTTTCTGCTCATTTTTCTCTCTGATCTGCTCATTTTTCTGCACCTTTTCCTCTCTCCTCTGCTAGTTTTCTGCTCATTTTTCTCTTCTGCTTGTTTTTCTGATCCGTTTTCTCTCTCTTCTGCTTGTTTTTCTGCTCATTTTTCCCCTCTCTTCTGCTTGTTTTTCTGCATCTTTTTCTCTCTCTTCTACTCATTTTTCTGCTCCTTCTCCTCTCTTCCTGCTATTTCCCTCCTCCTGCTACGCCACACCCCACCTTCTCCCCAGGGCCTGCTTAATGGAGGCCGCAGTGCAACCCCATTGAGCAGGTCTTGCCCACAGCCACCATTTGCTGCCATGGTTTGTGCTGCTCTTCTGCTTGTTTTCCCTATCTTCTGCTTGTTTTTCTCTCTCTCCTGCTTGTTTTTCTGCTCCTTTTTCTCTCCCATCTGCTCCTTTTTCTGCTCCTTTTTCCCCTCCCTTATGCTTGGTTTTCTACTCCTTTTTCTCTCTCTTCTTCTTTATTTTTGCTGGTTTTTCAGTCTCTTCTCATTTTTCTGCTCCTTATTCTCTCTCTTCTGATCATTTTGCTGCACATTTTTGCCTCTCTTCTGCTTGTTTTTCTGCTAATTTTTCTCTCTGTCCTGGTCGTTTTTCTGCTTGTTTTCTCTCCTCTGCTCATTTTTCTGCTTGTTTTTCTGCTTCATCTCCTCTCTTTGCGCCATTTTCTGCCTTTAGGCCCCCCAGAACCGTGCCCTCCCCCAGGACCTACTTAATGGAGGCTGCAGTAAGGCATTGCTTCTGGCACACGTCAAAGGCGTGCCCGACTGCGCCCACCTCTGTCTGTTCTGCATCCAGTGCCAGGACCCCAGGCCCTCCCATTGCTACACCGCCAAGGAGATCCTGGCCCTGAGTCCCAATCACCAGAACAACTGCTGCAACGCGTCCTTGCCTTAATCAACCAAAAGACTCTTCACCTGCCGCCACTGCCAATTCTCATGCAACACAGGTCTGCCAGCCTGCATGGGACCCTATGCCACTTCTGCCCACCACAAACAACCAGGAACCACTCCAATCCATCCTGCTCAAGGCCCAATCCCTCTGCAAGCATACCATGGAAATCTGGGACTCCATCCCACCCTCTCCCCTGATGTTGCCTTCATCACCAAAACCGGGTTCAACCCCTCCTCGAGTCCTGACATCGCCACTGCAACTCCAGCTGGCTACAAGATGATATGCCGAAACTGCTCCAATGAAATCGACCGGGGCATCGCCATCATCTTCAAATGCACCATCAATGACAATGACCCCACGTCTCTCATAGAACACCTCAACTTCCAACGACAGACCAATGCCAAGACCACGATAAGAGGCACTCTTGTATACAGACCACTGGGACCCTGACCAGCTTTCTGCAACGCCATCCCTAACCTCATTGCACCACTGGCCATCGACTCCTGCCACTATGTCCTACTTGGTGACCTTAATTTCCACATCAACGACCCCAAAGATGCCAACTCCAACAGCCTTCTTGAGAATCTGAACAACATTGGCCTCACTAAACTGGTCACTGAAACCACGAACAAAGCCGGTCACACTCTTCACCGCCAGCGACAGAATCAAATCCAGTGCCTCAGAACTCGCCAACTCCAAGCATCAGAACTCCACACACCGCAGCTGGAGCAGAGTAACCAAGATACAGGGACAACGGACCCTCAGCACCACCCAACCCGAAGCATCATGAGACCTTGACCAAGCCATCAATAACCGCTCTGCATGGATCACCAACTGTGGCAACAGAGTCGCCCTGTTGAAACCAGCAAAAACCAGCAAAACCTCAAAACATGCTAGCTGGTACACCCCAGAGCTCAGAACCATCAAGCACAACTGCTACAGACTCAAGCAATGATGGCACGTCACAAGCAGCCCCTCTGCCAGAGCCGTCCATAAAGCATCCCTCAGCAACTACCACCTATGTATCAAGGAAGCCAAGAAAGCAGGCATTGCATCATACATCGACATGGCAGCCAACCACACGAAAGTACTCTTCAAAATAGTCAAGGAATTCTCTGGCCCGACAGCCACGAAGAACAACATTCACCCCTCTGAAGAACTTGAGAGTTCCTCTCGGAATACTTCCACACCAAAATCACCTACATATACAACAATTTTGACCCCCAACCCACGTCTCTTAACCTCAACCAACCAACGCACACCAGCCGAGTTATCCCCACCTCTTCTCCGCTCACCACGCAGATCACCATGGCCATCATGTCTTCCATCCACTCCGGTGTGTCCTCCGACCCCTGCCCCACTGACTCTAAAACCTCAGAGCTATCCCAATCAGCACGATCTCACCAGTATCATCAATACCTCCATTTCCATGGCAGCCTTCCCAGAGAGATGGAAACATCAGAGGTCAAGTCACTCCTAAAAAAAAAAAAAAAAAACTCCGCCAACCCCATCAATTAAAAAAACTATCAACCGATTTCTCTGCTCCCCTACCCAGCCAAATTACTCGAGAAAGCCATCTGCCAACAACTCACCGAACACCTTGAAGAAAATCACCTACTTGATACCTCATAATCAGGGTTCGACACCAACCACAGCACTGAGACCATGCTGATCGCTGCCACAGACGACATCATATCTTTCCTTAACCGCGGAGAAGCTGTGGCCCTGATCCTTCTCAATCTCACTGCTGCGTTCAACACAGTTTCCCACCACACCCTCATCGACAGACTCTACAACATCTGCATAGGGCAAAACACTCTCAAGAGGATTTCCTCTTTCTGTACAGGGCTCACACAGAGCATCCAGCTGTCTTCCTTCATCTCTTAACCCAAGGACATCATATGCGGTCCACCCTAAGGATCCTCCCTCAGCCCCACCCTGTTCAACACCTACATGACCTCCCTCGCAGACATAGTCAGATTTCACAGACTCAACATATTCTTCTATGCTGATGACACTCAACTAATCCTATCACTCACCGAGGACCTCTCCAATGCCAAAAATAACTTCCATGACCAACATAGTCAAATGGATGAGAGACAACTGTCTCAAACTCAGCTCCGATAAGACAGAAGCACTGATCTTTGGGAATAGCACCTCCACTCGGACCAGCACCCATACCCACAAACAATGCACACAACCTAGTCATCACCCTCAACAACAAACTGACCATGAAACGACAAGTCATCACAGTCGTCTCCTACCACTTCCACACCCTTTTCATGGTCCACAGAATCTTTAGAGGGATCCCACTCAACACCAGAAAAAACATCACCCAGGCCATTGTCACCAGCTGCCTTGACTATGGCAATGCTCTTTATGTAGGCATCTCTTCCCAGCTCCTCAAAAGACTCCAGACCATACAGAATGCAGCAACCAGACTCATCCTGGACCTCCCCAAATGGACCCACAACACCCCCAGCCTCAAAAACCTATACTTGCTCCCCATCCAGAAGAAATGCCAGTTCAAGATCCTCATGCATGAGTCCAAAGCTTTACACAATCAAGGACCGTCGTACATCAACCATCGACTGAACTTCAATCAATCAATCATAGCATTTGTAAACCGCAGCACTATCACCCCTAAGGGTTTCTGGCCACTGAGGGTGCTGTGTCTCAGTTGAAAAGCCACCTCTTGAGTCCCCTTCTGAAGTCGCCAGGGAAGGAGCTGTTTGGAATTGGAGGGGCAGACTGTTCCAGGACTTGGCTGCTGTTTAGGAGAAGGAGCGCCCTGTGTTGTGGCTGCGATGTATGCTGGGGTTGTGTGTGAGGTTTAGCGAGGCAGAGCGTAGTTCGTGGGACATAGAAGCTCAGTTGATGGTTGATATATGATGGCCATAGGTTGTGGAGAGCTTTATATGTGAGTGTGAGGATTTTGAATTGGCATCTCTTCTGGATGGGGAGCCAGTGAACGTTACTGAGGTATGGGGGGATGCTTCAGTGCTTGGGGATGTTGAGGATGAGTCTCTTGGCAGAGTTCTGTAGTCTGGAGTCTTTTAAGTACCTAGGAGGACACTCCGGCGGAGAGAGCGTTGTCATAGTCGAGGCAGCTGGTGACCAGGGCATGTGTGACTGTTTTTCTGGTGTCAGTAGGGATCTATTTGAGAATTCAGCAGAGCATACAGAGGATGAAGAAGCAGGAGGAGCCCGAGTTTACTTGTTGGTTCATGGAGTTGGCAGATGAGGATGAGGATGATGCTGAGGTTTTGGGCATGGTCTAAAGGATAGGGTATTCGTCTGAGTTCTGGTCACCAGCTGTGATCCTATGTGGAGCCAAAGATCAGGACTTCCGTTTTGTGGGTGTTTGGTTTGAGGCAGCTGTTTTTCATCCATGTGGCTACATTGGTCATGGCATTGCAGAAGTTGACCTTGGCATTGTGGGGGCCTTCGGTGAGTGAGAGGATCAGTTGAGTGTCTTCGGCATAGGAGACTATATTGAGTCGTTAGGATCTGATAATGTCTGCATGGGGGGGTCACGTAGATGTTGAACAGGGAAGATCCTTGGGGTATGCTGCAGGTAATGTTCTTGGGTATAAAAGGGAAGGGAAGAAGGTGGATGCTCTGCTTGCGGCCTGAGAGGAAAGAGGTGACCCACTTAAGGGCATTTTGATGAATGTCTATGTTATGGAGTCTGTAGAGGAGAGTGTGGTGGGTGACTGCATCAAACACTATGGAGAGTTCCAGAAGGATCAGAGCTGTTGACTCACCTTGGTCGGGGAGGGTCCCGATGTCGTCCGTGGCAGTGATCAGTGCAGTCTCAGTGCTATTGTTGTCCTGGAATTCTGATTGTGAGGTGTTGAGAAGGTTGTTTCATTCGAGGTAGTCGCGAGCTGTTGGCTGATGACTTTCTCAAGCACTTTGGCTGGGAAGGGGAGCAGGGAGATCTGTTTGTAGTTTTTGAGGTCTCTGGGGTCAGCGGAGGGTTTCTTTAGGAGGAGTCTGATCTCTGCATGCTTCCATTCGTCCGGGAAGGCTGCTGTGGACATGCAGGTGTTGAGGATACAGATTAGTTCTGTGCTGGCTCAGAGGTTGAAAAGCTGGTGGGGGCAAGGGTCGGTGGGTGTCCTGGAGTGGATAGACAACATGATGGCTGCAGTAGTCTGTGTGGTAATCATGGACCAGGAGGTTATCGTGTGGCTGGTGTTCGTTGCGTGAGAGATGTTGTCTAGGCTGGAGATGGAGGGTTGGGCATTTAAATTGTTGTATATGGTCGACGTCTTGCTGTGGAAGTAGTCTGAGAGGGTGTCTCAGAGTTTCTGGGATGGGTGGATGGTGGTCTCTGTGGCTATAGGATTAGCAAATTCCTTGAATGATTCTGAAGAGTTCTTTCGTGTGGTTGGCTGCGATGTCAATGCGGGCAGTGATTGCTGCCTTGATGTGATGGTGGTTGTTGAGGAGCTGCACTGTAGGTAGCTCTATCGGAGGGGCCCTTGGTCACGCGCCATTGTTTCTTCAGTCGGTCACAGTCGCGTCCGGAGTTTATGAGCTCTGGAGTGAACCATCTTGCTGGCTTGGAGGTGTTGTTGCTTTTAGCTGGTTTCAGTGGGGCGACTCTGTCAGCAGATTTAGTTATCCAGGTGGTGAAGTTTTGGACAGCCTGGTTGAGGTTGAGGCCTGCTGTGGGGTCAAGTTGTGCAGTGCCTAGGCCCTGTGCCCATAGCGTCTCGGTTCCTTGCCCCAGCTTCGGTGGGGGGTGCTGAGGTGCTTGGAGGTGGTCTGCTATTAACTGGAAATGGTAAAGTGGACAACGATGTGGTCAGTCCAGATGAGTTCAGTCATGTTGGTGAAACTGATTCTCTCACTAGAAGTGAAGGTGGCGTCCAGGTGCTTCAGGTGGGGCATTAGGTTGTCGTAGGTGGTGGTTAATTGAATGATTTCCTTGAAGATGATGGCGCTGCCCTGCCAAGTTTGTTGATGCGGTCTCAGTGTATCATCTTGTATCCGTTAGGAGTGGCCGTGGCAATATCAGGGTTTGAGGAGGGTGTTAGCATGTTTCGGTGATGATAATGACTTCCATCTACCCTCAAGACACCTACACTCCTCCTCTCTTGCCCTTGTGCACACCTCCCACATTATTCGTAGCTGCAGCGGTGGTCGCTCCTTCACCTACATCACCTCCAACACCTGAAACAACCTGCAAGCCCCCCACCTCCGAACAGCACCCCTGGCAGACTGTAGAAAGAAACTCAAGGCCTGGTACCCGCAGCACCCAGATATCCCTAGGTGTGACAGTGCTGCTCTTTACAAATGCTGATTGATTGATTGGTTGACTCCCGCAAAGATTAGTACACTAGGTTCCGTGCTTTCTTAGCAACAGATGCATTGTGCATTCATCAGGCCATTTTAAATGCAAAAAACAAAGAAACAAAAAATGAAAAAAGAAGGGATGTTTTCTCACTCTAGTCACACAGAAGAATTTAGAACTGTATGAACATGAAAATGACTCCAAACCTCCTGCTATTTAAGTGAAGAACACATTTAACAAGTATTTTACCCCTGCACAAGAGGAGGATACTATCCCAACTGATCTGCCATATTGTGAGTGGTCTCAAATCGGCGGCTACACCCCTTGTTCAGCTCTCCATTGCTCTCTGGCTAGCGTTGCATGTTACCAAGGGGTGCATGTTTTCATGCTGAATTAACTGATAAAGTAACTTGGTTGTCCTCCCAAGAATTCCTGGCTGAGATCATTAATTGAAATGTTGCAGTGCTTGACCGAAAGGATACTGTCGAGCGACAGGTTGCCACACAGGCCATGTGAGAGGACCCTCTTACGTGTGTAGTTTTGTATTCCAGCTGGAGTCCCTAGGTATTATATGCTGGCAGGCACATGGGGATGGTGAAAGGGTTCTGCACCGTCTTCAGACCAGTCATGTTCAACGCATGTATATGTGAATAGGGTCTCAACAACACATACTGTGGCACTGTACCAGGCAGTGAGCAAAGCATGCTGAGGCATATTTAACTCATTAAAGCTGATTGCACTTGTGTGCTCTCAGGGAACTAAGCAATTATCCCTCATACAGTGTTTCACAACTCTTGGTCCACGGGTGTTGCTAAAGTTTTCTACTTGTTGGTTGTCAAACTTTCTGATTCATCTTGTCTATGTCCCTTGTTGTGAAGTCCACTCTTTTCTAGCACTTTTCTATGCTTATCTTGAATCTCCTGTTATCTTCATCCTTTCAAATGCTGCTTTTTCTGCCAAGTACTGAAATGTTACGCTGGTCATCTTTTATTTATCCTGCTTCTGCCTAGCAGCACAGTCCAGTTCTTGTCAACCTTCATCTGCCAAGAGCATTTGAAACCGTCATCAAAGATATTCAAATTCGTGCTAATGACTGCATTTACCATGATGCCTTGGGGTCACAAATGCTGGAATGGAAGACAGGGTGCTCCCCGTTTTGACTGTTATCAAAGATATCTATGCAGAGTCTGCAAGTCGGGACAGATTGGATGACAACACTTTTATCTCACCATTGCTGTAATTACCATGGGGGTCCGTGCTTCACTCTACTGTGCTTCATTGGAATTCATTATCCACAGATTGAGGTGGGCCATTCTATGTCAGGACCAGAGGGTCAGGTTATGCATTTCTCTTTCAGTTTATTAAATCAGAAACCATACAAAACTAGTATAATATTTAACAAAAGACTACACATCCCACGAGACTTCAGTGTTGAACATAATCTACCAACAACCATAGAGTGAGTCCTATATAGTCATTCACCGATGAAAAGCACTTCCTCTTTCTTCACTGCTGAGCAGCCAAATAAGTGTTTTCCTTAGTGAATGTTTTTATTGTGGTTATAACTGTAAGGATTTATGATGTGACTACTCAGATGTTTTCCTTTGCAGAATCTCTCGTTAGCTTCGTACTCTCCCTTTGAGCAGCTTGGCTCTTAAGTAACACCCGTGTGTGATTTTAACACCCTGTAGCCCCAGGGGCCGTTGCAACACTGTAACTTAGCTGCAGGGGATGATGCTGCTGTGAGACCCTCTCTTAGTAGGCAGGGACCATGGTATATTGTTGGCGCCTCTAGAAGGCATTTGGTTACAGTTCGCACACAGCACGATCGCACGATCAGAGCGCACAGTTCTCTGCGGGGCTTGTAGTCATCTCCTATGTTCAGCGAAGGGAAACCTGCCCTCTCAACGAGCATGTGGAGAAATCTCAGACCTGTTTAGCTTCTTTTTTCGCTCCAGCATAAAAGGTTTACACTGAAGAGTCTATCTTATGAAGCCTGTGCAAATTAGTGGACTTTCCTCCCAGGATGGCCTCCTCCTCCAGTCAATAAGTACTGGTACCGGCAAACAAGCATAGGTAATAGCAAATACTCTTTCTTCTTGAAGAAGGCTTATTTTCTTGCAACCACTATAATCTATCAATAGCACCTGATGACAGGTGTAGATAATGGCTATTTGGAGTCAGTGGAGGAGTAGCAGATGCTCCTTGTCTTCCATGAGTAGGCAAATAATAGAATTTACAGCTCAAAGCAACATTCTAACCCCTGGCAGGGAAGATGGGGGGGCCCTTGCCTCAAGGTGACACTCGTCGCAGAGGCTCTTTCAAATCTGCCACCAAGGCTAGGGCTGTTTCACCACCTTCAGATACATTTGAGAGACTGTGCAGAGCCTTTTTCAATAGGAGTTTAGACACCCTTAATATTCAACAGGCAGAGTCCCCCCCTTGGTTTACCCCCAGTGATAATACCTACACCCCATGGGAGTGGAAGGGGATACCAGTGACGATTCTGAAAATCTTGATCAGGACTCTGGTGATGAACCAGGCCCCAGTAGACCGTGGCGGCTGGAAGGCGGCTCCAAACCTCCCAGGGTGGATGAAAAGGGCGAAGCTGTCCCACAGGAATCAGCAGGATCTCTGAACAAGTTGAACCTGGAGGACATATACCACTGCACTCCGCAGATTGGTCGCTAGGTGCTAAAGTAATGCAATATGTGGCCACTCTCATTTGTAAACTTATGAGATGCAGGGAAGACTGAAAGCAGAATGCTCGTTGACTGGGAAAGTGGTCTGTACCCGCGAGATTACCATAAAAATGGCAAACGTTTTTACAAAAATCATCAACTATCAGAAGAAGGGCCTTGATCGTTCCTGGAAGTCCTGGCAGCGCAAGTTGCTCAATATCTTGGGTGCGCTCACAAACATTTTAGAGATGGCTGAAGATTCTCATGAGACTGGCAGTCTGAGTGATCCAACAATTCTTTCTGACTGGGCTCAACAAGTGCTCTGTGTTCTGGGCAACGCAAATTATGCATTATCTGCATTATCTGCAGACAGCCAATACTCAAAATGATTGTTTGGGTGAACTAGTTACCACGGAGGCCGGACCAGTTGCAGAAGGAGGTTTCTTTGTAAATCCTTTTATTAAAGAGCTCACAGAGTTCCTGACCTCTTTCCCTCCCTCCTAAAGTGCAACATTCCATGCACAGAATATTCAGCCTAAAGGATTCTGAAGGGGCCAGAAGAGGTAGGGGGCTCTCCTTTACCCGTGCCTACTGCTCAACCCCCCACAAACATGACATTCCATGCAGTAGCTGGACCAAAAGAAGTTTGTGGTAATGGAAACAGAGGAGCCTCCCAGGGAGGTAAATAATACTCCTTCTTCCCTACAAGAGGTGGAGAGTAGATTACAATGGTTCTCCACAACGGGCCAAAATCACAGGGATGCCTGGGTACTATCAACCATTAGGGGGTTTCACATTGAATTCTGTAGGACTCCTTGACATATTTCCTGCCTCAGGGCCCTGGTTTTCTCGCCGGAGGGAATGCAAGTGGTGGACCAGGAAGTCCATGCTCTAATGAAAAAATGGCCGATTGTACCATCTTCTCTCCTCAGCAACATTTTCATTGAGGAGAAAAAGGACAAAGGGTAATTTCCCATGATCACTTTTTAAAACTTCAAGTGGATAGTGTACTGGCACCTTAAAATGGAAAACATACACCTTCTCAAGAATATCCTTCACCCACATGGATGGATGGTAAGACTCAATCTGAAGGACGCTTACCTTCCCATTCTGAATTTTTCCCCTTCACAGACGCTTCCTGCAATTGAAATGGAAAGGACAAGTCTTCGAATTCGGTTATATGTCGGACCAATGGGTGCCTAAACCACCCGTGGCTCAACAACGAGGTCGGAACAACTACCTCGTTCTAAACACTAATGCCTTTACCACGAATACGTTTACAACGATTTTACCGTTTTAAACGCATTCCTTGTAAAGGCATTACCAATCACCATGCACAACCCAGCATGCTTCCACCCCAGTCCCACACCCCACCCCTTAAACCTAAACCCTGACCTCCCCTCCTCTACCTAAACCCTAATCACCCCCAGGCCACACCCCAAAAACTAAAAATACCCTGAGTCCCCACCCCCGCCCCTAAAACCTAAACCCTGCCCCCTAAACCCTAATCACCCACAGCCCCCCATAACAGCCCCAGTCCCAGCCCAACTTACCTCCTCCTTCACCGCGTCCACTCCGACTCCCTTCTGTACCTTAACCACGCATGTACGTTGTTCAGACATGCGTGGTTAAGGTACCAAAACCAGGGAGTCGTGGAAAACGAAAGCGTTGTTTCTCTTTTGTTTTTCACAACCTCGTGGTTCCGGACTCATTCTTCCTGGTGTTGCCCTTCGAATTCGCCCGTTTTCCGTTCAGTAGTGCTTCGCCAAGATGCTTCCACCAGATATGTAATGTTTAGATGCATAGGGGATCAGACTTATAGTCTTCCTAGATGACATTCTCTTAATGCACCAAGATCAGAACACCTTACTAGCTCAACCTGAGTTGGCTAGAAACCTCCCTCAGGACCTGGGCTTTGATATCAACATTCAGAGGTCTGAGTTAATCCCAACCCAGAAATTTGTCGTCTTGGGATTTGAGATAGACGGCACTCACCAGTCATTGAGATTACCTCAGAGGAAGATACTCCTCATTCGAGGAGAGTTACGCAAAATGCTGTGGAAAGAGAGATCTCGTGGCCAGGAGTGTAGGATTCCTGTCCTCTTCCATTCAAGCCATCTTCCCAGGTCCATTGCACTACAGAGCTCTTCAATGATAGAAGTTAATGCACCTAAGGAGTGGTTTGACGTATGCCCAGGAAGTGACACTGTCTGAGGATGCTAATTATTGAGTCAGATGCAAGGTGACAAGAAGGGGGAGCTCGCTCGGGAATTTTATTGCAGGAGGTCTGTCGTCAGTGAACGAAGAAACTGCATGCCAACTGCTTGGAACTCCTAGCTTAATCCTTTGCAGTAAAAAGTTTGGCAGCAAGCAAAGGGGGTCATTTCAACCCTGGCGGTCGGAGACCGCCAGGGCTAAAGTGGGGTCCGTACCGCCAACAGGCTGGCAGTACGGAGACCCATATTTCGACTGCGGCGCTAGCGCCGCTGTCGCACCGCCGGGGCCGGCGGTTTCCCGCCGTTTTAGCCCCGGCGGTAATAATCCGCCAGGGCAGCGCTGCAAGCAGCGCTGCCCTGGGGATTATGACTCCCCTACCGCCAGCCTGTTTCCGGCGGTTTGCACCGCCAGGAAGAGGATGGCGTTAAGGGGAGTGCTGGGGGCCCCTGCACTGCCCATGCCACTGGCATGGGCAGTGCAGGGGCCCCCTAACAGGGCCCCGTGCAGCTTTTTACTGTCTGCATAGCAGACAGTGAAAAGCGAGACGGGTGCTACTGCACCCGTCGCACGGCCGCAACACCGCCGGCTCCATTAGGAGCCGGCTCCTATGTTGTGGCCGCATCCCCGCTGGGCCGGCGGGCGTAAACTAGGTTTCCGCCCGCCGGCCCAGCGTGGATGTTGTAATGGGGACCGCGGGAGTGTGGCCGCATTGGCGGCCGCACAGCGGTTACAGCTTGGCGGGCGGCAGTAGCCGCCCGCCAAGCTTGTAATGACCCCCAAAGTCCTGTGTTCCATTCTTGTGAAGATGGACAGTGTCTCAGTGGTTCGATACATAAATCGCCTAGGTGGCACCCAGTCCCATGCGTTGGCAGAATTGATCAGAGACTTTTAGAATAATTGCCTCCAACACAGAATATCAGTGGTGGCATAGTATCTACTGATTTGATTAAACCAGACAGCAGTCTAGCACTTGAGATATCTCAGGGATTCCAGTGCTTGGAGCTCGACCCAACTCTGTTCCAGAAGATTATGCTGAAGTGGGGCCTGTCTCAAATAGACCTCTTTGCCTCGTGGAAGCAACACCAGTTACAATGCTTCTTCAGCGTGTGCCCGGACCCTCTTGCAGAGGCAACTAATTTTTACAGGATTGGAGTCCGATTTGAGGGGTATGCCTTTCCTCCCTTCTCAATGATTGCCAGACTTGCAGCACAGGTCAGACGACAGACGGTGGAGGTGTTTCTGGTGGTACCAATGTGGAGATCGCAAGTTTGGTATCCAATTATTCTGGAACTTTCCATGGATTCTCCAACCCCTCCTCTTCCCCAGAGTCCGAACCCATTGATACACACTGACAGACAATTTCACTAGTTGGTTCAGGATAGGACACCCCTTCTAATGGCATTCAATATTACCGGGGACGCTGGGAAATCCCAAGCCTATTGGCACATGCAGCCCTTCTAATCAGAAGAGCGTGGGCCGAATTGATGGTCAAGTGATGCAGCTCAGCTTGGCACAGATGGTCACGCTGGCGTTTGTGGAGAGACCTTGATCCCGAGGGCTAGATGTGGTCTACACAGTAAATGTTTTGTCGAATTGGTGGGAGTTGGGTTAGCATACCGCATGATTATTGCTTGTAGGTCAACCATTCCGGCAGGCCATTAGCCAGAAATTCTGGCAGGAGAACATCCTCTTATCTGTAGACTCCTGATAGGGATTAAGTTGTGTACTTCCCCAGAGCCTCTATATTTACCCTTGGGGATTCAGTGCGGTTCTTTGACTATTACAGTCATGGGAAGTCAATGAATATCTATCTTGTAAGGAACTAACAGGTAAGTTGACAATTTTACTTTGTCTAATCTCATGCAAGAAGTGTATGATGAGCAAGCACTAGACATCTCGGCTTGGATGCATACCCCAGAAGAGGTTTCATTTACCATTTCCGGGAGTACCAAATCCAGTTCAAGAGGTGGTCTTTTAGCCATGTTTTCCTCACCACCCCAAACTGTCTGTGGTGCCCTGTCTCAGGGAGTATGAGGCCATAACGGAAGACCTCCATCCTACTGGGACAGCTCAACTACTCATAGCTCTAAAGAAACCGTGTGAGCCAGTTTCATCTGCTACCAATTCTCAATGGGTGAGGAAGCAGGCATTGACAAATCTCTATTTAGGGCACACTCTACCAGTCGTCGTGGAGCCCAAACCCTTATCTCTGGAGTGGAGGGGGTCACTTGGAGGATATCCTCAGGACGACAGACTGGGCCTCTGATTCTACGTTTAGGTCTTTTTAGTTTAAGTCAGTGGGGGGAATGGCATGACTTGTGGTCAGTCAGATTTAAACTAAAATAATCTGTGCCTTCGGTCCTGACATAGAATGCAAAAATTCCTGGCTACCGTGAAGGAAGGTTTCAGTTCTCATAATAACACAGAAGTAAAGATTAACCCTCCTAGTTATTCTAGTTCAGAATGCCCTCCCACATTTCACATGAAATTCACAACATTGCCGATAAGTATATTGAATTGTATGTATGCGTGTGTTGATACTGTTGCCGTTGTTCATATTAGCAGTTGATGGTTATTCTAAACTGATGATGTGTATCTTAAACAAGGCAAGGATACAGGATGTATTTGTTTGTTCTTTTTTCCTAGGATCAGAGCAGAAACAAGACTTTTAGTATGATTGGTATGGTTAAATGTTACCACACGAAAAAAGAGGAAAAAGAGGAAATGCTTTTCCATGGTGGATGATTATATAGGACTTACTCTGTGATTGTTGGTGGGCTATGTTCAACACTAAAGACTCAAGGGATGTATAATATTTTGTTCAATGTTATACTGTTTGTTTTTTATGGCCTGCTGAGTTAGTAAATTGAAAAAGAAATTCATTATCCTTGCCTCCGTGTTCGTGGCAGAATTTAAACTTTCCTTCACAATAGCTAGGGAAGATTACATTCTGTCCCCCTCCTAAGCCTGCTGGGTAGATCTCCCTCAACAAAGAGATAGTTTGGTTCTCCTGGAATTTCTAAGGCATTCCGGTGTCCCTTACATGCTTAGAAATCTGGATGAGGTTGACTCCTCTGCCAACAAGTAGTAACCCAAACTTTTCCTTCTCTGCTGCCTTTCTCTTCTTCAAGTTAATGGCCACCCCTTATCATTTGCCTCCTGGTGGGTATCTTCAGTGTCTCTTATCCTTGTGCTCTGTAGAGCATTGAATATGGTTACTGGATAGAATTTCAGCCTTATTACCTGCTGGAAACCGACCAACTTTAGGGTGCCATTGTTCAATGCAGTAGGAAACTCAGGTGTGGAGCCCAAGCCTAATTGGACAAACACTGTCCAGTGCCAGTCCCAAAGGCAGAATGAAATAAAAGCTCCTATTCCATTTCATTCGTAGTTCAGTAAACTTCACTCATTAGAAGTTGCTTATGGATTTCAAGGTGCTTGCCTGGTGCCTGTTCCACTGCTCATTTCAAATGGTAATTTTTAATTCCCTGGTCTGTTCGTTGAGCTTCAAGTCCTCCAAGGTGCCTTACATTCCCTTTATGCTTAATTACATACACTAATTCAAGGCAATACAAAATGATCGTTTTGTGTTGCTCTGTGCTGGGAGCATTTCCTGTTCACTGGTCTTGCTGCTTTTGTCCTCTACCCAACTCCATTTACTCATAAATCAATGTCTCCTTCTTTGGAATTAATGCAAAACAGGAAACTAAAGTTTAAATAACTGAGTAATACATACACCTTATGTCTAAGGTACTTGATTAAGCCACACAAAAGAGCTGAGTCTTGCAGTCTTTTAAATTTTTTGTTCAGCTTTGAGAAGTCTCTCCTGGAACATTTATGAAGCTGGGATTTACCAAAGTATTGTTTTCAGGCAAACCAGATGCTTCTGCTGGCTTGCTTCTTGATCAAACTTCATTCTCCTCTTTTATCTGTGTGGAAGAAACACATAGCCTCGGCTAGGGAGTGGCTAGAGGCACTGGCTGGAAAATGCAGGCTCCATGTAGAAAGGGAAATGGGGTTCACCTTTACCTAAGGCTGTTGCTGTGCTACCATCCTTTCTATTGTTCCCTCAGGAAAAAAGATTTCACAGCTGTTTTTCTAGTGGCCCCTGCTATCCACTGGTCACTGTCATTGTGACACTATTTTGCTCATCTCCAAGTCTTGCAGTTATCCTCTTTCCAAAGAGTTGAAAATGGAAGCTAGGTTGTAGAATTATGTGCCACATTGGAAAGGCCTCCTGTTTTGAATTGTGGTCAAGAGGAAACCAGACATTCCTTTATTTGGAGGGAACTGCTACCAATTCACAAGGCTCAGATGACTTTTAATAAGCAACTCAGTGCTGACATGTTAATCAAGTGGGACAGTCAAGTGGTAATAGCATGTATCATTCACCTGGTGGAGCCAGACATCACAGATTAGCATATTTAACCATTTTCATAATGATCTGAGTCATACGGAATCTCTTCTCCCTCGTAACAACATATTTTCCAGGCAAAGAATAAGCATGCTGATCATGGTTTTACCCTCTTCTGAACCTTTTGTTAGGACTTTTTGCAAAAGGAAATACTCTCCAGCGGAAATTTAGATTTTAACATCTATCTACCCAAGCATGAAAGGTGGTTCTCTGTCCTTTCTTTCATGAGGTGATCGGCTGAAGGCCTTGCACCATCCCTCCAATTTACAAGATTATCTTGCAGTTCAAAGGAAGGCAATGGGGGGGTGGAGTCTTCCTGCTAGTGTTATCATTCTCGGAGGGAGGAGGGCTTTCAGGCAAACCAGATGCTTCTGCTGGCTTGCTTCTTGATCAAACTTCATTCTCCTCTTTTATCTGTGTGGAAGAAACACATAGCCTCGGCTAGGGAGTGGCTAGAGGCACTGGCTGGAAAATGCAGGCTCCATGTAGAAAGGGAAATGGGGTTCACCTTTACCTAAGGCTGTTGCTGTGCTACCATCCTTTCTATTGTTCCCTCAGGAAAAAAGATTTCACAGCTGTTTTTCTAGTGGCCCCTGCTATCCACTGGTCACTGTCATTGTGACACTATTTTGCTCATCTCCAAGTCTTGCAGTTATCCTCTTTCCAAAGAGTTGAAAATGGAAGCTAGGTTGTAGAATTATGTGCCACATTGGAAAGGCCTCCTGTTTTGAATTGTGGTCAAGAGGAAACCAGACATTCCTTTATTTGGAGGGAACTGCTACCAATTCACAAGGCTCAGATGACTTTTAATAAGCAACTCAGTGCTGACATGTTAATCAAGTGGGACAGTCAAGTGGTAATAGCATGTATCATTCACCTGGTGGAGCCAGACATCACAGATTAGCATATTTAACCATTTTCATAATGATCTGAGTCATACGGAATCTCTTCTCCCTCGTAACAACATATTTTCCAGGCAAAGAATAAGCATGCTGATCATGGTTTTACCCTCTTCTGAACCTTTTGTTAGGACTTTTTGCAAAAGGAAATACTCTCCAGCGGAAATTTAGATTTTAACATCTATCTACCCAAGCATGAAAGGTGGTTCTCTGTCCTTTCTTTCATGAGGTGATCGGCTGAAGGCCTTGCACCATCCCTCCAATTTACAAGATTATCTTGCAGTTCAAAGGAAGGCAATGGGGGGGTGGAGTCTTCCTGCTAGTGTTATCATTCTCGGAGGGAGGAGGGCTTTTGTTTAATGTTCTCTATAAACTGATTTTATGGCCTCCTCTACTATTTCAAATTAGTCTGTTCCCACTGAACCAACCTCCAGTATCTCCGAATTCACACTAGCAACTTCACCCCCTATGCCTGAAAAAAGGACAAGCCAGAATAAGAGTTTCCACAAGTCAGTGGATTTGTGCATTCACCAGTTCCTGCTGGATTGCTGCGCTTGAGGTCAGTGCCTAAGAAGTCATATTCTACGTCCTGCAATTCTTTTATGATTTTGGAGTTGTTCAGGGATGTGCTTTTATAGCTGTCTCCATTTGTTCCTTAAGAAACCAGTGATCATTATCAAAGCGATGAGGGGTTTGGAACAATGCAATTCATTTGCATTTTGTTGCTTCTCGTCCCGTTTGCAGTTTTGATTTTCCATTGTCCGTAACATCCTGGAGGAGGCAGGCATGAGATATTGTACATTCCCATTTCATATTTCAATCATTTTGTGGTTCATGATTTAGGATTGTGGTTCTTCTTAAGTAATAAAACTTTTTTTTGATTTTTTTGGAGGAGGGGTAGAACTTTGGCTTGGTCTTGTTTTTGTACTACTCTTTTCTCTCCTTTTGATGCTTAGGTACCTGTGGCACAGAGGAATTGCTAAACCCATAAATGATGTGTCCCAAGCTCATACTGATCCCTTCACAACTCGGAACTACTAATTCTCTTTGTCACTCAGCCAAAAAATCATTGTTTTTCTTGCCTAGATGTCTCAGCTGGTGCTCTTCTAGTGTGTGATTGTGCACTAGTCAGCTTACCTTTGAGAAAAATAGAATGCTAGAATGCGAACACACTTTCATGCTTTGTTTAATATTATGAATTGGTGGTTGTTTCAGTAAAATATATAAGGATTGCAAGGATGTCAGGGTCACAGCCTGCAGACTAAATAATGCACAACAATATCTCCTACAATGCTTATGACATCACATCTAAAAGGTGAGTTCACATCACTGTTTTCATAGGCATCAGTGGAGGAAATTAACAACTCTTTACCCTAGAATCCTCTGGTCGTGCCCTTTGGGCAAGCACAGCAGGCCCTCTGCTCAGCACCTCTTCCACCAGATGCCACTCAACCCAAACTCTGGGTGTTCTGGTTATTGGCAGTCAACTAAAGGACCTTAACAATACTTTTTCCGCACTTGTGATGGATGCATACAGTATTTAAACTACACTGTGTTTTGCTCTATCTGGCAACAGATGTGCAAAAGAGCAATAATGCATGGCTTCAGTGTTCTCATAAAATTAGCAAATGCTTGTGGGATGAGACCAGTGATGCCACCTGTGATAATATAAATGATGTGTGCGAGGTCATGATCAATACAGTGAGTGGCAGTACGGTTGCTTAGCCAAACTTAACTGATGAATTTCACACGGGTGATTAGATTTTAGCTAGTAGCCGTAATGCTTCTTTAGCTTAAGTTGTTTGATTTGTTTTTTAAAACCTGTTTAGAATACAGCATGAGCTTTGGGATCTCTGGATCTTCTATCAGCATAGACTTAGGTGGCATAACAAAGTGAGACTGAAAACGTGGTAGACTGTAACCGCAAACCACCTTAGACAGAAATATTTGCTGTCAGTAGGTTCCAAACCTTCTTTCGTCATGAATAGACACATTCAAAAATACATGCCAGGAATAAACATTTATGACTTTTGTAATTTTCTTAAAACCAAAATCCTAATGTAGATTAATGTCTATTACTTGTGGTGGGCTACCATCCAGCACAATTAATAGTTAATTTTCTTACATTAAAAAAACACATACTTAAACAATACCAAGTGGTATGCATTTGTAATTGAAAACATGTTCACTTGCTTGCATGAATATATGAAATTCAATCGCACTGCTTAAATAGGAAAAATATGAAGATTAAATCATCACTGGTATGATAATGAAACATATATATCCACGTGCAATGATGACTGGAAAAAACTAGGCAATATTGCCATGTGCCTAATTCAACTAAGCAGCTTTGTCCAATTCAATCCAAAATGGATTAAAACAAACAACAGCAGCTTCTCATTGCTTTTTTTCTCGTTTTACTGAGTTCGTATCATTTTGAAAACAGATGGAAAGTTTGTATCTGCAACATCGAAAACGAAATTCATAGATGGAAATGATGTTTCCAAGTTTCCTTGCAGCTGACCTAATCAGGAATATTAAATTCTGAAGTGGTAGGTGAATACGGTGCGAAAGGAAGAGTTTGGGATGTAGTTGCAGTTGTTGTGGCATTTTGTAAAGTGCCATTATGTCTGAAAATGGTGAAATTTTGAGTTGCTTGTTGTTTATTGAGCTTATCTCAGATCATTGCGTAGATGTAGTAAATATATAGCAGCCTTGAGGATGGGTAAATGCATTGCACTGCAGACGTACGTAGGCCGTACAGTTGGTTGTTCCAATGAAATATCCAGGAAACCTCTGCACCAAATTTCAGGTATCACCAAAGGAGCTTGAACTTTGTGAAAAGACAGACTAATGCCATAGTTTTGCGGCATTGATATACATTTGGATAGGCTGCATCTTCATCTTGCCATTCATGTTGACTTTTATTTCTTTGTTAGGAAAAAAAATTGCACAACGAACTATAAGACATGTAGTTGATATTCCACCAAACAGATTTGAAAACAGTGACCAGTAGAACAAAGGGATAATTAAGAAAATAGTCTTAAAGCCAGTCAGCAGTTCGGATCCAGTGTTTCAAAAATAAGGATGATGGCTGTTGTATTTAAAGCATGGAGTGGGTCAGCAAAATGTGTTGGGAGTTGACTTCAAAAGTTGCTGAATCTCAAACACTGGGTTGTTTGCAGGTCAAATGTTCCTGGTGAAGAGGTCAGGGTACCTCTTTCTGGGTTAAAAATGAAATGAGGTTACTTAATTTATCAAGGCATGTATTTATTATGTTTACTTCTGTCATGAGACATTCAGAAACCTTTGTTGGGGGTGGAGTAGGGGGGAAAGAACTTTTAATACCACAACTGTTTACAGTTTTTTTTAAACATCACATACACAAAACCCAGATTTATTTGTTATTGTTTGAATTATGTAGGGACCATTCCTAGAAGCTTGCGTGGTAAGAAGGAATTAAGGAAGCAGCTGCTGTAAGTAGTCTACAAGAAAGGCAGGCTTTAAAGAGTTACACAGGTCTCAATAGTAATATAATCACAAAGAAGGCTCTGCCCTATAGGACTTGTGCATTCAGATGCACTAAGGAAAGCAGGATTTTCCTTTTCCAACATTCATATTTATAAGGCAATTGCCAGACATGATGTAGGAAAGTGTTGTGCATGCGTTCACTCCATCCTAGACATGTATGCTTCTGACATTCATATAAATGAAAAACAGTGATTGGTGAGGATTTTACTCCATGCAAGAGCCACACAAGATGTGGATATTCGGTGACAGAAAAGGGAGTACTCTCTGTTTCATTGAGAGATCATTGCAAGGTCCTTATTTGCTTTGCATCAGTTTTTAGGAATGTAGTTACCATGTACTGATATTTAAATTTTGATTTGCATTCTAATCAAAATGAGGATGGATATTTTTGCATTAACTATCCAGCAGTATGACCGTTGTGGAAAAAGCATCTTTCACTGAACAAGCAAGTGACTATCTGTAGCACTGGGTACTTGGAGAGATTAATATTTCGCGTGATTCTTGTGTTTCTACAGTTTCAATATCTCAGTCAGACTTATTTTCAAATGATGAAATCTTTTCCAGTTGCATCATTTCAGTTGATGTGGATTCTATTGATGGTCCGTTGTAGATTGCAGTTGCAGGGGTGGCAGTCGTTGATACAGCAACAGGAGGTTCACTTGCTGAAGATGTTGCTTGCACCACAACAGTCAGTTTATTGCTTGATGTACTTGGTATCAGAAGTAAAGCTGGAGGCACAGCAGGCTCAACAGTCCCTGTGGCCAGTGATTTCAGTGTGGCTGTACTACGTCAGAACAGGGAGAAAATGTGCTGGACTAACCCATAGGCCTTTTTGTGTCTGTAGCGGTCTACTACAGAGGATGGGCCACATAGCCCTTTTTAATGTGATTTATAGACATCTTTCTATTTTTGTTTGCACCAAGAAGTGGTGGCAGGATTACAGTGCATGCCTTTAACCAAATAACTGGACCAGGTGGCGTCCACAATGAACCAAAGACTTGCTTGTCAGGAATTTGATCCAGTACTAGCTCTCCCACCTTTGAGAGCTTCCCATTAGTAGCATTATCTTTGATAATGAGAGCCTTTCATGTTGGTGAGTTTTTTTCCTAACTTTTTGACTGTTCTGTGACAAATACAAACATGAAGCAGGGTCAGTTTGTTTTCAGCTCCACCACTATTTCAAGGAGATCAGGTCAACGGAACAACGAAGAGTAGCTTGTATAGGGTACAGCCACCTAATACTCCACTAGCCAAGTTATTTAGTGCTCTCGGAACCCCTTAAAAGTTATAAAGCCATGTCAGTCCTGCATCCAATCCCTTAGCCGGCAAGGCTTGTTTAAGCGTGCCATTGGCTCTCTCTGCAAAACTGGTTGATATCACACTGACAGCTTGGCTGGAAACAGCAGGGCTCAATTAATGTTGTCCTTCCTAGGCTTTGCTTAATTGCCTGGGCGTCCTGGCACTGTCACGGTACCATGGCTGTATAATGCAGAAAGTTATGATTTACAAACTTTCACATTCCCAAGGGCCATGTCCATGTGCTAATTGTAAGATATGATTGCAATCACAATATTTAAAAAGTTTCAAGATCTGTGGGTGGGGCTGAACACCCAAGGCCGGCAACCAGGCACATTGTGTGCCTACTCAGTCACAAAGTGCTGCAGTGATATTACTTTGAACACGTTCTGAAGTAGCCATTGTTCCACAACTTTTTACAGGTTGCTACATTCTGAGTTCTCTGTGACTCTGATCAGTCGCACATTGTTCCTACTTGAGTGTCCCTCGGCAGCCTCTGCTCAGCTATTCAGAGTCTCTACCGCCACGGTCAAGCCTCTCACTGGAGTTTGTAGCTCCTTCACTGTGAGCACACACAGGACAGAGTAGACTCGTCTCCATCACCCTTTCGGCCAACTTCCTGTGGCTGGCACAAAGCACTGTAACATCTGTGCCAACACCGTCTGTCATTCCCTCCAGCGTGGCCGTAATCTCAAAAAATCACCTGTAGGATAGCCTCAAATTTCTCCTTTAGTTTTCTAGAATAGTTTCTACAGATTTGAGGGCAGCATATGTGACAGGAGTTACCTGACGGTGCAGCTCCTGTTCTCTGTCAGTGGAACCCCCTCACAAGAACTTTGGTTCCAAATGAGTTCAAGTTTTGCTTGCAGAGATGAAGAGAACAGTCTAAAATTAATTGAGGTGAAACATTATATTTTCTGCTGAAAAAAACGATTCTGCAGGCATTTCCTTATTTTTAAAAACTGAAAAATATCTTCTGCACATTTTGACTTGAAATGCTTTCCCACACACACCCATTGAACAAAATAGAGTTGTAGTAGTGTTTGCTTGCATTGTAGTGCCTTTTATTGCTCCTTTTTAATGACTAGCATACAATGAAAACATATTCAACAAAAACTATTAATAAATGAAAAGTCGGATGCTTTCATTATTGATATTGATGAGGCCCAACTTACCCCTCTGGATATTCATGGACAAATAATCCTGATGTTCACTTTTTCTAAAACACAGAAGTCAGTTTCCCTTGGACTTGGGACTTGTGTGCATGCAAACAAACTCACCTAATAATCACTCGCCTCCTGCAGGACCAACACACTACTGCTCTCACCTACCAGCTTCCAGCATCCTAGGCTCGTGGGAGCGTCCGTACTGGCAGTGATGCCCCACAGCCCTAGGATTACAAACTCCTCTCGTTAAGAGCAACACATCCCAAAAACTCAAGATCACTAATTTGTGTTCTGCCAAAGGCTGTCCTTAACCATCCAGTGTCCCTTGTTGCTCATGCCCACCTTGTCAATTCCGACACGCGAGTGAAACATGGGTGAAAGCAGACCAGTGGACCAGCAGAAGCCATTAGAAGCGCAAGTGTGCCGTAACACAAGAGGAGGAGGAGACACCACGTAGACCTTCTTGCAATATAGTTTGTAAAGGTAACGTTATCTGTTTAAGAATGAATTAAGTGCTAAGTGAGAATCAGCCCATTCTTATAGAGAAAATGCAATTATGATCAAGCCATCTCTCTTCATTTTATGGTGATAGCATATGATTTGTGTTAATAGGGTGCCAATGTGCTTTAGGATTGACATTGGATAGTTTGAGTTTTATTCTAGGAAGCCCCGCTTTCAAGCAAAGACCTGGGACCCTACGCCCTAGAGCAGTAGCATTTGCCAGGAATCTACTGGATCGAATAAGCTTATTGGACCTTTCAGGGGATCCATCGGCTTCAAAGTGCCTCCTTTTCTGTCATTAACAAACCCAGCTTTGGCTACTTTGATCTGCATCTGTGCTGAAACTAGTTATAGGAAAATGATTTGCAGTGATGGGTCTCAATGCCCGGAATAATATCAGCTAGAGACAGAAAACAGTCTGATACATTTGTGAACAGATACAATGTCTGCATTTAAGAGCTACGAAAGACTCAATTTCCCTTTTCTTATGTCTAGCTTGCTTCTCTTTATCTCGCATACTCACGGGTTTTAATATAAAATATATATCCGGAGAATATAATACTGCTGTCCCTTTTTTCTAGCACTGTGTATTTGACCTCCTTTTAACTGAAATGGCAACTTACCCATAAGGCCACTGCCTGCTGGTCTCTGTCTTTTAATTCACCAAAATCGCCAATAACAGACTGTATGCCAACGATATGGGTGGTTTTATTTTGTGATTAAACTGTTTTGAAATATTTAATGATGCAGCGCTGATCAGTCAATGAAAATAAAAGACTTATAAAGTCACCTCGATCGTTTTTATTGTTTAAAGGTTCAGGATCTGTCTGAAAAACTCTTTCATCAGCAGCTTCTGAAGAAACGTCAGGGCGGCCTAGAAGAACAGAAAGACCAGCTTGTGAAGGAGAGCAGGCAACTTCTCACTCTGCTTGTGAGCTTTTTCTTCTTTACTATTGTTTTACTAGAGTAACTCCCAATCAACAAGTAGAATTATCAATGCAAGTACCGTCTTGAAACACATTTATCTCTAGGGAGGAGGTACATATATTATAATAAACTGGGCAGTGTGGAAATAACCTTGATAGCAAACCAGTTAAACTTGTTAAATGATAATTTTAGCGTTTATTGTTCATTTATATTGCCAAACGCCTTGTGACAATTAATGCTGAACAGAATAAAGACAGGAAAGGGAAGGAGGTGGGCTAATAGGTAAATTAAATTGTAAATGGTTAAATATTAAAAACATATCTAACTAAAAGACCTCCCAGGGTAGGTATGAGACCACCTTTATCCATAAGGTATTTTAAGGAGTCAGCAAATTGTAGCTATAACAAACTAGAGGTTTATCAAGCACCTTCAGTATGTAGAGGTGAAATAGTCCATCCGGCCCAAAATGTGGACCATATGTTCAGACTAATCAGTTTCTGACAACAGTGTCGAATGATAGCTTGAATGAAAAATGCTACAAAATGTTTTGAAATTCGTTTTAATGTTGATGCAAGTCACTGTGAACTGCATGGAATGAGGTACCGCATTTCATTCAGAAATACAACTGAAAGAAAAGAAAACCAAGCGTGTCCAGACACATTGTAACGACCCTTACAATAGTATCAAGATGATAATAAAATGTTGCATTATACATTGCCTGTACATAGGACAAAATTATCTGCAAAATATTTTAATGCTTATAACAGGGTTACCAAGCAGAGGGATGCTAGGAATGAAAACTTAATTGAATGCATTTCCACGCCTGGTGAAACATTTTGCGACCGACTGACAGACAGTTATGAATATGGGAAGTTACTCTACGGTCACTCATAAAAGCCTTTGTGACTTGACTCCTGAATGCCCAACTGCCAATCAATCAATCAATCAATCAGAGCATTTGTAAAGTGCACTACTTACCCGTGAGTGTCTCAAGGCGCTGATGTGGGGGGCTTTTACTGCTCGAACAGCCATGTCTTGAGGTGTCTCCTGAAGGTAAGTAGGTCCTGTGTCTGTCGCAGGTGAGTGGGAAGTTCCACATCTTGGCAGCGAGGTGGGAGAACGATCCATTAGTAAAGGTACTAAGAAAACACAGTTCTTCCTATATGTACGAATTCCATATGATGCTTTCTTGAATGTTCCCTCGATATATTCCCATTTTAGGTATTGTGGGGACAGTAAATATGCAAAAATAGTAGTCACAAAAGGTAAAGCCCAACCCCTTATTTCAGTATTGATTGTTGACACTAGATGATCCTTTGAGCTGAGCAATTCCCTAGATCAGTGGTTCCCAACCTTTTGACTTCTGTGGACGCCCACTTTTTCATTACTGGAACCCGAGGACCACCCACTGAGTCATTATTGGAATCTGGGGACCCCCCCTAC
This sequence comes from Pleurodeles waltl, assembly GCF_031143425.1. NCBI lineage: Eukaryota > Metazoa > Chordata > Amphibia > Caudata > Salamandridae > Pleurodeles > Pleurodeles waltl. Next base: position 742,469,574 of record NC_090445.1, on the reverse strand, counting down.
TGAGTCATTACTTAAAGCTGGGGACGTAATCTGTTAATACAGTTTAATTTTCTAAACAGTCGCGGACCCCCGTGGTGGCTTCGCGGACCCCCTTGGGTCCCCGGACCACAGGTTGGGGACCACTGGCCTGGATAAGTCTGGTTGTTTGTATAATATTTGTATCCCAAGAAAAGTATTTGAGGCACAAGACATCAACATATGGATGAATAATAATTCCGTGACACGAGAATTACAGAATAAAAACACAGCAAGATGTTTGAATACTGAAACAAAATATTAGTCGAAACCTTGTATACAATCAGGCATGGAAGGAATCTTTCGAAAGTTTTACTTTATGAACAGGAAATTGTTACTGAAAATGAATGACCACGTGATAGTCTATAAAACGAGTCAGTGTTTCCATTACCATTTATAAAATCTAATTAAACAAATAACCTTTTAAACAAATACATTTCCTTGATAAATAATAGAAAAATTGTCAACCCTAAAGCAGTGACGGCTGAGTGGTGGGGCTTAATACTCAACCCGATTTTGAGCGAGCTAATTAAGAAAGCCTTATTTTTTGAAAGGGGATTCATGGAGGAGAAGAAAGGCGATATGTCCTTACAACCAGAGCTGCTGACCTTGGTACTGGGGACCAGGCTCAAATCCCAGCAATGCTGGACAAATGACTTTATCTCCCCGTGCCCCAAAAATGTAAAAAAATCTGATTGCGTTTAATATAATCTAGTGTGCATGTAACCTTCTCTGAAGCCCTTGGACCAAGTATGCCCTATATAAAAGCTGCACGAAAAGGAGGACTGCCCCACAAGGAAGTTTTGAAAAATTGGGGTCGAACAATGTATTTTAAATCATTGTTTTCACACAGATTTGCTTGTTAGCTATTGCTGCGCCTAGACATTAAAGCCTGATGTTCTACATTGGTTTGATCCCATTTTCCCCCAAAATGTGCAGTCGGTGTCCCTTACATGTCAGTAGTTACCTATGTTATGCAAGAGCCAATGGTGCCACCTTTTGCCAAGAATCATGACTGACCCATATCTCAAAAAGTATCACTAGTATGGTAGGTACAGTATTTTTATCATGTTGTCCAGGACCTCCATGTCCATGGTTAACATCCATAATTCCAAGAATTACTTCCAGTTTGCCAGCACCAGCATTTTGCCATGAATGTCCCATTTAACAAGAATTGCATCTTGTGGACCAGCGGCAGCATTTTGCCACTGATACTGCTTATGTCAAGAAGTATTTACAATAACCCAGCTCCAGGATTTTGCCACGGGTACATCAAGAACTTCCTCAAAATCTTGGTGCTAAAATTTTGCCATGGCTGTCCCTTATTCCAAGAATTATATCCAGTATACCAGAGCCAGCATTTTGCCACAGGTGCCTTTTTGGCTGATAATTATCTCCGATATGTCAGTGACAGTATTTTGCCATGAGTACCTTTAATTCCAAGAATTACGCCCATTATGCTAGTACCAACATTTTGCCACAGGTGTCTATAGGGCAAGAATTACCTCGAGTGTGGCACTGTCAGCATTTTTCCCAAGGCGAGTCTTATGCAAGCATTACCTCTAAAATACCAAAGGCAGCATTTTGCCATGGGTGTACTATATGCCAAGAACTGTTTCTGGTGTGCCAGCATTTGAATTTTGCCAAGGGTATCCCATATGCAAAAAATTACCTCCAATAAGTGACTGCCAGAATTTTTCCATAGGCACCACATATGATAAAAATAACCTTGAATATGCTAGGCTAGTAGCAGATTCGTAAGAGTAACACACTCTCTTAAACAGAAAATTCACCCACTCGCATACATTTGCACTTACATTCCCTCACTCTCATATTTCCTCACACTTACTCGCAGTCATTTACACACTCACTCACTGTCTCTAGGCACTACAGCTCTTAAGCCTAAAGAACCCTATGCAACCTATATGGGGGACGCATCAGTATGTTACTAACGGTGTGGCACAGAGGCGTACAATACCCCTGAAAAATCTTCTCATTACTGTTACATGCTCCTCTGGGCACCTGTGCTATCCATCAAACTCACTGCCTAAGGAAGCCAGTTGCTCTACCCGAGTGTTTTTTCAACTATACCTTGCTCCTTGGATGGAAATAAAAGATGGCCATAATTCCAGTATTTGACACCTTACTCCTCTAGGCATCCTTCTACTGCATCAGCTGTGCTAATGATAGCTGCACCCCTGTTTATGAGTTCACAAATCCCTCATTCTACCTGTCTTTGCTCCCTCCTGAGTAAATCCATCCCCTCTCCTCAATTCTGGCCCTTTCTTACACTTTCTCACATCCCTGCCAACTTCCACTGACTTTCTTTCCCACTGAAACACTCATTTGTCTTTATGTCCTTCCTTCCTTCCTCCCTTTTTTTTTTCTCTTCTCCCTTCTCCCCTTTTTGTTTTTAAGTCGAGCCTAGGCAGCACGCAAGCGCTGTTTCTCAGCATGTTGTAATCTACTCCTGTGGGTTTTCACCACACCCATTTCACACCCTTGACTTCTATTCATTCTTTGGCCTGATTCCTCAAGTAAATGCTTTACGTTTGTCCTGCCTTGAAGCCATATAGCTTAGTGTAGCGCACTGTTTTCTTTTGCCTTTCCATTTCATGTGGCGTGGTCGTATGCTGTTTCTTCCTTGTTTTTGGGCATGCCGCTGTTTCTTTGTGGTGTCTGAAAGGCTGCAAGCTGGAGGGGAGTTCTTTTTTATTTATTTATTTATTTTTATGTTTCATATAGCGCAAACTCAATTGGAGGAGTACTTTACATGAGTACCACTTACGTACATGAAGTTCATATATCATTTACTCGATCGGGGGAGCTCTTTACATGAGTATCACTTACGTACAAATTTAGCAGTTGAAAAATATACAAACTGCCGCATTTGAAACAGAAAAAAACACAGACATCCTCAATGCGGCTGCCGGCACAGCGGGAGAGCCGATACTACAATATTCACTGCACTTGGGAAACTAGTCCCATAATGTTTTGCAAGGCATTTCTTTTTCAAAACATTTTGGCCCATAACTCAGCCTATGGTGGTCCTACGACAATGGGACCACCACCAAACAATTCAGCACGACATGCTCTTGCTCTTTCTGTCTAGGTCATCTCTGGATCCCAGCACTAGGTTGGGGGATGCCAAAATAGTAACTTCTCCCACCATTCATTGTCTTTTTAAGCTTTCATGGCTGGAACTTTTGTTTTATGGCTGAGAGTAGTTTGGGGGTCATTCCGACCAGCACCGCCAACAGGCTGGCGGTACCCCGCAGGGCATTCTGACCGCGGCGGTTTGGCCGCGGCCAGAAGAGGAAAACCGGCGGTCTCCCGCCGGTTTTCCGCTGCCCTGGGAATCCCCTATGGCAAGCTGCGCCGCCATGGGGGATTCCGACCCCCTCACCACCATCCTGTTCCTGGCAGCTCCGGCCGCCAGGAATAGGATGGCGGTGAGGGGTGTCGTGGGGCCCCTGGGGGCCCCTGCAGTGCCCATGCCAATGCCATGCCCATGCCCGTAAGAGGGCCCCACTTTGTATTTCAGTGTCTGCTTTGCAGACACTGAAATACGCGACGGGTGCCACTGCACCCGTCGCACATACCCACTCCGCCGGCTCCATTCGGAGCCGGCTTCCTCGTGGGGAGGGGTTTCCCGCTGGGCTGGCCATATGGCGGCTCCCTCCAGGCGGGCGGCGGCCGCCGCCCGCGGGGGTCAGAATGACCCCCTTTGTGTTTTAAGCGCCTTGTTTGTAATATTATTGCAGTAGGCCTATAAGGCCTGAATATGTGTAAGGCACTATGCCCTGTAGGGGCTAAATATACGCTTACACTGCATTTCTTTCTGCCACTCTCTTTTCATGTGGTTATGCCCTCTAGGGGCTGACTATATGGTTACATGGTTATTGTTATTGTGGTGATCTCTAGGGGCTGTTCTGAACATTACAGTCAAGATACTATAATATTCGCTGCACTCAGAAACTTGCCCCATAATACTTTGAGTGGCATTTCTTTTTCAAAACATGTTTGCCCATAACTCACTGTGTGGTGGTCCTAGGACAGTGGGACTACCATCAAAGCGGTCAGCATGGCATTAATATTATAGAAAATATAATACATAATGGCAATATTTTCATTTTTTGTTTGAGATAGAGGAAGAAGATAAATGGAAGTTCTTTCGTTAAATGCGGTACCACTGGAATTATGTGTCAGAGAGGAACAAATTATGTGGCAAGAAAAGTCCAGGTAGGCATTTACAACGCCGATAGCTCTAACTCAAGCAAATGCGAGACCTATTGCATTGCAAATGCTTGTTATTCCTGTTTTCCTCTTTCTCACACCTCACTCATTCTCTCCTCTCTCCTTTATCTACATCTTTCTCTCAATATCCCTCTAATCTGTCTTTCCTTTTAATCTGTTTCCTCCCTTTGTCTTTCAGATTTCAATCTTGGCTTCACTTTTCTCTCTCGCTCTAGTCTCCTTTCTTTCTTTCTATCTGATTTCCTTATTTCTGTAGTATTTTTCCTCTTATCTCCTTTTCGCACCTTTCTTTCTCTTCCTTATCTCCTTTCTCTCACTTTTTCCTCTATTTACTACATTTCAGCCTCTCCTTCCTCACTTTTCTCTCGTTTTGATTTTTCTCTTATCCTCTCCTCTCTCATTACTCCATCTCTCGCGTCCAGTAGCTCACTGTCTTTTCTTTTTCGCTGTGCCCACTTTTTCGCTGTGCCCACCTTCACACCTCTTTTTTTATTTTTGTCCTTACTGTGCTATATCCTTTAGCCTCCCTTGCTTTTTTCCATTTTGAAGTTTATTATTTTTTTTCTTTTCCCTTCTATCACTTTTTAACTTCTGTCTAAGCCCTCTGCTCTTCTGCTCCCCTTTTTCTCACCATATTGGTTCTCTGTTACTCGTCATTCATCGTTCTGTGTTTTCCATCTGCCCTTATTTCTTTTCTCTTCTTGCCCATCTTTCTCTTTCTCCTTCTCTTTGACTTCTCTACTGCTGCTCTCAATTTATCTCCCGGCAGTCAAATCTTCTTTCTACCTTGCTCTTTGGTCTCCCTCCTGTCTCCTATATCCTTCCTTCTCCTTTTGATGGCCTTCCTGTCTTTTCTTCCCTCACTTCTTTGTTACTTGCCTAGCTGGCCTCTTTTTTGCACCGCCTCCTGATCTATTTCCTTTTGTATGTTACCTTCATCCTGTCTGCTGTGCTTCTTTTCTTGATATCCGCTGCATTCCTTCTCTTTTTTCTCCTTTTACACCTTTATTTTCCTTCTAACCTTTTCAGTCTTCTTTTTCTTTCTCCTCATGCATCTTTTTTGGAATGAAACCTGGGTCCAGCAGGGCTGGCACAAGGCATAGAGGATAGAGTGAGTAGCTGCCCAGGTGTTACGTATCATGCAGAAATAAATCACCAGGAACGAAAAGTTATGGATAATAACTCAAGATTTATTTCACAGAAGGACTTGTGGTATCGGGTTAGTACGCACCCCGGAGCCGTGCACATGGTGAAGGCTTCGAGATCGATGTCCGAGGGATTCAAGAATGGAATGTGTGGGACAACAGCTGTTGGAAGTGGACGGATGAAGTTGTGTATTGCCTGTATTCCAATAAAGAGTTGTACAACTTACCCTTGGAAGTCAGATATTTATTCTACAAATTGGTGATGAGTTGAACCATCGTGCTGCGGTCATATTTGGAACCGGTGGCTACTGGAGAGCAGGTCCTAACGAAGCTGCCGGACCGTAATGTGGAACTCGCTGGTTGCGTTGTGAGCAGGAGGAGGAGCCAGTGTTCTGGTCACTTCAACTAAGGTCACGCAGGGTTGGTCATCCTTTTCGCAGGGGGAACTTCTCTCTGCGTTTCGGAAGCAAGGGGTTTGCCTCCTGGAGAGCATACGTTCACGTGCTCACTCAGTGCGCACTAGGCAGCAACGCGGCGACGTACAAAGGAAGAGTGCCACCATCTTTAAACCAGTCATCAGTGCGCATGTAAGGTGCGTGCAGGTTGCTTGGCAATAACGCAGAGACGTACAAGGGAGCGTGCTGCCATCTTTAAACAAGGCTTCAGTTATCACGCTACAAGCACTAAGGAAGACACTATTCTAAAGAGTGGCAAGTGCTTATTTTGGATTCAGCATCGGTGATGTGTACACCGTATAAGTATCTCGGTGCACATCTGTATAACAATTTTTATGAATTGCTTCGGTGACGTGCACACCTTCTACGCTAGCTTCTGCATGCCAACAGTTCTCCTTATTCTAGGGGAACTTTCATCGGTGATGGGCACACCATATGTGTTGTATGATGCACACCTGAAAGAATAATTTCATGACAGTCCTCGTTGGGTCACCCACCTTCTTCATTATTGCTTAGCTTATGTGATTCAACAATTCGTTTCCAGGGGATCCTCATCAATAGTCATTAACACTGAATATTCCCACCCACATGCGGGGACCGCGGAGCATATACCAACACACACGTATATGTATGGAATATATATGAAAAATTATATTTTAGGAGAGAATTTCAACACAAATATAATATATACATGTGAAAACAGCAATGCAGCCTATGTTGAGAAAACAGGCTAAAAAAGCTTTATTTTTGGAGTTTTTTAAACGTAATTTGAAAACTTCAATTAAAGGTAAAACAACTTTCTGTAGTCAAAGTAGAAGGCATAGAAAGTGTAAGCAATCCATTTTAAAAGAGAAAAACTACATTGAAAATAAAGGAGCATTATTAGCCAATAGGATGCATGCAGGTTGACACAGCAAAACCAAAAAAATTGGCACTGTGCTTTTAAGACCCTGAGCACCTCCAGTATCCCACCATGCCTCAGGGGTGAGAGTGAGGTGGCAGCTGGTTCACAGTTAGGTCAGGTCTTTTTTCTGTCTTCTTCTGTGAGGATCCTGGAGCACTGAGCTCTCATTTTTCAGGTTATTTGGCCAGAAACTTTTTCTGAAACTATTTTTTGTCTGCTTTACGCAACGGTTCTTCATATTTCCTGAGTAGAGGGATAATTTTTTCTCACAAATATGTCTTCACTTTTTGTGAAATGTCCTTCTTGTGGGAAGAAGAAGGCCCAGTCAGACCCACACTCTGTGTGCATAGTATGTTTGCCTCAGAGTCACTGTCCAGACACCTGCAGACATTGTTAAAATCTGTCCAAAAGAACTCTCAAAGACAGAGAAAGGATTTGGTTTCATGGTCTGCATGAAAGAGAGAAGACTTCTAAAGACTCTTCGGAACAACGGTGAGCCAGATCGATGTCGGCAGGTAGGAAAATTCCTGTCTCTCCAGCGTCGACGTCATCCCTTCCATCGTCACATCACCGTGTCTGGAAGAGTACACCGCCGTCGATGGCGACTCAAGCGACGTCGAAAGACTTGACGCCTAAGACTCAACTCCCTCATCGGGGTAGTTCTCCGTTGACGGTCACACACCGATCGACGTTGAGCAGGTACATCAGTACTCACCCGCCATTGAAGTCGGCCTCAAGAACTAGGTCGAGGTCCCCTCATCATGCGACATCGAGATATTCATCTCCGTCTGCCCTTCTCTCGATGTCAAAACACTCAACGTCGAGGCATATTCCTGCAATGGGCCACCTCTTGTCGTTGAAGCATTCGACGTCGAGACCTAAGAAGACGGGGAAATCTCGCTCGATGTCAGGAACTCATAGATCTCCATCGACGGCAGTGCAACGTCGATCAACGTCGAGACAACCATCACCTGTAACATCTGTCTCGCAAAGAGTTGTTCTACGTACCAGCCCCCCTCAAAAATCACCTACAGGTCTGCAACAGACTTCTGAGACTGTTCTTCTTCACCAAGGCCCGGTACTCACTATTCAGAGTGGGTCTTCAGGGGCATCAAGAGCATCATCAGTACGACACCTCTCACGATAAACTTGACTCCAAGGTGGTTGGAAAGCCTTAATAAGACACCGGCTTCTCCAGACTCTCAATATTCCCGACTTTATTCACCATTGGCGTCTTTGTCTAGAACGCCTTCACCGATGACATGCGCCGAGCGCACAAGGCCAACTTCGGACCAGCCCAGTCCTAGACACCAGCGCAGCCAGTCAAGGTCCTCCACCCGAAGTAGGTCTCCAGGAGGCGGTCCAGATATAGATCCTCTAGATCACGGCAACAACGGCGCAGGTCTCCTTGGTGGTCTACGGCACCGGAGTCTTCCATCAAAGACTATTTGCCAACCTTGACTAACTCCCCTCCGGCAAGAGTATCGCCAGGTGACGATATTACAACCTTTAACGAGGTCTTGGCTAGAAGGGCCCAGAAACTTAATATAGATATTCCAGACCCGACTACTTCATTGTCGGTAATTTTTTAGACACTACATCATCGTGCCTCCGCCAGACAGTTATTGCCACTGGTTGCTGGTCCTTTACAACCGGCTATAGACACATTTCTAACCCCTGTATGCGTACGCTCAGCTCCGTCTAGGATACTAAAAAAGTATAAAGCCCCAGACCAGGATCCTTTGTTTCTCAGGGTTGATTCACCTCCAGACTCTGTGATTTTAGCTGCTGCCCGTAAGACTCATTCAGTGGCATCATCATTGACGGTCCCTCCAGATAAGGAGAGTAAACATCTGGATTCATTGGGCAGGAAAATGTGTGGCACTTCAGCATATGTGAAGGTCTCCAGTGCCTCTGCACTGTTGGGAAGATACGACAGTTCTTTGTGGGACTCTCTGAACAGGTTCGTGGAAAAACTGCCTAGGGAAGATAGGCAAGATTTTCAAGAGATCCGTCAGGAGGGGAGTTTAGTGTCCAACCAAGTTATTAGTGATGCTGCAGATGGTGAAGATTTGGCGGCTCATGGCTATGCACATGGCATTTGTGCAAGGAGGTCCTCATGGCTTCGTCTGACAGGGTTGAGGCAGGAAGCACAACACCGCATCCTGAACCTGCCTTTTAATGGGAACTCATTATTTGGATCTCATACTGATGATGATATGGCAAAAATGAAATCCGGGTCAACACTATGAAAGCAGTGGGGCTAGATAGGGAAAAGAGTATAGAAGGAGATACAGGCCTTATGATAAGCACCCTTATCAGCAGAGGGTTCAAACCCCTCATTGGTCCCAAAGGCCTCAGCAGAAACAGGGACGGCCTTTCTTTCAGTCACGCAAAACTGCAAGAGATTGCGCACCAAGCAGACCACATCAGTCTACTCCTAAGGCATCGGGCAAACAATGAGGATTCCCTTCTCCCTAATCCTGTCTACCACTCCAGTGGGGGGAAGTATTACGAATTACGCTCACAAGTGGCACGCCGTAACAAAAGACAAATGGGTGCTAAACATTGTAGAGAATGGATACTCTCTTTGTTTCAAATCTCCTCCACCTCCTCTGCCACCAACGAGGTCAACGCCTGCTCACCACTCATTACTACAAAAGGAAGTTCGCATCCTGTTGCAAAAAAGAGCAATAGAAAAGGTTCCATCTTCTCTAAGAGGAAAAGGAGTGTACTCCCGATACCTCCTAGTGAAAAGGAAAGACCAAGAAGGGGTTTTCAGACCCATTTTAGATCTGAGGCATCTGGTCAAATACATCTGAAAAGAAAAATTCAGAATGCTGGCCCTTCATCAGATTTTCCCTCAGCTACATCGAGGGGACTGGATGTGCTCCATAGATCTACACTACAGGATGCTTACTTCCACATCCCGGTCATGGCAAAACATCAAAAATGTATTTGCTTCGTAGTGGCAGCACAACACTACCAGTTCAAGGTGCTGCCCTTCGGACTAAAATCAGCCCCTCGGACAGTCTCCAAATGTGTAGCAACAATACACACTTGAGAAAAGAAATATCTTTATTTATCCGTACCTAGATGATTGGCTGCTAAAACCCATCACCGCAGAGAAGACCTTGAATCATCTCAACATAGTTCTGAACACTTTCAGCTCTCTGGGTCTGCAGGTCAATTTCCAGAAGTCCACTCTCACTCCAACTCAGACGCTCCATTATCTGGGGGCAATGCTAGACACCAAGCTAGAAAGAGTGGATCCTTCGGAGGAAAGACTATCATCGATAGCGCAGAAGTGCCACACACTTCTCCACACTCTGAGGCCTACAGTCTGTCAAATAGCATCTCTGTTGGGCTCCATGGCCTCCTGTATTTTCATTGTCCCGAACGTCAGATTGCACATGAGACCTCTTGAAGAAAATCTAGAGGATCAGTGGAGTCAGCCAAATGGGAAGACAGAATAACTCTTTCAATCGGGGCTCAGACATCTTTGCAGTGGTGGATGCGCCGACAACACCTGTTGGTGGGGGTTCCTTTTCACCAGACCATTCCATCCGAGACCCTTGTAACGGATGCATCACTACAAGGCTGGGGAGCTCACCTGGGGCCCCTCCAAGCACAGGGCCTATGATCCAGCAAGGAACAGTTACCACATCAATCTGCTGGAACTGAGACCGGTCCATCTTGCCCTCAAGTTGTTTGCTCCATCTCTCAAGGGAAAGTCCATTCTGGTCCAAACGGACAATACAACCTCAATGTATTATCTGAACAGACAGGGGGGCATGAGATCTCGTTCTCTGTCCCGAGAGTCTCAGACCATTTGGCACTGACTAATAGAGAGGGGGATGTCTCTCACATCGGTCCACCTTCTGGGAGAACAAAACTCAAAAGCAGATTTCCTAAGTTGAAGTCTAATACACTCCCACGACTGGGTTCTTCACGACGATGTTGTAGCAGACATCTTTCAAAGGTGGGGTCAGCCTCAAATAGACCTGTTCGCAGACGACGTAAACAAAAAATGCCCAGACTTCGCATCCAGGTTCTACCGTCCAGGGATGAAAGGGAATGCCCTGTTGATAGACTGGTCAGGGACATTTCTGTACGCCTTTCCACCGATCCCCCTGATACCTGCGGTGATCAACAAGTTCTACAGGTCCAAAACGAGGATGATAGTTATAGCCCCACAATGGCCTCGGCAATACTGGTACACAGACCTCCTCCAGTTGTCAAAACAACCTCACAAGAGGCTGCCGTGCAGACCGGATCTTCTCCACAGATTAGGGGGGAAAATTCTCCATCCCAACCTTCCCTCTCTGAGCTTGACAGGAATCCATGGATATTTTAAAGGAGTCAAAAAGACCATCTATATGACACTACTATGCGTTCAAATGGAAAAGGTTTTACATGTGGTGCCGGCAGCATGATCACAACGCTATTTTGGCCCAGGAGGAGGTTTCGAAGGATCTTGCGAAGTCAGGACTGCAGTTTTCCTCCATTAAGGTACATTTATCTGCCATTACAGCTTATCGTAAGTCGCCCTCTCAGAAGTCTTTCTTTACTATGCCAGTGGTTAAGGATTTCTTAGACGGCTTGAAAAAAGTTTTCCCACCGATTCAGAAACCCTCTCCTCCATGGGAATTGAATGTGGTCTTGTCTAGGCTTATGGCCTCTCCTTTTGAGCCCATCCACAAAGCTTCCTTACAACACCTTACGTGGACGACAGCTTTTCTGGTAGCCATTATCTTGGCTAGAAGGGTCAGTGAGATTCAGGCTCTATGTTCGAGGGAACCCTTCATGGTTTTCCACGATAACAGAGTAGTTCTAAGAACCCACCCATCGTTTTTGCCTAAGGTGGTGTCGGACTTCCACGTTAACCAAACAATATCACTTCCAACGTTCTTCGCTAAACCTGTTACTCCGGGGGAGAAAGCCTTGCACTCCCTGGATCTTAAGAGGGTGCTCATATTTTACCTTGATAAGACTAAGTCAATCAGACAATCTGATTGCTTGTTTGTTAATTATGGACATATGAGGACAGGTGAAGCTGCTTCAAAGCAGACTATTTCTAGATGGATAGTTTTGTGTATTCTGACTGCATGCCAATTGGCTAACAAACAGTTATCAGCTAAACCTAAGGCTCACTCTACGAGAGGGAAAGCGGCAACTGCAGCCCTTCTTAAGAATGTACCCATCTCTGTGATTTGCAATGCTGCCATATGAGGATTCGTACATACTTTTACCAGGCATTACTGTATAGATTCAGATGCCAAAACTGACACTTAAGTGGGTCAGGCTTCTTTACGAAATGTATTTGCATAAAATGTGTATTTTTCCTGCACTTCTATCCTGTCCGCAGAGATTTGGGATGGGCTTGTTAATCTATTCAGTGTTTGACTATTGATGAGGATCCCCTGGAAGAGAAGGATGAGTTACTTACCTGTAAATCCTAGTTCTCTTCCAGGGGTATCCTCATCAAAGTCATAAACAACCCACCCTCCTCCCTGGATGTGATTTTTAGAAGTGCAGCACTAGTCATGTGCCTATTCTATTTCTCCTTACCACTTGGGAAAAAGGTACTGACCTAACTGTGAACCAACTGTCATCTCACTCTCACCCCTGAGGCATGGTGGGATACTGGAGGTGCTCAGGGTCTTAAAGGCACGGTACCAATATTTTTGGTTCAGCTGTGTTACTCTGCATGCATCCTATTGGCTAATAATGCTCCTTTATTTTCAGTGTAGTTTTTCTCTTTTAAAATGGATTGATTACACTTTCTATGCCTTCTACTTTGACTACAGAACGTTTTTTACCTTTAATTTTTTCAATTTATGTTTAAAAAAAAAAAACTCCAAAAAATAAAGCATTTTTAGCCTGTTTTCTCAACATAGGCTGCATTGCTGTTTTCACATGTATATATTTTATTTGTGTTGAACTTCTCTACTAAAATATTATTTTTCATATATATTTCATACATATACATGTGTGTTGGTATATGTTCCGGGGTCCCCGCACGTGGGCGGGAATATTCAGTGTTTATGACTTTGATGAGGATACCCCTGGAAGAGAACTAGGATTTACAGGTAAGTAACGTATCCTACTGTGGGTGTATATATTTACATAGTGATTCATAGGGTGCATCAATATTTTTTTTAAAACATGTGTGCGCAAGAGTTTTTGTTCACTCCTCCCGTTCCGTTTCTTCCCAGAGTGGGTGAACCTGCAATGAAATGGATTGATTGGAAGGATTATTTCTTAAACTACATTGCTGCCATTGAAGAGGAGAGTGGGGAAGAATTTTCATGCGTGAGAAGGAAACGCATACTTTTGCATAGTTTGGGACCGGAGGGTCAAAGAGTTTTCATGCAGATGGGAAAAAATCCCAAGCGCTAGTGATCCTGATGTGTTCAAACACGCCTGGGAAGATTTGGACGCACATTACCAACCAGTCGTTTGTGCAGCCGTGGACAGATTCAATTTCTTTCAGCGTAAACAAGGCAAGGATGAGACTGTTGAGGAGTATGTATCTGATCTTAAGAAGCTGGCGATCACTTGCAAGTTTGGGCAACTACATGATTAACTTATTTGCGACCAAATTATAATGCATTCTAATAATTCAGGCAGGAAAAACTATGGGTTAGTGGTGATGCTCCCATGAATGAAATTATTGCCATTGTAAAGAAAGCAGGGTTATCAATGCATTGTGCCAAAGCTGCTTTGAGTAATGGGAAGAAAGTAGATTTGGTATATAAAGTTATGAACGAGGAGAAGAAATTTGCCAATACGAAGAATGCTATGAATAAACCTGGTCTGAGGAAAAGTCTGCAAGAAAAGGGTGCTACGTGTTACAGATGTGGCAACAAATTACATTTTGCGAGAGACAAGTGTTACCCTGCAATTAAATCTAAGTGTGCCTATTGTGGTATTATGGGGCATTTTGCAAAAGTGTGTAGGAAAAAAGTGAATGATTCTATGGTTAAGTATGTGAGCGTTGGACAAGAATGTCCTGTTGAGGGTTCAGAATCTAAGGATGAGGAATATATTTTAAGCACTGACAGTATTGTGTTAGGTATCAATGAGATGCAAAAGAAACCCTTGCGTGATATAAAAATTGGGAGTGTACAAATACTTATGGTAGCTGATTCAGGATCACTGTATACTACTATTCGTAAAGATGTTTTGGAGGAAAAGTTTGCAAAACTACTTGGAAGTGAATTATCACCTTCCAGCATTCGACCAGTTACATTTACTGGTGAGAAGATTCCTATTGTGAGATGTAAGAGTTTAACGTTTGAGTTTAAAGGAAGGATGGCACCATGCATTCTGTTTGTGGCAGAAAAAGGACCTTCGGTCTTAGGGTGGATGGATCAAGGGGCATTAGGGATCATACTGAATCCCAGAAGTGATACACAAGTGTTATCTCTTGAGGAACCTTGTAAACGTTTAGAAGAGGAGTTATTGAGACAATTTACCCAAGTATTTTTGGGTACGGTAGGCAAACTATCTAAATTTAAACATAAAATTGTAGTTAAAGAAAGATTTACTCCTGTGTGCCACAAAGTAAGTAACATTCCCTTGAAAGTGAAAGAAGCTGTTATGCACAAATTAGACAGGTTAGAGAATGATAGCATAATAGAGCCCATTGAAAGTGCTGAATGGTTAGCACCTTTGGTAGGGGCTCGTAAGTCTAACGGGCAAATTAGTCTCTGTGTCGATTTGAGAGAACTAAACAAGAGCACAGGGGTGGATAAATATCCTCTTCCCAAGATAGACGAGTTATTGACTAAATCTAAAGGTAGTCAGTGGTTTTTGACAATCGATCTGACGTCAGCGTACCATCAGATCCCTTTGCACCCTTCAGGTAAGAAATTTACATCTTTTTTACACCTTTTGGGTGTTACAGGTTTTGCCGTTCAGACTTGCTTCCGCTGCAGCAGTTTTCCAACGGCTAATGCACAAAATATTGGGTGACATTGTAGGAGTTACTTATTTCCAAGACGATATGCTCATCGTGGAGAAGGACAAAATGAAACATGATGCAAGATTAATGCTGGTTATGGAAAGGTTTGCTAATAATGGGTTGACTGCTGAGCTCAATAAATGCAAATTTGCAAGGGAATCTGCTACGTACTTGGGGCATGAAGTGGGTAGGCATAGCATCCTTCCAAAAGATAGTATTTTGACTGCCATCGTGGATGCTCCAGTTTCTGGATCTAAGGATGAAGTGAGGTCCTTTTTAGGGCTAGTAGAGTTTTATGCTAAATTTGTCACTTTTTCACTAAATGTATGGGTTAAGGCAACTGCTTAAGGAGAAACAGGAGTTTAAGTGGGATGTAGAATTGAATAATGATTTTGAACAACTTAAACAGGAATTTTGCACCACTATTCCTTTACAAGGTTTTGACAGCCTAGAACATAGTATCCTAACTGTTGATGCTAGTGGCAAAGGTCTCGGTGTTGTACTAACACAAAAGGCGGGGTGAGGGTATAGAACGAACAATTGTGTTTTCTTCACGTGCCTTTCTATCCCATGGAAGATACATTTTCTTTTATTGAAAACGAGATGCTGGCGGCAGTTTGGGGAATGGAAAAAGTGTAGACATTACCTATGGGGTTCTAAATGTATCCTGCAAACTGATCATAAGCCTTTGTTAAGGTTTTAACGTGACAGGGTACAGTGACGGCAACTCCCCGCATTGCTAGGATGTCGTTTAGATTATTGGACTACATCTACAAGGTATTGTACCTGCCATCTCTTAGAAATAAGGTGGCGGATTATTAGAGCTGGTTACCATTACCCATGCAGGGTTGTGCATGCAAGTGGGATGAATATCTTGTCGCTGTAGCAGATGTTGATGAGGTAAAGCCACCTGATTTTGAGAACAAAGTTATTGGTAAGGAGGAGTGCTTAACAGCTTACAACAATGACAATATTTTGCATGTGGTAATGGAATATATTAGATTAGGCTGGCCTAGCAAAAACAAATTGGCCAAGGAATACCTTAAGTGGTGGGAAGTCAGATACAAATTGACTACTAATGACGATGATTTTCTTAAGAGGGGTGAAAAGATTGGGCCTCCTGAAGTACTTGTGGCCATCTTGGCATTGTAAAGTCTATTAAAAAAAAGTGAAAATGTCATATTGGTGGCCTTGGTTGAATGATGACATTGAAAGTACAGTGCGTGATTGCGAGATGTGCGCCAACGCAGACAAATCCTTGAAGGTGTTTAGACCTGCCTTAGGTGTAAGTGTATGTCCGGAAAGCCCACAGGAAGAAGTGGCTATTGACAGATTTGGTCCAGTAACAAATTCTGTAGGTGACTCCAAGTATGTAATTGTCCTCTTGGATCATTATTCCAAGTGCCCTGAATACAAAGTGTGTGAGGTTAACTCATTGGTGATAATCTCATTTGTGTCTGGTATGTTTTTAAGGGAAGGTATGCCTAGATCTGTTCTGAGTGATAATGGACCTCGATTTGTGCCAGAAAAGTGGAAAGAATTCTTGTTAAAGAATGGCATAAAAAAAAAACATACCCCAGTTTACCATTCTGCAGGCAGAGGGGCTGTGTAACTTTTTAACCATGTCATTATGGGTTCTGTTCAGGCAGCCATTAGTGCAGACATGGATTGGGAAAAGGAGTTAGCTAGCATGGTGTGAACCTATAGGATAACCCCACTCTTACTGGATATAGTCCTTTCAAAATACTAAGAGGAAGAGAACTGTACACAAAAGATAATAGGGCTTGGATGAATCTGAAGATTCAGAGTAAGTTGTCCCCTGCAATGGTCAAAAGCAATATTTTGAAGGCACAAAGAGTATATAAGGAACATTACGATCAAAGCCACAGGGTGAGAGATGTTAAATTGGTGCCAGGTGATTGGGTCAAGGTGAAATTGGCATGAAAACACAAAAAGGGAATAGCAAGTTTTCTAGTCCTCTTCAGTTTGGAAAGGTTTTTAGAAGTTCAGCCTTGTTGAGTGACGGGAAAATGTGGCACCTGGGCAGATTGGCTAAATGCAATGAAAATTTGAAGCTATATTATGGGAAGGTTGTTCTGGGAAAATCTGGATCTGATTTTGATTGGTTATGGCCAGAGGTTGTGGGTGAAAAGAACCAAGGTGTGTTAAAAGAGGAGAGTCACCTTAATAAACAACATGAACATCTGTCGGTGACTACCCAAGTTAGCAACCAGAATGAACTGCCTCCGGTGACCACCCGTAGTGGTAGACTTATTGCACAACCACAGAAATATCAAGATTTTGTATTGAGTACTCAGAGTCTATGTGTACCTCCCTAATTTCTTGTATATCTTTTTATTTGTTGTGTTAACAGTATTTATGTCAAGAGCCTGTTAGCATATTAAGAAAGATTGTTTTCATCTGTTACATTGTTAAGGAGGAGGGATGTGTGGTATCAGGTTAGTGTGCGCCATGGAACCGTGCGTGTGGTGAAGGCTGAGGGATCGATGTCCGAGGGATTCTGGAATGGAATGTGTGGAACAACGGTTGGTGGAGGTGGACGGATGAAGTTGTGTAATACCTGTTCTCCAATAAAGAGTCGTACAACTTACCCTTGGAGTCGAATATTTATTCTACAGGACCCATGGCCAAGTAGCACCCCAGAATTCCCCATTCACCCCGTGAACACATTCCATGTAACACTGTCATCTATTATGACACCTACACATTCCAATATAAAATAATTCTGCATAGATTCACAACAATCTTAAGTAAATCCTAAATAAACATATATATATATATATATATATATATATATATATATATATATATATATATATATATATATATATATGTGTAAGTATGAAAAACCTCATCTCCCTTTTCCCATCAATAAGAAAAAAAAAGAAAACATATAAATGAAAGACATGAATAGCGAAGTGAACCAAAGCAACAAGTTATAAGAGAATACAAAATGATTTTACATGACATAACCCCTGTATCTGATAGGAATGGTCCGTGCTCTTAAACTTCTAGTTGCATTTCCTTCTCCACCATTCCCATTCATAGGTGTATCATACTCCAGTGGTACCATGTGGGATATTATAATTTTACACTTTCTACTGTAAACATTTTCTGACATTGAGTGTGCACGCAACAGCAGTTTGTGCTCCCTTTTTCAACATACAATTCGCCCTGTCAGCAAGTCAGTTGGAGGAAGGACTGTATATGGCAACTCTAACATGTTTTACATCATGTTTCTTGAAAAATACAGACATCTCTTCAGACACAAAATGTGTACCGTTATCTACAATAATTTCCTTAGGAGCTCCCACTACTTGAAACAAACGCTCCAAAAACTCAATAGCAGTCAAAGAATCACTAAACTTAACAAATGCAAAATACAATCACTTAAAAAAATAGTTCACAGCTGCAATCAAATACCTTGTCTCATTTTTTTAAATATTAAAAGGTTCAGCAAAATCTATGCCTACCTTTTCCCACAAACAATTTGGCCACTCCACAGGACACGAAGTAGTAGTATAAACCCCCCAATGTTTATCAGAGCACAAACATTCTGCACACTTACCAATGTAAGATTTTACTTGTCCATCAATTCCAGGCCACCAATAACGTTGCTTGATTTGCTTGTTAGTGGCTGTAATGCCCAGATGATCCAAACAAATTATTTTACCATGTAAACCCATGGTGGAACAAACAAATCCTGTCTTAAAACAATGCCATTAATGCCAACAAGTAAGCAGCCACTTGTTCAAAAGATTTGAATTCCACACCCAGACTCCTGTCACATGGCCATCCAGATATGAGATACTTTTTAACCTTTCTCAACCACTCATCACTGGAGAAACAATCTCTGGAGTAATTCCGAAATGCTCTGTAGCATCCTCAACAGTCATAACACATTCATATTCCTCCAAATACTTTGATTCTGATTCACTGTCATCCAATCTTTTAGGCAGTTGTGAAAGATAATCTGCTCTGGTGTCTTTTCCTCCCAGTACATATTTAATATCAACATGAAGCTCTTGCAATCTCGACAAAAGTCAAATCAACCTAGAGGAGGCCTTATTTGAACAACTATACCCTTACATGTAAATTAAATTGTGGTCCATGATTACATCAAACCCCGTTCCCCAGCCATACTTTTTGAACTTTTCTGGAGTCCATGAACATGTCATTGCTTCACGTTCAATTGTGCTAGAGTTCTTTTTAACGGAATTAAGTTCTCTAGATGGGAAGGAAGTAGTTCTTTCCCTTCCATCCTCAAATTGACTAAGAACTGCACCTAGTCCTATAGAACTTGCATCCACCCTAATTACACGTTTCTCCCCATCCATAAAAGGAATGGCAGGAGCATCAACAATTAACTCTAACTCTCCCAAAGCGGTTCTGTTTAACTTCCGACCACACAAATGTAACATTTTTTTTAATAGTGCTCTCAACGGTTTAACAAGAGCATAGCCTTGTAAAAATCTGGCATAGTACTCACTCAACTCCAGAAATGCCCTTAAAGATTCCTTATCTTTTGGTACTGGAGCATCAGTAATGACCTTTACAAATGAAGTTTTGGGTCTGATTCTTAGAGAAGAGATACTATGGCCAAGGTAATCTACCTGAGTGGTAAGAAATGTACACTTTTCCTTATTCACAGTTACGCCTTGTTTCTCCAACTTGCTTAGCACAAGACTCAAACGTGCATGATGTTCCTCCAAATTTTCAGTATGAATAAGTATGTTGTCTTGAAAAGCCTTTTATACTGCTATCATCACCAAACAATTCATCCATAAAACGTTGAAACACACTGGTGGTGGATGCCAATCCGAATGGCATCCGCAAATACATAAATGCTCCAAAGCGTGTTATAAACATTGTTAGAGGCTGTGACTCTTTAGCCAAATGTATTTGATGATAGGCAGAATGTAAATCAATAGTAGAAAAATACCTACTATTTCCCAAATTTGCCAAACTTTGTCCAGTAGCAAACTAAGATCTTCTTTTGACTGATTATAGTACAGGTCTCACTTTTTGTATAACAGGTATGGTACTGCACTTAAGTTTAATTTTATGCTCGGATCCCTTAACACATCCCACTCTTTCTTTAAAAACTGTCCCAAAGTATTTTTTGCAAAGGTTGTGGGGAATCAACACCATGGACAGATTGTGTCTGTTCAACAGACAAAACTGGTAAAGCATCCAAAATAACAGGCACTTCATGCCAAGCTCTCAGAATAATGCCCATCTTAGCTTGTTTTTGCCATCCAATGATACCTCTCCCCTTTTCTGCAACGTATATCTTAGTAGTAATCTCCCTGCCTTTGAACATAAGAATGTCAGAAAAGTAGCCCTTCATTATGATGTCATATTCCCCAAAGGCTCTTGGGTTGACATCTGTTTGTCTCAAAAGTGATTTAGGCCAATACTTTTCATAAGTAACATCAGAGAGTATAGTGATGGGAGAGCCTGAATCAGCCATAATCCCACAATTTATATTGCCAATCATAACTTTGCATAATGGACCTTTATACTTTCTCAGAGAAGACTCCAGTGCATTCACATCAACTGTCAGTAATATATTGTTAATATCGTCGCACAACTGATCTTCTTCCACACACACCTGATTGACTCTGTTTTTTCTTGCACAACACACAGCCTGAAAATTAACCATTTTTTTTTTGCAATTGCCACACTTTTGCCAAAATGTGAACGCAAAACATTATTCCCTAAATTGATATTAGAACCACAACCGTAGCACGGTTCTTTCAGTACCCTTCTCAGTACACTTCTTGAGCTTACTGTTGTTCTCAATAGCAGATACGTGCACATCCTTATTATCAGTTAGATCAGATACTTGTTCTTGCGCATTGCCCTGGAAATCCTGTGACAAAATCTTTGAAGAAACAAGAGATCGTTCAATACTTCTAGCAATAGCCATCACTTCATTAAGAGTAGGATTTTTGCAAGATAAAATACCTTCCTGAATCTTCTTGTTGAAACAGTTAAATACAAGTTGATCACGTAAATAAATATCCAAATTAGCATCAAACTCACATTTGGCTGCTAGCACTCTTAACACTGCCAAATAATCCTCTATGGATTTTTCCAACATCTGTTTACTTTTAAAAACAATTATGTCATTCCAGCAGAGCGGATGGTTCATCAGTAGATTGTTTGCTCATGCGAGCCACCCCTTCCTTATAAGCATTCCATGTATCATCCTCAGCAGGTGCTACAGCAGGCCGCACATTTTCAAATACCTGTTGACCAGTATCACCCAAATGGTTGAAAAGTAAAGCTGCAAGATGAATCTGACTGTACTTGGTAGTGCCAATAGCAACCATATCATTTTCAAGAACTCTCAACCATTTCCTCCATGTCATGGATGGTTTCGCCAGATTTTGCAGGAATGGTAAAGGTTGCACTACATTGTTGGCAGATGCCATTATAAATATAGAGCAAACTAATAAAACAAATAATTAATAAATAACTACAAGAAAATTAAAACAAATACTTATGGTAAAAGCAATGCTGTATAATATGTGCTGTATCACCCTGATAAAAGCCACCAGCAGGAAAGCAGATGAGAAGGCAAACAGGTGTGCCTATGGAAACTGTGGAAACTGTAAACAATGGAGAATCGTATACATTTCTTAGAAAATACGATCGTTGTGCTTGTCACTGTGGCAACAGGCAACAAGGAAGATGAACACCAAAAATATGGCGGCCGACGTGCAGGAAGTAGAGCGTGTCAATGTGTGATATTTTTAAAGTAGATGGAGCTTATATCACCGGGGTAGCGAAGGCAGCATGCTGCGTGAGTTGCAGTGATGTCTGCACGAAAAGGAGAAAGAGAGTCAGCAGCGCGAGAGCCTACACCAGCTGCAAATTGCCAGCAAGAGCATTATTTGAAATTGAGCAACTGCTGTTAATTCCACAAAGATCCACTGCAATTAATTCCACAAAGATAAAGGTCCTCAATGTATCCAAGGTGAAATAAATATTCTACACTGGCACATGTGACTGTACTATTCAAGGATTAAAATGTGGTGCTGCAACTAAATCAGTCCGCCGAATTGTATTCCCAATTGCCGCATAAAGGCAAAAAGATCCAACATAATTCCGGTAAAAATCTCCTTTCGGTAGGTCCTTAGGATCACCAGCCCTCGTTGCCAAATTTGTTACATATCATGCAGAAATGTATCACCAGGAACCAAGAGCTATGGACAATAATTTAAGATTTATTTAACAGAGGGACCCAACGCTGTAATCTTATATGACATCTATACATTCCACTATAACATTCTACTGCATTGATTTACAACAATCCTAAGTAAATCCTAACAAGGCACGAGGCAAGGCCCCACACACTGCCCACCAACATTGGGCCCACACCAGTACACATACTATAGCCAGGCCATAGCGAACCAGTCCTCTTGCTCATCGAATTGAGAGCAAGGTGTCTCACTGCAGTTGTGCCCACAATTGTTTCCACTCTTTCCCGGGCCTCAATGGTATGTGAAGCAAGGCGAGGCCTAGGGAAGGGGACACATTTTGCAGGTTTCTCCTGCAATCTGGACTTTTACTCTGCTACCCTTACAGAGGCACCAGGGATGCCCAGTGTACCACAGTGGCCCTGCGATTTTAATCCTCTCAGCCTGCAAGCAAACCTCACACCTTCTGCCCTTTAAAAGAGGTGCTTGTAGGCGTCTTATAGGGAAGGGATGCAGCTCAGAAAGAGTCTGCATTAAACAGCTTCAGGAGCTTGGTCATATATAGAGAGGCAAACAGCCCTTAATGAGTCAGGTTGTCAGCCGAGGGAGGCAGTAGAAAACACATTTTGAGGGGACGGGCAGCCTGTTAAATAAATTGCAGCAGCTTCGGCGTATGCTAGGGCCTCTTCCCTCTGAGCACCGACTGCACCACTGATAGCTACGCCTCTGCTGCTTTTAGAGCTTTCGGTTTCACTTCATCTTGAAATATATATATATTTTCCACTCTGCCACTCCCGTCCAATGTTGACTTTTCAGGCCTAGAGGGTATGCATTTTCATTACGTAAAAGGCCTGGTAGGGTATCTTTTAAATTTGACTAAGATTATGTTGTAGTATGAATCTCTTTAACACAGTATAATTAATGTTATGAGACGACCTCGGCTAGTTTGCTCTCTGTTGACGTTGCTATTCGCACTTTTATTTGGGACCCTTGTGGCATCCATAAAAAGACTCCCAGTGGTACTCATTCCCATTGAAATTCCGGGAGCATCCAAATTCGGAACGTTTGCCAATGATGCGGTATTATATTTGTAACCACAGCAATTGAATTTTAGAAGACATCGTTTTTCAGAAAATTAGTGAGTTTCCAGCCATGGAACTAATACAGTATGAAGAGAAGTTTTAATGGATCACGTGGAGGAATCTTCAATACCCTCTTGAATAAGAAGATAAAACAAAAACATGGCGCAATTAGGAATTTGGGTTATGACGGATATGTCAAAGGTGTATTAAATTAATTATAAGACTCTTTTCAGCCAAACTATACAGCGATATGTAATTCGAGGAAAGAGTGCAATGCTTCCTCGTTCTATTTTTATTTCAGCCTATTGCTTATTTCTTTTAAAAACTAAGGCCCTCATTACGAGGCTGGTGGTCATCAGACCGCTGCATTACAAGTTGTGAGGTTTGGCAGAAGCCAAACTGTCACAACGCCGCCTGGCCCGCTGGTGCGGTCGCACCAACGCGGTTGGCGGTTAGCTCCTCCAGTCCGGCAGCAGGCCTCTGTCTGCCGGCCGGATTACAAGGCTGCAGACCGCCAGGCTTTCCCTGCCGGTCACCCTGCCATGAAAACTCTGGCGGTAACGCACTTGGTGACAGGAATCCCATTCCTGTCACCAGCACCCCCCACAGGTCCACACACTTACAAACACCCCACAACCGTACACATCCATCCTAACACCCCCACCCGCTCTCACACTGACATACATACAACCCCACTCACACATACACACCCCGCAGCAAACATTCACACCTCCACTCCGCATACATTCACATACACACCCCTCCACATACATTCACATACACACCCCTCCACATACATTCATACACACCCCCCACTCAGTCGCACACTTGCACACATGCACCCCCACTCACATGCATCCCAATGCACATACCTACTAACTTGCACCCGACACCCCCCTCCCCAACCGCAAGCATACATCCACACACCCCACTCGCTCGCTCACAAACATGCACTCATACACTTCTATTCACACACATACATGCACACACCACACACATGCACCCAGCCCCCTCCCGCCCATTTCGGATGATCAACCTACCTTTTCCAGCGAGCTGGTCATTCTGGAGGGGATGGGTCCTGGCGGTTTTGCGCCACCAGCACCACTATGCCAGCAAGTCTCCGCCAAGCCCTATTATGTCTTTCTGGCGTGGCGGTGCTGGTGATGAAACCACCTCTTCAACGCCGACGGCCAGGCGGAAGTCCAAACACAGCTCCTAATACGGCGGTCAGCAGACCGCCAGCACTGGCGATCTGTTGACTGCAGCGGCTTTGACGGTCTTTGAAAAAGACCGCCGAAGTCGTAATGAGGCCCTAAATTATTTGGTTTCAAAATGTATCTTGCTAAGCAAGACTCTCATAATTTATAGAAGTAAATCATATTGTTTTCTAGAAAACAGTGGCTGGACGTTTTCTAAGGTACTGGAAAGGTTCTAAATGGCTACTTCCTAGAACCTAGTCTGGTAGTCGCTTGGAGTACTTTGTGTTTACAATCTAGAGTTGCTGTCTATAAACCCGCAGGTTTTTGCCATCAAATTCCAACATCTAAAGCCTTTTTTTTAATAAAAAAAAAAAAACTTGATATTTTAGGTTGATTTACGTTGAATTTGGGTGGCTTTTATGAGATATGGGTCTCTGATTAGATCTATGAGGGTTCGAGTAGGTCTGTGAGTGGGTGTGTGAGTGCGTCTGTGAGTGGGTGTGTCAGTGTCTCAGTGGGTCTGTGAGTGGGTGCATAAGAGTCTGAGTGGGTCTGTGAGTGGGTGTGTAAATTTCTGAGGGGGCCTGTGTGAGGGTGAATGAGGGCCTCAGTGGGTCTGTGAGTGGGTGCATGAGTGTCTGAGTGGGTCTCTGAGGGTCTGAGTGGGTCTGTGAGTGGGTGTGTGAGTTTCTGAGTGGGCTTGTGTGTCGTGCATGAGGGTCTCAGTGGGTCTGTGATTGGGTGCAAGAGTGTCTCAGTGGGTCTGAAGGGGTGCAGGAGTTTCTGAGTGGGTCTGTGAGTGTCTAACTGGGGCTGTAAGTGGGTGTGGGTGTGTGAGTGTCTGTGAGTGGGTGTGACAGTGTGTGTAACACTATGGTCCTCATTACAATCCTAGTGGTCGGTGATAAAGCGGCAGTAATACCGCTAACAGGCCGGCAGTCAAAAAACATGGAATCACAACCATGGCGGAAACCGCCAATACAGATAGCCACTTTAACACTCCGACTGCCACGGCGGTAGCAACAAACACTGCGGCGGTAACCGCCAACAGACAGGCGGAACACAATATACTGCCCACACTGTTACAAGGCACCAATCCGCCAGCTTTTCCGGAGCAGTACCAACGCCATCAAAAGCACAGCGGGAACAGTCTTTGGAAGGGAAACCACTCACCTCACGACACTCAACGAAGAACCAGGACGCCATGGAGCCCTCACTACAGGTCCTGCCCATGTTGCTGTATCTCTTAATAAACCACGAAGTGGAAAGAAGGCGGCGGCGGTGACGACCACAGTGAGTACTGCACCTAGCACACAGGGGAGGGGAGGAGGGAAAAGAGAGTGACACACACACGCAAAACGCAACACCCCCACCCACAACAACACACACACACACATATCCAATAACATCACAGTTATACACTGTCACCCCCTGGAAGAACGCAAGGACCAAACGAAATGAGTTTAACTAGTGTAATATTCTAAAAATCAAATAGCCCAAGAGAACAGTAAATAATCAGTATACACAAATATTTTCAGCAAGTACACAAGTCCGTACACTGTCCCATGAAATGTCCGTGGACCAGTGGTCCCAAAAAGCATGGGTGAAGCCCACACATGACACCTGCCTCATAACGGAGGGAACACTGGAGGGGCATCAGGTCGGAAAAAAAACTAGCACCTCCGGGGGAGGAGGGGCACCTCAGCCGAATGATGGTACGACACCACTGCTCCTCGAGGGGGCTCCATGCACCCTGCTTGCTCCTGGGGAGTGCAAAGCCACAGTCTCTCAAGTCTCTCAAGTGGGTGGGTTGCCCACTGCTTGCTCCTGGGGAGTGCAAAGCCACAGTCTCTCAAGTGGGTGGGTTGCCCACTGCTTGCTCCTGGGGAGTGCAAAGCCACAGTCTCTCAAGTCTCTCAAGTGTGTGGTTGCCCACTGCTTGGTCCTGGGGAGTGCAAAGCCACAGTCTCTCAAGTCGGTGACATGTTCCACTAGTTCTGGAGGGGGCTTTGTGCCCAGAGTGCTTCATCCTGCCAAGGACTGTGTGAGTGGATGTTTTTCTCCGCTGGTTCTGGAGGGGGCTTTGTGCCCAGAGTGCTTCATCCTGCCAAGGACTGTGTTAGTGGATGTTTTTCTCCACTGGTTCTGGAGGGGGCTTTGTGCCCAGAGTGCTTCATCCTGCCAAGGACTGTATTTTGGGCTTCATCCGTGACAGGACTGTGTTAGTGGATGTTTTTCTCAACTGGTTCTGGAGGGGGCTTTGTGCCCAGAGTGCTACATCCTGCCAAGGACTGTGATAGTGGATGTTTTTCTCCACTGGTTCTGGAGGGGGCTTTGCGCCCAGAGTGCTTCATCCTGCCAAGGATAGGGTGAGTGGATGTTTTTCTCCACTGATTCTGGAGGGGGCTTTGTGCCCAGTGATGCTGCAGCTGGGGTGTGGCATGTTGACTTCGTCTCACCTGGGTGTCACAGATACGCAATGTACCCAGAACAGGTAGCATGATACTCCATGGAGGCAGACTCCATCCTGCAGCAACTTAGGCTGCCATTTGCTGGTTTGTGTCAGTGCTGGGGGTGGTGTCTCAAGTGGCGTGTCCAGGGTCCAGGACGTCACCTGCAGACTCTGACGGCTGCACACTGGGGATGGGGCTGAAGTCCGACAGAGTGGCATCGGCTGTGCACGTGGCGGTGCTGATGGTGGGGCAGGCGGCGATGGCTGCGGCAGAGATGCTGCCAGTGCTGGCCGTGGTGCAAGTGACTGTTGGGGTGGATGGAGACACCATACCGTTTCCGGCAGCCTCGGATGGCTGATCCTTGGGGAGGATGCTGCAGACTGATGTTGTGGCAGTCGGAGCGGCGGTGGTGACTGGGGTGCATGTGGCTGCCATCCCTGATGATTTGGTGGTCACCAGCCCGTCCCCAGGTGAAATCGTGCCCAGAGGTGATGTTCCCTTTCGCTTGTGGCCCTTCCCCATCTTGACAGCCGCTGCAGGGACCTTGGCACTGTCCACTCTGTGTTTGTGCAAGACCTTGCTGGGTGGGTGGTGTGACTGTCCCCTGCTTGAAGCCGGTCCCTTTTTGAGCTTTGCAGGTGGTGGAATAGGGTGGTCCTTCTTTTCTGTTGGTGGCACACTGGAAGTCTGACAGGTGCCCCCTTTGACCGTACTGGAGTAGCAGGGACCACAGCAGATGCAGATTTGGTGGCTGAGGTGCTGGGCTGGGATCTAGACATCCTGGCCCTAGGAGAAGGACGGGGGGAGGTGTAGGGAAGAGCTCCAGGTTACCTAGGTAAATGTTTTTGGACACACTGGGACGGGAAGATAGAGGGGGTTTGGGAGTGGAGGAAGAGGTAGTGGTTGTAGGAGGTGTACGTCTGCTGAGTTTGGGTGAAGGTGCATGGGTTGGAGGCTGTTGTGAGGTGGATGGCTGTTGAGTGGGTGTGTGCCTGCGTTTGTGTACATTGGGAGGAGGGCTCACAGACACACTGGGAGAGGATACAGGGGACGTCTGAATGGTAGTGGGGGTGGTGATTGCACGTGAGCGGTGTGTAGTGATGGGCATGCTGGTGATGGAGGTAGCGGCTGAGGATGTAGTGCATGCAGGTGTGAGTGGAGACAAGACTGGGAGAGAGGTGGAGGACGTGGAGGAGGGGGACACAGTGGAGGCAGTGGATGTTGGTGTGTCTGCATGGGTATGGTGCTTGTGTGAGTGCCTGTGGGATGCGTGGTGCTTTTGTTTGCCTGAGCCACTTTTGTGTGTTGATGTGTGTGCATGCCGGTCTGATGGTGTGCTTGGGATAGGCTGAGGTAGAAGGGTTTGGGTCTGGGTAGTGGAAGTTGGAGGGGGGAGGATGGACACAGGGACAGTGGCTTCCATCAGTGCTGAGGCCAGAGCCTGAAATGTTCTCATTTGGGCCGCCACGCCAGAGTGAATGCCCTCCGGGTATGCATTTGTTTGCTGCAAATGCCTCTTGACACCCTGGATGGCATTCAGAATGGTTGACTGCCCAACAGTGAGGGATCTCAGGAGGTCAATAGCCTCCTCACTGAAGGCAGCAGGGCTGACGGGGGCAGGGACTGAGGTGCCTGGGGCGAAGGAGATGCCCACCCTCTTGGGTGAGCGGGCACGGGAAACACGCTGACGGGCTGCTGGGAGAGCGATGCTGGTGAGGGGGGGTGGCGGCTGTAGCTGTT
Source organism: Pleurodeles waltl (assembly GCF_031143425.1). NCBI lineage: Eukaryota > Metazoa > Chordata > Amphibia > Caudata > Salamandridae > Pleurodeles > Pleurodeles waltl. Next base: position 742,441,126 of record NC_090445.1, on the reverse strand, counting down.
GTTGCGGTGGGCACAGAGGTGCCGCCCACCGCAAGGGAGCCCCCATCAGAGGAGGAGTCACTGTCGCTGGTGTACCCTCCTGCCCCCGCTGTGGAGCTTCCCTTGCCCTCCGTCCCACTGGTGCCTTCACACTCTGTGGATTCACCCTCCTGGGTCATGTGGGATTCAGCTCCTCCGCAGCTCCTCCACCTGATGATGCTAATGCACAGAAGGACAGGTTGACAAAACAAGAAGGGGGGGAAGACAGAGGAGACACATGGTCAATGCCAGCAACACCACTACTGTTGGCGGACACAACACACAGGGAGAAGCCCTATTCACTAGGCCATGCATTAGCAAATCACCTGCCCTTGGGGGACTATGCCTAACACCATTTGCTGCACACCTGGAACCCACAGGAGCCTGACTAGTTGTAGATGCCCACTACCACTATTGGGGTTGGAGTGCCACAGAGCCTGCCTAACAAGGGACCTACCCTACCAAGTTTGTCTTGGCCTAGGGGAACCCACAGGCCACATCCCCCACCCAGACACCTCGTAAAGCACGCAGAGTCAGCTGAATGAGACTGTACTCACCCCCTTGTGGCTGCTGTGATGCCCTCAAGCGCCCATCCAACTCCGGATATGCAACCGCCAGGACCCGGAACATCATGGGGTCATGGTGCGACGGGCACCCCTTCCACGTTGGGAGGCCATACCCAGCTGGGGCTCTGCCGTCTTCTTGCTCCAGCGGCGCAGGTCCTCCCATTTCTTGCGGCAGTGGGTGCTCCGTCTATGATAGACCCCCAGGGTCCGCACTTCCTTGGCGATGGCACGCCAAATACCCTTGGTCTGGTGGGTGCTGACCTAGAGGAAAGGTACAGGATGAAAGGAAATTACTCTCCCGTCCGGACCGTCATACTCATTGCCCACCAGTTCCCACCCATGCCCTGACGCACATACACTCACCATCCTCACATGCAGTCCTCAGCCCCCCCCCCCAACATGTATCTTCCATCCACACCACTCCATACATTCATGGCCCACGCATCATGCTCACAGTGTACTCACCTGTTTGTCTGGAAGACCGTAGAGTAGCATGTACTGGGGGAGGACCCCATCCACCAGTTTGTCCAACTCCTCCGCGGTGAAGGCAGGGGCCCTATCCCCAGACACATGAGCCGTTGTCGCTTCCAGACACAGGTCACAGCAGCACTTGCAGTGTAGGTCCTCTCCTGTTGAAGGTCAGGCATCAAGTGAGTGAACAGATAGAAAATGGCGGTCACGTCCGCAGCGGTGCGTACCGTCACTGCCAGCGTACATCGTCATTGGCTCCTGGAACCCATAGGGCCCAATGATAACCAATGCTAAATTGTGCAGCGGTCTTCGCCTGCCTACTGCAACACTGCACAACGCCAGCGCAGTTACCTCATTTCCCCTAGTCCCTCCTTTTGCCCCAGCTGGGAGAATCCGCCAGGGCAGCGCTGCAAGCAGCGCTACCCTGGGGATTCTGACCCCCTTACCGCCAGCCTGTTTCTGGCGGTTTTCACCGCCAGGAAGAGGATGGCGGTAAGGGGTGTCCTGGGGCCCCTGGGGGCCCCTGCACTGCCCATGCCACTGGCATGGGCAGTGCAGGGGTCCCCTAACAGGGCCCCGGACGGCTTTTCACTGTCTGCCCAGCAGACAGTGAAAAGCGCGACGGGTGCAACTGCACCCGTCGCACGGCCGCAACACCGCCGGCTCCATTCGGAGCCAGCTCCTGTGTTGCGGCCTCATTCCTGCTGGGCCGGCGGGCGCTAACTTGGTTAGCGCCCGCCGGCCCAGCGGGAATGTTGGAATGGGGTCCGCCTAAATTTGGCCGCATGGCGGCCGAATGGCGGTTTCCGCCTGGCGGGCGGCAGTAGCCGCCCGCCAAGGTTGGAATCACCCCCTATGTCTCTGTAACCTTTGGTTTTTTAGTGAATTCCTAAGTTTTTTAAAAGTTCTATTTCCTATCTACAAGGTCCCTTTAACCTTTGTTAATCTCTGTCCAGGCCCAGCGGCCAACCCCCGCCAGGTCCCCAACCCAACTTTGTGCACGGGCTGCGGCCAGGCCATATGCAAACCCCCAACATGCAGCCAACTTGTGAGGGAGTACGCAGTCAACTCCCTGTGCTGATTTCGGCCTCAGGGACCCCATCCACCAGGGCCCTCCACATTTTCTAAGGGAGAGGGCTTTATAGCCCCCTCCCCAGCCTGTAATTGGCCCCGGGGACCCCAACCCCTGGGGCTCATTGCTTAATTTATGGGAGAGGGGCACACAGCCCCCTCCCCACACTGATTTGAGCCCCGGGGACCTCATCCCCAGGGCTTGGCCATATTTCAGATGTAGGGGCAGGCACACAGCCCCTCTCCTCGGGCTGATTTCTAGCCCCGAGGACCACATCTCCCAGGGCTTGGCCGTATTAAGAAGGGGGAAGGGGGCACGCAGCCCCCCTCCCCACACCGATTTTGGCCCCTGGGACCCCATCTCCCGGGTCTTGACAGTTAACGGTGGGTGCCCTGGCCCTGCCCTACCCAGGGCACCTATTGCCTCTTTGTTGGAGTGTTCGAAGGGAGCTTTAGTGCCCTGTGGCCCCAGGAGTAGCAAGAAATGCTGCTCCCTGCTAGCAGGAGCACTTTTTTTCATCTGTTTCTGGAAAACAGAAGGAAAGTCCGCTCCCACCTGGCGGGGACTTTTTTTTTTTTCTCCTGCCCTCTGGGAGTAGGCTTAGGGCTTCATTACGAGCATGGCGGTCTGTAGATGCAGTCGGTTTGGCGGTTAGACCGCCGTATTACAAGTCAGGCGGGCCTATGGAGCAGAGACAGCCGTGGTTCTGCCACCACCTCCAGGCAGCACAAACCGCTGCGGTCATGAGGCAGCACAAGCAGGCTGGCGGAACCTGTGTCTCCGTTAAACACATTATGAGGTTGCACACCACCAATGTGACCAGGGTGGTCCAACCACCAGGTCTAGCAGGTGAAAATGGGAAGTATAAAGACACTCACCTGCAGGCAGCCTTACACACCCGGTGCTGCCATGAAGCCCATTACACATGTCCTGCTGCTGATTATCAATGGAGCACAAAATCCACACCGCCATGGATGCAACCGACGATAAGTACACACCTACCTGTGTCATTACGCTCAACAAATCGTCGCACAGTCATCCACGTCATATGGGGGTCACGCTGTGGGCACCAAGTACACGTCTCATTGTGTCTCAGTTCGGACTCATACACAAAGAGGGACACATTCACAGTCAAAAAACGTCCCCTTTAGGCAGGTCACTCACACTGCACTGCAGCACTACACAAAAAGACGTCTGCTCATCTCAGGCACAGGGACTTTGAAGTGTACACAACATTGTGTCACACAGCACCAACAACACAGCAACATCACATCTACAAATACAACTCACACACTCACATTGCACACATGCCATGTGTTGTCAAACTAAATACATGTGTGGATGTGGCATGGAACACAAACACCAGTCCCATTAAACAGCCCTGCATTGGACACACACATCACCCACATTGCAACACAATGGAAGGACAATGGGATGCACAATAAACAGAGAGACAAATAAACAAAGCTCACTATGAAAACAATACCTGCACAATATGGATGGGGGCATCAGGAGCACTCAGGGAAGGATGCTGCACTAGGACACATATACCTTTGCACATGCCCCTTACACAACACTTGCACAGAAACTGGACCTTTGGGTATCTCTGGGACAAATAATACTAGAGTTAATTGACATGTCAATCTGCACAATGTGGAAATGCAAGTCAACAAAGCAAATACAACTCCAACTGCATGGGACATAGATCTACATGAAGTACCTGCAAGGTACACACAGCAAAATGGATACGTGCACAGTCAAATGCAAACCAATGTAGCACAATTGAACACACTCCATTCCTACACAAACAAAACTCAAGCTGCTACACATTAGGTGAATCTATAATCCATATCAGAAGGACTAGTCTAACACCATACATGCTCACATTGGACAACACAAGATGAAATACTTACCATACCAAACAGAACTCAATGCTATGACACCACAATTGCATTAACACCCACATATCCATACAGTCGACATAAACCTTTGTCTTGGGTGACACCAGTACAGCCCACAAAGTCAGATACTGCAAACAACAGCAAATGGATCAGCGGAGCAGGCTGAAACACACACAACTGTAGGCAGACAACACAAGTTACTCAGGAACAACATAAAGGTAGAAAAGTAATTGCAGGACAAATGTGTACCCCACAAAAACAACTGTTTGGGTTTATTATTAATCAAATGTAAATTGTCCAAGGCCATTGGCCAGTTCATATGAAGTTGTCCATGGGTTTATTATTAATCAAATATAAATTGTCCAAGGCCATTGGCCAGTTCATATGAAGTTGTCCATGGGCATCAATGTGCTCTCACGTGACCCCCTTAACTGCCAGGGACCCTCCACAGGAAGGGGCATCATGTGGGTAGGCAGGCACCTCAGGGATCATAGTTTGTGGGGGGGGTGGATTTGGGATGTTTGGGTTTGGGTGGGTGGACTGCTTTTTAGGAGGGGTAGGCTTCGGGAGGGGGGTTGGGGCGGTAGGGGTGCTTGCAAGGGGCAAATGTGATGGGGGTGGACTTGGAGGTGGAAGGGATGGGTTAGGAGGTGGGTCGGACCTCTTGGGTTTGGGACGGGGTGGAGGGGAAAGGGGAAGCTCAAATAAAAAATCTGTATTAGAAACAGGGATGGTAAGCAGAAGGGGTGGGGATGTGGAGGTCAAGGGAGTGGTTGTCTCCTGTGTCGGTGTGGATGTCTTGGGTGTGTGCGTGTATGCAATATGCTTATGTTTGGGTGGTGTCTGCATGTGTGAGTGTGGGCATTTGTATGTCTTGGGGTCTGGGAGGTAGAGGTGCTGGGGGATGGAGTGGTGGATGTGTGTGTGTCTGGGGTGGTGTCTGCGGGTATGCTTGTAGTGGTGGATGCCTGTGTGTCTGTTGGTGGTGTCTGTGGGTATGCTGGATGTCTGTGTGTCTGTTGGAGTGATGTTTAAGGGTATGATGGATGTGGTGGATGTCTAACTGTCTGTTAAGTTGGTGCCTGCGGGTATGGTGGGTGTGTCACTGACTATTGTGGTAGTTCCTGTGTCGTATGCTTTATGTGATAAGTGGTATGGTGGGGGCCTGGGTGTGCCGGGTGAACTGGTGGCAGATGTGTGTGTCTGTTGAGTGCTTGCGTGCCGGTGTGTTTTGTGATGTATGTGTTTATGTGTGCTGCTCTTGTGTGTTGAGGTGGGGGCATGTGGATCATTCTGTGAGCTTGGGATAGGTAGGGGAATGGGGCATTTGGACTGGGAATAGGGAGGTGGAGGGGCAAGGGGTGGGGGGGTGACTGGCTGCCAACAGTGTAAAGGCCAGAGACTGAAACGATCTCTGTGGGCCAGACATTGCACTATGAATGCATTTGTTTGCTGCAGTTGGGTGGACAATCCCTGGATGGCATTCACAATTGCTGTCTGACCCACAGAGATGCCCCTCAGAAGATTAATAGCTTATTCACTGAGGGCCTCAGGAGTAACAAGGGCTGGGGCAGAAGTCCTGCGCAAAGGAGAAGCCCACCCTCTTGGGTGAGCGGGCATGGCCAACTGGGTAGGGAGCAACAGGGAGTAACAATAGAACTGGGGGTGGCAGTCAAAGACGGTACAGGGGTACGTCCCAATGGGTCTGCCACCACTAGGGAGTGTCCACTGGAGGAAGAATCCGATGATGATAAGGAAGCAGGTCCGGTCTCCCCCGTGGCACTCCCCTCACCTTCCAGGCCACTGGGTCTCTCTGTGTTGGTGGTGTCTTGACCAGAGGTCCCATGGCTAGATGCTTCCCCACTCGACTGTGCTCTGTCTCCGTTGCTTCCCTGGGCTCATGCTACAAATACAAAGAGAAATAGGGTCATCACATGTCCATGATCACACTTCAACAACAGTTGTGATTAGCAACATTACCTTGATTTCAAGTAGGCCCCAACAACAAACTCCACCTAAGTGGCACATACACATACCGTACTACATGCATGCATTACATCTGAACTGTCAAAAGTTGCCCACAGGAACATCAGGATCTCGGACAACGGCAATTGCTTGGCTGAAGTTGTGCAATCACAGTAACCATTGAAAAAGTAGGAGACCTCATCACCTTCAATACTTTGCCTCATGGAGCAAACATCACTTACCTGTTGTCATACAATAGTAGGCCAATGCCAACTCCATTCCCATACAAGATCATGCAGACATCTATTTGTCACATACCCATTAACCCAACAATATGAACTGATGTGCCCAGAATATGCCATGTTGCTGACAACAGTACGATAGCCTGGAGAAAGTGATATGGAAATACTCATGTCACACTGGAAACAGATCCACAATGCTCACTTCAAGTGATATTTGTCCCAATGAGTCATAGAGGTAGTACTAATGTTGCTCAGATATGCCACACATTTGGCATGGAAATGTACACGGTAGACAAAATGTGCAAAATGTCAGGGAGATATGTCTGTAAACTCCACGACACAATGAATCAGCAAGTTACAGGGAAATCACCACTAATGTCTGTCACTCCTAACAATGACATACTTTGAGTGCATCAGTAGATGCCATTAGTCCTTTGGGTGTTGAAGAGGCCCAGAGATCTGCAAGTACTTGTAGAATGCCCTCAACATGGTCCCCAATTGGAAGCTAGATCATGGTCTCCATTTCGGTCATGCAAACCCTGATGTCTGTGGATGAATGCTTGTACCCAGACTCGTTTTTCCAACATACCTGTAGTCACTCCATGACGCCTGCCAACAGTCAAACAAACTTTCCCCATTTCACATGTGCAAAACATTTTGCTACATGATTGTACATCATGGGAATGGAAATTCACATTGTGGGTAAAACCTCTAGGCCTACCTGTCATGTCCCCTCATTGCTACTGCAGTTGTACATGTCAAATTACATGCTGTGATGGGTGAGGGATGTGTCAGCCAATAATCAATGGTGATACACTGCTCTCTGTGGCACAACATGAAATTTACCCCAATTGTGTCATATTTCACAAAAAAGTTGACACGCACATATATGTGTGGGAATACAGAAATGATCCCCTCAACACAGATAAGACCATGCATGAAACAGCAGTTTAGAAATACTGAAAGATGCTGACATGTAGGCACAAGGAATGTTGGCAACCGTGATGTCACATAAAACATGTTAAAGGGCATTCCCCACTTACCAAGGAAAAGGTTTGATCTATACCTGCACCCCCAAAAAATGTATGCACTGTCACATGTATGATGGCTCTCTTCACATTACAGACAGTAATGATGCACCAGCACCATCATAGACAAGTAGCCGCTGCCAATATATGCCTTTGAACAGACAAATGGCTGAGGACAGTGATCCATCACTACCTTTATTTTGGACAGTAACAATGAGGAGTAGTGGTGTGTTGCATAGAAATTACACCCACTACAACAATAAACAGCACTTGATTGATCACTGTACACAGATATATATTGTCCCTTGAGAGCAAATTGTTTGTGGATTGTACACATTTGTGTCCTAGGTCCCTGGGCCAATAGGCAAGACACATCAGTATGCAACATATGACGTGTCTACTCAAACAGTCACTCATCTACTGTGTTACACATGGCTGATCCTAATCGTCAGGGGAAGATGTCAGAATCTGACACATCCATTTGGCAATCTGACATGCAGGAATATCCCCTGTACACACCCCCTTGTGGCTGCTGTGTGGTCCTCCAACCCCATAAAGATCCGGGTAGGCCACCATCAGAATGTAGGCCTTTAGGAGGGACATGGTCCGACGGGCATCCCACCCACGTTGGGAGGACATCCCCACCTGGACCTCAGCGATCTTCCGGGCCAAGCGTGCCAGGTCCTTCCACCTCTTCCGACAGTGGGCGCTCTGCCAGCTTTGGACCCCCAGTATCCGCACCTTTTTGACAGTGGCTCTCAAAGTTCCGTCTTATTATGGGTGTTGGCCTGCATGGATGCAAAAGACAAATTAAGAGATTACAATCACAAGTTTAGTCACAAATGATTGAGTCACATACATGTCAGAAACACCAAGCTAGAACTTTTCAATTTGTTTGATACTCCATAAGTGTTAAACACCCAAGCCAGTAAGTACACGGACATGACTACAGACATATGTATTTTAATCTGCAGACTAACCCACTACCCTGCTCATGGCCTTAAATGACTAAGCAAGCTTACTGACATCACTGCTGCCTGTAATGTGATGTGAGCCACAATGAAACACTACACAGCTATGTGGCTGCTGAAGAATAAACTCCTTAGATCTGAATAGACCAACACATTCACACTGTGAGATTGACTTACTGCATACAGTCGTCCCTACAGGCAACTGTCATAGTACAACCATCACGATTACACTTCATTAACAAACAAGGGTATGGCATGGTGAGTACAGAAAGTGTATTCCTTGTCTATGTGTGGACATGTGGAATAACAAATGCAGACTGTTGCCACTTCAGGGGCTGGTTTCTGTGGTATGTACCTGTACCACAAAACAGTCCTTTGGACATACATGTCTATCCTACAGAGATGCCATCCAGCATATAAAGGCGTGCATTGTACAGTTTCTGCTATGTGACCAAGATACTGAGTCACATGTCATTGCCTCCTAAGATTTGATACTCTTGTCTGCACTGTGGGACTCTTGTATGCAATAAGCCTGTACAGGACATATATGACCTGTGTGAATGTAACAACAGAGCTGTGTGAGTGACCTGTCATGAGTCAAATACACACATTGACAATGATGCAAAATGCACATATGGACAAGTTTAATGATCTACCTCTGTACCCATTCCTAATCTAGTCAAAGGAATGAGGCATTAAGGGCAGGTATTGCCACTAGAGCATCATATTGGCCACATGCCAGGATCTGCTGGGGTACAGGTAGTAGGCACATTGCCCACAGGGCCACAGTTGCATAGCCATAGTGACTCTCCCCAGGCCTGGACTAGGTCCCATGCTGGGGGATACATTTGACAGGCCCTGCTCTCTGCAGGTTAAGCAGACAGAACCTACATGACAACTATTTCAATCATGTGTGTGTGTGTGACCATACATCATGTGGCCTTCAGCAATTTGGCATGTGGTGTGTGTGGCAACCTAAAGGGCACAGTAAATCATGATATGTCTTTGACACAACAGTTTAGCAAGTCCAGATTTGGTTTGATAAACCTGTGGCAATATACACATTGCTCAGGATTCTCAAATGACTCATTGAAGATGCATTCATGCTGTCATGCACATACATGTTGTCGAACATTTACAACAATCACAGGGAAAGAGATGTTGTTGGATGGCAGTAATGTCGCCACACCTAGTTATGTGCATCCAACACAAGGATGATCTAGGACCCCAAAAACCTCATAAAACACAATGTGACTGAACTTAACATATGGTACTGGCCACCAATGCCTGCACATTGTACATCCCATTGATGCAACACAAACTGCAATAACAGGTACATGAGAAGTCTTACTGGCACACAGGGGCACATTGTAGCCTGTGAGGAGGAAAAGGATGTTGACGGACAGAGAAAATTGTGCACATGAGGTACTTACCTAGTCCTCTGATAAGCCGTAGAGCTGTCCATACAGAAGTAGGACCTTAGTAACAAGCCTCTCCAGCTATTCTGGAGAGAAGGCTGGGGCCCTATCACCGGCTGGACATGGCATGATTGCTCCCAGAGGTGGCACACAGCAGCTCAGGTCATGAAGGTGTTTATGGCAGCAGTGTCAGGAAACAAGTGAGTGAATCTGCAGAACATGGCAGTCACATCCTCCACATACGCTGTTGTCACGACCAGTGGACACACCCATTGTTCCGCGACTGCCACTGGCAACAACGTTAGCCTATGGCTGTGCCCGCCACGTTTCAACCGCCTACTGCCATCACTACTTCCGCCAGCAGTCGCAGGTGGTTCTTAATGTCCAGTGGAGTAGGTCAGCTATGCTCCATTTTGGCGGCTGGACATGTATTGAGCTGTACAACTGCACCACACCTACAAAACATGTATTTTTACCTCACAATTAGCCTTGGCCCAGCTTTGATGTGTACTGGGTGCCATGTCTATACAGTCAGAAATGCTTTGTCACATGATATCATTGACATGCATCATGTTTGTTGCTGTGGAGACACTGACTAATGTCTTGTCACACATAGGTACCCTGGGAGAGGGAGGATGCAACAATCTCCTGTCTACTGTCCACTGCCAAACCTTCAGACCATGGAGCAATGGCACATAATCATGTAGTAGGCAAACAATAGTGTACTTATGTATTCAGTTGGAGCTAGATCTGATGCCAACTATTAGTTATCCAACCAGCATACCACCAATTGTACAAGTCATGTCAGTATTTCACTTCCTAGCCACAGGATCCTTCCAACATACAATGGCCCTATCTGCTGGTATGTCCCAGCCTATGTTCAGTCTGGTGATGAAAGATGTTCTCTCAGCAATGTTGAAGCACCTTGACAGCTATATTCGGTTTCTCCAACATGAGGATTTAGCCCATGTGAAGGCTAACTTCTGTGGCTATGCCCACCTCGTGGTGCGGGCCATTGATGGCACACATGTTGGCTTGGTGCCACCGCAGGCCAATGCACAAGTTCATCATAACAGAAAGAACTTCAATTTGATCAACCTGCAAATTGTCTGTTTGGTGGATTTCTACATTTCACATGTCTGTGCCCATTATCCGAGTTCAGCCCATGATTCCTTTATAATGCAGAACAGCACCATACTGCAGTTGTCACAACTGTACCCAGAGAGCAGCTGGCATGTTGGTAAGACACATCTGTCCTGATTGTACGCGTGCAATGGCAGGTGGTACAATCCTTTTTATTAAATCAATTCTATTAGGTTTTCTGGTGAGGATTACAAACGGGGATCAGAGATACAATACAAACTACACAAATAACTCTGTGATTCAGGTAGAAAACAAATATTTGTCCATCTTCTTCAGGTGTGGAGAATGGTGGGCTGTAGGGCAAATGATCAGGATCCCTGTAGTCTATTGTAGGTAACAGTAGTAGCATGTAGCAGATTAGATCAATAGACAGAGTGGAGGGAAACTAAGGTGAACTCTGGGGTTGGAGGATAATGGGGTGGGAGCAGCTGCACGGCACAGGGAGGGAAGAGGGGCACAGCTTAGGCAGTCGACAGTCAGCAAAGGGATTATAGAGACGCACAGGTAATTATTGCCTCGGTCTCAAACAACTCGTCACAACGCCCATCCACTCAGCCGGCCACACACTCAACCCCATCTTCTCCACCAGCAGCCACATCACCTTCACCCATACCACCGAACTCCACTGGACCGACCACCGCTGTGTCCATTTCTCCATTCAGAAACCCACGCTCACCACCACCCGCAAAGGATCCCTCGCCGCAGCTGGAACAAGATCTCGAAGGACCAGCTGATCTCCACCCTCGCCCACGCCCCGCCACCCAACACCAGCCACCCCATCACCACCGCCCTCAACCTCAAACAATGACTAGACGACTGCGCCAACACCCTAGATCCACTTAGGAAACCACCCAGCACTCGTACCAGCAAGAAATCACCCTGGTTCACCGTCGACCTTCAGGCCTCCAAGCGGGAGTGCTGGGAAATCGGGAAGATATAGCACCAAGAACAAACAGAGAGCAACCACGCCGCCCTCAAGACTGCCATCCGCAAGCATCACCAGCTCATCCGGACCACCAAAAGATCATTCTACAAAGAGCGAATCGACAACAACGCGCACGACAGCAAAGACCTCTTCAGCATCATCAAAGAACTCGCCAACCCCAAGTCCTGCTCCATCGCCCCCCCCCCCGAAATACCTCTGCGACTCCCTCGCCACCTTTTTTCAATGCAAGATCACAGACATCCACGGAACCTTTGCCTCCCTTATCCCCATGACCACCGTGGCCAGCATCAACCCCAGTGCACCCAACCACACCAACCTTCTGAGCGCCTGGACCCACACCAATGACGAGGACACCACCAAGACCATGAGCACCATCCACTCCGGATCACCCACCGACCCCTGCCCTCACCTTGTCTTCAATAAAGCCAGCCAAATCATCGCCCCCCCAACTCCGTATCATCATCAACAGCTCCTTCGATACCGCCACCTTCCTGGAGAGCTGGAAACACACCAAAGTCAATGCCCTGCTCAAAAAACCCCAGGTAGACCCCGAAGACCTCAAGAATTACCGGTCCATCTCCCTCCTCCCCTTCCCAGCGAAGGTCATCTAGAAGACAGTCAACATCCCACTGTCACGCTTCCTGGAGGACAACAGCTTGCTCGACATCTCCCCATCCGGCTTCCGCAAGAACCACAGCACCAAGACCTCTCTCATCGCCGATACCGACAACATCAGGATCATGCTCAACTAAGGTGAAACCGTGGCCCTCATCCTCCTTGACCTCTAGGCAGCCTTCGATACCGTCTGTCACCACACACTTCGCACACGCCTCCATGATGCCGGAATCCGTCACAAGGCCTTGGATTGGATCACATCCTTCCTTTCTGGCAGAACTCAGAGAGTCCGCCTCCCTCCGTTCCTGTCGAAAGCCACCAAGACCATCTGCGGAGTACCCCAAGGATCCTCTCTCAGCCCTACCCTTTTTAACGTCTACATGGCACCGCTCGCCAACATCGTCCGATCCCATGGCCCTAACATCGTCTCCTACGCAGACGACACCCAACTGATCCTCTCACTCACAAAGGACCCCGCCACCGCCAAGGCCAATCTCCACAACGGACTTCACGCCATCGCCAACTGGATGGAGGTAAGCCACCTCAAACTGAACTCGGATAAGACTGAGATCCTCATCCTCGGCTCCAACCGATCAGCATAAGACGACTCCTGGTGGCCTACCACACTAGGAGCCGCTCCAACTCCCACCACCCACGTACGCAACCTCAGCTTCATACTTGACTCATCGCTCACCATGACCCAGCAAGTCAGCGCCATCCCATCCTCATGTTTCAACACCCTCCTCATGCTTCGCAAGACCTTCAGATGGATCCCCATCGAAACCAGAAGAACGGTCACCCACGCCCTCGTCAGCAGTAGACTGGACTACGGCAACGCACTCTACGTGGGAACAACGGCCAAGCTCCAGAGGAAACTTCAGCGCATTCAGAACGCCTCCGCATGCCGCATCCTTATCCTCCCTCGCCACAAACACATCTCAGCCCACCTCAGAGAACTTCACTGGCTCCCCCTCAACAAGAGGATCATCTTCAAATTCCTGATCCACGCTCACAAGGCTCTCCACGACGCAGGCCCTGCCTACCTCAACGAGCGTCTCAGCTTCCACGTTCCCACCTACCAGCTCCGCTCCACCAACCTCGCCCTCGCCACCATCCCCCGCATCCACCGTACCACAACCGGAGGCAGATCCTTCTCCCACCTGGCTGCCAAAACCTGAACTCCCTCCCTGTCAACTTACGTCTGACTCAGGACCTCCTGACCTTCAGGAAACATCTCAAGACCTGGCTATTCGAGAAGTAGCACCTCCCTCACCCACCTCCCACTTAGCGCCTTGAAACCCTATCGGGTGAGTAGCGCACTTAATAAGTGATTGATTGATTGATTGTGTAGTGCGCCTCCCATTGGATTTTTGGATGGTGTGGATTAAAATGGTGGGGGTAATTCTATGGGGTGGGGATCGCGGTAGAAGGCGGTGTCATCCGGCAGAGTTGTGCCAGCAGAGTTACTCACTGAGGGGGAGATCATCCGCTTACGGAGATGGCGTACCTCCTCATTTCGCAGGGTATCATCTTTGGCTGCTCCCCATTTGCACAGAGCACCATGCCAGGCGGCTATTGGGGGAGCTGAGTCTGAGCGCCAGTGCATCGTTAGGGTGTGCTTTGCAAGAAATGCTAGTGCCGCAAAGCGGGCTCTCACTAGCTGCTGCTTGGTGTGTCAAAATATGCCTAGGGAACTAGCCTTCCATGCATGTAGATCTGTGATTTCTGTGACCATTTGTAGCATGGAGTGCACGGAATACCAAAAGTTTTGGGAGGGACGGGCATGACAATGACCTGCCCTTTGGTTTGGGCAGTGCTGGCAATTTGGCAGTGCGTTAGGAAACAAGCGATATATGCGTGCCTGGGTTAGGTACACCCTATGTAGTATAAAGAGCTGTATGTTCCTGAAGCACGAGTTACGTGAAATTGATTTGGGGGACCGTAGACCTGGGCACTATTCCTTATCCTGAAGTGCCCTCTTGAAATCCTCATTTCACTGCCGCCAAAGCATGGGTAGTGGGGCATGCATGAGTTCCCTAAGAGCTGCATGGAGCCATGTGATTTAGGGGGTCTTTATGACCCTGGTAGTGAGTGGTAATGTGGCGGCAGTACCGCCAACAGGCTGGCGGTACATACCACTCAGACCGCCATGGTGGAATCAGCTACCGGGCCGGAGATAACTATCTCCAGCACGGCGGCCGGCACAGTACCGCCAGCGGCATTATGAGCCTGCTTACCACCATGAAACGCCATGAAAACCATGGCAGTAGGCCCTACCGGTGACAGGGAATTCCTGAACTGTGACCTGTAGGCAGCTGCCCCACCTCCCTGCACACCAACCTGACGCCCCCCACTTCCATCCATCCAAACCCCCCCTTCCAATCCTCTCACCCTTCTCATACACGCACACACCCGCAGACACGCACCACGCATATACCCACTCCCTCACACTGGCATACAAGTATTCATACACGCATACAGCCAGTCACGCTCACACACACATTCTTACACACATTCACACTGACATGCTTACACTGACGCAAACAGCACTACACACACAGACCCATGAACGGTAGTTGTGAGAATGTGTGGAGTTGAATGTTTTTGAAACAGCTAGGGAGCTGATACTCTGTAACATTCAGTCAAAGGCTGCTTGATGAGTTAGCGTTTGACATTTCCCCACCTTGATGATGTTGCTGTGTTTGCGCCAGTTCTCTTACTATGGCCTAGATCTGGGAGATGGCGCACCGGACATTCCAGGGACTATGGGCCAGATGTAGGTACTTTGCAAATTGCGACTTGCAATTTGCGAGTCCGAGCGATGGGGTCGCAAAGACCCACCTCATTAATATCAATGAGGTGGGTCGCAAATTGCGGCCCCATAGCGACTATGGGCACTCACTGACATGGAGGCCTGCTGTAGTCAGCAGACCTCCATGTCCGTGACTGCTTGTTAATAAAGCAGTTTTTTTTTCTTCAAGTGTAGCCCGTTTTCCTTAAAGGAAAACGAGCTGCACTTAAAAAAAAATCCGAAACCTTTTGTTTCTGAATTTTTTCAGGGCAGGTAGTGGTCCCTTGGACCACTACCTGCCCTGAAAAAATATTTTGGGGTCCATTCACAAAGGGGAAGGGGTCCCATGGGGACCCCTTCCAATTTGCGAGTGGGTTACCATCCACTTCAAGTGGATGGTAACTGCGACTCCATTTGCGACCGCGTACGCGTATGGAATTGCATACCACTGCGAGATGCAAATAGGAAGGGAACACCCCTTCCTATTTGCGAGTCGGAAATGCATTTTGCGAGTCGGTCCCAACTCGCAAAATGCATTTCTGCATAGCAAACTCCAGTTTGCGACTCGCAAACGGCAATTTTTGCCGTTTGCGAGTCGCAAACTGGTTGCTGCATCTGGCCCTATGGGTCTACCTGATTAGCTGTGATGGTGTAGAACACCAGGGGGTTGGTGGGAAATACACTGCAATGCCATGATTCATATGTACTGCTGATTACCAATACACGTCCTGTACTATGATTTGCTGTACTCTGTGTGTGCGCCTTCAGCACCACCATTTTTAATGTTTGATCAGCAATGTGGCTGTACTGAAAATTGCACAATAAAATAAAAGACATAAAAAAAAATCAAACAATATGTTAATGGGACCCTGAATCAGCTAAGATTTTAATTCTACCCAACGTGACCTCAGAAACAGGTTTATTCCTAGAAAAGACAAATAGCAGTTATTTCTTCTGGTTATGCATCTCCATGTGCCCATAGCCTTTTATGTACATTCTTATTGTTTACATGCATTTTTATTTGGTTCCTGACTAATCCTGTCAGGACCGGAGAGTCAGAATATGCACTTTCTTTCTCAATTTTACTGCTCAGCAGCCCAACCTCAACAATACACAACATTAAAGACTAAAAATACCATGAATCTTTGATTTGAACTTCACGCCAATCAGAGTCCACCATATAAAAGATCCAACAATGAAAAGCACTTCCTTCTTCTTCATTGCTCTGCAGCCAGATAAGTGCTTTTCCTTGCTGTCTCTCCACATGCTGATGTTTCTTACAATTTGCTGTTGATGCTGCATTGCTAATTGTACTATTCTATTGTCGCCCTGTTTTGGTAGTGAGCGTGCAGCATGAGTATTTTCTTACAGCTGGAAGCTCTGGTACGCCTCGCAGCAATGTGGCTATTCTGGATGAGAAATGAAGCTTGTGATGAAAGGCCTTGGACATTCCAACATCCACAGTAATCTTCCACATCATCAACCTGCCATCCTGGACCAACTGGTTCAAGTTGCTGTATTGTCTGTCAGAAGATGAGGAGTCTGGGGAAGTGGGATTGGAAAATCCATGAAGCGAGAAATTGAGAATCTGTTGGCTGCTCGAGTTATTGAACTGGTAGAATCTGCTGAATCGCTTGTCCCTGTGATTGTGGCCAGACGAGCTTATGCAAAAATTTTAATATGTATTGATCTTAGAGACTTAAACCAAAAGATTGTTGTTGAATGTTTTCCCTTAATTAAGGTCAATAATATTGGCCAAGACCAAGGGCGTGGAATGGTTTTCTTCTATAGATTTGTTTTCTGTCTATTATCCAGTGTACTTCCAGCCTTGAAGTATTTAGGACTTAAGATCAGTAAAGAAGGTATCAAAACCTAACAATATTTTTTTTCAAATATCGTTATTAATGTTGCATCAATATGCTGCAGTACTGTTGTGCAGGCTGGTCTTGTCCAGATGCCCTGTGTAGTAATGCATGCATACATAAATGGAAGGAGAAGTACAATCCTATTGAAACAATCATCCCTTAACCCTCAGCAGAAAGGTGAAGGTATATGAGACTAGTCCAGCATCAGAACCATGAAACATAATAAAAAGGAAACAATAACCAAAGAAACAACCAACTCCGCTCATCCTCCCACCCCGACCCCAATCCCAAGGAAAACAAGAGCAGTGGGTTTCAAGTGGCGGTTCACAGCATCTAAAGGGCAGCAACACAGGTTATCATGTCTGGGCCTTGCCAGTTTGATCAGGAGGAGTACGTATAGTTCCTAATCTAGTCAAGTAATCGTTCAGTTGTTCCATCAGTTTACACCTTCCGTCCCAGGCCCCGGCATCTGACTCAAGCTGAAAGATCTGCAGACACCCAACGAACCACGTCCTTCTGCCACATAGTAACCAGAGGGGCGGTTGTCACCTTCCAGGACATGGCAATGCAACATTTTGCTAATACAAGTGCTAGACCCTGAAACCCACTTAATTGTTTTGTTTGTTGCATTACAACCCCGGAATGAAGAAGGCAGTGCACTGGGTCATGTGGCAAAATTGAGGCAGTGACATCCAATATACAGGAGGTTGTAGTTTGCCAGAAGGTCATTACTACCGGGCTAAGCCACCCATATGAAGAAAATCTGCGTCAGCCTGCCAGCATCTAGAGCATAACACCCTTGCACCAGGTTACATTTTCTCTATTTTGTCAGGGGCATTTTGTATAATCGTTTTAACGGACCCCAAGCACCTCCACCAAGCGGAATCCTGTAATTCCAGTGATAGCTTCTCCTCCCACTAACCCCTAAGAGCCGTGAGTCTGATACCTGCAACATCACCTTGCAAGGCTGCATAAATGTGGAAGATACCATTCCTGACCCCGTTAATGTTATCATCAATTCTAATATACCAATTACATGTGCAGGGTTCCCATTGAAGGTTGCATAGTTTTCTTCCCACACCTCTTAAAGCAGAATATATGAGAAACTGGCCCGGGTTTAAAGTGCCTTTCTCCGTTAGATCAGCAAAGGTGCAAGTTTGCCCTCCTCTACCATGTCCCCCTGTGTCTTTTATCTAGCTGTGGCCCAGGCACCTACTTGATAAATCACTGTCGCCTGCACTGTGGGTGAGCCCAAAGGGGCAGAGTAGGTGCATAGGGCATCCCCCTTTTACCATGGTGTATGTATTTCTTCCAACACCATGTTGCCACCTTCAATAAAGCGATGGGAACAGTACGATGTGAGGGGGAATCCAAGAACCTCTCAAAAAATGGAGTGTCCCCGAATCCAAAGCCCAATATATCTCTCTCCAGGTTACAAGTGTCAAGCGGCCATTGGAACGGCCAATGAAGTTGAACCTCAGCAAAGTAAAGCTATTAATTGGGAGGTCTCAACCCCCCATCCTTCAGCATAGCATATAAAGTGCCCAATTTAACTCTATGCCTTTTGTTAGCCTAAATCAGAGATGCAAGTATGCGTTGTAAGTCTAAAAAGAATGACTTCTTCAATATCACTGGGAGTGCTGTAAAAAACATAAAGGAGATGTGGAAGTACCAACATTTTGGCAATAGGCACTCTCCCCCGGGTGATATGGGTGGCTGTGTCCAAAAGGGCAGCAACTGTCGATTCGAGGTCAAGGCCTTCCCAAGATTCCCCTCCACAAGATTGTGCTCTGAGTGATATAGTTGGGCTCCTAAATACTTGAAGGTGTCAAATTTCCACGGTAGAGGTTGTTCCCTGCGGAGTGGCGTGATGGTTCAGGTTTCCATAACAAAGGGAATAAACATGATTTCTCCCACAGTGCAGAGATGAGGCCAAAGGTGCCTAAAGTCGACATGACATCTGGTAGAAGTGTTGGGTCTGCCTTTAGATTAATCAAAGTATCATCAGCATACTTGGAAACTATATTAGGGTGTTCTCCACTAGATAACTCCATGTATGTGCCTGGCCCCGTAGCATACAGGCCAATGGCTCCGTGGCCAGGGCAAACAGAAAAGGGGACAGAGGGAAACCCTGCCTTGTGCCACGCTCAATAGCAAAGCCGTCTGAGATTACATTACCTATATGTACCCTAGCAATAGGACATTCATAAATGAACCGTACCCATTTGCGGAAGTCAGGTCTCATCCCCAGCTTCAACAATACTGCCTGTACATAGGTCCACCCCAAGATGTCATACTCCTTCTCCAGATCTTGTATCAGTCTGACATGCCTACTCCATAACACAGAATAATCTGCAAAGGTTTAGAAACATGATTCTGCCCGGTATGAACCCATTCTGATCCAAATAGATTACTGTATATATAAGGGGAGTCAATCTATTTACCAGGTTCTTACGCAACAACTTGTAGTCAAGATTAAGTAGTGAGAGGGGAGATAGGACACCACCTCTAGCAAGACCCTTCGAGGCTTTGGCAGTACTGTTAATAAGGCTGCCTGCATGCTGCCTTACAGTTTGTCCTGGTCCCTGGCTCGTGGGGCTAACGAGGCCTGGAATGTAACGTAGAACTCTCAGGGCAACCCATCAGTACCAGGAGCTTTGCCCCTAGCTTTCTGCTTAATTGTCAGTTTGGCCTCTTCAGCCACCAGTGGAGCATCTAATTCCTGCATCAGCAGTGGGCTGAGAAGGGGCATCTCAAGGAGGGGTAGGTATGCAGTAATCGCATCTGGGTGTACACCCCGGAGGTGCTTGGTAAAGCGCCCTGTAATAGATTTCAAATTCTTTATTAGTGGCCAGTTTGGAATTCACTACAGTCCCTGTGGCTGTGCAAATTGCACCTGTGAGGTAAGAGGGGCGATCGGAGTTCAGCAGCCAGGCCAGTAAGCTACTGGCTTTATCCCCCAGGTCATGTTGACGTTTAATGTATTCTTTGTAATCAAAAGGCAGATAAGCGTTGGGAGACCTCCCTATAATCAGACCAAATGCTCTTCAATTTGCAGAATCTGTCCAGGTCTGTTACCAAGTCCTTCTCAGCCGACCGCAGCCACCTCTCTATATCGAGTATCTCCATTTGAAGGCCTTGTTTCATATCAAACTGTGTGGACATACATGCCCCCGCAAAACCACTTCAAATGCACCCCATTCGATCCTTTTGTTTGTTGCCTCATTCTCTGTAAAGTATCTGTCTATCTGTTGGTATGTATGAGTTCAAAATGGCATATCTGCCAGTGGCCGTGGCTGAAGCCGCCATGTGGGGATCGCCGGATGAGGTCTTCCCCATTGAAAGGCCACTGTAAACGGGCAGTGGTCAGGTAATGTTCTAGCTAAATACTCCATCCTCTCACGGTCGCTACCATGTATTAGGTTTATTCTTGTGTGGACTGCATGTATGGGAGAGTAATATCAATACTTGCGGTAGAGTAGGAATAAAAAGCCCCAAACATAAGCTACCTGCGCATTGTGAGCCCATCGATGTAACTGTCTAGTGTTGGTATGAGATTGCCCACCTGGAACCAGGTGAGTAGACCTATCTAGCGTGATGTCTGAGACAAAGTTAAAGTCAAATGATTGGGACAGTGAGGAATGGAAAAGAGCTGGTGTAAGAGAGCTGAAAAATAGGGGCTGGTCCACATTTGCAGCATATAGTACCACAAACATGAGTGGTTCACCATCTAGTGTGCATTCTACAATGACATAGCCCTCCAGATCCACCAAGATGTGCTCTTGGACAAATGGTACCCCAGGGGGCCACCCAAAGTAAAATACCCCTAGTATAAACCGAGTAAGTGCTTACGCAGCCTGGTGACATTCCCTGCAGTTAAATGGGTTCCCTGGAGACACGCACTGAATATTACGCTGCCTTAGATATGAATAGATCCTATGGCGCTTACTATAGTGCCCATACCCCTCACATTCCATGTCAGCATGTTCTAATCCCTTGTAGCCATATGAAGCCTGTGTGATGAGCAGCTCCTGTCACTTAACACAAGTCAGGGAGCGTGTGTAGCAGCAGAGAGACGAGCAACAAGACAAAACAAATCCTAAAACATTATTAACAATCATCAACAAACCCCGCACCCCGGCCGTATCCTCAATGGCTCACAGCCACTTCCTGCCATCAGTGATCGAGCAACTACTACAGAGTCTATCCAGTAATGGGGTGGTCCCAGTTAGTCTGTATCAAACCCCACGATCCAGGTCCCCGTCCATTATACTCTCCCTCCTCCCTAGCTGACCCACATGCAATAGAGCAGACAGAAAAAAAAGAAAAACATTTGATACTCAGTTGGACAGAAATAGGTCCACAGTCATTGTGTTGATCTGTGGACCATCCGTTGTCATAGTTTCATCATCATCGTCAGATTCTCATCCCTCCTCGCCAGATAAGGAGGATTGCTCCACCGCCAACACCTCCACTCTGCCGAGTGCTGCGTATGCCTTTGTGGGTTTGCCATGGATGCTTCTGGTATTTCTGGCAGAGAGGCATCTGCGTCTTTGAGTCTCCCAGTCTCCCCTACTCTCAGATGGTAGTGAGCGCTGGTGATCCTCTCTAGTTTCAAGCTAGGACCACACATTCTTGGGTGTTGTGAAGAACAGCATCTCCTTGTCAAAAATAACTTGCAGTTTGCTGGAAATAACAGGGTATATTTGAGGCCCAGGGTACGAAAATGCTGTTTCACATTGCAAAATACATTCCGTAGTCTGCGCACATCTATTGTGTAATCTGGAAAGATGGTAATAGTGCCATTGTTTACAGTCCAAGGGCCTTTGGAACAAACTAGCTGCAGTATGTTGTCCCAGTCTCTGAAGTTGAAGTCTCACCACCACCAGTCTTGGTAGTGCTCCTGTTGCATGGGGGTGGCATGGCACCCTGTTTGCTGTCTTGTTTGAAAAGAACTTGAAGACCTTTCCTCCCAACATCTCCCCTGTCAGCCACGTTTCCAGATACAAGTCCATACTCGGGTCTTCTGCTCCCTCGGGAAGGCTCACCATACTTATGTTATTCCTCCGTGAGCGGCTTCAGAATGATCTGGCCTGGCTCTCAAGAGTGCCACTTTTTTACGAAGTGTCTCGATCTGTTGTTGGTGGTCTGTTACAGAAGGGCGAATAGTGGGTAGTTGCTTTTATGTATCCTGCACCCTGTCCTTTAGCTTCTTATGATCCCCTCTCAGGAACCCGACATCGACCATTAGGGAGACCAGTTTGGGTTCCAGGATGGACTTAAGGTTACTGACCACCACCAAGAGTTCTGCAGATTTCTTGGTGTGGTCCTGCAATAGGAGATCCATTGTCATTTATGACGGGTCTGTGGTGATGTGCATGTGGGCTCTGTCCCCACCTTTCCTTGTCTTTACTTCACTCATTATAAGGTGAGACAGGACGGTCAGGGTCGCTGTGGAACTGGATAGAGAGCACTATGGTCAGACCGGAAAGAGTTTGTGTATGTAGGCTGTCAGCCAGTAGATTATGGATCTGGAAAAAGCCCCTTCCCTCACCTTTTCAGCACTCGCTGTGGGCCCTGTTACCCCACAGCATATCCCCTGCACCTCCCTGCATTGGAAGTACACAGTTCAACCACTGCCCTGAGATGAGAACCACCTCTTACTCATACCACCTACTGCCTAGCAGGCCTCCACCCTACCTTTGCCATCAAGGACTCTTTCTACCTCCTTTTATGAAGCACAGGCTGTTGACTCACTAGACTGTCACCCAACCACTGGGAACCATCAAGCCACCATATTAAAGGACTTACTATGCCACCCCCTTTTCAGCACTCGCTGTGGGCTGTGATCAACACAAGCGGTGTCTCTAAAGTATGAGAGACGTCAGGATAACTGGTTCAAGGGTGGTACCTGTGAGCCCATATTTAACAAGTCCGCTGGTAGTAGGTTTAAGTACATCATGCTCTGGGCATAGGAGAAGCAAGGACTCCGTTCCATAAAGTGGTCACACTGGGAAGTTCATATGCAACATGTGTTTGGAAGTGTAGGTGAATGGGTGTATGTATGCGTGGTGCGTATGGGTGTCTGTGTGCATGTATGCGGGGAGGGGTGTGCTATGACTGTAGGGTGGTTAGGGGTGGGGGAGGGGGAACTGCGACTGAATGGGGGTGAGGGATGGGGGGTCTATGCTTGCTAGGGGGATTGGGGGAGTCCCTGTCACCATTAGCCTTTCCGCCATGGTTTTCATGGCAGTGCTACCACCGCGGAAACCATGGTGGGAAGCCGGCTCCTAATACCGCCAGCAGTCTTCTGTGGACCGCCATGGCGGTTTGAGTGGACATGTGGCAGAGGCCAACCCACCACACTCATAATGTGGCAGTGGGACCACCATATTTACCCTGGCTGGGGGTCATTAGCCAGGGTAAATATGGTGGTCCCACTGCCACCATTTATAGTCCTTAAATAGACTGAATGTTGCGCCCAGATCTGCTGTTAGTTACATCATTAATTAAGACATTGCTAGTGTCAACACTCCTTTTATTCTCTACTCCATACCTTCCTACTATTCCACAAGCTCTTTCCAGTCTGGACACTTCTTCTTCCATCCTGGATCCTCATTATTACCTTCTTCATACAATCATTTGTTATCCATCTTTACCAACTACATTCAAATCTTCTTCACTTTCGCTTGCAACTTGCAATCCTACTCATGTCATTCAATGCAACAAATTATGGTCATCCACAGAAAGTTAACCTCATATTACACATAACGTATGATAGTCAACACTTAAAAACCTTTTTATTGGCTAACCATTCACCACGAATATCTTGATTTCCTTTAATTGCTCATCATTCACACACGCAGTAGTACATTCTTCTTTTGTAATGGGTTCCATATCTACTACACCTTTCCAAGTAACACTGTATACATCCCATTCATTTGCAGGTACTTCTTTAAAAGGGAGTGGTAAACATCTCAATCCACAACACAATTCTTCACTCTAGGCACTTATTGTATAGTATACATATAATCCAACAGCCTCATCGATAATCATACTGTAGATGACGTTGCAGGCTTCTGTCTGCTGTAGACAACAATTTGACAAGGAGTGTGTGAACAGATATAATCAAAATTCCAAAACCCTATACAACACCTAAGGTCTTTCTTTCAACAGCAGAATAGCGATCTTCTGCTGGTGATAAAGCTTTAGGTGTAAACACTATTGTTACTTCTTGCCCTGTACCAGCTTTCCGGGTTAGTACGGCTCCAATAACTTATTATACAATCATAAGTAGGGTCAAAATCATGCAAAGTGTTAGCAGAACAAATGTCTGATTTGATCAATTCAAAATCATATTGTAAGCTATCTTTTCAATTAAACGTGTTTGTTTTGTAAAATTTGACAAAGTGCACACTTCTTAAGAAAATTTAAAATGTTCAACTTTACGAAGTTCACATAGTAGTTAATCAGTCCCAGGGAAGATTATAATTCTGCTTTATCAGTAGGTGCAGAGACATATATAAATAAATGTACTCATTAACTTTTTGGGGGGCATGTCCAAGATGGCAGTAGGGGCGGCCGCCTAATCGTGAGCTCCGACCCGCCGCAGAAATGTATCCACCTTCATCTCCCTTTCAAATCACTGATAAGGGGTGCGGGTGACTGCGCCTCACCAGCAGAGCGTGAAGGCGTGCACCCTGACCAGCCTGACACCACAAGCGACCCCGGCAAGTAAAACAGGGGGTCATGGCCTACACTGCTGTTTTTTGCCTCTTGGGCCGCGGCCGCACTATGCTGGGGCCCAGAAGCCAGAATACAGGGCCTCAGTGCGGCTGAGTCTTGCTGGAGTAATGGAGGCGGGACGGGGGGCATTGCAACAGCCTACACTGGGGGAATCCATATGGCATGAACAGACTTGAGCAGGCGTCGACGGGCAGTGTGGGCTGCACAAGGTTAGCGGAGACAAGAATCACCCATTACAACGAGATTGCAGTGGTACCGCTCTACACAGCCGGATGTCTGCTGGGAGGATAGTGGCACATCCAGAGCCAAGGGTGCCCCCCTCAGGAGGATAAACTGGTTGCGCTTGCAGGGGGGCACCCAACAGTGAATAGGGTTTGCACACATGAGACACGTTTTCCAGGGAGGGTGAATGGCCCCATCACACTCACTACGAGGTATGGCTTAATCTCCCCCAGGCGTCCTCCTTTCCCACCCGAACTGTGAAAGAAGCGCTTGCCTGTGTGTCCCAGGAGGCTGTGGTCAGACCCAACTGACTGACCTCTTTTGTCTGCATTTTATAATGAGATCTATTTCATCCTGTCCTGCACTGCTTATTCGCCCGACCTTGATGTTGCATATGAACTTCCCAGTGTGACCACTTTATAGAACGGAGTCCTTGCTTCTCCTATGCCCAGAACATGATGTACTTAAACCTACTACCAGCGCACTTGTTAAATATGGGTTCACTGGTACCACCCTTGAACCAGTTATCCTGATGTCTCTCATACTTTAGAGACACTGCTTGTGTTGATCACAGCCCACAGCGAGTGCTGAAAAGGGGGTGGCATAGTAAGTCCTCTAATATGGTGGCTTGATGGTTCCCAGTGGTTGGGTGACAGTCTAGTGAGTCAACAGCCAGTGCTTCATAAAAGGAGGTAGAAAGAGTCCTTGATGGCAAAGGTAGGGTGGAGGCCTGCTAGGCAGTAGGTGGTATGAGTAAGAGGTGGGTTCTCATCTCAGGGCAGTGGTTGAACTGTGTACTTCCAACGCAGGGAGGTGCAGGGTATATGCTGTGGGGTAACAGGGCCCACAGGCCTATCAGGTGTCCAGATCAAGGAGCAAGGGGGTGGGGAGCAGGGGTGTTTGGCCCTCAACTCCGCAGAGCATGGAGTGCACTGGTGCAATGTCCGAATGGGGCTATGAGATGAGGCTCCTCCGCACCTCCCTCTGACATAGGCCGGCCCAGATGTCATGAATTCCTCAACTGTGCGGTATAGTTCCAGGTCCAATCAGTCCGTAGCGGGAGGCTGTATCCCAGTAGTACAGAGCCCTCAGGTTATTGATGAGGCAAATTCCGTAGATTACAGCTCGGATGTTTTGGCTCCGCAGGAGCCCCTGTGGCCTGCAATTGATAGTGTTGAGCCGCTGCACCATCAGCCGGGCAGAGGGGGAAGAGGAGCAAGTGGGCGTCTTCTCAGGGGGCATACATTGCAGAGTACAAGTGGGCATGTACATTCAGTAGGCAGTGCAGGCGGCCCCCTCATCGGGCAATCACCATGTCCATGGGGATTCACAGCCTCTCACCAAAGCACACACGCCAGGAGGCCAACTACGGAAGGTGCAGAGTTCCCCAGGGAGCCCCTTCGTCACATCATAACTGAATTCTGAGGGCCCCGCCTATGGTGTGTATGAGGTGAGCAAAAGAAAGCCCCACACTCCGCAGGAGCAGCACCCCAGGCTGCTCACCTCATGTCTGGGGGAGGCAAGCCTCGCAACTCATCCCCGCCCGATCTGTCAGGCCGCAGCTTAGCGTGCAGCAGCTCCCTGGAGCCTCAGCTCCCACGCCTGCCCACCAGTCTATTGGCCGCTCCCAATAAAAAGATTGTAGTTGTCGCAGCAATGTGGTCAATCATATGAGTACCATAGTCTGGGCAGATGGTGCATGGGGAGCAGGATATCTGGAGGATAACAGGGTTTTCGGTACGGAGCTTTGATAAGATGCTGTCACCATCTTAGCCATGCCCCTTAATGTTTCCTCTAATATAGGGATGTACTCACCATTTGGACCTGCAACGGAGGAAAGTGGTTATTGAAGAGGAAGGTTAGGCTTGTTTGTTGAGGTTTTAAGCAAACACATGTCTGAGCCCTTGCTCCCCTTCAATAAGGACTTTACTGACATCTTAATGAGGACCCGGTCAAATCAGTTTTCTTGCTCACTGGTGAATAGGAAGGTGGCCACAAGTCACAGACTGTCACCTGGTGACCCTGATTTTCTCACTAAACATTCAATCCTTCAAACAAGTCTGAAGGCTGCCATTGCAGCCTGTGTGTGCAGTAGTTTTAAACGACCATTGCAACCTGACAAGATAAACCTCTCAACAAGATAAATCTCTTGCCAGGCCCAAACCTTCCTTTTTAATACACATAAGTCACCCCTAGGCTAGAACCTACACAGCCCAGAGGGCATGGCGCATTGTGATTAAAATGTTGGACATGGTACTTTTAAGTTTTACATGTCCTGGCACTGAAAAGCTCTTAAATTCATTTTTCATTACTATGAGCCCTAATCTCTCTAGGATAACACTGGGTTACCTTATTATATTTAATAAGTGATAACTTTCAATAGGGGGCAGGTGGACAGATGGAGTTTGTTGTCTATGGAAATTTGATTACAAGTCCTCTTTAATGGTAAAGCCGGCCTTTTAATCTCAATTATGAATATATCACTTTTAGAAAGTTGTTCTACAAAATGAGGCAAACCCCAATAACCCTTAGACCTGGGTAATTAGATAATAAATACAAACGTGGCCACCAGGGGGAAGTATATGCCTAGACTTCCACGGCTCTTTTGGATTCACAGAAACTTCTTTTATCTAGGTATAATATACTTAGATTATTTTGTATTCCTTATTTTTTATTTCTTTTATCCAAATAGGTTATATATTAGTAAAAAAAACATGAACATTTCAAAATGTTCAAAGGTGCTCCTAAAATAACGGCGCAGTGGAATATACAATACATACAGAATGTGGTTAGAAAGCATAAGGAAGCAGTGAACTTCAAAGAGATCCCTTCATTCCCAGTGTGTTGAAGTCACCTTGTATTTTTAATCAACATTTAATATAGTCAACGTTTTGACCCTATGTAATGGCACAAATCAATAACGGGTCATCTTCAGGACTGAAAAGTTATTTATGCCGGTAGCACCTATTATTCAAGACTTTAAACATTGATTTTCACAAGTATTTCATAGTAATTATCAAAAACGTCCGATAGTTTTTGTGAATTTCAAATTGTTTAGCAAATAAACCATCTAGTTGGTCACACTCTCCGGCTTTCGCAGAGACACAGACACCATAACTTTGTTTTATATCCCTTTATTTAAATTTCTCTGTCTGTACTCTCAAAAGGACGCTGCTTGTATCTCTTTCTTTAGAAAGTTGGCATTTTCTTGTCCCAACCATTTGGTGAGTGCAGCTTGATCCTGGATCACATGACTACTTGGTCTTTGTGTATTCCTCCCAGACAGTGAGACAAAGGTAAGCTAGGTGTTGACATTGATGGGCCACCCTGAGTAAACGAGGGTGGAGGAGCTGCTATCACACCTGCACTTCACAAAGCCTCTGCCTGAGCACTGTCACAAAGCGTTTGTCACTAGTATTTCGTGACCCCAGACAAGCTGGGGCCATGACAGGGAGGGATGGGATGCCTGGCACCTGAGGGGCAGGGGAGAAGACCTCTAGAAGCTTTCTCTCCTTCAAAATGGGCACCAGCTATAAATTATGGACCCTTAGACCAAACTATTTAGTACACTTCTCGACCTGTGGATTCTTCCAGGAAGAAGGACTGCTCTGCTGATGAAAGGACTGCCACTCTGCTTGCCTGCTGCCCGGAAAGACTGCTGCCTCGCTTTTCTGCCTTGCTGCCCTCATGCTTGGGTAAGAATGACTGGACCTGCATGTTCAAACCCAGGACCCCAGAGTGACTCCAAAAGCTAGCTGGCTGGCCTCCTGATCAAAAGCCTCAAGGACAGAACTGGCTTCCAGCAACCTTGAACCCATCACCTTGACTCTTTTTATCTATGAGTCCTGCCCTCTCAAGTGGTGCCACCCATGTTCTGGACCGTTGAAAGTGGGCCCGATGATGGTCTGCCAGCCTATCTGTGGATTCAGCAGGGCCAACATGTCTTTGGCCCAGCGTAGCTCCTGCAGACCTGGCTCATCTCTCTGCTGCCTGACGCATCGCTCTTGGAACCAATGCATTTCCTCTTGTGTGCGGACTTCCCCAATGCAAGGATTCCACATCACCTACCTCAGCCCATTGGAAATGCTGCTGCTTGACACGTCTCAACACAAGGATATCACATTTAACTTTAAAGCTGCTTGGCACCGCGTCTGTGCAATGCATCTCCTCGTCAGGACCCACATTGCCTTTGCTGCGCTACACATCTTCGACGCAGTACTCTGCATCTCTTCGCACCCAGGATTAGGATATTGTATTTAGCAGACCTAAGGTGTTCCCTCTAGCCAGCCCACATTTAATTACGGTTGACCCAGACTGGTGCGACCAGGTAACCATAGTTGGCTCTTTGTTTTATGGTGCTATTTTCACTTAAACCTTTAAAACTTGTAGATCTCCAGTTCTACTGATTGGATTTTTGCCATTTCGTTTTTTGTTTATTTCTTCAAATGTATTTAGTTTTTTCTAAATTGGTGTTGGATTTTCCTTGTGTTTTGTTTTCACTTTATTACTGTTTGATGTGCTGCATAAATACTTTACACATTGCCTCTACGTTAAACCTGGCTTTGTGCAAGGTTACCAAAGGGTTAAGCACAGGTTAACTTGGGGTTTGTTTGTGACTTTACGCTGACAAGGATTATGATTGGTGTTCGAGTGAACTTTCACCCTCCTCAACCAGTAACCCAATTTCTTACAGTTTCCCAGAACTCCTCCACATAGGGAGTCTAAAAGGACTGATACATTTGGAAAACAAATGTTCTTTTTGGCTAGCATGTCACCTCAGTCCTTTCCAGACCAGGGATGTAGACCAGCCAGACAATAAGGCCTACAAGTGCATCAATCCCCCCATTCCTCTACCCCATGGCAACAGCCACCAAGCAGCTATAGCTTGCCATTAGTGGCACACAAACACAATGTGGGAGGCAGGAATCAGAATTTTCTCCCAGCGTGGCAATCCATCTCATCCGACAGATGGCATGGCTATGCCCTATCCTTTCTTTCTGCTCCTCCAAGCCAGTATACCCCACATCTAAGCCTTCGACCTCTGAATGCTTTCCCTGGGGAAGGACCAATTCAAAATGTTTGCACTGGCACTGATCCTTGCATCTGCAGGACGCATATTTTCATATACCCATCCTGGAGTCCAACAGACATTACCTGTGGTTCAAAGTAGGCCAAGAGCATTTTCAAGTTTGCTATTTTCCCGTTCTGCCTCAACTGTGCCCCTTGGGTATTCACAAAAGTGACGGCAGTGGTCACTGCCCAGCTTTGGAGGTCAGGGATACAAGTCTTTCCCTTTCTGGACGACTAGCTGTTGAAGGCAGGTTCACCCTAGTCAGTCGTAGACCACTATGCATCTCTTGACTTTGAAGATGGTCTTCTTTATTATGATTGCTTCAACTTGTCGCATGAGTGAGCTTCAGGCAATGTTGGTATATAGACCCTACACCATCTATTTTTCCACACAAACTGATGTTGAGAACTCAGATGCCCTTCTTGCCTAAAGTTGTGACTCCGTTTCAGCCTTCACCACGATCACTCTGCCTGCGTCCTTTGCCCCTCCTCCCCCAATAAAAGAGGAGATGCTTCAGCTGGAATCCCAAAGGGGCCTTAACCCCTTGGGCGCCACAGACGTAACCACAGATGTCCTAGTACTGGCCCTCTGGGGAAGCGCTAGCGCTCCCCCCGAGGGGCACCCCCCCGTGGCAGGGCTGGAAGGGGAATCCCCTTCCACCCTGACCTCCCTTATCCCCCCTAGTGACATCTGATGATGTCAGCGTGACCTTAGGTGTCTAGTTTAAAAAAATCTACAGGTTTGGTAGGTTTCCCTAGGTGCCGGCTGATCTAGAGGCCAAAATCCACAGGTCGGCACTTTCCAAAAAACACATCAGTTTTCAATGTAAAATTGTGATGTGTCCATGTTGCGTTTCCTGTCGCGGGCATTAGGCCTACCCAAGCAAGTGAGATACCATTTTTATCGGGAGACTTGGGGGAACGCAGAATAGCAGAACAAGTGTTATTGCCCCTTGTCTTTCTCTACATCTTTCCTTCCAAATGTAAGACTGTGTAAAAAAGACATCTATTTGAGAAATGCCCTGTAACTCACATGCTAGTATGGGGACCCCAGGATTCAGCGATGTGCAAATAACCACTGCTTCTCAACACCTTATCTTGTGCCCATTTTGGAAATAGAAAGGTTTTCTTGATACCTATTTTCCACTCTTTATATTTCACCAAATGAATTGCTGTATGCCCGGTATAGAATGAAGACCCATTGCAAGGTGCAGCTCATTGCAAGGTGCAGCTCATTTATTGTCTCTAGGGGTCTTGATGAACCTACAAGCCCTATATATCCCCACAACCAGAAGAGTCCAGCAGATGTAACAGTATATTGCTTTCAAAAATCTGACATCGCTGGAACAAAAGTTACAGAGTAAAACATGGAGAGAAATGGCTGTTTTTTTCACGTCAATTTCAATATTTTTGTATTTTAGCTGTTATTTTCTGTAGGAAAACCTTGTAGGATCTACACAAATGACCCCTTGCTGAATTCAGAATTTTGTCTACCTTTTAGAAATGTTTACCTTTCCGGGATCCAGCATTGGCTTGTTTCTCACCCATTTTTGTCACTACCTGGAAGGAGGCTAAAAGCACACAAAATAGTAAAAATGGGGTATGTCCTAGTAAAATGCCAAAATTGTGTTGAAAAATGTGGTTTTCTGATTCAAGTCTTCCTGTTCCTGAATGCTTGGAAGATGGTGATTTTCGCACCGCAAACCCTTGTTGATGCCATTTTCAGCTAAAACAAAACCACAAACCTTCTTCTGCCGCCCTTTTTTCCACAAACTCTGGTTACCTCTAGAATGCCTAGCCAAATTTGGCGTGGATAGCTTATGAGGACAAAAAGTTATGAGGGCCTAAGCGCAAACTGACCCAAATAGCCAAAAAAAGGCCTGCCACCTGGGGGAGGGGGGAAAGGCCTGGCAGCAAAGGGGTTAAAGTTTGATATTGATTGTACCAAGGAACACTGAATGGACAATCAGCTTTTTGTGGAATTGTTCATAGCAAAGAAAAGAGAGGCTGAGGAGAAGAGAACCTTCTTGAGATGGATATTCCTCTGCAATAAAATCTGCTGTGCACTAAGAAGCAGCCACTGGAAAGTGAGAGAGCTGACTCCACTAGGGCTCTGACCAACCACTGAGTTGGAACACAGAGCACCTGTCCTTGACATCTGCCAGGCTGCAACAAACGTGCCAGTGCATATGTTCACAAGCCACTACTGCCTTGACAGCCAGGTCACGTGGGTGGCAAAAAGGACTTTTCCCCACCTTACTTCTGCAAAACCTTTTGTTCTGAGCCCACAGACACACAGCCTAGGGAGGTACTGCTTTCTTATCTTCTAAGGTACGAAGTCTGTGGTTAGAAGTATTCATCAAAAGAACAAGTTACTTACCTTCAGTGATGCTCTGTCTGGTGGATACTCTAACTGCACAGCCCTCACTGCTCTCCTATCTCCCCATTCTGTGAAATTGCCTCTTTATTACATCTAAAGGGTCCTAAGTTAAGACTGCACACTGGTACCAACAATTAGTCACACTCCATGTTTGAGGATGCAGAAAGAGTCAAACAAGACACTGCTGTCAGCACATAGAGGTTGCGCTTTTATGCAGCTCCGCTCTCTATTCTTGGATGCATTCGAGTCAACATGGAGTCACATGGAGACTGCGTGGGAGCTTTGCTGGTGAAGGTTTTCCAGATCGAGTCTGGCGCCTGAGTAATATTTTAAGGTGAGGTGAATCTGTAGTTTAGAGCATCCACCAGAAAAAGCGTTACTGAAGTTAAGTAACTCGTTTGATACATACAATTACGTTTACTGGTTTCCATCAGTTCATCTATAATCTAGGATCATAATTATTTACACTGATTCCTATAATTCTTTTGTTTTCTTTCCCTTTTAGAAAGGTTTGGAGAAGACAGTGGTAGAAGAACAAAGTAAATTCATGAAAGAGGTTTCCGATTTTAACAACGCCTATGCACTTACAAATAATCGAGAGCTTCTAGTAAAAAAACAAGTGAAGACTGAAATCTGCAGCTTGGAGCTAGAAGCATGTGATTTGAGAGATGGTAGATCATTTTTTTAGGTTTTATTGCTTTCTTTATTATAGGATATAATTCAGGAGGAGTCCCTCACCAGATGATATTCCTGTTTTGTTGTCATTCCTAATTGCTGCTACTATTTAAGATTTACTACGTGCAATAGAGGATGTAATTTCGTGAAAATAATGTTGCTGTAGATTATTAGAAATACATACTTTTGAAATGCATCTTTGTGAAATAAAGTTAACAAATACAGTAAATATGCATATCAAGTTAAACAAAAAAAGGAAAGCAATATACTGCAAAATGTCAATATAAACGACTTTTGCCTCATCTATCACCTTTCGCCCAATGGTCCAACAAAGACATTCCAACCTACACAAAGACATTTGTATGGAGGTTGCTTGTTCAACACTCACAGCTTAACATTTAGCTAGAGCTAGCTCAGGCAACTTTTTGTTGGAGGGCACGAGAAGTGGCGCGGCCATTTGCCTTGAAGACAAATTCTGGCCAGTGACTGTAAAAATTCAGGAGCTAGGATCGAAATTCACGACAACAAATAAGGACAAACGGCCACACTTACGGACAAAGCTCGAGGACGTCAGGCGTTAATATAAAAGCAAGTAAGCAGGTAGCTGACACAAGCACATAAAATAGGTTAAAATGTTTTTGTGTTGTGCCACTGTGTCACATGCACTATTGGCTTCAGGCTAAGGTACTGTTTTAATTGGAGGATGCGCTGCGATAATGCTACAGCTCCGTTCCAGTCACAACCTCCAGAAGTGTGGGACTAGTGTGTATATTTTTGCCAGGGGTGGCTGTTTTTGTTAACCTATTCTTTGATTAAAAAAAATAATAATAATACTAGCTACAGCTTCACTACACCATGCTGTTAAACATATTGTATATACAGTTTCACATTCCTTTGATTTCAGTCAAAAATCAGAAGGCCTTACCAAATACTTTTAGCATGAATACGGTTTGGGTCTTGTGGATTTCTAGAGCTCTTACATTCTCATCCACACACACTAATTCTCTCCAGTGTTTGTGCCCATGGCTGGGCGAAGCACGGTAGCAGATGAAGACACTCACGTGCATTCTAACTCTTGGTCTGCTCTGGGTTCATTTACAATACCTTTATGTTACAGCACACTAGTACTTGTATTCCACTTTTTTAACATGGTAGAGGTTGATTGGGCTATTCGGACACATCCGAAGTATGCTTTAAGTGCACCCAAAACACCAGTTCATAAAGTGACTGTGCTCAGGGTTCTTTAATGTAATGTTAAAATGGCATTTAAATGGTGTTAAATTATGCTTTTCTGTACATGCAGGTATTTTTATGTTAGTTGCACTAGGTGATGCCTGAGGATGTCTTTGGGCATAAATGCATCCAAGGGCGTCTTAAAAACACTGTCATTGACTTTTGTTCCAGTTTTTGCATTTGAACAACATAGAAGTTGAGATATAACTTGGTTAACTCAAGTGAGCTCAGTACTAAGCTAAATATTGTAACTTCTCAAAAAAGCTTTAATGTATGTTTCTGTGTTTCGAGATTTAAGACATATCCTTTTATATGTTTTGATCTTTGAGTTGAAGTAGTAGTTTTTTATGTAATAGGCCACTGGTGGTTTTGGGCTCACCCACCGCCAATAAAAATTGCCAGATGTGCTGCCTCCTCGCCTGCTGTAAAAATAAAATATTCAGTACAGACAGGAATGAAAAATATGTTCTGCCACTTTAGAAGGAAGACATTTGTTCTGAACTATAGAATGAAATAAATGCCTTGGTGTTTTCTGTCTTACACTACTCTCTAGCGAGAGTATCAAGCCCTGAGGTAGTCACGTTCAGTGAAGTCTCATCAGCTCCCTCCAGTAGTGTTATTACACTTTCCACTCATTAAAGGGTTGTGCGTGCAGGAACAGCAGGAACTTTTCACTTGCCTGGATGGGCTCCATCAGAGAGTGTGTTCTTCCTCCAAATATCTCACAAACTTTGACTTGCTGCACCTCTGAGGGCCAACTTCAATGGCTGTCTCCTAGTGGTAAACTAACAACTGTGATGTTGGAGATATGTCCCAGGGCATAGAAATCACCTTTCACTGTAGGCAAATCCTCCACCTGAGGGAAAACGATGTAGCGCCGCATTTGTTTCAGCAGGGCAGACAACACTCTGGACAACACGTTGGAAAACATAGGCTGGGACATCCCTGATGCTATGGCCACTGTTGTTTGAAATGACCCACTTGCAAGGAAATGGAGTACTGACAGCACCTGCACTTGAGGGGGGATTCCTGTGGGATGGCGGATAGCTGACATCAGGTCTGGCTCCAGCTGGGCACACAGTTCCTGGATTGTGGCACGGTCAAGCCTGTAGGTGATGATCACATGTCTTTCCTCCATTGTCGACAGGTCCACCAGCGGTCTGTACACTGGAGGATGCCGCCATCTCCTTACATGTCCCAGCGGATGGTGCCTAGGAAGGACAACAGCAAGCACAGAGTCAACCAACTCAGAGGTACGTACCCACAGCTTACACAGAACACGAATCATACTCCGAAAAGTGGCCTGTATGTGTGTTGAGGCTAGGCCTAGGTATGTGTGATGCAGTTAAAAATTAAGTAAGTGGCCCTCTGAAATGGCGGCTGCCTGACCTGTAAAGTGGGACAATGGGATGGGAGGTAATCTCGCTGGCGTTGTACACTGTCGCGGTAGGCGGTCGAAGACCGTGGCGCAATGCTGCATTGGTTAACATTGGACCCTATGGGTCCCAGGAGCCAATGATGATGTACGCCGGCGGTGACGGTACACACCGCCTCGGACGTGACCGCCATTTTCTATCTGTTCAATCACTCAATACCTGATCTTTGACAGGAGAGGACCTACACTGCAAGTGCTGCTGTGACCTCGGTCTGGAAGAGACAATGGCTCGAGTGTTTGGGGAAAGGGCCTCTGCCTTCACATCGGAGGAGTTGGAGAAACTCGTGTATGGGGTCCTCCCCCAGTACACGCTACTCTACAGTCCTCCAGACAAACAGGTAAGTACACTGGGAGCATGATGTATGGGCTATGCCTGTGTGGAGTGGGGTGGATGAAAGATGGTGGGGGAGATTGAGGCGTGCATGAAACAACGGTGAGTGCATGTGCCACATGGCAAGGGTAGGGATGGGGGCCAATGACTGTGACGGTGCAGTTGGTAATAACTTTTCTTTTCCCCCTTTACAAATCCTGTAGGTCAGCGCCCACCAGAAAAAAGATATTTGGCGTGCCATCGCCAAGGACGTCCGGACCCTGGGGGTCTACCACAGACGGAGCACCCACTGCCGTAAGAGATGGGAGGACATTCGCCGCTGGGGCAAGAAGACGGCGGAGGCCCAGCTGGGGATGGCCTCCCAACATGGGAGGGGTGCCCGTCTCATCATGACCCCCCTGATCCTGGCGGTGGTGTACCCGGAGTTGGATGGGCGCTTGAGGGCATCACAAGGGGGTGAGTACACTCTCATCCTGCTGATTTTGTGCACAGTGGAGGTGTCTGGGTGGGGGAGGTGGGCTGTTGGTTTCCCTAGGCCAGGGCGAGTTTAGTAGGCAAGGTCCCTCCGTAAGGCAGGCCATGTGGCATCCCACCCCACCTGTGTACCGTGCCAAGTACCCTTAGTCATGCTCCTGAGTCATCCATGTGTGCAGATGTCGTCCATAGCCTTGTAGGCCATGTCCCAGTGATTGAACAGTGGAGGCCAAGTGCGCTGCTAGTGCAGGCAGCTTCTGTGTCTGTCGTGTCCGCCACCGGTAGCGGTAATGCATGCACTCAACATGTTTTTCTTCTGTCGTCCTCCCCTTTTTGTGGTCTCCCTGTTCTTGTGTGCATTAGCATCATCAGGTGGAGGAGCAGTGGCACCGGAGCAGGAGGGAGCTGCATCCCACATGGCCCTGGAAGGCGAGACAACGAACTCGGAGTTCACCAGTGGGACGGAAGGCGAGGGGAGTGCCACTGCGGGGACAGGAGCTGTGCCACGGACTCGTCCTCTGATGGGAGCTCCCTTGTGGTGGCGGCAACATCTGTGCCCCCGCATCTACAGGTACAGCCGCCACCCCCTCTACCAGCACCGCCCTCCCAGCAGCCCCTCAGCCTTTGCCCCGTGCCCGCTCACCCAGGAGGGTGGGCATCACCCTCGCCCCAGGCACCTCAGGCCCTGCCCCAGTCACCCCTGCTGCCCTCAATGAGGAGGCCATTGACCTCCTCAGGTCCCTCACTGTTGGGCAGTCTACCATTTTGAATGCCATCCAGGGTGTAGAAAGGCAGTTGCAACAAACAAATGCATTCCTAGAGGGCATTCATTCTGGTCAGGAGGCCCTTCAGCGAGCTTTTCAGACTCTGGCCTCAGCACTGATGGCAGCCATTGTCCCTGTGTCTAGCCTCCCCCCTCCAACTTCCTCCACCCAGACCCAATCCTCTCTACCTCAGCCTATTCCAAGCACACCT
This sequence comes from Pleurodeles waltl, assembly GCF_031143425.1. Taxonomy (NCBI): domain Eukaryota; kingdom Metazoa; phylum Chordata; class Amphibia; order Caudata; family Salamandridae; genus Pleurodeles; species Pleurodeles waltl. The sequence goes on along the minus strand of NC_090445.1, from coordinate 742,403,573 downwards.
TCAGACCAGCATGCACACACGTCAACACACAAGGGAAGCTCAGGCAAACATAAGCACCACACATCCCACAGGCACTCACGCAAGCATCACACACATGCAGACACACCAACATCCACTGCCTCCACTGTGTCCCACTTCTCCTCCTCTCCCTCCTCCCTCCCAGTCTCGTCTCCACTCACACCTGCATGCACTACACCTACAGCCACTACTTCCATCACCAGCACACACACCACCACACCCCTCTCACGTGCAGTCACCAACCCCACTACCATTCACACATCCCCTGTGTCCTCTCCCAGTGTGTCTGTGACGCCCCCTCCCAAGATACACAAACGCAGGCACACACCCACCCAACAGCCATCCACCTCACGACAGCCTCCAGCGCATGCACCTTCACCCAAAGTCACCAAACACCTCCTACAACCACAACCTCTTCCTCCACTCCCAAACCCCCTCCAGCTACCAATCCCATTGTCTCCAAAAAACGTTTCCCCCTTTCCCACACCTCCCCCACCCGTCCGTCTCCTAGGGCCCGACTCTCCAGGTCCCAACCTAGCACCTCAGCCATAACATCTCCGGGACCAGTGGTGCCTGTAGTCACCGGAATCTGGAGTGCATCGGCCACCAGGGCAGCCAGTGTGGCAAGGAGCCACAGCACGGACAGTCCCCCACCTGTCAAACATCAAAAGGGAAGAGCAGCACGGCAGAGAAGACCGCCATCATCCCCGCTGCCCAGGAGGCCACCGCCATCATCCCCGCTGCCCAAGAGGCCACCGCCAGCACCTGCCCTGCAGCCCAAGAGGCCACCGCCAGCACCTGCCCTGCTGCCCAAGGGGCCACCGCCAGCACCTGCCCTGCTGCCCAAGAGACCACCGCCAGCACCTGCTCTGCTGTCCAAGAGGCCACCTCCATCAGCCCCGCTGCCCAAGAGGTAACCGCCAGCACCTGCCCTTCTGCCCAATAGGCCACCGCCAGCACCTGCCCTGCTGCCCAAGAGGCCACCGCCAGCACCTGCCCTGCTGCCCCAGAGGCCACCGCCACCAGCCCCGCTGGGCCAGACACGACCGCCAGCACCAGCCCCGCTGGGCCAGACACGACCACCAACCCCGCAGGGCCAGACACGACCGGGTTATCTGTCCTATCTCATAACTACGTTGTAGACTAGGCTTGATAGAAGCACTCATTTGCCCCTTTTAAAACTGGGTGTACTACATGTGGAGCATGGATTGCCATAAGAGTAACTTGTCAGTCAAACGAAAACCTTACTTGAGGTCTGTAAACACTGTAATTGTAAAATCTCCCTTGGGTTTTACATATTTGTGCCTAATCAGGTATAAAAACATGAATTGTTGGACTGTATGTTTAGGGTCCTCGTGTATTGCTCCTATGTGGCATTCCTGTTGTCACCCGGTCTGAAAACAGGCTCCGTAATACCTTGTCATGAGTCTTGGTATGCTCATGCAGGAGGAAGATCAGGCAAGAGGTGACCTACAGCGTCTTTATATAAGTACAACAATGAATTCCTTTATAAACTCTAAGGACCAACCTAGTACAAGAATAGCATGAGATGTCTGCCTTTGGGGTCCGAGACAAATATTACCGTTAAAGAGAGCTTCACAAACAACCGTAAGCCCCTGGGGTCATTTCTGTTTCTTCTAGGCTAAGGGCGGATGCATTTTCCCTATACATAATGATTCAAACCGGGTTTGATTATACCCTGTTCCAAGAGTCCTATTTCAATGAAATGTCTGAGAAATTCTTTTTTTTTGATAAACAAGTTTTATTGTTTTGAGAAAAATAATAAATAATAAACCAGCAACAATGAACAAAAACAGTGATAGGTCAGGCAGAGCGCAATTACAGTTCCATATAACATTGTATACGAGGTTAAGGACATTAGTGATTATCAAACAGATAGATACCATACGGGAAGTCAAAGTTTAGAACTGTGGGATTTGTCCATTGCCTTGTTTCCAGTACTGCCGTCTTGGCCAGGTTCCCATCTTCTATTATAGTAGCAAGTCTACCCATCTCCCCCATATCTTTTCAAATTTCCGGGGACACCCTCTAGAATCATAGACCACCTTTTCTTGGGTCGCACACCAGTCTACCCCTTTCTTCCATTTATGGAGTTTTGGGCCCTCGGGGGAGATCCATGTTGCTGCTATGTCCCTTTTAGCTATCAACAGGGCTGTGGCTACCAGTGCTCGGTGAGCCCGTGTTCCTCTCATGCCCTCCATTACGCCCAGCAGGACTATTTTGGCAGTTCTTTGTATTTCACCATTTAAGACTTTCTCCAGCACTCGAAACACTGATTCCCAATAGGACTGAATCACTTGACATGACCAGACCATGTGGAAAAAATCTGCAGGTTCAAGCAAGCATCTTGGGCATTGGGCCGAGGGTCGTAGACCTGCGCGGTATAGCCTAGCAGGAGATAAGTACGCACTGTGCAGGTAATAGAATTGCACTGTGCGGAGCTTGGCCGACACTACTAAGGACCTGGGTGCCATCAGTGCTTCCCTCCATTCTGTATCTTCTAGGGCTCCCACCCATGCTTCCCATCTGGGTCTAATGAGGTTCACGTCTCCAGGGGCATTGTTAACTAACATTTTATAGATTTGGGAAACCCCTTTCCCTCCCAGGTTTCCCATGAGTAGTTTGGCTTCTAGCGGGTTAGATTCTGGTAGAGAACTTGCCGTCGGTATGTGGGTTTTTAAAGCATGCCTGAGTTGGAGATATCGGAAGAATTGTGTTGGGGCTAGTTGAAAATCCCTCCTTAAGTCTTGAAAAGATTTCATGGAGTCCCCTGCCCACATGTCACCAACCAGGGAGATGCCCACCAGATCCCATTCCCGGAATCCCTCTAGAGCTGCAGTTGCGCTTAACCATTTCCCTCTCCATAGTGGTGTTTGGTGTGTAACAGTGGTATTCCAGTGGGTGTATCTCAGGGCAGCTCGCCATGTCTGGAAAATCACTTTGGTAACTTCTCCCATCTCTCGGGGCAGGGGATTCCCGTACATGATGTCTAGAAGGCGGGGAAACCCTAGGGTCTCCAATTCTACTCGGTAGGCTGGGTCTCCCCATCCCCCATTAAACCAGTTGTGTATCACTATTAATTGGGAGGCTAAGTAGTAAAGGTAGGGGTCTGAGGCACCCAGGCCTCCATCGTAAATCCCTCTTCGGCAGTGGTGGGCCCCTACGCGGTGTCTGGTACCCCTCCAGAAGAACAACCCTGTAGCTCTTTCAAGGGCCTTGAACCATGAGCGGGGGATGGGTAGGAGGAAGTTTTGAAAGGTGTAGAGGAGCCTCGGCAAAATCATCATCTTGTATAAAGCTACTCGGCCCATTATGTTTAGTGGTAGAGTTTGCCATTTCTGGAGATCCGTTTTTATGCGTGACAGTAAAGGGGTCAAATTTTTGCCCAGGTCAGTTCTGGCAGCAGTGATACCCAGATGCCCAGATATTTAAAGCTTAGTCGACGCAATGGTATATGTTCCTGCCAGTCAAAACAATCTTGTGAGTGTGCCAACGGAATTAGTATGGATTTAGCAGTGTTCATTTTCAGACCTGAAGCCGCTTCATAGCGTTCCAGTAGTCTGAGGCATCTCGGGCCTGTTACACTAGGTTCCTCCATGTATAGCAAGATATCGTCTGCATAGAGCGCTATTCTGTCTTCCTGGGAGTGCTTCCATCTCCAGCCGCTATATATTGGGTCGGATCTCACCATCTGCGCCAGAGGCTCAATGGCTAAGGTGAATAAAAGGGGGGATAGAGGACAACCCTGTTGTGTGCCCCTGTGAATCTCTAATGTTGACGACAGAGAACCGTTAACCTGCACCCGGGCAGTGGGGTTGGTGTATAGTGCCTGAACCAAGCGGCAGAATCTAGGGCCCAGGCCCGCGCGTCGGAGTACCAACCGGAGAAAACCCCAATCAACAGAATCGAAGGCTTTTTCAAAGTCAATGAGTAAAAGGGCAAGGTCTCGGGTCAAACGGCCACGTTCAGCTAATGCTATGTGCAACCGGCGGATGCAATGCCGAGTGCTGCGAGTGGCCATAAAGCCGCATTGATCTGGGTTTATCTGTAGAGGAAGGATCTTTTTAAGACGGGTGGCAAGGATGGTTGCAAAATTTTTTATCTCTGTATTGATTAGTGAAATTGGCCTGTAGTCGGCACAGAGTAGTGAGGGGGGTTGAGTCTTAGGTAGCACCACAATGGTAGCTGTATCTAGTTCTCTGGGGAAGACACCACTGTTGTCCACCTCCGTGAAGAGGTTCAACAGGTGTGGTATTAACTCCACTCTAAAGACCTTGTAGTATTCTGCAGGGAGTCCGTCGGGTCCCGGTGTTTTCCCCGCGCCCAGGGCCGAAATGGCCATCTGGATTTCTTCTGTGTCGACAGGTTCGTCTAAGGCCTTTGCTTCTGTCTCTGACAACCGCGGGAGGGGAGTTTCGTCTAGTAACTGTCTGGCTACATTTATATTGACCCATCCCGACGCTTGATAAAGAGTTTGGTAATATGTGGCAAAGGCATTTGCGATTTCTGTGTGTTGAACGACAGTGTTTCCCTCGCCATCCCGAATTTCGGGGACTATCCTGGAGGCTTGGTGGTGAGATACCAGCCAATGTAGCATTTTACCGATCTTGTCTCCCCAGCCGTAGATTTTTGCAGTACTAGCTGTCCATATGTATTTAGCCGATTCTAGGGATTGGTCTCTTATTTCCTCTCGGAGCAAGCTTATTTGTCTTGTCATTTTATCTGTCGGGCTTACATCATTCTTACTTTCCAGGGCCACGACTCTTAGCTCCAACTTTTCAATGTCTTGGGTTCGAGTACGTTCTTGGATCCGTATCAGGTGTTTGGCCCTTCCTCTTAGCACCGCCTTACCCGCCGCCCACAAAGTACCTGTGGATGACACCGACCCTTCGTTCAGCTCAAAATATTCTTTTATCTCCTCACGCAACTGTTCCACATAACCTTGGTCTTGGAGGTACCATGCATTTAGTCGCCACATTGGACGAATCTGGGATTGAGTGTGACCTATACTGAATCGGAGTGGAGCGTGGTCAGAGATTCCCCTCAGCAGTAGTTCAATGTGGGAGAGAGCTGCGCAGTCAGTGCCCGGAAGAAGGACCAGGTCTATCCTGGATTGAGAACCGTGAGCGGCTGACGTGTGGGTAAACTGACGCCGTCTTGGGTGCCATACTCGCCAAGCATCACAGAGCCCCCGTCGCCGAGAGCCACCCCCTGAGCCCTGTTGCCATTGTGTGTCTATGCGTGGAGATTGGGCCTGCCACATCCATTGTTGGGTCTGGGGTGGAGTTAAAGTCCCCTCCTATCATTGTGAGCCCTGGTGGTAGATTTAGAAGCAGTTGAGAGAGATCATCTAAAGTTTTCCGAACCAAAGTGGGGGGGACATAGGTGCTGACCATATTGATCGTATTCCCTTCAATTTTCCCTGTAATAGCTATGAATCGCCCATGTTGATCTCTTCGTGTTTGAATATTTGTCATGGGAAAGGATCTATGAAGAAGAATAGCCACTCCCCTAGAGCCACGGGTGAACCCGGCGTGATAAATTCTGTCAAAACCCCTACGAGCCAGGAAGGGACATTTGTCTCCCTGAAGATGAGTTTCTTGTAACAGAAGCACATCTGGCCTGTGTCTATGTACGTACGTGAGTACGGCGGTGCGTTTTATTTTATCTAGGAGCCCGTTGACTTTCCATGAGATAACCTGTGTTTGGCTCATGGGGGGTGTGTATTTAAAAGGTGTTCATCATATTCGCTTGGGCCTATCTCCAGTGGACCCCGAAATATGGGAGAGCCCTCGCCTAGTCTCTGGCTTTGTGGAGTGTGTGTTTTCCCATGGTCAGTTGAGTCCTTATGGTTTTTTCTCTGTCTGCTAGACCTAAAAATTAAACGTGTTGGTGACCTAAACGTGGCACCGGTGGCCTGTACAACTCGGCCTGAACTCCCTGGCCCCCCAACTCCCTCCCCACCCCATACTTCCCCCCAGAAGCATCTGTCGCCCATATAACCAATTCCCGTCTAGAACTGGTGAGGTGTACTCTAAACTGATGAGGTAGCAGTAACTGTAGTGATGGTGCACACCTCCACTTTCGGATTGATTCTAAAAATGTGATACTACTAATAATAAGATTGTCTTGATTTCTGTGCCCCGCTAGTCCGTTAAAGACTCCCCTCCAAGTGTCTCTCAGCACTAGCGGCTTCACAGCACCGGGCTGTGCGACAAGTCTCAGTCCTCCAGGGGCCCAGGCCCGGTCCGCCTCTCGCCCACAGAAACGGGGCTGTTTCCGGAGCCCCCAGGGCTGTGGTCAGCACGTAGATCTCGCTGTTCTGCCCGGTGGGATCCGGGCGGTGATTTTGCAGGGGACCCCGTCGGTGCCCCACGTCGCCGAGATCTTGTGCGGCGATGTCGGTCCAGCCGCCGTCCCCCACGCCTCCCCCGGAGAGGCCCAGGGGGATCTCCTCTGTCAGCCAAGTCCAGGCAGCAGTCGGACGGTCAAAGAATTGGGTTTGGTTGTGATATACCACACGGAGTCGCGCTGGGAACAGGAGTTGATATTGGATATCCATGGCTTTTGTTTCACCTCCGTGAATGAGCGGCGTTGTAGTTGAACTTCTCGCGTATAGTCCGGGAACAGAAGGACCTTAGCACCGTTGCAGGTGAGGTCTCCTTTTGTATGTGCCTCTTGTAGAATCACGTCCCTGTCTTTGAAGTTAAAGAGGCGTAGTATCACTGACCTGGGTGAGGCACCCGGCGGGGTTTAACTTGTAGGGCCCTGTGGGCTCGTTCAACAGCGAACCATGGTGTGAGACGGTCGGTGGGGATCCAGGAGTGGAGCCAGTGCTCTAGGTATTGGACAAGAGATGTTTCTGCTGTGTTTTCAGGAAGGCCCACCAGGCAAAGGTTGTTTCGTCTTGACCTGTTCTCAGCGTCTTTGGCTCTCCTATGCAACTCTGAGGTACGAGCTGTCAGCGTGGAGACCTGGGCCTTGAGGGCGGCCACATCGTGCTCTACCGTGGAGATCCTAGATTCGGCCTCTGTGATACGAGCTGTGGCATTGCGAAGGTCTTGTCTGACCAGGGCCACGTCCACTCTAACTTCCCCAATTTTAGATTCGACGGCTGCTTGGGAAGCCTGGATTGCCTGGAGTATTGTTGCTAAGTCCCCGGATGCCACCTGATGTTCGTTGCCTCCACCCGGGGTCCGGTCCTCCGACCGAGGCCCGGCGGCACCCGTGGTGAACTGGTCCATGAGGGTCTGGGCCGTCGTTTGTCGCGCTGGTCTGTCTTTGCCCATGCTGAGTCCGGTGTGGCCCCGATTTGAGGTTTCAATATCTGGGTGCGCTGGGGGTTTTTGTGGGGTTCCTCCGTGAAATTTAGCAGGTTCTAAGAAATGTCTCAGAAATTCTTACTGTGGCTATCAGCACATGTATTCCATTCGGAGTGATGAAGTACAACAACCATTTATTGCCTTTTTCAAGCACAACTCTCTTTAGCTTTTTCCCATTCAGACCCTTGGGGTTTCCTCTACTTCTCTTCTGCCAGGTCTGTTAATCATGATATTAGTTCTGTAGTCTCTGTTACTTCTCACTGGCTACATTAGTTGGTGCTTGCCCTCCGTCAATACTAGTTGAGACAGGACTTCATGGACTTACAGTAGTGAATTTAACATTTGGTAGTGAGGTGAGATTGAGCCGTGCAAAGAAGGCTGTCATATACCTCTAATATGTAACTTGGTAGCAGGCCATTGGCGAGAAGGACTTCAATTGATCATATACCTATTGCTCTCTCCTGGACAGTTCTTTAAATAGGCAGGGACTGTCCGGTACTGGGTACCTGCACTTTAATGTGAAAAGGAGAGTACCTGCACTTCTCAGCACAACTCTAGTATATGTAATTGCAGAGAGCCGGCACTTGTCAGTATCAAAGAGGTACTCTAAGGGGGAAATAACTGCACTTCTATATTTCCCTTCAAAGCACTGGTCCTGGATTATATTGTGAATGCTCTATTAAGATGACATTAAATGGGATGAAAATTGCTTCCTTCAGCCATCACCAATTGGTGCCAAGGCTGGATAAACCCCTACACTATTCCCTACCTCACATTTATGGACAGTGGTGTGTAATTGGATTTCGGCAACGGCCAATGTGTATCTGTCATCAAGAAATAATATATTATTGAGTAGTAGGTCCTTGTAGAAAAATGTACGTGGGCAGGAATGTCGGAGGGTACATGCGTAATTATCATTCATAGATCGTGGGTTAGAAGGATGTGGCTGATTAGCTGTTGATTGACATGCCCAACGGCAAATGCTGAGAAGCGAAGGAGCAGTGTCACTTCTGTCTTCTGAGGAGGAGGATGCCAGGAGAGTGCAGGTAGGACATCTGCATTTTTTTGACAGCTGTCCCTTTGACACGCACCTCTGAATCAGCCTCGGGTTTATGTAGCAGTTTATTTACCAACTCTATCGAAAAGAACAGTCTCTTTACATAGGCCAAAAATTGTTTTAGTACTTAGCAGAGAATCAAGTCAAAAGATTTTTGAGTAGTGGAGATTGCTATCCTCCAGAGAGTCCAGTCCTCTGGAGGGTCCCCTGCTTAAATTTGAAATAAACGTTATAAAGACCACCCTGGAGTCAAGCTAGATTTTTTTTATTCTAGGATGAAAAGGGTACATTCATCCTTTTGAACAGTGAGAAATTGCCCTGGTCTCCTGGAAGTTACCTCATAAGAGTGCATGGACTACTGAGTTCTAGTTCAAGCACCATAACTCAGGAGGGCTTTGGTTGGATTGCCCTATTGGAAGTGGTGCCAACATATGTTAATAAATTGCTAACTTTAGGATGGCTTGGACTGTAGTTGAACATGACACATGCTACCAAGGACCACAGACTCAGTTGGTGCAGGTTTTTATGTCTGCTTACCAGTGCTTTCTCTCAGAACCTGACTCGATGTATTGGTCCTTGCAGCTACATTCAGCTCGGTTATTCCGGGGAAACACCAAACGCTGCAGCCAAGGATCAGAATACAAATAGAATGGACGAGTTTAAGTACCAGCTCCAGAAAGGATATTTGGGAATGTATGGTGAACTGTGCAGTTTCACACTTAAACTCGACAGTTAGAAAGAGGGGCAGGGAAAACGAAGTTTATTATTCAGAGGAGACATTAAGGGCTGGTTTATCTTTAATAGGCCCCACCCCGAGAGAGTTTGTCACATCATTTCCAAAACTTTGTGTTTTACAAGATCGGATTCCAAAGTTTGATTGTTAGGGTTTCTACGTGGGCAGATGTGGGAGCCATGCTCCACAGAATTGTGCCTAGTTCCTTAAAGTCAGAAGAAAAACACCTAGCATTCAGAAATCTATTGTAGAATGAACGCTCTTTAAAGGCTTTTATTCAGTATAAATCTGATGTCACCCTACCTATTGACTACAAATGTAAACCTGCTTGTTTGCTCTGTTGAGCTGTATGCTCTAAAGTGACATTTTAGGTGTAGGTTATCACTCTGGGGCTGATTCATAAAGGGCCTCCGCACTGGTGGCAGAGGCCCCGCAGTCACGGGGGGAGGAGGGGGCATGGTGGCGGGACCTCGCAATGGATAACAACATGTATAGAGTACAACAACTTGATAACAAAGCATATAGAAAGGTCTAGCCTTGGTTAGTTTTTCCTCGCTATTATACACACGTTTAGAGTATAGGTCAGCAGATAATTTTCAGGTCTTCCTATGAGCTGCATTTTAGGGTACACTTGCAGGGTACTGTACAGCCTGACAATTCAAGCCTTCTGGGTGAAGCTCTATAAAGTGTACCACTAAGTTCACATCGACTGGTGGTGCTCAGACAGCACACACTGGTGGTGTACACTCCCTGCTCACCATGATTCCCTGTGGTAGTTTGTGACTGAGGGAGCAGAGTTGAGAGGTGCGAAGGCAATAGAGAAAGCTGCACCACAGATAAATGATGCACACATTTGATACATTCAATACAAGAGCTTTGGGAGGCTGGTTTAGGTCAAATGAAGGAATTTCTTAATAATTTTGGACGTATGCAGGACAATTTTGGCCAACTGGACGAGCTTATCTGGGACATTTTTGGGTACATTGACTACTTTTTGTGATAAGGATCAAGTATATGAAGTAGGTTACCCTGAGTATGATGAACCGGCCCTTTCAAAATTTCTGGTTATCTCTTTGCAAGCGCACATACAGTTAAGTGCACAAGCACACGTCAAGATGTTCAGCACTACACGTGCACGCACAAGCGCCTTTTACCTAGAGAATAGACTAGAAATAAAAAATCTTCTGTATTGCTACCACTCCTCCACTTATTTTCTTAAGTTTGATGAGGCATTTTCGGTTTTTCTCTTATTCTAATCCTTTCCATAACTCTATCTCGCTTACCCTAGGTTTCTCTTTTTAACTTGCTGTCCATGTCGGCATGTCTGTTGTGGACGCTCCCCTCACTCTCTTCTTCTCTGACATAATGCTGCCTGTAATTCTCTGCTTCCTCCACCTGCTCCACTCTCTTATCAACAGGTTTTTTATTGTAATTTCTCTTTTCTGCCAGATTTTAACCGTGGCCGGTGGGCATTATTACAATTCTCGTGCTTGGAAAACGAACGACAATTTTTAATCGGATCCGGGCACCATCAGCAGCTCGTCTGCTATATTGAAATAAAGGATTATTGAACGCTTATCACATTCTGGGAACTGTTGGGTCTGACTGTACGAGTCGCCGCAGCCTTCCTGCTTGGAAGTCAGCTCAGCCCTCCGGGTAAAAGATACGCTTCTCCCAAGGAGTGAGTCTGATTTTTTGGAAGAAGGGTTTGCTGGCTCCGGGAAGTGGTACTCGCGAGTTTGTCAGCAGAATCCTTGCCCACAGGAAATTAGCTTGACTATCACTCTGACATTGACGTGCGGGTAGTAAAATGGGTGACCAAATTCATGTTTTATGAGGGACAGTTCTTTTTTTCCCCACAAACATCTGTTTGCTTGCACGGGTCTGAACATTACACTTCAACACTTGCTGGCAGAAGTATTCAACAAATGGCTCCTCCTCTGGCACAAAGCGTTTCTTTTGTTCACAACATCCAGAGTTAGTGGTTGAAGCTGAAAGGTATTTTCTTTTATTCATATAACACCCAGGTATCCTTAGACCTAAGCCGGCATGCCCACCTCGTACTCATAGGAGACCTAGACATTTTAGACACAGGACATTACTATATGTTTTTAATGTTCTGGGTAAGTAAGACAGTATTTTAGAGGTTTCCTTTATCCTACGGGTATACCAAACTGTTAGGGAAGGAACAGATAAAAACACTGATAGGGGTTATTAATTAGTTCCGAAGAAAGCCATGGACCCATATTAGCCTAGTATCAGATGGCAGGATCATGCCAATACAAAGGATTCTTGGATAATTACATCAATCGCAATTTATTTTCTTTAATGTACCCACAGGCGCCCAAAATAAAGGGATTCCGGGGTAGCCACTAATTGTTTTTAATCCGTAGGTTCCCATACACAACAAGAAATATCTGAGCACTCTTTCCACTGAGTTCCAGTCTATCCTGGGATTTAGTTCACCAGGATGGCACCAGATGCTGAAAAATACCACTAATAGAAAGGGTGAGCATCCTTTTTCAAAAGTGCATACGTGTGAAATTGATTGCAATTTCAATTAGCACTTCAGTTCATGTTTACAGACCGTAGGTCCGAGGAAACCTTTCTGTTATGTAGATTTGTTGGGAGGCAGTATCCACAAACCACTGTCGGTCCTCTCACGTCCCCTAGGTAATTGTATTTTCTTTGGTTCTCCGTCTCCGAGATCCGCCACTTTGTGCATATTTGTAGCAGGTTTCCATTGCGGCAGTTTTTCATTGTTTATTTTTTTCCTTTGCATACTTATGATGTCTCCTAAACTGAAGGTACACCCTTTACCCCTTATCCCAGGCCAAGAGGTGGGGTGGCTGAGACTTCGACTAGCCCAGAACCTGGCTCTTCAAATTCACAGTGGGCAGAAATGGCACAACACCACACCCACTTTCAAATTTGCCTTACTTATGTGAGAATACCACCTCCAGTAACACCACATACTGCATAGCTGGCAGAAGTAATACCAGGGTTATATTAGAAGGGGAGGATTGCCAATTGGGCTCATACAGAGCCACATGAGACGCATCATTACATGCAGAGAGCGTTTTAACTAAACCAATTCTGGATGAAACCAAGATGTTGAACTAACCTGGGACTCGAACTTGGTTCCACAGGTCCAAAGGCCACAGGTCTGGTCATAACACCACATCCTTCTTCCGATTCCGGGTGTTTACCTGGGAATTAAGGCTTCCATGGTTGACCTAGATCATTTATATAATGAAAAACACGCAGCAGGAACACAAGCGGTAGTACTGCAGGGGGCAGGATTTCATTTTGGATGAATAATGATGCTTCCCTTAAAACTGATGTTATTAGTAACGAGAGCCGAATATCGCACCTTGATGCATCTTTGGTGATCTCTGCTATCTCCTCAAAAGGCTATCTGCTACTAATATTTGGGACCTAGCTTTCGAAACCTGTCACAGCTACTTACATTAGTTAAATATCTGCAGTGGTGCATCCTTCATACCACAAGATGTGCTATCATTGGGCTATAACCTTAATGTTGAGCAGTCTTCCTGTTCTTTTGAAGCAGGGATATTCAGAAGTTGGATACAGACAGTGATCATTACGTGATTATCACAATTGTGCTACTCTATTGCGGTCCACAGTGTAGGAGGCTGGACTGGCTTGTAGTGAGTACCTAGGGGTACTTACACCTTGCACCAGGCCCAGTTATCCCTTATTAGTGTATAGGGTGTCTAGCAGCATAGGCTGATAGATAATGGTAGCTTAGCAGAGCAGCTTAGGCTGAACTAGGAGACGAGTGAAGCTCCTACAGTACCACTAGTGTCATATGCACAATATCATAAGAAAACACAATACACAGATATACTAAAAATAAAGGTACTTTATTTTTATGACAATATGCCAAAAGTATCTCAGTGAGTACCCTCAGTATGAGGATAGCAAATATACACAAGATATATGTACACAATACCAAAATATGCAGTAATAGTATTAGAAAACAGTGCAAACAATGTATAGTTACAATAGGATGCAATGGAGACACATAGGGATAGGGGCAACACAAACCATATACTCCAAAAGTGGAATGCGAATCACGAATGGACCCCAAACCTATGTGACCTTGTAGAGGGTCGCTGGGACTATTAGAAAATAGTAAGGGTTAGAAAAATAGCCCACCCCAAGACCCTGAAAAGTGAGTGCAAAGTGCACTAAAGTTCCCCAAAGGACATAGAAGTCGTGATAGGGGAATTCTGCAGGAAAGACACAAATCAGCAATGCAACAACAATGGATTTCCAGTCGAGGGTACCTGTGGAACAAGGGGACCAAGTCCAAAAGTCACAAGCAAGTCGGAGATGGGCAGATGCCCAGGAAATGCCAGCTGTGGGTGCAAAGAAGTTGCTACTGGACAGTAGAAGCTGGAGATTCTGCAGGAACGACAAGGGCTAGGAACTTCCCCTTTGGAGGACGGATCCCCCACACCGTGGAGAGTCGTGCAGAAGTGTTTTCCTGAAGAAAGACCGCCAACAAGCCTTGCTAGCTGCAAATCGTGCAGTTAGGGTTTTTGGGTGCTGCTGTGGCCCAGGAGAGACCAGGATGTCGCCAATTGCGTCTGGGGACAGAGGGGGCGTCGAGCAAGACAAGGAGCCCTCTCAGCAGCAGGCAGCACCCGCAGAAGTGCCAGAAACAGGCACTACGAGGATGCGTGAAACGGTGCTCACCCGAAGTCGCACAAAGGAGTCCCACGTCGCCGGAGGACAACTTAGGAGGTCGTGCAATGCAGGTTAGAGTGCCGTGGACCCAGGCTGGACTGTGCACAAAGGATTTCCGCCGGAAGTGCACGGAGGCCGGAGTAGCTGCAAAAGTCGCGGTTCCCAGCAATGCAGTCTGGCGTGGGGAGGCAAGGACTTACCTCCACCAAACTTGGACTGAAGAGTCACTGGACTGTGGGAGTCACTTGGACAGAGTTGCTGGATTCAAGAGACCTCGCTCGTCGTGCTGAGAGGAGACCCAAGGTACCGGTGATGCAGTTCTTTGGTGCCTGCGGTTGCAGGGGGACGATTCCGTCGACCCACGGGAGATTTCTTCGGAGCTTCTAGTGCAGAGAGGAGGCAGACTACCCCCACAGCATGCACCACCAGGAAAACAGTCGAGAAGGCGGCAGGATCAGCGTTACAGAGTTGCAGTAGTCGTCTTCGCTACTTTGTTGCAGTTTTGCAGGCTTCCAGCGCGGTCAGCAGTCGATTCCTTGGCAGAAGGTGAAGAGAGAGATGCAGAGGAACTCGGATGAGCTCTTGCATTTGTTATCTAAGGAATCCCAAGAGACAGAGACCCTAAATAGCCAGAAAAGAGGGTTTGGCTACCTAGGAGAGAGGATAGGCTAGCAACACCTGAAGGAGCCTATCAGAAGGAGTCTCTGACGTCACCTGATGGTACTGGCCACTCAGAGCAGTCCAGTGTGCCAGCAGCACCTCTGTTTCCAAGATGGCAGAGGTCTGGAGCACACTGGAGGAGCTCTGGGCACCTCCCAGGGGAGGTACAGGTCAGAGGAGTGGTCACTCCCCTTCCCTTTGTCCAGTTTCGCGCCAGAGCAGGGCTAAGGGGTCCCTGAACCGGTGTAGACTGGCTTATGCAGAAATGGGCACCATGTGTGCCCATGAAAGCATTTCCAGAGGCTGGGGGAGGCTACTCCTCCCCTGCCTTCACACCATTTTCCAAAGGGAGAGGGTGTAACACCGTCTCTCAGAGGAAGTCCTTTGTTCTGCCATCCTGGGCCAGGCCTGGCTGGACCCCAGGAGGGCAGAAGCCTGTCTGAGGGGTTGGCAGCAGCAGCAGCTGCAGTGAAACCCCGGGAAAGGCAGTTTGGCAGTACCAGGGTCTGTGCTACAGACCACTGGGATCATGGGATTGTGCCAACTATGCCAGGAGGATGGCATAGAGGGGGCAATTCCATGATCATAGACATGTTACATGGCCATATTCGGAGTTACCATTGTGAAGCCACATATAGGTAGTGACCTATATATAGTGCACGCGTGTAATGGTGTCCCCGCACTCACAAAGTCCGGGGAATTGGCCCTGAACAATGTGGGGGCACCTTGGCTAGTGCCAGGGTGCCCACACACTAAGTAACTTAGCACCCAACCTTTACCAGGTAAAGGTTACACATATAGGTGACTTATAAGTTACTTAAGTGCAGTGTAAAATGGCTGTGAAATAACGTGGACGTTATTTCACTCAGGCTGCAGTGGCAGGCCTGTGTAAGAATTGTCAGAGCTCCCTATGGGTGGCAAAAGAAATACTGCAGCCCATAGGGATCTCCTGGAACCCCAATACCCTGGGTACCTCAGTACCATATACTAGGGAATTATAAGGGTGTTCCAGTAAGCCAATGTAAATTGGTAAAATTGGTCACTAGCCTGTTAGTGACAATTTGAAAGAAATGAGAGAGCATAACCACTGAGGTTCTGATTAGCAGAGCCTCAGTGAGACAGTTAGTCATAACACAGGTAACACATTCAGGCACACTTATGAGCACTGGGGCCCTGGCTGGCAGGGTCCCAGTGACATATACAACTAAAACAACATATATACAGTGAAAAAGGGGGGTAACATGCCAGGCAAGATGGTACTTTCCTACACACAGCAGTGCGTTTTGTTGCGGGGTTTCACTGCAGTGTCTACTTTTGAACTTTCATGATATTAGAAAAGACAGTTATGCTTCTAGACCTCACTATGTTTAAATACCACTGCAATAATTCCTTTTGCGTTTCTTTAATCATTAACATCCTTCAGTACTGCCTTCTTATGCAAACTTTAACATGGTCAAATATTTAAACCAGTGCGCTTTCCATCTTGAGAACATACAGGAATGTTTTATCATACGGGATCCACATATTACATAATACCAGGTTCAGGTGTTAGATAAAATACAACAAGGACTAGTTCAAGCATTAATGCCTGTCCGAGTAGACTGCCGCTGAGAAAGAGCGCTGCACACCTTAATATAAAAAATAATTACTCTCTAAATTGAGGGATTACAGCTGCATTTACCTACTCAATTCCTGCTTATAAAGGAACCCAAAATTTTTGCAGCATCTTGTAAGAGACAGATGCAGCGTGAGAAATACCCTGGCACAAGTGAACTGACGGCCACAATGAGCTCAAAGCAAATGCGCTAAACGAAACAGAATTTTACTCGCAGTACGATTGATCGGCAAAAGTGTAATTATCCATATAACTGGCAAGAGTGCAATACGCCATATAGCCGTCAAAAGTGCAAATATCCATGTAACAGGGTCAATGTCATGCAAAGCGCTCTACTACTGCCCAGCGAGATCGCTCTGCCTACGAAATAAAGAGAAAAAGTAGTGCAGAAACCATATGGAAAACATGGAGCCTCATATGTTTTCAGTAGTTGTCCGGTGCACTCTAGGCGGGCTAAGCACTGGAAAAGGCATGACGTATGCATGCCTTTCACTAATCAAATCAAGCTAATTTTAAAAGGCAGTCCCGGAAACCAACCCAACAGATGGGCTTGACATGGGCGTGGTTAAAAGCCCACAGAGAGATTACACCAGGGACAGAGCGCTTTGCGCTCGACCCTAAAAAGCCTGTTCACATCACTGATTCTACTGAACACAAGATGCTGCCACCATTGTGCTCCTGTCACTTAACTTAAGATAATGGCACTAGCCCCTTACTTTCACAAGGGTAGTGCTTGGTGCCCCAGTCCCAGTCTAAACAGACTGCATTACTGTGAAACCGGCCTGGATTATGGCGCACACGCATGATCTGTGTTGGCCCATGACCAAAAATCAGAATCCGGGATCCAGATATTGATGCAGCTGGGACACTCATGGCAGGAGTGCATGTTTGCCACTGTGCAGGGGACATTCCATCCCAACAGTGGTATACAAACACATACGCTAGCCAAGTAAGCTTAACTTTTTACCTTGGGCAAAACAAAGGAAAACAATAAACAAGCACTGACAAAGCCAATAGATTTCACCTATGCAAATTCTATTGACTGCATCAATGTTTTTTCAAATATTGCATAGCAGTTGAGCTGCTTT
Source organism: Pleurodeles waltl (assembly GCF_031143425.1). Taxonomy (NCBI): domain Eukaryota; kingdom Metazoa; phylum Chordata; class Amphibia; order Caudata; family Salamandridae; genus Pleurodeles; species Pleurodeles waltl. The sequence goes on along the minus strand of NC_090445.1, from coordinate 742,386,343 downwards.
GCAATATAACAAAGTTAACAAAAAAAGTGCTATCACATGGCAATAGTGAGCTCACCAGACAGCGATCATAGATTGGAGAAAAATAACTTTTACTGTGCAAGCAAGAACTTCCCATTCATTAAATGGCGACAATGCAAAATTTTGGGGAAGACGAGCTTGGGAACATAAATCAGATAATCGCTAGTGTTTTTTTGCTATTACTTATTAAATGTGCCGAACTGACCATCTTGTGATAAGGTAGCGTTACGAAAACACGGTCATTAAAACATACATAATTAAGTGTATTAATGTCAGTACTGCCCCCTTAACACTGTGCAAAAACGTTCTGCAAAAAAAAGGGTCAGTATTAGATTCTGTTAGAAATGGGGTCTTTGGTTGGTAGTGAGGTTACCCCCTGTCCAAGCAAGGACCCTCACTCTAGTCAGGATAAAGGGGAATCACCCTCAGCTAACCACCGACGCTCACCTCCTTGGTAGCTTGGCACAAGCACGCAGGCTTAACTTCTGAGTCGAGGTGTAAAGTATTTGTATCAACACAAGCACAGTAACTCAGTGAAAACACTACAAAATGACCCAACACAGGTTTAGAAAAATAGGAAATATTTATCTAAACAAAACAAGACCAAAACGACAAAAATCCACCATACACAAGTCAAGTTATATATTAAAGAGCTAAAGGAGTCTTAAATCCTTGAGAAAACAGTAATAACACTGTTAGCATTCAAAAGTACCTGGGTAACATCAAAATAATACCCCACGGGCGAGTTTGCGTCGAAAAAGGGCAGTGATGCTTTGATTTCTCACTCACAAGCGAGACCGTGCGTCGTTCCTCCTCCGGTTGGGTCAGCGTGCGTTGTTTCTTCTATCTGCAGGAGAGCGATGCGTTGATCCGGTCAAGCACCCTCGGGTCCAGGCAGGCTTTGCGTTGTTTTTCCGCACCCAGCGAAATTTGCGTCGGTATCAGCAAAACCGCGCTATGTGGGTTGCAATGTTATCAGCCTCTGTCAGCGGGTGTTGTGCGTCGTTTCTCCAGCCGCATGCGTCGATCTTCCAGCCGCGATGGAGGTGGTGTGTAGATTTCAGCCACATAGCTGGCGGTGCGGCGTTTCTCAGCTGCGTCTCGGAAGGTGCGTCAAAATTTTCCCCGCATGGCGGTCTGTGCGTGGATTTACAATCTTGGTCTGCAAGCTTCATCTGTCAAGGCCCTAGGAACTGGATAGGGCACCACTTGGCAGGGCAGGATTCTCGGCAGAGAGTCCAGGTGCTGGCAGGGGAAGCCTTTGATGGCCCTGAGACTTCAACAACAGGAGGCAAGCTCAGGACACGCCCTTGGAGACTTCTTCACATGCAGGAATGCCAACAAAGCCCAGTCTTTGTCCCCTTTCACCAGGCAGAAGCTGCAACTGCAGGAAAGCTCAACAAAGCACAGTCACAGGCAGGGCAGCACTTCTTCTCAGCTCTTCAGCTCTTCTCCAGGCAGAGGTTCTTCTTGATGTCCAGAAGTGATCTAAGTTTTTAGGGGTTTGGGTGCTCTTCTCATACCCATTTTGGCCTTTGAAGTAGGCCTACTTCAAAGGAAAGTCTCTCTTGTTTGTGAAATCCTGCCTTGCCCAGGCCAGGCCCCCGACACACACTAGGGGCTTGGAGACTGCATTGTGTGAGGGCAGGCACAACCTTTCAGGTGTAAGTGACAACTCCTTCCCACCCTCCTAGCACAGATGGCTCATCAGGATATGCAGGCTACACCCCAGCTCCCTTTGTGTCACTGTCTAGAGAGAAGTGCAAACAGCCCAACTGTCAAACGGGCCCAGACAGGGAATCCACAAACAGGCAGAGTCACAGAATGGTTTAATCAAGAAAATGCCTACTTTCTAAAAGTGGCATCTTCAAACACACAATCTCACAACCAACTTTACTAAAAGATGTATTTTTAAATTGTGAGTTCAGAGACCCCAAACTCCACATGTCTATCCACTCCGAAAGGGAATCTACGCTTTAATCATGTTTAAAGGCAGCCCCCCATGTTAAACTATGAGAGAGATAGTCCTTGCAACAGTGAAAACCGAATTTGGCAGTATTTCACTATCAGGACATACAAAACACAATAGTATATGTCCTACCTTAAACATACACTGCACACTGCCCATGGGGCTACCTAGGACCTACCTTAGGGGTGTCTTACATGTAAGAAAAGGGAATGTTTAGGCCTGGCAAGTGAGTACACTTGCCAAGCCGAATTGGCGGTTTAAAACTGCACACACAGACTCTGCAGTGGCAGGTCTGAGCCATGTTTACAGGGCTACTAATGTGGGTTGCACAACAAGTGCTGCAGGCCCACTAGTAGCATTTGATTTACAGGCCCTGCCCACCTCTGGTGCACTGTACTAGGGACTTACCAGTAAATAAAATATGCCAATCATGGAGACCCAATTACACAAACACTTTACACAGAGAGCAAATGCACTAAAGCACTGGTTAGCAGTGGTAAAGTGCTCAGAGTTCAAAAGCCAACAACAATAGGTCAGACAAAATAGGAGGCAGGAGGCAAAAAGATTGGAGATGACCCTGTAAAAGGAAAAAAGTCCAAGAGATTCAAAATTATGATTTGGCATAGTTAGATATATTGTTTTCCGTTCTCAAAATCACTGTATTCCGGTATAACTATTTTTTTGCAATCATCTGTTTTTGTAATGTTATGTAGAGCACCAAGAAGTTCGTTTTCTGCCTCATAGCAGCACAGTTATCCTGTACTGTCCATGCCAGTGCTAATTCGAGTAATTATATGGGATGTAAAACAAATACAAAGACACTTCAGAATTAGCATTTTATATAGATAGCATATTAGTGGCTTAATTTACAAGGGTTACATTTCCTTAATAGAGTGCTCTTGCTTCATCACAATGCCCTCAAACCTTCCCCGTCCCAACCCGGCGTAGGTGATTGTGAACATTTTCAGGTGCTCTGAAAAAGGCCGCAAATCCCTTTTGTTTCTCTTAATACCTGAATGCGAATGTTTGGAAATTGCTTCGCCATAGAAGAAGGTGCATTCAGGGATGCTTCGTCCAAATGCACTCTAACCAGAAGTTATTTCAGCATTATTTAAGCACATTAAACACATGATAGATTGAAAAGACGTGAAAGTGAAACTCTAATACTGCACTGAGCAAAAGTACAACCTCTTTGTGGCACTGCGTGCTCACGTTAACATTAATTTGTGCCCTCAAAGAGGGCGTGGTTGGGCAAATTAATGGCACACTTACTTGTTTTTGCTGGAATATGTATGAATCGCTATTTCCACAAAAATACTGACCGCACTTCGTAGTATATTTGCATGAGTTAATTTACATGAACGCAGTCTTTGTCATGAGAGTTGTACAATATGTTACAAAGATGGCACAACATATCCAGGCGATCACAGATCACATAAACTGGGGTGGGGGGATGTTTTAAGGGTTCTCGGTGGTCCAGCTACACAAAACAAGATGAAAATTAATGTCCAGGCAATAGGCTGGAAAGAACTGCGAACACATGTGTAAAGGACATGTAGACTTGGAACAAATTACCCGCAGTGAACTCCCTGAGATGCAGAGACGTAGTTGCTCCTTGTATATGTACGGCAAAGCCGTGTTCCACACGTAGAAGCCACAATTCAAGCACAGTACAAGCGGAGATAGATTTTTGCAGCATCTTGTAAGACAGGCAGGGTGTGAGAAATACCCTGGCACAAACATATACTTCTGATGGGCAAGTATCACCAAAAGGGGTGCTTTTCAATCCGTGGTGTCAGTCTAAGACACTCTGTGACACAAGTGATCCTTACACATCGCACACCTCTCCTTGTCTATAGTGTTTTTTGAAATGTTGGGCGAGGACAAATAAATTGCCGGTCCCCAAAAAGGAGTGCCAATGCCCCTTAACGGCAACCACCTGCTCAAATCAACCACTGTGTTAGTCAATGCACAGGATGTTACCGGAGACAAAGAGGCTTTCAAAGTGTAGGAGTGACACATCTTCCTTACTGATAGGGGATTATATGGTAAGATTCTAAAGCAGGAAGAACCTAGCCAGGAACATAACTATGCCTAAAACAAATTTCCTTGCACAACATCAGGTCTTTATGTCAAGTACCAGGCCTTTGGCACCATACACAGGCCGCACATTGTCACGACTATCGGAAACAAGTGCTAAACATAAGTGTGCCCAGGGTCCCGCCTTTTTAAGCGAAACCAGCTCTGTGTTCTCAGCACCAGGCATTTGTGCCCAGGACCAGGCCTTCTATAACAAGACTGAGCCTGATTGCTGGATCTTCAGACACACAATCGGAGCCCAGTGGCTTTCACGTGCTTCAAGTTTGTGCAACAAACCTTTGCCTAGGTATCAAGAAACTGTGTAGAGTATGCCGCCATGTGACCCAAGAGCAAGTGGAAGCCCCTGCTACTGAAAAGGAGGGTTTATCCTAAAATATACAGCAACTACCGTCCAGTTACCTACCAGTATCCAGGGCTTGAACGCCCCTCGCTCTAAAAGTCCTTGGCTTGATAACTGAAGGTATCACAAACGTAATACTGCCCCAGTCAGCCAGCTTGCTGAAGGAAAGGCAGTTTGCATTCATTCACATACTAACCAATACAAGCCGTTCACCGATTCTGTTGGCACAATGATGATCTTTGAAACTTATGGCTTTGACTTGCGCTGCTGCCGCAGACTGGTCAAAACTCCCACCCCTGCACCAGATATGTCGGTACATCTTCCTGCGACTGTGTTGCCGTCATGATAGCGAGGTGCGCCTCCATGTTATCACCGCCATAGAAGCAAACAAAAATGAAAGGTTACATTCTCAAATTGCCTTGTAGAAATCAAAGTAATTTTTTTAAAGCTTTGCACAGTGACAATTGTATGCATCACTGCAACATGCAACTTAAAGAAAAACAGTCCACGGAACATTCATGTCCCTTTGCTAGCAAGAAGGTTTTTAGGATGGGGATTTGGGGGCCAGCCAACCACTGGGAGGCCTGCCCCTGTGGATAGTTTGGGAAATGGAGCAGTCCAGCGACGGCTTCGCATCATTGGGTTCCGGTTGGACTATTTGTGCTAAATGGCTATATATATATATATGGCCATTTTATCAAGTCAGTCACCATTTTGTTACCAACTATCACAGTAGCTGGCCTTATCGTCAGGATCTTTTTTGCCTTTAACGTTAGGAGCTTTAGAACATAGAGTTCAGAGCCTTAGAGGTGGGGATAGCACCAAAGCAGTTCTAGTGGCATTTGGTAATTCAGGCATAACTAGGCTTACCAGTATCTGGCAGCATGTCACACAAAGAAAAGGTGTCACAGCCCCTGCGTCTTCTGAGGGAGGTTGGGTACCTGGACTTCCTGGTGGATGGCGGTGTGGTGAGACGCTGCCCAATGCGGAGGACTTCTCTGGGGGTGGCGGTCATGGCCTGTGCAATGCCACGCCGACCCATGGGGGGAAGAGGTAAGGTAGGCAGCAGGGGCCGCTCCCGTGTGCGCAGAGCAGCCCCAACAGTGTGTGCAGCAAGGCGGGTGTGGGGAGGCAAGCTAGCAGCCTCTGGGGACATAACCATGCGGTAGCTGCAGCAGAGTGGGAGGCCTTGGGGCTGCCGGCTCAGAGGTGCGCCGCAGCAGCACCGATGAGGCAATTGAGCACTATAAAGCTCCAGAGGCCCCACAAGATGATCGAATGAGGAGAGGGCCAAATACAATGCCAGGGGTTATGCCGCCAACTGGAGGGGATCGGGGGGAGAGAGCAGGACGCTATTGAGCGGTGGAGGGCAGAAGAGGGCAGCAAGCTGGGGTGGGGTGGGAGAGCTCACTCTGATTAGTGGCAAAAGGGATGTGTTCCCAAAGGATAAAGGGCCAGATATGAGGCCTAACGAATATGTAATTGGAGAAAAGGAAGGCACTGCCTAACGAATATGTAATTGGAGAAAGGGAAGGGGCTGGGCTGTTGGAGCAACAGGGGATGAGTTTGTTGTGTAGAGAGGAATGCCTCCCGAGATGCCAAAGGGCTAGCAAGGGATATATTGAAGGTCCCCCAGGTCGGTTCTACAGCTATGGCATGAGTTGGGAGTCTGGTGTGGAGTGATGAGGCTGGGGAGATAGAGGCTGGGGAGAAGATTGAGGGGGAAAAGGGTTTAAGAATGAGGCCCCTAAGGTTCTACGCTAGAAAAGATACCAAAGGGCGTGTCAATAGGCCACGAGTGGTGACAGGTAAGGAGAGGGAAAGTAGGCTACAGATGCTAGGAGAGGAGGGGAGCCCAGGACGGCGTGGGTTAGCAGCCAGCCCACCGGATATGGACTTTCTTTTACAGGTACCAAGCTACAGATGGGCTGATGACTCAGGAGAGCCCGGTACGGCCCCACGACCCCGGGAAGAAGAGAAGGCCTGGCACCGCACAGGCAGCTAGCTGGACGCCAGTGGGGTCATCAAGATCACAGCCCCACGAAAGCCTAGTACAGCCACGGAGTGCAACCAGCTAGGGACTACGGTACTGCTCCTGGTGAGCTACGTCACGGATGGAGGAGTCAGGCATCAGTAGACAGGTTGGGCGGGCACGGTACAGCCCACCACCGCAGTAGGTCACAAAGCATGGAGTGTGATACTAGGCCGCAGTGGCAGGTTGCGCAGTCTGCCATAGAAACTACATACAGCTATAACGCAGAGGACACAAGGTTAGACTATGGAGAGGAGAGTCTAGAAGGAGACGACTATGTAGATGAAGAGGGGAAAGACTAGGAATGGTGGGCACAGGGAGAAGGTGAGCGAGGGGGTGGACTCCCATGGTTCTTCCGTTCATATGTTGCAGGAGGCAGTAACGACCATATGTTGATGATCGGCTCATGAAACAATGAGAGACCATGTGGAGAGGTGGAGGGCTCCGGCATAAGCACTAACCTTGGTGCCAGGTAAGGAGTGTGTGGATGTGTACAAAATGGCTATGATGGTCTCAATTGGAGTGGATGCGACAGGGTCGCAGGTTGGGCATGTGACACTACAGGCCACAACGTATGTGAATGATGCATGGGTAGGCTCGGAGGAGGATTTGCACAGGCAACAGCCTTAAAGTTGGCAGCGCACTAGGAGGGGTAGCTTGAAGGGAGCACAGCAGCGGATGGTGTTTGTCAACATCTGAGGAGAAACAAATGACACAAGGAAGCTGGGGCTGGGGGGAAGGGTGGCTGGGTGAAAGAGGACGTTAACAAAATACCTCGGGCAGTAAAGAGTTACAAATCAAAAAGTTGCCCTACATGCAGTTATCAAAACCGTTGGGTGCTCATCTGATGTAGGCTACCAAAGAGAAAATATGGAATGGGGAATATGTGTAAATGCTAAAACTCCTACATGGGGAAGAGGTTAATTTCGATAATCCCTTGTATAGTGAGGTTTAGTTTTGTAAGGCTTAAGGCCAGGTTCATTGCATGTGATGTACACTTCTCAATAAATGGTCTTTTTCACACAAGCAAGGTGTCAGTGGTCTATGCTGCTCCCCTAATTTCCCAGTGTATGCTTCAAAACCATTCTCCTTGGCTATTCAAGTGGTAGTCGCCCCCACCCCTACCATGCCCACCTTTGATATTGTTCCCCGAAGCATGCAAAAGTCTGGAGTGTGATCCGGTATACTGGATGCTGACTGGTGTGAGGTAGAGAGAAAAGAGGTCAATCCCTCGCGTCTCGATACCCTTAAATTGTTCCGAACTGGGCGTCTCCTGATGGTGTCACTCCCCTCCTTCAAGGGCCGAAACAGACAGGCAACTCTCAACCATAGCTCCTTCCCGTTGTGCAACTAAAGGCACCCCTCTGCTACTTGCAGGGGACGCCTGGCCAGTGTCTTCAGTGCCATGAATCACATTCTTGGGCCAGTACTACCTCAACACTTATGGCCCTTTTAAAAAACAAAGCCATAAAACTACACTGATTGGTCTATGACATGCTTTTATTTTATGACAGGTGAAATGCAGAAAACCTATCTCCCGTGAGTACACATTGAATTCTGAGCCATGTATGATTTGAGTAATTCTTCATATATAATTTTAGATTTAGTATACCTGTCTCATATTAATTTATTTAAAAACATATCTCCTGCTCAGCCTCATTTTCTATAGGTCTTTCACTTATTAAACCACATGTTCAGCAAAGACAGTTTCGTAGCATAACTTCTGTTATCAATAACAGGATTCCTGCCTACTTTAGCTCTATTGCAGTATTTGAAAATGGCTCACCAACTATCTAGACTGGACTCGAGGCTGATTGGAATGAACTCCCAGACAGGAAACATGCCTATCCACAATTCCATGACTAAAATGTTTTCATATCCCTACAGGAGGTCTAATCCTCTTCAAGAAACCTCATAAAACTGTATGTGACACCTGCTTGCTTTGATTAAAGAGGATGAGCAGGCTTATTGCGAAGACTCTACCTTGGAGACACACGATCGGTCACGATGTGAGGGCTCAACCTCAGAGCAGCGTTCTGCACCACTTTTACATACTTGCAGAAGGCAGTTTCTGGTTCCCTCAGTGGGGCACATTTGTTTGTGGTTCCTGCTCCTTTGGTTCTCCTTTATCAGTATTTGTGACATTTCGCTGTGCTCTCCTTTCTTCCCCTCCCTTTTGTGTCCTTTTTCCTAGACAGTTCTGGGCTTGTATTTGGAAAACCTTGTGCCTTTCCAGGTTTTTGGCTTCCCCTTGGCTTGAGGAGAGTAAGTCTATCCACACATCACTTTGGATGGAATAAAAATAATGTGTATGCATATAGGTTTATAAGTATATTTGTATCTTCAACAACTTAATATTTTTTTCTTCACAGTAGTACTTTGCTTTCTCTAATCGAAGCTGAAGCCTCTGCCTTACCTTGCTTTAGTCCTCTGTTTCCATTTCTGTCAGATAAGTTCGCTCTTTTCAGCCCATCTGGGAATTTGAGAGTTAGTGGGTCTTGATGCAATTCTAGTTTGTGTATTTTTTCGACCTGGCATCTTTGGCGTGGTCTCCCCTAACTTTTTGCCTCTACTTCCCCGGTTGCTGCTGTGTGCTGGGCTCTGTTTTTGCTGTTTTCTTTACTCTGGGCACTTTACCACTGCTGACCAGCCCTAAAGTGCAAGTGCTCCCTATGTCTAAATTGTGCATGTGTAATTGGCTTTTCCATGCTTGACATATTTGATTTACTTGTAAGTCCCTAGTAAGGTGCACTAGAGCCTGTAAATCAAATGCTAGTAGTGGGCCTGCTGCACTGATTGTGCCACCCACATGAGCAGCCCTAAAGACACGGCTCAAACCTGCCAATGCAGTTTGTGTGTGTGCAGTTTTTAAACTGCCAATTCATCTTGGCAAGTGCACCCACTTGCCAAGTCTAAACCTTCCCTTTTTATACATGAAAGGCACCCCTAAGGTAGGCACTAGGTAGCCCCATGGGCAGGGTGCAGTGTATGTACTGGTGTGTTTTTACATGCCACATGCAGTTTTCACGGTTGCAAGGCCTATCTCTCTCATAGGTTAACATAGGGGCTGCCTTTAAATATCCTTAAAGTGCAGTTTTCCTTGGATAGCAGACAGAAATGTGGATTTTGGGTACTCTGAACTCACAATTTAATAATACATCTTTTAGTAAAGGTGGTTTTTGGATTGTTAATTTGAAAATGCCACTTTCAGAAAGTGGGCATTTTCTTGCTTAAACTATTCTTTGACTGCCTGTTTGTGGATTCCTTGTCTGGGTCAGGCTGACAGTTGGGCTGTGTGTGCATCTCCACTAGACAGTGACACAAAGGGTGCTGGGGTGTAGCCTGCATATCCTGATGGGCCACCTGAAAGGGCTGTGCCTGCTCTCACACAATCCAGTCTCCAACCCCCTGGTGTGCGTCTGGACAAGGCAGGATCCTGTACACAACAGAGACTTTTCTTTGAAGTTGGCTAACTTCAAAGGCAGAAATGGGTAGAAGCAGTGGTCCTAAAACCCCGACTTTGGATTACTTCAAGGATTCAAGAGGAACCTCTGCCAGGGGAAGAGCTGAAGAGCTGAGGAAAAGTGCTGTCCCTGCCTGTGACTGTGCTTTGTTGGGCTATCTTGCAGTTACTGCTTCTGCCTGTGAAAGGGGACAAAGACTGGACTTTGTTGTGCATTCCTGCTTCAGAGGTATCTCCAAGGGCTTGGACTGAGCTTGCCTCCTGTTTTTGAAGCCTCAGGGGCAGTGAAGGCTTCACCAACCAGTCTCTGGGTCTGCATGCCGTGGATTCTAGCTTGCCAGAGGATGCCATTCCAGTTCCAGGGCCCCTGCATGTGAATTTGTGGTGAATTCCTGTGAAACGATGCCAGATGACTCTGGGTGACTTCGCAAAGGATGCCGCTGCACGAAACCTGCGATGCTGCCAACACCAGGACCCATGGACCTCCCAGAGGTGTGACAACACCACCGTCAATGTATGCCCAAGTCACTGCAGCCTCCGACGTCCGCACAAACTCGTGGGTGAGAGTGTCGTACACCCAAAGTTCCTGACACCCGACTCCGTTGCAGCGCCTGTGACGTGATCACGGCCCGTGAGGTCGCCCTGCAGCATTGTGATTCTGCTGGACTTCGAATCTGCCTGAGGTGTCAAGGGACCGGCTCCTCGCAACCAACACCACCTCACCTCCACTGCTCCGCAGCAAGGACGTGACACCTCCGCTCCTTTGCCCTGCAGCACCACAACCAACACCACATCAGATCCAGCAACGCCTAGCTTCCTGACTCCGTACACCCGCCTGTTCTTCCACACTTTTGCTAAGGTACTGTACCTGGGGGTCCGTAAACGGCACCAGTGGCGTTGCATTGTGGGAAACGCCTCTGTCACAATGCCGCCTTAACATCAGATTGCAGCATTTGTGCCTCAAGGCACTATTTTTGTATTTTTAATTGATAAAGTCATATTTTTACTTGTGTATGGTGGATTTTTATCGTATTTCGTTGTTTTATTTAGATAAATATTAAAAAAAATTCTAAACCTGAGTGGTGTCCATTTTGTAGTGCTTCGCTGTATTACTGTGTGTGTTGGTATAAATACTTTACACATTGCCTCTGTGTTAAGCCTTTCTGCTCGTGCCAAGCTACCAAGGAGGTGAGCGGGGGTTAACCGGGTGTATTTATCCTTTACCATGACTAGACTGAGGGTCCTTGCTTGGACAGGGGTGTACCCTGCCTGCCAAGCAAAGACGCCATATCTGATAGAGACTTCTAGTTGTAGGTTCCTTAATTTAGAATTTCCCCCAGGCATCAGACCGGATCCGGAGACTTTTCTACAAGCAGTACCCTTGCACGCCGTTAGGTGGCATCGGTCGACTCTGTGTCCGTCATTGGCGTCATGGTCACTGTGATGACATTGGGGTCGAATATACTCACCGCCTTGGTGCGGTGACGTCAGTTCTTTTCTTTCCGCGCCATGCCCTCATTGACCGCCTCTGACACTTTTGTCGAATTTTGTGGTAACTGTTGGTATTTCTGAGTATGTCCCCAAAGACCTGGTTTAAGCCTTGTGAAGACTGTCACCGAATGATGTCTGTGACGAAACCGCATCGGGTCTGTTTCTGGTGTCTGGAGCGTGACCAAGACCCGAAGTCATGCTCCGAGTGCCGGGCCATGCACCCGAAGGCTTTGAGGGAGCGGTCCCTAAAGCTAATGGCGGCTTGGCGCTCGACTCCGCATCGCTTCCGGTCTTCTTCGAGAGGAAGATCTTGAGACCAGCCGCAAAGTCACCACCATTCGTCGTCCTTGAAGTCATCAAGACATTCGGGTAAAAAAAAGAAGTCGTCGAAGAAGGCCAGGCATTCTTTGACTTCACCCTATTGCTCTGACGATGCGGCGCGGGAAGAGCGTTGATACTCTAGTCCTCCGTCCGTGGAGCCTACTACTGGGTCAGTGTAAGGAAATGCCTCCTTGGCATGGTTGCCCCCTGACTTTTTGCCTTTGCTGATGCTATGTTTACAATTGAAAGTGTGCTGAGGCCTGCTAACCAGGCCCCAGCACCAGTGTTCTTTCCCTAACCTGTACTTTTGTATCCACAATTGGCAGACCCTGGCATCCAGATAAGTCCCTTGTAACTGGTACTTCTAGTACCAAGGGCCCTGATGCCAAGGAAGGTCTCTAAGGGCTGCAGCATGTCTTATGCCACCCTGGAGACCTCTCACTCAGCACAGACACACTGCTTGCCAGCTTGTGTGTGCTAGTGAGGACAAAACGAGTAAGTCGACATGGCACTCCCCTCAGGGTGCCATGCCAGCCTCTCACTGCCTATGCAGTATAGGTAAGACACCCCTCTAGCAGGCCTTACAGCCCTAAGGCAGGGTGCACTATACCATAGGTGAGGGTACCAGTGCATGAGCATGGTACCCCTACAGTGTCTAAACAAAACCTTAGACATTGTAAGTGCAGGGTAGCCATAAGAGTATATGGTCTGGGAGTTTGTCAAACACGAACTCCACAGCACCATAATGGCTACACTGAAAACTGGGAAGTTTGGTATCAAACTTCTCAGCACAATAAATGCACACTGATGCCAGTGTACATTTTATTGTAAAATACACCCCAGAGGGCACCTTAGAGGTGCCCCCTGAAACTTAACCGACTATCTGTGTAGGCTGACTAGTTTTAGCAGCCTGCCACAAACCGAGACATGTTGCTGGCCCCATGGGGAGAGTGCCTTTGTCACTCTGAGGCCAGTAACAAAGCCTGCACTGGGTGGAGATGCTAACACCTCCCCCAGGCAGGAATTGTCACACCTGGCGGTGAGCCTCAAAGGCTCACCTCCTTTGTGCCAACCCAGCAGGACACTCCAGCTAGTGGAGTTGCCCGCCCCCTCCGGCCAGGCCCCACTTTTGGCGGCAAGGCCGGAGAAAATAATGAGAAAAACAAGGAGGAGTCACTGGCCAGTCAGGACAGCCCCTAAGGTGTCCTGAGCTGAAGTGACTCTAACTTTTAGAAATCCTCCATCTTGCAGATGGAGGATTCCCCCAATAGGGTTAGGATTGTGACCCCCTCCCCTTGGGAGGAGGCACAAAGAGGGTGTACCCACCCTCAGGGCTAGTAGCCATTGGCTACTAACCCCCCAGACCTAAACACGCCCTTAAATTTAGTATTTAAGGGCTACCCTGAACCCTAGAAAATTAGATTCCTGCAACTACAAGAAGAAGGACTGCCTAGCTGAAAACCCCTGCAGCGGAAGACCAGAAGACGACAACTGCCTTGGCTCCAGAAACTCACCGGCCTGTCTCCTGCCTTCCAAAGATCCTGCTCCAGCGACGCCTTCCAAAGGGACCAGCGACCTCGACATCCTCTGAGGACTGCCCCTGCTTCGAAAAGACAAGAAACTCCCGAGGACAGCGGACCTGCTCCAAGAAAGGCTACAACTTTGTTTCCAGCAGCCTTGAAAGAACCCTGCAAGCTCCCCGCAAGAAGCGTGAGACTTGCAACACTGCACCCGGCGACCCCGACTCGGCTGGTGGAGATCCAACACCTCAGGAGGGACCCCAGGACTACTCTGATACTGTGAGTACCAAAACCTGTCCCCCCTGAGCCCCCACAGCGCCGCCTGCAGAGGGAATCCCGAGGCTTCCCCTGACCGCGACTCTTTGAATCCTAAGTCCCGACGCCTGGGAGAGACCCTGCACCCGCAGCCCCCAGGACCTGAAGGACCGGACTTTCACTGGAGAAGTGACCCCCAGGAGTCCCTCTCCCTTGCCCAAGTGGAGGTTTCCCCGAGGAACCCCCCCCTTGCCTGCCTGCAGCGCTGAAGAGATCCCGAGATCTCTCATAGACTAACATTGCGAACCCGACGCTTGTTTCTACACTGCACCCGGCCGCCCCCGCGCCGCTGAGGGTGAAATTTCTGTGTGGGCTTGTGTCCCCCCCGGTGCCCTACAAAACCCCCCTGGTCTGCCCTCCGAAGACGCGGGTACTTACCTGCAAGCAGACCGGAACCGGGGCACCCCCTTCTCTCCATTCTAGCCTATGTGTTTTGGGCACCACTTTGGACTCTGCACCTGACCGGCCCTGAGCTGCTGGTATGGTGACTTTGGGGTTGCTCTGAACCCCCAACGGTGGGCTACCTTGGACCAAGACCTAAGCCCTGTAAGTGTCTTACTTACCTGGTTAACCTAACAAATACTTACCTCCCCTAGGAACTGTGAAAATTGCACTAAGTGTCCACTTTTAAAACAGCTATTTGTGAATAACTTGAAAAGTATACATGCAATTTTGATGATTTGAAGTTCCTAAAGTACTTACCTGCAATACCTTTCGAATGATATATTACATGTAGAATTTGAACCTGTGGTTCTTAAAATAAACTAAGAAAAGATATTTTTCTATATAAAAACCTATTGGCTGGATTTGTCTCTGAGTGTGTGTACCTCATTTATTGTCTATGTGTATGTACAACAAATGCTTAACACTATTCCTTGGATAAGCCTACTGCTCGACCACACTACCACAAAATAGAGCATTAGTATTATCTATTTTTTACCACTATTTTACCTCTAAGGGGAACCCTTGGACTCTGTGCATGCTATTCCTTACTTTGAAATAGCACATACAGAGCCAACTTCCTACAGTCAGCTTCGCGCCTCCCTGACTTTCTGGGAGCCAGAGCGACCCCCGCCCAACTAAAGGAATTTTGTGAGGCCATTCGCCTCATTTTTGGCCAGTCTGACCCCACCCCCCAGCAGCACCTTTGGGGCCTGGGTAGCAGGAGGGGGGCCCTTTGGGTTCTGCGCCGGCAGCTCCAGCTCCGGCCACGGAGAGTCCCTCCGGGTTCACGTCCGGATCCACGCCGATGGCCGTCGTACCACTGAGACCTTCCCGGGCGCCGGGGAAGTCGTTGACGCTCCCGATGTCGGTTGGGCCCACAATCAACGACCCCCCGATCCTGATCCTCGATGACCTGGAACTAGAACGGTGTCGGTTGATGCCGCTTCTGACTTCGATGGGGCCTAGCCCCCCAGGTTTGATTCAGACCCTTTTACTATGGGTATGAATGTGAGGAAGGGTTGGATGGGTCGCTGGTCCCTTATGAATACCAGCAAGAAGACACAATCATGGACTGGGCTCAGGAATTGGGCAAGACCATTGGCCTTGATGCCTCCCCAGACACTGGCATGCTGTCTCCTCGTACTTTGGCTATGGTGGAGGGAGTTTCTTATTCCATGGTTGTCAGTAAGACAGCTGAGGTCCTTGACCTTGAACTGCCTACTGTTGCGGTCAGGACTAATCTCCTGATGGAGTCGCTTCAGCCCAGAGCCTAAACCCAGCAGAGGAGCTCCTGTGACTAGGGCAATCGCTTGCTGCCATTGGCCTGCTCTGAACGACTTTAAATTCCTGACCGAGCACCCCACGCCTGAAAGCTTGGTCATTCAGGCATCTTCATCATCTGGCACATTCCCTTCTGTTCCCCTGGATAGGGAATCAAAAAGACTGGACTATCTTGGGAAGAAGATGTTTTCTTCCTCCAGTCTGGCATTGCGGTCAGTGAACACTGCATGCCTCTTGGGCCTTTATACCCACTGTTTGTGGGACATGGTCACGCAAGTTCTGCCGCGGATCCCAAAGGAAGCCCGTGTGATTGTCTGCCAGGTGGTTGCCGACGCGGCCAAGTTCACCATATGATGTGGACTGGACACGACGACTCTCTAGGTAGGTCGGTTGCGTCAACAGTGGCATTACGACGCCACGCCTGGTTAAGAACTTCTGTTTTTTTGGTGGATGTCCAGCAGACCCTCATGGACATTCCCTTTGATGGTTCTCATCTGTTTGGAGATAAGGCGGAGTCAGTGCAGAAGAGATTTAATGACTCTTGGGCTATGGCTCGATCCCTTGGACTTTCCACTGCCTCTCGCCCCCAACAGTCTGCCTTTCAAGACCATGGGATGGGGTCCCTGTCGCGTCCCTTCCCCAGCCACTGTGCCATGCATGCCATTCAGCCACTGATTTGCATATGGCTGGGTCCAACTGGGTGCATGGTGAGCAAAAGAATTGATGGATTAACCCCAGATCTGTGACTGAGGGTGAATGTTTGATTTTTTCCGCATTCCGTCCATCATTTGTGTTTATTTGGTTCAGCCTCTGCGGGGCCGGGGATGTGGAATCCCACGGGCTCGTGGGACAGGGAACCATAGGATTGCCCATTCCAACCCTGCCCCCGCTGCAGCTTCCAAACCTTCCTAGTCCGCCCCCCCACCTCTGGCCAATTGGTGCCAGGATATGCCATCACCTGCCCCACTGGGAATCCCTCTCGACGGACAGGTGGGTTTTTACAGATCGTCCGAAGGGGGCACTCCCTTCCCTT
Organism: Pleurodeles waltl; assembly: GCF_031143425.1. Lineage (NCBI taxonomy): Eukaryota > Metazoa > Chordata > Amphibia > Caudata > Salamandridae > Pleurodeles > Pleurodeles waltl. Next base: position 742,370,016 of record NC_090445.1, on the reverse strand, counting down.
CAAGACTTCCCCTCCGACCATGCCTCCATTTTATGGCCTCCAGGCGGAGGATCATTTGGCACTTCTCGGCAAGGAAGTTGTGGCTTTCTTGGACAAGGGAGCCATTGGGAGGGTTCCTGCGCTAGAAATAGGCGGTGGTTGTTATCCCCGCTACTTTCTGGTGCCCAGGACCCTCAATCTCTTCCTCAGAAAGGAGAAGTTAAAAATGCTCACCTTGGCTCAGGTCCTTTCAGCCTTGGACCCAGGAGACTGGATGGTGGCTTTGGACATGCAGGACTCTTATTTTTATTTCCCCTTCTTGTCTGCCCACAGGCTTTACCTATGATTTGTGGTAGGTCACGAGCACTTTCAGTTTACCGTGCTCCCCTTCGGCCTTACCAGCGCCCCGTGGGTGTTTACGAAAGTGATGGCAGTGGTTGTAGCTCATCTGCACAGGTCGGGGATTTCAATCTTCCCCTCCCTCGACGACTGGCTGTTGAAAGCAGACACGCCCCAGAAATTTGTCTTCCACTTTCAGACTACGGAAAACCTCCTGTTTACTATAAACATGCGGAAGTCACATCTAACCCCCTATCAGATGCTCTCTTTCATCAGAGGTGCTCTGGACACAGCGCAGTTTCCGGCCTATCCTCCTGATCAGCGAGTCCGGGATATTCAGGCTATGATTCCGATGTTTCAGCCTCTATCCTGGGTTTCGGTGAGAATGACTCTTAGGCTGCTGTGCCTTGTGAACTCCTGCATCCTGCTTGTAATACATGCCAGCTGGCATATGCGGGCTCTGCAGTGGGACCTGAAGTTCCAGTGTGCGCAGCATCAGGGGAATCTCTCTGACATGATCCAGATCGCAGAGGGGACTGCGAAAGATCTGCAGTGGTGGCTGTCAAATCAGCATTGGGTCAAAAGCAGAACCCTCTCCCTTCCTCAACCAGAATTTACAATAGTGACAGATGCGTCACTTCTAGGCTGGGGCGGCCACATGGGAGAGGCGGAGATCAGAGGCCTCTGGTCTCTGACGGAGTCTGGACTTCACATCAACCTGCTGGAGCTCCGGGCGATTAGACTTGCGTTGAACGCATTCCCTCCCTCTATCAAGGGGAAGGTGGTGCAGGTGTTCACGAACAACACCATCGCCATGTGGTACTGCAACAAACAGGGCGGTGTGGGGTCCTGGAAGCTTTGTCAAGAGGCGCTGCGCCTCTGGACATGGCTAGCACATCAGGGCATATATCTGGTGGTTTAACATCTGGCGGGCTCTCTGAATGCCAGAGCAGACAAACTCAACCGTCGATGCATAGTCGATCATGAATGGCATCTCCATCCAGAGGTGGCACAAGGCCTCTTTCAGCAGCTGGGAGAGCCTCAGTTAGTTCTGCCTCCGCAGTGAATGCGCAATGTTGGCAGTTGTGCGCATTGTAGTTTCCAAGGCGGTTCTCGCTCTGCGACAATTTTTGTCTTGAGTGGCGTTCCGGCCTACTGTATGCCTTTCCGCCAATACCACTTCTTCCCAGAGTTCTAAAGAAGATCAAGAATGACCGGGCCCAAGTAATTCTTGGGGTTCCGTACTGGGCATAAAGAGTATGGTATCTAGAGGTATTTAGCTATCTAGCTTGGCCACAGATCCTCTGATCAGTCTGCCCCTTCGGTAGGATATTCTGTCGCAGTAGCAGGGGATGGTTCCTCACCCGAGCCTGTCCAGCCTCCGCCTTCTTGCGTAGAGATTGAGCGGCGGCAGTTGATGGCTTTTGAACTTCTGCCTGAAGTCTGCAATGTTATCTTGGCAGCCAGGCATCCCTCCACCGATACGGTATTCGCCTGTTGTTAGCATAAATTTGTGGCATGGTGAACGGACAAGTCAGTTGATCCTCTCTCCGCCCGCTTTCTTTTTGTTCATTCTTTCCTTAACCCGTCAGGGTTCTGCTTTGGGCACTCTTAAAGGCTACTTATCGGCTATCTCATCTTTTCTTTGATTGCCAGGTCAACCTTCTCTTTTCAAATCCCCTATTGTGGCGAGATTCCTCAAAGGTCTTACTCATTTGTATCCTTCTACTCCATTTATTATGCCTCAGCGGGACCTCAATCTTGTACTCACTTACTTGATGTTCGCTCATTTGAGCCATTACCCAATTGTCCTCTGCGGCTCCTTACCCTCAATACTGTATTTCTAGTGGCTATCAGCTCTGTTCACAGAGTGAGTGAGCTCCACGCTCTTTTTGAAGCCTCCAATTTTTGTCTGTATATCCTGCCAAAGTAGTGCTAAGCACAAGGGCCTCCTTCATTTCCAAGGTTGTCACACCTTTTCATGTGGGCCAATCCATCACTTTTCCTACTTTTTAAACCTCCCCCCCCCACATCGTTCTCATGAGGAAGAGAGACTCCACCGTCTGGATCCAAAAAGAGCGTTGGACAGAGTGGACGATCAACTCATTATTGGGTATGTGGGCGCAAAGAAAGGGAAGGCGGTGCAGGAGAGTACCATCTCACGATGTGTGCTTCTCTGCATCAAAATGTGCTACACTTTGGCAAAGAGGCAACCTCCAAAGGGTTTGTTTGCTCACTCAAACAGAGCAACTGCTGCTACCACAGCGTTAACAAGCAAAGTTGTTGTCCTGGACATCTGTCAGGCAGAAACGTGGGTTTCCTTGCACACGTTTACTAAATATTACTGCCTGGACAGTCAGGTACGCAGAGACGGCTACTTTGGTTGTTCGGTCCTGCAGGACTTTTTAGTATGATTTTGCTTCTCAGCCCTTCCCTGAAGATGGTACTGCTTAGGCATCTATTCTAAGGTAAGGAATCTGCAACTAGAAGTCTCTATCAGATAAACAAGTTACTTGCCTTCAGTAACAAATTATCTGGTAGAGACATATTCTAGTTGCAGATCCCTTACCGACCCACCCATCCTCACAGCTTTCAAACTGATTTCTAGGGGCAGGGATTCCCCTTTCAGGGCCTTAGCTCTGGCGCACCACTTCAGTGTTCTTCATGGCTCTGCGCTTCGGCGTGGAAAGTCGTGAAAAGAAACTGATGTTACTGCGCCGAGGCAGCGCCTATATTCAACCCCGACGTCATCACGGCGACCACGACACAAACGATGGTCACGGAGTTGACCGACAGCACCTAATGATGCGTAAGGGTATTGCTCGAAGAAAAGTCTCCGGATCCCGTCTGACGCCTGGGGGAAATTCTAAGGTAAGGAATCTGCAACTAGAATATGTCTCTATCAGATAATTTGTTACAGAAGGTAAGTAACTTGTTCTTCTAACAGTGTACTTAATGATTCCTGACATCTAATTACAGTACTGTGGACAAGTTAGTTTAGAGAGTGACCACCTGAAGTGTGCGCCCTGGCTGACAGTTTTCTGGGGTAACTTACTGTTGTATCTTTTGTCGCGAGCAAGAAAATAACATGCCTAACTCTGGTGTAGTCAAGGGACTCTCAAGATAATTCAAATTTTAGTGTAAGAAATGTAATTGTGGAATCATAAACACTCTACCTTGTCAGGCATTCATATATATTACCTGCTATATGCTTTAAAGAGCTTTTAAACTCTGTAGATTTTTGTTTTTATTGTTTTTAACAGAAATAATTTGTATGTGTTCTGGCTTCAATGGCATTTTTGCACATTTGCGTCCTTGCACATTACAAGCTACTACTTCGCTTATCGTTTATTGGATTTACAGGGCCTTTTAGATTAGCCTGCTGAAGATAAGAGTGTGGGGGTAGTGGCTGGTGCGCTGTTATCTTGAGACTGCTATGTTTCCTCCTGTCTGACGTCCCACATTAGGAGGCCATCTTAGTCTTGCAGGCTGTAGTGTTTCTCTTCTCTCCTGAGATCATGTGCAGGCCGGGTTACATTAGGGTGGCTGATTCACGTCCGCACTGCGGATGTTCAGATGGTACACCAATGGAAGGCCTGTCTGCACCCGTATGTGCTTGCTCCAGGCCCAGTGCCCACTATGTTGCTTTGGGGGACTACCAACAACATTTCACATGCGAGTTCCTTACACCTGTAAGGTTCTCTCCACCGAGTACTGTTGTCCTGCAGTACTTTGAATCCTCGACCCCGCCTTACAATGCTTTCCACCTTTTGTGGTAGGTGAAGGTGTAAGTAGCCCTAAAATTGGGTCAGACACTGAGACAGGAAATCAACCTGCGAAGTGCAGGGTCGATCTCCTCCTATGGTTCCTAGGAACAAATCAAGACCAAGGCTTTGTATGAAATTCAATGCACTTTAATTAATGCAAGGTCGAAGGTAATGCAAGCAGCTGATGTTTGCATGCTGCTAGAAGATAACAAGTTAGATGTGTCTGTTTATATCAGAAACCTTGATCGGTGAGGATTCTGGCCCTGATATAGCTTCTGGAGTACCAACTGTTTATGATATGCACAATGTGAACTAGCCAGATACGGTACGGGGAAATTACCTTGATCAGCAAAGAGAAATTTCAATGCTCTTCTTGGCTTGTACCATATGCGCAAGACACAGAATCACTTGCTATATCATTAACAATAAATAATAATTGCTCAGTGATATTTGTATTAATTTACAGACCTCCTGGTCCTCCAAAGAACTTTATTAGCTCCGGTCAAGAGGTAGTATGTACCACATTTAAAGAGACTGAGTCTAGTATTATTGGGAAATGTAAGCATTCATTATGGTAATATTCTGGGTACTAACACCTCTCGATAGCCACTATCTGTTTGGTTTTGGAGCTGCAATAGCTTGTCCAGCAGCCAACACACAAGGCAGAGCATATATTGGATCACATCTATGCCAGAGCTGACAGATCACTGTGGATGCTTTTGAGGAGGTTTTATGGTCTGACCATAAGGCAAGCTCTTTCTGCCTGCACATGATAGGAGGCACACATCCCTCACAACCAGCTACAAAAACATTTGTACTTGGAAAAAATTGGATAACACAAGAATTAGGGATTGTTTAGAAAGCTCAAAACCGAATATTCAGTCAAATACTAATGTTGACAATGCTATTAATCAGTTTAATTCCTGGACTGTAGGGACTGTAGATGAGGTGTTGCCTTTTAAAACCAGGATTGCACATCGTAAAACGCCATCAGCTCCTTGGAATTCTCAAGAATTGACTCAGGCAAAAAGGAAATGTAAAAGACTAGAGAGGATTTGGAGACAACTTATTCTGATGCAGGAAAAGAAGCTTAAAAAATAGAACTTAATATGTAAGGGGCTTGTAAAAACCTTTAGTTGTAGCTATGATCATGCCAAAATTCCTTCTGCAAACAACCCTACTAGAGAACTTTTTGCAGTCTACAGCTCTCTAACGCAGCATCTACCCAAGGTTCCCCAATGCAAATGCATTGTTTAGAACTGTGGATTGCTTTGAAAATAATATTTCTTTAATTTATTCACCCCAACAGTGCACACCATTTTAATTATTGGCCCAAATTTGGACTTATCACAGAGGAAGAGGTGATATTTAGAATTTCAGTAACCAACTTGTGCCCTTCTCTTGACCCTTGTCCTATTAAGATTTTTAAAGATCTAGCCCCCATTTTCTCTTCTTTGATAACTGTTACGTGTAATGCCTCCTTAGGGAGAGATGTGGTACCTGCATTTTGTAAATCAGCATCATTTGCTCTGCTCTTACAAAAGGTGATTTTAGACCCTAGCATGTTTAATAATTATCAGCCTATTTCTGGGAGAGCTGGGTAAATACTCAGCTGGATTCCTACAGTGAGTCACTGGTGTATTTAATAAGCACTGTTCTGGATTCAGATCCTGCCTTAGCACTGAAACCGTACTTACGGTGGGTACCTATGACATCCTTTGAGCCCAGCCCAGCAGGAAAGGCTGGAGGCTGGTCGCACATAGTCAGAAATCGCAGTGACATTGGCTCACCCGTGGAATTCTTTCCCAAAATGGCTAAGAGTGACCAAACTGTTGCTTTCAATGTACCAGGAGACCTGAGCTGCTGGGAAATTATCAACAGATATGCACAGTGCGAAGGTTATCCTCATCCCCAAGGCAGGGAAAGTCATGCAGGCCAACATCTTTGTTGAAGACAGACACCAAATTCCTTACAAAAATACTGGCCAACAGACTGCGTGTTGTGACGGACCTCGTACATGCAGATAGGACGGTCTTGAAGCCTAAGCGCATGACCAAACTGAATTTGCAACTCTTACACAACAATATAATGCACACGGACATGGATGGTGAACCCTGGGCCATAGTATCACTGGACACCAACAAGGCGTTCGATTTGGTGGAGTGGACCTCCCTCTTCCTGATGTTGGACAGAATGGGGTTTGGGGCCAAATATGTTAGCTGTATCAAATTGTTATGTGAGAAAGCGCAGGTCAGGATCAAGGTAAACATCTGCCTTTCGGATGAGATCAGCATTGGGAGGGACACAAGACAGGAATGCAACCTCACATCGATGCTCCTCGTGGTGGAGCCCCTGGCGGAACTAATGAGAGTTGATGCTCAGGTCTGGGGTGGATGGAAGACGCAGGATGGGAAGAGAGAATGCCATTCTATGTAGACGACATTCTTTTCTGTCAGATACCAACAGTTTTCTGGCTGCGACTGGGAACAATTTAATGTTTTCAGTGAATACTCAGGCTTCACGATTAGTTGGGGAACGTTCTTCATTTTTCCAATGGGAGGCTGGAGGCAACAGACCAAGTTCCCACTTCCTCTGAGAGTGAAACCTCACAGGTTCAAATACTTGGCATCTGGATTATCAGAGACATGACCTCATTTGTACAGGCAAGCCTGGATCCACTAATACAATGACTAGAAAAGGATGTCAAACATTGGTATACATTGCGCCTATCCTTACTAGGCAAGGAAGCTATGTTCAAAATGATTGGTCTTCCCCCGGCTGCTCTGCGTGTTGCAAAACAATCCAAACATGATCCTAAAGGTATTGTTTGATCCAGCAGATGCCCTGGTGAGGATGCTGCTCTGGGTGGGGGGACAACCCTGCATAGCGCTGCAGACCATACAACACTCTAAATTTAAAGGGGGAATAGCACTCCCTAACATTAGGAAATATTACGATGCAGCACAGGACAGTTGGGAGAATGGATGGGCAAATGCAGAAAGAGAAGACCTAGTGGTTAGAGTGGACAAATGGGGAATGGGCAACCAGAGCTAACTAACTACATGTTTTCTTCGGGGGCAAACTGAGTAAGTGGGAGTGCCCGGCGATGGGCACAGTACTTACGGCATGGAGAAGCCTGTTGCAAGAGATGGACTGGGGATGGAGGCTCACACCCCACACACCATTGTGGGAAGGCACAAGGTTGCTACAGGTGACTGCGCTGAAAGATATTCAGCGTTAGGGCGCAATAGGCATTCCCACACTGGATGGCGTTTGGGACGCCAGCGGGATGGTCCCCTTTGAGCACCTCCACTCGGAATACCAGATGCTGGTCACCCAGTGGTTAATATACAGAGAGCTGAGGCATGCACTCAATGTTAACATAGTAAAAGAGTAGGAAACCCAAGAAGACTCCCCACTGGAGCAGAGGTTACTAGACAGGCATGTTCAACATAAACTAATATCCTAACATATATCCTTAACCTGCTGGAAGAGGAACACTATATTGAAAAGCAAGACTATTGTGAGCCTCAAACAGTTATCACAACTAGCAACACTCCTGCTTCAAGCTCACATTACACTACTTACCCTTCTACCAAACAAAACAACACTACCACTAACACACCTTATCTAAACTGCCAGCTCATAAATGCTCGATCACTCTAAAAAAACAAGCACCACATCTACGACCTGCTCACAGACACACAACCTGACTTAATATTCATTACGGAATCCTGGTTGGGAGATGACATGGCACCAGTGTTGCACGAAGCCCTGCCTCCTGGCTATCAAACCATCACACAAAACCGTATAGGCAAGAGAGGAGGTGGACTAGCTATTATATTCAAACAGGCAATAAACCTCAGTAAAACAGACAACATCTCCATACAAGGTTGTGAAGCCCTCCTTACCAGATGCCACCCTACTCCAACTTCCTCCTGTAACTTTCTCCTCCTTTACAGACCTCCACCTAACAACTCCACTTTCCCAGATGCTTTTCTAGACACAGTCTCAAACCTTATTACACTATACTCCAATATATGCATTCTTGGGGATCTAAACATTTGGTTTGATAAACCCAATATGCCCCATCCAAAAGCTATCACCACTGGCCTACTCGCATTGAACCTACATCAGATTGTACACAATCCCACACACATCGCTGGTCACATCCTAGATGTCATTTTTGCTAAGCCTGAACTTGTTACTATTCATAGCATCACACCAACCACCTGGTCAGACCACCATCTGATAACTTTCCGATAGACAACTCCACAAATCAACACACCCCACAACCACTTACATACATACACCTATCGACCATGGAGCAAACTCAATTTGGATCACTTAGAAACACAACTAACAGCAAACACAGATCTAGATACAATTAATTCTGTACCAAAACTTTATGAGTGGCTATAGGAAGCTTTTGATGTCCTAATACCACTCAGAAAAACTAAACACGACAAAAGAAAACCAACACCTTGGAGAAACACAGAACTTAAAAAGATAAAGCAACAAATCAGAAAGTTGCAGCGAACCTGGCTCAAAACAAACAACAGTCAAGACAAACTGCAGCTGCACAAACTTAACAGGATATACAAATCATCAATCAAAAAAGCTAAAAAAATATACTACTCAGACAGAATTCTAAATGCTCAATCTACAACCAAGGAATTTGATAAAATTCACAATGAATTTCGAAAACCTACATGCATGGAAGGAAGTCATCCCACTACTCAAGATTTTACAAACAAATTGGCAACTCACTACACAACCAAGGCAGACACATTGGACTCCTATTTAAAACAGAAGAAAACCATCAGCACCAACCCCTTTACTAAAATACCCTTTAAGAATAAACCATCCCAACCTCTACAGTCATTCAAACAAATATCCCAGGATGATTTGATGGAGTTGGTCAGAGCAAGCAGACCTTCTGGTTGCCCTTCTGACCCTTGCCCACCACAAATCTTCAAGAACATCCTGCTATCTACTTCTGCTGCCACACCTGTAAGAAGAATCATCAACAACTCTTTAACTTCAGGAACTTTTCCTGCAGACCTGAAAAAGGCATACATACGACCATTATTAAAGAAAACAAACCTAGACCCGCAAGACCCCAACAACTACAGAACTATCACAAATGGACCTTTCCTGGGCAAATTGATAGAAAGAGCAGCATTCGCCCAGATGTCACAGTTCATTGAAGACAATTCTATACTTTCAGACTTCCAAACTGGATTCCGCCCAGGAAGAAGCACTGAATCGGCACTCATGGCAATCTGGGACAATCTTAAAAACACAGTCGACCGAAATGGAGTTGCTGCACTACTTCTCTTGGACCTCTCAGCTGCCTTTGATACGGTTGACCATGACACCCTAACTCAAAGACTCCACGAAGCCGGCATACAAGGGATTGCTCTCGACTGGATTACTTCCTATCTCCAAAAAAGAGCGAATATCATCCACTCGCCCCCCTTCTCGTCCGAACCCTACCTCACAAAAGCAGGGGTCCCCCAAGGGTCAATCATCTCACCTTTGCTTTTCAACATCTACATGATATCTTTACCAGAACTGATCAATGATTTCCATCTCACATGCTACAACTATGCAGATGACACACAAATACTACTTAAATTAGAAGACCCCAAAAACATTGAAAACTCACAAATCTTCAGTTGCCTCAGAGCCGTTGATCAGTGGATGACCTGGAGCCATCTCAAACTAAATACCTCCAAAACAGAAATACTCATATGTGGTGACTGGAAAAATTATGACCCTCTGTGCTTCTGGCCTGACAATCTCGGACCACCTCCTCAATTATCCAAGGAAGTTAAAAACCTAGGAATCACCATGGATTCCAAGCTAACTATGAATGCCCAAGTAGACAAATTAGCACGCACAAGCTTCATCACCTTAAAGACTTTACGACGCATCTTCCCCCACCTCGGATTTCCACACAAGGTGCAAGCTACCATCTCACTTGTACTATCCAAACTGGATTATGCCAATAGCCTCTACCATGGATCATCTCTATCTGTTATGAAAAAACTACAACGTATCCAGAATTCCGCAGCCAGGCTACTACTACATATAAAGCCGCAAGCCCACATCTCCCCTGCCTTGAGAGCACTACACTGGTTACCCGTTGCCAGAAGATGCACTTTCAAGCTGCTTTGTATCACCCACAAAGCTATACATGGAACAGGACCACTTTTTATCAGAAAGAAAATTACCAAATACATCCAACAAAGAACCCTCCGCTCAAGACTGGCATCCCGCCTTAGAACACCACCATACAAGAAAAAGACTGTAGGTGGTACATCCTTCTCCGTCCAAGCAGCCAAACTATGGAATTCATTACCCCCAACTATAAGAGCCACAGATAACTTTCTTGTCTTCAGAAAACTACTCAAGAGTTGTCTCTTTCCTTCATAACCACCTTTTTCAAACAACTATGAACTGCATATGCCTATGTGGATAAATATTTTTTTCAGATTATATGTATATTTCTATTTATTTATAGTTTCTTTGGAAAATATGTATTGCTACTGTCATAACAATAAAATACACACACACACTCTTTAAACCTGTCTGACTAAGTATTTTTTTACCCATGATTCTAATTATGTATTGTAATTATGTGTGTGTATTCATGTGTGTGTGTATATATATATATATATATATATGTCTATGTATGTGTATTTGTTGTTTCTGTGCTTGGCATGTTCGTGGATCATTGCATGGCTCCTGGTTTTTTTTTGGGTTGTTATACTAGATATCTATGAATTCCTGCTCTCATCTTATCACACTTATCTTCTCATCACTCGTATGTCATGTCTCTATCAAACTATCCTCCATTCTCACTCTGACTCATCCCAAATCCCTTCTACCACTTTCATCTCCTAAATATCTCTGCCTAAGCTCTTCCCTCCACATCCACATCTAACTCACCAAACCTCACTCTACCTCTGTGACCTCCCACTCAACCCTACTAAATTCTCCTGCATTCATCTCACCCTGCTACTATGCTCTCCCTAACCCTTCCACATACTCTTCCCTCTCCGCCCCCCTTTATTTCATCCCAAGCCTTTGGGTTGAGTAAATGAAGGATATACTCCCAATTAACACTTCTGGATTTCTTTCCTCCTCCACCCCTCCATTACTCCAGTCAATCTAACTAACAAACTCTCATATCCGCGGCTCAAATGAACTCATAATAATTCTAAAACTGTACTCATTATTAAGCGATACTAATCCATCACTAATTCTTGTTGGGTTCCGGAGTAGCGTGCTACTCATCGAAAAGCGCCTCGTCAGGGGTAGTAAGCGCTATATAAATACGATTACAATACATTTACAACATATGGTACGCTGATGCAAAACACACAAGGGTAGCTGACATGCCTTAAAGACCAGTGTGACCACGACATAGGAGATATTGATGATGAGGACTGGTAGGACGCTTAGGGGTTCCCCACGGAAGTGGTTATAAAGGCCACTTCTGTTTAATTCAACTGAAATTACTTAACAGAACTTACTACACCAGAAAATTACTCCACAACATTGGAAGGATGCGGGATGCGGACTGTCTTCGGAAATGTGGACACGAAGGTACTCTTATTCACCCTTTCTGGGAATATGTGAAATCCTTCCTTGAAGGGGCAGTGGAAATGCCTATTGACCTGACACATCAGGTAGCCTAGCTGAGCATATGGGGGCCCTCGGACCTTACAAGCTATCAGAAGTTTCTGGTAAATGTGGGTTTCATGGTTGCAAAACAGGATAGCATCCAAAAGTGGGGATGTGAGGCCCCCTATCACCTAGAGTAGGAAGAGGGGATGGCACAATGTAAAATAGTAGAGTGAGAAGTGTACAGGGGCAGAAGCTGCAAAAACATGTTTGAGAAGGTCTGGGGGCAATGTGACCCCAGGGGGTAATGACTAGCCACTGCACTGACAACAGGGCACAATATAGGAGTGGATGAAAGCCATGATGGTGAAAGGACGAAGGAAGGTGTGACCCCACAAGCACAATGGGACTTAACACAAGTGGCTTTGAAGAAAGTCTGTTATGGGAACGTCCTAGTACGTAACAGGCTGGGAACCTTGGTGGGGGGGGACAAGGGAGAACAGTTTACAGGATCATGTGTAATAGTGTCTGTATGATTAAGTGTAACAATTGCAATGTTCAGTGCACTTTGTAATATTATAATCTGGAAAAGAAAAAAGAAAATTCATAAAAAATTTATTCCAGGGTTCGAATGCACTTTGGAGTCTGTGCAAACCTACTAATATGCTTGCTTTAGGGTTTTTCATTAGCTTTCTCTAATCTAATCTTTTCCTGTATTGAGAAAGGTTGGAAATTTACTCCTGACAAGGGCAGAAATAAAACTTCTTCCATGGTTGGGAAAAAAGTTGTTGGAGGGAAAGTGAACTTGTAAACGCTCAACAGATTTTCGCATGAGTAAATCTACACCTGGATATTTGATTGTGCTAAAGTGCGGTTCACAGATATTTTCTAGGAGTACGATTTCCAGGCCTACTTCTGTAAATTATTGTGAATTCATGAGAGTTGTTAATCTGCACGAATGCAAAGGCCTATAACATAGGTGCACTTTTGTGACTTCATTCAAGGTTTTGGCCCTTAATTAGGTCTTGAGTTATAAAACACCTTTTGTTTTTATTAAAATTCTGTCTCACTATTTCTATCTATAGACTGGCTTCACTGTGAGTGACAGCATTCTACTCTTTCACAAGGAGCATATAGGCACACAAGTATTGTTCAGTGCTAGAGGCTACTGTGGCAATTAGTGCTTTTTGAGACAAAAAATATTATTACTTATGCAAAAGCAATAAGGTTTTACAAAAACCATGTCAAAACTAGACACAGCTTAACGAAACCGAAAGGCTGACCACCAATGTCCGAGCTAGTGATTTTGCCAATGGTTGTTTATTTTCATGTTTCCCATAATCTTGTTGAAACTGGTTGCACTGATATTCCATTATAAATATTTTTTGAAAATCCTAGCATACATAAACATGTTAGTGGCTGATGCTTCAAAGAAATGGTATCTTAAATTTCGCAGTAGTTCAGCAAAACATGTTTTTCCTAGTTGCATTTTTGGGAACATTTAATTTGAAAGCAAAGACTCGTCAGTCTTACTTTAAATATTTGCATCTATCCATGGAGCATTGTGGGAGTATATAAGTAGACTCATGGTGTTAAACTTTTCAAACGTGTGTACACATTGTTATACTGGGACCGCTGTCAGCAGTGCAGTCCGGGTTTACAACATTTCCTTAGAGTGTTCACCCTACTAATAAAGGCTTTGCATTAAGGAACCATAAATACAAGTTTGAACTGCATCACCATATGGGCACAAATATTACCTGAACTGCAGTCAATGACCTTCCTTGATCCATAATAATGTACTGTAAACTAGTAGCAGTAGCATAGTCTTCATACATATCTGGTATGTTTAAAGAATACGTTCCTCCCGGACTGCTTGGGAGGACAGGCCTATTCTGTGGTTAAAGCTCGTGCATGGAACATACTGGTGAGTTACATCTAGAGCCAAATATCTTAAAATTTCACAGGGCTCTAAAAACCCAAAGGCTTTGTCTGGAGCTATTGAATATGTACGTTACGGTACACAGTATATTGATTTGCTAGCTCCAGGACAGTCTCGGGAAATTGCACGCTCCATAAAACTAAATAAATAAACTTTTGGCATCTGCTTGTTTTAATTTCTTTGTTTCCCCCACAGGTATTTCTAAAGTATTATATTAGTAAAAACTGTGACTATTTGCTGTGATATGTTTATTCTCTAATAACTCCCAGGTAGAGTGAATCACATATCGAAAATATATAGCAACATATGGCATTGGTCTTCACAAACATTTGTTAGAGTGTAGCGAGGCTTCAGGCACCAACAACTGTAAATACGATCAAAGACGGCAAGTGTAAATCTGAAATTGTTTGAGCAAACAAAGGTTGCTCATTGAATTATTTACTCTTCTGCACAAATATTTGTGCAGCATACAGGGCTGGCTTCAAACACTAGACCAGCCTACAAGTTAATTTTATTGTTTTCAGTCATCAACGGTTTCAACAGCTCTATGCACATTCTAAATTTACTATGGACGAGTCCTACTGAGCTCAACATTTATTAGAATTCTCCAAAATGTGGTTGTATCTTTTGTATTTTCAGTGCATTATCAGATCAATGTCTGTCATACTAGGTGGAAGGAGTAGGATTAAATAAGAGGATCACTCTAGAAGTGGGTTGTGAGTGTTTTAAAGCATACTGTTTGAGAGAAGGAACACTTCAGAAGGCTTTGAGTGTCTAGATTGAGCAAACACAGAGAGGGAAGAGGTATAAATAAAAATGTAGTAAGCAAAAGGACTAGAGAGAGGATAAAGAGCGGAGCACAGGAGAAGGGGTTATGGGAGGATTAGAAAAATTATTAGGGGAATGGGAAATAGGACTCATTCAAATTACACGTGGGGAAAGTGGGGGACACATTTAAAGGAAAGGAACTTGTGTTATGTTGGTTTGCTGTTAGCGGAATCGACTCTGTATGCTGTCTTGTGAAGGAGACCTTGAGAGTAATGGCTGAGGCTGGGCGAGGAATCCGAGGATGCCAGTGAAAGAGATTGGGCTGACAATGATTCACTAGTCAAAGAAGTCAAGTAGGATGTAAGCTGATATGACAAGAGATCCCAGCTAGCAAAGCAGTTGGCTGTACTATCCTATTTATACTTACGATTTGGGACCTGTTTTTCTGGACAAATTATATTTCAGTTGACAATTTTAGGATTTGCTTTACACATTAGACCTCTCCGTTGGTAGGGTTTTCATGCTTATGTTTCACATTATGTGTAGAGATGGAGAGAATGGAACAGGAGAACGTCCATCTTAATGCCCTTCACCTGCAGAAGAACTCACTTAAGGAGGAGCTGGGTGAACTTAAGCGAAAACTAAAAGGTCTGTTCCATGTTTACAAATGATATGTAGGTTTTGTTCTGCAGTTGTTCTCTGAAGTGTTTCTTACTGGATAGCAGTTATTTCCT
Source organism: Pleurodeles waltl (assembly GCF_031143425.1). Classification (NCBI taxonomy): domain Eukaryota; kingdom Metazoa; phylum Chordata; class Amphibia; order Caudata; family Salamandridae; genus Pleurodeles; species Pleurodeles waltl. The sequence goes on along the minus strand of NC_090445.1, from coordinate 742,354,852 downwards.
ATATCAGTGTCCTACGTTTTGACATTTTATGTGTCTCAAATAATCAACTTTCCTATTTTACAAACTCTTTTCCTTAAGGAAGCTCACCAAGGATATAAGAATTGCAAAGCAATTGTGCTGTAATTAGTATCATTAAACATATAGGGCCTCGTTATGAGTCTTGCGGTCTTCAGACCGACCTACGACACCGCAAGGCTACCAGCAGCCTGCTGGTCCCGGCGGTTGTAATCCGCCAGGAAGGTGCTGCCCTGGGGATTACGAGTCCCCATACCACCAGCTTTTCATGGCTATTTACACCGTAATGGAAAATCTGGCGGAAGGAGGGCATCTGGGGGGGCCCTGCACTGCCCATGCACTTAGCTTGGGCAGTGCAGGGGCCCCCATGCACAGCTCCGTCATGCATTCCACTGCCTGAAATATGGACACTGGAATGCGCGACGGGTGCTGCTGCACACGCCACATTGCCAAATTGGCGTCAGTTCCATTAGGAGCCGGCATCAATGTTAGGGCCACGTTCACCACAGGGCTGGCGGGCGGAAACACTGTTTCTGCCTGCCGGCCCTGCGGTGAACTCCTAATAGGGCCAGGGGTGTTCAGCCTGCACAGGTGGCCTGATGGAGGAATAAGTTTGGCAGGCAGCCTCCGCCACCCGCCAAACTTGTAACAAGGTCTATAATCCTCAACCAGTGGCAAATTGTTCATGATTGATGCTACCGGTTACAAGCACCACATAATGTCATTTTGACAGACGTTACATAATTATATGCAACATGTTTATAAAGTATTATTTAAGACCCTATTATATGTATCATATTTGCAATTTACATACTGTTATTTAGAACCCATATCTATCTATCTATCTATCTATCTATCTATCTATCTATCTATCTATCTATCTATCTATCCTCACTTGATACTCTTCAGTTAAGGTTGAGATGCCACCTCTGTAGGGGAGGCTTAATCAATCTACACTAAAGAGTATTTGAACAACTCATAACAACCTTCGTTAAAATTGTCGACCTGGGAGAACAAAACTAGTGTCTTAAAGAAGGCCTGTCCATTCAGTGAAAGCCATGAAACTGCTGAATGAATATTGTTTCTAATCTACTTATAGTGGGCTTTGTGTCAGCAGATCTTGCTCCCATTCAGAGAACTTATATTGTCTCTTTTTGTAAGCAGTTCATGGCAGTGCATGTGTTCTCTTGCTCTCACTCCCTTGTGTTGCTCCCCTCTTCATCTTTCCCTCACTTGTTCGCTCTCCTTTTTACTTCCGCCACCCCTCCCCATCCTGCTTGTTCCTTTCTTTATACCTCCATCCCGTGCTTGCTTACTTTTCATCCCTACTCCCCAATATTGAGTATTCATCCCGACACCCATGTCAGTTTTTGAATTTATTTTAAAGAGGGCCTAGCAGCTTCAGAGCGCAACTGGGCTTTCTGTAGTCCTTTTTATGATTTTTTACACTTTTTATTTTTTTTGGTAAGTTTTCGAAAATATTTTTTTACTGATTTAATATGGAAAACCGCCATGCTAGATTTGTAAAATAAAAACGTCCACAGATATCACAACTCGTGCACACATTTCAGGATGCATTTATCCCAGAACATGCGTCAGAACTTGTGCGTTCCTGAGCATGGGTCTGGTTGCAGGCCGCATTTTTGATTCGGGTTTCTTTTTTAAGAAAGTCATTCTAAAATTGCCATTAAATGCATGTGTCCTTGTCTTCACGCATGAATGCAGTTGCAAAAAAGCATTGTCAAAGCCAATAGCTAGCCACTTTAGAACCAAGGCCTTCGCACTTTGCCCCATTTTGCCATTACACTCTAGTATAAATTGGCAATTCTTTTGGTTTGAACAAATTAATATATGTGTGTGTGCGTATAGTCGCAATTTTTGAACAATTTAATTGCCTTTATTTCATTAAATAGTCCTACATAATCGTCACAAAAGGCATGATCTTTCGAGGTATAAGAAAAATGCTTAATTCTCTGGGTATTTCACTTGAGTTTATTCATAAGAGAGAAGGTTGCAAGTGGGTCGCCACCATTTCACCATTTGTAGTACCTTGTTTCTGTTATTTCCTAAAAGTTAGTGGCATGTCGAGATTGTCCATATTATGTTGAATTATTATGGCATCCCATACACACCCTCATTGCCCTATCACGTTCAGCATAGGTGGTGGAGAGGTTTAAACACTAATTGTTACACCTAAAGTTAAGATATTTAAATGAGTTACTACACTTTTCATTCAATCCTGATACATTAAAACATGCAGACAAAGTTGGTTTTGGTTTATATACTGTCTCGACTCTCCCAGAAAGTATATTGTGCCATAGTAGTGGCCCAGAAATATGTTTGAACGTCTGGCAAAACCCATACCACCTTCCGCAATCATGTCATCTGAGGTAAACGCATGCAAACATTCTTAATGATTCCTATAATTATCAACTACAATATCCCGAAAAATGTGTAGAGATGTAGACTGGCAAATTGTGAAATAAAACTACATTTGACTACAATTTTCATCTCAGCAAAGTTAATTCTACTTACCATTTAAAAAGCTGAGTGTTAGGTTGTAGTATCTCTTCAAATTTGTTACATCATGCATAAACTAATAGCCTTGCATAATATTTTTTAAAGGCTCTGGTACGGCATCACAAGTGCAGGCACAGTACTGTATTCTCACGTATAGCCCTATTTTCCATTCTATTCTTGTTAAGTGTAGCCTCGTATAGCCGTTAATGCCCACTGTAACTCAGATTGTACATGTATTTTTTTTATATATACCTAATTGAGGGCCTGTTTCACCTGCTATGCCTAGTGCAGTCTTGTAAAACGCCCATCACCTCATATTGCCAAGTACGGCGTAAAACATGAAGTGCATCTTAACAAGTACAGATAAAGGCACATTTGTAGCCATGTGTCCCCACTGTCTCATCATATGGGCAAGTGATGTTTTGTATGTTGAGGTAGACCCCATGTGTAATTTGTAGTCTCATGTACAAGTATCACTTCTCAAACTCTCTTCATACTTATTTGTTCACCCACACCCTGGTCTCTGCCTAACATGAAAAGGATTAGCCTCATAACCTAATCACAGATATTTTTATGACTGTCTTGACATCACAGCTTTCTAAAATGCCTACCGTTAACAATTCTTTAAAATATACAGTGTGCTTAGGCTCTAACCTCAGGGATATTTCTCTTTTACCTCATGCTCCTGGCTGTTCGGTGTAGTATTCTGCCTCCTATTAAATACTTACTTTGGAATGCATGTGGGACTGATTAATATCTTCAACGTAGACTGAATCATCACATATTTAATTAATAATTCAATGACTACATTGTATAAAGAAAGTAATTTTTTTTTTCTTTTTTTTTTTTTACTTCAGCAGGCTTTGTTAAAATGTTTAACCAGGACTCAAAATGCAAGCAAGACTATTGACTTTGCCAGTGCTTGTTTTACTTGTTTTTTTTAATGACATCTTGAGCAGGGCCATGAAAAAGCCCTTTTTATCACACTTCTGCAGAGGCTAAATCCTCCAGGGAAGCGTCCTCCTTTTTTCTTCCGCCTTTACTGAGGCCAGATCCCATGTTATTCTTGGGGGGCGACCAAAAGAAGGGTGGTTCAGACCCCTAGCAAAAGATTAAAAGTAAGAACCTCTTAAGGCCCCAAAACCTCTGACAAGGGGAAAGAGTCCCAACACACTTCCTAGAAGCAGGAATGCACGTACTTTGGCTGTAATCAGAAGGGAGATTCCTTGTTCCACAGGAGCACTCTGCTGGGGTGACTAGTGTATCACTAAGAGGAGGTGATTCCCAGAAGCAGAGGGTGAATCATGTCCCAGTGTCCGTTTGTTGGGAGGTGGACACAGAAGCTAGCTAAGCTGATTATATCAGAGGGTTCTAGGGAGTGCTTCCAGAGGGTCACAGTTAATGGGGTCCGAAGGCTGTTCTGCAAGATGCCTGTGCCTAGTGGAAAGGCTAGTCTCATCAGAACAGTGCCTAGAGGGAGTTGTCTGTTATGGTAAAGAATGTGCGTGGTGGGAAATTTGACCATCCATTGGCCACAGTCTCATTAAAGTGGAGAGGTATAGTTGCCCAGAGGAAGGTAGCTGGGTGTCCCTGCTTTCCCGTGGACTGCATCCTTGGGAGTGAACTCCCACATGTAGGAATTGAACAAGTGGTTGAGAACATCAGGTTGCCCCACTTCAGATCTCAAAGGGCACTGACCATTAGGTTAAGGTACAGAGGCGCAAGAGGAAAGTAAAAGGTAGGAGGTGAGTGCCAGCTGTAATGGGAGGACCAGTGGTCCAGGGGTTCCCTGCTTTTTCAGAACAGAACTGGAATATTGGCGCTGGTGAGTATGAAGCTGTTGTCTTTGCTGCCATCGAGAAAGGTGATGAAAACCCTAGACTATGCAGGCCCATGCATGCTCAGAGTGTAGCACCCTTGATGTGGGCAGTATGTCCCCACAGGAAGTCCTGGATTGTCAGTCAATTGAGCTGAAGAGCCATTTTCAGGGTGTCACAATGAGATGGTGGAAGTCGAAGTGGAAGGATGGTGTTTGCAGCCTGAGGTTCGAAGACCCCTTCCTCAACCATGAATACCATGGAAGCTCTAAAAGAACTCAGGGAGGTTCCTTAGCCAGGCGCTTAGGAACTGGAACAATTGAGAATATCAGAAGTCAACTGCATTGATCTACCAGGAAACTTGCAGGGACCCCTGTCTGGTGATAGATGGCAAGAGAGTTTAAGGCCCTGTTCCTGACTCTGGAATAGAGAGCTTAGCACTAGGGCACATAGTTCCCCCAAGACTGAGTGTGCTGTAAGGGCCTGGGCCATGTCCAGAAAGGTCCGAGAGAGCTGTAGATTATTCCTTGTCATTCCACAGATTGGAAGTGAGTACTACACAGGGCATTGGATTTGAGCCTTCATCTATGAGTGATTAGCAAGTTACCTTGTGCAATATGACAGCTTTCTGTTGTTTCTGCTTGTTGGTTCCTTTTATGGAAATAACTGACCCTAATTTGTGGACAGAGCATGGGCCACATAACCTCGTTGGTCATGGTGGCACTGTTACCACGCTTGGGTGTATCTGTGAGCAGGCAAGTGCTATTTGTCTCACAGATGGGATCTGCTGATGAGGGGAAGGCTTCCCCTTGGACAGGATTGGTGTCTTTTGAGAGAGGGGTAAGGGTAGATTCAGAGGGGTATAGAACAGGCATGTGCCACTGCAGAGGTTGTGATTTGTCCTTGTTCTGTCTCCTGAGTCGGGAAGTCCATCAAGGAATTGATCAGTTCACATAGTTCTTTGCTGGAGGGGGCCTGTGGAGCAACTGTCTAGTTACTGCAAGGTCACTCTAGAGTTTTCATCTTCTTCAGTACCTTATATTGGCTGGCTTTAGAACTCAGTGCACTTTAGCATTGCTATACAGTAGTAAGCTTGTGCTTTCCCGTTAGAAGATGTGTAGTACATTGGAACTCCTGAGTGGAGTATTTAAATCCCCTATGAGTCCACTGTAAACAGTGCCCTACATGCCCTTGTGGCATGGAAAGTTAAATATCATACGTGGGCTGCAATATGTTTACACAACCTACATGTATGACAAAATGTTTCTGCAAGGAGCAATACGGTGCTCTGGTTAGACTGCAGATTGAATGTTCTGCACTGACACAGAGGAAAACATTTATTTGCAATGTATCATAAGCATATTTGTATATATTCACGTCACTCCTAATGTGTGCCTTGTAGGCCCACAGATTGGATTGTAATATATAAATATACAACACACTAAATATTAGGCTTAGTATGTCCTCATTGTGAAATAAAACCCATAAACTATTTCGCTATGGATGCCAGGTAATACTTTTTAGATTAAGGTGGGATTATGATCATTATTTTCCATCCTTTCTGGGAAAAGGGCTAGAAAATTCCTGTTTATTTTGAAAATCCAGTTATTTGTGAACTCTGACTTTTGGAAACATAAGCAGAAAAGTACATTTGTAAAAATGTACATTAAGCTGCCTGAGTCAGAACTGGCTTAAAACCAGTTCTGCCACTCATCACAACTCAAGAGGTGGAATGCACATCCTTCCCTGGGAGCTTTAAGAATCCTGATTCGGAGGAAAATGACTTGCCTATGGGTCCAGAGAAAGGCCAGTGAGTGTTAACAGGTTATCACTTGGCAGAGAATAGATACCTAGGAGTGAAGAGAAACAGTTGGCAGAACAAATGACAGCCTTAGCACTACCTATTTTGACTTTAAAATGCCAGGCAGTATTTTTCCTATTCATTCCCCCCAGGACCCTCCTAGTCAGTCCATCCCCAGTCACAGTAGAAAGGCAAAACAGCTCTTACACATATTACACTACAAGAGCTGGAATACACATATTTGGCTGTGTAAAGTATTAACTCTGGTTTATGGGATAATGACTTGTCTCTGGGCCCAGGAATGGGCAATGAGTGTTAACTGCTGACACCTTAGCAGGGATTAGCTATCTGGAAAAACTTGTGGTTCTAGGTAATTTTAAATTTAGACAAAGAGGTAGTTCTACAAAAGGAGATGGGGTACTGTGTGAAAATTGTTAGGATTAGGTGGTATAATTCTTCTAATCTCTGGGTAGTGCACAGAATAAATGCAGTACCTCCATCTCCTCAGAGTATGTCTTGACTTGGGAAAACTCCACCTGAAGAGGAATTGTGGCTCCCAAGTTTTGCTGGAAGAAGATGATTCACAAGGACTCATGGACCCATCCCTGAATCTGGCTGGTACGTAGGGACTGGAAGTGCCCTCAGAGAGTCAAATATTTGCCTCCTGATTACCGGCTTCAGGGTCACAAAAAACAGAAGGACTCCTGACTTCAAGAGGGCACAGTTGACTTAAGAGAGCTGGACCCTACGTGATCCCTGGCTGGAGAGAGAGTCCTGGTGCCAGGAAATCTTCCCTGCGGAGCTAGGAGCTGCAGGACTGCCGAGAAGAAGCTTTCTCACCACTTTGTGGTTAAGTCTCAAGGTAAGTTATTTTAAGTGGTGTATCCAATTTCCACTTCATCTCAGTGACCTTGAAGCTGTGCCTACATCTTGGACCAGTGCAAATTGTTGTTTTTTTCCGTAGTGCTTGACTTTTTGTAGGATGTTTGTGCACCTTGAGAGACCAGAGATTAAAATATATCCAATCCCCTCAACCTTTTTTCATGTTGTTGGTGTCTTTCTGCTCATTCATTTTTTTCTCCAGTTATCTAAATTGGTTTGGAACTTATATTGCGTTCTGGTCTTTACTTAATAGTTTTTGGTACTGCTTGAACTTGGCACACACTTCTTTGGGGAGTGCCTGTTGCTTGAACTGAGATTCTCTCAAAAAGCTGTTTTGACCTAACCGGAGTGATTTTATTGAGTTGATAGGGTTAATTCTCCTCCAAAATTATTAACCCTATTTCTGGCAATAATATTAACTTGTTTGTATAAGTTCCCTTTCATCCCACACCTCTGTCATTTCTAAGTTCTACATATAACATGCTTTCCTGTTACCCAATTTAATGGAACTCCACTATGATTCATACTTGACCGCATATGCAGCTTTTTTTTTGCCTGTTTTGCGCTCATGTGGAGTTAACGATCTTGCATGAGTGGACAGTGGGCTCTGTCATATTTAAAGAAAACCGCATTTAAACTAAGAGAACAAATTCCCTTTTTTCTGTGCCTTGAACACTAATAAAACTACCTCTCCAGGTGGTTAAATTGTATCAAAGGAGCTTCATTGCCAAATGTATCTTCCTGTGAAATGTCTCTGCTGTAAAGTCAGGCTTTCAGCCTTGTAGAGAGTGAGGAGGTCACATGTCAATTACTGACTCACGAAAACTGCCTCTAATCCCTAAATTCCGACCATGACTTTGGGGGATGCTCCTCTTGTCAAAGCATGAACCTGAAGGCACTGAAATAAAGGGAGGTGAAGCTGTTCCTGGCAAAAGCTAAGAAAGAGAAGCGGGCCATCGAATATTCAGGCTTCCAAGAGGAGTCGTCATCCCACAGATCTTCAAAGTTGTACAAAAATCGCATTGTCAGAGTTCACGGCATTGCTCATCCCCAGATACCAGCCCTCGGTCTTTGTCTCCGGCTTTGAAGTCTCTGTTCCGTTTGACATGGGAAGCGAGTCCCACTCTATCTCCTCCTCAAGCGAAGTTGCCAGAGATGTCACCGGCGTCGTCTTTGGTGAAAATCTCGGCATCGCCTTTGAGTCCTGCGGCTCAGTTTTCTCCTGTGACTCCCGGCACAGCTCAGGTCCAGTCTCCACAACAGGAGCAGGAGTATCCAACCTTTCCGGCCCCGGGGCAGACCCATCCAACTTCTTGAATGCTATAGCAGAGTGATTGCCCCCTCTGGTGCGCCTGCAGGTCCCACGGGTCCTTTGGCCTTTAATCTCAAAGGCTTCCCATCGCCATATAAGCAGGCTCCTTTCATGCCTTTCCTGCCTACGACTCATATATCAGTGGTCTGAGACAGTGCAGTGAAAGATATCATCTCCTTCGGAGCTGTGGCGTCGATTCTGACATTGGATAGGTTTCGTCCAGCGTCGAATCAATCTATACCTGCCCAGAGTAAGGTCCCAGGGCCGGCTTCACCGGCACCGCAGTAGGCTTCCTCGATGTCAACGCATTCACTATTGACGCAGTGGCTAGAATCCATGTTGAGGCTAGCAGAGAAGCCTTGAGGCTGTTGGAGGAGCAGCGGTATTTGGAAGAACAGCAGGACATCGAGAAAGGAGGGACTCCATTGCTTTTCCACAAATTTGAATGTACTAAGGTAACGGGTGAGCTGGACACTTCTCTGAGTGGGAATTGTTGTCCCCTGGGGGTATACCACCTCCGGAGGTTACCTCCTCATGGGGTAATCAGGAAAGCAGCGGAACGTCTGGACTTACTACTGGCCAATACGGAATTGAAGTTGAACATTCTGACTGAGATTCTCCGCTCTTCTTTTGCGGCATCAGACCCCTCCTGCCCATTAATGAGGCTTTGCCAGAGCCATTCTTGGATCGGTGGGGGAAACCTCTAACTACTCCTGCAGTTTTAAAGTCCATTGCCAGGAGGTATAGAGCTGCACCAGGTGACCCACAGTTTCTGAGTCACTACCCAACAACTGAAATCCTGGTGGTGCAGGCTTCATGATCATCGAAGGCTGCACCTGGTTTCTTCCCCACAACTCCTGCAGACAGGGAATCGAAACGCATGGAGCAGTCGGCGAAGAGGATCTTTTCGTCAGGAAGCATGGAGCTGAAATCGGTGAATGCTACATGTCTGTTGGGCAGGTATATCCATGCACTGATGGATTCGACCAAATAGGTCATTCCCAAACTGCTGCAGGATGTGCAGGATCATTTTGCAGAGCTGCTGCATGACAGTCAGGTAGCAGCGAAACAGGTTATACAGTCGAGCCTGGATACTGCGGACTCTGTTGCCAGAGCCATGGGGACATCAATTGCAAATAGAAGGCATGCATGGCTTAGAGGGTCGGGGGTTCTTCCCTGATGTACAGTCCACTTTAATGAATCTTCCATTTGAGAGATCCAGATTGTTTGGAGCCAAGGCAGATTCAACCTAAGAGAGGTTTAAGGAGAGTAAGGACGCTGCCAAGTCATTAGTTCTTCAGACACTCCTCAACCTACAGACCTTTCCGTAGATTTAGGGGGCTTGGCCACAGCTCCTCCTTTAGTGGGAGGCAGCACTTCCAAAGTCAGCCGTCTGCCAACCCCTTCTATATATCCTACAGAGGTCGTGGGAGACCTAGGCAGCGTGGTACTGTCCATCAGCCTTCCTCCTCCTCCACTGGAAACCTTTCAGGGAAACAAACCTAGTTCTCACTCCTTTGAAGAGTATGTGTTACTGGGAGGGGGGAGTTTAATTAATTTCCTCCAAGGATAGGAGTCAATAACAACAGACAGTTGGGTGTTAGACATTGTAGTAAATGGGTATGCCCTTCCCATTCAAGAGTTTCCTCCTCCCTCCCCTCCCCTCCCCTGCAAGCCTTTTGTTCAGAAGAACATCTGCTGCTGCTTCAGCAGGAGGTACAAAATCTGCTTTCAAAGGGTGCAGTGGAATTGGTTCCAGAGCAGGAAAAGGGTCAAGAATGTTATTCAAGATATTTCCTGATCCCCCAAAAAGGTGGTCATTTGCACTCCATACTGGACCGTAGGATTTTGAATTGGTTCCTCAAACAGGAGAAATTCAAAATGCTGACCCTAGCACAGGTGCTTCTTGTGCTGGATAAGGAAGACTGGATAGTTTCTATTGACTTGTAGGATGCATAGTTTCACATCCCCATTCTGCTGTCACACAGGAAGTATCTCCGATTAACGGTAGGGACACAACAATACCAGTTTACGGTCCTTTCTTTTGGTCTTACTTCTGCACCTCGAGTCTTCACAAAGGTGATGGCAGTGGTTGTAGTGCATCCCAGGAGGTTTGGGATATCGGTATTTCCTTACCTAGATGATTGGTTGCTAAAAGCTGAGTCTCCAGAGTTGGTGCAGCATCACTTGCAATTGACAACGCATCTGTTGTTCAATCTGGGGTTTTCAATCAATGTCCCCAAATCTCACCTGGAGCCCTCTCAGCGCATCCTGTTCATTGGGGCGGTACTGGACACCATAGTGAATCGGCCCTGTTCTCCTCCACAGAGGGTTCAAGACATACAGGCTATGATTCTAGTGTTTCAGGATGGAGCGCTCATTCCAGTCCTCAAGGTCTTACGTCTGCTTGGGCCATTCATTTCCTGCATTCTATTGGTCAGTCATGCATGCTGGCAACTAAGTGCCCTCCAGTGGTGCTTCCTCATGCAGTGGTTTCAGCACAACAGAGATCTCAAGGAGTCAATAAGGATCTCCAGGAGCACTGCTATGGATCTTCAGTGGTGGTCTGTACACGGAAACCTTACATAAGGGAGGCCGTTGTGCCTACAACCTCCGGTGACCACAGTTATTATGGATGCTTCTACTCCAGGGTGGAGCGCACATCTAGTGGTTCTGGAGATCAAGGGTCTTTGGTCTCCGGAAGAACCGATGTTTCTTATCAATCTGTTGGAATTGCGGGCGATACATCTGGCTCTCAAGTGTTTTCCTAACTTCCATTTGTGGTTAGTCGGTTCAGGTCTTGACAGACAACACTACCGCAATGTGGTACATCAACAAACAGGAAGGAGTAGAGTCGTAGCATCGCTGCAGAGAGGATCTACGACTCTGCTCCTGGGCTCAGGACCATCAGATTTGCTTAGTAGCAAACCATTTGGCCGGAGTTCTCAATGTATGTGCGGACAGTCTCAACCAGCCCTTTTCAGCCGACCACGAGTGGCATCTCCATTCAGAGGTGGTTCTTCATGTCTTCCAGTTATGGGGAACACCTCAGATAGACCTGTTTGCTACTTGTGAGAATACACACTGCCAGTTGTTCTGTACCCTCCAGGATCCGATGAGGGAGCACTGGGGGCAGCCTTACAGTTGAGCTGGAGCAACCAGCTGCTTTATGCGTTTCCTCCCATACTCTTGATTCCTCGAGTTCTGAGGAAGATTCACCAAGACCGGGCCCAAGTTATATTAATAGCCCCGGATTGGCCAAGAAGGGTGTGGTACACAGGTCTTCTTCAGCTCTCACTGTGCCCTCCGCTCTGTCTCCTTCACAGGGCAGACCTCCTCTCACAGTCTCAGGGTCAGAATCTACACCCCTACCTCCAAAGCTTGCACCTACAAGCTTGGAGATTGAACAGGCAATCTGAATTCCTTTTCTTTCCCCCCTGAAGTGGTGGATGTTATTTTATCGACCAGGTGACACTCCACCAAAACTGACTATGCTGGTAGATGGGCCAAGTTTGTCAAATGGTGTGAGGATAGACACATTGACCCTTAAAAGGCCCATTTGTCTGGTGTTTTGCAGTCTGCTCTCTCCTTGGCACAACAAGGTTGTGGAGTTGTCTGCACTGTCGGCATTTATTTGTTTACCTGATCAACCCTCTTTGTTTAAGTCCCCTATAGTTTTAAGGTTTCTTAAAGATTTGACTAATATGTTTCCTCCCACTCCGTTTATAATGCCTCAGTGGGATTTAAATTCAGTTTTAACGTAACTGATGAGTACACAATTTAAGTATTTGCATAATAGCCCGTTGAGGCTTCTTAATTTAAAACCGTTTTTCTTATAGCGATCACGTCAGATAGACGTGTTAGTGAGCTGCAAGCTCTGAGTGTAAAACACCCTATTTACCATTTTCCATGCCAACAAGGTAGGTTTGAGAACCAGGGCAGCTTTCCTGAAAAAGGTAGTGACTCCTTTTCATTTAGGGCAGTCAATCACCCTTCCATCCTTTTACCCTCCTCCCCATCTCTCTAAGGAGGAGGAAAAACTGCATTGTCTGGATCCAAAGAGGGCGTTGAGCTTATACATGGACAGGACAAGAGAGTTCGGGACGAACGATCAGCTCTTCGTCGGCTAAGTGGGCACGATGAAGGGCAAAGCTGTCCACAAAAAAGCATTATCAAGGTGGGTCATTCTTTGCATCAAAATATGTTATGCACTGGAAAAGAAAGATCCTCCTGATGGCATTAGAGCTCATTCGACCAGAGCTAGATCTGCTAGTTTGGCTTTGGCTAGAAGTGTACCTGTTTTAGATATTTGCAAAGCAGCAGCTTGGGCTTACCTCCACACTTTCGTGAAGCATTACTGCTTGGACTCAGAAGTGGGAGGGACGGCCATTTTGCCCATTCAGTGGTACAGGATTTCTTGGTATAGCCAGACAGACACCCACCTCCGAGTGCGGGACTGCTTTGGGACTCTATTCAAAAGGTGAGAAATCCACAGGTAGATGTATCCATCAGAAGAACAAGTTACTTACCTTCAATAATGCTTTTTCTGGTGGATACAGTATCTCCCTGTGGATTTCTCACTGACCCATCCGCCTCCCTGTTGTCTGTCTGAATATACTAAGCAGGAAGTTATTTATGTATATTATATATGTATATTGCAAACTATGTACATATCATCCAGAATGTATTTTGTTTTATATATGTATATAAAATTTTAAGTTGAGCTAGCATGTTGTGCTTGTGATGTTGGTGTTCACCCGTTCGCCTCGAAAGTACAGAAAAAAAGTGGGTGAAACTGGCCTCAGCACGCGCGGCGAGGACTTCTTATGGCTCCAATGAAGTCAGACGGAGTTGCGTGCAGAGCTGTTCCATTGTGATATCCTCATAGACGTGAAGAGCTAGAAAGAGAAAGAAAATTCTATTGAATGCTGGAGTATTGGGAGTATTCAAAAGGTGAGGAATCCACAGGTAGATGTATTCATCAGAAGATGCAGTTTTGTGCTCTGCACATTGGTGCATTATGTGGGCGGATAATTACAGCAACCTGCACTGTTGGATGCTAGCATGCATGTTGGCATGTTTTTCTTTTTTTTTTCTTAGCTCATGAAAGGAGCCTTTTTAGGTTTCTCCTGACCAACACTTGTGCTGTGTTTGCAAAATCTCTTACAATCAAGAAAAAGTATTCTTAAAAGGGCTTACATCCCACCCATTACTTAGCATTTGTTGGCTTTGCAGTCACGCTCTTTTTCTGGCTTCTCACTGGTCAGCAGCATCAGGGTCATGTCATCAGGTTTCACTTCCTTTTTCCTTAGCTGTTACCTGGAGCTTGGACCAAGTACTGTTTCTGGCTAGTGGCTTGTGAACTTCTGTGGTACTTTTGTTTAAACTGTTGTCCCCACACTTCACACAAATGCATGTGTTTGAACTCAGTGTCCTCTTATTGTCACATAGGTTCTCCTTATCCTAAGGAGACTACTAGATTTGGGTGGCAGAATCACCTTAATTGTAGGGTACTGAGTACAATCCCTCACCATGTGACACCTGTCAACCCAATCTGGGTTTTCCGGCCAAGAAGCAGTGCCTCAACTCCACCCGAGAGCGGGGATGGTTGTGGCAACCGGGCAAAGAGAACTCCTCAGAGGAATCGTGGTCGATCAGATCTCATCCCTTTCTCTCAGTTACATCAGTCTCACACAGGCAAAGCCAAACAGAAGCAGAGTATAGTTCACTAAGGTTTATTGAAATAACTGCATCTTAGATGAATTGGCATGCATTTGCAATAACTAGGATAACACATGCTAGAAGCACAATTGTGACAAGAAGAGAGAATCACAAAAACAGTCCCACCATACTGTCACTAGGAATAATATATATGTATCTTTCCTACCTAAGCTATGTTAGAGCACAGAGTGATACGCCCTAATACGCCCTTTAGGTTTCACCCCTGGGAAGACATCATCCCCATACCTAAGCAAGGAAGCCTGTTGTCTAGAAAGACACCCTCCCCATATAGGCTGGTGATTTGGCAGTCTAAGCAAGCAGTCTTGAGAAATAAGCATGTAGTTGTAGTCATCTGACTGGATTCTCCCTGTAACGTGTATGGGACAGAGAATTGTTTTTATAATAAAACAGCCGATGTTCTGAGAAAAAGTACCCACGTAAGGATGTGTATGTTTCTGTGAATGGCGGAGGCACAGTGTACCAATTTTGCCAGCAACCTTTTCTCTCTACAGTCTTGAGGAAAGCACAAAGTGAAATAAATGCTATGCTAAGAATGCAATGCTTTCCTAGGTGAAAGAACAACTAGATGGAGAGAATAAAACAACGCCGCAAATGTGGCAAATACTAGAAATGCTGAATAAAATGTAGCTGTGCTAAAGTGCACAATGGTAGGTCTAGTTTGCTAAAATAATGCGTCTAAAACATGGCTAAAATAGCTATACAACATTATTTTTTTGCACTTTTATATAGCACAAACTCGAGCCGAAGGTATCTGAGCACTTTAATGAGCACCAGTTGCATTACACATGGACACATGGGGGAGGAAGAAGAAAGACATGTTCAGTGCATGCAATACCGCTACCATTGGCGGACACTACAGACACAGCAGCCCTCTGCCCTACGCCATGCACTTAGAGTTCCCTAATTAATCACAAGGACATGGGTACAAGGCCTATGCCCGATTGCTGCACACATGGAGGTCACAGGAGCCTGACTAGGTGTAGATAGCTCTTACCACTGGTGGGGTTGGGGTGCCACATAGCCTGCCTCACAAAGGGTCCTTGCCTACAAAGTTCGCCCTGGCCTAGGGGAACCCACTGCCCACCTCCCCCAACCAGACACCTCCTAATGAGTGGACTCACTCCCTTGTGGCTGCTGTGATGCCCTCAAGCGCCCATCCAACTCCGGATACGCCACAGCCAGGATCCGGAACATCAGGGGGGGGGGATCGCCCTTAAGGCCAACTCCGGAACAACGAAGTCCTGGTTAACTAAAGCGGAACAACGCTTTCCTTAACCACGACTTTGTTGTTTTGTGCCTTAACCGCGCATGTGCTGAACAACGCACATGCGTGGTTAAGGCACAAACAAGGGAGTCGGCTGAGGAGGACAAGGCGACTACTCAGGTAAGTGGGGTGGGGGTGGGGGGTTGGGGTTTTAGTTTTTGGGGCGGGGTGGGGGGATCGGGTATTTTCTGTTTTAGGGGCGGGGGCCAGGGTTTTAGGTTTAGGGCCGGGGTGGGGGGTCGGGTTGGGAGGTCGGGTAATTTTAGGGTCGGGTGGAGGATTTAGGTTTAGGGGCAGGGTGGTGGGCTCGGAGTAGTTTTAGGGGTGGGGGTACTTTAGGTTTCAGGGATGGGGTGGGGGTTGGGGTTGTTTTATGTTTTGGGGTAGGGTGGGGGTCAGTTTTAGGGGCGTGGTGGGGGTAGTTTTAGGGGCAAGGGTGGGGGGTTGGTGTGGTTCTAGGGGGGGTCGCGGTCATTTTTAGGGGTGGGGGTGAGGGGACAGGGGGGACGCATGCAGGAACAATGGATGCCTATCACTAATGCCTTTACCAGGAATGCCTTTACAATGAAAAATCGTTGTTAAGGCATTCGTGGTAAAGGCATTAGTGGTAACAACGAGGTCGTTGTTCCGACCGCGTTGTTCAGGCATTCGTTGTTCCGGTAGGCATCGTTTTGACATATGTCCTCAGGGGGGTCATGGTGCGACGGGCACCCCTCCCACGTTGGGAGGCCATCCCCAGCTGGGCTTCCGCTGTCTTCTTGCTCCAGCGGCGAATGTCCTCCCATCTTTTCCGGCAGTGGGTGCTCCGTCTGTGGTGAACCCCCAGGGTCCGGACGTCCTTGGCGATGGCACACCAAATATCCTTCTTCTGGTGGGCGCTGACCTAGAGGAATTGTACAGTGGAAAAGGAAAAACTTTAACCGTTGGGACCGTCACAGTCATTGGCCCACGTTCCCACCCTTGCCCTGACGCACATACACTCACCGTCCACTCATGCAGGCCTCAGTCACCCCCGCAACATCCATCCACACCACTCCAAACAGGCATTGCCCATACAGCATGCTCACAGTGTACTCACCAGTTTGTCTGGAGTAGCATGTACTGGGGGAGGACCCCATCCACTAACTTGTCCAACTCCTCCGAAGTGAAGGCAGGGGCCCTTTCCCCAGACACAAGAGCCATCGTCGCTTCCAGACTGAGGTCACAGCAGCACTTGCAGTGTAGGTCCTCTCCTGTCGAAGGTCAGGTATCAAGTGAGTGAACAGAGTGAAAATGGCGGTCACGTCCGCGGCGGTGCATACCGTCACCACCGGTGTACATCGTCATTGGCTCCTGGGACCCATAGGGCCCAATGTTAACCAATGCAGGATTGTGCCGCGGTCTTCGACCGCCTACTGCAATGGTGTACAACAGCAGCGCAGTTACCTTATATCCCCTTGTCCCACATTACAGGTCAGGCAGCCACCATTTCAGGGAGCCGCATTGCATTATTTTTTAATGCGTCACACATATCTAGGCCTTGCATACACACAGAGACAGGCACATATCGGATTGACAAATGTGTGCAATAAATTCTTTTTTTACGACCTCAGTGTTGGCTGACTCTGTGCCCGCTGTTCTCGTCCATAGGGCACGTCCGCTGGGGCAGGTGAGGAGATGGCGGCATCCTCCGGTGTACAGACCGCTGGTGGACCTGTCGACAATGGAAGAGAGGCATGTAATAGTCACCTACAGACTTGATCGTGCAACAATCCATGAACTGTGTGCCCAGTTGGAGCCAGACCTGATTTCAGCTATCCGCCATCCCACAGGAATCTCCCCTCTAGAGCAGGTCCTGTCAGTACTCCATTTCCTGGCAAGTGGGTCTTTTCAAACTACAGTGGCCATAGCATCATGCAGTGGCAGCATCAGGGATGTCCCAGCCTATGTTCTGAAACGTGTTGTCCAGAGTGTTGTCTGCCCTGCCTAAACACATGCGCAGCTTCATTGTTTTCCCTCAGGTGGAGGATTTGCCTACAGTGAAAGGTGACTTCTATGCCCTGGGACATATCCCCAACATCATAGGTGCCATTGATGGGACACATGGCTTTGGTACCCCCTGCAGGAGTGAACAGGTGTACAGAAACCGGAAGAGCTATCATTCAATGAATGTGCAGATGGTGAGTTTGCCTGACCCCTACATCTCCCATGTGAATTCCAGGTTTCCTGGCTCAGTGCATGACGCTTACATTCTGAGGAATAGCAGCATCCCTTATGTGATGGGGCAACTCCAGAGGCACAGTGTGTGGCTAATAGGTGAGGACAAGGACCCTATACCCTGTGAATTGTTGTCTGGGGTTGTCCCTAGGGGTTAGTGTGTGTCTAACAGTTGTCCCTCGACATTTGCAGGTGACTCTGGGTACCCCAACCTGTCATGGCTACTGACCCCAGTGAGAAATCCCAGGACAAGGGCAGAGGAACGCTACAATGAGGCACATAGGCGAACTGGGAGGATTATAGAAAAAACCTTCGGCCTCCTGAAGGCCAGGTTCCCGTGCCTCCATATGACAGGTGGTTCTCTGTACTACTCACCAAAGAAGGTGTGCCAGATCATTGTGGCCTGCTGTATGCTGCACAATTTGGCTTTGCAACAACAGGTGCCTTTTCAGCAGGAGGATGGTCCAGAAGGAGGTCTTATGGCAGCTGTGGAGCCTGTGGACAGTGAAGAAGAGAAGGCAGAAGAAGAGGATATCGACAACAGAAACAACGTGATCCAGCAATACTTCCAGTAAGACACAGGTAAGAAGACATCACTGCCTCCTACATCTTATTCAATTGTTAGACCTATCATACGTCTGTCACGTTCACCCAGTTTATGGACCCTGACCTATCACTTTGCCTTTCCATTTAACAGATGTGGGTCCCACTGTGTGACCTCTGCTATGTTACCTCATGGACTAGAGCTGTGTGACAAATGGATATGTTGACAATACAATGGACATTGCTATTTTCCTCAGTTATTGCAAATACACATTTGTGAAAGCACAGACTGACTCCAGATTGTTTTGTGATTCAAGGGTGTTTATTTAAGTGCAAAATAGTGGAGGGGGTTGTAAAATGGTCAGGGGTGATGGTGGAGGAATGTCCATGGCAGAGTCCAGTTATTTGTCTCACAGGTGCATTGTCCAAAGGGGCATGGGAAGTGGAGCTAGGGCAGTTTAAGGATGGACATGGTGACGAAGTGGGACAGAAGGATGACGTTCAGGGTCTTCTCATTTCTTGGTGGGGGCCTTGGCATTGTTCTCTGTCTTTGTACTGGATCTCAGGGACCGTTTGCAGGGTGGTTCTCCATCTGCAGGGGGTGGGGTGCTGGTGTCGTGGTCCTGTGGCGTTGCCTCCTGTCCACTTGCGCCGGCGGATGTGGTGGGCACTTCATCGTCCAGGCTAGTGTCAGGGGCCCCTTGTTGTGCCACAGTGTCCCTCCTGGTGTTCACAAGGTCCTTCAGCACCCCTACAATCGCAACCAGGGTGGTGTTGATGGACTTGAGTTCCTCCCTGATCCCCAAATACTGTTCCTCCTACAGCCGCTGGGTCTCCTGAAACTTGGCCAGTATCGTTGCCATCGTCTCTTGGGAATGATGGTACGCTCCCATGATGTTGGAGAGGGCCTCGTGGAGAGTGGGTTCCCTGGGCCTGTCCTCCCCCTGTCGCACAGCAGTCCTCCCAGTTCCCCAGTTTTCCTGTTCCTCTGTCCCCTGAACCGGGTGCCCACTGCCACTGCCCCCCGGTCCCTGCTGTTCTTGGGTTTGTAAGTTTGTCTGGGTTCCCTGTGGTGGTGGACACACTGCTGCTTGACGTGTCCTGGGGACAGAGGGATGGGCCCGCTGGGTGGGTGCTGTGCTGGTGTTTCCTGAGGGGGGAAGCTCTGTGGTGGGATGTGCCAGTGTGTGGGGAACCGACAGTCCCGAGGTCCCAGATGGGCCGGGCTGGTCCTCTAGATCCAGTTGGACAGAGCTGCTGTCATCACTGTGGGCCTCTTCTGTGGGGGGAGTGGACATGTCTGGAACCTCCTGTCCGGTGACGTTGGGTATGGGTCCTGCAGGGGTGTAAAGGCATGATTATTGCATCTGTGTGTGCCAATGTGTGCAGTGGGTGGGTGACCCTGTACCCCAGTGCGAACTTTCTTGTGTAGGACCTTGTGTGATAATTGTTTTGGGGTCTGTGTGGGTATCTGTAGTGGACATGCTTTGGTGATGGGTGTCCATGCTTTGTTGTTGCCTGCAGGGCTTGGTGTTGGGGTGGGTGGTTTGTGATAGTGGGACATATGTGAGGTGTTGGAGTGATGGGGGTGAGGGTGAGGGTGGGGGTATGTGATAGCATGCAGGTAGGGTGGGGGATATGGTAGTAAAGATTTGACTTACCAGAGTCCATTCCTCCTGCTACTCCTGTGAGGCCCTCAGGATGCAGTATAGCCAAGACCTGCTCCTCCCATGTTGTTAGTTGTGGGGGAGGAGGTGGGGGTCGGCTGCCAGTCCTCTGAACTGCAATGTGATGTCTTGAGACCACGGAACGCACCTTCCCCCGTAGGTCGTTCCACCTCTTCCTGATGTCATCCTGTGTTCTTGGATGCTGTCCCACTGCGTTGACGCTGTCCACGATTCTGCGCCATAGCTCCATCTTCCTAGCTATGGAGGTGTGCTGCACCTGTGATCCGAATAGATGTGGCTCTACCCGGATGATTTCCTCCATCGTGACCGTGAGCTCCTCCTCAGATAACCTGGGGTGTCTTTGCTGTGCCATGGGGTGGTGTGGGTGATGTGTGAGGTAGTGTGTATTGTGATGAGTGAGGGGATGTGTTTGTGTGTGTTGTGTGAGGTGGGTGGATGTTGTGTGAGTGATGGTGTTGTGTGCCTGTGGATGCTAGTTTGTTGATGGTGGTGTCTCTCTCTGGCCTTCTATCGCAATTCTGGTCGTAAGGGTTTGTGGGTGATGTGGGTGGGTGTTTTATATTGTATTGGGTGTGTGGGAGTGGTGTGTGGATGTGTATCAGGTGTGTGTATTTGGAATTGTCCAATGTGGTTGTGTTTTGTAAATGTGTGTGTATTCTGAGCGCAGCGGTGTGTACCGCCAATGGAATACTGCAGATGAAAGACTGACGCATGGATTTGTGGGTCGTGATAGTGTTGGCGTATTCCTGTTGGCGTGACGGTGGAGGTTTTGTTATTGTCAGTTTATCACTGACCTTTGGTGTGGCGGAGTTGTGTGGGTGTCTAGATTTTGGCGGATTCCGAGCTGTGGGTCGTAATAGATGTAGTGGAATTCTGCCGCCGCAGCAGTGTGTTGGCGGTCTTCTGCATGGCGGTAAGCGGGATTTTCCGCCAATGTTGTAATGAGGGCCACTGTGTCTATTCTGCTGCCTTGCAGCATTTGTTTCATATAAACTGTCAGAGTTGTGAAGGATATGCCAGTAAGGTCAGAGTTGCTGATTTTGGAACTGGAAAATCAGGTTCTAGTCCCAGCGTCAGTGACACCCTATGATACTTGGCAAATCACTTATTTTCCTGTGGCCATGAAATTAATGTGATTTTGTGTAAAGTGACATGAGCACATAAGTATCCCCAGAACTTTAGTTTCTCCTCTGGATTTTCAGCTTTCTTTGAGGTGATTGCTTAAGCCACCCATAACTTTATGTGTCACATCTATAGCACTTTTCCTTATTGAACCACGGTTTTTAAGAGCAGTCTCTTGACTTTATGGAAGCCATTCCAGCTAAATAAGTGGGACGGGGATACTGTGTGCTGAAACTGTGATAACAGGATCCGATGTTTCATCATACATTATCCCAATTGCCGATCAGTAGCTCAAATTATGTCCAATTGTGTGTCTGTCTGCTCAGTGTTCGCAGACCTAGAGTGTTGTTTGTGAGTAATAACATGTTTGTGAGAATCGTCCTGAGGCCATAGGTGCAAAGATTTGAGGATGGATCACTCAATCAATAATTTGGTGAATGTGCAGATACAACTACAAGGGGATTCTCTTCACTGCCCTCCACATTGTGGAATCAAATTTCAGAAAAGTATTATGCGCCAGTCAACCTTCTGTCTTTCAGAAAGGACTGAAAACTACCTGCTCAGGTTATTTCTCCCAAGATTAACTTTGATGAACCCCGCTAATTTTCTTCTGCAGTGCTCTTACATTCCTTTGTTACATTTATGATATCCAGTTCTAATATTTATTTTGTGAAAGGTGTTGTACCAGTTTTTTGTTTTTTTTGGCTTGGACTTTTGTTTTACCTTGGCTTAGTTTCTTCTGTGACAATGGTTTCTGGACCTAATATTCCATATGTATACCTGGTGTCATTGGTTGACTGTAAAGCGCTCCAAAAATAAACTAAATTAAATAATAGAGTCTATTACCAGTGGGTAGGTGGGAGAATGTGTGTCACATAAAGGTTGAAGTCTATAAAAGAGTGAGACTAAATAAAAGTATATCTATATATATATATATATATATAAATATATATATACATACATTACATACATACACACACACCATCGGGTAGTTATAGTTAGGATTGCTTTTCCATAGTGAAGACATTTTTTCTCATAACTGGACTGTTAAACAAATCTTCACAAAACTTTCAAAAAGAAAAGCTAATTCAATTCTCCTCCTTCTTCCTGGAAAGTTTTGTGCTGATCCATCAAGCGGGAATTCAATTTTGTTAGAATGTTTCGGGGTGATTTGTCAAGAGGCAGCCAAGAAAAAAGGAGGCGTCCAAAAAGCAAATTTCCCCAGCCATTTTCCATATACTTCTTTAAGCAGCACTACTGCAAAAACTGCTGAACAGAACTACACCATATTTGGCAGGAAGCTAGATCTTGGTCCACAGGTTGTGCCTTTTGTGATATGGCATAGGTTTTGAAAAGTAAAGTTACAAAAACATTTGTATACCTGGACGGTTGGGCTCACGTGAGTCAAACCGGAGTGCTAGTTTAAAAATAGAGCGTTCTAATTGGCCCAGGGATTTGTTTTTCCATTGGGCCTGAGTCAAATGGGAGTGAGCGCTCTTATTGGCTGGCAGCAATGAGAAAGATTTTGCTGGCAGCCATTACAAGACTTTGGGGCTTAGTCCCTTGTCCTGAAGTTAAATAAAAGAATGAAGTAATGAGGCAGAGAAGGGATAATCTGCCTTTTTAGGCCCTGTAGCCGGGTGCTCCACGGTCTGGCTAGTCATGGCCGCGACAATTGGGGAAGAGGGTGCCCCGGGGGCACCGCCGACGTCAACCTGGAAGAAGACGTCGTGAACCCGGAAATCCGGGTTCCCATGGACTCAAAAGACGGACGACCGCCGCGGCCCGCGTCGGTAGAAGAGGGCGAAGACCCGGAGGACGAAAATGGACAGAGCTGTGAACCACCCTTCAAAGGCAGGGGAGAGAAATAACGCGAGCGAGGAACACTCGACGACAGCGGGCTAAGAAGCCCAAGAACACTCGCTGACCGCCACGTCCCTGGAGGGGGGTGGCGAAGCAGGTACATTCCTGCTTACAAAGCGGCTACAGGACACTGCTGTGGATGGAAGAGGGAGCGGAAGGAGGGAAGGAATAAAAGGGGGAAGGAAGGGGAATAATTTCACTATCGGGTAGGGCGGACCAGTGGCAGAAAAGCCTACACCATGTACATGGGCATGATTTGTTTTGTTTTGCTTTCTTCAATCCTTTTCTGGTCTTCTGTATTTTCCTTTCCCTCTATATAAAATTAAGTACCGGTGTCTGTGACAACAAACTCCCCCTCTAATCCACTGCATGACGTTCTGAGGTGGACTGTGCTAATAACAGACCCACTCCCACTATATGACTAGAGTTATTGATAGATATCATTTTATTTTGTTTGCTACTTTTTCTGGGTACCTGAACTTACCTTGTGGAAAAATAAGCTTACTCTGAGAAGCTAAGGCCATGGGGAGCATGACACTTTTGGGTAAAGCCCATACTGGGCTGGTCTATAACCCCAAGTTCCCTCCCACCTCACCGCACTCCCTTCTCCCTTACTAACCCACTCCAGCTGACCAACCCAACGTCACTGGACCTTCACCTGGCCGGAGACCATAGAGACCCTCTATCGGGGAAGACTCACCTGGGAAGAAGAAAAGAAAGGATCTTAGACACAAGAACCATTGGGACTTGGATCCATAAAACAGTATAAAAGAGACACTTAAAGAAATCAAATTCACTTAAAACCTCTGACAACCCGACTTGCCTCCTCTCTATCTGTGCTGCTACACCCACACCTCGTACAGGCCCCATGGGGTGGGGACCCAGAAGGACACCCTGTCCCTCCCAACAGGGCCACAATTTAAAGAAAACAGAAAATGTTGCCACAATCCCATGGGAGTCATGCAAGATTGCGACAAAAAAAAGATGGTGGCCGCCATTTTGTAATATGTATGGGGAGGGGGACACCATTAGGGCAACCCTTACCAGCCCATTTAGGACCCTGCGGATCCCATCCCCAGGGCCAGATATACTTAAGGGAGGGGGTTGTCTAAGTGTGCTCCCAGCTGACAGGAGCTTTAAAAATGCTCCTCCCAGCTGGGAGCCAACTTGTGTTCTGATTCTCTGCCCGCACTGATGCTGGCATGGAAACAAAACACATGTTGGTCCTGCCTAGAGAAGCATGCAAAAAGCAGCTGCTTTCTCCCGCCATGAGTGATGCCGGTTACCCCACCATGAGGGGAGCTGGCTGGGACCGGCGAGACTCTTGGGCTTCCCCCGCTGCTCCTAACGTATTGGTTAGTGGGTGCCCTTGTAGGCATCAAGGTACCCACCTATTAGGCAGACAGGCCCCCACACTCCCCCTCCCCTTAGATTTTGGCCCTGGGACCCAAGAAGGCTCGGGAGGGGCTTCCACATGCCCCCTCCTCTAATTGTATTTCGGTCTGGGGATGGGGTTCCCAAAGACCTTTAAGGCTTGTGGAGGGGGGCAACACGGCTCCCCCTCTGCTTTTTAATGGAACTGACCCCAGGGGATGGGCTTCTTGGGGCCTCCTAAAGCTCAGGGAGGAGGGATGCACTACCCTTAGATTTTTTCCATGGGGTACCCGAGGCGCAAGAGGGCCTAGGTAGGACTTGCTGCACACCCCCTCTCCTGATTGATTGTATTTGGCCCTGGGGGATGGGGTCCCTGAGGCCTTTTAAGGCTTGGAGAGAAGGGCTATGAGGCCCTCCTCCCTTTTTTATTGAAACTGACCCCAAGGATTGGGTCCCTGAGGCCAATTAAGGCTTAGAGAGGCGGGCTGCTCGCCCCTTTTCTTTAATATGTATGTTTTGGTCCTGGGGGATGGAGGCCCCAAGGCCAACTGTGTGGCACACACACCAAAGGCTGTGCGCAGAATAGGGTTGACAGCCTGATGGTGGTTTGGCTACAGAGCTGGGTAGCAGGCCAAGCCCTATGGCCAACCCACCCCCGCGCACGGGCAAAGGCCATGCCAGGTGGGGTTTGGCTTTATATATGGTAGTAAAACATTACTTTACAATAATAAAAATGTAGAAATTCAACAAAGCCTAAGTAACGTTACAGTTAGGTTTGCTAAAAACCCACAAGATAGAATATTCAGTGTGTGTCTTTGAAAACCTGCATCTTTCTTCTTATTGGGATTTCTTTAAAGGAAGGACCTGGATCTTTTGAGAGACTAGCTTTTCTCTAAGAGAACAATGTTACATTAATATCTTCTTCTCTCCACGAGTCAGAGTTTTCCAAGGTTCTCTGGAGAACACTTCAAAAGTTCACAAAAAAGACAAAGTACTAATGTCTTTTACAGGACACGAAAACTCCTTCTCAGGGGTTCAGTTTTCTCAATAACCGTCTCTAGAAATTAGTCTGAGCACTGAGGTTTGTGTCTAAGACTGACAAGTCTTCAAAGCAAAGAATTCTTGAACATATATGTGCATATGTATATTGGCAAGACTGGAAATCATATAAAAGGATTCCTTACTGCAGTTGCTTGAAGTTCGGTTAAGCCAAAACAAATTCTCCTCAGAAAACCGATAGCCAATTGTTGGAAGAAGGAAAACAATCAGCTTCTTTAAAAGGTAAAAAGTAGGTGGTGTGCACACCGTAACAAGAAAAATAATTAATTACTAAAAACTGGAAGAATTCTCTATGAAATGAAGCGCCTCAGGAACAGTGCTTATTCTCCTCAGGATGACAGTTGAAGTGCAGGGTTCCAAGAGAGAAACAGCTGGAGGGAAGCTTCAGCACGACACTAAGGTAGAAACTCTAGAGCGCTGATCTCACAAGGATTTGCGGCCACCATCTTTAGTGGCAGTTAAACTTGAAGAAGCTAGTTCTAAGAACAGCCTCTGCAAGAGCCACCAGTAGTGAGGACATTGCTGCAACCAACGTGGGTACAAGGAAAAGGGGAATCGTTTTTGCTGAGGGAAGAACTTAACAACGCTGGCAATAGTTTTCCTGACACTTACAGGCAAAAATGTATTTGGAGGTTACTGAGAGCTACTCTACGGAAACAACTAGGGTGTCCAGCACTAACTACCATTGGACACACCATTTTTAGGGGCATCATGCATCCTACCTATGATGTGGTATCTGCTAATTTGTAAAGGAATTTCACACAACATGCATGGTTGGTTCATCTTTGCACATCGGTTTATGTCAGTGCATTGCAGAGTACATGTTTCAACCAAGGTATGGGTAACAATCATTCTACTCCCCCACAGACAGGACAGCCTTGACCATTGTGGACTGTGAGGTCAGACATTTCTGCTGTGCACTCTTCTACTCGCCTGTGTTCCCAATGTATGTGAACAACATCATGTCGTATTTTAACTGACATTGGATACGGGTATGTACAGCACACATCCTGAAGTCCTGTAGTCCAAGGTTCACTCATTTGTGGTTATTCAGAAGGGAAGGCTAAGTGAAATAAACATTGATCTGGGATCACACAGTTTGGTCAAGTGGAGAAGCTGGGCTTATCCCCAGCTTTAATTCACTGAAAAAAAGTTAAAGTGACATTATAGTTGGGTGAAAATGTCAGTGATAACATTATTGTTTCCAACTCAAAAAAACACAGTAATTTACCAGTTATAGTTGGCAGAGTTAACTGTAACTTATGCCCCGCCATGCACTGCTTAGGGCCTCACTTATTACATCACTCATGATTGTGTAGGCGACTGTAGCCATCTGAATGTGCCTGGTGTGCAGTAGCAACTTGAGTCATCTATGCACTGAAGAAAAAACACATCCTACAGCCCTGACATATTTGCATGATATAGAAGCCACAACAGATCAGTACACGTGGTAAATGCTACCCTAATGTTACCAGATACGTCATTGTGAACAGTGCACATGAAGCAGAGAATGCACTATTAAGTAGTATACAAAGTACACATTGTTTGAGCCTGACTTACCATTGTGACCTTTGTATAGTACTGACAGGGTACAACATCAGAGAAAGAAAGTTTATTACAGAGTTGCTGAGAGCTACTGTGAAGTACTGATGGACCCGTCTTCCTATGGATTCTTCATCTTATAAATATCCTCCATGTGCCTGACTGGATCCAGAAATGTCTTACCCAGCTATAGCTCTCTAGCGTCAGCAGATTGCACCATGTGCGTCAGTCGTAGGTCTTCCCACTCAGGATGTGACAGCATCAAAACTAATGAGGGGCCAACAGTTCACTAGCATCAATTTCTGTTTTTTCCAGAAATCATCATTGTTAATCCGGAGCTCCTTTTAGGGCTTCACTGATGAAAATTCTCAGCTTTCAACAGCGATGTCAGCAATGACAAATGTCTTCTCCTAATTCTTTTGGGTTTAAAACCCATTACACGTATAAACGCTAGCTAATCGATTGTATGGGGAAAGTATTGTGTAGATCGTGTCAGCTGTCTTATGATTTATGGAACCAATCCAACTTGTTATATTGTTTACCTGCCGAAACGTTGTTTACCTGTTTCACATAATACCTTTAATAAAAAGAGTTAAAAAAAAAAATACCCAGGCTCTGAACGCTATGCTTCTGCTCTGGTGATGCACCCAAATATCTTCGAAGAGCAGGAGGCAAATCTATTTTTGGCCAAGCCATACAATGATACACCAAGGCAAGCCCTCTCCTCCTTAAGCAAGACTCCCATAAAGGAACAATGTCCATAGAGGTCCTCCAACAAAAAACATCATAGGAAGCAGAGATCCTCTTTTTTTGTTGAAACAGCCCTGCCCCAGGACCATTTAGAGTCTCAAGTCCAGTGTCTTCCTTATCATTGGAGCAGATTCTAACATTGAAAAGTTGAAGCAGTAATTCCCAACTCCTGTGGCTGCTTTGTCCATACTCAATGAAAGCTAGTGAAAATGTCAATTATTAGACTGCCTGTTCATATACATTAAGCCTTTCTTATATCTTGGCAACAGTGTTCGAATGCTTCCATGCAGAACCTGAAGTGCGGCTCCTGATTCTGCTGACACGGTGCCCCAATCCATGTATATGCCTGTCACCTGATGCCTCCACACTTAAATTAATTCCATTGGATTTTATGAGATGTCCAAGCTACCCTCATGGACAGGCCTTTTTAATGGCAAGAGGCTGTGCTGAGAGAAGAGAGACTCTGCTTGGAACTCTTCAGAAACAGCTAAGACAAGTTACCTCTCCTATAAAGCAGTTCCACAAGTAGTACTCAAAATGTTGGGGTTACTCCAGGGTGTAACAATTCTCCCAGCACTAATCTCTGCAGCTAGTCCAAATACATCAACTGTGGTGTGACTGCTTTGGGGGATGGTGGATGTAAAGGGCACTATTAATAGCAACATAAGCAGGTCCAGTCCCTGCCATCTTCTGTTTCCTCTGGTGCCTCAAAACTGCTTTCACTACCTTCACCCCCCCCCCCTTCCCCCCACCTACACTACCAGCTTCCAGTGCAGAGGTTGATCTCCCATTTCTTGACTAACTGGGAGATGAACATGACAGATCACTGAATTATACAGCTTGATTGCCATAGCTATGCCCTAATCTTGTCTTCCTCTGCAGACCTCCCTTCTTAACAAAGGGGCTTTTGAGGTCTGGTCTCCCTTTTCAGGCCTCCCGCCCTTATAAAAAAGGGGCACATGATTTGATTTCCTTTTCTTCTTGGTCCCCAGGAAGGGCAGAGCTCTGAGACCGTCCCAGAATTATTGCTCTTGAATCTGTTTATTTGATAGGACAAGTTTAAAATGCTGACTTTGAGGTTCTGTTGGCCCTCGATGCAGAAGATTGATGGGTGTCCCTGGATCTCTAGTATGTCTACCTTCACATTGTTTCAACTGACAGTCCTACCTGCTCACAAGTTCACCACAGGGTCTCAGCTCTATTAGTTCATGTTCCTAACATTTAGACTGATGACAACAGTGTAGGCCTTTGCTAAACTGATGGCCATTGTGTTGGCACCAAGTGCTCGTGTATTTCTGTACTCGTATGACTGGCTGCTGAAGGCAGGATTTACTGTCCAGGTCACAGAACATCTTCAACTCAACATGAGCCTTCTTGCATATTGGGCTTCATGATCAACGACCAGATGAACCACCACATTCACAACAGAGGCTTGCCTTTATAGAAGCAGTGTTGGACACAAGGCTTTTCCTTGTCCTTAGAGGATTGCACTTGTTTGGGATATAATCTGTTGTTTCTGGCATTGACACCAATACCAGCTCTACGAGTAATAAGCCAGTAAGGCTTGATTGCCTTGTGCATGCTTTTGGTGCCACTTACCTGATGGCGAATGAGGGTCTTCAGCTGTGCCTGAGGAAAAAATGGCTCCAGCATCAGGATGTCTCTCAGCTTGGTGTAGTACTACTATTCTGCCCTTCTGTCAGGGAAACTATTGCCAGCATTGTTAAGTTCTTCCCTCAGCAAAAACGATTCCCCTTTTTCTTGTACCTATGTTGGTTGCAGCGGCTTCCTCACTTCCAGTGGCTCTTGCGGAGGCTGTTCTTAGAACTAGCTTCTTCAGGTTTAACTGCCATGCAAGATGGTAGCCGCAAATCCTTGTGAGATCAGTGCTCTAGTGTTTCTACCTTAGTCTTGTGCGGAAGCTTCCCACCAGATGTTTCTGTCTGGAAGCCCTGCACTTCAACTGTCATCCTGAGGAGAATGAGCAGTGTTCCTGAGGCTTTTTGTTTCACAGAGTAATCTTCCAGTTTTGAGTAATTAATAATTTTTCTTGTCACGGTGTGCACATCAGCTACTTTTTCCCTTTTGAAGAAGCTGAATTTGTTCCGTCTTCCAACAACTGGCTATCGGCTTTCTGAGGAGAATTTGTTTTGGTATAACAGAACTGCAAGCAACTGCAGTCAGGAATTCCTTTGTATGATTTCCAGAACTCTTTGTTTTGCAGACTTGTCAGTCTTAGAGACAAACCTCAGTGCTCAAACTAATTTCTAGAGACTGTGATTGAGACAAATGAACCTTGAGAAGGAGTTTTCATTTCCTGTAAAAGACATTAGTAGTTTGTATAGTTGTAAACTTTTGAACTGTTCTCCAGAGAACCTTGGAAACCTCTGGCTCCTGGAGAAAAGAAGATATTAAGTTAACATTGTTCTCTTAGAGAGGTGCTATTTTCTCAAAAGATCCAGGTTGGGAGAACAATATAATTGGGTGAATGTGAATGCTGAACAGTTGAATGCACGGTAGGAATGTACTTATCTATGCTCTTATCACCCGACTGCAGGTCCGTTCTTTAATTAAATCCCAATAAGAAGAAAGGTGCAGGCTTTCTGTGACACACACTGAATATCCTATCTTCAAGTGGGAAACACAGGCTTGAACTGGATGTGGAGGCGGTCTCTCTTTTTCTATTCCCAGTCCCCTTTCCCCTTAGCGGATGCAGGGTTCAGATAATCAGTTAAAGTCTGAGCACGCATCTGTTGGTGGGAGATGGGTAAAAGGCATCTGCTCCTGTGGAAGTTTGATTTAATGGATAATCTTCTGACACCTCCCAACTCTCCACATTTGCATGTGTCCCTCCATTCTATTAAGGGCCAATCTCTTCAGCCCTTCGCAGTTGCAGGTCACCGTAGTTATGGACACCTCTTCATTGGACTGGAGCGTTCACCTGGGTGATGCCTGTGGTCTACCTCAGAGCACCACCTCTAAGTAAATGCGTTAGAGCAGCAGGTTGGTCCAACTTGCAATTAATTCTTTCTTCCCTTCACTCTCTAAGAGTACCACTGATGTTCTCGCAGACAATTCTCTCACTTTCCAGTATATCAATAGGCAAGGTGGTGTGGGGTCTTGTACATCTGGAGGTGATTCAGCTGTGACTATGGGCCCAGCAAATGGCCATTTTCCTGCAGCATACCTCACAAGCACCCTCCGGGTAAGGAAGGATGCTGTGAATCACCTCTCCTTAGAACACCATGAGTGTGAACATTCTCAAGTGGCAGAAATTATCTTCTCCAGATGGGGTGTCCTTGCGTGGATCTTTTCCTAGCTCAGCGCAGGAAATGTCCTCAGTTTTGTGACATACATGGATCTGTAAACTGTTCCCTGCGGGTGCCTTCAGATTTAGTTGGTCACCACACTTGCTTAATGCATTCCAGCCTGATCCCACTTCTGTTGAAAGTACTGCAGAAGGTGGGAGAGGATCAAGCACAACTAATCCTGATTGCCCGGAACTGGGTTAGAAGGATTTGGTATGCCAATCTGTTGAAACCCTACACTCTGCCCCCTTTTCCACTTTCACAAAAGATGAACCCTACTATTGCAGAAGTATGGAAGATCCTTCATCCTCATCCTCAAATGCTCCACATACACATGTGGAGATTGAGCAGTGCCAACCAGAGACCTCCTGCTGCCGCCTTGGTGTGTAGAATACATCTTGACCGTCAGAAAAGCCTCCGCAAAAAAACATTTATGCAGGCCTACGGACTAATTTTGTTAAGTGGTGTAATTCCGAAGGTCTGAACTCTTTCTAGTCCTGCCTCTTGATATTTTATGCTTTGCACGATCTGTTCATCTGGCAGTGATAGTTGTAAAAGGTTATTTGGAGCTCTAACCGTCTATGTACTTCCTGACTAGCCTTCCTTCTTTAAGCCACTACTAATCATGCACTTATTGAAAAGTTTATTCAGCTTGTTTTGTTCAGCTTCATTTCTTGTTCATCAGTGGGATTTAAACCTTGTGTTAACACTCGGCATAGCTTCCCATTTCAAATGAAGGCACAGTTGCATGGTTGAATTTCTGACTTTAAAAACTGTTTTCTCAGTGGAAATAGCTGTGGCCATTAGGATCAGTGAACTTCAAACCCTCTTGTTTGGGCCACTTGTCTCTGTATTCTACCCAGATAAATTGGTCCTTCACACCTGTCCTTCCTTCCTAACAAAAGTGGTAGTTGCCTTTCACAAAGCCCAGTACATCATTTTTCCATCCTTACCTACTGGTCCTGAAAAGGACAAGCGAATGAATAGACTGGACCCAGGGCAGTGCCTTATTGTATAAACTGTACATGACAGGACACAATGGATGATCAGCTCTTTGTGGGTTCGCTGAAGTTAGTAATGGCAAAGTGGTAACCAAGGGCATGATTTCCCATTGGATAAACTTTACAAGTCTACAGTACCTTGGCCAAGAAAGATCTTCCAGCTGGCTTTCTTGCCCACTCTAGGCTTCTTATACTGTTCACACCAGGGGTGTCCCACTCGCTGATATTTGTCAGTTGCCCATGTGGTCATTCTTGTGTACTTTTTCCAAGTATTATCACCTACTGGCTCAGGCATGCAGTGACAGCTACCTTGCTGGGGCAGTGTTCCATACCTTCCTTGGTTAATATGCACTGCTCCAGGAAGGTATTGTTCTATAGCTCATGTGTAAAGAGGGGAATCTTGGGGAAGAACTATCCATAGGAGGAAAATGCCGTCCCACTACCCTTTTCAAATGTGTTCCTTAGTTAAAAAAGTTTGCGGTTATTGAACATTTCATGTACTGTAGGTGTTACAGTCATTAAAACGTTTGCTAAGGAAAATGTTTTGAGTTCTTGATTTGCACCCAAGGAGATTTGTAAGGTGAGGAATCTCCAGAAATATAGGATATCCAATCGAAATATTATTACCGAAGTTAAGTGACTTGACATTTCTTATCAGGGATCGTCTAGGCAGTGCATTATTTGATTTACGGAAAACTTTGATACATTGATACATTTGTAGGTGGTCTAGCAGGTGCACGTAGCAATTTATTCATGTCAAATTTTGTACAGGCCATTTCAGGGGAAGCAACGTTATGTGGGGAGATTTAAATGTAGCATTTCCGGTTTTAGGTACTTTTGTTACTGAAAAAACTGTTGAGTGGAATCACAGAAAAAATTGCATCACAGTAAAACTTTGGTTAGAACATGCCCATTTATGGTCTGAAGTCTAAATTAAACCATAGTGTAGTTTTCAACATATTTGGATTACTTCTTGTGAGAAGACTGTGTGCACAGACTCTGGCTTCTGGCAAAGCGCAGGATACCTAGGTACAGGATCATTACTATGCAACATAAAAAAAATCTTCAAAATTCCTCGAAAAAAACACTTCAGTGTAGGGACATAAAAGCTTAAAAAACCCTCCAATTATGGCATTCACTTAATCCCCGCTGTATGTCTCATGAAAACACAGATTCCATCATATTTGGGTAAGACTCAGCTGACCTTTCTTCAGCTCTCTTTGGTGGCAGTGTTAAATCCACACCCAAAACGTGCATCCAAACTGTTTAAGCATTTGGACTCTAAAACTATTGCATAACATGCTTTAAAAAAAATACTATCCAAAAATACTTTCAAAATCTATATTTCCACAATACGGTCTAGTAAGTGGAGTTCTCAGACAGCTGGTGAGACGCGTTGGGAGATGGCATGCGTGTCTCCAGTTGCTATTTATTAACCAAAAGAAAATCACTCTGCACTCAACGAACGGACAAAATGTTTGTAATTTATTTCATGCGCAGGCAACTGACCGACACATTTCGACCTTGCGGTCTTGTTCACGGTTGGCTAGTCCTTCTTTAATGTCACTGTATATACATGTATGTTCCATTGACCTGTTATGAGGCACTGTGGGACATATTGTTTATAATAAAATAAGAAGAATAAAAGAAACAAGAGGAAGACCCATTCCTGTTTACAAGAGTTAAGTGATCTTAAATCAATTATGATTATATATATATATATATATATATATATATATATATATATATATATATATATATATATTATATCAAACCCCACCAGGTCCGCGAAAGAGGCGCGCTCCACATCGGTGCCGGAACCAGGGAAGGACCTATTCCCATTAATCTTGAAAACAGTTTAACATTAAAGTTAAAGATGCCGCACTCACAGGATTCCAATAATCTTCTTTTATTAAAGAAAACCCCACCAACTAACACCAACGCGTTTTGACCTTCCCGGTCTTGATCACAGTAAATCCTTAATCCATTACATGCACTACTTATACTTTTCCTCTAAGCCATGCCTTTATGTGGCATTCTGGGATAGGTAGTTTTTTACAAAATATATAGTGCTAAACACCACACCACTAATTTCAATGCTCCCCATAAGTGTATCTAATGTGACAACAAATACTAAAAATGCCTGTGCATCAATCTGCCATATCAGTGCAATCAAACAGAAAAAAGAACACAAGATCATAATTCCTACAACAATTACTATACTCAACATTATTATTCGAAATGATATTCAACTGTCCTTGCTATTTTCATATACAATTCTGAAATCTACATTTCATCTTTGTCAGTGTTTCAAACTATTTGCCCTCATTTTACCATAGGGAAACATCTCCCTGTTTTTGCCAGACTAAAATTGTTTAACATTATTTTAATTGTTAATATTCACCAAAGACAGTAAGACCTTATTCCATACTTTACATTCGAAATCAGAGATGGCAATATAACTCCTCATCGTAATTAATCCCATATGGCATCTTCGTTTTTAGTCTGATAATGTATCTGAACGCCAACCTTCTCAGTCTTTGAATCCTATCGCCCCCACGTTCGTGTTTTTGTATGGTTGCAATACCATAGTATTTCATAGACAACCAATTCAAATTTGAGTGAGTTTTCAAATGTTTAGTTATTGCGTATGTGGTATCCTCATTTTCTACTGCCCTTATGTGTTCCAAGATATGTTTTTTTAGGGGGCATATGGTACTACCCACGTATCTGAGGCCACATCGACATTCCAAGACATATACAACAAAAGATGTTTCACATGTAATTCTCTCTTTAATCAATACTTCTCTGCCTTTAAAGTCTGTTATAGACTTTTTGTCACATCCCATTTTACAAGCCTTACATTTTCTACAACAGAAGAAACCCTTATTATGCACTGATAACCAATTGGGAGTTTTAAGCATCTCAAAATGACTTTTTACTAACATATCTTTCAAAGATGGTACTTTTCGATATGTGATTGAAGGGCAGGTTCCCACTTGTTGTCCAATATCCCTATCTTTCTGAATCAGGTGCCAGTATTTCTTCAATATTTTCACAATTTGTTGATTTTCTTTACTATAGTCTAGGATTAATCTAATCTCATTCTTTTCCCAGTCTGGCTGTTCCAATACATTCCTTTTCTTTGCCAAAACCTGATTACAGGTTTTTTCCCTTGCCTTCATCTCTCCCTGCTTTATCAATTTCAGTGTGTATCCCCTGTTCATAAAACTCTGTCTGGTCCCACTAAATTTTTTGTTCATATCCTGTTCATCTGAACAATTCCTTTTAATACGGATAAATTCACCATAAGGGATACTTTTAATCAAAGAACTAGGGTGGAAACTAGTACTGTGTAAGATACTGTTAGATGCTGTGGGTTTCCTGTGTAGTGTAGTTCGTAATTCTCCTGCTACAATGTACACTTGTACATCTAAAAACTCAATCGAGCTATTGCTTGTTTTGTATGTAAACTGTATTTATATATATCCACACATACTGTTAGACCTGGGCATCCTTGGTGTAGTTTCCCCAAACTTTTGTGTGCCTTCTGTCCTCCTGTTTTGCTGACCTCGTTTTGCTGGGCACAATACCACTGCTAAAGTGCATGTGCTCTCTGCTTAAAACATGGTAACATTGGCGTATCTGCAATTGGCATATATAATTTACTTATAAGTCTATAGTAAAGTGCACTACATATGCCCAGGGTCTGTAAATTAAATGCTACTGGTGGGCCTGCAGCACTGACTGTGCCACCCTTCCTTTTTAATACATATGCAACCCCCTAAAGTAGGCCCTAGCCAGCCCAAGGGCAGGGTGCAGTATATATAAGAAGTAGGACATGTACTTTTAAGCTTTACCTGTCCTAATAGCGAAAAACTCTTAAATTAGTTTTTCTCTACTGCATGGCCTATTTCTCCTATAGTATAGCTGTGGGAGTACCTTACTAATTGGGAAGAGATGGAACCCCCAAGTTTGGTGTCTCTGGAATCACAATTTAAAATCACAACTTACGGTGAAGTCGGATTTTAAATTGTAATTCTGAAAATGCCACTTTTAGAAAGTTGGCATTTTCTTACTTTAGCCATCTATTGCCTTCTGCCTGTCTCAGAATACACATCTGGGTGGGTGACAGCTGAGCTCTTGTGCATTCCCTCCAGACAGCCACACACAAAGGGAGCTTAAATATGACTGATTGGCCATCCACAACCTCCTAGGCCATCCTGGGCAGGACGGGTGGAAGGAGCTAAAACTTACACCTAAATGGACTGTGTCCTGATCGCACATAATGGGTCTCATGACCCTGTGTAGGGAGTCTGGAGCCAGGGCAAGGAGGGCAGGGACATTGTGCACTTGAAAAGTCTGTCTTTGAAGTCTCCCCCCATTTCAAAGGCAATACTGGGCATAAGAACTGGACCTCAGACCCCACCAACGCAGTACACTTCTGGACCTGTGGATACTCTGCCAGGAAGAAGGACTGTTGTGCTGCTAAAAAGACAGTCACTGTGCTGGACTCCTGCTCTGCTGCCTGCTGCCCTTCTTGCCTTGTAGTACAGAAGGACTGGACCTGCATCTCTCCAACCAAAACCAAAGTGACTTCAGTGGATTGCTGGCTTGCCCCTGTTCTTCTGAAGTCTCAGGGACACAAATGACTTCCAACAATCTTACTGCAGCTCCTGGCCCCGTTTTCAACCAGCTCCTGACCCCCAAGAGGCACCTCTCAAGTCCTGGGCCATGAAAGTGTTTTTTGGCTCTCAAAATCAAGCTTTTGGGCTCTTCATGACCGCGAACAGGCCCACTCACACAGGAACTGTTCCGCTTGCCTGAAAAATCAGCATGCGTGACCGGAAGTCCATCTCTTCAGACAGCAGGCATCGCTGCTTGCGACCGCAAGGCTCCAGTCCACCTGTCCATGATGCCCGGCCAATCTTCCTGCTCGGAGACCACTTCCAGGGATGCTCTCCTTGCTCCCGGCAAACTTCTTCCCCATGAACAGTTCTCTTGACTACATTTTTGAGAAGGTAAATCTTCGGTGGGACTTGTCTTGGCGAGTTTCCAACCCACACTCTATCGTAGCCGGCCTGAACATTTGGATTTAAGGTGGTCTAGCGCAACCAGATAGCCCCAGTTGGTGCTTTATGCTTTTAAGCATTATATTGCATTTTATTCTTTAAAATTCATATCTCAACTTCTGCTTATTGGATTTTTTGCGTTTTGGTCTTGTGTTTCCCATAAACCTGAGCTCTATTCATCTAACCAGGTGTGGTCAGGCCTTGAAAAATCGACTCTACCAGTCACTATGGCGAGTGAGATGTTATCAGGTCGAGCTACTTTTAGGACCTACTGGACCTTTCTGGCAGTGAACTTGAACTAAAAAGGAACAGGTGTTCTGTTCATTCAGAAATGAATGAGCAATAAAGATACCTTTAAATCTTGTTTTATCCTGACACATTTCTTGTCAGTTCAAGGGCAGAGATCAAATGTTAGTTTGTCTTTTTACTAAGTGCTGCTTATCTTAGCCTGAAAAATGGAGTTTACTTTTTTCTCTTACTACAGTTAGACGACTTTGTAAAATGAGCTTTCTGAGAATCATTATGAAACAAAAGGCTTTAGTATGTCAGTTGTTTTTTATAACACAACATTTAAATAGCTTGTAAATAAATAGTGCAAATATTTCAAAATGTATCAGTAATTACACTTGCACTTTTTTGTAATTCAGAATTGTGATGCAAAGAATTAAAAAGGAGCAAAAGAAATCAGAACACTTTACTTGGTGATGTCCAAATGACAAATATTTGCAGAAGCTCGATTTTCAACTGTTTGGACACACTTGTAGTTATATAAGTAAAACTGCATGTCACTCAGAAACGTTGTGGCTATTTTAATGTAAAATGTGCTGATTGGAAATGACAGCACACTACCAATTCATGCTTCAGTTACATATATTCATTAAAAGAGATAGGCGGTCATTCTGACCGCGGCGGTCGGCAGTCGCCGCCCAGCAAGCGGTTCCCGCCGAAAGACCGCTCTGCGGTCAAAAGACCGCGGCGGCCATTCCGGCTTTCCCGCTGGGCCGGCGGGCGACCGCCATAAGACCGCCGGCCGGCCCAGCGGGAAAGCCCCTTCAACAATGAAGCCGGCTCCGAATGGAGCCGGCGGAGTTGAAGGTGTGCGACGGGTGCAGTGGCACCCGTCGCGATTTTCACTGTCTGCAAAGCAGACAGTGAAAATCTCTGTGGGGCCCTGTTAGGGGGCCCCTGCACTGTCCATGCCAGTGGCATGGCAGTGCAGGGGCCCCTAGGGGCCCCACTGCACCCGTTCCCACCATCCTGGTTCTGCCGGTGGACACCACCAGAAACAGGCTGGCGGGAAGGGGGTCGGAATCCCCATGGCGGTGCTGCAAGCAGCGCCGCCATGGCGGATTCCCTGGGCCAGCGGGAAACCGGCGGGAAACCGCCGGGTCCCCTTTTCTGACCGCGGCTTTACCGCCGCGGTCAGAATTGCCCAGGAAGCACCGCCAGCCTGTTGGCGGTGCTTCCGCTGCCCTCCGCCCTGGCGGTCATGGACCGCCAGGGTCGGAATGACCCCCATAGTCTTGAACTATGATTAGAGAAACAGTCTTGCTCTGCCTCGATGACAGTGCTGTTCAAGAACTAAGAGCAGGGCCACTTGAATTATGCAGCAGTAAAGGTCCAAATTATGTGGCAGGGTTGAGTAAATTATGTGGCATGAGAAAGCTAATAATGCAGCATAATGTGGCACATTTTGCAACAATATTACTTCATTATTTCGTCATTTTTAAACTTGGTAACACAACTGGACATTACATGCACTTCATTCGTACCAATTTAACACCCAAATATAGCAATAAGCAACACAAAGGTGACAGTCCAGTTTTTCAAAGGGCCTTTCACTGCGTGGCAAGGCATGTCCTCACATAGTTGAATCTTTGAATCTTTTGCACTACAAACAACATTTTTTTGTTAAAATCCGTAGATTATGCAGCAAATAATGTATTATGTGGCAAGCGCGGCATATCTATAACTAAGCAAAAATGGCTGCAGCCACACAATCGCATAATTCCAGTGGCCCTGACTGAGAGGCAAGTGAGGGGGTCATGTGTATCCCATATGCCACTATATTTGTATTATAGATGGAACAAACATTTAGTCTAATAAACAGGAGTTTTTTGTACAGCAGATGCTACCCTAACATATTTAAAAGTGCTATTATACGTGATAATGAAGAAAATAGTGGCTCAGTGAATTAAAATATTTGCCTAGATTATATAATTTGAAACCAGTTTATGAGTCAAGAGCATTACAGCTACGTCGAGTAGATTATTTAAGTCACCTAGACCTGCAGGCCTAGTTACCTTTTTAATGATTTTTTAGGCCTGTGTGGTGTCTTTTTGTATGGTATTTTCACTGTATTATTTGAAGTGTTACAAAAATACTTTGCACGTTGCCTCTTAAATTAAGTCTGACTGCTCTGTTCCAAGCTACCAGAGGGCGAGCACAGGTTAATTTACTGTGTGTATCTGATTTACCCTGACTAAGATTTTGGTTCTTCCTTGGACAAGGTGCATACCTCTGCCAACCAGAAACCGAATTTCTAACACACACATGTTATTAAATTTATCAATTCTCTCATTTGTTCCTGCACAGGTAAAATTAAAGAATGTCTACAGAGGTCCCCAATCTTTGGATTAATTTTGCAACATTCCACAGAGGTGAAGTGGATGATGTCGTCAAGAGATACATGCACATGCTGGGGTCAGTCTCACCAGCAATCTTGGCTTACCTCCTCATGAAGCTTCCTCAAGGATGCAGAGAAGGTCACCAAGGAGCAAAAACACAGAGGACCAGTCCTGGCAGTTTGCTAGTGCATGGTCAGCACACAGGAAGGAGATGAGGTGCTAAACGATCGATCACTGATGTCACACAAACATCTTTGCAATCGTGTTTGAGGACAATCCGATTTCAGGGTGCTGGGGCTGACTTCTCAAGAAAGTTAAGCAAACGTGGCTGGCGAGTCAGGCTCATCTTTCCATAGGAGGAGCCAGAGTTCAAGGGCTTGACTAGTAAATAGGGAAATTCATCACTGGCATGGCCAGCATCACCATCATTTGTAAGCAGATAACAGGATCGCCATACTCTTTAGCTTTCTCATTTTCACTCTGGAAGAGCTGATCTGCGTGACCTGGGGGGACATTTTCCAATGACTTGCCCACCCGTTGCTCTGTGGAAGGAATGATGTATGTGCTTTCACTTGCAAAATACCTTCCCATGTTCCCGACGCTTACAGAATGGTGTTGCCCCATTTTGGGGATGAGGACATGGGTGGTTATGAGGACAACAAGATGGTGCTAAGTCAGTCGATGATGGCCTTATCTCAGAGGCCTGGTCATGGTAATTAGATTCTGTGATAGCCTGGTGCATTTGTCGGTGAGAGACCTGAGAGAAGGTGGATAAGGTTATTTTCGTAAAGATAGGGACTTGTCGTTTACTTTCCTTTTTTTTAATTGGCTACTTTAAGCTCCTCCTTACATCTTTATCTTCTAAATTACCCTTTTGTTGTACATTTCAAGGTTCTGATATTTTTATGCATAAACTAGCATCTCTGCCTTAATGTCCGGTACTGCTTCTAGGGGTCATAGAGGGCTTTCCCTTTAGCAGGTGATAAAGGGTGCTAGAGTGTGAATGCAGCACCAGTAACAAAGGTGTTATTTCTAATATATTTGTTTAAAGATTACAGGTAATGCAGCTGTGTTGAGCCTAATTTCAATGGGAAGCAGATGTTAGCATTAGCCTTTGTTTCCTATGATATCTCTATCCCAAAGCAAGATGTTAGTTGAGTGGAGAGAGAAAACAGCTGTCCCAAGGAAGCATGTCACACAAACATGCACGCATTCAGGCAGGGCCTTCTGTAAGACGTCTGATGTAGAAAAGCATGGATTGAAAGTTCACAATCCGTACAGCCCTGAAACACCTTTGCGCTTGCTTTTGTTGAATGGGCCAGACACTGGAAGAACAGTGTGCAGGATGGGCGACTTACAATCTAACTGGCCCCAGAAGATCCGGGCTGCCCATGAAGAACGGAGGCATACAGGCCAAGCTCCTTTGGAGGCAAACAAGCTTCCTGTCCACACGATCTCCAGAAGAGATTAAGACATGTAGCAAGCTTCAAGAAAGGGGGAAGATATAGCAAAGGCACACATTCTATAGGGAAAAGATAATACCTGACGGGAGGGTGAGAGATTGGAAAGAAGGCCCCTGAATAGCGAAATACATACTAACCAACAGGAGGGGAGTGTCAGTTTGAGGGTCCTATTGATCCCTCCCCTCACAAA
Organism: Pleurodeles waltl; assembly: GCF_031143425.1. Classification (NCBI taxonomy): domain Eukaryota; kingdom Metazoa; phylum Chordata; class Amphibia; order Caudata; family Salamandridae; genus Pleurodeles; species Pleurodeles waltl. Next base: position 742,313,701 of record NC_090445.1, on the reverse strand, counting down.
ATGCAGGAGTGCTGCTAGTTAACAACTCGTAGGCATATAATATCTAGAGAAGTGGAAGGGCAAAGGCCAAATAGGCAGAAAAAGTTAACAACCATTGCTAAAGATATTAAGGGGGTCATTACAATCCTGGAGGACGGTGTTAAAGCGGCGGTAAGACTGCCAACAGGCTGGCGGTCTTTTTTTCAGTATTATGACCATGGCGGTTACTGCCATGGTCATCCGCCGCTTCTCCGTTCCGCCTGCCAGGGCGGAGACGACCGATGGGCTGGAGACCTGGGTCTCCATCCCGGCGGGCGTCACAATACCGCCGCCGGTATTTTGACCCGGCTTACCGCCGTGGATTTCCAGCGGTAGGAACCGCCATGAAATCCATGGCGGTAAGCACTATCAGTGCCAGGGAATTCCTTCCCTGGCATTGATAGGGGTCTCCCCCACCCCCACCCGACTCCCTCCCCGACACCCCCCACCACCCCTGCCACCTCCCAAAGGTGGCAGGGTCCCCTCCCCACCCCGACCCCCAACATCACATAACTCACACACACATGCCATGCACGCAGGCACCACCAACACACACACGCACACACACCAACATACATGCCTACATCCACACACACAGTCAGACACGCACACCCATGTACAGACATACACGCACACATCCATACAGACATACATACAGACATACACGCACTCATTCCCAACACACGCAACACACCTGCAAGCATACACGCACTCACACACCCCCTCTACATACACAGACGCACACCCCCATGCACCCACACAACCCCCCCCAACCCCCTCCCCTAACGGACGATCGACTTACCTGTTTCATCGATCCTCCGGGAGGGGAAGGGAGCCATGGAGGCTGCTCCGCCGACACCACCCCGCCAACAGAACACCGCCGCGCCGAATCAGAGGACGTGATTCGCTGGGCGGTGTTCTGTTGGCGTGGCGGTGGAGGTGGAGCAACCTCCACTTCCCCGCCACCCGCCAGTATGGCTGTTGGCGGCTCTCCGTCCTAAAAAGGACAGAGAGCAGCCAACAGTCATAATACGCAGAGCGGCAAACCGCCACCACACACGGCGGTCCCTCGGCGGTCTTGTTAAAAGAACGCCGAGGTTGTAATGACCCCCAAAGTCTGGCCTTTGCTGGTGCGCCGGCTTAAGCTATTTGTTTAATGCAAGCATTTGCCACAAAAAGAAGAAAAACATATGCAGCTACCTGTACGTGGCTGCCACATGCTCGCAAAAAGAAATGTACAATTAAAAAATATTCACGGAGGTGGCAGCTTTATTGTTGTTGAATTTTAAATAACTAGTCATTCAGTTGTGCAATGTATTTTGTTACTGCTGTTGGAGAGAAGAATAAATCACTACCAACCCAAACCCTCAAAATGCAGGTTGTTACTGTGTCCCCTCCACACTTTCTTATAATAACTTTAGGAATTGGCAGAAACTACATTTCCATCTAACTGGGCACCGAGAGAGCAGGCAAAATACATAGTCGACATATAAGGTTTGTTTAACAATAAATAAAATGCACACTTTGGACCAGCTATGTCTTTGAGAGAAACTATTTTTAGGTGGATGTGAACGTGTGCACAGGCTTTGTGCAATCACTCAAAGTAAAGGGAGAAACACTAAAATGGGCTGCGCAATTGTAAATGACAGATTACCACAACAGGGAATGAAGTCCTCTTACCAAAAGCCCTTTTCTTCATGTAACTTATGTAAGATTTTTTTGATAAAACAGTAACCTGGCGATAGAACTAAAGCTGTCTTTTAAACACCACACCTACATATAGAAAACACCCTGAATGCATATAGTTCTAGATCTTCAAATCCATTACCCATATTCCCGATATCTAATTGAGACTTCTAGCTGCAACACCCTTACTTTAGAATATTCCCCAAGCATCAGACTCGATCCAGAAATGTTTTAAGCAGTACCTCTGCATGCGTGTAGGTGGCGTCTTTTGACTCAGTAGTGTCCACAAGTGATGTGTGTGTGGTGCCTGTATAGGGTCCACCCTTGCAATCTGACATCAAGTTATTTTCTTTCCACGCCAGTCAGCGCAGATCCGGAGTGAGCTATCTCCAGTCATTTTATGACTTGACTTTTTTCCAACATTTAGTCAAGCCCTTTTTTGAGACTTTGTCATTCAATGTGGATAGGATTCGCCCTCGCCCCCCTCAAAAAAAAAACAGTGGGGTTTAAGCCTTTTGGGTCACGTAACTGAACAAATGCCTATGACAGCCCCACATCTGGTTTGCTTTTGGTACTTGGTGCTAGGCCATGGCTTGGGTTTGCAGAGTCATTCCGGGTGCTCACCATCATGGTCAAAGTCATTGGGTAAGTCCCACAAGAAGTCAAAGAAGCTGAAGTGCTCTTCGACTTCACCATGTCTATCCAAATCTTCGGTGAGGCTTGGGAAAAATGTCACTCAAGGCCACGCCCCCAGGTGGAGCCTGCCTTGGGTCCACTCCACCCCTCCCTGAGTCTCCTGGAGCTGGAGGGACCCCTGCCGCATTCTGTGAATTTTATGAGGCTATGCTTCTCATCTTTGGGTGGGCTGACTCCTGTGGCACACCTTTGGGCTACATGGGTTTGACCAGTGCTCCCAATGGATTTCTGCTGGCTCGTATGCCCTTGGCAGCTGTCGGGCTCCCTGTCAGACCCAGTACCTTGGAGCGATGCTGTCAAGATGCCCTCCTTCAGCCAGCAACAACTCAAAGTCTTATATTTCACCAGAGTGTTGATGTGGCCAAAAGAGAGGAAGGGAAATTAAGGTGAGCAGTGCCAGGAAGGAGACCTGGAAAGAAAAAAGCTTAGTTAACAATTCTTAGTTCTAGTTTGCAAAGAATTGTTTTTACGATTCACATAGGAAAGTGCAGATACACCCACAAGATTTAGGATTTGGTTATCCAAGTCCTGGGCATTATACTGGAGGAGACCTAAGTCATACTGGCACAGGTGATTCCCAAAATGCAGAAAAGTTCACTATTCGCTGAAGTCTGCATACGGCTGACTCGTTAGGCAGAGTGATTGTGTCATCAATTGCATTCAGATGCCACACCTGGCTGAGATCTACTGGCTTTTCGAAGGATGTTAAGGTATCCCTTATGGATGTGCCCTTCAGTGGTGCCCGCCTCCTCGCCAAAAAGGCAGATTCAGCTCTGGAGCGCTTTAAGAACAGGTGGGCCACTGCAAGGTCCTTGGGCCGCTCCATAGCCCCACGCCAACCCCGTTCACCCTTTCGCCCCTTCCATCCACATCCTTTCTGCCCAAGCCATCAAGGCCAATAGGCTCCCTAGTGCTTTGGTGGGAGTGGACGTGCTTTCCACAAGCCTCATAGGACATACAGCCAGAGATCTACCCAGCCTGACCCCCCCTCCCATCAGCCACAGCCTCAAAACCACTTTAGTTTGGCCTTATATCATCATGGACACCCCATTAGCAGCAGGTACCATCATCACCTGCCCTGCTGGCAGTCCATAACATCAGACAAGTGGGTACTACAAATTGTTCAGCAGAGTTGCTCCTTACCTTTCCTAGAAACCCTGTCATCCATGCATGCTCATGTAAGCTCAGGTTGTATCTGCCCTAGACTATGGAGACTGGATGGTAGCGTAGGACTTGCAGGATGCCTACTTCCATATTCCCATCCTGCCTGCCCACACATTTACCTGCAGTACACTGTGGGCCATAAACATTATCAGTTTGCTGTGCTCCCTTTTGACCTTACCAGTACCCCTTGGGTGTTCACCAAGGTGATGGTGGTGGTTTCAGCACACCTGCAGTGGTCGAGGATTCCATTCTTCCCTACCTTAATGACTTACTGTTGAAAAGGGGATCGCCCCTCGTCTCCCACCTCCAGACGCTGGTGGACCTCCTCTCTTCGCTGGTGTTCACTATAACCATGCGAATACCACACTTGACTCCCTCTCAGATGCTCCCTTTTTATCAGAGCTGTTCTAAATACCGTGCAGTTTCAGACCTATCCTCTCAGACATCGAGTTTAGGATATTCATGTTATGATTCTGATGTTTCATCCTCTGCCCTGGATTTATGTGAGACTGACTCTTAGGCTGGTGGACCTCATGGCCTCCTGCTACCTGCTGGTAACACATGCCCATTGGCATAGGCAGGATCTGCAGTGGGAAGTCCCAGTGGACATAGCTTCAGGGGACTTTCTCCAACTTGGTCAAGCTATCAGAAGGAACTGTGCAAGATCTTCAGTGGTGAATGACAAACCACAATTGAGTCACTAGCACATCCCTTTCCCTTTCTCTGGGCATTGCTGGAACATCAGGACATTTCCATGGTAGTTCAATATCTGCCAAGTTCTCTGAACGCCAAAGGGGACGAACTCAGCTGTCGATGCCTAGCAGGTGGTGCAGGGTCTCTTCAGGGATTAGGGAGAACCTTTGTTAGATGTTTTCACCTTTGCCGAGAACGCAGTGTCAGCACTTTTGTGTGCTGGAGTTTCTAAGGCGACTCTTGCTTGGAGACACATTTTGTCTCAAGTTCAACTCAGACCTGCCGTAGGCATTTCCACCAATACCAATTCTGCCCTGAGTTCTCAAGAAGATCAGCAACGACTGGTCCCCAATCATTCTTGTGGCTTTGGATTGGGCATGGGGAGTATGGCATTACACACTCCAAAGCATGATCATCGGTCCTCCGATCAGGCTGCCTCTTCGGGAGGTTCTACCATTGCAGCAACAGGGCAAGGTCCTGCTCCCCAAACTGTGCACACTCTGGCTTCATGCATGCAGACTGAGCGGCAGCAGTTAACAGTTTTTGACCTCCCTCCCAAAGAATGTGATGTCATTTTGGCCGCAAGACCTCCCTCAACCAAGACTGTATACGCCTGCCGTAAGGAGAAATTTGTGGCTTGCTGAGGTTTGCTGTGGGTACAATTACAAATATCTTTTGGCCATATCACCATTCTTGTGGTTGAAGGATCAGCCCTCACTGTTCAAGTTACCTGTTGTGACTGTTTTTTTTAAAGGTACTACAACATATGTTCTCTCCAAAGTCTATCATCATGCCCCAATGGGACCTAAACCTAACTTTGACTTTCTTGATTTGCTCGCCCTTTGTGCCCTTGCACAATTGTCCTTTATGCCTGCTAACCTTAAAAATAGCCTTTCTAGTGACCATTCCACCAGACAGGAGGGTTAGTTAACTGCAAGAAGTTTCTATGCACCCTCCTTACACAACTTTTTTCCCAGACAAAGGGGTTTTGAGAACACATGCCCCTGTCCTGCAGAAAGTGGTTACACCTTTTCACATAGGCCAGACCATCACATTGCCTACCTTCTTTTCTCTGCCGCACCATTCCATAGTGGAGGTGAGACTCCACCTGGACTCAAAAAGAGTGTTGTCATTCTACATTGATCGCACCAGAGTTGTGTGGGGATGATCAACTCTTTTTTGGGTTAGCCAGGCGAAGAAATTAAAGGCTGTGCAGAAACGGATCATCTCATGATGGTAGTGCTCTGCATTAAAATCTGCTATCCACTGCAGTGCTTAATTTGTAAATAAAAACATGCTGGTGCCCAAAGCCCTCCTCTTAAACACGTGGCTGCTGCAATGAAATATGAGAACACGGAATACTGAGGCAGCGTGATCCTGAAGCCATCTCGGGCCTCTTCAATCCACTTACAGCCACTCTCTGCCCCTTCAGCTCACTCTTGCAGCTTTCTACTTTCTCCCTTTGTGACGCTTTTTTGTTTTACCCTTACTCCGTCTTTCCCATATGTGTCTTTTGTTCGCAGCAAATGCTTGATGCAGAAGAATACGCCCCGCCCGCACAAATAAGTGCCGGTGCTCAGCACCGGAAACAACAAGCACAAATTAAGCACTGATCCACTGGCCAAGAACCAACCCTCTGAGTGCATGCAAACTCATTTCACTAGAGCCAAAGCTGCAACCACTGCATTAGCTTGCAAGTTCCTGTCCTGGACATCTGTCAGGCTGCAACGTGGGCGCCTCTGCACACAGTTACCAAGCACAGTAGCCTTGTCAGGTCCATTAAGATGGGCACTTTGCCCGTTCCATCGTCAAGGACTTCCTGACCAAAATCTCCAACTCCAAACAGGTATTTCTTGAGTATTTATTCTAAGGTAAGGAATCTGCAGCTAGAAGTCTCTATCAGATTAACAAGTTATTTACCTTTGGTAATTTCTTATCTGGTAGAGACTGTATCTAGCCGCAGATGCATTACTGACCCATCCTCCTCACTCTGAGAACGGATTTCTACAGATAGGGTAACCCATAAGTCCTGTGTCTTCACACTGGGACTTCAGCACCCTTCGTGGCTCTGCATTTATGCGTGAAAAGGTCACGAAAAGTAACTGTTATCAGCTCACTGAGATGGTGTCTGTATTTGCACAGTGCATTTCATTTTGGCGCAGATGCCACTGACACAGATGCCACCTACCAGCACGCAGAGGTACTGCTTAAAAAGTATCTGGATCTAGTCTGATGTCTAGGGACTATTCTAAGGTAAGGAATCTCCAGCTAGGTAGAGTCTCTAGCAGATAAGGCTTTGCCAAAGGATTCTGTTATGATGTTGTAGACTCAAGCCCGCTCTTACACTGAGCTCGAGTTCTCAATGGCTCATATGTTCTGTTGCCACAGAGCTTCTCCGGAGGTTGACAGCTACATGGAGTCGGCGAGGGAAGCAGCTGAACCTTTGTCCCACTGAAAATAAACACGCACTTACTTTAAACACTAGTGTGAAGGCGTCTTTCCGTCACAACAATTTTGGCGCAACTTGCCGGCTACAGCGGTAGTGGGGCAAGGTTTGGCAATATCGGACCGCGCGTGTGGTGGTGCTTCGCTGAAGTTAATCGCATATTGAAGCGCTATACTGGCCTTTTAGTTAGCGCGCTGCTAACTATACAAGTGAGTGAAGCCTGTTTGATCCCTTGGTGGAAGGAGACTACTATTAGAGGAATGGCGCTGGTGAAGTACTGCTCTTGACAAACAAAGGAAGTACTAACTGGAGTGGGAGCATTGGAGCAAAGGACTTAGTCAGGTACCTTCCTGTGTTTTTTTTCAAGTGAGGATACTGTATTATATTGGATTACAAGTACTTACAGTTTTGATTCCTCATAATCTTACCAGGAGCTGAATTTAGGGATGGATATGCCAACAATTACACCTCCTCCTCCTTTTTTGGCATTACCTGGTCAGCCAGCAATAGAATGGGAGAAGTGGCTAGAATTTTTTGAAAATTATTTAGAGGCATTGGGTGGTCAAAGGTTTCGTCCCAGCAGGAAGGAAGCCATTTTACTAAATGCATTAGGCAAAGAGGGCCAACACATACATAAGTATCTTCCAGACTTGCCAGTTCAGGGTGACGAAGTGGATACAGATGCATACACAGATACATGGAATAAAATAGATTTGAGATTCGCAAGAACTTAAAATGTTGTGATGAGACAACACAAATTCTATACACAACCTCAAAGAGATGGTGAATCTATTGATGATTTTGTCTCAAGGTTAAGAGAACTGGCAGTCAAGTGTCACTTTGGACAGATGGAAGACGAAATGATTTGAGATCAATTAATTGTCCAATATAAAAGCAGGAAAATGCAAGAAAGGTTGTGGGCAGCAAAGAATCCCACATTGATAGACACCATTGAAATAGCAAAAGTTTTGGAAGAATCTGAGTATTGCATGAAAGCAATGGAAAAGAAGGAGGCAAAAGATGAAGTAGCGGCTATAGACAAAAGGCGGGACACTTTTCCTACCAAAGTTAAGAACTGTAACTTTAAATCAGTAAAAAAGACAGAGAATAGGAGATGCAATAATTGTGGAAGTCTCAATCACACGTCCGAGGCAAGATTTTGTTTTGCTTTAGGCAAGGAGTGTAGGAAGTGTGGCCTGAAAGGACATTTTGCTAGAATGTGCCGAGGTTTAAGCAAAAGGAGTGTGGCAACACTCTTGGAAAAGGATGGGGATGCCAACTTGTGTGAGACAAATGTTAGCACAGACAGAGAATTGGCCATAGAAGATGGAGGAATATGTAGACCAAAGGAACAAAGACCGAAGGCCCAATTTGTTATTCGAGGGAAATCTGTTGAATTGATGGTGGATTCTGGGTCTTTTTATACCATAATACCAAGAAAGTTGTTAATTTCTGAATGGCCCCCAAGTACGTTTGTTACCAAAAGACATAAGTCCTGGTGGATATCAAGGTGAGAAGATAAACCTCATTGGATATATGATGGCTGACATCCAATTTGGAGGAAGAAGTATTAAAGTGAAGGTGTATGTTGCTGAATCAGGTCCACCAATCTTAGGATGGATTCATCAATATGATCTCCATATCATCATAAATCCTCGAGCTAAAGCACAAATATTAGTGGTGGAAGAAGTAACCTTGCAAGACATTCTTAGAGATGCAAAGGATGTCTTTTGTGAGGAAGTATGCCAATTGAAAGGTTACTGTCACAAGATTAAACTCAAGGATAGTGCGATTCCAGTACGGCATAAGGTCAGGAGGGTGCCAATTTTGGTTAGAGGGCAGGTTAAAGAATTCATTGATGAAATGCTAGATTGTGGTGTCATTAAACCAGTGGAAGCGTCAAATTGGGTATATCCAGTTGTGATCACTAAGAAGGCTGATGGTAAACTCCGATTCTGTGTTGATTTGAGAAGCATGAATCAAAATGTTGTAATGGACAGTTTTCCTTTACAAAATATCAATGATTCCGATGCTGAAAGGAGGTAAGTGTTTTTCAAAACTTGATTTAAAGCATGCATACTACCAAGTAAAGTTACATCTGAGTCAAAAGCTTTAACAACATTCATTACTATGAAAGGCACATTTCAATTTACTAGGATGCCTTTTGGTTTGTGTTCAGCCGCTTGTGTCTTTCAAAGAGTAATTAATTACTTACTTAAAGGAATTCCGAATGTGATATACTTTCAGGATGATATATTAATTTTTGGAGACACGGTTGAGAGCCACAATTTGACGCTGAAGCCAGTTCTAGATAAAATATTACAGTCAGGTTTGACCTTGAGGAAAGAGAAGTGCATATTTCTGGCCAAGTAAGTGGAATATCTAGGGCACACGTTGTCACAGGATGGTGTGAAGCCAAAGAGGGATCTATTGAAAGCTATCAGATTGGCACCAGATCCTGCAAATAAGGACCAGCGGAAGTCATTCTTAGGCTTAGTGGAATATTTCTCCAAATTTGTGGAAAATTTTGCATCAAAAACAGAAGTGCTTAAGGCATTATTGAGGAAAGGAATGATCTTTGAGTAGGGTGCGGCACAGAAACAGTGTTTTGAGTCCATCAAAAGAGAAATTTGCAAAGCTGACATCCTGGTACCCTTTGATGGAGGAAAGGAATCAATTGTTACAGTAGACGCTAGCGCCACAGGCTTAGGTGCTATTTTATCACAAATGCATGGATCAAAGGAAAGGATAATCGCTTTTGCTTCTCGTTCTTTGACCCCGACGGAATGTAATTTCTCTGTAATTGAGAAGGAGGCTTTAGCGGCGACGTGGGGTCTGGAACATTTTAGGATGTACATATGGGGAAGACAATTCAAGTTGCGTACTGACCACAAGCCTCTACTAAAGGTGTTAACTCCAGGTGAAGCTGAGAAAAGCTCTTCCAGATTGGTTGGACTTGCAGCGAGGTCCCAAGAGTATAACTATACTGTGGAAAATATACCTGGATGGAGAAATGTACAAGCTGACTGTCTCTCACGGCTGTCACAAGATGGGAAATTGTTGGATGGCGGGCTTGATGGTGTTGAAGACTGTGAGGATTTAGTTGTGAGTGTTGGAGATGTAGTGCAATGGTCTTCCGGAGCATTGAGTAAAGAAGAATGGTGTCAAGCCATGCTAAGTGAAGATGAAATGAGGGAAGTAATTAAGATGATAGTGAGTGGCAGGCGAAGGGAGAGCATGTTGCCAAAAAACTTGTGGACGTATTGTAAGGTATTGGATGAACTTCCATGTGTGAGTGATAATGTGGTGGTACGTGGTGAAAAATGTGTTCCTCCTTTAGGGGTGAGAAAGAAAATTTTCAATATCGCTCATGAGGGTAATTTAGGACAAACGTTAACAAAGAGGAGACTCAGAGAGAATTTCTGGTGGCCAGGGATGGATGATGATGTTGTACACTGGGTGGAGAGATGTGATGTGTGCATACGAAGTCAAAAGAGACTGAGAGTAGGTAAGCAATCCCTAATAGGTCACATAGAAGATCCAAGACAAGTGTGACATACTGTGTGCGGAGATTTCATTGGTCGGTTGCGTGGGGTTAAACACATGTCAAGGCTTGCATTTGTTTTGCTGGATGTTCATTCAAAATGGTTGATAGTGAAGTTTATATACAGTGAAGGTTTTGTCAGAAATACTTAGGGAAGAAGTATTTCCAGTGAATCTGGTGAGAGATAATGGTACTCAGCTTACTTCTTATGAAATGAAAGAGTTTCTTTTGTCGTATGGAATTAAGCATTCAAGGACAGCACTTTATAATCCACAGGCAAATGGAATGGTGGAAAGAGCCAACAGGATGGTTACGGGTGCCATTCAACAAGCATTGGCTAGTGGTATGGATGTAGAGAGTATGGTTGCGGATGTTGTGTGGGCCTATTGCACCACTGTCAATGGTTCAACAGGATCTTCACCTTTTTTCATGATGAGAGCTAGAAAGGCAAATTCTAAATTGATTCCGTTTTGGTTGAGAGAATTAGTAAATGTTGATGTGGTAGAATCAAGAAGAGAGAACAGGTGTGGAAGTCCTATGAATGGTGAACGGAGTAAGAACAAAATTTGGCCTGGTGATTGGGTAAAAATAAAGTCTGGGAGAATTGAGAGAGGAGAGCATAAATTTAAAGGGCCATTTCAGGTCAACGAAGTGTATCCTTGGTATGTATTCCTGAATAATGGTGAAAGATGGAATTTAATGAGAGTACCTAAGTTTATGACGGAAAAACAGAACATTGCAGGAAATATGAATTGTGATGAGTGCAGTGGATATATGTTTGATGTGATGGGAAGGAGGAAATCCATATGTCCAGAGACTGTGCAAAACTCTGGACTATCAGAGGCTGCACAAAACTCTAGACTATCAGATGCTGTACCTAACTTTTCTGACCAGTGTGGAAATGGTCATAGAGATGTGGTGTGAAGAGAAGGGCATGGTGAGATTAATGAAATTAGAGATGAAATGGTTAATGAATCTAGGAAAGAAATGATGAGGGAAAGATCACGAAGAATTAAGAGAGTACCAGCATATTTGGATGATTATGTAAGATAGAAATGTTGTCGGAAGCTCTTTCCCATAGTGACTTTCTGACATGTTATTTGATACACACTTTGTGTTATTTGATTAATGTTTCATGTTTTTCACTTTTCCTTTGCATTCTTTCTGTTATTCTGTTCAAATACTAATGTTTAATATGTTAGTGATGCATGTTCTTTTAATTAATGAATGGAGGAAGATATGTTATGATGTTGTAGACTCAAGCTCGCTCTCACACCGAGCTCGATCTCTTGATGGCTCATATGTTCTGTTGCCAAAGAGCTGCTCCGGAGGTTGACAGTTACGCGGAGTCAGCGAGGGAAGCGGCTGAACCTTTGTCCCACTGAAAATAAACACACAATTACTTAAAACATTAGTGTGAAGACATCTCTCTGTCACAACAGGTTCCTCCAGCAAAGTTCAAAGTTACTCTAATATATCCTCGCTCAGTTGCTATGCCTATATGAACAAAAGCAGTTATATTTCTGGCAATGTTACAACCTAAGCTGAGGAAGGCAGTTCTGCAATTGAAGTAATTGGGTACAATTGAGGTTCATCCTTTTCTTCTAAGTATATTTATTTTCATGCCATCTGTCCTATTTTCCCACGCCATATTATTTATCCTCCCTTTTGACCCTCCAAGTCAGTTGGCTGGCCGGGAAGATGGTCCCTTTTTCCAAAGGACCCTTGGGCATATGTTACTACATGTCACGTTTATTCCACTGCTTCTGCATTCACATTAGTATTATTAGTGTTGTTTACCTCTTTTTCCACAGACAATTTATTTACATAATTGACAATTGTTGTTTGATTACTTTATAATGGCTGTGGATATGCTGCCTTCCCACTTCATGCAATATGTGTGAGGACATTTGTCAACTGTCAGCAAGATTGCAGCCTTTCCTAGTTATTTAATTTCTTTGCAGATATCTAGGTGCTCTTAGTGGTATTGCAGTCTTTATTCTCAATGCAATCTCTGTGAGGCCATCTGTTCATTTTCTAACCTTTCCTGTGCATGAAATCACTGCAAGGTCACTTAGTTGCTTTAAGTGCCCTTTCTTTTCAGTCAGTCAGTTGTGGGAGTTTTGCAAAATGAAGCTCAGCTACACATTAGTCAAGTAACAGTACATATATAGGTCACCCAAGTACTCAATTGGAAGTGGTCAATGTGAGTTCAGGACTCGAGGGCCAGAACGTTGTGAAACCTAAACCCTATGCTGAACATGGATTTTCCAGATTTTGTTAATTATGTAGTCAGTTAGCAATCGTACTTCAGAACAATAATTGCAATTAATAATACTCTTTTTTAGTAAATATATGTAATTGCCTTACAGAATCCAATCATCACATCACCAATAGTTTCTGCTAATTTGATCAAAAGGTAACCAGTGTTGCACAGGCTACCAAAAATTTTCCTTTACACTCAAAGGGGATTATTTTCTTCATGCTACCAGTCCATCCATGTACTATGCACTGTTCACAGGCCTTAGCCACACGCCATGCATTCAAACCACTACATAAGGCATATATGTACTATGCACAAGTGTACTGGACAAAGAATGCTTGTGACCATTCACTATATCTACCGTAGGCTGATGAACTGCATTGCCACAAGGGCATGCCATCCGTGGGGTATATGGAGAGGATAGCTGAAGGGTGTACTGGGTGTACATTAGGTACAGGTGTAATGCACAGTGACGGAATAGGGACATGTATGTTGGGCATATTGTCTGGTTATAGACTGTTCATACTGAATGGTCACATGCTGTTCTTCGGGCATTAACTTCCTAGTGATGTTTAATGCGGCAGGTACAGTTAAGGGTAATATCTGGAAAGTTTTGAAGGATGGCCTGCAGATATTTAATAGATGGAGTCTTGGATGTGTTCACTAAAGACACAGTGGCCTTACATATTAGACTAATCAACCATTGGTTCTATGCGGCTTCCTCACTAATAGAGGACGCCTCGGCTAAGAAGGGTGCTGCAAACCTCTTCCTGGAGAAACGTTCTCCGTGGAATGATGTTAACCCTCCTTCAGTAAAAAAAAGTTGCAGTGTCTTCACAAATTACCTTTGTTTAAATTTAATTAGAGCATAGCAATGGTGCTGCATCTTTATGCTGTCATGTTGGTTATAGCATTTTTAAGACATGGGCACAGTGAACAAGTATCTATTTCTTATCTATTTCTATCACTTTAAAGAGGGCACCCTGTAAAGTGGCTGGGATAGTCAGATGTTCCACAGTGCAATGAATAAAAAACTGTTTCTCATTGACTTTGACAACGAGGTATGCGCCGTCACAGAAGATTAGTGTAGCTTATGTACATTTGGCTTCTCTTTCTTTACTGGATGTGCATATTTATTTATGATCGGGAGTTGTGTGTTAACAATTGCCCACCATATCCAGCCTTTTGTGTGATAAGTTGATGGTATGTTGATCATAAGTTGATCATATAGCCTGTAAAGACAACTTTTTATAGAAGACTGAACTTTTTGACTAGTAATGGTTTGGTTTGAATTGTAATGGTCGAGTATGAGACATAAAGATGCTAAGTTATAGCAGAAGAGCCATGTGTTGTACTTTGTTGTGCATAGTTGAACAAGTTACATTGGTATTGTCTTCTCTGGTAATAACTATATCTAGCTGCATATTCTTTACCTTAGAATTATCCCCAGGTGTCAGACTATAGCCGGAAGATTTTTTGTGAGCAGTACCCCTGCGTGCTGGTAGGTGGCATTGATCGGCTCCGCGTGCGTTGTGAGCATCATCTGTGCCAGAAGTGATGTCTGCGGCACCTATACAGGCACAAACTAGGCACGCTGATGTCAGTTACTTTTCATGACTTTCCACGACAGAAGAGCTGAGCCATGAAGTACACTAACCACTGGTGTGGGTAACTAGGGCTGCGAAAGGGAATAGCCCTATCCCTAGAAATCTGTTCTCAGAGTGTGGCGGATGGGTGGGCTTGTAATAAAGCATTACCACAGTTAAGTAACTTGTTTATCTGATAGAAACTTCTAGCTCAGATTCTTTACCTTAGAATAGATACACCATAGATGACTGTCCAGGCAGTAGTGCTTAGTAAACATGTGCAGAGAAGTTCATGTTGCTGCCTGACAGATATCCAGGACTGGAACTTCGTGTGCTAATACAGTGGTTGCAGCTTTGGCTCTGGTGGAATAAGTGCCCAAGCCTTCAGGGGGTTGCTTTTTTGCTAGTATGTAGCAGATTTTAATGCAGAGTGCAACCCATTTGGAGATGGTCCTTTTCTGCACAGCAAGACCCATTTTAGCTCCGAGATACCCCACAAAGAGTTGATAGTTCACCTCGAAACCCTTTGTGGGGGTCAAGGTAGAAAGAAAAAGGTTGTTTGGGGTCCATATGATAGAGACACTCCTCATCCTTAGAAGGAAGAGAGGGAGTGTAGAAAGTAGGCATGGTGACGGAGTGATCTACATGAAAGGGCATGACCACTGTTGGAAGAAAGGAGGCCCTTGTGAGAAGCACCACTTTTTCAGCATGAAAGGACAAATAGGGCAGCTTGGAAGATAATGCTTGTCGCTCACTGACTCATCTGACAGATGTCATAGCCATGAGGAAGGCTGTTTTGAAACCACAGGGGAAAATTATGAAGCGTCTCAATGGGAACACACTTTAGGAATGTAAGCACTAGATTCAAGTCCCACTGAGGCATGATAAAAGTAGAAGGGGGGAAAAGATGAAGCAAACCTTTCAAGAATCTATTTACAAGAAGAGACTTGAAAAGAGAAGGTTGATCAGGTAATCTTAGAAATGTAGATATAGCAAAAATATAACCTATTGAGTACCCAGAGCAAAGCTCTGCTGGGCAAATGAGAGAATAATCAGAAGCACCTGAGAAAGAGCAGCAGAAAGGGGATCAATATTACGGAGCACCAATCCACAATTTTTTTTCCAACAGCAGGCTTATACCATCTTTATGGAGGAACACCTGGTTGCCAAGATAACATCACAGACTTCAGGAGGGAGGTCAAAGGCTGTCAACTGCCACTGCTCAACCTCCAAACAGGAAGGTGGAGACTAGACAGGTGTCGATGGGGAGCCTTCCACTTTTGCTGCAACAGAAGATCCTCCCAAAGGGGCTGCCTGATTGGAAGATCGGTTGCCTTGCTCAGTAGCTCGAGATATAAACTCTCAGTGCCAAGTCCAGTGCCACACAGATGACTTTGGCCCACTCGTTCTTGATCTTCTTGAGAACTCTGGAGAGGAGTGGTATGGGTGGAAAGGTGTACAGGGGACCTGAGCTCCACTGTAGACGAAAAGCATAGCTGAGCGAAAGCTGCCTTGGAAACACTAGCATGCAAAACTGCTGACATTGCGCGTTCTCGACGGAGGCAAACAGATCTAACCAAGGCTCTCCTCACTGCTGAAAGAGATCTTACGCCACCTGCAAATGGCTGATCCGCTAAGCATCTGCAGCTGAGTTAGTTTGTCCTGGCGTTCAGAGAGCCCGCCAGGTGGTGAGTCACCAGGTAAATTCCCTGACATTCCTCCATGTCCAGAGACGAAGGGCCCTTTGACAGAGGGTCCACGACCCCATCCCGCCCTGTTTCTTTCAATTCCACATGGCAGCGGTTTTGTCCGTGAACACAAGTTGATAGTGAACCCCAGCGAATGCAGGAGGTTCTCCATAGTCTGGAGGTCAGAGATGACAGCCTGAGGCAAGCCCACCTTCAACAGCTGGTCGCCAAGATAGGGGAAGGCTGAAACCTTGATCTCCGCAAATGAGCTGCAGCCACTACCATCACCTTGGTGAACACCCAAGGGGTACTGGTCAGACTAAAAGGGAGCAAGGCAAACTGAAAATGCTTGTGGCCGACCGTGAACTGCAAGTAACATCTGTAGGCAGGCAGGATGGGGATATGAAAATATGCAAGTGCAAGTCCAACACTAACATCCAGTCTCCTGGGTCCAGGGAGGGTAGAACCTGAGCAAAAGTGAGCATTTAGAATTTCTCATTCTTGTAGAAGTAGTTAAGGGCATCAGGTCTAGGATAGGACGAAGGCCTCCATTCTTCTGCGGCACCAGAAAGTAGTTGAAATAGCAACCTACTTCTTGCTCCGGGACCCTCTCTATGGCTCCCTTGGCCAAGAGAGCCACAACTTCCTTGTGAAGAAGAGAAAGATGATCCTCCGTCAGCCTGTCTGGAGATTGTGGCATTGGAGGAGGAGAAGTCAGGAGAGGGGAGAATAGCCCTTTCGGACTTGCTACAAAACCCACCTGTTCTATGGTATGGACTGCAAGTGGGGCAGGTGGTGGTGGATCCTGCCACCAGCTGGGTGCCCGTGATGGTATACGGGCATATTAGGAGGGTTTGGAGGCTGTAGCTGAGGGAGGAGTGGTGAACTGACCCAAACTCTGGCTGCATTATCCATGTGGTCTGTGGATACCACATCCACTGCCATACAGGGGCTGGGAAGCATGCCCGGCACAGTGGCTGGGTCGGAACTGGTGCAGTTGGTAGCCCCTTCCATTGCCATGAAAGGGACGAAAAGCAGACTGGGGTAGTGGATGGCAGATGATGACCCCAAGGACTGGTCCATAGCCCAACTGTCCTTAAACCTCTTCAGTGCCAAGTCCACTTTGTCTTTGAAGAAACGGGAGCCATCAAAGGGCATGTCAATCAAAGAAGACGTGACATCCCCCGAAAAGCTAGTAGTACGTAGCCAGGCATGATGCCTAATGGCCACTGTCGACAAACCCATCTGCCTAGCGAGTCGGTTGTGTCGAGTCCACATTGGATTGTGAACTTTGCTGCATCTTTCCCGTCTGCAAGTCCTTGAGAGAGTACAGTCCGGGCCTCCTCTGGGACCGTAGGCAGCACTTGTGCAACCGTACCCCACAGAGTGTGGAAATAGCCACTCAGGAGTCATGCGGTGTTCACAGACTGCAGTAGCACACTGGCGGAAGAAAACATCTTCTTCCCAAGTGTTTGCAGTCTCTTGGATTCCCTTTAGTGTTGAGTGGTAGAGAACACACCAGGTTTGACATGAGAGGTGGAAACCTGGACCAATCTCCCAGGGTTCGGGTGTTGGGCAATTTGCCCTATTCATAGGAGCCCCTGTGTTGTATTTGGACGAGGTACCTAAAAGGACATCAGTAAGGGCCTCATTAAATGGGTGGAGCGGTTCAGATGAGGAGATGTCTGTCGCACCTCTGTCAAGAGACTAGTCTTGACCACCACTCAGGGTAACTGAAGGTCGAGGGCCTCAGCAGCCCTTAGCACTACCATTGACTCCCTCCTCCGTAGCCACAGTTGGAGAGAAAGCATACCAGCATCTGGGGAAGAGTCCAGGCCAATGGAGCACCCCACACCAGTCCATATCCGACATCGGCCGGTGACAGGCACCACAGGGCTTGAAGCTGGCCTTCTTGGATGACATCCTGCCACACCAGGAGGAAAGCCTCAACATCTTTGACAAACCATTGAAAAAGGCACATTAAAAAAGACTGAAAAAGTAGCTCTTCCTGGATCTGCGCTGGTTGGCATGGAAAGAAAAGAACTGATGTCAGTGTGCCTGGGTGAGTTCTGTATAGGAGCCACAGACATCACTTCTTGAGCAGACAACAGCAACGGTGCACGCAGATCCAATCAATGCCACCTACCAGCGCTCATGGGTACTGCTCACAAAAAATCTTCCATATCCAGTCTGACACCTGGGGATAATTCTAAGGTAAGGAATCTGTAGCTAGAAGTCTATATCAGATCGAGACACTCTGGGAGGCAGTATTCAACAGTACTTTGAGGAGAATGATGGTTCGGGCTCGTCCCCTCAGGTGGAGTGGGACGCTTTTAAGGTTGTGCTACAATGCAGGTGTATCACTGTATCAGTGGGAGTGAGACGCACTATATTGGCTGACGTTTTGTCCTTCGAAGATGCATTGCGGGGAGTTGAACTGCATAGACCAGGCCACCTTGATGTACAAACGGAATTGTTGGAAGCTAAAGACAAAGTTGCAGAGCAAATAGAGAGGCTGAAATGTTGTGATTATAGAGCCTACGTCACCAGGGCACTTGCAGAGTTGAACCACACTGGCTCGTTCTTAGCCTGGCTTGTGAACCCTGCGAACCAGGGCACAGTTATTGTCAAGATCGAAATTGATTGAGGACCAAGAATTTACCTATAAGCAGATAGTAATCGGGAATTATATACCTATTACTCCAACCTATATAGGACCTCATCTGACCAATCTGAGGCTGACATTGATGTTTTTCTGGCACCTTTACCTTTCTCAACATCATCACCTCTGGAGGCGGAGGGGCTGGGATGGGAGATTGCTATACCTGAGGTTAGAGTAGCTATAAAAGCCATGGCCTGGGGCAAATTGCCGGAAACTGATGGACTCCAACTAGAGCTCAGCGCTATGTGGAAGAGCTAGCTCCCAAACTCATGGATCTATAGAACCCAGCTATAGAAAGGGCCAAATTCCATCATCCAGTTCCGGGGCCCTAATAGTACCCCTGTTAAAACCAGGGAAACCAGCCCACAACAGAAGGGCCTATCGACTACTTCCAATGCTAAACATTGATTATAAGATTCTTAGTCAGAGTTTTGCCATTAGACTCCTTCCCTACATGCCCAATCTCATAATCCTGATCAGACGGCTCAGCAATAATATGGCACTTAATATACTAAGACTCCTCACACTTTTGGAAGCTGACACATATGATAGAACGGAGGCGGCGGCGATCTTCACTGTAGATATAGAAAAGGCCTCTGATGGCCTGAAATGGGCCTTTCTCTACGCTGTCATGCAATTCTTCCATCTAGGAGATGATTTTGTGACCTGGACCAGGCTGTTATATGCAGACCCCACTGCCAGAGTCTGAATACTATCAGGTGGGGAAAGGGATTCAACAGGGGTGCCATTTGTAGCCCCTGCTATTCGCCCTGGCAACGGAGCCCCTGGCTGCTATGCCCGATTCGGGAACGCCTATTGGGGCATAGACCCATCATATTGATCTGTACACCGATGACCTCCTGATTTTTTACATGGTACAGCGGCAGCCAGCCCTGACGGGTGCCTGTGGTTAATTAGCAGTATTCCCAGCTGTTCCCCATGTTAGTTGGCAGCGATCATCTAGAGGGCCTGATGGGGTTGCAATGGAAGCCTAGCTCTTTACATTATTTGGGAGTACAGATTTTTCATGACCCCACTGATTTACTTGAGGGGAATGTTGGAAAGGCGATCTGGGATCTCAAAAAGTGCATTGACTTCTGGAAGACACTTCCTCTATCGCTTGTGGACCAAATTGCACTATTAAAAATGGTAGCACTCCTGCGGCTGCTGTATTATTTTGTGGTACTTCAGGTGTGGAGTTCACAAACTCTTTTCAAGGAGCTTGATACACTTATCACAGCCTTTATTTGTGGATCGGGCCACAGACGAGTGGCTATGACCACCTTGCAGAGGCGGATGGGAGACGGAGGACTAGCTGGCGTTCATCTGTAAAAAATGAGAAATCACACACTATTAGAAGGTTCCGACTGGGCCCCGGGTGGGAGTCAGGTGAAGAGAACTAGGCATTGGGTGGGTTATGAAGGTGCGATGGTGCTCCAAGAAGCTAGATGTGTCTGTGAATCAATGGATATGGTCAGGGCCTGGGAGGGGCTAGTGGACTGTGTAACACACCTAAAATCTTCAACACCAGGAACACTGGCGGGGTCCCCTAGAGGTTGTTTGTTACTTGAATGGTTAGCTCCCTTACCAAAACGCCTATTACAACAGATAAGCCTATAGGATGTCTCTGGCTATAATAGTACTTTAGCTTCGGGAGACAATGCTAATTTGGGACGATTGTTTTCTGGGCGGGTTTTTTCAAAATGGCATATGTGTTGCAGTGATGATGTAGTATTTCAGGTACCATGAGACCTATATAGTTTATTTTAGTGTCAAAACATAGGTTTTTGGACTCAAGTAGTCTATAGAGACAGAAAAACACTACTCAGACCAACCTTTCTGCCATTTTCCAAACTGGCGGACATAATAGAGGAAGAAGGGACATATATAGAAATAAAACAAATAATAAGGTTTATTTAATCCTCTTATGTATATACCAGTGTTTACAACAATGTTTATGATATGAATGTGAAAAAAATATTTTTTTTGACACAGAAATAAATCCTGTTTTAGACACATTTTCATAGCTCACTTTATTTATTTGTTTCTGCAGTCGCTAGCGATACATTTGCAGAATGTTGAACATTTGAGAAGAGCATATCGACAGGGACATCCTTCTGTAGAACAGGTTTTGCAAGTACATGTACTTGTAAGTTCTGTGCGTAAAGGCTTTAGACATTTCATAGGTTTTAGCACCCCATCAATATCTTCCCAAGCAAATTCACACAGATCTTTCTCTACATATGCATGATCGACAACGTCGGTGGAAGGTCACTTAATGGGGCTGATCTCTTGAACTCACTGTACCAAAGATTGTCAAATGTGTGACAGTCAGAACTTGTTTTCCACACATGCACAAAGTATTTTTCTACATCTTTAAAGTCACATCCTTCTTCAGTCTCAGCAATTCCTTTTAGAAACTTCACAGGTTTAGCAGTTAAAGCTCCAAGCTTTGGTCCAGATTTGGTCATAGTGTCATCACCCATAAGAATATGTCCCTTGATAAAAACACAGCATCTTTGGGTCAAATTTATTGTACAGAATATGAAGCAGGGTTAAGGCTCTCATTATGAGAGTGGTGGTCTTAAGACCGCCACACACGTGACGGTCGGACCGCTGCCAAAGCGGTAGTCTGACCTCCACAATACGCCCATGGTGAAAGCACCACGGTTGGATCTACAGCACTGCCACTTTTAGACCATCTGACGGCCTGGTGGTACCAACGGTCTTAATCACCAGGACAGCGCTGCTAGTAGCGCTGCTCTGGGGATTAAGACTCCTGTGTCCGCCAGTTTTTGCATGGTGGTTCCACCGCAATTCAAAGGCTGGTGGAGACGGGGTACCGAGGACCCCATGGGGGCCCCTGCACTAACCATGCAATTGGCATGGGAATTCCAGTGTCCCCATGGACAGCCTTTTCAAGCTTTTCACTGCTTTTCACAGGCAGTGAAAAGTGCAACGGCTGCTGACGTACCACAACTTTGCCGCCAGCTCCATTATGAGCCGGTGTCAGTGTTGGGTTGAGTTTCCTGCTGGCCTAGCGGGAAACTTGTAAAAGGTCAGCGGGCGGAAAACCAGAGTGACAGTTTTCCGACCCAAAGAGTTTGGTGGGCGATCTCCGGTGCCCACCAAACTCATAATGAGGCCCTTAGTGTCTTTTCTCACCTGTTCCATAACTTATCCATAACTTTTACAATCCTTGACTTATGAACTTTGCAACACACCTAAGTAGCCCAATAATAACATCTGTCTTAATTGGAACCATTTCGAACAGCCCACTCAACACTTGGTGCAACATGAAGGGCAGCTTCCTCCAATTTGCTGTTAAGTTCTTGAACAATATGGCCCAGACCTTTTGAATACATCTCTGCAGGCACCAACTCCTCATTGACATTCATTTCCATTGCAATAATTGGAAATTCAGTGTTCACTGACGCATCAGCAGCGTTGTGGCGAATTAACATCTCCAAGTTCATCTTGTTCGATATTGATGACCTGAATTTATCAAGTTGCAGAGGTCAGTTGTTATACTTGTAGACATTTGTCTGATTCTCTCACATTCTTTGACAGATAGTTCAAGATAACTGTAAAAGACAATGTGCAGTTCTTGCACGGTGCCCACAGACTTTGATAGCTGTAGAACAGTCTGAACGACCTTTGCGAAGTTTTACATTGATGAAGTCTTGACCATTTGCAATTGTGACATATAATCCACAAGAACAGCAGTTTTCAATGAGGACACCTTTTCAAATTGAAATTCTTCAGGTGAATTTTTTTTTGGAGCTCTTGTATGAGTTTATGCTTCATTGGTTTGTTTGCAGCATCTCTATCACATATTGCATTTGTTGGAAGATCATGCAACAAAATGTCCTTGATAAATTCAACCCTTTACATTCATCTCTATATGTCGCGCCGCTGCGCGCGGCATGAGCCGAACATTCGGCTCGGGCCGCAGCACGTGGTAATAAGACGCGCCGCGCCCCCAGCCTGCTCTGTACCTTATGAGGTCGCAAAGTGGGCATGGGGCCTCGTTCTTTTTTAGCGCACTGCGTGTCTAGGCAGGTCTGACCCCCCACTCACCTGTTCTTTTCTTTTCTTTTCTTTTATTTTCTGGACATCTGGTTGTGCCTTCTTTTATGTTTTTCCCCCTTTCCCATATTGCCCTTCTCTTCCCAGCATTCCTTGTTCCCTACTCTCTATGGTTCCTAGTCCATTCTGTTCTATGTGCTTTTCCCTATCTAAGATGGTGTCCTTTTACTTCCTGTTGGTCGTTTCCTGCTTGTTTGTATCTAAGGGCTGTGATTCTTTCTCTCCTTGCGCTGCAACACTATCTGTTTGGATGGTGTCTTCGCTCCTGCTTCCTTGTATTCCTGTGCTGGTTCTCGTCGGTTCCAGTGTATTTTCCTGTATTTTGTTCCTGCTGTTACCTATTCTTTTTGTTCCTGTTGCAGGATGCATTCTTTTTGGAGGTTTTTCCCCCTTTTTCCCTCTGGCACTACTTCTGAGGGACATGGCCTGCTCTTGGCGTACCATTGCCTGCAGCACCGTGGCTACCAGAAAGAGTCGCCCCTACTTGGGCCAAGGCCAAACATTCAAGAACAGGATCCACGCCACTCGCTCTGCGGCCTCCAGGGTAAAGCAGCACGTAAGTCGTGATAGATTGCAGCACCCAATACTCCCGACGTCGTCTAACATAATGGATGATACAGTGGCGGCTGCTGCAGATCCTGACCAATCTCTTCTGGCAACCATTCAGCAACAGGCTCAGGAACTTCAACAATTACGCAATGAGAATGCTGCTTTACGACAAGCTTTGGCCTTTCGCAGTGTGGATGTTCTGGCCATCTCCACCTCTACTCCTCGTTTCTCCAGTGGACCAACTAAGCTGCGAGAGTTCCTTGATGCATTGACTGTGTTTTTCGCCTTCCGACCTACCCAATTCTCCCACGACAAGACAAAGGTGGGATATCTTATCAGTGTGTTATTCGGTCCTGCCTTGGCCTGGGCAACCCCGATGGTATCCTCCAATGACCCAGTATTATCGGACTATCCCGCTTTCGTGAATCAGTTTAAACAGATGTTCAGTCGTCCAGAATTGGAGGCCTCTGCGGAAGAAGCCTTATGTGACATCCAACAAGCCTCACAGGATGTCCTCCAATATTTTACCCGCTTTCGACAGCTAGCGGCTGAGACCACTTGGGTGGAACGAACTCTGGTGATTTTATTTTGTAGAGGACTGAAAGAAAAGATCAAAGATGAGTTAGTACACTCCACCCGAGTTGAAGATCTTCGTGGTCTGATGGATCAGGCTCTTTCCATTGAATACCGTCTCCAAGAACTACGTATAGAGAAGAGAAAGAGTAGAGGATCTTCTCAGCCAAGCACTTTACGTGTCTTTATGCATCGTCCCGAGGAACCTCGTCCTCCCGCCAGAGACACCGAAGGCGAACCTATGCAAGTGGATACCACTCGAGGCCCACTTTCTGTTAGCGAGCGGGAAGACAGACATAGGAAAGGATTGTGCCTGTATTGTGGTGCTGCCGGCCACATGCTTCGTACTTGCCCCGTTCGTCCTCAAAGGCCATCGGGAAACACCACTTCCCATCCTCTGTAAGAAGGGAGGGGACGTGATCATCGGCTATACCTTCCATCAGTTCATTTAAGGACAATGCCACAACTTTGTTTATGTTACCTGTGATGCTACATTTACCGGACGGCCGTCAAGAGAGAACAATGGCTTTACTTGACTGTGGTGCCAGTGGCATATATATGGATAAAACCTGGGCCACGACTCAACAAATACCAACACGACCCAAAGAAGCCCCAGAACAAGTTCACCCAGTGGATGGGTCCTCTACGCCGGGACCACAGCCAAACTCCAAAATCGCCTGCAACGCATTCAAAACGCCTCGGCCCGCCTCATCCTAGACGTACCCCGCAGCAGCCACATCTCCACACACCTGAGACACCTGCATTGGCTCCCAGTCAGCAAAAGGATCACCTTCCGACTTCTCACCCATGCACACAAAGCCCTCCACGACAATGGACCGGAATACCTCAACAGACGCCTCAGCTTCTACGTCCCCACCCGCCACCTGCCCTCCTCTGGCCTCGCACTTGCTGCTGTCCCTCGCATCCGCCGCTCCACAGCGGGTGGGAGATCTTTCTCCTTCCTGGCGGCCAAGACCTGGAACTCCCTCCCCACCAGCCTCAGGACCACCCAGGACCACTCCGCTTTCCGGAGACTCCTAAAGACCTGGCTGTTCGAGCAGCGTTAACCCCCCCTTTTTTCCCCTACCGCCTTGAGACCCGCACGGGTGAGTAGCGCGCTTTATAAATGTTAATGATTTGATTTGATGATTTGAATATCCTCTGGTCCAGTTGATACCACCACCACGACACTGAGTTTACAATTCGGAAACCACCAAGAACACATCTCATTTGACTTAATATCATCCCCCAATCATACTATCATTTTGGGAATTCCGTGGTTCATAAGACATAACCCTTATGTAAATTGGGAAACCCAGACTATTTCCTTGTCCTCACAGTTTTGTCATGAGAACTGCTTTGCTTCAGACACTTATTGGTCACCCAAGAGGTTGATGCCTACTGAAGTTATTACCGGATGTTCCATCAATACAGTTCAAGGTTTCCCCGATCACTATCTAGAATTTCAAGATGTGTTCCAAAAACCAACCAGACCTGTGTTACCCCCACATCAAGATTACGATTGTGCTAATCCCTTGGAACCCAGAGCTATCGTTCCCTTTGGGAGGATGTATTCACTCACGGAACCTGAAAGGGAAGTTCTAAAGGAATATCTGCAAGAAAACTTACATAGCGGTCTTATTGTACCATCGTCCTCTCCGGCAGGGGCTCCCCTCTTTTTTGTCCCCAAGAAGATGAAGGATCTTCGTCCCTGCCTGGATTTTCGAGGTCTAAATAAAATAACCATAAAAGACCGTTATCCTTTGCCCCTCATCAAGGATATACTAGAGGCAGTCAGAGGGGCTCAACGATTTACCAAACTGGATCTTCGTGGAGCCTACCACCTTTTGAGTATTAAAGAAGGAGACGAGTGGAAGACTGCTTTCCGGACCCCATTTGGTCATTATGAGTACAGAGTTATGCCTTTTGGTCTCACTAATGCCCCCTCCATTTTCCAAAGATTTATGGACTCTGTGTTCTCTGATCTCTTGAACCATACGGTCGTCATCTACTTAGACGATATCCTTATTTATTCTAGACGTCCTGAACTTCATTCCTCTCACGTGAAACAAGTCCTCCAAAGACTCCGGGAACATCAACTGTCCTGTGAACCGGAAAAGTGTGAGTTTGACAAGACCAAAGTCAAATATTTGGGATATCACCTTAGTCCCACTGGAATAGCAATGGACCAGAAAAAGGTACAAGCCATCCTAGACTGGCCTTCTCCTTCCTCTATTAAGGAAACGCAATGTTTTCTAGGATTGGCTAATTTTTATTGGCAGTTCATTTTAGACTTTGCAGAACAAAGCAGCCACATAACTCAAACATTAAAAGAGGGAAATTTAAAGAAAGGCTTTGTCTGGACAAGGGCGGCTAAAAGAGCTTTTCAGAGTCTAAAAAAGGCCTTCACTCAAGCACCGATATTGAGACACCCAGATACTAACAAACAATTTATTGTTGTTACTGATGCTTCCGAAAGAGCCATCGGAGCTGCCTTACTCAAACAACAAGAAGATGACGGTCTTGAACATCCTGTGTTCTATTTGTCCCATGTACTCTCTGCGTCAGAACAACATTACTCAGTACTTGAAAGGGAGTTGTTAGCTCTGAGAATAGCCTGCCTAGAGTGGAGACAGTTTCTTATGGGTTCCAAAGAGCCCTTCAAGGTGAGAACAGACCATCGTAATCTACAATGTTTACGTCATTTTTCGTGCCAAAACAGTTGTCAGGCTCGTTGGGCCTTTTTCTTCAGTCAGTATGACTTTTATGTCACCTATATTCCTGGATCCCAAAACATTCTGGCTGATGCTCTGTCTCGCCGTTATCCAGATTGTACTTCTACCCCATCACAGTATCTACTTGAGCCCAGTAAAATCATCGGAGTAGCTCAGTCTTTCCTGGATGAGGTACAACTGGAATATTCCAACCTGACTGATCAAGAATTAAGGAAACTGAACATATGTAAAATGCAAGGATATTATTATTATAAGAACTTGTTGTTTCTCCCTACTAATGGAGTAAGAGAAAAAGCACTACAAGTGTGCCATGATTCGCCGGCCGCTGGTCATAGAGGCATTAAGGCCACACAAGAACTACTCTCGCAATCTTTCTTGTGGCCTACCTGGAAATCAGATGTCGAAAGATACATGCAGGCTTGTCCCATATGTGCTCAAGTAAAGATCCCCGTGCCAGACCTGCAGGATTACTACAACCATTACCTGTTCCACCGGCTCCCTGGCACACCATTTCTACTGATTTTATGTGTTCATTACCTCCATCAGCAGGAAACCGGGTCTTCATGGTCACCATAGATTCCTTTACTAAGATGGCTCACTTCACTGCCCTGAATAAACTACCTACTTCCCAAGAACTAAGTCAGATATTTATCCATCATATTTTCCGTCTCCATGGACTTCCACACAGCATTGTATCTGACAGGGGACCTCAGTACATCTCCCGGTTTTGGAAACATTTTTGTAGGACACTGAATATCAACATAGCACTATCATCGGGTTTCCATCCTCAAACCAATGGACAGACTGAGCGTCTCAACCAAGGATTGGAGCAGTACCTTCGCTGCTTTTGTAATTCTACCCAGAGCAACTGGAACACTTACCTTCCTATCGCTGAATTCTCTTACAATAACACTGTCCATAGTGCCTCCAAGGTCACTCCTTTTTTCTGTTCTTATGGCTATCATCCTACCTCTTTTCCTACTACTCCTCAGTCTGCCTCTTCTCTTCCTGCTGTTACTTCATTCTCCAGATGACTTTTACAGATCCATAAATTGATTCGAGCTAACTTGTTGAACACCAAGCGATACATGAAGAGAATAGCAGACAAGAAGCGTAGGGATGCTCCAGAATATCACCCTCAGGATAAAGTCTGGCTTTCGTCAAATTTTTTACCTTTACGCCTTTCTCAGAATAAGTTCACACCTTGTTACTATGGTCCTTTCCGTATCCTTCAGCTGATTAATCCTGTCACTGTCCGTCTTCACCTGTCTCGTACCCGGAGGATTCACCCGGTCTTTCATGTTTCTCAGCTCAAATCCTGTGTCCCTGATCCTTACTCTCGTCAGTTTCCCTGTCCTCCTCCTGTGTTAGTGGATGATGTACCTGAATATGAGGTACAAGAGATTTGTGACTCTTGTATCTTTCACAAACGTCTTGAGTATTTGATTCATTGGAAGGGTTACCTTCTCAGTGAATGCTCTTGGGAAGATGCATCTTCTGTTCACGCACCTCTTCTGATTCGCCGTTTTCACCGCTTGTTTTTGCACGAACCTGGGCCTTCGGGGGAGGGGACCTACTGTCGTGCCGCTGAGTGCGGCATGGGCCGAACATTCGGCTCGGGTCGCAGCACGTAGTCATAAGACGCACTGCGACCCCAGCCTGCTCTGTGACTTACGAGGCCCCAAATTGGGCATGGGGCCTCGTTCTTTTTTAGCGCACCGCGTGTCTAGGCAGGTCTGACCCCCCACTCACCTGTTCTTTTCTTTTCTTCTTTTTTCTGGACATCTGGTTGTGCCTTCTTTTATGTTTTTCCCTCTTTCCCATATTGCCCTTCTCTTCCCAGCATTCCTTGTTCCCTACTCTCTATGGTTCCTAGTCCATTCTGTTCTATGTGCTTTTCCCTATCTAAGATGGTGTCCCTTTACTTCCTGTTGGTCGTTTCCTGTTTGTTTGTATTTAAGGGCTGTGATTCTTTCTCTCCTTGCGCTGCAACACTATCTGTTTGGATGGTGTCTTCGCTCCTGCTTCCTTGTATTCCTGTGCTGGTGTCATCGGTTCCAGTGTATTTTCCTGTATTTTGTTCCTGCTGTTACCTATTCTTTTTGTTCCTGTTGCAGGATCCTATCTTTTTTGAGTTTTTTTCCCCTTTCAGGGTTTTTTTTCCCTCTGGCACTACTTCTGAGGGACTCGGCCTGCTCTTGGCGTACCATTGCCTGCAGCACCGTGGCTACCAGAAAGAGTCGCCCCTACTTGGGCCAAGGCCGAACATTCAAGAACAGGATCCACGCCACTCGCTCTGCGGCCCCCAGGGTAAAGCACCACGTAAGTCGTGACACTATATGCTTGTGAAAGCTGTTTTTTTTGTAACCTGTTTTGTAGGGGCTGGTTGGATGAAACTCTTGCTATGGCAAATAAAGCATGGAAGTTTAGCTTTAGTGATTATGTCAAACAGTTTTTTCTCTTTCAGTATAAATTTATCCTGCTTCAGTTCTGCATAAAGTTTTGATCCGTGTTCCAGGACATCTAGTAGACATGTCTTTATATCGTTATCCACATATTGTTTAGTCATGAAGCTGTGTAGTCGGGCAGGCTCAGTTATTTAAAAGGTTGCTGCTGCATGAAATGAAGAAGGTTGTGAACTTTTTTAATGAAACGTTCCCCTCTCTTTCCCATATGTTCATGGTGAGTAACAGTTTCATGATGATCCATTAATTTTGAATTGGTGATCTCTCTGAAAACATTGCAAATAGAAATGACTTCATGGTAAACTAGCTGCTATTGAGCAACATATTCATGTTTATGTGTCTGACCAGCAATTCCTTTGGAGCTTTTCTGTGATCTCTGGATCGTCTGTTCCATTTTGATATCTCGAGCAACAGCATCGAAATTTCCCCTACTGTCTTTTACTACAAAATATCTTATTGTTTTTCCACCTCTAGCTTATTCACTTTTTCCACGTACCAGTACCCATATCTCACCTAGTTTATGCAACTGAATTCGTGAAACACAGTAATCAGTGACTCCACAGTCTTCACGTTCAGCTCCCAATCAACATTTCCTCAGTACTTGCAAAGTTCAGATTTTTCTTCTCATCTTTGAACTTGGCGAACTTGGTTTTCGGGTTTCTGATTTTGAACTGAGCGTATTGAACATTGCCTGGCTTTGCATTATGTCTTTTGACATGAATAAAGTGTACCCTGTACCTTGTTCACTTCTGATCTACGATTTGCAAAACCTCATTTGTCATTCTTGTTCCAGAAAGCATTCCTACGCAGTGTTTCTGTAGCCGCAGATATGATGAGCATACCTTGTAACAAAACTAACATTATGAGTTCCGCTCAATATTGACTGGACAGTTTTGCTTCCAAAGATTCCAAAGATTTCAGCCTCAATAAGTGCATCATCTATATCCACATCCACTGAGATAACCTCCTGCCACACCGCAAAGCAACTTCTGTCATGTGGAAAATGACCATCATTGGATGAAGCTCATCAAACTCTACTGGATTGCCCATAAAAATGTCAGCGTTAAAACTGAAAACACCTTCAGCACTGAAAATTGGCAGGATAGGCTGGTCTTCAAGCTGAGCACACACATTTTGTAAATTATTTAGAGCTGTGTATACTTTTGCATAGTTTGTGACTGGAGATGGTATTACTGGTAAAAACACAACCTTCTTCAGTTGGGATGGTATTCTGGGAGATCAGAGCATGAATTCCAGCCCACAGAGGAACTGGCCTTTCTTCATCCTTCAGTCCACAAGGAATAAGCAATATGATAAATTCAGTTAACTCAGCTTTGCGGACCACAGCATCAGGTAGAAAATCCATGACCTCAGACACTTTGAAACTTTCTGGTGGACTAGGACATGTTGATGGCTTGTAGTGGTTTTGCACACGTTGGTAAGGCAGTTGGGTTCTAGGTTTGCAGCTCCATTTGTTTATGCCTACAGCTGACACAGATTGTTTTCCAGCAGCTACTTCATTGGTACACTCTTGAAAAAGCACCATGGCAGTATCATCCGTGCTGGATGTTTCAGACAAAGAAGAGCTGTCTTCAAAATCAAAATGATCAAGAGCAGCAATTGTAAATCCTTTCCTGGTAAAGTGACTTGGAAGTGGCGTGCTGTCGGGAGTCACAAGAGTTTACAGCATGAGCTACTAATAAGTTCCTGCTCTCTACTATGTGATTATAAATTGTTAATACACCTATCCTATTCATTGAAGTGATTATCTCTCTACTTTTGCACTTGTCATAGATTGTGTGGGCATTCATCATGTCTAGTGGAGTTTTCTTTTTGCTGCGATGTAATTCATAAACATGATTTTGAAAAGACAGTACATTTGCACAGCATAAGCCTGTCGGTTCATAGGATTGTATTGTCTTCCACTTCTTTGCTTATATCTTCAATGCCATCATCAATATTGCTGGCTTAAGTTCCAAGCTCAATAACTTTAGTTTGTAATAGTTTTGCTTTGCTGATATTAAACAATGATATAAAATTTTTTAAGGTAACATCAGGCATTCTTGTTGACTCCCAGGATTTGCAGAGTTCTAGGGCATCACTAACTTTGTCATTAAGTCCAAAATCGAATCCTTTCAGGACATTTCTTAAAATGCTTCTTGCTGGTTTTACTACATCCTGTGATCTTATTTTGGCAGCAAGAACAGGAATCAGATCAGCTCAGAAAACCGTAAGTAGCTCATTCCTTTTGTTAGACTGACATAAACAAATTCTGTCATTGTACATTCTCACCAGAAAAAACTTAATTTCATTGTTATTGATCAAAACAGTTTCATCAATGTTGACCATTACTTCTCTGCTCTCATTGCGTGTGAACCCGTAGCCAGCACTCGAGTGGCTTTAAAACTTAATTTGCATTTTTAAAGAGTGCAAACTTAACTGAGGGCTGACGGTTACATTGCTGTTGGGAGCTCATTATACATTCATATTTTCGAATGTATGCACACATGCAGTTCGTGTGGGCATACAAATCGGCTGCAAATACATTCACCTCGCTGTTTAGATCAGCTACTTGGCAAAAAACTTCATCTTGGAATAAACTAGCTGCAGATGGCATGTTTGCCCTCTGAGACTCACATACTCTGTCTGCACTTTGTTCTTTTGTCAAACCCTTTGGCCCTTTTTCTTGCTAAACCACAGATAAAACACTGAAGATCCTCTTCTTTCTTATCAGTTGTTGGAGATGGATGAGGGGTAGCTATCAATCTTCTAAGTGGATATGGTTGTTCGTTGCTTTCTCAGAAGACTCCGATTTTTGTTGTGATTCACTGGTTTCTGCAATTTTTTTACATATTTTTTCCAGGCTTTTTTGCACTGTATACGACTTGTATTAAATATTTGATCCTCTTCACCTATAAGTTTCAATTTTTGTGAACTTCGTCTTGCCGTATTTCTGTAGCATCTCAAACTCTCTTCTGTTCAGATGCAGTTGATGTTAGCTTTTCTTTCTGATTAGTTTGGCATATGACACATTTTTCTGACTTGAAGTAGTCCTTAGATTTTGTAGTTATCTTCACACTGTCAGAAGGCAAAGATCCTCTGCCACCACCTGCTTCGCTCATGTTCACAAATTTGAATCAATGGAATACCTGGAACAAAAACAATATTAAAAGAAATTACCAATATGATGGCTAAAACACATTATTATGGA
This sequence comes from Pleurodeles waltl, assembly GCF_031143425.1. Taxonomy (NCBI): domain Eukaryota; kingdom Metazoa; phylum Chordata; class Amphibia; order Caudata; family Salamandridae; genus Pleurodeles; species Pleurodeles waltl. The sequence continues at coordinate 742,281,633 of NC_090445.1, read as the reverse complement.
GGCACCATTTTGGAAAATGGCAGAAGGGTTGCTCTGAAGAGTTATTTTCTGTCTCTCTATAAGACTGCTTGACCCCCAAAACTTATGTTTTGACACCAAAGCGCAGTATATAGGTCTCACGGTTCCTGAAATATTACATCATCACGGCAACACAGCCACCATTTTTTTAAATGTGGTCCAGAAAAATTTGCCCTGGATTAGCAATGGCTACCTAAACAAAAGTACTTCTCTAATGATACAAAAAGACAAATCAAAAGTGAAAATCTCTGGACAACATTTCTTTACGGAGGTATATCAAGGGTCCAGGGCTATTGGTACCATTGTACTGATGTATGACGCAGCTTGATCTCTCAGCTGTTTTTTGCCTGCCCCCATTTCTAAAAAATAATATATTATTAAATATTGTTTTGCATTACGATGGTTTGAATGAGAAGAAAATGAGAAATAACTGCAAAGTTAACAGGTAACCCAAAATATATATTTTTCTGGATACCCAATAAGCTTTAAAATGACACTGTGTGTGTTCACCCACGTAAGGTCAAATCGATGTTTGCCTTTGTCTACCAGAAGTGCTTACCTTTGCAAGAGATTTCGGAAACCTTGTGGTAATTATATCTGAGTTTATTTTCAGTAATCTCTTTGTTACTTTTTCATTGATATCTACATTTTCTTGTCCAGAAATGACCAGGATGTGGGTACAGTAATGTCCAGATACTGCCCCTAATTTGTTTTAGGCTAGGCCTTCTTCATGTTGAGACCACAGATTATCTTTAGTGTGTCTTTAGTGAAGGGGTACAAGTTCATATTACATTCAGTATAGTAATTTATCCCATTGTTTCTTTCCAGGTCATTGCAGGATTTCCTTTCTTGGCACACTCACTTACGTTAGGCATGTCAGGGCAGGCTCTCGTTAGCAGGGCTTTTCCCATTATGTGAGTGGAGTGGATGATGGTCATCTCTTGTCATGTAGCCAGTCTAAGCTAATCAGTCATATCCTGTGTGAACTACACATATGATACGGTCTCCTTGAAGTATGTACATAATGCACAACACCTATGTGTAAAATGTGCAGGTGTTGTGCTTACAGGGCTTCAAAACAGGCTAGGTGCTGCAAGCAGTATGTGCAATCAGTACCCTGTGTTTACTATGCAGGTATATTGCTGAAAGGACATGCCTACATGTAAGCAGATTTGAATACATTTTCATCCCACAACTTACTAGCAAATAGCAGTGCATGTCATGATTCAAGCAAAGAAAAGATACAGAATGTGATAGTAGTACTGAGAATTCACATCATTTGTAACAATGAAAATATGCCACGCAATAAGTCAGCCAGGACCTGCTATCCCTCATCCACCCCACCGACCCCCTAGTTTGTGCCCAATGTCAGAGCTATATGAGTGTCAATAATAACTCTTCCAATATTGAGGACTCTATCCCTTTTCCATAGTGATGGATATCGCAATTATCAATATCTTGGTGGTCCGGGTCTATCCCTGTATCTGACAGAGAATAGAGAATAAGGGGAGTGTCACTGATGTCTCTCAGCCAGGGGAGTTAGTATGGAAGACCTCTTGTGTGTGGTGAGGCATGGCGCTGTTCCTGCAAAGCTTCGAGAAGGACCCACCCAGGCCAGGGCCATCTAGCCTCCCTCCATAAAAGCGTGCCTTCAAAGCCCTCCCATTCCTCTAACTCACTTCTCCAGATGGAAAAGTTCTGCCCCCTGGTGTCCTTCTAATTCCATGCGATCTCCCACTTTGCCATTATTAAGCCCAGGTCCTGAAATTTACTGGTCACTCTAAATTTAGATATATGAGGAAACCAATGCAGTAAACAATGAGCCAGTGCGAAGTAGGGGGCTAAACCTTCACGTGCCACCTCAAGTCGAAGCCAGTTTTCCAGATAGCGCACCATGTTGATTACTTCAATGTTGTCTGGCAGGTCCACCACATTTCTGTGCTCCCTGTTTTCTGCGTCCTCTACCCTGTTCTCCAAGGTCTTTAACCAGGATTCAATGGAAGCCAGTTTCAGGGCCACTGCAGGGACCGTCACCGAGAGCTCTCTCTTATTCCCCGTGACCCTGTCTCTCATTCCCCGTGACCCTCTCCACCAGTCATCTATGATCATCGAGTGGAAGGCCCAGATAGGTGCTCAGTCTTTGTTTCCAGAGCCTGTCGCGACATTGCGATGGCTTTCAGTATGTCCTGGAGTGTGGGAGCTGGGATGGCATGCCCGGCATTGTAAGGCATAGTGTCCTCAGAGTGAGCAGTGTCAACACTAGGGTGTAGATGTTCCCCCAGGTCTGTATCACATTTCCTTGCACTTTTAACCATTTTGTTGCTCTTTAATAGGTGCTTAGATGTCAGGGGTTCGACCACTACTGTTGTGGGGAAAACAAAGCCAGGAGGTCCACACTAAATATGGGGAGATCTAGCCGATTCAAATTCCAAGGATGTTCCCCCAGGTAGAGCACAGATCTAGGGGCACCCCGGAGAAGTACCATGCAATGTCAGTAGATGCAGTCAGCTGGTTGGCAGGATCAACACCCCCGTTCGACATGAGCTCCTCTCCAGGCCACACCTGCAAGCTATTCTTTATGGGTCCCAATGTGGCTGCGGCAGTGGAAACTCTTATTTCCAAAAGTGAGGTCTATCACTCAGCATTCATGCATTCACTGTCAGCTGGCTCCTCTATTCATGAAGATCATGGGCATCTCCTCCTACGCTTTGCCCCCCCCCCCATCAGCAGCTCCACCAGCAATCAGCAGTGTCTCAAGGGGTCTTCCTCAAGCCATTTCCAGATGTAGTGGCAATCCGTGCCTACTGCCAAAAGTCCTAGATGCGTATCTCCCAACCGCCTCCTCACCTTTTTTGGTATGGGCCACATTCAGAGAAGGCCCCCACTGCACATCAGATGTCATCCATGCCTCAAGGGGGCCAACCCAGGGCCACCCTTGCACTCTCAGTCACTGCGGTGTCCAGTCAGATGAAGAGAATTAACTGCAGGGAGCCGGACCCAAAGGCTTTAAGGCCACACTCAACCGCCAGCCCCCGGACCACCAGTCAGCGTCGGGCCACCGTTACAGGTAAGGCTGGCCAGAGGGTAGTTGATTCTCCCTGTCGCCCCAAGGGAGGCCTCACAGCACGTACCACCTCCCCACTTTCTCCACCTGTAGGTTTCTTCAGCGAGGGACCTGTCTCAATATTAATCAAGCCGCTCCCCGGGATGGTCCTAGTCTCATCAGGGTCTCTCGCTGGTGCTCCCTGGTCTGCCATGGACGCAGCTCTCTCGTCTGGCCTAGGTCGAAGCCAGCATGACGTGGTGGTTGCCATCTTGGGCATCCATGCGGTGCAGGGCCGGGCCGCTGCGGACAGGAGTCTTGTCGCCAACCGCAGCTTTTTATGGTGAGCTCTATCCATTATTGGGGATAAGAGTGGCCTCCTCCCGCCGTTAATAGGGCATAATAGTAGCCAGGATGTAGTGGGATGGGACCCAGTGCCCCAGAGCTCACGGGCCGTCCGACTAACGCCATCACCTGCTATTCGCCTCTACCCCCCAAAGGACATATCTACATGGCCTACTCTACCTAAATGTACTGTGCACAGTACTGAGTCACCTGCTATTGTTTATGAACTGTAAATACAGGGCATTACCGTGAATCATGCGTACTGTGGACAGGGGCACAATACATCCTATGTCGTGAATACAAAGTACTGTCATAGTTTATATCAAGTATATTTTATGCACATGTATACTGTGCGCAGTTTTATGTAGGCTACAGCTACAGGAATGAACTGTAAAATTACATGCTATCCCTTGTTTTAGTATGTACATATGTATTTCTGACAGTGCATGGCCTCTGGCCTGCATTGCACATATGTAAATAGCGCACAGAGCCAAGTCACAAGCCATTCTTTGTACATACTAAACACAGGGAATAGCTACTCCTTGTGTGTGCCCTCCCTGTGCTAACATCATAATGTGTCATGTGTATAGAGGGCATTGCCATAGTCTTCAGTCTGTGCACTTTACAATGTACTGTATATGTTAAGCACATCTAGTATGTACACAGTACATGGGTGCAGGTAGTGGCTTGTATGCAGATATACAAGAAGCACCAACTGTCATTAAAGGTCACTGAAAACAATAATCAGTCTGAACTTAGAAAAAATAACTGCTGCTTCGTTTACATTTGCGACAGCAGTCCCTCTGTTATGGATTAATTATGTCCCTAAGGGGTTCTGCAATGCATGGTGTGCACAGATGTTCCTTAATCAATGTATCCTGAGGGGAAGCAAGGAAGCAGATGGTTTGTCGTTTTTAACTAATGCCAGAAATTGATCAGATGTTACAGGGGTAAAAGATGTCAGGTATAACTCAGGGATCTGACTCGCTCCTCATTCTCCAGCTTCTATGCACAGAATGCATCTCCCCTGGTTTCTCGCATAAATTGTATACGTCTTTGCGGTGTTACAGGATGATGATGACTTACAAAGATGCTGTAAATTGGGAATATTATTCATTATGCATCTCAGATTTTGCCTTTGCTCTATCATTTTCCATAACTCCATTTGTGGGAATATGCCATTTAAACTGTAGAAGACTGGGACCACTTTCTGTTACCTTCAGTAGAACTGAAGTAAGAAGCACTAATAAATGTATTATAGTGCCCCTTACTTTAGTAACTGATACACTCGCAATATAGAGAGAGTGAACCTCGGCTTAAAAACTTTGATAGCTGGGGATACGAACCACGGGGGAACTTTAAAGAGATATGTAAAAGTAGAAACTCTGCAAAACGCAATTATACGTATCTTCCGAAGATGGCAAATGGTGATCTCTTAACAATGGACCCCAGAAACAGAACAACTATTTCTAAGAATCCTTACGTAGGAAATAACATTCAGGGTATGAGTGCATGGTCTCAGACAAACCAAGCAGACTTTCAGAGAGTGAATGCGGTCAATGGGAATAATGTCGTTATTCCACCACCAGCTAGAAACTTTAGTATTTTGCTTTCTCTCAGTGTAGATATTAAAGCTATTGAGAGGCAACCTCAGTAAATTTCGCAATTTTACGATCTTCAGTCACATAAAGCCTTGCAGGGTATAACACAATGGCTAAATCGTCCACAGTCAACTAAAGTCTTGCAGGTCATAGCACATTGTCTTGGCCTCCAGCCAAAGAAGGAGTACTTCAACTCTCACAAATACCATTTTTCTCTCCATGACTTCTTGACTGAAGTCTGGAAAAATACAAATTCTTCATATGTAGAGAAATACTTCTTTTTTGTTTGCCAGTCTTAATCACTTCCCACTGGCCCCCAACTTGCAGTTCCACAAGGAGAGGGCAACAACCCCCTTTATCAAATGTGATGCTTTGTATAGTTAGGCTGTCTGCTTTTTCTATCCTTATCGACAGTCTACTCTTTTTCAGGTTCATCCTTTTGCAACCAGCTTAAAGTCTCTTCATTCTTTCAGAGCTATCCAACTATTAACTTTTAGATCATCAGCCTTCCTATTTTCATGTTTCCCAGCACGCCCTCTGGTTACCCATTTAGTTTTTATTGTGTTAGACTAGAACTCCACTGCTTTTATGTCTGTCTCCTATTGCTTGGTTACTAAACGTAACATTTTACCTCTTCTCTACTCGGCAGAGGAGAAACTGCAGTTCTGATCCTCCTAGAACTCTCAGCAGCCTTCGATACGGTCTCCCACCACATACTCCTCACAAGGCTGCACAACATAGGCATCCAAGGTGCCGCTCTCAAATGGATCACCTCTTTCCTCACTGGAAGAATGCAAAAAGACTGTCTTCCCACCTCCCCCCTCCACCTCTGAACCCAAGGAATTCTCACTCGGCCCCACCTTCTTCAACACTTACATGACATCTTTGGTCAGCATCGTCAAAAGCCACAGACTCAACATCATATCCTACGCTGACGACACACATCTCATCCTCTCCCTCTTCGAAGAAACCACCAACACCAATACTATCTTCCACAACTGCATGACAGACATCGCCAACTGGATGAAGGACAACTGCTTTAAACTCAAAATGGACAAGACAGAAGTACTGCTCTTCAAAAACAAAAGCTCCCCCTGGCACGCATCCTGGTGGCCCTCAGAACACGGACCTACTCCCAGTTACCATGCAATGAACCTATGGCATCATTCTGGACAACAAGCTAACCATGGCCACTCAGGTCAACTCGGTCTCCTCCTCCTGCTTCTTTATCTCTGCATACTTTGTAAGAAATTCAAATGGCTACCCAAAGCTCAAGACGCACCATCATCCAGGCCCTCATCTCCAGCCAATTGGAATAAGGCAACGCTCTCTAAACAGGGATCGCCGCTCACCTCATCCAACGGCATCAGACCATACAAAACGCTGCAGCCACACTCGTCCTTTGTTTCCCTAGACTAACCCATATCACTTCCTACCTCAGGGAAATCCACTGGCTCCCTGTATAGAAAATATGGAAGTTCAAGCTCCTGAACCACACATACACTGCCCTACACAACTGTAGCCCCACCTAATTGAACTAACTACTGAACTTCCAGTTACCCACACCCCCTGCATTCGATGTAGCAGATGCTGAGGACATTCCTTCTCCTAACTAGTAACAGAGGTATGGAACAAGCTACCATTTCATCTCCGGACCTGGCCATCACTTCCAGAGTTTTGAAAGTTCCTGAAGATCTGGCTATTCAGCTAATCAACTGGAGCCTGCCAGCTCCTGGATACCCTCATGGAGGACAAGAAGCACTCTACATATCTACTGATTAATTGATTTTCTGCTATATGTCACTGACTCAGCCTCAACTAGAACCTGGAACATGAAACGTCTTTAATTCTAGCTGGTGCATCCATTTTCTTACAGATTGTATTGATTGAAGCTGTAAGTTCTTTGTCCTTTTTCACACCCTTTCCATTGTCTTTTCTGTGTTGGTTATCACACCTCCATCTTTATCCTGAGAGTGGGGAGTTCAAGGGGAAAAATACATCTTCAAAGAAGTAGATATTTTTCCCTGTGGCTCTCTCTATTTTCTAAGAGGTCTTCCTTTGTATTTTTATTTTATTTTTATACAGACATAATTGTCCATCTGGCAGACCTTCAGAGAGCCATTGAGTTGACTATCACTACGAGTATTAAGAGTGGTTCTCTTACTAGATGAATTGACTCATCAATACATTCACCTTGACGTTTGTATTGACAAAGAGGAAAAACTAACTGCTTGCATTCTGGTTTAGCCTGTTTTGTCTGCTGCAGTACCAATATATTTGTACTTGATACTTGCATAAACATTGGTTACTAATAGGTATATTCCATCTGGGCTTTGTAAGTATTGATTTGGATTCATGTACAACTGTTTGTTAGAGGATTATTGCACTAAACAAAGGTGGGTTGAGTGTTGTGAAAATCCTGTGCAAGTATAGGGAATTTATAGTGTACAATTGTTTTCATTTATATCATCTGTTTTCTTGGCACTGGGGTTTTTCATTTGAATAATTTAACTGAAAACCAAAATCTATTTCAAATTTCACAAGGTCCCAAAAACGTAATTGGAGTTTATTATATTGAAAGAGTGTCTCATGTGTATTCATTCTTCTTATCCTGAAACCCCAGTTGGATTTTACTGCTCAACAGGATGGCAATCTAGACGCAGTTTCACATCTTTCTTTTGAAGATCAGAAAGATGTCTATTTTATTTTACACCTTTAAACAATTTTTATTGCAGTGTTGTATGGAACTAATTGTAATGAATCTTTTCAAATACTGTTCATAGTAGTTTATTCCTGTTAGACTTGACATCCTTGGCGTGGCTTCCCCTGTCTTTTTGCCTTTGCTTCTTATGTTTTTAACAGTGTGCTGGACTGTTGTTGCTGGTTTTAGTACTCTGGGCACTTTACCACTGCTGACCAGTGCTAAAGTGCAAGTGCTTTCTGTGTAAACGGTATGTATCATAGGCTTTTCCAGGATTGGCATATTTGATTTACTAGTACGTCCCTAGTAAAGTGCACTGGGATGCCCAGGGCCTGTAAATCAAATGCTACCAGTGGACCTGCAGCACTGATTGTGCCACCCTCATGAGTAGCCCTGTAAACATCGTTCAGACCTGCCACTACAGTGTCTGTGTGTGCAGTTTTAAACTGCCAGTTCGACCTGGCAAGTGTACCCACTTGCCAGGCCCAAACCTTCCCTTTTGGTACACATAAGGCATCCCTTAGGGCAGGCCTTAGGTAGCCCTATGGGTGGGTGCAGTGTATGTTAAAGGTAGGACATTCACTGATGTGTTTTACATGTTCTGTCAGTGAAATACTGCCAAATTCGGTTTTCACTGTTGCAATTCCTGTCTATCTCATAGGTTAACATGGGGGCTGCCTTTAAATATCTTTTAAGCAGTTTCCCATTTGGAGCAGATAGAGATTTGGAGTTTGGGGTCTCTGAAGTCCCAATTTAAAAATACATCTCTTGGTAAAGTTGTTTTTTAGATTCTCAGTTTGAAAATGACACTTTTAGAAAGTGGGCATTTTCTTGGTTAATCATTCTGTGCCTCTGCCTGCTTGTGAAATCCACGTCTGGGTCAGACTACCAGTTGGCTTGTTTGTGAATTCCACCTAGACAGTCACACAAAGGGAGCTGGGGTGTAGTCTGCATATCCTGATGAGTCTCCTGGGCTAGAGTGGGGAGGGAGGAGCTGACACTTACACCTGAAAGGGCTGTGCTTGTCCTCACACAATGCAGTCTCCAACCCCCTGATGTGTGTCTGGGGCCAGGCCTGGGCAAGGCAGGATCTTGTCAACAACAGACCATTCTTTGAAGTTTGCTTACTTCAAAGGCAAAACTAGTTATAAGTAGTGGACCCAAAAGCCCAGACTTTTAGATTACTTCTGGATCAAGAGGAACCTCTGCCAAGGTGAAGAGATGAAGAGCTGGAGGAGGAATACTTCCCCTTTGCCTGTGAGTGTGCGGTTGCTGGGATTGCCTGCAGTTGCTGCTTCTGCCTTTGAGAGGACAACGACTGGACTGTGCTGTGTTTTCCTGCTTGTGAAGTGTCTTCAAAGGCTTGGACTGAGCTTTCCCCCTGTTCTGAAGTCTCAGGGCCATCAAAGACTTCCTTTGCCAGCACCTGAACTCTCTTGTTGAGACTCTTACCCTCCCAAGTGGTGCCTAATCCAGGCACTGGGCCCTTGAAAAAAGAAGCTGGTGGAACCAAGACTGAAATTCACGCACAGGAGCCGTAAGGGAGAAAAATTGACACAGCACCTGTTTTGCAGCTGAAAAATCAATACACCACCAGCATCCCGGCTGGGAAATCAACGCAACACCCATCTACAGCTGCCAAAATCGACGCATCACCCACACAGCATGGCTCTTCACCACCGTGCGCCGGAATTCCACACGCATCGAGGTTGCCCGTCAGGAAATAAACACATCACTCTTCTGCAGGAGAGAAAAACAATGCATTGCCTACCCGACAGGAGAAGAAACGACATACGGCCTCTCTTGCGAGTAAATAATCGTCACATCGCTGTTTTCTCAACGCACTCTCTCGTCTGTGCGACTTCATTTTAGACGCAAATCAGATACTTTGTGTAAAAGCAACCCATCTGTTGATTTCTATGGATTAAGTCTCTTTTCACTTTAAAAATTCATAACTTTGCTTGGGGTCTAGTGGGATAGGATACTGTACCCTGCCCGTGCTATGTCTTTGTTTTTTTTTTTTACGTTTTACATTTTTTCTAGGACTCTGGACTGAGTTTCGAATCCTAAGATGGCTGCCACCACTTTGTGGCACCCCTTCCTGGCATACGGTAGAATAGCATAAAGTGGAGTGTTGTGGAGTCGCATACAGTGGAATAGAGTACAGTTGAATGGCGTACAGTAGAGTGGCATATAGTGGAATAGTGTAAAGTGGAGTAGCATAAAGTGGAGAGTTGTACAGTGGCGTTGCATATAGTGTAAAACCGTAGAATGGAGTCTGATACAGTGGAGAGGTGTAAACTGAAGTGGCTTAGAGTGGAATAGCGTATAATGGAGTCATACATTGTATGTGAAATTTAACAACAATGTATATGTTTGTGTGCAGAGTAACACAAAACAAAGAATAGTGCTGTCTTGCTTTTCTCCAGATTTTCCACTCGACACAGGGCCACACGTGGTGGCCCGGTGTTCCTTTGTAAATTTCACTTACGTATTGCACTGCCCATGCCACGCCAGGAGTGATGCAAGGATACCACAATTGAACAATGCATCTAGGCTTTAGTTATATTTTTATATTGTGATAACTTTGCAGTATACCATGTGTACATGACGATGACAAGCCAGTATATACTTGAGTAATGACTGTTTTTGCTGTGCTCAGTGTTAGACCCTTACATATAGGTAAGTAGCAGGTCCATAGCAACAGAGAAGGGTGATGGACTGAGTGCTGAAACTTTTCAAACATTCACCCCCAGTCACAGATCTGGGTTAAATCCATTGTTCCTTTGCTAACCATGTCAACACAGTTTAGATCATCCATTTGCAAATAAGGCTTGACCCTGCTCTCCATGGGGACAGTCCAGCCCGAACTGCCAGGCCAGCTCCTCCCTGGACCTGAATCAAGTATCCTGGGACTGGTTTCAGGATATCACCCCTCATCAGCCAGGTTAGCTTGAATCCAGTGGCACAGTGAGCAAGGGACCCACGTCTGGGCATATGCTGGCCAATGAGGGTGACTTTAGCAACACAAGAGGATGATGGATGGAGTGCTGAAAAATTTCAAACACTTAAATCCAGTTACAGATCTGGGTTAAATCCATCATTCTTGTGGTCAACATGCCTCCCCAGTTTGGAATCAGCCATATGCTAATCATTCTTGACCCTGCTCCCCAGGGGAACAGCCCACCCAGAACTGCCAGGCCAGGTCCTTCCAGTACCAGAAACAAGCATCCTCGGACTGGTTTTGGGGTATCACCCCTCATCAGGCAAACTAGCTTGAATCCAGTGCCACAGTGAGCAAGGGACCCACGTCTGGGCATACCCTGGCTACTTAGGGTGACTTTAGCAACACAAACCTATGATGGACAGAGTGCTGAAAAATGTTAAACACTCACCCCCAGTCACAGATCTGGGTTAAACCCATTGTTCTTTTGCTCAGCATGCCTCCCCAGTTTGGAATCAGCCATGTGCAAATCAATCTTGACCCTGCTCCCCATGAGAACAGTCAAGCATGAACTGCCAGGCCAAGTCCTCCTTGGAGCAGAAACAAGCATCCTGGAGCAAGTTTTAGGGTATTACCCCTCATCAGCCAGGCTAGCTTTAATCCAGTGGCACAGTGAGCAAGGAACCCATGTCTAGGCATACCCTGGCCACTTAGGGCGACTTTAGCTACAAAAAAAGGATAATGGATGGAGTGCTGAAGCTTTTCAAACACTCACCCCAGTTACAGATCTGGGTTAAATCCATTGTTCTTTTGCTCACTGTGCCACCCAGTTTAGAATCGACCATATGCAAATCAGTGCCTACCCCATAATGTATAATCCTGCTAAATTTCATTTAAATCCATTCAGCAGTTTTCACACTATGTCAAATAGAATAGTCTATGGAAAATGCATTGGTGGAAAAATGCGTTTTGGGACCTTCATTTATCTTTGTACCCACTTAACATTTCACCACAAAAATGTACATCACTTTGAAATCTAGAAAATGCTATAGGACTTGTAAGTTTTGTGGTGAGTCAGATGGGTAGAAAGTTATTATGGGGGTAATATCCAAGGAATCCCTATCTTTGGGAATACTAACTATAACCACAGAGTGGCAATCAGATTTTATCTAATTTCTTTCTATCAGTTGTATTTGTTCTGCATTTGTTTATTGGTTTACATAATCATGTGACCATAAATGTCTTTTAGTTGTTCATGTAGTAATTCAGAAACTTTACATATGCAGTCTAGTTTATTTTTGGGGGCGTCTTTGCTACTTTTAGTAGGATTGTGCTACATATGATGCCCAACATGAATGAAAGCCAATAATGCTGTTATAAAAAATAGGATTATTAGTTTTTCCTAATTGCCAGTTATCATATCCTCCATATAGTAGTTTGTGTAGCTCACTTCTAGGTCACTTTTAAATTTTGTTGCACAGGACTACATAAGGAAAAAGTTTTTTTGTGTGGCTTGTTAAGCACATTTTTATTTTGTGAGCCAGAAAGCATGCACAGAAAATGTATGTAGATTAAGATGTATTCTACTTGTTATGTATTTTGTTTATAGTTTTCCTTTAGCCCATGACTATAAATGGATTTTTCTTGTGTATATGTAGTAAATCTGAAACTTTACATATGCAGTTTTAGTTTATTCTTTGGGCCGCCTTGCTACATTACTAGGATTGTAATACATATGAAGGCCAAAGTTAAGGAAAAGCAATCAGTGTTATTGTTATAAAAATAGAGATTGTTATGTTTTTCCCAGTGGCCATTTATCATGCCCTCCAAATTGTAGTCAGGGTGGCTCACTGCTAGGGCACGTTTTCATTTTCACAGATATGCATAAGAAAGATGGTTTTTGTTCGGCTTCTTGTGCCAGTTTTATTTTGTGAGCCAGACAGTATTCACCGAAGGGTTATGTAGATCAAGAAATACTCTGTTTGTTATGTATTTGTTCATAGGTTGATATTAGCATGCTACCATAAATGAGTCTTTCAGTTGTTCATGTAATAAACCTGAAACTTTACATATGCATCTAACAAGTATTTGTCCGTCTATCAAGGATTTGTTGATGAAAGATAAGCATGCAGAATTGTTTCTCTGTTTAAAAGATCTTTTCGCTAGAACTATAAGGTAAACCACACAGTTTGTGCAAGAAGGGGGTGTATTTAGAGGGGAGATGCGGTGCACCAAGGAAAGTTTTAACAGTGTATAAAAACTGACTTAACTATCTACAACGGTGCACTCCAATGGGGAATACACCCTAACCCCAAATGCTGACTGTAAAAACAGTCAAACTATCTATGTACATAATGTGGCACCCGTTGGCCTAGAGTAAACTCCCTAAAGTGAGGATTCTTAATTTATTACACTAATAAGCCCCTTCACATATACCAGAGCAACCACTCACTTGAATCAGTAATTACTTAATAAACACGTCATAAACATACCATAAATCTTAACTACCTGTTATTTCAAATATCTAATTAAATGTTCAGTCTTTGGTACTATTACAAGTCCAATTACATCATTCCATAGATTTCCAAAATTAATTTGATTCAAACACAAATGTTCCTGTGATCCTAATCATCACTTCGAGTAGAAATCCAAAGTAAAACAAACTGTCCAAATATCTTGCGACGACCTCTCAGCCAACACGTGTTTCGTCACTTGATTTCCTCAGGGCTGGAATATAGTCGCTCCTCTTAATAAGTTTTTCTGGAACCCAAGAGTCAGCATAAGAACAAAACATTTACTAAATTTAATAACCATGAGTTAATTAGCGAGTGCATAAGACACTATTGCCAACATGAAAACCAATACCCAAAAAGAGATTTTGTGAATAGTTTAGTGTCAAGGTCCAAATCCATCCAAAATCATTCAGGTGTTAATTCATACAAACACCCAAATAGTGATTTGCCTTATCATGCACTTACAGTCACAGTGTTAAAAAGTAGTGAGAAACAATGTGGTGTACAGACACTATATGGTTACATGTTGCTTAAGGGACCATAAAAAGGAAAATTAAAATTCGAGTTAAACCATAGTCTATTTGTTGTCACGTTATGCACAGACAGATGAGTAACCCATGAAAGTTCAAAATCACCCAGGAAGTTAAAAAGCAATCGAAAACTACCTTAAAACAATCCAAAAATATAATCTATGTAATGTTCCAAATAGTTAACTCCTCCATTATCAGAATTAGTCTGCGAGTTGTCTTTCCATTCGGCCAATACGTAATGCCCAAAAGAAAATCCTGAGGAAAGGATGAACGTAAAACTTCTTTACTTTCCCTTCGTTGTCAGACACATAATAACGCATTTAATCAATAGAAAGTATTAGTAATTTCCGCCTGCCCATTCAGTTGCTAAAAGTCCTCCCTAGATCACATCCATAAATAGTCTTCTGTTTTCTTTATCAAACCCTCGTAAGTCCAATAACTACGCAACTAGACATACCTTCCCGTTCTCCTCCGACAAAATGGAAAGGGGAACGTGGCCCACCAACAGACCGCCCCTGTAATAGGCTGGCCGGGTGTCTTTTTACAACAGCAAAAAACGCTGGTTAAATGTAAGTGATAACTCGTATACTGTGACCACTTCCATACGTAACCTACTAATATCTTTATTATGCCCCCATAATTCCAATGTCTAATCAAATAGACATACCTTCTCGGTTTCCTCCGACAAAGTGACATGGGAAAACGTGGCCCGCCGGCAAACCGCCCCCGTAATTGACTCGCTGCGTGTCTTTTTCCAATAGTAAAAAACGCTGGTTAAACATGGATAACAGCCCGTGTGCTGTTACCAATTACGCACGTAAACGCCGTGTACGGCGTGTCCGTAAATCACTAAAGAAATCAGCCTTCACCAAAATAAAGAAAGGACACTCGCCTTGTGATATCATAAACATTAACAAAGGACTACAGCTGTATATGCACACTGCTCCAACCAGATCACGGTGGACAGTTAGACGATCCAAGGAATATGTAACCAGGAATAAACCTTCTTAATTCATATCACCCTAAAATTATTTATTTTAAAAAGAACCCTTAAAAGAAAATGTCCAATCTAGATCGATGTATATATTGATATGACCATTCAAACTGACTAAAAATGACTACTACAAAATTAATTACTCTTGATACAAACTGCCCACTTATTAATATTGTGACAACAAACAGTCGTTTGTGAAATTAATATAAAGAGAAGTGTGTACAAGGAAAGGTAGAGAGAAAGATGTTATAAACTCATCTCTAGAATCACCACACATATAGTCCAGCACAATGTATTAAGGTTGTACATTGTTGAAATTTCATTTCAAACCGTCCACTTGTTTGACAGGATGATTAACAATTAGTGGTTAATTTTTAAACACATCTTACATAGCCATCATCACATGTATCGTATCCTAAATACTTTACTTCAAGCTATAATATCAAATTTGACAATGCTACTCCTACAAATTATGACGTAAACTCAAGTCGGGTAGTGTGTTTAGTCTCCCAGAAAATATTCCAATTCCCTATCTGAGTTCAAACCATCTTCTACTGCCCTTAACCGCATAATCCACATTGCTTCTCTTCTATGTAACGTTAATTCCCTATTACCACCTTTCTGATCTTTTAATACCTGTTCACAGCCAAAGAAAGTAAAACTTACTCTTTTATTTTGAAATTCACAGTTGTTCATATGTGCTACCACTGGATATCTGATGTCATGCTGAGCCAGAGCCCTAGCATGTTCTCTAATTCTTACTTTTAAGGGTCGGATTGTACTGCCGACATAATATCTCTTACACTTACAGACCAAAACATAGACCACAAAGGAGGTATTACAGTTCGTGTTTGACCTAATGGGAAATGTTTCACCCAATACATTTGAAAATTCTTTCCGCCCATGACAGGCCCATTTGCACAGTCCACAAGCTCCATATTTGTAAAATCCCACTCTCTGTGTTTGCAACCAATTGGCCTTGGGGACAGTTCTAGGGAAGCTTGGACTGAGATTCTCTCTCAATGACCTCCCCCTTCGAAAGGTGAAGATAGGCTTGCTAGTTAAGAATTCAGTATTTGTTTCATCTCGTAGTAGAATATGCCAATGTTTGGTAGTATATTTCTTTAAAATCCTTGTGCTATCTGTAAAGTCTGTGACTAATCTCACTTTCTCCTCCTTATGCATCCGTGCATCTTTATTTCTTGATGTCAGCGTTATGTGTCGCGGAACATGTCTAATTCTATTCTGTGCCTTAATAATAATATTGTCACTGTAACCTCTACTTCTAAAGCGGATGCCCATTTCTTCTATACATTTTTCAAATTCCCTGAAAACAGAAGACTATTTATGGATGTGATCTAGGGAGGACTTTTAGGAACTGAATGGGCAGGCGGAAATTACTAATACTTTCTATTGATTAAATGCGTTATTATGTGTCTGACAACGAAGGGAAAGTAAAGAAGTTTTACGTTCATCCTTTCCTCACAGGATTTTCTTTTGGGCATTACGTATTGGCCGAATGGAAAGACAACTCGCAGACTAATTCTGATAATGGAGGAGTTAACTATTTGGAATATTACATAGATTATATTCTTGGATTGTTTTAAGGTAGTTTTCGATTGCTTTTTAACTTCCTGGGTGATTTTGAACTTTCATGGGTTACTCATCTGTCTTTGCATAACATGACAACAAATAGACTATGGTTTAACTTGAATTTTAATTTTCCTTTTTATGGTCCCTTAAGCAACATGTAACCATATAGTGTCTGTACACCACATTGTTTCTCACTTCTTTTTAACACCGTGACTGTTAGTGCATGATAAGGCAAATCACTATTTGGGTGTTTGTATGAATTAAAACCTGAATGATTTTGGATGGATTTGGACCTTGACACTAAACTATTCACAAAATCTCTTTTTGGGTATTGGTTTTCACGTTGGCACTAGTGCCTTATGCACTCGCTAATTAACTCATGGTTATTAAATTTAGTAAATGTTTTGTTCTTATGATGACTCTTGGGTTCCAGAAAAACTTATTAAGAGGAGGGACTATATTCCAGCCCTGAGGAAGTCAAGTGACGAAACACGTGTTGGCTGAGAGGTCGTCGCAAGATATTTGGACAGTTCGTTTTACTTTGGATTTCTACTCGAAGTGATGATTAGGATCACAGGAACATTTGTGTTTGAATCAAATGAACTTTGGAAATCTATGGACTGATGTGATTGGACTTGTGAAAGTACCAAAGACTGAACATTAAATTAGATATTTGAAATAACAGGGAGTTAAGATTTATGATATGTTTATGACGTGTTTATTAAGTAATTACTGATTCAAGTGAGTGGTTGCTCTGGTATATGTGAAGGGGCTTATTAGTGTAATAAATTAAAGAATCCTCACTTTAGGGAGTTTACTCTGGGCCAACGGGTGCCACATTATGTATATAAGGTAAATCACTACTAAAAGACAATGGTTTCACTCAGAGTGTCGATGGGCCACATCCAATCTCACTTAAGCCATTAAATCTCATAACTGTGTAGCAATCAGATAATCTAGGCTTATTCACAAGAACATTTGAGCAAAAACAAATGAGCTGGGATAAAGGCAACTGCCAGGATCTTTAAGAGGCTATCCAGAACAGACATAACAGGACGTTCTGGCAAATCATAGGCAGTGGCTTTATAGGTGCTACAGCTTAAACTGGTCACTTTGTGCTATCATACACTTGGATTAAGCATTTTTCAAAGTCATCCTCTGATAAAGACTCTTCCCCTATATATTCAGCAGATATTAACCCAAATGCTATGGTCCAAGCAATCCATTAAGATGACCTGTTATTCTTCTCTCTGGCTGACTCAAGAAAGACTATAGAATCTCTCCATTCAGAGAAGGCCCCAGGACCTGATGCGTTCCCGGGAGACCTTTATCCATCTGAAATTGATATTTAGGGCCCCTATATTAATTGTTTATCAAATTACATATGAATTACCTGGGCCAGAGCCCATTTCCTCCCAATCTATCAGAAAGGTGAAAGGAATGGTCTAAGGAAATACAGATCCATTAGTCTTCTTGACAACCTCCAAAAATGTTCTGCTCTAAGTTGCTTGATGAATTGGAGGACTGGATGGATGACTCTAGCATACTTTCGAACATAAGAGGGAGTAGGAGGAAGACACAGGCAGGGCTTAACCTTCTAAAGAGCTATATAGAAAAAACAAACAGAAGCCTAGCCATTTCCTAAAAGTTAACCCTCCAATCAACCTTGGAAACCTTTGGCTTCTTATAGACAACCCTCACCCACCAGGGTTACCCTTGGTGGCATGCTTCATCATTGAGTCCATCCTGTTCCGCTATGGAACGGGGTGTGCTCTCACCTACTAATTACCTGGGAGCCCTTCTCAAATTTTCCACTATTTTGGCAAAGGATAGGAGTGGGGGGTCAAACATAGGTGCAAATAGTTTTAAAAATACCTGCCCTTTAGGGAAAAAATTGTTTTATTTCTTGCCCTAGTGGAGGTATGGTTAAAAAGGGGGTGAGTAGAAAGGAGTGGTATTTAATATACCTGTCTTTCTAATATATCTGGTCAACATGTCTCAAGCCTATCCCTAGGCTTTTCATCAGGACCAACGGTGACTCCCTGGTGCCACTCCTAAGAGAAGAAATATGCTAATACACACCTCTTTACATGCTAGTAGTAAGGCATACTGCACCTATTCATTGAACAGTCAGACTCCAGTAAGGAAACTTGTAGGTTTGAAAGTGGGAGTGACGCTTTGGAGTAAGTGTGACTACAAGCTCACCCCTCCACCGGAGGATAAATGATACATTAACCTCAAACTTAAAATACAATTACCAAAGCACAACAATGAATAGGTGCACATTTTAAACATTATTGTTAGGCTCCATCAATACACCTATGCTCAAGTTAAATGGGACGAAGTAGGAGAAATTACAGATCCAAAAATGATTCATAGAGGAGTCTGACAAGGTTGTGTTTTGACTCCTATTTTATTTTCATTATATATCAATGGGGTTATTGCATATTTCAATAGCAGTAATATTGATGCCCCGAAGTTGAGTGGTCAAAAGGTTCTGGCACTTCGCTTTGCGGATGGTACTTTACTTATGTCAAGGACTCCTTCTGGCATATAGTGCCTTCTGAATACACTTGAAGAATGTTGTAGTGATAAAGGGATTTAAATTAATATACATAAAATAAGAGTATGTGACTTACAGACCATACAAAATTTGATAGAGTAATATCCACTTTGGAGATGCCCATCTCAAAGTAGTTATAACCTTTGAATATCTAGGCTTAAGGGTTACTAACTCTCTTACATGGCCCCAACTGATAATAAAAAGCTCCCTTACAATTCACTATAGAGTTGCTGCCATCCTAAAAAAATGCATAGATCTTCACAGCCTAAAGCTGTTTCCCTGGCTTTACAAGTGTATAGGGCCAAGGTGCAGTCAACCACACTGTATGTGACTGAATTATGGGGTACTGCCAATGTAGGCACTTTGGTGGCAAAGGAGATTAGCTTCCTTAAATCATTACTCAGTCTCCCTTTTAGTTCGCCCAATCTCCCCCATCATTTTTTTAACTGGTCTCAAAGGCATTAATCATCTAGCCGTCCTTAAGCTCCTCTTGTACTGGATCAGGCTCTGGTCCTATCACAAATTGCACTCTTACAGTTCAGAATTACTTGAAGTCGGTAGTCTGGCCATCAACACTAAAATCAAGGGTTCTCCCTTGTAAAGGTGTGGTTCACTAAACTTGAACTACAGTCTCTTCATACTAAACCGTCCTTTATCACTCAACCCACGAAGGCAATTTTAGTTAATACATACTGGGACGATGTTGGGACCCTGTGGCATCATCCTACTACCATTGGGTCACTCTCTGATCTATTGTTAAGCTGTAAGCCATTAGCAACATTTGAAGTGTTTCAAGGTGTTATTTTCCCACCCCTGGTGAAATCTCTTTTAATGAAATATAGAATAGAGATACCACCTCTAAATGCCTTTAGTGTTAGATGGACAACTGTAACTCGTGGTTCCCCTTTCTGCAAATATTGTTAGAACAAAACTGAGAACATTCAGCCCTTTTTACTTTTTGCCGTATATTGTTAATGAAGGCGTAAATGTCTGAAAGGATGCACTTGTCAGAACCTCTAATTAGGAGCCATTTCCCAAATGGAAGCAGGGGGCGGCTCGCAAGGGATTTCATGGAAGCTTGAGTGACCCAATCGCAAGATGCTGCCACCGGGCACTTAACAAGACACCATAATGCTGCTGAATTTGAGCGAAGTTCTGATGCATCAAATAGGTCGCCAACCCTTTTGCAGTTTGCCTGCTGCCACGCCAAGTAGTTGGAACCCTGATATATGGGGGAAAGTCTGGATCATTCATGATTGGGGTGAGGGGGGAGTAGCGAGTGGAGAGCTTCTTACATAGCTGTATTTTGTGCCAAACCCCCATTGTGGCTCTTAAAATAGGGGAGATATAAACTCGTAGTTGCCAATGGCGTTTAGGGACCCATGGTATCTTCCATTTGTGTATGCCCGCGATAGTTTGATCTATGAAGCACCAATATTTTTCCATGAGGGGTCAGTTCCACTTCACTAAGTATCGCAGTTGGGCTGCCCGATAATAGTGAGTAAGATGGGGCATCCCGCAACCCCCCCCCCCCCCCCCCCCCCATCTCCAGTGGCAGGTAGGTCTGCTTCTTGGCCATATGGGCTTTTTTCCCTTTCTAAATGTACTCTTCTATGTGGCTTTGTAATTTAATCAAAACTTGGGGAGGCGGAGCCCGGGGTAATGTCTGCATGACATATAAAATTTTGGCCAGCAGGCTCATCTTTACAGCTGCAGTGTGGCCTAGCTAGGAGAGAGCATAAGCCTTCCAAGTGTTTAGATCACGTGTTCTCGACAGCAAGGCACCCTAGTTAGAGAGTGCAGTCTGAACTGTAGTGGAATGGCTGCGGAGTCCCAAGTACCCCACTCCCCCTATGGCCCAGACAAAAGGAAAGTGTTGTTGTAGGATAACCTGATTTTCTGCTGGAACTGTCAGGTTTAAGATCTGGGACTTTTTTAGATTTTCCCTAAACTCAGAGGCCCTACCCGAAGGTCTCCAGTTCTTCCATCAGCGGAGGCAAGGATCGGAAGGGATGCGTCAGGGTCACCATGACGTCATCTGCATATAGGTTTAATTTATGTTCTTTTCCCTCCATGGGGATGCCTGTTATTAGGGGATTTCGTCTAATTCACTCTGCCATGGGATCCATGTATAATGCAAATATTAGTGGGGACAGTGGGCATCCTTGCTGAGTGCCCCTAGTCACCTGAAAAGGGGAGGACTTTAGTCCATTAACCCTATCCACTGCTTTAGGCCCATTGTAACTGCACTATATCCAATCAATGAACAGCCCACCTAGGCCCACCTTCCATAGCACTGCAAATGAATAAAGCCAATGCTCCCAGTCGAACGCCTTTTTGGCATCTATGGATAACATCAGTGCTGGTATTCGAGATTGCTAAGTCTTATCTAGCAGATGGCATATGCATTTTGTGTTGTTGCTGCAATTACGTCCAGGAATTAATCTGGCCTGATTCGGTTCTACAATGCCTTGCATAGACAGGGCCAGTCGATTCGCCAGGATCGAGGTGAATATCTTGGCATCCACATTGATTAACGAAATTAGTCTATATGAGGAGCAGTGCAACTGATCCTTACCCGGCTTGGGTAAGACCGTGATCATGGTGAGCATCATGGAGTCTGTAAGGAAGCCCGTGTCGCTAAAGGAATTATATAGGCATGTGAGGACAGAGGCCAATTGGCTAGCAAATAATACATAAAATTCTGAAGGGTAGCCATCCCGCCCAGGAGCCTTGCCGGGTTGTAAGCGAGAGAACGCTAAAAGTACCTCATCCAACCTTATGTCCTGATCCAAACACAGAGTATCTGAGGTGGGCAGACCCCATGGTGGCTCGTGTTCTAAGTAGGATATATAGTCCCCTTCCATTAAGGAGTTAGCAGCATAAAGCCGGGCACAGAATTGCTCAAAGGCTCTATTTTGATTATCTTGATCAAGGCGTTCTCCTCACAGTCCCTCCAGTGCTTCCACCCGCTGTTATGCTGTCGGGCCCACAGGTGGTGCGCCGGGAGGTGACCAGCTTTATTGCTCCCCACATAACACTTTTGTTTAGTGCGGACCAAAGCATACGTTGCTGTATCCATGTCCTGTGCCCATAATTGTTTACGTGTTATGTTTAATTGTCGGCGTATTTTATGAGATCCCATCGGTTTGTGTTGCACCTCTAGCCCTTTCACCTGTCTCTCAAGTGCAGTCCTTTTCTCTCTCTGATCTCTGTTAAGATGGGTCGCCAGCGCAAAGGTTCAATTTCGATTTGACGGAAAGCACTGCAATGGGCATGTCTGAACAATCATTGTGTTTCAAATATTCAGTGATGGCGCTTGACAGTTCTGTGATTAGTGTTTTACTTGTGAGGAGTCGGTGTTTAAGGCACCAAGTGCGCTGCTGAGAGTTTCGGTCAGGAGGGGATACAGTCATATGGAGGGGGGTATGGTCTGAGAGCACCTCCATACCTATATCTATCTGAGTGACAGACTGCAGAAAATGCGGTGTAGCTAGATAGAGATCAATTGGCGCATATGTCTGGTGGGCTGCTAAATAGAAAGTGTAATCTCTCGCTCTCTGGGGTGGTGATGCCGCCAAACATCCATTAGCCCATAATCCTCTAGTGTCCCGAAACTGCGTGGAGAATGCAGTCCCATCTGTCCCATCCGCTGCGCTGACCTATCCAGACTTGTTTTAGGTACTAAGTTAAAGTCCCCTCCAATTAGTTCATCCTTATCTGCAGTGGCCATGACTCTAACTAAGGCCTCTAATATAAAGGCTTGGGGTTATTAGGTGCATTAAGTGTAGCCAAAGTAAAAGTGTTCAGATGTAATGTGATGCGGAGTGACAATAACGTACCAGGAATATTGGCCTGTGTCTGGACCACCTTGCCTGGGAAGTGAGGAGCCACTCCAGCCTTTTTCTGTGTACCAGACGAGAAATATTGTCTAACAACCCACTTGGATCTTAAGTGCTTCCAATCTGCTTGCACTTGGTGTGTTTCCTGTACCAGATATATATCACATCCAGAGTCCCGGTTTGAAGATAGAAATGTTAAACCTTTTGTGGGCGCATTGAGCACCCGGATATTATAACTAATAATGCGTATCATTATGGAATCAGTGTTTAAAGGCATATCTGTGGGGTGTTCCCCAGGCTGCTTGGAAGTAACCAACTAGTTTCTCATGTTGTGCTATAACATACCAACTAGGTCTTGTATTACATAGTAGGTAAGAAGAAGAGCAGGAAAAGATAATATAGAGTGTCAAAGACAGAAAAAAAAGCAGAACCAATGCGGCCTTTCCCAGCACCACTTCAAACCAACAAGGTGGGGTCCATGTCGAGGTATCATGGTCAAAGTGGGGTTCCTCTTCATGGGGTAGGAGGCTCTGCTGTCGGCATATGCTTTTCTCAAAAACTGGAGACGGGCCTCTCTGGTCCAACTTTGTACAGTGCCTGGTAGCCAGTAGGCTGTGCCAATGTTGGAGTCTGCTGCATGTTCATTGCCCAGCAGTTATCTCTCAGTCATTATCTAGGTAGGAGGACTGATACTGGGAATATGGCTGTCAGAGAAGGGCTGCCCATTCACTACGACTTTCCATTGCAGTCGGTCCAGCCATCTTTCCCTTCTTCTTTCTAGCTGGGTGTCTGGGTGCCAATAGGCATGAGGGACTTGATTGCAAGGGATGGAGCGCTTCATCGTTCTGATTCTTGGTGACGGGTAGCACTGCCTGTGTCTCTTCCATAGTGCACAAGCTGCTCGTCTCAGCTTCCCATACAAATGTGAGACAGAAAGGGTGACCCCAGCGGTAGCGCAACTCCTGCTTTTGTAAAAATTCTGTTGCTGGTCGTAGCTGGGCGAGAGGTCCTGGTACAGCCAGATCTTGTTACCCTCAAAGACGATGTGGTTGCGGTCTCGTGCTGCTGCCATAATTATTTCTTTTTGCCTATAGTAGTGAAGGCAAGTTAAAATGTCTTGTGGTTGCCCTGGGGATGTAGCAGGTCTCCCAGCCCTATGAATTCTGTCCATAATGATCTCTTTAGGTGCGAGTTCTGGCATGACATAGTGGAACAGTCTGCGAGCATAGTCCTCCAGATTCCCTCTGGCTGCTTGCAATGAGACTCCCTTAATTCTAATATTGACCCTCCTAGACTGATTTTCAAGATCTTCCACCTGATATCGTAGTTCTGCGTTTTTGACATGCAAATCCAGTATTTCACAGTGGTGAGCATCCAGTTCTTCTCCTTTTGTTTCACTGGTTCGTTCAAGGCCATCCACTCGGTCTCCCAGTTCATTTATGTCTTTTGTGAGGTCCTTGATATCCTTTGTAAAGTCCTGTTTAAGTTTTGCGATATCCACGCATAAAGCTCCAAAAAGGGTCTCCAAGAAGGGGCGTGCAACTGGTTTGGCTTTGTCTGGTGACATCGCCTGCTGCATTTGGGTGCACCAGTTGAATGACCTCCTAGGGTTGATCTGCTTTTTTCCCTGGCGTCTTCGTAAGTCCCTGATCATAGCATCTTTCTTGTGAGAGCAGGGACCCGACATTTTCCCTCCCGCAGCAGGGTCACTTCGTCAGTCACCAAACGATGTTCCACCACCAGTGTCCCGGTGCCCCAGCTTCCTCTTAAGCGCTTATTTAGCCTTCTGGCCGGGCACTCCGAGAAGATGGGCCTGCCTAGCGCAGTGGGCACTGGTACATTAGTCTTTTTAATTCACAGGCATGCAAGACTCACCATCCAGCGTTTTCTGATGCGTAATACTACCTGTTGATTCCTAAACTTATGAATTCTCCCAATGCGCGAGAATTCAACAGAATTTTTTTTCTAGCGCGCCACGTCGACGAGGACGTCAAAATTGCTCGGCTCTGCACGCAACTCTGTCTGATGTCATCGGAGCCATAAGAAGTCCTTGCCGTCATGCTGACGTCAGTTCCCTTTTTTCTGCGCCTTCGATGCTAACGGTTTTCTACCTCTCCATTGTATCTCAACTGTATTGAGGGAATTATTTTCTAGCGCCACTATGTCTAGCGCAGTGGGCACTGGTTCATTAGTCTTTTTAATTCACAGGCATGCAAGACTCACCATCCAGCGTTTTCTGATGCGTACAACTACCTGTGGATTCCTAAACTTATGAATTCTCCCAATGCGCCAGCATCCGAATAAAAAAAAATTCTAGCGCTCCACGTTGACGAGGATGGCAAATTTGCTCGGCTCCGCACGCAACTCTGTCTGATGTCATCAGAGCCATAAGAAGTCCTTGCCGTCGTGCTGACGTCAGTTCCCTTTTTTATGCGCCTTCGATGCTAACGGTTTTCTACCTCTCCGTTGTATCTCAACTGTATTGAGGGAATTATTTTCTAGCGCTACTATGTCTACACTGAAGAAATCCGGGTTTAAACCTTGTACCAAGTGCGGGGGCCAAATGTCGGGGACGGATTTGCATAAGAACTGCCTCTGGTGTTTGAGCTCAGGTCACGGCGTGGCATGTTGCTCGTCCTGCCAACGCATGAACCCGAAGGCTCTAAAAGAGAGGGCGGCAAAGCTCTTTCTATCAAAGGCTAAGAAAGAGTAAAAAGGTCAACAAAGATCGAGGACTCGGGACACTTGATCGTACAGGTCATAGAAGTCTCACAAGAAGCGATGTCAACAGCATGAGTCACGGCGCTACTCATCCAGAGATCGGTCGGCGTCTCCGACTTCGAGGTCACAGCACCGCACAACTTGGGAGGTCAGCCCCAATGTGACTCCCCATCCACAGTCACCTGAGGCATCTCCGGCGCTGACTTTGATTGAGATTTCCGAGTCGCCTGCGATTACAGCGACTTACTTCTCCCCGGCATCCTCCCAAGATCAGGAATTTGGGGCTAGGGCGCCAGATCCAGCTGCGCCACCACAAGGGGAATAAGAGTATCCTGCCTTTCCTGCTCCGAGAGCGGATCGGTCTTTGTTCCTCAATGCTATGTTTAGCATTTTTAATAGGGCGTTGATCCCCTCTGGTGCACTTGCTGGGCCGTTGGCTTTTACATTGGGGTTGCCAGCGCTGTATAAGCAGGCTCCATTTATGCCCTTTTTACCAGCAACACCTTTTGATGGTACTGACACGACACCAAGGATAGATCTTGATGCTCTACTCTGGCGCGGAGTATGTATTCGGCTTCTCCACCAGCCTTGCCCTCTCCTTTAAGGGCGTTGTCGACGTCGATGAATTCTCAATCAATGCAATGTTTGGAGTCTAGACTAAGGTCTAGATGGAAGGCCTTAAGACTTCTGGAAGAGCTTCAGTAACTAGAGGAACAACAACAACAGTTGGAAGAAGGAGAAATTCCTGGGCCTTCGGATGATTTCCAGGGATTAGATACTGCTGGTGGGTTGGATACATCCCCTAAGTGGGAGCTTTTATTCCCTGAGGGTGAACTCTCAGCAGAAGCGACTACCTACTATGGGGTGATTAGGAAGGTAGCAGAATTTTTGAAATTGCCACTGTCTGCGTCAGAGTTAAAAATCAATATTCTGACGGAGGTTCTACATCCATTAGCTCCTCTTCAGAGCCCCTTCTCCTATTCAATGACGCTTTAACAGAGCCCATATTAGAAATATTGAAGAAACCGGTTACTACATCTGCGGTTTCAAAGACTGTGGCCAGAAGGTACAAAGTTGCTCCAGGTGATCCACAATTTTTGTCCCAGCACCCAACGGCAGAAAGCTTGGTGGCACAATCTTCTTAGTCTTCAAGATCGGCTCCGGGTTCATTCCCCAAAACACCATCTGATAGGGAGTCAAAGCGCGTGGAGCAATCAGCAAAGAAATGCTTCTCCTCGAGAAGCATGGCCTTAATATCGTTAAATGCAACTTGTGTACTGGGGAAATACATTTATGCCCTAATGGATACGGCGAAGGAGGTCGTCTCTAAATTGCCGCAAGAAGTACAGGAACATTTCAGTGAACTTTTGCAGGGCAGTCAAGCGGCAGCTAAGCAGGTGATTCAGTCAGGCCTGGACACTGCGGACTCAGTTGCTAGAGTCATGGGGACTTTCATTGTGACTATGAGGCATGCTTGGTTCAGAGGTTCTGGTTTTACCTCTGATATGCAGGATACATTGATGGACTTCGCACTGAAAGGTGCAAGACTGTTTGGGGCAAAGGTGGGCTCGGCCCTGGAAAGGTTCAAGGATAGCAGAGCCAGTGCAAAATGTTTGGGCTTTCAGGCTTCTTCTACACCCTTCAGACCTTTCCGCAGATGCAGAGTGTTTGGCCGTGGGTCGTCCTTTCGTGGGAGGCAACAGTCCCACATCCAACAGCCTGCCAACCTTCTCTACAGGTCCTATAGGGGTTGTGGGAGGTGTTGTGGGAGAGTTAGAATGCGGGAAGCCATCCAGCAGCCTTCTTCCTCCTCTTCATCCTCTGGGGGAATCCAGCCAGGGAAGCAGCCCTAGTTCTTGCTCCATTCACCAACATGTCCTACCCGTGGTTGAAAGGCTGCTACATTTTCTCAACGAGTGGGAGTTAATAACATCGGACTCTTGGGTTTTGAGCATAGTAAGAAAAGGTTATGCCCTTCTCTTTCGGCAGTTTTCTCCCCTTCTTCCCTTCCCGTTATTCATTTTTCTCTGAAGAAAATCTCCTGTTGCTTCAGCAGGAGGTGCACACCCTTTTGTTCAAAGGTGCAGTGGAGTTGGCTCCGGAGCAGGAACCGGGTCAGGGATGTAATTCAAGGTATTTCCCGATTCCCAAGAAGGATGGTCATTTGAGGCCTCTCTTGGACCTGAGGATTTTGAATTGGTTGCTCAAGCAGGGAAGGTTCAAAATGCTGACCCTAGCACAGGTGCTTCTTGTGTTGCACAAGGAGTACTGGATGGTGTCTTTCGACTTGCAGGATGCTTATTTTCATATCCCTATTCTGAAGTCAAACAGGAAGTATCTCTGGTTCATGACAGGCTCACAGCACTACCAGTTTGCTGTCCTTCCTTTTGGTCTTTCTTCCGCACCTTGAGTCTTCATGAATGTGATGGCAGTGGTTGCAGCGGTCCTCAGAAGGAAGGGAATATCTGTATTCCCTTACCTGGATGATTGGCTGATCACAGCTGAGTCCCCAGAGTTCGTGCTGCATCATTTGCAGGTGACAACACACTTGTTAAACATGGGCTCTAAGGTAAACTTGCCCAAGTCTCACCTGGAGCCCTCTCAGCGCCTCCTGTTCATAGGGGCAGTACTGGACACAACATTGAATCAAGACTACCCTCCTTCACAGAGGATTCAGGACATTCAGGCGATGATTCCAATGTTTCAAAAGGGAGCGGCTGTTCCAGTCCTCAAGGTCCTATGTCTGCTCGGTCTGTTCGCTTCCTGCATTCTGTTGGTCACTCACGCACTTTGGCACATGAGGGCTCTCCAGTGGTGCCTCTGCAAGCAGTGTTCCAGAGGATAACGATCTCCAGAGACACTGCAGTGGATTTGCAATGGTGGACTGTGGACGGCAACCTCTCTCAGAGAGGACGTTTTGTCTTCCACCACCGGTGACAACAGTCATAATGGATGCTTCTACTCTAGGGTGGGGAGCTCATCTGGGGGACCTAGAGATCAAAGGCCTTTGGTCTCCAGTAGAACGGATGTTTCACATCAATCTGTTGAAATTGCGGGCTATACAAGGCCTTCCTCCTGTCCATTCGTGGTCAGTCGGTACAAGCCTTAACAGGCAAAACTACTGCAATGTGGTACATCAACAAGCAGGGAGGAGTAGGGTTGTACCTTCTCTGCAGAGATGCTCTGCCGCTCTGGTCCTGGGCACAGGACCATCGGATTTGCATAATAGCAAACCATCTGGCCGGAGTTCTCGAAGTTCGTGTGGACGATCTCAGTCAGCACTCTATCCGGACATGATTCTTCACATCTTCCAGATGTGGTGAGCACCTCAGATAGACCTTTTTGCCACTCACGAGAACACACACTGCCCGTCGTTCTGCAGCCTCCAGTATCCAATGCAGGGGGTGTTGGGGGACACGTTTCAACTGACCTGGAGTGACCGACTGCTTTACGCATTTCCTCCCATACCCTGGATAGCCTTGAGTTCTGCGGAAGAATCGCAAAGACCGGGCCCAAGTCATATTAATAGCCCCGGATTGGCCAAGAAGGGTGTGGTACAAAGACCTCCTTCAACTCTCACTGTGCCCTCTGCTCCGTCTCCCGCACAGGCAGGGTCTACACCCCCACCTCCAGAGCCTACACCTACGTGCCTGGAGATTGAACGGGGCAATCAGTTCTTTTTCTCTCCTTCCAGAAGTACTGGACGTTATTGTATCGGCCAGGCGACACTCCACCAAGACTGTCTATGCCGGTAAATGGGCGAAATGTGTTACTTGGTTTGGAGAGAGACAAATTGATCCCTTAAAGGCCCATTTATCTAATATTTTGCAGTTTGCTCTTTTCTTAGCGCAAAAAGGTTACGCAGTTGCAACAGTGAACCGGTATTTATCGGCACTGTCGACTTTTGCCTACCTGATCAGCCTTCCTTGAGTCCTCTATAGTTCTTAGGTTCCTTAAAGGGTTAACAAACAAGTTTCCTCCCACCCAGTTTGTAATGCCTCAGTGGGATTTGACTTTAGTTTTGACTTTTTTGATGGGTTCACCGTTTGAGCCTATGCATACTTGCCCGTTGAGGCTTTTAGTTTTTAAGACAGTTTTTTTAACAGCCATCACATCAGCTAGACGCGTGAGTGAGCTTCAGGCTCTTGGTGTGAAACCACCTTTCACTACCTTTCATGCTAACAAGGCGATGCTGAGAACCAGGGCGGCTTTCCTTCCTAAGGTAGTCATACCCTTCCATCTGGGACAATCTATAACTCTTCCGTCCTGTTACTCTATCAAAGGAGGAGGAAAGGTTGTATCGCTTGGATCCGAGAAGGGGACCTGAGCTTCTACATAGAAAGGACGAGAGACTTCAGAATTGATGATCAGCTCTTCATTGGATATGTGGGCAAAATGAAGGGCAAAGCTGTCCACAAAAGGACTCTTTCAAAGTGGGTCATTCTTTGCATAAAGTTTTGTTATTTGCTAGCAGAGCAGGTTCCTCCCTAGGGCATTAGGGTCCATTCCACCAGGGCTAAGTCTGCCACATCGGCTTTAGCTAGAGGTGTGCCGGTTGCTTATATTTGTAAGGCAGCAACTTTGGCTTCCCTCCACACTTTCGCAAAGCATTATTGTTTAGAGTCAGAAGTGAGGAGGGATGGCCATTTTGCCCATTCTGTTTTGCAGCACTTCTTGGTTTGACCAGTTCGGCACCCACCTCCGAGTGTGGGACTGCTTTTGGATTCTATTTGTAAGGTGAGGAATCTACAGGTAGTTGTATCCATCAGAAGAACAAGTTACTTACCTTTGGTAACGCTGTTTCTGGTGGATACAGTAGGTACCTGTGGATTCCTCACAGACCCACCCGCCTCCTCGTTGCCTTTCTGGTCATACCAAGAGTACTACTGATGTTATAGATAATATGTATCTTTACATATATAAGTATATGTTTAATGTGTATTTGATTTTTAGATATATTTGTATAAAGAATTACTTAATATATACATATATATATATGTATATATATATATATATATATATATATATACATATATATATATGTATATATTGAGTTGGCACATGTTATGCTTGTGATGTCGGTATTCACCTATTCGCCTCAAAGGCACAGTACAAAATGGTGAAACTGAGTCAGCCCCCTGGCGAGGACTTCTTGTGGCTCCGATGATGTCAGACAGAGTCGTGTGTGGAGCCGAGCAATTGTGACATCAACGTGGAGAGCTAGGAAAACATTTTCTGTTTAATGCTGGCACATTGGGAGAATTCATAAGGTGATGAATCCACAGGCAGGTACTGTATCCACCAGAAAAAGCGTTACCGAAGGTAAGTAACTTGTTCATCTGACTCACTCCCTAGGCTCTGCTATCCTCCATGTATGTGGGCTGCAGCGATGTCCGCTCTAGCCGGAGATGTGTGACCCCACTGAGTCCAGCTGGCACTGCAGTCCTTTCAGGTGCTGCCACGCTCCATAGTCAGGACTGTTCCCAGTGCCCTCTGAGGGTAGCTGCCATCGATCACGACCCTGCTATCTTACTCCACATGGCTGAACTGTGCCCCCTCCACAGCCTTCAGGGCGGGCCCTTGTGCCGCCGCGTGGCGCCCACTGTCGCACGGGGCCCACACGAGGTGACCTACCAAATTGACCATCTTCAGGGACCAGTTGTGGTGAATGAAAGCTATAAAGTCCACAGCATAAACAAGCTTGAAAGACAGCTTTATTACCAGCGCGACCTAGCGTCCAGCCACTCCGGAGAGCACAGGTTCAACTGCCAACTCCCGAATGTTCAGACGCTTGCGTTCGCAGGAACGCGCTAAGAATACACACACATAACATTATCCTCTTCCCTTCACATTAAATAACTAATAAAGGATGCTAAGAAAACTTATATTGTAATTATAAAAAGAGAACACATAAGAAAAACAGAGAACATCTATGGCAAACCAGTTGTTACATCATTATATAATCCTTCAAATAATTAGGACATTCCCGAGTCCTCATCGGTTGTTCACGAACAGCAACATTTGTTTGATTCTTTCCCTCTTGATTTGCACTGGTACCTTGTGACTCACACCCCTCAGTTTCATGACCAGAACCATGCCTTACACCAGAAGTAGACACTTCCTCTCCTCCCCAGAAGAAAGAGCTAGAACATTCTTCCTCCCCCCGACTTAAATCACACTCACCACCCCTCTGGTACAAGGCTACATTCCTCACATTCCACTTCTCTCCTCCTTCGAACTCAACATGAAATTTTCCCACCTTACTCACACAAAACGGCCCCCTAAATTTAGAAACACCCCCCTTCAGTCTACCAGACTTGACTTTGACCCAATCTCCAACCCTCAATCCATGCTTGTGCTGAGAGGGTACAGAAGTCTTGCATCCACCAGATGCAACCCACTCTTGAAGCCAAGAAGGAATCAATTTAGTCCCCACCGATCGTCCCCTCATCACTCGAAAAGGAGAGCTACCAGTAGCATTATGAATCGTGGAACGATAAGCTCGTACAACATCAATTATCATTTTCCGCACACAACAATGATTAGCCAGAGCTAGTTGTATAGTACCCTTCATTAACCTGTTGATTCTTTCAACTATTCCATTACCCTGTGGATAATATAGGGACGTCCTGGTATGACGCACTCCACAATTCTTCAAAAATAAACACATCTCATTTGAAGTCAATTGAGTGCCATTGTCTGTAATAAGAACCGTGGGAATACCTTCCTCCATAAAAATATCCTCCAAAACCTTTATGGTTGTGGTCGTGGTGATATCACGTACAAATCTCACCACTAACCATCTTGAGTGCACATCTATCACCACCACTGCGAAACGCATTTGAAGCGGAAGTTCCAATAGTGGACCGATAAAATCCAAACAAATTGTGTGCCAAGGTTTCCCTGGATCCTCAATATGCCCTTCCACCCTGCCCACACCGACTTTCAACCTTTTTTCACTCTCCTTACACAGCCTACACTGCTCCACCCAACACTTAACCTGACCATCTAAGCCTGGCCACCAAAAAAACTCCTTCAACCTCCTACTTGTCATTCCCTGACCCAAGTGACCCTCATGAGCCAGAGAAAATAATTTAAACCTCAACCCAACTGGTGGAATAAAACGCTCACCCCGCATCAATACACTCTCCCCACAAAACGACAATTCATCCAACACATCCAAAAATGGCCTCACAGACAGTGGAAGAGAACTCCCTCTTCTAACCCCTAAAGAAACTAACTTAAAAACACATTTCAGACAATCATCCATAGCCATCTCATGTTTCCATTCTTCCAATGTGAATGTACCTAAACCCCACTCTACCACATCACCAATGGAGGCCACAGCATCATCAGTATCACAACACCTTATCGATTGAGAATCAACTCCCTCCCAATCAATAGACAACCTAGACAGGCAATCCGCCTGAACATTTTTCCAACCTTGAACATACTCCACACGATACAAATATTCTTGTAATCTAGCAGAAAGTCTGGCCAACCTCGCTGACCCCTTTCCCACACCACCAGTAGACAGTATCCTTAACAGTGGTTTGTGATCACTCCTTAGAGTAAACTCCAATCCCCACAAATATGTTCTAAAGTACTCTGTTCCCCAGACAGCCGCCAAGGCCTCACGTTCAATAACAGAATAGTTACGTTCTGTCATGGTCAAAGTTCGAGACGCAAACGCCACCGTTTTTTCACCCTTACCATGCATTTGTGACAACACCGCTCCCAACCCTGTGCTACTGGCATCCACAGTCAAAATAGAGCGCATATTAATATCAAAAGCTGTTAAGATACCAGCTCCACAAATTTCTTCTTTGATCCCATTAAAACACAACGCCTGCTCATCCGACCAACAAAACTTACTTCCCTTCCTCAACAATTTCCGAAGATCCTCAGTTTTGCTTGCAAACTTATCTACAAATTTAGAGTAATATTCCACAAGACCCAAAAAGGACCTCAACTGTTCCTTATCAGTCGGAGCTGGTGCCAACTTAATAGCTTCTAATAAGCTTTTCTTTGGCTTGATACTCCCATTCTAAATCGAGTACCCTAGGTAGTCAATTTCTTCTACCAGAAAGGTGCACTTCTCTTTATTCAAGCTCAGACCAGCCTCATCAATAATCTTAAGAACTTTTCGGAGTGTAATGTTGTGTTCACCAACTGTTTCCCCCATCACTAGCACATCGTCCTGGAAAAATAATACTCCTTTAACATCCCCAAACAATTTAGCCATCATTCGCTGAAACACACTTGCCGCAGATGCCAAACCAAAAGGCATGCGGGTAAATTGAAAAGTACCTTCTGGAGTGATAAACGCCGTAATATGTTTGGATTCAGAATGAAGCCTAATCTGATGATAGGCACTTCTCAAATCTAATTTTGAGAAAAACTTACCATCCTTAACTGAGGTTAACAGCTCATTAATATTTGGCAAAGGATAGACATCCACCACAACATTCTGGTTGACAGACCTCAAATCCACACACAACCTCACATTGCCATCTGACTTCCGTGTAATAACAACTGGAGAAACCCATGGAGAAACCTCCACAGGTTCGATGATACCCTCTTTCAACATGTTGCTTATTACTTTCTTGACTTCATCCCTGACAACAAATGGTATTTTACGAACCTTGTGTTGAGTAGGGTAAGCATCATCCTTCAAGATAATCTTATGTACATAACCTTTTAAACATCCCAACTCTTTCTTAAAAACATTACCAGCCCCCTTTAATATATCATCCAACTGTATGTTATCTATCAACAAAACCTGATTGGATGTCCTGGGACTGATAACTATGTTGAGATCAAATTGATGCATCCAACCTAGAATGGGTGGACCTTCAACTGCCACATAGATTTTCCCAATAACCTTTCTATCCTTGAATTGAATTTCTTTTAACATATATCCCAGCAGTTGAATTTCCACACCTTGATACCCACCAGGGGATATATCTTTTGGCAACAATTCTTCCTTCGCCCACCAACATTTAAAGAGACTCTCAGGGATTATGGTGTACAAAGAACCAGAATCCACCATGAGATTCACTTGAATATCCCCAATATAGAATTGAGCCATTGGTCTAGAGCATCTACGGTCACTCACACACACACTCGGAATCCTTCCATCCTCAATTGCTAATATCCTGTCCTCACAAGTTGATTCACAACAGTCTTCCACAATATTTATGCTCGGTTTCAACTCCTTAACAAATCGGTTACCTTCCCTGCACACACGAGCATAATGCCCCCTGCGACCACATTTGCGACATTCCTTATTGATAGCAAAACATTTCTTGGAATCCCCCAAGTGTAAAGTACTGCCACACCGAAAACACTCCTTTCCTTTGCTTTTAGTACCCCCCACTTTCTTTGGTACAGTTCCAAGTTCCTGTTGAGATCCAGTAGACTCGCTTGATAAAACCATAACTTCTCCAGTTTTCTCTTTCCTTTCTATTTCTTTTATACAACGCCTCGATTCTTCAATAACTTTCGCAAGGTCAATCGCTTCTTGCAAGGTGGGATCCTTTGCCGCCCACAACCTCTCCTGAATCCTTTTATCACGGCACTGAACGATAAGTTGATCACGTATCAGTTCATCTGTCATAGTACCAAACCTACATTTGACTGATAATTCCCTCAGCCTGGACACAAAATCGTCAATAGACTCATGAAAATCCTGGGGTTGCGTATAGAATTTATACCTAACTAGTACCAAATTGGTTTCCTTAGCAAACCTATTCTCCAACCGTTTAATGGCCTCTTTAAAAACATCATCCATAGGCTGTCCATTTGGCCCCATGGAAGGAGGAAGATATTTAAAAATCCTTTGACCCTCACACCCCAAAGTACTTAAAAGAATGGCTTTCTTCCTTAGAGAAGAAAAACCTTGTCCATCCAACGCTACAATATAATTCTCCAACATTTCTATCCAATCTTCCCAAGGAAGAGTTGGAACCCCTGGAAGTGGAAGGAATAATGGTGGCGGAGAAATATTTGCCTGGGTAGCCATGGGTCCCTGTAGTGCAAGCTCCTTTCCTTCAACCTGTGTTCCTGAATAAATCAAAGGATTTCCCTGTTTGTTGCCAAGTAGACGCTAAGGCTCAACAAAGTAAAGAGCGTCTAAGATTTCACGTCGCTAGAATGCTGTCACATTACCGGCCAAAATGCAGAGTGTCTAAATTTGCCACGGAGACACCAACACTCTGACAGGCTGCCGGCCGATGTGCGAAGCGCTCCTGGTTGCCTAGGAGACGCTGACACACTTGCCGGCCCATAAATAAGAAATGCCGTAGGAGCGCAGTAATCAGCCCCTTCCACAGTAGCCAGCAAGAAGAAACAGACGAAAGTATGGCCAAAATGACCCCAAATCCGTGTTCTCGCACCTTCAAGCTGGTTCTTTGAGACACCGCTGCTGAAAGCCGCCGCCAGGCAAAACAGGATCCTCACGACCAGCCGCTACCAACAACCGGAACAAAAGAACAGCAGAAATAGAATCCAGGGCTGACCTAGGTCGCGCAAAACTCTCGTCGCCAAACTGTGGTGAATGAAAGCTATAAAGTCCACAGCATAAACAAGCTTGAAAGACAGCTTTATTACCAGCGCGACCTAGCGTCCAGCCACTCCGGAGAGCACAGGTTCAACTGCCAACTCCCGAATGTTCAGACGCTTGCGTTCGCAGGAACGCGCTAAGAATACACACACATAACACCAGTCCTGCCTTTTATATGGGGTCTGGGGCTCTGTGAGGCAGGGTCGCGTTTAGCACACGTTTGTGTTGTCAGCTATGGGACGGAGAACGCACTATCATCGTCGAGTACTGTTGTCGGGCATGGGAGGGAGAGCGCGACATCGTTGTTGAGGACTTCAGGCCTCAGTTAGCACTCACCTCTAGGCGGCCCCCATTTTGGGGTCAGTCGTGCCAGGGAGCGCTTCGCCTGAATCGGTGAAACGAGAGCCTGAAGGCACTTCTTCAGGTGTCCTCGCCCTCCTCCGTCTGCCAGCGATGCTCTGGACGCCCTTCCACCGGTCTGCAGGGTAGGAGAGGTCCGGTCTCCGCTGCTAGCAGCAGTCTGACGGCAGAGCTCGGAGATTTCACTCCAGTCCAGACGCCATCTTGGCCACGCCCCCTCCCTTATGCACTTTAACACCAAGTATTTGATTTTTTTACTACAGGCCTCGTTTTACAAATTTATTGACATTTATTGTACATGCATCTATATTGTATTCCTATACTTGTTCTGCAGTTGTATCATGATAAGTATGATTTCACCTTTTAAATTCTACCTGTTGTGGCAAAATAAAATTGCATTTTACTCTTGCTTGTGTTATACCTATTCTTGTACAGCATTCTAAATTTTATTACAATATGTTTTATGATTGTGAAATGTTACTATGTATTTTTATGGTTTATTGAGCCCCAAAAAGTAATTTGATATGATATGCAGTCTAGTTTATTTTTTGGGCTTCCTTGCTTATTTTAGTAATGTCACTAAGTTGAAAATCCTTATAACTTGACATGTATTTAGTCCACTTACCTACAGTACCTCACGGAATCATCTGTGCCCCTAAATTACAATACCGCCAAATTTCATAAAAATCCAGCTGACGGTTTTTGCAGTATACGAAATATGGAAAATGCATTAAATCTGGAGTCTGTTTTTGGACCCCCCTTTTTTCTTTGTCCCCCCCAAGACCTGCTCGACCAAACAACGCAAAAAATTTGTCCTCCAAAAATAAAACCTGGGTGGCAGGATGCACCCCTGCCATGCACAGTTTTTTCATCAGCAATTTGCAAATGTTGCAGTGATATTATAAATGGTGTCATAGATGTCATGAATGAGGTGATACGTGGGGTAGTTAGTAGTGCATAGAAGGGTGAGAGTTATCAATACCTTAGGGCACAAGTTATAGTTACTTGAGGTGAGATTCTAGTGGTTTTGTACGTTTAAAATGTTACATTGTCACTTAATTTTCACCTAACTATAACATTACTTTAACCTTTGATTTTTTCAGTGAATTTCGAGGATCTTTTTTACTTTAAATAACATTTTATTACCATATGTAAAACCAAACCCTTCCGCATACAGCCTTTGGCTGTACTTGGGGTTAGGCTACAGGGCCTGGTCTGTATCCAAGCCTTGTGTCCAACCCCCATAGGCAGTCAACCCCATGCTGCACATGGTGTCTGGCTATGAACAGCAAGGGATTAGCCACAGGCCCTGGCAGGTGCCCAGGCCGCCCATCCAACCTATTCTCGCAGCCCCCGTCCTTAGCCAGTTCTGGCCCTATGGATGCCATTCGCTGGGGCCTATTTTTTTTTAAAGGGGGGTGCACAGTCCCCCTCTGCAAGCCACTTTGAGCCCCAGGGACACCACCCCCAGGGCCTTTGCTTTTATACTAAGTGCAGAGGGGCATGCAGTCCCTGAGCCACTAAAAGGCGTAGGGACCCTGTACTCTGGGGCCTTTTTTTTTTTTTTAAGCAGACGGAACACAAAGCTTCCCTCCCTGAGCCTGTAGTGGCAACAAAGATCCCATTTCCTGGGGCCAAAAGATGTTTGTAAAGATGAGGGGATGCAGTACCCCCCTCCATTAGCCAATATATACGTTTTGGCCCTGTCCCCAGAGCCAAAACATATATATTAAGGGGAGGGGATGTGTAGCCCCCCCCTGAGCTTCAATAGGCCCCGGGCCAGCATTTAACTTGAAGGGGAAGGGGCACACATCCCCTCTTCCCTGAGTCATAGAGACCTGGGAACCCCATCCGCTGGGTCCTGTGGTCCTTGTGGGTGGGTGCCCTGGTGCCCTCCCGGTGCACCCACCAATCAGTAAGTTGGGACCAGCGGGAGGAGCTCCAGGGCCCGCAGTCCCAGTCAGTTTCCCACATGCAGCCTTGCTGGGTGCTACGGGAGCTGCCATTGCTCCTGCTTGTTGGGAGCAACGTTTTTTGTTTCCTCACACCAGGTGGAAGCAATGTGTGTTTCCTGCCTGCAAGAGTGTGGGCAGAGGAGCAAAAGTCTGTGCCGACCCGGCGGGAGCCTTCTTAAAGCTCCAGCCGAATGAGAGCAGACATGCCTTCCCTACCAGCTTGCTTGCGGGCAGGAAAGGCATGATTGCTCCCACCCAGTGGAAGCTTTAAAAATGCTCCTGCCATATGGAAGCTGACATATGTTTCCCTGCCCATGCTATTGCAGACAGAGAAACTTCTGTGTCCCGGGGTGTGCTCCTCGGGACGCAGTACTTGAGTTGGCCCTGGGGTTTGGGTTCCACTGGGCCTTTACAGGTTCATGGAGGGGGGCCATGCTCCCCAACCCTTCGAAGTTAAGTTCAGCCCTGGTGGATGGGCTCCTCAGGGCCTAATAATGCTTGCAGAGTAGCGCCACTTGGCCTCCCTCCTCTTTTCAATGGCGTTTGGTCCTGGAGGATGCGCACCATAGGGGGCCTATAAGGGCTTTAAGGGGAGGGAATGCTGCTCCCTCCCCTTATTTTAAATGACAGGCCCAGGGGATGGGGTCACCTGACCTCAAAGAGGCTCGGGCACTTGCCCCCCTGCCCAAGATATAAAATATTTGTGTGGAAGCCAGCACTTAAAAAAAAAAAATCTGTGCATTCTCTGCCATTTCACAGCAAAATTAAAACTATATATACATAGTATCTCTAGGACCCGCATGCCCCATCAGTCCTAGAATGTCACAGTATCCCTACCCTACCCGGTATGTATTAACACCAGATCACAAAAAGCACACTTTTTCGACCAAGACCTAGCTTTCTGCTGAATTTGATGTGTCCCCATGTGGTGGTTTTTTGCCGTATCACTGTTCAATTTTCCAGAGGAAAAACGAATGGGACCTTCCTCCCCTTTTTCTCGCCCCCGCTGCCTTAGATCAATCTATAAAAAATTAAATAAAATGGTGCCTTCAGCATTCTGTAGGCTTGCACATGTGTATTGAAGCAAGCACTCACCTACAGAATGACTCAACTGCTAGTCACGTCCTGATCATCACCATTATGTTTTTGGTTTTTGTTTGTTGCCTTTGAACAGATCCAACAAGAAACATTGCTTTTAACTAATGATATTCACATCATCAAACTACATGGGTAAAGCCAGTAGGTCCCGAAGGCAAGGCATTTTGGCTTTGCCAATGGTTGTTTGTATTTTCCCCAGACATATGCAGTTTACAGTGGAGCAATGGAGGCCGTTTGGACCTGTCAGGTTGTCAGTAGGTAGGCTGGTGGGTAGAAGATTCAAGAAAATACACCTGTAGGCCTTCATACTATGCATTTGCCAATGGAATCTATTAAATTCCTAGCTTTAAAAAGCAGTGCTTGTTCCAAACTTTGCTGTCTGAACAACCTTTGTTTCCACACCTGTGAGGCCTGACATTAGGGAGGCTGAGCTACATCGCTGTATTGTGCATTAGAGTCCTTGAAAGACCTCTTTAAGATCCTGGTGCAAAAAATGTTGCAATGCAAACCTTCCAGTTTCCAAGCGTGGGCCTTTTGGCATTTTCTGCAGTCCTGTTACCTGAATTGCATCATGGCCAAGCGCTGATGATATAGGTCCCTGTGAACAGGCACTTCTGCCTTACAGACCCTTCACTCCCCCTTCTGTGCTTCCTGCTGAGACAGTTCCAAACACTAAAAGAATGAGGAAAAATAGTTACTTTTCTACAACATCTTCCACTGATTTTGAGAAACCTGATTGTTTTATTTGAGATAAAGGAATGTACCCTGCCATTAGCATAGTCTAGAATGCTTAGACTGGCAATTCCCTCCTGATCATCAGACTTCTTTGAAGCATCCAAGCTGAAGGTGACCTGAGTAATCTGGGCAAGTCTCATGCCTCTACAATGGTCAACAGGGCAACAACACTAAGCACAGACATCCAACAGATGAAATCTTCTGTGTAGCCACTCACCTTCAAGTAAAATACTTTGTGATTGCTGCAGCATTTTGCTCTGACAGAAACCCATAACCTCACTCTCCCCACTTATCAATAACTTATTTAATTTGATTGATACAAAGTGGAGCCTGAACCCATCTTTGTACCTTCCCAAGCTAATTCAAATTCTATAATGGTATGATGGAAGAAGATGTGGAGATCCCGGACTGAGTTCCTAGTTGTTGAATGTGAAGCCCACAACATAGCATTCAGACATCCTGATAAAAAAAGAGAAATACAGACCATTCTGCTGTGCTATCACTGCTGTAGGGAACATGTACTTAACTTTCTTATGTATGAACCTTGGGATGTAATTCCTGATCCTTGTTGAAATCATCCTGCCTTTGAGAAGCCCAGTTAGGAAGGGGGGGCTTTCAGAATCGGCTAATCTCCTCCAAGCTAACATTTTGCTCTCTCAAATACTCAACCAATTTTTCCAAAAAAATGGATCTCGCTCACAGCTTACCCAACCACCTTAACTACGAGAACCAATGTAACAGTGCCTGGTTAAGTGGAAGACACCCCTTAAGAGCCTCTACAACCCCTTCTTCTCTACCAAACAAAACATGCAGATTTGATTTCTCCCATAGATATGTTACACCCCAGTACCATTATGAAGGTGTATTGCCCTATATGTATTGGCATGAAATGGCAGGTGGATGACCTAAACATCTCAGTGGTGACTTAAATCCTCAGGCCTCCCATAATCCTTTCTTGTTTTTATTCAGTTTCACAAGACCTAATGACCCAGATGTAGAAACTATGGGTCTTCATTTATATCACAATTGTGGCGCTGAAATAATGTACCAGGAATGCCAAGTCGAATAAATTCAAGGCTGAGATATGACCATTTCATATCTGGACCAGTTAAGCATCTTCCTTACCACGAAATTCAAGATGATGACTTAGGCAGCATCCTTTGTAATGTGACACAAAGGAAATTCCTAATATTTTTTTTTTTTGTTCTGTTCCTCAGAAGCAACAGAGGGGTTACTACCCTCTTACATCAATAGTGAATTCAAAAATTCCCATACCTTTGAGCCTGAGACAGTTCCCCTCACCTGCACTCCCTGAACCAAGTACTCCTTCTGTCCCTATATGTACATTTCCTCACTTACCCCATCATAATGGTTCTTGCTTATCAATGCTTGTCATCTAGGTCTTGCCCATTCATGAAACATGGGTACAATGCAATGTGAAACCTTTCACCTCATGGAATCTAACAGCCTCCAGTATCCAAAAGTAACTTGTACCCTTTCTGATGATATGAAGACTACAGATGCATCTCAACCATCTCTGGGATCAGGAGACGGTTACAAAACCTTACATGTTCTCTGTCTCACAGAGGTCCATCTGTGATCTTGAAGTCAGTTCTTGGTGGGTCAACCTTTCACTTCACCTGACCCTGAAATGTAAGCCACCAGAGATGATGCTGAAGATGAATACAATGAAGTCATCTGCCTTTATTAGGCACATGAACTCTTGACCCCAGCACAGTCATTTCTCTTCATCAATAGTACAGTCTTCTTTGGCTGTAGAGTGTTGATCCACGTGGATCACGGTAGACGTGGATGTTCTAGCCCTGCTGACTGGCATTTGACCTGAGGAACAGGACACTGTTGTGGTAGTTAATGCTGTCCACTGTGCTGTCATCCATTATGAATTTAGACATTCTAGGAAGGGTAACACACACTTTGTACGAGTGGAGAAGGACTACGTTTGGTATCTCCCTTCCTCTTATAAAGTCTTTATGATGACCTTCTATACTTTCTCTTGATTCCCATATTAATTATCAGGGGAGACATTCACCCACTTCCTAGGTTTGCAAGTGAAACTATTAGTATTGTTAATTCAAAGAATGGGGATTATTTCACTGGGTTAAGGACCAAGGCTGATGATTTGGGACACAGTGTGCTCTACAGTCTGCAAGGACAACATCTATCCAAGTCCCATACAAGATGGTGGAATTTGTCACTGTGTAATAGCAAAGAATGCCAGCCCTCTCTTTGTTGCTTTAGATGATTAACCCTTGGTTGTCTCCCACCCTAGCTAGGTCAGGAATTAAGGTAATATCTCGGAGCTCCTTTGTGGTAGCTAATTGTTGAGTTTATTTCTTCCAGTTCAAATGATTCATCTATTGTGGTATTTTCGATTTTGGCTTATCTGCCCTTTGCACTAGTGGCCTCAGTGATATTGAATTGTTAATGTATAAAGTTGTGTTTCATGTTGCAAGTATCTCTATTTGCAATGGCAACGAGCTTCAGGCCTTACCCCTTTTTAATACATTAGGTGTTCATAAGAACAGGTTCTTCATAATCATTTGTTTTTCCTATCCATGGTCCTGTGGACATTTGCTGTCTCACAGAAGACTGTACTATGTTTTTACGTGATCCATTGTTTATGCTGAGAGTACTCTTCATGCTCTGGATCTTAAAGGTTGCCTTAAAATTCATCTGAATAAGAGAAAAGCCATTGGGTCTGCTATCAAGTTGGCATCCTGGGTGCCAACTATCTGGGAAACAGACCTCCCAGACTTTGTTTCTTGTTGCGTGGTCTGATGTAATTCAGATTGCTGCAAGGTTCCTCTCCAACATGTTCCTTTGCAGTTCCGGTCAGGTCAGTATCTGTCACCTTCCAGCATCACTTTTCTATGGCTCTCATTTGCAAGGCGGCTTCCCAGACTGCTGCAGATGCATTCTGTGAGTATTACTCCACAGACAAAAGCATGAGAACTAATGCTCACTTTGGCCAGGCTCTACTGTTGCTCTTAAAATGATTGCTTACCTACCCTTTAAAAAATATATTGCTTTTCATTCCTACAATGAGTCTAGATTTACTAGAAATAGAATTTACCTGCAAGTATGAGTGTCACACTAATTATTCTAGTCCCTGTAATATTTTGTCAGCCCTTTCACAACATGAATACAGCATGCATACAATATCTATCTCTGGTTGCGCCATTACATCTAAAAAGAGAAAGCTAAAGTGAGGTGCAAGAGCTCACAGGCATGTTAGGTGGTGGAGCCTTTGGTGCATATGTATTCCGATTTTAAAATGTGAGCTCTTGATTTGCAACCTATGTTTCTTTTCTTTGCTCTGTGACTCAGACAATTGCATGAGTCTAAAGGAATTGAGAACCAAAGGCTTGAAGTGGG
The DNA here is from genome assembly GCF_031143425.1 of Pleurodeles waltl. Classification (NCBI taxonomy): domain Eukaryota; kingdom Metazoa; phylum Chordata; class Amphibia; order Caudata; family Salamandridae; genus Pleurodeles; species Pleurodeles waltl. The sequence continues at coordinate 742,238,117 of NC_090445.1, read as the reverse complement.
ATATGCTTGGACATTATTTTTTTGCTTATGTTCAGGTATTGAAGATGAGTTCAAAGGAGCAGTAATGACTACAAAATGCCTCGAAGCTGAAAAGTTAAAAATGATTCAAAAGCCACAGTCAGATCCAGAGTGTTTACGGTAAGAATGGAATTCTGCTACCTTCCAATTAGTTCAGTTGCGGTAAAAGCCATCTAATTAAATGTCTCTTTTGGTATCTATTCAAGAAATTATGGAACACTACAATCACATTTTCTTAACCTTGTTCTTTAAATGAAATTTCGCTGAAACATGTTGAAAGTAATACAGACAAACGATGTTTCAATATTAACTCATAGGATGGATATTAGTGATATGTTCAGATTAATTATTGAAGTTGTGTCCAGTAATTCCACCATAACATGTGACAGACCAGATCCGTAAACTTTTGTTGAGCAGTACCCCTGCGTGGTAGGCAGCATAATTTGGTTCCATTCGGCATCATCCGCACTGAAAGTGACATGCGTAGTGCCTATATATGCACCACCCCAACACTCTGACATCCGTTCCTTTCTTTCTGCACCAGTCAGTGCAGATCCGGAGAAGGGCTACCATCAGTTACTTTTTGACTGGCTTTTTGTAAAAACATTTTTAAAGATTTTTTTAGACTTTGTCTCCTGGTGTACAGGATGTCCACTAGAAAGGCATGTTTTAAGTCATGCTCCGCCTATCACTGTCCAATGTCGGTGACAGACCCTATTTGGTTGGTCTCTGCTGTCTTGAGTAAGACCACAACGTCAAGACATGCAAGGACTGCCTTGACATGCACCCTAAGGCGCTGAGGGAGCGCTCCTTCAAGGTCCTTGCCTCCAGATGCCAGTCGACTCTGCAACACTCCAGATCTTGCTCAGGAGGAAGGTCTGAGATCATATGTGAAGTTGTATCCGGCGATCATCGTCACCCTCCACGTTGTGGGTAAAATCCCACAAGAAGGAAAAAAAGTTGAAGAGGTCTTTGACTTCGCAGCAGTATCTTTGGATACATCTCAGGGATGTCTGCACTTGAGGCATAGTTATGTGGTGGAGCCTGCACCTGGTCTGTCTCTGCACCTCTGAGATTCTTCGGGAGCCGGAGTGCCCCTGCCCAATTTAAAGAATCTCATGAGGCCTTGCATCTAATCTTTGGGCATCACGACCCATTTGGAGTGCCCTCAGGCCCCACGAGTCCCAGCAGAGCCCCTACTGGTCTTCAATCAGCAGATTCGCCCTCTGCGCCAGTCGGGCTCCAGGGATCCAATGACTAATCCAGAGCAGCAACTACTCCCCTACCATGGCTAAGTTGTAGGGTGTCTCATTTGTAGTGGTAGTGCAGAGGGTGGCTGAGGTCCTTGACCTTATTCTACCCTCAGTGGCAATCAATGCAAACTTCTTGATGGAGGTGTTTCAGCCGGAAGTTGCCCCCACCAAACCATTACGCTCATTCATTGAAGCGCTCCTTCCCGACGTCCTACTTGGGGCCTGGTCTAAGTTAAGCCCTGTACATGGGCTCCTGTACATAAGACAATTGCCTGCAAACATCACCCTGTCCCTGGGGACTCCAGTTTCCTCATCCAGCACCCCACCCTGGAGAGCTGGGTGGTTCAGGCCTGCACCTCTAAAATCAACTCCGGCGCATTTCTTACCACTCAACTGGATAGGATTCCAAAAGGCTGGATACTTCGGGAAGAGGACGTTCTCTTTAGCCAGCCTGACACTGCATTTGATGAACAGAGCGTGCCTCCAGGGATGACACTCCCATACATTCTAGGACTTGTTGCGCAAGTGCAGCCCATAGTTAGGAGGAGGTCCGAGCCATACTCCCTTGAGCAATTACTGATGGAAGGGATGCAGCCACGTTCATCATATGATGTGGGCTGGGCACAACAGACTCCCTGGATAGAATGATTCCCTTGTTAGTGGCTCTTAATCCTTGAGGGCGAAGATTGGTTCTGCTGAAGAATAGGTCTTTCTTCTACTGAGTCCCAAGCACATTCTAGTGCATCAAAAAGTGTCTTTTCTCTGTACAGGACCTGTACGCATGTCGGGAGAGTCATATGTATCTTATCTGCTTGTCACACAATTTCTGCTTGACCTCAAGAAGGGAATGGCGCTGCTGAAGGATTTTAAGGGGGAAGTCCAGAAATATCATGACAGGAGAAGAGCCACACATCAATTTACCTTGCTTGAGTGCAGTCTACAGGATCATGACTTTGTCAGCAAAGTTAAAAATTTGAGCTATCATTGGCTGAAAGTCAACTCCCCAGGCTTGCTCTTGAATGGCTGTAAAATCAAGGCTGTTGATTCTGGGAGGATCCCGCTGTCGGTTGAGTAGCCGTAGATAGACCTTGCCTTTGTGGTGCTGGGTTTGGTTTTGTGAACCTGTCTATTTTTCCCTGAGCAGGTCTCAGAGCTTATTGTTACCTATGGTTGCAATTTGCGCAGTACAGTGATCACTGGAAAAGGGCCAGGAGTCTGCTAATGTGCAATTAGAACCCACATACTCTGTTCTCCAACTCCATTCTCTGGTACAGGACATGCTCTGCCTGACTGTGATGGGGAATAATAATTAAAAAAAACCTTACCTGCTGCTTTCAGTCCCGCTTCCGGCTGCTTCGGTGCTCATTTCCTCCCCGCAGTCACTGTGGCGCAAAGCACAGGCTCCCCACCCAATCCAGACACTGCTCTCTTGTTAAAACAAGCATGAATGAAGTGCCGGGATAGGCCTTAGCGCGCTAGTCTGATGCTCACTCAGGCACAGGGAGCCTGTGCCATTTCTCCACCCTGCTGTGCAACACAGCTGGGTTGGAGAAATGTAAGTGTGCATGCCAGTTTGGATGTCCTAAGACTGCTGGCCAAAGCGAAATGTGCACTTAGAGTGCCCATCATTCCTCCTCCCTGCCATGGCCTGGCCCCGCCCTAGATTCCATGGCTCAGTCAGTCCGTGGAAAATAAAACGATAGTAAAATTGGTTTATTATCATTATATTTTTCACTGACTGACTGAGCAGGGGGGCGACACTCCCCCGCTATTACAGAGGAGCTGCCCCTGACAGTGCGTCTACTCTTGTGTCGCCCCTCTCTTCCACGATTGTTTCAAGCCAACTCTTTGCCAAGCCACCTTCCATTCTTAGGGGATTGGCTTATGGATAGTCGCATCCTGGAGAGTTCCAGGCACAGGCAACGCAATCTCAGGGCTCGGAGACATATAGGAGAGAAGAAGGAAAGGTGGTAGGGAAGAAGTCTCCAATATTGTCCTCGTCCTGCATGGCGCTTCATTGTTCATGTCTTTTCTCGCAGGATCACTTGATCTCCCCGACTGCACTTCGGGTAGAATGCCTTCTCTTTAGCCCCCGTGTGTTTCTTTCCACCTTCGACTGGGAGCCTCAGCTGCTGCAGCAGGCACGTCGCTACACACCAGGCTGACAGGGGCATGCGCCTTGTCCTCACGTGGCTTGGCAGTTTTCTCTCACCTACCAAATGGGAGCAATCCTGCCGTTCTCTGCCTTATTCCTGTCCGCGCTGTACAGCTGCCAGGTGGCACCTCATGGCTCTGGCGTCTCAGGGTGCCAGCAGTTATAATGCACTGGCGGTCTTGCAGCCCTCAGTTGGGTTTTCTTTCCTCCGGCTTCCAGGCTTGGCGCCGTTGCATTCTGCACTGTCAGTGGCCTCTCTAGCAGGCCCAGTTTTAGCAGGGGGGCCGGGTTCTCCAAGCTCACCCAAACATGACGTTTGGCCCAAAATCACGGCAGAAGAGGCACCTGTTAAGTGTATTAAGTGCTTCCTCCATCATAACGTCAGAACGTTCTAGTGTTTTTTTTCACTGTCTTTAAACTGGGCGGTGTGTTTGGGGGTAGACGTGGGCAAGCCAACACATTAACATGGAGAGCCGAGGGTCTGGCTTGGCTCTTAGAGCCCACCATTCACGAGTCGAGCACTATAAATGTTTGCTTTGTAAAATATACAACTGACATCACATGAACTATATTAAAGTCTCTTCAGAATGGAAAAAAGTGTATTTATTTAACACATGGAAGCTTTGATGTTAATATGGCACTTAGAAGTACTTATTAAAAGTGATAGTTTTTAAAAATGAGCTTAAAATCACTCCTGCCCCCGTGCTCAGCGGTGACAGTGCAATTAGTGAACCAACAGGCAAGAGAGTTGTCACATGGAACCTGTATGTGGCCCAGAATATTATAGAGCAACACAACAAATCAAAAACAACAGGTTTTTGTATAATTAGTTTTCTGATTCATTAATTTGAACGTGCTTTAATGCGCAAATATGAAGAAAAATGAGTTTTGGTGAAATAAAATATTTGCCCAAGATCACACAATTTGTGTGAAGTAGCTGCAATTTATCTAGGTTTTACTTTTAGGTTGACCGCAGCAGTGCGCAAGCGCTGCCTTTCTGATGTGTTGATATGTATCTGGGCTTTTAACACGCCCACCTTACGCCCATCACTATCACTCGTTCATGGGCTTGCCTTTCAAAAATCCTTTGTTTTTGTTGGTAACTGCTTTATGTTTGTCCCTCCTTAGGGCAGTTCTGTTACTGCCTTCGCCATCGACCCTGTCACATGTATAATTGCACTTTTGCCGCTAACTTTGACTGCAAGCGAACTCCATTTTTTTTGTATTTCTCCATCGTTCTCACGGCGGTAGTTTGAATCAGCTCGCTTATGTCTACTGTTTTACTTTTTATTTTTAGTTTGTGTGGCAAGAAAAGTCCAGTTAAGAATTTACAACGCTAATAGCTCTAACTCGACCAAACGCGAGACCCATTGCATTGAAAATGCTTGTTTCACTTTGTACACATCAGTCACTAAATGACTATCTGTCTCTCCTTTTTATGTTAATTTTTGTTTTTACCTCTTTGTGCAGTTTTCTGCAGTTTTTATATAGTGCAAATCCGACCTGGATGTATTGAAGCACTTTACATGAACACCAGTTACATTACACAAGGTCACATTCATTTCTTTTCAGCACTGGAGATTTGCCTAGAATCACAAGATGTTGAGCCATGCTGAGACTCGGACCTAGCTTGTTCAGTTCTATAGTTTGAAGCTCTTGTTGTAACGCCACATCCTGGGTAGACTGAAGGTGGCAGGCAAAGGTACATGAAAGCTCATCTCATTATGGGATCAAAGTTCCAACAGGACCTCAATCTAAGCTAAAGCTAGTTGAGAGAGTAGGTACAGAGGTTTGCTTGCTAATGAAGCAGAAGGTACAATTTCACGAGGGCCCAGGCACGTGAACAGCCTTATGCACCTCAATTATGGTCTGTTTGTGTATTCTGAGAGCGTTTACGTATTTTAGCTTGTGTAAGATGAATGCAGTAAAGTTCTATAGGATGGGTATGCATTATACTATTCAGATAGTAGTGGTACATGCCTCTTGGATGAGCAGCTACCAGGGCAAGGGAATCATAAACGTCCCCCAAGAATTAATGTGCCTAATAGAATAAGGGCCTGATTCACAGAGATAAACTTACACCTTTGTATAAGTTTACTATTTTTTTGTATTTCCAAAGTACAAATTTATGTTTACTAACAGTGATTTTACGACTCTGGAGATGCCACAGTCGGGATAGAGAGCTCAACACATAAACAGATAGGACAGGCCTAACTTTTTATGTGCAGAGTCTCTGCAACAAATGCGGAGTCTCCACAGTCATAAAATTACTATTTCTAAAATTAAACTTGTAGTTTATGAATAACAAAAAAATAATAAACCTAAAAGTATAAGTTTACATTTGTGAATCAGGCACTAAGCGTGTCTGTTTGTTCTCTAACAGATGCTGAGGTGAAGTAAATAACTGTGTTATATCAAGTAAGATATTGTGTTGGGCTGAATTCATTTTCACCAGTATGGCAGAGTTTCACATGTGAGCATTTCATATTCTGATATCTTGTTAAAGTACATTGCACATCCCCAGATAATTGTCAGTGCCACAGGACTTATGCAACTTTATGGCTGTGGTATTTTCCGCAAAAGTTTAGATTTGCTACATTTGCCAGGTAATCTATCATCTGCTGTATATTCTGCAAATTTAAAAACATCATACTAGCTCAAAGGGATCAAACGTTATGAAAAATGCTGCAGTACTTGTTGCCGCGCAGTTGAAGACACTTTGCAAAAGATTGACTGTTCACAATTCAGTTGCTTATTGCTATACTTGTGTGTTAAACTTGTACTAATGAGTTGCACCCTAGGCCTAGACAGTGTTCAAAAGTAAAAAAAAAAAAATAATGAAATAATACTATCACAAAATGTTTCTGCATTACACTACATAATTTGTCTTTTCTTGCTGCATAATTAAGCCAATTTTTGTTGCATAATTTGACCCTCCCCTACCGCATAAATTCACTTGCCTTGGTGATAATCTTTGTCTAACTACATCTACTTGCAATAGGATTGATCATAATTCAGTTTAATAAAAGGCTACCATTGGTTCTGCAATGTCATGTGTTCTGCAGTGTGGGATCATATACACATGTGGCATTAATACTAATTATCTACAGTTATACTCAGAACTAAATACCCCAAGCCAAGAACCATCGGGCCATTATTGCCTTATGCTTCCACATACTGAAGATGCTGCTGAGGAAGATTTTCAAATAGCTCCCAGTCAACATGGAACATCATCACCCATACTCTTCCCACCAGCAACCTATACTACAAGAATACTTTATACACCAGGATAAACAAGCATCTCATCAGGAGGCTGCAGAACATCCAGACGTCAGCAACCAGAATCACTCCCAACCTCCCACGGCACTCATCTCACCTCACCTCACTTCAAGGAGGTACACTGGCTAACAGTACCCAAATGAGCACATTTCAAACTCCTCAACCAAAACTTTCAAGGCACTGGCCCAGCACACCTCAACAATACCATCTGCTTTCACAAACCTTCCTGACACTTCAGCTCAGCAAGACTTCAATTTGCACACATCCCACACGTATGGAAAACCAGATCCGATGGTTGAGCCTTCTCGTACATCGCTCCTAAAGCATAAAATTACATGCTGTTACACATCTGAACCTCCTCCACTTCCGGAATTCAACAAGAAGCTAAAGACCTGGCTTTTCGAGTAAGCACATTATGCCCTAGGCTTGGCTAATCTCACTCCTGCCCATCACCAGGATACCAGGATACCCTCCTGGATGAGAGTGTGCATTATAAAACAACATAATGTGACATGACGTGACCCGAGACAAGAAAATGCACTTTATAAACCATTCAATTCAGACTGGTACGAAACCTAACCATGCTGGAGTATTCTGTTAGTCTGAATGATTGCTTTTGTTTCCTTTGTTGTGTGCCGGTTCGCCACTGCATCCACATACATGATATAGGCGGGCTATAAGGCAAAATGATTCTCTCGTTTGCATGAGGTCACACCCCATGCAAATGAGGGACCATCCTCTGAAAATTGTGCCGGCTATATATGCGTGCTAGCGCTGTCAGTGCGTCTGCTGTCCCTTCTATAACTGAGGCACTCTGTGTAATACGGCCCAAGAAGGTTACCTGTTTGACTGCAATTACTGGTTTTATACTTGTCAGACATGAAAACTGCTCTTAGTTGTCAACATTACTGCTTTCTTTTTTTCAAATGTGTTGCTGTTTTTAAAACTTTTTTTATCATTGGAAGTACACCTCAAAAGAATGACATGAAAATAAACAATTACAAAGTTCACAGTACGCAAAGAAACGTGTGTTGGCAAATTGCAAGGGGTAAGTAGCCAGTCTTCTGTTATGCCATTAATAGTGTTTGACCAATGACTTTGTGTTTCACCACTGCGCATATTAGTTGCTCAATGTTCACCAGTAGCACATTACATGTTGTATTCAGTTTAGCTGCCTATTGGCTTTAACGTGGCATCAGACATTACATTTGGTATTTAGGTTAGCTGTCTATTGGCTTTAACATGGCAATAGCCATTACATTCTGTATTCAGTTTAGCTGCCTATTGTCTTTAACATGGTATTAGGCATTACATTTGGTGTTTAGGTTAGCTGCCTATTGGCTTTAACGTGGAGTTAGACATTGCAGTTGAGACATTGCAGGTGAGCTTTGTTTTTCCAAGCTGTGTTTTTCCACATGGTTGACCAAGCTGTTTTTTTCAAATTGAATTCACACGAACCCTAACGTGATAAGAGAGCGTATATTTGGTGTTTTCCTTTCTGCTCAGCCTTGGGAAGAGGAGGGGCCTAGGAGATCTGGCCAATCTCCAATGGCTTGTTTTATTTCCCGAGTCTGAGAGGAAGGGGCAGGTTTTTGTAACGGTGGCCCTGTGGCAGCAGCAGGGAGAGATCTTACAGGACTTCAGTCAGGAGCGGACGTCAGCTGCCTGGCTCCCGTTTGGGTGGAAAGTTTCTTTCTCGCAGTTGAACCGAAGTCATCAACTTGAAGATAGGAGAAAGATGACAAGCAGTGATAGGCCCTACGGTGATGCAATTTTGACTTTTATGCTTTGCTTTGAAGTTATGCTATAATATAATCACATGAATTTGCTGTGTGCATTGCAATTGAGAAGTACTTTGATATATTTTGCTCCCATTGCTGCGACTACTTTTAAACATGTGCTTCCAATCTACTAATCTCGTCTTTCAGGAACCTCGTGGTGAAGTAATAATAATAAATGTCTTCTTTAAACTAAGAAGTGCATTCCAGAGAAGTTTTGTCAGATCGGTCATAAGATAAGAGAAGGAAAGCAAAACATCTTCCTAGTGTGAAATCGAAGATGTGGTAACAGGGACGTCCTTAACCTTGAAGTTCTATTACAATCCGCTTGGAATCCACATCCTTATGTTGAAGCCCAGCCTGCTGGGACTTCTAACGGTTGAGGCTGCTGAGTATGGACATCAGGTCTTACTCTCAAATAACTCTCTAGGTGCACTATATGCCTGTTTGGAAGAAGATATGATGTTAGTCTTGGACTTGTAGGCCACCTCCAGAGCTGACTAAAATTGTGCCCAAATTGGCCCACCCGAACATATCCTTGGCCCATCCAGATGAAGATTCCTGGAACTGGGCCTGCCCTCTAGCCAGCCGCACACTCATCGGCTGCAGTTTCTTCTGCTGCAAGGTTGTGTCACTGGCGTCGGGCAGTGCATGTATACCTCAGAGAGAGCAACGTCACCAGGGAAGGGACTCGGCCCGGTTCCCATTTACAATTATTTTACTCACAGTTACACAGTCTTTAAAAAAGGTCAGCCTCCGTCATAGTTTCGGCAAGCACTAACCTTGTGCACTGGATCCAACAATGTTTTCTTCCACCCTTCACCGCACCCACTATTCACCACACACAGCATGATGTAGACATATATTATGAGTAGGAAAACATGAATGACATAAGAGTGTAAACAGACTAATTGGATATCACCCCTCTCTCTTGTCACTCCTATTCTCACTGACGTTTGCAGGGGGAATAGGTATCTAAAACAAGTAACAGATCCTTAATAATTTCTCATAATATCCAGCATATAACTCAGTGTTGGTAATTTACCTTGAAGTTATCTCTTAGTAACCAACTCCCTCCCCTATGACAAAACTTCCTTTAACTTCTTATTATGTGTATTGCAACATTTATATAATGCTTTCCAGTGGCGGCTGCTGTGAGTAACGCTGGGTGGGACAGTGCGGTGAGCTGGGGGAGAGGGCTGTGATGGGGAAAATAATAAAAAAAGAAAATGAAAAGACTTACCTGCCACTGCAGGTCTCCCTCCGTGTTCATCTGCTCCCACCGCCTCTGTGCTTCTCTGCTTGCTTCCCTGCCTACCCAATCCTGATGCCCAGCATGAGAGAAGCTTTAGAATGGGCCTGAGTGGGCTTAGTTGCTGCTCAGTTTTGGACTGGGAGCCTGTGCTGGTTCTCTACCCCGCTGTGCAACACAATTTGAGTAGAGTTGAGTTCTAAGTTCTCATGTCAGTTTGGCCAGCTAAAGATGGCCAGCCAAACCGATGTGCACTTACAGTGCACCGATTACACCTCCTCCCGGCTGCTGACGCAGAGGATTTCCCTGCCCCTCCAGTGTACCGATTACTCCTCCTCCCTGCTGCTGACGCAGAGGAGGACCCTGCTCCCTCCCCTAGACTCAGCGGACTGGCTAAGTGGAAAAATAAAATTATGATAAAATAGTTTTTATTATCATTTTACTTTTCTGCTTTCTGCTGCCTTTCAGCAGTTGGGCGACGCTCCTCCGCCATAAGAGAGGGGCTACTCCTGATGCTTTCTACTCCTGTGTGGCACGCTGCAGTGCTTGCCTTTAGGGTAATGTGTAGGGGTTTTTGTTGGAATTATGTTGTCGTTTTTTTGATCCTGCGTCGGACGTGTTTCCGTGTTATGGGTGAGGACCACTGAGGTGCGGTTATTGAGCTATAGAATGCAGCTCTTCATAGAAAGAAATGTGAGGGAGGTGCACAGTTTATGGTTTTCAATAAGCCTCTGGCTTTGAGCAGCTCTGCAGGTCCCTTTTTGGTATTTCTTATTTTCATATGTTTATAGTCAAACTTAGCTGGTTACTACACTGAGTTGCCCATTCTGAGATATTTTGTTTAAAGTATATGGTCCTGAGCAGGCATAGGTTAAAAGGGAGGAATGGTAGAGAGGTCTGCTAGGATGGACTTTGTTAATATCATCCTAGATCTGATTGCCATTGTGAGATGCCAAGAAGCGGCTGTGGTATGTACCTTGTCAGGACCTGCAGTAGCGGTCTAAATTAGAGTCCTCCATTGGCATTTGCAGGTGGCCAATCTCTTCAGTTTTTCCACGCCTCATCAACTGGTGATGGGTGATTTACTGCTGTGGATTAGTACACCACTAGATGAGGGATGTGACCTCTTGTTGTTTTGCCTTAGGTGAGTGCAAGAGAGTCAAACAGTAAAGGGAATTATAAGGCAGTCGATATGAACAACAATCTACCTTCTGACTTCTAAGCATTATGATATTACTTATAGCCCCCAAAGGCTTTGTTGTGCTTTATGCAGGGCATCATGCTGCTCCAGGTCCCAAGGTTAGTTGTTGGGGGGGGGGTGTAGTTATTGTTGGTTATTGAGATAATTCTTGTGCTCTAAAGGAACCATTGTATGCCTTTGTTCCAGCTGCTATGTGGTAGATGCAATAGTATGAATTAGGTGTGATCTTTAGTGGTAATTTCATGGATTGTTTGGCGGTATTAATAGATGGCCTACAGAAGATTAGTTATGGGTGTATAACTTTTAAAGGAAGGCTTGTGATAGTTGAAATAAGGTGTGGGCAATTTTTTTGAGATACAATAATAGGGTTTACAGCAAATATGCATGTGACTTAGGGTAGGCTGTACTCAGAGAGTGGAAACGTATAGTATGGAAAGGAACGAGAGCCACTTGAAACAAAAAGGAGAGTTGACAATCAGAAGTTTTAAGTCAAGGTGTTTTTTTCATGCAGGGCTTTCATGATTATTGTAGAGGCTTTCTGGTACAGCATGCAAAAACTGTAGAAGGAACAACATTATTTGCATGTGTTACAGTACCATTGTATGTCATGAGAACTCCAGTGTTCACACACACCACCATCACCACAGTTAAATAAATATGGTTTAGTTTCCCCATAAAGCCGATGGAAGAAAGCCACAAAACATGAAGTATTTTAAGTGTTTGCTCCAGCAGCTCCTCTTCTTTCCCTCCAGTGATCAGGGTGGGATAAAGGAAAGCAAAGTGTTTTTTATTAATTTGTGTAAAATAATGCTTCTCAGGCAGATAGTGCTGGACTGTCTCCAGTCTGACGCACCCACAACATATGCACAATGTAGTGTGAGATGATCTGGCTGTCTTTCGGCCCTCCTGTAATCAGACACTAAAAAGGAAAGCCCCTCACCAGAGTAATAGAAACTGCAGCCCTGCCCCTCACACTTGCAATCTCCCAATCCTGCATTGCTCAGGAAGAACAAGTAATCAGCAGCCCCTCCCCAATGAGGCCCTCATTGAGTTTCAAAGGAGAGTCCTTCCTGCATTCCTTCCCACCCCAGTGCCTATTAAGAAATCATAATGAAGGAAAATACCACATTTACACTTTGTTCGAAGGGAGATCCAGGACCTCATCCTCCACCCCATTCAAAGCTATAAACATACATTATTGTGTTTTTGGGGAAGTGGTGTAAAGAGTAGTGGTCAAAGCTGATGAAGTTTCTTTGCGCTAAGAAGAAGGAATTTGTATTCTAAACTCCTGTATTATTGAAATGGAATGGTGCACACTTTAGTGCTGACTTTAAAATGGTCCGTCTCCTTACAATTGTGAACCAGTTCATTTTAAAGCTTCGCTTCTGTGTGTCTGGAGCAGATTTAAATGTCTGCCCCCTCCTTTCCGTTTTCGAGGGAAAGACCACACAGACTGCCTCTTCTATGAGTTAGCTGCACGCCTCTGTGAAGTGCAATGGTAATGTATCATAGTAGCCCATCTACCCATACCCTCTAGGACCCAGCTTTTGTCCAAACGTCCTGCTGTTATTCTTTGCTCAGTTTGCACCTTTCTTCACAAAGCCCTTGTGTGCACCCAGCGCTGTCTGTGCCTCTTTGCCTCACACTTTTCCCTTCCTTATGGTCTCTTTGCCTTGGGTGAGTCTGTCCTCGCTTCCTGAACCTGTCTGACTGATCCTTGCTTTCTCCCTCTTCTGTGCCAATGCCAAACCCAGTTTCGTCACGCACGAGCCAATCTCAGCTCTTAGGGGAGGTACAGCCTCAAAATTCCTTGTTGCAGTCAACCTTGCTTCTGAAAAGAAAGCACGGCCTAGAAGCCAATGCATGCTATCTGTGCGTAGCTGTGAGCAGGAGATCCACAGAGAAACCAGAGCGATGAGCTTGTTAACTAACCCAGCTCATCTCGAGGCACTAAACTGTCACAGCCTGGCAGAATTGAAGTGCTATATGAAGCAAATTCATTTTGTATTTGAAATTAATAAACTGTGATACTCAGTGGTGTGAACTGTCTCTAAGCGCTGAGCTGCCAACCGGTAGACTCACAGCAGAGAAGGCTAAAGCTCTCTTGAACTTGATCCTCTTTTAACAGCTTTGCAGGGCTGATTGTTGTCAGTTTAGTGTTCTCTCCTGTGTCCCAGCCGCCATGGTGCCGAGATAGGTGGGGAGCATATGCTGTCTTCGTAGACGGTCCTGAACAGTATGATCCATGGCAAGGCGCAGATTCAGAAGTCCTATGGGGCGGTATAGTAAGTAGAAACCCCATTCCTTTTCAGCCGTCTTCAACATATGATAGCATATCACGAAAAACACGGACGCCTCATAAGGACGGAGGGGACATAGCTTGGCATAGCTTGGAACTGTGCTCACCTTAGATTTCAGAAATTGCATGTTCGCAACAATGGGCCTCTTGGCATGAAGAGGGCACAGTGCCACCAGGGGTGGGCGGGGGAGCGTCAGTGAAAGTAGGAATTAAGTCCTGTATGCATGTTTTGTTAAAACCAGACATGTGCAATCCCGTCGTCTCTTCGTTCTGTAAAGCCTCAGGGTCCATTCTCTGGGCCCTTCATCATGGCTGCAACCGACACATGTGGCTTACTGACCAGTACCACCTTCCTTGGGCATGCTACCAGTAATTGCAGTTCAGTCGTGGGTGTCCTGCACTGAAACCACACTGTAGAGCCATGACTAAGAGCTACTGGCAGACAGAAGGCCCGGGTATTGCCCTGGCAGTAAGCATGAGGCCCACAGACATCTGCAACTTTGCCCGTACACTGGTAATACCACACACTGGCCCTGACTGTGCGCACAGTGGCACTGCCCTCACAAAGTCCTTGACCTCACAGTAGACCTGACCTGGCACTTGGCGTACACAAGGGCTAGTACACTGACCCTCTCAGCTCAGAGGTTCTTACCTGGCACTGTTCACAAGATGGCAGCGCTATACACTAGCAATTCTAGCAGATTGGCAGTTACTGCCCACACACTGGACATGGCCTCGTGCTTTCTGTACACTGCGACATCTTGGACGCTTATACTGCTCTCACATCATCCCTTACTGCCTGCACATTTGCCCTGGCTACATACTGACACTGCCAACACGCAGGCAGTGCCTTCCTTTCACGGAACCTGCACACACATTGGCATTATCTGCACACTTGCAGAGCTGCCACACTGACAGACGCTGCCTTACAGCAGAACAGCCCACACTCATGCTTGTCCTTGCGAAGTGACACACTGACCACACACTTGCGCTGAGTGCAATGGCACGGTCACACTGACGTGAGAGGAGTGCCTGTGAGCTTATATTGCTCCATTTAAAACCTCGCCTCTAGGAACTTCTACGTTGGCGTACATATGCATGAACTGTGTTTTAAACTCTAACAGAGAGGGGAAGGAAACGTATAATATGTTCGTCAAATAGTGCAACCAGACGATAGAATCAACGTCTCCTGCCCAATAGTTTTCAGCTGGTGCTGTTCCATTTTCCTCCGGAGCCCAGACACACACTGGTCTGGAGAGGGTTCTGGAGCTGACTGAACCAGACAAGTCACTGGCCTTCCGTCATAATCTCTGATCTTCAAAAGTACAAAGCCTTCTACCAGGCAGCACTGACACTTGTATTCCTCAGGTGTTCTCTTGCCCGTGTAACCAGTGATAAGCCTTTCCGCCTGGCCTTCCTGACACTGCCTGCTGCATCGGGCTATACCAGCCTATAAAGGCAAGACGAGGGCCTTTAACAAGGGAGCAGGACTTTAATGCCGGCACAGCCCAGATACAGAAGGCTATAAGGCTATTAGAACATTCCGCCACTAGAGGGCAGAATGTTCTAATAACTAAAACAAAGGCCTAAATGAGTCCTGAGGACTTTGTTTACAGCAACTGCTATGCTCATAAAAATTGGAATGTTGGAGCTCCTGGCTTCTATCAGCCATTAGAAACCCTGAGCACTCAATTGTTTTCAATAGAGCTTGCAACATTCCAATGTTCTAATCTTTCATAGATCCACATATTTAAATCTTTCCTGTTATTCCTCAGTAATTATCACAAGCACTATAAACAAAATCATTGTTCAACTAGCTAAAAAAGTTGCAATGCTGACCAATTCACAACATTTTAAGAAGACCCATACTTCACCCAATCAAGAGGCAGTGCCTGAAGCACTCTCTCCTTCAGGGGCCACCATACCTCAGATTTCTTACTACAGGTCATTTGAAGGTAGTTTTCCTGAGCTCTACTCATCTTTTTCAGTGCTGATTTTTGACTACATTTGACCTGTGCTTGAATTTCAACTGACTACATCTTTATGGAAACATCTTTTTGTTGTTGATCATGACAGGAACGTTTGCCAAAGGCCTCTCAAAAGGTCTTTACAGACCTTGTGGTTTCTGTGGAGAGTTCACCCTGCCCTGAAGACCCTCATAAGGAGTGTCTCTACTGCCTTCACCCTCATCACAATGCCAAGGACTGCAAGCTCTGACACTGTCTGTAAAAAACAGTCTTAAGGATAGAACAGTCAGACTACTGGTTAGCTCCAAAAAATGAAGTCAAAATAGATTCCATCCTCTGGAGATGAAGGTGAGAGTCCATCTTCTCCTTATAAACTAAATTGTAAAATGTAACACCCTGCAGAAAGGAAATCCTCTCAGGAACCCTGTAAGAAGATCTGAAAGGGCTCAGCCAAAAGACCCTCCAACAAGAGTCCTGTTTCAGTGGTGGGAAAGCATGCAAGGAGAAAGACTCATCTCTGTCAAGAAGGCCTGCAAAAACAGGTCTGAGTCTAACACACCTTCTTTAAAGGTACCTTCTAGTTCTGACGCAAAAAAGGGGTTGACCAACCTCTCTTTTGCAAAATATACATCTTTGAAGAAACTGTCGAAGAGACCACAGTCGATTAAGACAGCATCATCAACAACAATGACAGCAGCCCAGTCAAGAACAATGACAACAACAATATCGGAGATGGCCCTGTTATTGGCGAGAAGGCGGAACCGAGCCTCCAACGTCGACCGTCCTTAATATACTACTATCGTGAATAGGCCCCAAGAATATAATTTCCTCAATATACAACACTCTCACTGCACACACTGGTACAGGCATGAAGGGAGCACAGGCCCAATGGAATGCCGTCCTCCCTGCTCCATTACCCCTAAAGTCAAGGTACAGGGCGCTTCAACACGTGAAGGGTATCTTCCGCAACCCCAGATTCCGCTTTACCCAATTTAAATATCTCCATCAAGCATACCTGTGCCCCCAACGTATCAAGCATATGCTTCCATTGACAGCTCCGGAATGTCCACATTGTGGGGTATTGAAGGTCAGTTTCTATCTCATGGTGTGGGACTGCCTTTCCCCACAGTGTGCTTGACACAAGATTACTACACTAGCAGGAGACCTAGCTGAATTCATGCTGTCCCCCACCCCTGATTCCTGCCTCCTGGGACTGCTGGCTAAGGCTAAGGAGGACAAACACCTTCATAGGTCTATCTACCTTGCATTTGTACTATTTAAACAGCTCATAGCAATGAAGTGGAAGGAGCCCACTACTCCAGACGTCAACATGTGGCTCCGGACTTGGTTGCAATGGGCACGAGCTGAAACGCATGTGCTCCGCTCCTTGAGAGACAGAGACTTGGCTAGTGGTGGTTGCAAGATCGGGGATGGTTTTGTTATTAAATAGGGACCAAAAATGTCACCCACCCCTGAAAAAGAGCAAGACAACTCTCCTGCGACACACAAACCTTGCTCTCTTGTATTGCGCGCTACCCACGTGCCGCATAGTGCTCATTGCACATATCTCATCAAAAGCGCACACGCGATGCCCTCCCAACGGGAGACTAATTTGACACATCATAACAGGATGCCACCAACTAACATGGCTTTCTTCCCTACACTGCATGTACTGGGATGCACAGCCACTCCTCCTCTTACTCAAAGCCTACTCCCCAGGTCCCCCTGTCACCATGTCCCTCTAAACCCAGTATAGGGGCTTATGAACACCAAACAAATGTATTTGTTTTAATCATACTTATCAGTGATGCAACGTGTGTACAACTCCGACTGCATCAAGAATGTTGATCATCGCTGCATGTTGAACATGGGCTGCCCCTTGTCTTTCTCACCTCCCCGTGCCCCTCCTTTCCCCCTCTTCCCTACCAAAAAGGAAGAGCTCTGCAACAGTTGTTGAAGTTTGTAAACAATAAAATAGATTTAAAAAAAAGGGATGACACTGTTGTCAATTACTGCATCTACAGTCACCAGGGACAGCACCTTCAACATCACAGACATTTGCTGCTCTATAAGGACGATGCCAGGGATGCTGCCCATTTAAGTAAAGAGAGTGAGTGCCTGTCTTACAGTCTTGACTTCCTCAAACTGTACCCTAAGTTGAGAAGAGAGGGGTTCGAAAGCATGGATCCTAGGAACACTATTAGGTGCTTTTGCACTAACTGCATCTGGGACTCAGGGTGCATGTTAGTGAATGAAGGGCTCACTCCCGGTTGTGTGGAAAAAGCGGATGCAGAGGGAAGTGCGAGAAGTGGTCGATTTATTGTGCTCTGGTAAATGCATGCTCCATGATAAGAAACAGTATGGAAATATATGAGCTGATTTTTAGCACTCAATTGAACTGTCTGTTTATCACGGAAACCTGGGCGAGGGAAGACTCAGGACTGGACTTAGTGGCAGCCAACCCTCTAGGATATACCATTTTTAGACTAGACCAGACTTCTTGGAGAGGAGGTGGACTGGCAATTATTGTTAGAGACCCGTTAAACTGTTTTCTAGAGGCCATAAATGCTTCTTCACTCCATGGGTGTGAGGTGGCACTACTCAGAATTAAAATGAACCACATAGCCATCTTTAGGGGGTTAATTGTCTTCCGCCGTCCAGGCTCCAGAACAATGTTTGTTACGAATTGGGACCAAGTTTTGGAACCTTTCATCTCATGCCCCAATTTTACTAGTTTATGAGATTTTAACTTCCATTTGGAAGAGGAAGGCTATAATGACACTAATGTATTTCTAGAACTCATGAACAGCTTTGGATTTTTGCAGCAGGTTGTCTCTTCGACCCACATAGCTGAATAGTATTTCTACTAATCGTTCAGCGCTGGTATTAGAAGAGTGTCTTCCTTTGAGTTGAACAGACCACTGGGCGTGATGTTTAAAATGCATAGGCAGAAGGTCGAGGAGCCTAAACAGGATTAAACCATATAGAAAGTGGAATAAAATCTCCTTTTGTGATATGAAAGGAGCTTTTAGTATGTCCCAGGTAACAGGTTATAGGGGTCAGGGACCGACAGCAGAGGCCTTTAACAAATGGGTAATGGCAGCTATTGACCTGGTGGCCCCCATTAAAAACAAGACTAACACTAGATTGAAAGCCTCGGCTGCATGGTTCTCCAAGGAACTTAAAAGTCTCCAGTGGCAATGTCGGAGGCAAGAATGGAGGTGGAGGGTGATACTTAATCCTGAAGAGAAAAACAAACATAAAAAAGAATCCAAAAAGTTTAAAAATGCCATTAAAGACGCAACATCGGCTTATTTTATTAACAAAATAAGATCTGCCGCTAATATCCCAAATGAACTGTTTAAGGTAGTAAGAGATCTCACGTCTCTGCCAGTTCAACAGGCGTTGGAGAACTCTCAAGGTTTTTGTAATAGTGTTGCTACCTTTCCCAGGGATAAGAGTTTGAAGATCTTTTCGAACTTCAGTAAGCTCGAGGACAGGCAAGCTCTTATTCTGAAGATCTCTTTCCGAATTCAGTAAGATCAAGGACAGGCAAGCTCCAATGGGATGCCACTCCTTTAATCATACCTCTAATAGTATTTTGAATATGTTCTCCCCATCTCCTTTGTGAGAATAAAAATTCTTCTTTCATACATAACATCCAGCTCTCCAGATGATCCCTGTCCTCCCAGAGTGCTGCAACTGGCATCAGATCTAATTGCAGCCTTCTTGGAAAAGATTTATAGTCAGGTTCCTGAGTCAGAAGTGTTACCCCCAATGCTGGAAAGAGGCATTTGTTATCCCCTTTAAAAAGAAACCAAATTGGCATTCTAGAGATTTTAAAAACCTTCATTCTATTTCTCTCCTTCCCACGCTGGCAAAAATTCTTGAGAAGTGCATCAATCCAGAATTTGCTCAGTTTCTCACAGATCACGATCTTTTAGCCCAGTCAATTTACTGCCAAGTGGATCAGGGCGACTCAGCTATCCTGGTTGTGCTGGATCTGTCAACAGCCTTTGCTTTGATAGAATAACTCCATCCTGTTTGGTGCAAAGATTGCAACAGGCTGGGCTGAGGGATTCTACATTGAATCTTTTGAATTTCTTTTTGGGGACCAGAACTCAAACGGTCAGCTGCAGGCACTACAGGACTAAACCATTCCAGCTTCCGTGAGAAGTCCTGCAGAGTTTGTCCTTCAGTCTCACTTTGCTCAATCTTTATGTGGCCCCATTAGCCAAATTGGTGCGATCCTTTGGGTTCCAGGTGTTGTCCTAAGCGAACAACACCCAAATTATTGTCTCTATATCTGACAACTGTGCACTGGTGGCAGACAAGTTCAAGTCCTGTATGACTGTAGTCAGTACCTGGATGAAGAAAAGCTGGCTTAAAATGAACACAGAGAAGACTGAGATTGTGGTCTTTAGAGCAGATAACTTGGTGTAGTCTGAGCTCTGGTGGCCTGAGACATGCAGCCCTGTAACCACCCCTGTGGCTGCCGCAAAAAACTTGGGGTGATTTTTTATTATACCCTTACTTTTGATTCTCAGGTCAGTAGAACGGTGAGCTCCTGCTTCTTCATTGTTGAGATCTTGAAGAAGATTTTTCACTTCTTAGGTGGGGAATTAAGAGTTTTAGTGGTCATTGCCCTTATTACATCTTGCCTTGACTATTGTAATGCTTTATATTTAAACACCAACCAGTACTCTCTTAACAAACTCCATGTCATCCAAAAGGCAATTGCATGGCTGGTCCTGGATGTTCCCAAACATCTTTTGGTTAGGGAGGGATTGCGGTCACTCCTTTGGTTACCAGTGAGTAATCGGGTGATTTTCAAAGCTCTATGCTTGGTATATAAGGCTCTTCACCTGTGAACCACCCCAACTGGTATTTTCCAAGTAGACAGCTTAGATATGCAACGCTGATGAAGGTGATCATTCCCAAGTTCCAGAAGGCTAGATGGGGCTGCCACACGTTTTCCAGGGTGGCGGCTAGGTTATGGAACACCCTTCCTATACATATTGCTAGTCTGAATTCTTATTCTGGGTTTCACTGGCATCTCAAAACGTGGTTATTCTCTCAAGATTAATGATGCCGTTGCTTTCTCACCCTTGCTGTCTCTGACCTGTGCTGGCGCGTTGATGCCTCTTTGGCTTTATACGCTCTATAAATCTAAAATCAAATCATCAGAGCCTTCAGCGATCCTCAGATATAAAAGACAACCAAGAACAACATTGTCGATAGGACCATTAATGAAGTAGTCAAACATTATTTTGATTATAGAGAAAGGCACACTAGTTTGTATTCTACTGGAACATATTTTTCTCAGCAAGGTCTCTCCTCTTACACCTACGCATTTGTTAGACAATGAAGAGTCAGAAAACAAAGATCACTTTGCCCCTGCTTACAGTCCCAAACAACTTTAGGTTAAATGTCAGGAGGACGATGACGATGATGGATACTTAGAAGGAGAATTTTCCTTTAAAGATAGACGAGATGCGACAAAGTCCAGATTTATAGAGGCCTTTCCAAAACAGTACACCTATGGCCCTTAGAATTAACAAGAGCATTATCAAGGGCCAGCGATGCAGGTCTCCACATCTTTAGTCTCTGCTGACAGACTACTATAAAAGATTTTCAGATTCAGGTGCTCCTTCAGTACCTCCAAAACCAACTCCTACTCCTAAACATATTGCCTCCCCTCATACGTCTACTCTAACTCACTCTTTAAGGAGTCCAGTTATGCAATTGTAACAGTTGCCTCTGCCCAGAACTCGACCGCCTGTCACCATCCATGATGATTGACCTGGTGGGGCAGAGGAGGGTGAGATAACATAGGATTCAACAGCTGATGGTGGAGCCATCCGTCCTACTACACCCGCAGCTAGCTCCCCTCTGGATGACATAGGAGGGTTTTATGCTCTCTTGGAGAGAGGGTCAAAGAGATTTTCTTATATAGCAGATACACTGTTTTCTTTATGATTTTAAATACCAAGCACGCAAATCAATCAATGCAATATCCATCATATGCCACATGTACTCAGACAGCTTGAAGCTAACAAAGAATACTGCAACAGTGACTCCAGTTGTACCACGTCTAGGTAGGAAATACAAGGCTCCAGCTGCCATTTAGGATACCTGCGGGCTTATGCGGTGGTCAGTTAGGCTTCCTATAGGCATTTTAGAAATCACTCTACACCTTGCTCCACCCCACCTGTTAAGGAGGGTAGACACCAGATAAAGGCCCTCATTCTGACCCTGGCGGTCGGTGATAAAGCGGCGGCCAAGCCGCCAACAGGCCGGCGGTCTAAAATATGCAATTCTGACCCTGGCGGGAACCGCCAACACAGCCCGCCGTATTAACACTCCGCCCGCCACGGCGGTACAAACAAACAGCGCGGCGGTTCCCACCAACAGCCAGGCGGCAGACAATGTACCGCCCACCCTATTACGACCCACCAATCCGCCACCTTTTCCGGGGCGGGAGCACCGCCGATAAGAACACGGCGGAAACAGACTACGAACGGGAAAACGCTCACCTCTACGCACTCCACGCAAGATTCCGGCAGTATGGAACCAGAGTTGCAGGTCATCCCCGCACTCCTATACCTGCTCATATACCAGGAGCACGCCCGGCGGCGCGGAAGACATCGGTGAGTACTGCACCTACGACACAGGGGAGGGAAAAGATTACCGGCACACACCCACCCACCCACACCCACTACAACACACACATCAATGCATTCCCACAGATCACTGTCACAACCCACAAACCACCCCCCTCCGAAATAATGCAAAGACCAAAAGAAGAGATCATAAACGGGCAGATATATTGAAATATGTACACCAGTAATCCCAATAAATAAATAAACTATGTACAAAATATATACAGCTACTAAATGTAGTCCAACCACTGTCCGTGGATCACAGGGGTCCTGTGCAAAGGGGCAAGGCCCAGTCCCACGACAAGAACTCCACGGAGAGAACACTGCAGGGGCATCAGAAAGAAAATAGGACAGGCACCTCAGGGGGAAGGGAAGGGGGGGCACCTCAGCCACTTGAGTACACGACGCCAGATCCACGAGGGGACTCCATGACCACTGGCCCATCCTGGGGAGAGCAAAGCCACAGTCCAAACAGTCCATACAGTGGGTGGCCTGCCCACTGGGCCATCCTGGGGAGAGCAAAGCCACAGTCCAAACAGTCCATACAGTGGGTGGCCTGCCCACTGGGCCATCCTGGGGAGAGCAAAGCCACAGTCCATACAGTCCATACAGTGGGTGGCCTGCCCACTGGGCCATCCTGGGGAGAGCAAAGCCACAGTCCAAACAGTCCATACAGTGGGTGGCCTGCCCACTGGGCCATCCTGGGGAGAGCAAAGCCACAGTCCAAACAGTCCATACAGTGGGTGGCCTGCCCACTGGGCCATCCTGGGGAGAGCAAAGCCACAGTCCATACAGTCCATACAGTGGGTGGCCTGCCCACTGGGCCATCCTGGGGAGAGCAAAGCCACAGTCCAAACAGTCCATACAGTGGGTGGCCTGTCCACTGGCCCATCCTGGGGAGAGCAAAGCCACAGTCCATACAGTCCATACAGTGGGTGGCCTGCCCACTGGGCCATCCTGGGGAGAGCAAAGCCACAGTCCAAACAGTCCATACAGTGGGTGGCCTGCCCACTGGGCCATCCTGGGGAGAGCAAAGCCACAGTCCAAACAGTCCATACAGTGGGTGGCCTGCCCACTGGGCCATCCTGGGGAGAGCAAAGCCACAGTCCAAACAGTCCATAACAGACCCCACTGCCACTGGAGGAGGCAAGTTGGCCAGAGGACATCCTGCAGCCCTGCCCGAGATAGATCCAGTTCAGCGGTTCTTGAGACGGCGGGGCCCAGCGGAGCGGTTCTTGAGACGGCGGGGCCCAGTTCAGCGGTTCTTGAGACGGCGGGGCCCAGTTCAGCGGTTCTTGAGACGGCGGGGCCCAGCGGAGCGGTTCTTGAGACGGCGGGCCCAGTTCAGCGGTTCTTGAGACGGCGGGGCCCAGCGGAGCGGTTCTGGAGACGGCGGGGCCCAGCAGAGCGGTTCTTGAGACGGCGGGGCCCAGTTCAGCGGTTCTTGAGACGGCGGGGCCCAGCGGAGCGGTTCTTGAGACGGCGGGGCCCAGTTCAGCGGTTCTTGAGACTGCGGGGCCCAGTTCAGCGGTTCTTGAGACGGCGGGGCCCAGCGGAGCGGTTCTTGAGACGGCGGGGCCCAGTTCAGCGGTTCTTGAGACGGCGGGGCCCAGCGGAGCGGTTCTTGAGACGGCGGGGCCCAGTTCAGCGGTTCTGGAGACGGCGGCCGGTCTATGGCCAACTGCTAATTGCCTGGTGGTGCCCTCCTGGGCAGCGGGGATGGTGCTCCTTCAATGCCCACCTGGGCTGTGGGTGGTGGGGCCCTCCTGGCCAGCTGGGCTGGGTCCTCCCTGGGCAGCGGCTATGGGGGTGGTGGGCTCTCCCGGGGCAGCTGTTCCGGTTCCTCCCGGGGCAGCGGCTATGGGGGTTGTGGGCTCCTCCTGGGCAGCAGGCCTGCTGCCTGACCTCTCCGACTTGCTGCCCTTGCCCTCCTTAGTCGTGGGCCTGTGGCCCTTTCCTCCCTTTGGAGCTGTGGCTGGTGACTGTCTCTGGGTGGTGTCCGGGGGGGATGTAGAAGGCGGGCTCCTGCGGTGCCCCTTCCGCCTTCTGCTCCTCTTCCCAGGGGGTGGGCTGGCTGTCCCCTTGCTGCTGGGCGAAGATCCAGACATGCGGGCTGGCGGGCTCCAATACCCCTGCACCCTTGTCAAGGGGGCTGCAGGGCTGGTGGTGGCTGAGGTGCTCTTCTTACCCCGACGAGAAGGAGGGGGGGGCTCAGGGTCAGGAAAGAAGTTAGTAGTGGCGAGGAAGAGCTTCTTGGGACAATGGAGAGTGGTAGGTACAGTGGGAATGGGAGTGGAGGGAGAGGATGTGGTTGTAGGTGAGTCACGTTTGCTGTCTTTGGGTGCAGGTGCAGGAGGGATAGGCTGTCGTGAGGTGGATGGCTGTTGGGTGGGTGGGTGGCTGCGTTTGTGTGGTGTGGAAGAGGGGGTGACAGACACAGTGGGAGAGGACACAGGGGACGTGTAAATGGCAGTGGGGGTGGTGACTGCACGTGTGCGGACTGGAGTGGAGGGTGTGCTGGTGATGGAAACACTGGCTGATGGTGAGGTGAATGGAGGTGTGAGTGTAGACGTCACAGGGAGGGAGGAGGGAGACGAGGAGGTGGGGGTCACAGAGGTGGTAGTGACTGTTGGCATGTCTGCATCGGAATGTTGCGTGTGTGAATGTCTGCGTGATCTGTGGTGCTTAGGTTTGGATGAGCTTCTCTTGGGTGTTGAGGTGTGTGCAGGCTGGTCTGATGGTGTGGGTGGGACAGGCAGAGGAACAGGAGACTGGGAGGAGGGAGTTAGTAGAGGCAGGCAGGAGACAGGGACAATGGCTGCCATCAGTGCTGAGGCCAGAGCCTGGAACGATCGCTGATGGGCAGCCTGACCCGAATGAATGCCCTCCAGGTACGCATTGCTGCGATGAACCTCCCTCTCCACCCCCTGGATGGCATTCAAAAGGGTAGTCTGCCCAACAATGAGCGTTCGGAGGAGGTCAATGACCTCCTCACTGAGGGCAGCGGGGGTAACAGGGGCAGGGCCTGAGGTGCCTGGGGCGAAGGAGATGCCCGGCTTCCTGGCAGAGCGGGCACGGGGCGAACGCTGAGGGGCTGCTGGGAGGGCGGAGATGGTGCGCTGGGTGGCGGCTGTACCTGTAATGGCGGGGGGCACGGATGGTGCCACCCCCGCAAGGGAGCCCCCTTCCGAGGACGTGTCCGTGTCGCTGCAGGGTCCAGTCGTCCCCGTCGTGGAGCTCCCCTCGCCCTCCGTCTCACTGGTCCAGTCTGACTCTGTGGCATGGCCCTCCTGGGCCATGTGAGATGCAGCTCCCTCCTGCCCCGATGCCACTTCTCCTCCGCCTGATGATGCTGATGCACACAAGCACAGAAAGACAAACAAAAAGGGGGGGGGGAGAGAGAAATAAAGGGATATTGAGTACATGGATCTCCGGTACAGTTAGCGGACATGACAGACACAGATGCCCCCTGCACTAAGTTGCGCACTTGGGGTCCGCTACGCATTCCGTGGAACATGCCCTACACGCCTAGAGTTGACAACTGCACCCATGGATGACACGGCCCAGGGATGGCTGTACTGACAAACTACTGAGGGTGGTGGCTGGGGACACAGGGGCTTACGGGGGTGCCCAGCCTACAGATATCGCCCTGGCCTAGGGGGACCCACAGCCCTCCTCCCCCACCCAGACACCTCCACTGCGCGACAACAGAGTAGATAATGCTTGTACTCACCCCCTTGTGTCTGCTGTGCTGCCCTCACGCGCCCATCCAAATCAGGGTAGGCCACCGCCAGGATCCGGAACATCAGGGGGCTCAGTTGACGGCAGGCACCCCGCCTACGTTGGGAGGCCATCCCCAGCAGAGACTCGGCGGTCTTCTTGGTCCCGCGGCAGATGTCCTCCCACCTCTTGCGGCAGTGGGTGCCCCGTCGATGGTGGACCCCCAGGGTCCGGACTTCCTTGGCGATGGCACGCCAAATCCCGATCTTCTCATGGGCGCGGACCTATGTGACACGTACAGGGAGGGAGAAATACCACGTTCAAGTTTGTCAGCATTTTCCTTGCCAGTGGCCCAACGCCCCCCATCCCCGCCAGGCCCCCAAGCCAGCCAGTGGCCCCAAATCCAGATTGAATTAAACTCACTTGTTGGTCTGGAGGACCGTAGAGTAGCGCATACTGGGGGAGGACCCCATCCACAAGTTTCTCCAACTCCTCTCCAGTGAAGGCAGGGGCCCTTTCCCCAGGTGCAGCAGCCATTGTCCCTTCCAGACCGAGGTCACAGCAACACTTGCAGTATAGGTCCTCTCCTGTGAAAGTTCAAGTCGCAAGTGGATAAGTAGATAGAAAATGGCGGTCACGTCCGCGGCGGTGCGTACCGCGGCGGTGCGTCCCGCCACCGCCGGCGCCCTTCGCCATTGGCTCCTGAAACCCATAGGCTTCAATGTTAACCAATGCGGCTTGGCGCCGCGGTCTTCGCCCGCCGCCCGCCGCGGTGTGCCACGCCAGCGCATTGACCTCACATCCCATTGTCACACTTCACAGGTCAGGCAGCCGCCATTTCCAGGGCCCACATGGCTCAATTTCAACTGCGTCACACAGGCCTAGGCCTTGCATAGCCACTCAGACACGCCATTCACTGCATAGAGAATCGTTTACTGTGCTAGCTGTGAGTACGTACCTGTGGGTTGCTTGACTGTGTGCTCCATGTTGTCCTTCCTAGGCACCGTCCGCTGGGTTGGGCGAGGAGACGGATGAATCCTCCCGTGTACCGACCGCTGGTGGACCTGTCGACAATGGAAGAACGCCACATTATCCTGACCTACCGTCTTAACCGTGCCACTATCCATGAACTGTGTGCCCAGCTGGAGCCCGACCTGATGTCCCCCATCCGCCAACCCACAGGGATTCCCCCTCTGGTGCAGGTCATGTCAGTACTCCATTTCTTGGCAAGTGGGTCATTTCAGACAACCGTGGGAATTGCTTCTGGGATGTCTCAGCCCATGTTTTCGAAGGTGTTATCCAGAGTGTTGTCTGCCCTGATGAAATCCGTGAGGAGCTACATCATTTTCCCTGAGGTGGGCGAATTGGCTACAGTGAAGGGTGATTTCTACGCCCTTGGACATATTCCCAACGTAATTGGTGCCATTGATGGGACCCATGTGGCTTTGGTTCCCCCAAGAGACAGGGAGCAGGTGTACAGGAACAGAAAAAATTACCATTCAATGAACATCCAGGTGGTGTGTTTGGCTGACCAGTACATCTCGCATGTAAATGCCAAATTCCCAGGGTCAGTGCATGACGCCTACATCCTCAGGAATAGCAGCATCCCTTACGTGATGGAACAGCTACAGAGACACCGTGTATGGCTAGTGGGGGACTCTGGGTACCCCAACCTGTCGTGGCTACTGACCCCAGTAAGGAATCCCCGGACCAGGGCAGAGGAACGGTACAATGAGGCCCATGGGCGTACTAGGAGGGTGATCGAACGCACCTTTGGCCTCCTAAAGGCCAGGTTTAGGTGCCTGCATATGACAGGTGGATCCCTAATGTACTCACCTAAGAAGGTGTGTCACATCATCGTGGCCTGCTGCATGCTTCACAACCTGGCTTTGCGCCTCCAGGTGCCTTTCCTGCAGGAGGATGGTCGAGACGGTGGTGTTGTGGCAGCGGTGGAACCTGAGGAGAGTGACGAGGAGGAAGACGACGGGGCTGAAACAGACAACAGGGACAGAATCATTGAACAGTACTTCCAATAGGACACAGGTAACATTTCAAAGATAATTTAGTAAATGTTAACTACTCTCCTGCATCTCTGCTGCCTGTCTATTTGCCCCAGTGTATGATGACTGAGTTGTGGCTTTTCCCTCCCTATTTCAGATCTGGGGTCCCCACTACGAGTCCTGTGCTTCGTTTCCCCATGGACTACAGCTTTGTGGCAGCTGTTTGTTGACTTCACCATGTACAAGGACATATTTGCACTGTCATGTCAATTACAATATATTGAAATCACAGCCAGACTCCAGATATTTTGGTGCAAAATAGGTGTTTATTTAAGTGCTCAAAATGGGATGGGTGGTTTCAAGTGGGTGGGGGCTATGGTGAAGGAATGTCCATGGCAGAGTCCAGAGTAACAGTCACACAGGTGCATTGTCCAGAGGCCTGTGGAGAGATGGAGCATGGGCAGTTCAAGGATGGACAGGGTGACAATGTGGGACAGTGGGATGACATCAGGTGGTATCCATTGCTGGCGGGGGTCTTGACATCCTACTCTGTCTTCTTGCGAGATCTCAGGGCCCTCTTGCGGGGTGGTTCTTCTCCTGCAGGAGGTGGGGGTCTGGTGGGCTGCTGCTGTGCGGGGGCCTCCTGTCCACTAGCGCCGGCGGAGGTGGTTGGCTGTTCTTGGTCCAGGCTAGTGGCAGGGGCCCTTGGGTGTTGTTGAGTGTCCGCCCTGGTGTTGACGAGGTCCTGCAGCAGCCCTACCATGGTAACCAGGGTGGTGTTGATGGCTCTGATGTCCTCCCTGTACCCCCGATAGTGTTCCTCCTGCAGTACCTGGATCTCCTGGAACCGGGCCAGTACCGTCGCCATCGTCTCCTGGGAGCGGTTGTATGCTCCCATGATGGTGGTGAGGACCTCGTGGAGAGTGGGTTCCCTGGGCCCGTCCCCCCCCTGTCGCACAGCTGCCCTCCGAGTTGCCCTGTTTCCCTGGGCCTCTGCCCCCTGGCCGGTGTGCCCACTACCACTGCCCCCAGGTCCCTGTTGTTGTTGGGGTGGTGGGTTATCCTGGGTGCCCTGTAGTGGTAGACACACCGCAGATTGACGCGCCCTGGAGACAGAGGCATGGGCCCGCTGGGTGGGAGCTGTGCTGGTGTTCCCAGAGGGGTTTGGGTCTGTAGTGGCCTGGGCCTGTGTGAGGGGAACCGACTGTCCAGAGGTCCCCGATGGTCCGGGCTGGTCATCGGTGTCCAGGTCGACAGAGCTGCTGTCATCGCTGACGGCCTCTTGGGTGGGGGGTGTGGAGAATTCTGGCCCCTCCGCCGCGGTGTGTTGACGGTCGGGTCCTGCAGGGGTATAGAGGTATGGTTATAGTTTCAATGTGTGGCATATGGGTGTATCTATGGGTTCTCGTGTCCCCAAGTGCTGGCATTCGTGTGTGGGGGCTTTGGTGAGGGTGGCTTGTGGGGGGGATGTGTATATGCATTGGGCATGCTTTGGTGATGGGTGTCCATGCTTAGTGGACGCATGCAGGCCTAGCTTTTGGGATGTGTGGGTTGTGATGGTGAGACATTGGCGGGGAATAGGTGTGCTGGGGGTGGGGGTGAGGATGGTGGTGGGGTGGTGAGGATGGTGGTGGGGGTGAGGGTGGGGGTGAGGATGGGGGTGGGGGTGAGGGTGGGGTTCGAGGATGGGGGTGAGGGTTGGGGTATGATTTGGCATGCAGGTGGGGGGGAAGCAGTATTGAAGCTTCAACTTACCAGTATCCATTCCTCCGCCGACTCCTGCGAGGCCGTCAGGATGCAGGATGTTCAAGACTTCCTCCTCCATGATGTGAATTGTGGGGGTTGAGGTGGGGGTCCTCCGCCAGTCTTCTGCACGGCGATGTTGTGCCTGGATACCATGGAACGCACCTTCCCACGTAGGTCGTTCCATCGCTTCCTGATGTCTTCCCGATTTCTGGGGTGCTGTCCCACTGCGTTGACCCTGTCGACAATCCTCTGCCATAGCTCCGTCCTCCGGGCAATGCTGGTGTATTGTATCTGTGTGCCGAACAGCTGGGGCTCTACCCGAACGATTTCCTCCACCATGACCCTGAGTTCTTCGTCTGTGAAGCAGGGTTGTCTTTGGGGTGCCATGGGGTGGTGTGTATGATGTGTGGGGTGGAGTATGTGTATTTAAGTGAGTTGAGTGTGGTGGTGTGTGTTGTTTTGTGTGTGGATAGTGTGTGGGTGATGGTGTTGAGTGGCTGTGGCTGTTAGTTTGTGGATGCTGGTGTCTCGCTCTGGCCTTCTTTCAGAATTTTTTAGCGTAGGGGTTTGTGGGTGATGTGGGTGGGTGTTTTATATTGTATTGTGTGTGTGGGAGTGGTGTGTGTATGTGTATCAGGTGTGTGGGATTCAAATCGTCCAATGTGGCTGAGTTTTGTTCGTTTGTGTGTATTCTGACCGCGGCGGTGTGTCCCGCCAATGGAATACCGCGTTTGAATGACCGCCGCGTGGATTCGTGGGTCGTAATGGCATGGGCGTATTTCTGTTGGCGTGACGGTGGAGGTTTTGTCACCTCCACTTTTCCGCCGACCGCTGGTCTGGCGGTCTGTTGTGGCGGTCGGATTTTCGGAGGTTTGCCTTCTGCGGGTCAGAATGACCGTGGCGGGTTTCCGCGACCGCGGCGGGATTATGGAGGATTTCTGACCGGCGGTAGGCGCCTTTTACCGCCGAGGTCAGAATGACCACCAAAGTGTGCAAGAGATTTTCAGCAATGACAGCTATCACCGTTAGAACATCCAGTATCCTAGCCATATTGGGAAGATACGACAGGAAGATTTTCCAGGATCTTGTAGTTTATCTTGGGTTCCTACCAGAGTACAAGAGGAACAAAGTAAGAGTAATCATTCAAGAGGGTGAAAGAACATCTGCCAATATCATTGGCATTCCCATGGATGTAGCCTCCACTGGCTTTCCCCCGCTGGCCAGATCAGCAGTCTGGAAGAGGCAAGAATGGCTCAAAGCAACCTCTTAGTGACTGAAGATAAAGGCTAAATATTGGGCATGCCATACAATGAAGAAGCCCTGTTAAGCAATCATGTAAATTATGCTCTTCAGTCCATACAATCAGATATGTAGGTGGCAAGGGCTTTGGGGTTCTGCTACAGTGCCATTTTCAACAATTTTGTGGTGCTAGAGAACAGGGCCAGTCCTCTTATACACAGAATGTCCTGGTCTGCATTTTCCAACCTTACTTCCAAACACAGCAGTGTTACCACCAGCAGTAGTTCCAACAGCAAAATAGATCACAGCTGACTGCAGCCTACCCAAGACAGCTTCCCCATAAGAGGTCCTCAGCACCAAACAGACAGCAAGACTCAAAGCACTGGTCACCTTTCTACCTTCACAGATGGTGGTTGAAACATTCTCCAATTAATGCAACAACTGGAAATCTATTATCACAGATCATTGGGTGCTGGATCTAATTCAGCATGACCATACCTTAGAATTTGTTCAGCAACCTCCTCGAAATCCACCTTGCAGGAAGTCCCATCAACATTTTCATCTGTTCAGATTGGGGATTCTTTAACTCCTCCGGAAAGAGGCCATAGATGAGGTCCCTTTCGCCAATCAGAACACAGGCTTCTAATCCAGCTTTTTCCTTATCAAGAAAAAATCAGGAAAGTGGAGGCAAATTTGTGATTTACTGCAGTTACACAACTCTTTTGGTGGTTATTCTGCAGGAAATTCTCTGGTAACTTGACCATGGAGATTGTACAACATTCCTAGATCTTCCAGATGCTCATTTTCATACTTGCATCCATCTCAACCATAAAAATAACCAAGGTTCAAGGTGCCTAGATGCCCTTCGGTCTCAAGTCTGCTCCTTGGATTTTCACCCAGTGCATGATCCCAGTCGCCGCTTATCTGAAAAGGAAAGGGCATTCCATTTTTCCTTACAAGGAGGATTCGCTTATAAAAGGCCCTTTGTATCACAAAGCAAAGGAATCGACAAAGGTATGTCTTGAGTTGTTCAGGTATCAGTATCTGTTGCTAAACTAGGAAAAACCTTATTTTCAGCAAAGCATAAGAATAACGTTTCTGAGAGCACTTTTGAATACAAGCCTCTGCAAAGTCTTCCCTACATCAGAAAGGATGCCGAGAATAATCAGTCTAGCCACCTCCCTCTCGAAAAGGTGGGTTTTTCAGTTCAAACATTTCTGGGGATTATGTCCTCCCACATTCGCCTAATTCCTCGCTGTCACCTCCGCGTACAGCCATTTCAAGAAGAAATTGACAAAATGTGGGCACTGAGCTGAGGATCTTTTGAATACGACATTCCGGTTCCCAAAATGTGGTCTGCCGTGGTTTGGTGGATGCAGAAGGGCAATATCTCATTAGACCTAATATTTCTAAACTCACCGCCTCAATTTGGGATTAGTACAGATGGCTACCTAGCAGATTAGGTAGCACATTTACAGACCTTGGAGGGCATTGGAAAATTGTCATCTTAGGACTCAAGCATGCATACAAACCTTCTAGAGATAAGGACAGTTGCCTTTAGACTTCAGTCCTTCCTTCCACGTATGACGCTCCTCTTTTGTTTGCTTGTATGGACAACACAACAATGATGTGCTACTTTAACAAGCAAGGTGGAACAAGATCACCTCTGTTATCAATGGCATCCCCTGGCACTAGATTGCACTGAAGGTGGAACACGTTCCTAGAATGAACAGCCAATGACAGACACTTTCAGCAGAACATCAGGAGAGTGCTACGAGTGAAAGTTGGACCAAAGTCATCTGACAGACATTTTTCAGATCTGGGAAAGTCCAAACCTAGACTTGTTTACAACACAACACAATTGCAAACATTGCTTCTGTGCCAGCAGATGCCCTCTAAAAGTGTTGTGGGGAAATTCTTCCAAATAGCCTGGACAGAAATCCTTGCTTATGCATTTCCTCCTCTTCCACTAATTCCCAGATTAATAAACAAAATGAAAAGAGAACTATGTCACATTATCCTTGTATCCTCAGTGTACCCGGACAATACTGATACACGGAGCCATGTCTTCTATTGGAACAGCAGCATATTACACTCAAGCCAGCATCTGGTCTGTTAACTATGAACCGGGCCAAATTGTTCATCCAGTAACAGGATCTCTCAATTTATTGGTCTAGCTCCTGAGTGTCAGGAATCCCCAAGGTGCCTCCTGCATTATCTGTCAGCATCCCCAGGGATTAGGGTTAAATCATATCTCTGTTCTTGGTTAAACCTTCATGTTTCTAAGTAAACATAATGTGCTGTGTTACACAATTGGTTTTATCAATGCTTGTTTTACCAATGCTTGTTTGCTAATGTGAGCAGGTGTAGACATGTGCTTCTAATTGGGTGTGGTGTAAACATGTGCTTCTAATTGGGTGTGGTGACTCATCCACATGTGGAAACTCAACTGCTTTCCTGATTGGCTATAAATAGCAGAGTGAAGCATGCCTCCCTGCTTGGCTTTGTTTTGCTTCCTGATCTCAGCATCTGATTTGGCAGTCCAGCCCCTGCTGTCATCCTCACATTCAGGACTTTTGAGGCAATTCTTTTCTTTGTTCCTGTACCAGCTGACACCAGGCATTCCTCCAGCAGGTTCCTGCAGCTAAGTGACTAGTATTCTCCAGGGAGTTTGTTCTTTGAGCCCAGTGCTTTCCTAGAACAGCTGGTGTATTTCAGACCTCGTATTTTGGCAGAGTGCTTATCTTGAAGAGACAAATGCATTTCTGAACATTCTACATTATTATTGTAGTTACTTGCCTAAACGTGCTTCAGGAAATCTGCTTGAGCTCAAGTACTACAAAAAGTGACAGTGCAATTTTAAAAGAGCATTTACGTGACTTTTCTTTCTCTAATAGCATAACTCTTGGATTTAAATTGTGTCATTCATGCCTGTGTTTCAGGTGTGAGGAATTTGCTTTTGAAGGGTTTTTCACACACACAGTGAAACCAAACCAAACTGTGCCACTCTAACTGTTTAAACCCAGAGTGGACATTTGTATTTCTTGGATTGTTTTTGTTCATTTTAGTTTAACCCTATGCATGCAGGAAAGTTATACGTTATATAATTAATGCCCTTGTTTGTCTTTCTTGTGCATGATAAGTGTAACCACAGTTCTAATTGTAGTGTTCAACAGTGAATCTCTGTGAAGCCAGCCCTAGTTTCACAGTACTTATTGTTATGGTACTCAGATTGGGTTTTTGGTAATGCAGTGTTAGTAATTGCACCAACAGTTATTATTATCCAAGAAAAGTGCTGGAGCATCCCGGTGTTCTTCTACCGCTCCCGTGCCCATATCAGAATGAGGGATTCAGTTTCAAGGAAGTTGAGTGCACTAACTCTACTATCACTCTGTCAACAACGGCCTGCCCCACCGAAGATACAGGGTGCCTGGCTGGACCGGCAAGACATGGCAGTGTTTTGTCTCTTTCTCTTCCACTCCCCCTTTCTTTTTGGGACACCTGCCGGGGTTTTTGTGTCCACCAAGAAGTGCTGAGAGGTGTTCCAGCAGGTTGAGGCATACCATTGCCCCATTGCCCCTGTAGACATCCTGCTTTTAAGGTGAATGGCCCGTCTTAATACTGAGCACATTCAGTTCCATCTCCTACATATTTCATAGGATAGCAGACAGATTTTAGCTAATGCCAGAACTGAAACAACTAACATTACCTATAAAGCTAAATGCACTTCTTCATGTTTTTGGTGCCCTTAGAATAATGTTCACCCTTTTGTATCTCCGTCAGAACAAATTTTACCAAATTTGTTACATCCAGTAACTTCAGGCCTTTCTAATGCTTCCATCAAAGTGCACCTAACAACAATGTCATGCTTTAGAAGATCACATTGTGAAATTTTGCTCTGGACAAGTAGACTGGTTGAGGAGTTTCTTAAAGGGCTTTTTGGGGCTTATGCTCCTGTGAAAAACCACTAATTTCTTAGCAACCGAACACGCTTTTTTAATCAGCTGCTGGGCGACTTGATCAAACAAATTCATAAAATACACCTCAAGCACCTATCTTGGAAGATGGCTTTGTTATTGACCCTAATTTCTGCCAGGAGAACTAGTAAAATCCAAGCATTCACTACTACGGAACCAAACATGCAATTCAGGCATTATACAGTCATATTAAGAACTAACACTTGTTTTATCTCTAAGGTCCCATCAGACTTTCATCTGAATTAACCGATAGTCATTAAGGGGGTCATTACAACCTCGGTGGTCTTTTAACAAGACCGCTGAGGGACCGCCGTGCGGAAGACCGCAAGTAGTGGCGGTTTGCCGCTCGGCATATTATGACCGTTGGCTGCCCTCCATCGTTTTTCCGACTGAGAGCCGCCAACAGCCATACTGGCGGGCGGCGGGGAAGTGGAGGTTGCTCCACCTCCACCGCCACGCCAACAGAACACCGCCCAGTGAATCACGTCCTGTGATTCTGCGCGGCGGTGTTCTGTTGGTGGTGTGGTGTCGGCGGAGCTGCCCCCATGGCTCCCGTCCCCTCCCAGCGGATCGACGGAACAGGTAAGTCGATCGTCTGTTAGGGTCTGCTCATACTGCAGCTGATGGTCCAACTAGTAGGACCCCACCCATTCAGTGAGTGCCTGAGGTTTGCAGTGGCATACAGATGATTGCAGTGGTACTCGTCAGGGGTGTTCTAGCCTACCTCTTCTCAAGAAATACAAAACTTTCTTTCTCCAAGTCAAAATTTTTAAAGACAAATCATTTACTGCGACCAAGAAAGAATATCTTTAAAGCATTGTAAGACTATCATGGATCCATATTGCTTTGATGGACGATGTAGTTGAGGGTAGCCATCATTTAATAAAGACCCCAACAAAGAAAATATCTAACTAGACACAAAAACATAGAATAGTGATTTCTTGAAATCCTTTAACTATTCTCAATCACTCAAAATTCCTGTGGATGACATTTTGTTTGATCGTTTTCAAGATAGTATGTGCAATCTAAATGCAAATCTGTCCCCTCTGAAAGTGAATGCTGGCGACTCCCGGATGTGTTTTTTAGTTGTCGCCCTTAGGCCACTTTAACTGTCTTCTATCTGAAACCTTTTGTGTACACTATCACTACTTACTGTGGGCTCTGGATCAGCCCATTGTTTAACATTGGTTGGCTTTCTTGGCAGTTTTATTTGCTTACTCATTAAACAATGTTTTTCTTTTTTCTGCTTGTGTTCGTCCCATTCCTGGAACCTAGCTTCTTAGCCATCCTTTTGATTGGATGACTGGTATCCTTCCACTGCTTACATTCTAGGAAATATATTTTCTTTTTCTCCCATGGCACGTATGAATTGTCTTTCTTTCTCTGACATGTGTTTGCTACTTTTCCTCCCGCACAACCCCACCCGCTCACTTAGTGTTGCTTCTCCTGCCCCTCCCTGTCCCACTCAGTTTTTTAGGGGGGTTTTCCCATTCCCTACAGGGCATCTGTTGCTCCCGGTGCGTTCATGCTCACAGCTGCACCCTTGTTTAGCTGCAGTCTCCAATCCCAAACGACCCTTGATCCTCCATTGGTCCCCCGCCTACCGCTTTTACCTATCTTGATTTATTTTGTACTTCTTCTTTTTGTTAGAGGGCCCGGCAGGTGCAGTTTTCCAATTTGCCACCATGCTGCTGTTTTTTCAGCAGTGCGTTTTCAGATACTTATCATTTTTAAATGTACTCATTCAAAAGTGCTTGCAGCAGCATTCTGACATATATTTGCTTATATATGGTGACACATGCGCACTTCTCAGGGGCGTAACATAGCCCCCTACAGGTTCTTAAGGGGGCCCCCAAATGCTAGGATATAGGATATAGGAGACTAAGGGGCCCTTCATTGCAGTCTTCAGAGGGGCCCTATCATTGTGAGTTACGCCACTGGCGCGTATACCTCAACATGCTGGGTTCTGTTTTTGTTTTTTTTGTTAGTTTTTGTTTTTTGCTGATGCTGCTTAGCATCAGCAAAAAGCATTGTTAAGGCCACAATGTCTGCTAATGCCTTTCAAAGGCGAGACGGTTGACTTTGCCAGTGCTTGTTACCTTGTTAGTGTGAGTCATTAGATCACACTGAGCTTAGAGCCAGCATCTGTGCATACCCATCCAACTTAGCGAGACTCGCATAGAGAGAGAACACAAAAATAACATAAGTCTTTTCAATGCTCAAAATCTTAAACGTTCTATTAGGTTCTTAAGATAGCAGGTATACAAAATCTAGTGGGACTAAGTCAAGAAGAATCAGCATACACACTGTAATGCTTCGCTGGACTGCCAGGTTGTGTGCCCTTATTGAAATCAAATTACATATCTACCTTCACCCAGAGTCAAATTTCCCAAAATATGCATTGATTTTGCTGTACAAGAGCAGATCCCCCAGTCAATTTAGTTTGTCCCTGGATACATCCTCTATCCACCTCTTCTTTCATCCTCATTTCAGGGGATTTCCTTACTTAGTTATTGGCTTGGGACCCATTTCCGATCCTTCTCCTTCATGTACACTTATCCAATCGTAGCATTATAGGAATTATAGTGACCCCAATTTGGGCCTCATTAACATTCGGTTGTACCATTATTATTTTTAAAACAACCCTCTGCCCGTTCCCACCCCCCAAAAGATATGATTTTGTAGTTCAATCAGATATAGGAACACATCTTTCATAGGAACATATATTAAATGAGGGCATATGCATATCTTGAAAACAACTATAATTGTGCTACATTATCCTGTTTGATTGCACTACTATCCATGAACATCTCTTTTAGTAATGTTAATTGCATAGTGTTACTTTCCTACCTGGGGTTTTATGCCTGTTGATGGCTACTTAAATTGCAATATCTGATCTGAGAAATGCAAGAAAAATGTTGACTTATCTAAATCAGTATATTCAGACGATTAGAGAAAATTGAATATTTTCCAGCTGCATCTAAATGGTAAGCAACTTTGGTGAACCCCCTCTGTGAGGCAGAATGGTGTAAAATACATACTGCCACGAGAAAAGTAAGAGTTGTACACCTGTACTCGTACAACATGACACATCTAGATTAAAAATGTGTGGAGTAATTCAGGAAAAATACTACTGTTGGGTACTGCAATCCATAATGTTTCACATATTGAAATAAATTCTGCATTACTTGATGTTCAGGAACGTGGAATATCGGCATCTACAGGTGGAATCGCAGAAATACATAGCTCAAAGATAACCTTATTTTTAAAATATATATATTTTGCATGTCTTCTTTTAAAATTTATGGTCACCATGTACGAAAACCAAAATTTGCGAGTCAGTAATAGCGAATCATTGCAGATCGCAATTACCGACTGGTAAATCGGAATGTACGTAGGAAGTGACCAACAATTTAGCAATTCGGTACAGAGTCACATCACAATTTGCGTAATCACAAATTACGGTTACCTAACTCTCAAATGGGATTGTTACTGAATTGCAAATTGCGATCCGGTCTCGCAATTTGCAATTGTGATTCGAATGCGAACAAAATAATAGAGAAGTTTAACCTCCTGGTGCTCGGTTATGAACATTTTCCCTGGAAGTGCCTCCCATGAGTGTCGGAGGAGTCTAGGCAGCACACACAGCATAGGTTCACCAAGCAGGGAGGAGCATTTGCAGTCATAGCTAGCCAAAACAAAGGAGACAAACACAGCAAGGAGGAAAAGAAAGTTAAAAAGAGTTGGAAGTCCTCACTGAGGAGTGCTGCTACATCATGATGTGTTGCTTTGGAGGGCAGCAATGACTGTACCTGACTCCCCCAAAAAAAATATGGATAGACATACAATCCAAAATAAATGCAATTGGAGTCAGCCACTGCTCAATTGAAGAAGTGCACAAAAGGTTGTATTACCTCAGGTCAAGGACTAAAGAAAAGGTTGCAGAGCGGTTAAAGGAGGCACGTGGAACAGGTGGCAGACCATCCACAGTACCAACACCCACAGCAATCGAAAGTATGGTGGAGACCACACTTGAGCCAGAGTCTGTCGTGGGAATAGGGGACCTGGACAGGTCAGCACCAGGAACCTCCAAAAGTAAGTTGCACATATCACATTTTCACACTTCTCAGGGCACTCTTCACACTGCCTCAGTTCACAAAAGCATGCCTCATTCGGACAATTCCATGCCTATAAGTCCAATGCAAGTATAGTGCTTTATGGTCAAAGTAGTCCAGTAGTCAAAATAGTGATATAATTTAAATGTAATGAACCAAACATCTGAGAAGTACTGACAGTGTCTGCTCTATGCCCCACAGGTCTCACTCAGGTATTCACTGATGACCCCAGTGCTGAGGGAGTTGATGATGCCAACATGGCAGCAGAGGAGGCAGCGAGCATTGGGACAAAGGAGTGCAACCCACAAACCCAGATTTGCACTGGCCCAGAACCCACAGAGGACACAGAATTGGACAATGAGGATGTCATCCTGCCTCCCATTCCACAGATGGGTACGAGCCACCCACAGAGATTTGCAGGGTGTGGGTGTAGAAAGCCTCTTCTGGCGCATGATGCAGGTGATGAGGATGGCAGTACTCAACTGTTTCTAGGTCTGGAGGTATCCCTACTCAGCAGTCAATGCCTGCAAAACTTATAGATGCGCTAAATGAACAGAAATTTACAGCAGGTGAAACAGACTTTAACCCAGGGATTTGGGAATGTGGAAACACAATTGGCTACCATGAATAGTAACATGGTCAGCCTTACCACTGCCATCAGTGACCTATGCAGGAAAATGGTGGCGGATCGTGCCCATGTAAGGCACCATGATCTGCTGCACGGATGGACCGGCTGGGTTAGTCCATTGGCCGTCTAGCCACAACTACAACATGCCTGTCACGACGCACAGACACACTCCAGGTGGAATTGGAAAATTTACTGGAGATGTGGTCAGGGGACTTGGCCGCATTGCTGCAGCTGTGGACCTACTACAAACGCCCCAGACAGCAAGAGGCACTGGTGACACCCCTCAGAACAGTGAGGAGATATCCAATGTGAGCAGCATTTCCTCCTCAGATACCCACATCCTGCAACGTAGAAGTGATCGCCAGACATCTGTGGACCAACCAGGCACAGGCCATGATGGTTGTAGTCATAGGAGGGTATGATGTACCAAGTTTGGCTTTATTTTAATGCACATGGATAGAATGTGTTAGGTGATGTAACCCCATGTTTTTGCCTTGGCTACGTGTGTTTGACATTTGTGAGGGCAGTGCCAGTTGTCACTTATCCGGCAAAGAAATGAGTTGCAATGTGATCCCGTCGCCATCTGCCCTCCATTGCGATGCTACTATCCCCAGCTGTGGTGGCTCCTGCTCCTAATCCTCAGATTCTGTGTCATCTATGGTGAGATGTAGCCCACGCCTGGTTGCATTGTTGTTTGGGATGGCACATGTAGCCACAATATTGCCTGCAATC
This sequence comes from Pleurodeles waltl, assembly GCF_031143425.1. Lineage (NCBI taxonomy): Eukaryota > Metazoa > Chordata > Amphibia > Caudata > Salamandridae > Pleurodeles > Pleurodeles waltl. The sequence continues at coordinate 742,198,096 of NC_090445.1, read as the reverse complement.
TCTGGGGCATACAGGGGTGCACCTCCACTTTTGTGTAAGCATCCGAAATGTGATTTTAATATGCCAAAGGTCCTTTCAATGACAGCTCTGGCGCGCTGATGTTCAATGTTGTAGTGCCTCATGTTTTGATTTGCGTGTGATAGGTATGGGGTGAGTATACATGGCCTCGATGCATATGCACTGTCACCTGTGTAACAAAACAAAACAGCAAATGTGAGCATGGCTTTACCTGGTTATGGACTGACATATATTTGTGACACAGGTTTACTACTACACAATAGCTAGTAAATATCCATTATCAAACTCCCCACATTCTAGGTGTTGGGGTATTCCACTGTGCCTGAAAATATATGTATCATGTGTGTTCCCTGGGTATTTTGCCACTATGTCAGTGATTACATTGTAGGTTTCCCATACCACCTGGATGTTGAGTGAGTACTTTTCCTATTGTGGAACTCATACTCCAGATGTGCAGGAAGAGATAGGTATACGTGTCCCATCCACACACCCTAATACATGGGGGAAGGTGGCAATTCTGTAAAAGTTCACTTTGATTTTGTATATTTCCACCACATTCCCGGGAAGGTAAATGTAGCTTGGCATGTGTGTGAGTATGGCATCTAAGAAAGACGTCTAAAGAAACGTGACAAGGCACTTTGGGACACCCTGACAGCGACATCAATCACCCCCTGGTAGCTACCTGAGACCAAAAGGTGCAGTGAGCATAGCACTTGCACATGTGTGGGGATGGAGCAGCTGCACAGAGTACGGCATTCTAGCTGAGGTAGTTCTATGAGCTCTAAGATAACTGTGCTGCTCAACCTATATTTCTTTCCAATTTGTGACTGCCTTGAACATATAGTTTGCGATTTCCTATTTGTGACTCGCAGAACCCAGTGGCAAACATTTGCGATTTGGTCATTTTTTGCATTGGTATTTGGGATTCGGAAATGGCGTTTGTACAAACCATTTTGCTTTTTGCACGGTCGCAAATAGCGCTGCGACCCCTTTGTGAGTCGCTAAACTTCCGTACATGTGGCCCCTAAGTTCTTGGTTGCCAAGTGGAGATACAGATGCATCTATGTCCTCGGACTGCCTGTAGTATGGGAGAACGGTTTGAAAGAAATCTGCATACATAGGCCACCTCAAGGCTGTCAATGCAAAGCTCTTGACTAAGAAAGAAATATTCTAGCCTGCTACAGGAGCTGTGAGGGGATGAATAATATAAGTACATTCTATCCTGCTAGTGTCTGATTCAATATACAGACTTTGTGATGCAATATTCTTGCTTATGGGCATTTTTCTGTCTGCACTGCAGCACCTAATCAAACAGTGCTGCAGTTATAGGTGGCAAAATGCCCATGTTCAGGGCTGATAAGGATGCTGGGGATGTGGGGATACCCTAGTAAAAAGGAGAAAAAAAAAAACGAAAACAGTCACAGCGGGGCAAACACCAGCATCGAGAGTGAGTCGGTGTTTGCTCGCTGTGAAATGCTCATTAATCATCTGAGTTGCTGTATATACATGATGTGCATTTGTTCCGTAATGCCTTTTAGCTGGGTCATCATCTTAGTGTATTAGTTGTTTCTGAGCGGGTGCCTATCCAGTTTGTGGGACATAAGAAAATTAAATTCTGGTGCCCTGATCTAGGAGCAAACAGATAAGGAAGCACCACTGCTTGGAGTCTGGGGAAAAAGAAAGTGTTTTACACATTGGGGCCATAAGCATAAAGACAAAATGGTGCACCATCCAAACACCAGGGGAGCTTGGTGCTGTTTGATAGTCCTGTATAATTTTGTATCTAGTGACATTAGATTAATACCTACAGATCTGGAGTATGTTTGGGAGCACAACTCAGTGACTGCAAGTATATGTCTTTATACGCCAACTGAGATCACGCATTTCGACAATATACCTTACTGTTATTTTTTCTATATGTAGTGAACTCTCCTTTGGTTTGAGGTTTACGCGTCCCTATGATGCTTTTTCTCCACGTGGGATGGTAAGCCGTCTATGTCATGTCCAATGTGCCAGACTATGTTATCGGGGTTATTATGTCTATCACGTTCTTTATTTACCTAATTTTTCTATTTCATAGACACCAATGTATGTCTCTGTTTCTATCTCTTACACAGGGCAACCTTCCAACCAACTGACAGTGACAATTAGTCTACGTCCAGTAAGTGACCTCTCAGCACTCACCTTTTGTCTTTATAGGAGAAGTTATAGTTCATGGTCCAGATGAAGCGCCAGTGGATCAATTTTTGACCGTAGAGGCGCAAAACATGTTGACCACACAGTGTTAGGACAGCGTACATCTTCTCCCTTCCCTTTTTTTTAGGAGTACAGTGGGACATTATTCCCTTCAAATACTCCTTTATTTGTTTTTTAATCTTGGCCTGATCCTCATTTTGAGTGATTAAATTATGATACCGGGGGCTCAGAGCCAATTTTAACCTACCTTTCACTCACCTCCCTTTTCTTTGTCAGTACGTACTGCAGACCCTATTGGACCTGCTACACCATCTCCAGTTGAGTGCCACCACTACATGTGTGGTGGTCCGCCAGACATTGCAGTGCCGGTCTGACGAGGAGACAGCCCAATGATGATGCTCAGCATCCTAATCGATGCTTGAGGGCTCTCCTACTAAAGTACTGACACCTCTCATCCCTGTATATAGACCTTTTGGAACAGTGTACTCAGTCCTTTTGTAGGTTCACGTTTGGGAGAAAGTACACTGGACCACAATTCTCCCAGTCCCTCCTCTTTTTTTCACAGCACCATCCAAAGTGCCTGTAATTTCTGTGACAAATGCAAAAACAACAGATGATGGATTGAATGCAGAGCAAATCAAACATTCACCCCCAATCACAGATCTGGGGTCAATCCTTCAATTGTTTTTGCTTGCCATGCCATTCCAGTTTGAACCCAGCCGTATGCAAATCAGTCTTGACCCTGTTCCCCATGGGAACAGTCCAGCGCAAACTGCCATGCCAGGTCCTTCCTGGACCAGAAAAAAGCATCTTGGAACCGGTTTCAGGGTATCACCCTTCATCAGCCATGCTAACTTGATTCTGGTGGCATAGCAAGCACGGGACCCACATCTGGGCATACCCTACCCACTTGGGGCGACAAATGCAAAAACAACAGATGATGGACGAAATGCTGAGTAAATCAAAAATATTTACGTGCCATGCCATTCCAGTTTGTACCCAGCCATATGCAAATCAGTCTTGACCCTGTTCTCCATGGGAACAGTCCAGCCCGAACTGCCAGGCCGTGCTCACTGCGCCACTGGATTCAAGCTAGCCTAGCTGATGAAGGTTTATACCCTGAAACCGGTCCTAGGATGCTTGTTTCCAGTCCAGGGAGGACCTGGCTTGGCAGTTCGGGCTGGACTGTTCCCATGAGCAACAGGGTCAAGACTGATTTCCATATGGCTGGGTCCAAACTGGGGTGGCATGGTGAGCAAAAAAACAATGGATTAAACCCAGATCTTTGTGACTGGTGGTGAATGTTTGCTTTGTTCAGTATTCTGTCCTTCATCTGTTCTTTTTGCATTTGTTGCCCCAAGTGGGAAGGATATGCCCGGACGTGGGTCCCGTGCTCACTGTGCCACTGGATTCAAGCTAGCCCAGCTGATGAAGGGTGATTCCCTGAAACCAGTCCTAGGATGCTTGTTTCCGGTCAAGGGAGGACCTGGCTTGGCAGTTCGGGCTGGACTGTTCCCATGAAGAAAGGGGTCAAAACTGATTTGCATATGGCTGGGTCCAAACTTGGGTCATGTGGTGAGCAAAAAAACGATAGATTAAACTTGAATCTTTGTGACTGCGGGTGAATGTTTGCATTGTTCAGCATTCCGTCCATCATCTGTTCTTTTTGCGTGTAATTGCTGTGAAGCATCCATTGGGGCTTTGAATTACAGTGACAGATGTGAAGGGCACCTTGCGGTCTATCAAAACAGATAATTCTCTGTTCAAGATGAGCATACGACTGAGTCCCTTACACTTTGTGGCTAATTTAACATGTTCCTGCAGGGTCAAGTGTGTTTCTTGAAGGAACACTGTACCCTCAGGCTAGTGTTCTATATAGAAAAGATTCTGGGGGTCATTACAACCCTGGCGGACGGTGTTAAAGTGGCGGTAACCGCCAACAAATACAGCCACTTTAACACTCAGACCGCCACGGCGGTACAGACAGACAGGCGGAAGGCAATGTACCGCCCACACTATTATGACAGGCCAATCCGCCACCTTTTCCGGGGCGGATTCGCCGCGGATAAAAACACGGCGGAAACAGACATTTCGAAGGAAAAACGCTCACCTCTACACACTCCACGAGGAAGGAGGACAGCATGGAGCCGGAACTTCATATTCTCCCAGCGCTAGTCTTCCTGCTCTTCTATGAAGATCACCAACGCCGGCGGCGAAGACCACGGTGAGTACTGCACCTACGACACAGGGGAGGGGGGAGGCAAAAAACAGGAACACACACACTCAACATCCCAACCCCCACCCCGACCCTAACACACTACAACACACACACCAATGCATATCTATACATTACAGTAACACCCCGCAACCCCCCCGGAAGAATGCAAAGACAAAAGGAAATTAGTGTAACTATTGTAATATATCAAAAATCAGTAAGCAAAAATATACATACGTATATATACACTATAAACAAAATATATACCACGATTAGTAGTCCAGGTTTTGCATCATTCATAGTCCGTGGACCACTGGGCCCAAAATGTATGGGCGAGGCCCACACAAGATACCCGAACATGACAGAGAGAACACTGCAGGGGCATCAGATAGAAATACAACAGGCACCTCAGGGGGAAGGGAAGGGAGGGCACCTCAGCCGGATGAGTGCACAACACCAGATCCACGAGGGGGCATCATGCCCACTGTTCAATCCTGGGGAGTGCAAAGCCACAGTCTCTTAAGTGTCTAACAGTGGGTGGTTTGCCCACTGTACCATCCTGGAGAGTGCAAAGCCACAGTCTCTCAAGTCTCTAACAGTGGGTGGTTTGCCCACTGTACCATCCTGGGGAGTGCAAAGCCACAGTCTCTCAAGTCTCTACAGTGGGTGGTTTGCCCACTGTACCATCCTGGGGAGTGCAAAGCCACAGTCTCTCAAGTGTCTAACAGTGGGTGGTTTGGCCACTGTACCATCCTGGGGAGTGCAAAGCCACAGTCTCTCAAGTCTCTACAGTGGGTGGTTTGCCCACTGTACCATCCTGGGGAGTGCAAAGCCACGGTCTCTCAAGTGTCTAACAGTGGGTGGTTTGCCCACTGTACCATCCTGGGGAGTGCAAAGCCACAGTCTCTCAAGTCTCTACAGTGGGTAGTTTGCCCACTGTACCATCCTGGGGAGTGCAAAGCCACAGTCTCTCAAGTCTCTAACAGTGGGTGGTTTGCCCACTGTACCATCCTGGGGAGTGCAAAGCCACAGTCTCTCAAGTCTCTAACAGTGCGTGGTTTGCCCACTGTTCAATCCTGGGGAGTGCAAAGCCACAGTCTCTCAAGTGTCTAACAGTGGGTGCTTTGCCCTCTGTACCATCCTGGGGAGTGCAAAGCCACAGTCTCTCAAGTGTCTAACAGTGGGTGGTTTTCCCACTGTACCATCCTGGGGAGTGCAAAGCCACAGTCTCTCAAGTCTCTACAGTGGGTGGTTTTCCCACTGTACCATCCTGGGAAGTGCAAAGCCACAGTCTCTCAAGTGTCTAATAGTGGCTGGTTTGCTCACTGTACCATCCTGGGGAGTCCAAAACCACAGTCTCTCAAATGTATAACAGTCTCCACTGGTTCTGGAGGGGGACTTCAGCCGGATGAGTGCACAACGCCAGATCCACGAGGAGGCACCATGCCCACTGTTCAATCCTGGGGAGTGCAAAGCCACAGTCTCTCAAGTGTCTAACAGTGGGTGGTTTGCCCACTGTACCATCCTGGGGAGTGCAAAGCCACAGTCTCTCAAGTGTCTAACAGTGGGTGGTTTTCCCACTGTACCATCCTGGGGAGTGCAAAGCCACAGCCTCTCAAGTCTCTACAGTGGGTGGTTTGCCCACTGTACCATCCTGGGGAGTGCAAAGCCACAGTCTCTCAAGTGTCTAACAGTGGGTGGTTTGCCCACTGTACCATCCTGGGGAGTGCAAAGCCACAGTCTCTCAAGTGTCTAACAGTGGGTGGTTTGCCCACTGTACCATCCTGGGGAGTTTATAACAGTCTCCACTGGTTCTGGAGGGGGACTGGTGCCCAGAGTGCTTCATCCTGTGCAGGACAGAGGGAGTGGATGCATGTATCCACTGGTTCTATAGGGGGACTGGTGCCCAGAGTGCTTCATCCTTTGCAGGACAGAGGGAGTGGATGCATGCATCCACTGGTTCTGAAGGGGGACTGGTGCCCAGAGTGCAGCACTCACCCCGTGACGGTCCCAGTTGCGTCACTGCCCCTGCCGCTAATGGGCTAGCGGTGCTTGCCATGGCGGTCTTTGCCCTGTTCAGCGGTCCTTGCCCTGTTCAGCGGTGCTTGCCATGGCGGTCTTTGCCCTGTTCAGCGGTGTTTGCCCTGTTCAGCGGTCCTTGCCATGGCGGTCTTTGCCCTGTTCAGCGGTGCTTGAGTTGGCAGTCTCTGACCTGTTCAGCGGTGCTTGCCCTGTTCAGCGGTGCTTGCCATGGCGGTCTTTGCCCTGTTCAGCAGTGCTTGAGTTGGCAGTCTCTGACCTGTTCAGCGGTGCTTTCCCTGTTCAGCGGTCCTTGCCTTGTTCAGCGGTGCTTGCCATGGCGGTCTTTGCCCTGTTCAGCGGTGCTTGCCCTGTTCAGCGGTCCTTGACATGGCGGTCTTTGCCCTGTTCAGCGGTGCTTGAGTTGGCAGTCTCTGACCTGTTCAGCGGTGCTTGCCATGGCGGTCTTTGCCCTGTTCAGCGGTGCTTGAGTTTGCAGTCTCTGACCTGTTCAGCGGTGCTTGCCCTGTTCAGCGGTGCTTGCCCTGTTCAGCGGTCCTTGCCCTGTTCAGCGGTGCTTGCCATGGCAGTCTTTGCCCTGTTCAACGGTCCTTGCCCTGTTCAGCGGTGCTTGCCATGGCGGTCTTTGTCCTGTTCAGCTGTCCTTGCCCTGTTCAGCGGTGCTTGCCATGGCGGTCTTTGCCCTGTTCAGCGGTCCTTGCCCTGGCGGTCCGTCATTGCCCAGCTGGGCTGTGGCTGGCCGTCCTTCATGGGTCAGCTGGGCTGTGGATTGCGGGGCCCTCCTGGGCAGCTGGGCTGTGGCTTGTGGGGCCCTCCTGGGCAGCTGGGCTGTGGCTTGTGGGGCCCTCCTGGGCAGCTGGGCTGTGGCTTGCGGGGCCATCCTGTGCAGCTGGGCTGTGGCTTGCGGGCCCTCCTGGGCAGCTGGGCTGTGGCTTGCGGGGCCCTCCTGGGTAGCTGGGCTGTGGCTTGCGGGGTCCTCCTGGGCAGCTGGGCTGCGGCTTGCGGGGCCCTCCTGGGCAGCTGGGCTGTGGCTTGTGGGGCCCTCCTGGGCAGTGACGATGGGGCTTGCAGCGACGATGGGGTTGACGGTGGCCTCCTGGCCAGTGGGGATGATGGCGGTCTTCTCCACTGTGCTGCTCCTCACTGACTTTGCAGGTTTCTTCTGCCCCTTCCCCACCTTGGGAGGAGTCACAGCTGAGTCCACACTCCCCCCTGGACCCCTGTGAGCGGTTTGGCTGGCTGGAGTCTTCCCCCTCTCCCGCCGGGCACTGTCCAACTTCTGGTGCTTCACAGGGGGGGACTGGCTGTGCTGTGGCTCCGTGAAAGACTGGCTGGCCTGGTGGCCAGTGCACTCCACATACCTGTAACAACAGGCACCACTGGTCCTGGAGATTTTTTGGCTGAGGTGCTAGTACGGGACCTATGAGTTGGAGGGGGTGGGGGTGGTGGGAAATAGGTTAAGGGGGGACAGGAAAAGTTGTTTGGAGACACTAGGACGGGTAGTTGGAGGGGGTTTGGGAGTGGAGGAAGAGGTGGTGGTTGTTGGAGGTGTAACTTTTGTGGATTTGGGTGCAGGTGCATGCGCTGGAGGCTGTCGTGAGGTGGATGGCTGTTGGGTGGGTGTGTGCCTGCGTTTGTGTATCTTCGGAGGGGGCGTCACAGACACACTGGGAGAGGACACAGGGGATGTGCAAATGGTAGTGGAGGTGGTGAGTGCACGTGAGTGGGGTGTGGTGGTGGGTGTGCTGATGCGGGATGTAGTGGCTGTAGTGGTAGTGCATGCAGGTGTGAGTGTAGACGAGACTGGGAGGGAGGAGGGAGACGAGGAGGAGGGGGACACAGTGGAGGCAGTGGATGTTGGTGTGTCTGTATGTGTGTGATGCCTGCGTGAGTGCCTGTGGGATGTGTGGTGCTTATGTTTGCCTGAGCTTCCCTTATGTGGTGAGGTGTGTGCAGGCTGGTCTGATGGTGTGCTTGGGATAGGCAGAGGTACAGGGGATTGGGTCTGGGTGGAGGAAGTTGGAGGGGGGAAGCTAGACACAGGGACAATGGCTGCCATCAGTGCTGAGGCCAGAGTTTGAAGGGTTCGATGAAGGGGAGTCTGACCAGAATGAATGCCCTCCAGGAATGCATTTGTGTGTTGCAACTCCCTTTCTACACCCTGGATGGCATTCAAAATGGTAGACTGCCCAACAGTGAGGGACCTGAGGAGGTCAATGGCCTCCTCACTGAGGGCAGCAGAGGTGACAGGGGCAGGAGCTGAGGTGCCTGGGGCGAAGGTGATGCCCACCCTCCTGGGTGAGAGGGCACGGGGTGAAGGCTGAGGGGCTGCTGGGAGGGCGGTGCTGGTAGAGGGGGTGGTGGCTGTACCTGTTGAAGCGGGGGCACAGATGTTTCCGCCACCACAAGGGAGCTCCCATCGGAGGACGAGTCCGTGTCGCTGGTTGCAGATCCTGTGACCGCCGTGGTGCTCCCCTCACCCTCCGTCCCACTGGTGTATTCAGAGTCCGTAGTGTGGGCCTCCATGCCCATGTGGGATGCAGCTCCCTCGTGCTCCGGTGCCACTGTACCTCCGCCTGATGATGCTAATGCACACAAGAACAGGGAGACCGCACAAAAAGGGGGGGGGGAACAGAAGAAAGACAGGTTGAGTGCATGGCTTACCGCTGCTGTTGGCGGACAAGACAGACACAGCAGCCCCCTGCACTACGTCGCGCTGTTGGGCTCTACAGTGCAATTCCTGGGAAATGGCCTACAAGGCTATGGATGACATCTGCCCACATAGATGACCCTGGGGCATGAATAGCTGTACTTGGCACTCTACAGAGGTTGGGGGCCACAGGGCCATGCCTTACGAATGGGCCTAGCCTACGGAACTCACCCTGGCCTAGGGGAACCCACAGCCCTCCTCCCCCACCCAGACACCTTTACTGCGCGCAAAGTCAGCTGAATGAGAGTGTACTCACCCCCTTGTGTCTGCTGTGATGCCCTCAAGCGCCCATCCAACTCAGGGTAGGCCACTGCCAGGATCCGGAACATCAGGGGGGTCATGGTTCGACGGGCACCCCTCCCACGTTGGGAGGCCATCCCCAGCTGAGCCTCCGCCGTCTTCTTGCTCCAGCGGCGAATGTCCTCCCATCTCTTCCGGCAGTGGGTGCCCCGTCTGTGGTGGACCCCCAGGGTCCGGACGTCCTTGGCGATGGCACGCCAAATATCCTTCTTCTGGTGGGCGCTGACCTACATGAAATGTACAAGGGAAGAAGAGAAGTCATTACCAACTGCACCGTCCAAGTGAGTGGCCCCCATCCCTACCCTTGCCATGTGGCACATGCATTCAGCGTCTTTCATGCACGCAGAACTCTGCCCCCTTCCTTCTTACAACCAGCCCTCTCCACACAGGCATAGCCCATACAACATGCTCCCTGTGTACTTACCTGTTGGTCTGGAGGACTGTAGAGTAGCGTGTACTGGGGGAGGACCCCGTCAACGAGGTTCTCCAACTCCTCTGCAGTGAAGGCAGGGGCCCTTTCCCCAGACGCACGAGCCATTGCCTCTTCCAGACCGAGGTCACAGCAGCACTTGCAGTGTAGGTTCTCTCCTGTCGAAGATCAGTTATCAAGTGATTCAACAGTTAGAAAATGGCGGTCACGTCCGCAGTGGTGCGTACCATCACCTCCGGCGTACATCGTCATTGGCTCCTGGGACCCATAGGGTCCAATGTTAACCAATGCAGCATTGCGCCGCGGTCTTCGACCGCCTACCGTGACGGTGTACAACACCAGCACAGTTACCTCACATCCCATTGTCCCGCTTTAGAGGTCAGGCAGCCGCCATTTCAGGGGCCCACCTGGCCTAATTACCAACTGCGTCACACATACCTAGGCCTACTCTCAACACACATACAGGCCAGATTCTGTGTATGATTGGTGTTCTGTGCAGACTGTGGGTACATACCTCTGAGTTGTTTGACTCTGTGCTCGCTGTTGTCCTTCGGTGTACCGACCGCTGGTGGACCTGTCGACAATGGAGGAAAGACATTTGATCATCACCTACAGGTTTGACCGTGCCACTATCCAGGAACTGTGTACCCAGTTGGAGCCAGACCTGATGTCAGCAATCTGCCATCCCACTGGAATCCCCCCTCAAGTGCAGGTACTATCAGTGCTCCATTTCCTTGCAAGTGGGTCTTTTCAAACAACTGTGGCCATGGCATCAGGGATGTCCCAGCCAATGCTTTCCAAAGTGTTGTCCAGAGTGTTGTCTGCCCTGCTGAAACACATGCGGAGCTACATCGTTTTCCCTCAGGTTGAAGACTTGCCTACAGTGAAAGGTGACTTCTATGCCCTTGGACATATCCCCAACATCATAGGTACCATTGATGGGACCCATGTGGCTTTGGTCCCCCCCACAGGAGTGAACAGGTGTACAGGAACCAGAAGAGTTATCATTCCATGAATGTACAGATGGTATGTTTGGCAGACCAGTACATCTCCCATGTGAATGCCATGTTCCCTGGCTCAGTGCATGACGCCTACATCATGCGGAATAGCAGCATCCCTTATGTGATGGGTCAACTACAGAGGCACCGTGTGTGGCTATTAGGTGACTCTGGTTACCCCAACCTGTCATGGCTACTGACCCCAGTGAGGAATCCCAGGACCAGGGCAGAAGAACGCTACAATGAGGCCCACGGGCGGACTAGGAGGATGATCAAATGCACTTTCGGCCTCCTGAAGGCCAGGTTTAGGTGCTTTCATATGACAGGTGGATCCCTATTCTACTCACCAAAGAAGGTGTGTCAGATCATCGTGGCCTGCTGTATGCTTCATAATTTGGCTTTGCGACGACAGGTGCCTTTTCTGAAGGAGGATGGTCCAGATGGCGGTATTGTGGCAGCTGTGGAGCCTGTGGACAGTGATGAGGAGGAAGCAGAGGAAGAAGACATTGACAACAGGGACTCAGTCATCCAGCAATATTTCCAGTGAAACACAGGTGAGAATACATTCCTGCCTACTACAAGTACTTTTACACTTCTACCTCTATCTTGTCTGTCGATTTCACCCAGTGTATGGTCACTGAGTTGTCACTTTCCCTTACGGTTTCACAGGTGTGGGTCCCACTGTGTGTCATCTGCTTTGATTCCTCATGGACTGGAGCTATGTGACATAGGTATGTTGACATTACTATTTCCTGAAAATTGTGTCACTGTAATTGCAAATACACTATTTCGAAATCACAGACAGACTCTAGATCTTGTGGTGCTTTAGGTGTGTTTATTTACATACAAAGTATTGGAGGGGGAAGTCAAATGGTGAGGGGTGATGGCGGAGGAGTGTCCATGGCAGAGTCCAGTCTATTTGTCTCACAGGTGCATTGCCCATATGGGCGTAGGAAGTGGAGCTGGGGCAGTTCCAATATGGACAGGGTGACAAAGTGGGACAGTGGGTTGACAATCAGGGTGGTCTCATTTCTTGGCGGGGCTCTTGGCATCGTGCTCTGTCTTGTTCCTGGATCTAAGGGACCGCTTGCGGGGTGGTTCTCCCTCTGCAGGGGGTGGGGTGCTGGTGTGGTGGTCCTGTGGTGGTGCCTCCTGTCCACTAGTGCCGGCGGAGGTGGTGGGCAGTTCATCGTCCATGCTAGTGTCAGGGGCCCCTTGGAGTGCCACAGTGTCCCTCCTGGTGTTGAGTATTTCCTTCAGCACCCCTACGATGGTGCCCAGGGCAGAGCTGATGGTTCTGAGTTCCTTCCTGACCCCAAATACTGTTCCTCCTGCATGCGCTGGGTCTCCTGAAACTTGGCCAGGACCGTTGCCATCGTCTCCTGGGAGTGGTGGTATGCTCCCATGATGGAGGAGAGGGCCTCGTGGAGAGTGGGTTCCCTTGGCTTGTCCGCCCTCTGTCGCACAGCAGCCCTCCCAGTTCCCCTGTGTTCCTGGGCCTCCATCCCCTGGACCGTGTGCCCACTGCCCCCAGGTCCCTGTTGTTGTTGGGGTGGTGGGTTATCCTGGGTTCCCTGTAGTGGTGGACACACAGCTGATTGACGTGTCCTAGGGATGGAGGTATGGGCCTGCTGGGTGGGTGCTGTGCTGGTGTTACCGGAGGGTGGAAGGTCTGTGGTGGGCTGTGCCTGTGCGAGGGGAACCGACTGTCCCGAGGCCCACGATGGTCCGGGCTGGTCATCTGGATCCAGTTGGACAGAGCTGCTGTCATCACTGTGGGCCTCTTCTGTGGGTGGGTTGGAGATGTCTGGACCCTCCTGTCTGGTGACGTTGAGTAGTGGTCCTGCAGGGGTGTAAAAGCTTAATTATTGCATCTGTGTGTGTCATGGTGGGCAATGTGTGGGTGATCGGTGTACCCTAGTGTTTGCATTCCTATGTGGGGACTTGTGTGATGATGGTTTAGGGGGTTGTATGGGTATGTGCAGTGTGCATGCTTTAGTGATGGGTGTCCATGCGTTGGGGTTGCATGCAGGGCTTGGTGTTGGGATGGGTGGTTTGTGATAGTGGGGTATATGTGAGGTGGTGGAGTGATGAGGGTGAGGGTAGGGGTAGGAGTTTGTGATGGCATGCAGGAAGGGTGGGGGATATAGTAGTAAAGGTTTGACTTACCAGAGTCCATTCGTCCACCGACTCCTGCGAGGCCCTCAGGATGCAGAATCGCCAAGACCTGCTCCTCCCATGTTGTTAGTTGTGGGGGAGGAGGTGGGGGTCCGCCGCCAGTCCGCTGAACCGCCAGGTGGTGTCTTGAGACCACGGAACGCACTTTCCCCCGTAGGTCGTTCCACCTCTTCCTGATGTCGTCCCGATTTCTTGGGTGCTGTCCCACTGCGTTGACCCTGTCGACTATTCTTCGCCATAGCTCCATCTTCCTTGCAATTGAGGTGTGCTGCACCTGTGCTCCAAATAGCTGTGGCTCTACCCGGACAATTTCCTCCACCATGACCCTGAGCTCCTCCTCCGAGAACCTGGGGTGTCTTTGCCGTGCCATGGGGTGGTGTAGGTGATGTGTGGGGTGGTGTGTGTGGTGATAAGTGTGGTGATATGTAGTGGTGTATGGTGTTTTGTGCGTGGAAGTTGTGTGGGTGATGGTGTTGAGTGCCTGTGGATGCTAGTTTGTGGATGGTGGTGTCTCTCTCTGGCCTTCTCTCTGTAATATTGGTCGTAGGGGTTTGTGGGTGATGTGGGTGCGTGTTTTATATTGTAATGGGTGTGTGGGAGTGGTGTGTGTATGTGTATCAGGTGTGTGTATTTTGAATTGTCCAATGTGGCTGTGTAAATGTGTGTGTATTTTGAGCGCGCCGGTGTGTACCGCCAATGGAATACCGCGGTTGATAGACCGTCGCGTGGATTCGTGTGTCGTGATAGCGTGGGCGTATTTCTGTTGGCATGATGGTGGAGGTTTTGTTTTCGCCAGTTTATCACTGAGCTTTGGTGTGGCGGACATGTGTGGGTGTCTGAATTTTGTGGGATTTCGAGATGTGGGTCATAATAGCTGTGGGGGAATTCCGCGGCCGCGGCGGTATGTTGGCAGTCTTCTGCACGGCGGTAAGCGGCTTTTACCGCCAATGTTGTAATGACCACCTCTGTGTCTGCTGGTATAGGTTTTAAAGTCTCCATATGTTCCAGCTAATTATTTTAATGTTGTTTATCATGGTGGTGTGATTTCTTCAATAAGGTCCTTGACCCAGGTCTCATTGCATATGGTATCAACTGGATCAGGCCAGTGACCAAATGTCTGCACATAGTGTATAAGTCACATTGTATCCCATCAACTAGACACATGTCAGTGATAACTCTGTCCCACCCCTCCTTGGACACTTGTTAGGATCCTTACCTGAAACAAATAGAAGCATAGGCCAAACACCTCTGGCCTTGCGAGCCCTATGCTGTATTTCTGCAAAGGTGTGAAAGAAATAGTGAGGGAACACCCACATATTTTTTCTAAGTCCTAATCCACAATACCCTCTTCCCGCCCAAAAATACCCCCACAGAAAACCCGATTAACAATAACAACAGAAAACAATGCCATAGCTTCACAACAAGGCAGAAAAAATCGCTTCTGGACACCTGTACCACCAGTTCCAAGGGTCCTGCTTTTTGATAGGCATTGTGGCATCCAGCAAGAGTGTAACCTTGGGCTAGGGAGGGTGTGTTGCTCTTGTCCACTCAATGTAGTTCAGTAAGTTTACCAATAACTACGTTTATAAGGATACTGTATATCATAAACGTCGCCATCCATTGTCCTTCCATATCTTAGTCTGATTCAGTTCAAGGTGTACTTTTATTTAGCAGTCAACAATCAATCTGTAGCCACCTCAATTTGTTGCATGGAGCACTCTAGTGATGTGTTTGTCTGTCCAACAACTGTTTTCCTGTGCCATTTCTGTGCTGTCAGCCTGTGCACCTCAAGTCTCTATGGCTGTGCCAGCCATCGAACCAGTCCAGTTCAGGATAGGAGAAGTGTGCCTTTTTGTCTTTGATCATTTTTAGCTTGGCTGGGTACAGGAGTATGTATTTCAGGCAATCCTTCCAGAGTCTTTTCTTAACTGCCTCAAAGGATTTCCTGTCCTGTTGGATGCGTTGAGTGAAGTCCAGGTAAATCTGCGTCACACTACTGCAGTGAGCCCAATACAAGAAAGCATCTCTGTCTTAAAAATTAGGTAAGCATGCTATACTGCTCTAGGAGGTGCCCCGGCCCCAGTGGTGGTCCCAGTACTCTATGTATACGTTTCACTGAGAAGCAGCTGGATAAGACTTTAGATTTTAGCACACTTATCACCCACTCTTCCTGGAAAAGCTCCACCGGCAAACCCTCCATCATCTCCAGGAAGCCCAGGAAGTTCAGATTGTCGCACCTGGACCTGCCTACCACCTCCTCTGCCCTCTCTTGAAATATAGTTGTTGACTCTTGTAATTTATTGAGTGTGGCACGCATTTCTTGTATGTTCCTCTGGGGTGTGGACACTGAGGTCCTCATTAAGAGTTTGGTGGGCAGCGGATGCGCCTGCCAAACTCGTTAGGTTAGAAGACCGTCAGTTTGGTCTTCCGCCTGCTGGCCCTATTATGAGTGTCCCGCTGGCCCAGCGGGAAACCACCCACAAGATTGACACCGGCTCGTAATAAACCGGCGGCAATGTTGCAGTGCATTGGGTGCAACAGTCCCCATTGTGCTTTTCCCTGCCTGTAATTCAAGCAGTGAAAAGCTCCACGGGGATGCCATGGAGGCCCCCAGCACCCTGTCTCCGCCAGCCTTGCATGGCGGTGGAACGACCATGCAAAAGCTGGAGGGCACAGGAGTCGTAATCCCTAGGGCAGCACTGCCTGCAGCGCTGCCCTGGCAGATTAAGACAGCTGGCACCGCCAGGCCTTAGGCTGGCAAAAAAGTGCCTGTGCCGGCAGTCAGACCGTGGCGCTTTCGCCACTGTCATAATCTGGCTGTCGGACCGCCGCATTGGTGATGGTCTGACCGCCACTGCGAGTCTGGTAGTCCTAGGACTGCCAGACTCTTAATGAGGGCCTGAGTCCTCTGTGGCTTGGATCTGTCTAAAAGGCTCCTGAGATCCATTCATAGGGGGTTCATTTCTCCTGCCACAATGTCTATTTTGCTTTCCAGGATCTGTCGTGATTCCGTGATGGCCTATGGTAGATCTAGTAACGATGGTTCCAAAGTCCCACCTGGTCTTCCCTCAAGGGCGAAGATGGCTATGTCCATCCGGATGTCGCCTTTGCCATCTGCACTGTCTTGTTGCTTTGTTCAGCCTTGCCTGGCTTATCCTTCACCACAGTGCCAGCAATGGGAAAAAAGCCCAGAGAAGAATTCAGTCATCCTGTTGAAGCCAATTTTGTCGACGGGGAATCAGGATACAAAACCACAGACCAGCCTGCTCCCTCTAAAGAAAGATCTGCTTTAATGATAATCACAAAGATACGTGTATACGGAGACTGAACATGCAAACCATGCTCGAACAGTCTGAACAAGGAAGTAATACATGATCTTTTATAGAATCAAACCGCAGACACATTAATACATTTCACTGGTTCTTGATATTGACATATGATTAATTTTGCTATACAGAACACGTGATTTATCATTTAACGCTCCTTATAAGGGTTAGAATCATAGACAAGAAGCTTGCACAATGTCCTCTGAATCAAATCAAATCGTGATACATCTATATGTGGAGAAAGAGGAACCATAAGTGCATACGTTAGTACTTTTTGTAGTGAGGATTTCGCAAGCTAGCATGCAGTGGTGTCTTGTGATGGCCGTCAGTTTAGCAAGCCTTGCAACATAATGCGTTTCAAGCACAATAGACGTTTCTTCAAGGCCTCGCTAATTTAACATTGTAAGGTGTTCAACATAAGCAGGCCTGTATTTTCATTGTTTATCACAGGGCCCACTAGGCCCAAGATGGATCCAGGAGAATGTGATTTCACATTCCGCCCTCTGATACCCAATGAAAATACTCAATGACAATCTAAATAAATATCATGATGGACAGGTGTCATTTCAATAGCATCATCTTTCCTGGCCTTCTCCTCATGCCTTATCTTGCGATGGTGCTCAGTGTCCTTATGACACATTTTCTTCATTAACATGGTCAAACAGGAAGGGCACACCCTTATCAGCACACACAGTGTTATTAATCTCACTATTCCCACCACCAGTACTTCTATCAGCCAGGCTCCCCAACCACGGAACCATGCTGCAATGTCATTTAGTATTCCTCCTACGTCCGTCACATCCGCCATTTTTCTTGCTCCCTCTTATACCGTCTTTATTTCCCCTATTGCCTTCCTCACATTCCCACTATTGTCCGGTATATATACACACAGCATTCCTGGTGGATCACGTGACATACACCACCGGCTCTTGCTAGAATTATGTCTAACGCAAGTCTGTTCTGTATTACAACAGCTCTTATGTCTGTAAGTTCTTCAGTAATGTTACCTAGGGCTGCTGCTGTAGAACTTGCTAATGTTTCCACCAATTCTGCCAATTTGTGTATTTGATATTCTGAATGCTCTATCCCTAATGGCATCACAAATACTCCTTCTACTGCTATGAACCTATCCAACCAAGTAGGTGTCCTTCTTCTTCGTACCCTTCCGGGTGCCCCTTTTGTTGCGTTTGTTAAATTGGTTATATGCAACATTCGGGGAGTATGAACACCATTTAGCAGGAGCCTTGCCACCAGGCAGGCAGTCTAAAATATGCTGATGTCCCGTATACAATGAATATTCCCCCGGAGCTGAGAGACCTATAGATAAACCTTCTGGGCCCTTCCATATTTTATCCAAATCAGAGTATCTGGAGCAGGTGCTATCTCCTACATTTATGCTGATATTGTTATGGTCGGGAAGGTGTATGCTAGGGCATTTCATTACTGGTGTAACAATTCGACACACCTTATCATAAAATGTATTTGGCCTTGGGATGCAGCCTTTGAGGTATCGAAAACACCATGACCCCTTTTTCACCTTATGTATAGAAAGGGACATTCTTGATATATCTATGTTCTCACCCTGTCCATAACCCTTATCTCTTCCTATGTTGAATGCTTCCAGCAGCTCTTTTTCACCTTTTTCCGGTACTAGTTTTCCACACACACATCCTACCTCCTCCTTTACTTTCTGTTCTCCCCCTTCTTTTTCCCTTCTTTACTCTCCCTTTTCCAACCTTCCTCTTCCTCTTAGGTGGCCTTCTCTTTATAGTCCCATTCACTTCCTTTGCAAACATGCTGTTTAGTATGTGACATGAAACGTACTGGGGAAGAGGAATCTGGGCGTAATCTGTCCTTCCCTTGGTAGAGGTGGGTAAGTGTGTACAAATATAGCAATCCAACACATTTGCTAATTCTTTATAAAATTTCACCATTTGCACAAATGCATTATCCTTGTAATTGTTCCCATCTTCCTCCCTTTTTGTATATTTTATCCACTGTGTCCTGTTCCCCACCCTATCTGCCACACTAGAGTTCTCCCCTTGTTCTCTTTGCGCATCAATGGTAAACCCTATTTCATTTACACTTTTATTTATATAATGTTCTTCGTCTAGATATGGGATATGGGATATGTATTTCTTCTTGATATATAATAATCACCATGGTGATAATTATCGCTGGAACTGGGTACATAAGGCAGTTAGTACCATAGGCCACTTTTTCTCCATTCTTCTTCTTCCAGGCATTATTATGCTCCTAGTATACCAAGTGTCACATTGTACTCTTTAGTCCTTGTCTGTTACTCTATTATTCTTGTATCTCCTTGTTGGCACTTTACAGAGTGGTGTCAGAGGTTACTAGCACTTGAAACCACTTGCGTTATACATGTAGACATTCAGATAAGACCCACTTGCACCCTTCCCTCTCCTGAGGTGTGCAGCACGAGCAGTCTATGAAGAACTCCTTGATGGACCTGCTTGCATCTCCTGACTCCTGTAGGAGCGCAGCACGAGCAGTCCCTTGTAGTCTCACAGCAGGACCCGCTTGCACCTCCTGACTCCTGTAGGAGTGCAGCACGAGTAGTCCTGTCAGTGTTGTCTGGTGTTGCTTGTTGATCGAAGGTTGTACCCCTGCGGTGAGGGTTTGATCTTCATGGGTACCGCAGGTGGTGGCTGGATGTCCTCAGGTCCAGTGGCCCTCTTGGTGTGTGAGCTGTGGATCCAATATGTGAGACCCTCACATTTGACCGCTGTGGCTGTTATCAGTAGGACCTGGTAAGGCCCTTTCCATCGTGGTTGAAGGCAATGGCGTCTAGTGTGGGTCTTGACCCAAACCCAGTTGCCAGGCTGTAGTCTGTGGAATTCTTCCTTCTGGCAAGGCCTGCAGTACCTGGCGGTGAAGACAGCGTAATGTCTCTGTTATTTTCCTGCAATATTGTAACAAAAGATCATATGTTATTGCCAATGGGGCAACTGACATGTGGCCTGTAATGTTCATGGGGCGCCCAAATAGCACCTCATGGGGACTCAATTTCGTGACTCTATCAGGGGTACTTCTCATAGCAAGGAGCAGTAATGGTAATGCATCAATCCAAGATAGTTCAGTCACTGCGTATATCTTCCCTATTCTGTTTTTTCAACACCCCATTTTTTCTCTCTACTGCCCCTGCTGCGGGTGGATGGTATGCGCAATGCAACTTTTGTGTTATTCCCAGCCCTTTGCAAAGGCCCTGAATAACATGTGAAATGAATTCTGGTCCATTGTCTAAACTTAAAAAAATCAGTACCCCAAAACATGGTATTAACTCTTTTAAAAGGCACTTAGACACAGTTTGTGCATCACAGTTCCTGGTGGGGTATACCTCAGTCCATTTTCTGAACATGCAAACTATTACCAAAACATATCTTAGCTTGTATACCGGGGGCATCTCAATGAAGTCCATTTGGAGGCTTTCAAAGGGTCCATGTGGCGGTGGGAAGTGGCCTAAAGCAGTTGGTCTACCTTTGCCAGTGTTGTACTGTGCACAAACGGTGCATCTCTTACATAAATGTTCTGCACATTGCCGAAATTTGGTATTAAACCAACACTGTGAAAACAGTCGTATCATTCCATCCCTACCCACATGTGAGGGACCATGGAAAAGGCGTGCCATAGAGGACAGTAACGTGGATGGTAGACATATTTTACCATTGGGTCCCACCCACACACCCTCCCCATCTTTCTTGCAACTGCCCTTTCCCAATCTGTTAGTTCTGACTCGTCAGCCGGCTGTTGAACACTTTTTGGATCAAATATGTACTTTCCTCCTTAGCTATTGTGGTGGGTTTGACCTGGACCATTTCATATTCACACCCACTGAGTGCTATTCTTCGTGCCTCTTTGTCAACAAAAGCATTGCCTATAGAAACATATGGGGGTCATTACAACCTTGGCGGTCTTTTTGCAAGACCGCCGAGGGACCGCTGTGCTGAAGATCGCCAGTGCAGGCGGTTTTCCGCTTGGCGCATTATGACTGCTGGCAGCCCTCTGCAATTTTCCAGATGGAGAGCCGCCAGAAGCCATACTGGCAGTTGGCGGGGAAGTAGAGGTTGCTCCACCTCCACTGCCACATCAACAGAACACTGCCCACAGAATCACGTTCTGTGATTCCGCGTGGCGCTGTTTTGTTGACGGGGTGCTGGCGGCGGAGCAGCCCCCATGGATCCCGTCCCCTCCCGGAGGATCAACGGACCAGGTAAGTTGATCGTCCGTTAGGGGAGGGGGGTGTTGTGTGTTGTGTGTGTGCATGGGGGTGTGTGTGTGAGTATGAAGAGGGGGTGTGTGAGTGCGTGTATGCATGTGGGGGTGTTGTGTGTTTGGAAAATGTGTGCATGTCTGTATGTATGTCTGTATGGATGTGTGCATGTATGTCTGAATGTGGGTGTGTGTGTATGAATGTGTGTGTGGCTGTTGGCATGTTTGTTGGTGTGTGTGGGTATGGGTGTTGGTGGTGCCTGCGTGCGTGTCGGTTGTGAATCAGTAATGTGATGTTGGGGAGGGGGGTCCTGCCACCTTTGGGGGGTGTCAGGGGGGTGGGGGTGTCGGGAAGGACTCAGGTTTTTGAGACCCCTATCAGTGCCAGGGAAGGAATTCGCTGGCACTGATAGTGCTCACCGCCATGGATTTTGAGGCGGTTCCCAACCCCATGAAATCCATGGCAGTGAGCCGGGTCATGATACCGCTAGCGGTATTGTGACAGCCGCTGGGCTAGAGACCCAAGTCTCCAGCCCAGCGGTCGTCTCCGTCCTGGCGGTCTGATCAGAGAAGTGGCGGATGACCATGCCGGTAACCGCCATGGTCACAATTCCAAATTTTTTACCGCCAGCCTGTTGGTGGTAAAACCGCCACTTCTCCACCAACTTCCAGGGTCGTAATGAGGGCCATAGTCCTTAGCAGAGGTGTGGGCTGCACATTTTACAATTGCAACTTTTTTGGGCAGTAGTAGAGCTTGCAACAAGGCAACAATCAATGAATGGTATGTGTTGGCCTGCTGAAGTGAGGAATCCCCTCATCACCCACAGTTGACTGAAATCATGAGTGACCCCAAAAGCATATTGGCTGTCTGTGTAAATGTTTGTTGTCTTTCCTGCTGCCAATTTTCATGCTCTGATAAGTGCTATTAATTCTGCTGCCTGGGCGCTTTTAATGTTTGGTAGCCTTCCTCCTTCAAGTAGTCTTTTGGCCGTCCCCACGGCATAGGCTGCTTGTAGCATCCCAGTGTGGTCCCTAATGCATGAACCATCCACAAACAAATTGCCCTCGGCCTCTGGGAATGGGGTGTCTCTGAGGTCCGGCCTCACCTTGGTGTGTGTGTCGACTGCCATAATACAATTGTGGTAAGAATGATGTATGGTGGGATCATCGTGATCCTTTTTGCTACGCAACAGGCAGGAGGGATTCAATGTTGTGCATCTCTTTATCTTTATGTGTGGTGCCAATAGTGTCAACTCATAGCGTGAGAGGTGAACATTTGTCAGGTGCTGGGTCTTAGTGGTAGTTAGTAATGTGTCAACTGTGTGTGGGACATGTAACACCAAAGTATGAGCCAGGACAATGTTCTCTGATTGTTCCACTGCTAAGGCGGACGCTGCTACTGCTCTCAGACATGGGGGAAGACCTGCTGCTGCTGGGTCCAGGGTGGCCGAATAGTAAGCCACTGGGCGGTAGAAGGTGCTGTGTTTTTGTGCCAAAACCCCTCGGGAGCAACCCCCCTTTTCATGGCAAAATAAGAGGAAATATTTGGTGTAATCTGGGAGGCCTAACGCTGGTGCGCACACAATTTGAACTTTAATTTCTGAAAAGCCTCCTCACAGTTTTCTGACCATGGTACTTTGTCTGGCACATCCTTGTGTGTTAAATTTAAAAGTGGTCGCGCAAACAGGGATAAATTTGGTATCCAATACCTGCAGTAACCTGCCACCCCAAGGAAAGCTCTCACCACCTTCTGTGTTTGTGGCCTGGGGTACTGAGTTATTGTTTCTATCTTATCTAGTAGCAATCTCCTGGACCCTGGTGATAGTTTGTGCCCTAGGTACCTCACTCTTGATTGGCAAAACTGCAACTTCTTTGGGGAGACCTTATGTCCTTTTCTGGCAAGGTGACAGAGTAGGGCAGGGCTCTTCAAACTGGGGGGAAGTGATCCCAGGGGGGGTGCCAGGCTCTGGCCAAAAGATGCATTAGACAGATAACAGTGTTTTGTTTTAAACAAAAACATATTACTGCATTTTTAAAAAGGTAACAGTACTTAACTGCAATGTTTAAATACCGCTAGACACATTTAAACATTGCCATCTTTATAAAATATTTGTGAAAAGTTCTGAGGGGGGCCCAATGATTTTTACTTTTCAACTGGGGGGCGCGGCATTAAAAGGTTTGGGGATCACTGGAGTAGGGCCACGGTGTCCTGGACACACGCTTCCCGTGATGGTGAGGCTAGCAACAAATCATCAATATATTGTATCAAAGCTGATCCTCCTGAAAAGTGCAATGATGCCAAATCTGCTCTTAAAGCATCAGAGAATAATGTCGGGCTGTCCATGTACCCCTGGGGAAGACAAGTATATGTTAACTTCTTTTTTCTGAATGTGAAACAGAATAGACCCTGAGATTCCCTATGAAGAGGCACTGAGAAAAATGAATTACTGAGATCCAGGACTGTGAAGTGCGTGGCTGTACTGGGAATGTTTGATATAATGGTGGCCGGGTTGGGAACCACTGGGAACAATGGGATGACTGACTTGTTCAGTTCCCTAAGATCTTGAGTAAATCGGTATACCGGGGCCCCATCTGGCCCTTTTGTTGCCTTTTTCATGGGGAGAATAGGGGTGTTGCAAGGGCTGTGTCGAACCTCCTGCAGTATTCCCTTCTTTAGAAGCTCTTCTATTACTGGAGCTATCCCCTCCTCTCCCTCTTTGCTATTTTGTATTGTGGCAACTGTGGTAGACGGGCTCCAGGGCGCAGTGTCACTCGCACTGTGGGACAATCTAATATTCTTCCCACATCATTTGGCCCCCTTGCCCACACTTCACTGGGGACTGAGGGGGTCATTCAGACCCCGGCGGGCGGCGGGAGCCGCCCGCCTGGAGGGAACCGCCATATGGCCGCTCCGCGGTCGAAAGACCGCGGAGGCCATTCTGGCTTTCCCGCTGGGCTGGCGGGCGACCGCCAGCAGGCCGCCCGCCAGCCCAGCGGGAAACCCCTTCCCACGAGGAAGCCGGCTCCGAATGGAGCCGGCAGAGTGGGAAGGTGCGACGGGTGCAGTTGCACCCGTCGCGAATTCCAGTGTCTGCTGAGCAGACACTGGAATTCAAAGTGGGGCCCTCTTACGGGGGCCCCTGCAGTGCCCATGCCATTGGCATGGGCACTGCAGGGGCCCCCAGGGGCCCCACGACACCCCTCACCGCCATCCTGTTCCTGGCGGTCGGAACCACCAGGAACAGGATGGCGGTGAGGGGGTCGGAATCCCCCATGGCGGCGCAGCAAGCTGCGCCGCCATGGGGGATTCCCAGGGCAGCGGAAAACCGGCGGGAGACCGCCGGTTTTCCTGGTCTGACCGCGGCCAAACCGCCACGGTCAGAATGCCCTGCGGGGCACCGCCAGCCTGTTGGCGGTGCTCCCGCATCCCCGGCCGCGGCGGTCCTTGACCGCCGGGGTCGGAATGACCCCCTTAGTCTTGTAACTCTTGTGGGAGACTTTGCTCTTGCCCCTTGCCTCCGGGGTCACATCTCATGAAAGCCTGCAATGCTATCCCATTCTCCTTGCTTTCCAGGAAGATCCCTTCAGGTGAGCAGCTGATGGTGCACTGTAATTTACATAGGAGATCCCTTCCTAGCAAATTTACTGGACAGTGTCTCCCAAAAATGAATTGGTGATTTACAGTAATAGGGCCTACTTTGAATTTCAATGGTTGTGTTAAGTATTCATTCATAGGTTGTCCTGTCAAACCTACGGCTGTTATTTGTTTTGCTGATAATGGTGTGTTGGGAACATCAAAGGCCTTCAGCATTGACCTAGTTGCCCCAATGTCAACTAAGAATGACACAGTTTTGCTTAGCACTGTTCCATCTACATATGGACCTTCTTGATCAACCGACAGAACAGGGCCTGTAAAATGCGCCTCAGCAGGAGGTGGATATGGAAACCCATGCCCCACCTGAGGTGTCTGTGGTATATCTTGATATGTACCCCAACCCGCACAAGCTGGGTCATTTACCGGGGCGCCGTCATATGCATTGTTAGTATAAGGTGGGGGTGACTGTTGTATCCTGTGTTGTATATTGCCCTGTTGTTGTCTCTGCTGACCTTTACCCCTTTGTCCCCTGGCTAAAAGGGGTCAATCTACCTTCCAGTGTCCTTGTTGGTGACAGTGGAAACAGGTGGTACCCGTTCACCCTGTCCCCTGCCCCTTCCTGTACCCCTTCCCCTACCCCTGCTTTGACTATTGCTGTAAAACCGTTCTTGTGCCACCATTAGCTTTACCTTATCCTTTTTCAATTTCTCATTGTCTGCCTTTTGGATATTTGTTTGATAGTCCGTGCAATACCTTGCGCGCTGCTAACACTTTGTCAATGGGTTCTTGTTGCCAGCACACAAAAGAGGTCTGTAAGTGAGTTTGTATAGGTTGCTGTAATCCATATACAAAGTTAGTCACAAACGCAGGCATCGCCTCACCCAGTGGGTTCTTCATCCCACTACTCTGCTGGTAGACCTGTGGAAGGCGGTCATAGTAACTTGTTACACTCTCATTCTTCTCCTGTTTTGTATGTATTATTTTAGACCAATCTACCTTTTCCTCTGGTACCTTTTCTCATATGTATTTTATCACCTTGTCTCTTGCTGCCTCTACCTTGTCTCCTGGTGCTCCTCCTTTCCCCCTCACTGGTTCCTCTGTTGCCCATCCTACCACTTTCTTGCAATTCTCCCATAAATCTTGAGGTATTATTATACTGAATAACATGTTCAAGTCCTTCCAGAGCATTTCTCCCATTGCCACTATTCTGTTCAATTCTGTGTACCATTTGTGTGGCACATCGTGTAATTTTGGGAAGTCTTTGGTAAAGGAAAACAGGTCAGCTCTGTGCCAAGGTACATAGACATATGTTGGGGTATGGCCATCCTCTCCTATGGAGGAGGAAGGTACTTTTCTCAGGGGCATCATCTTTGTGTGTACCTGTTCTGTCCCTTCCATGTTTTTCTCTAGGCTCTGCAGAACCTGAGCTGTTTTTAACCCTTCTTTCAATTCCTTCAATTTTTGTAATTTTAATATGGCGTATTCCAGTTTTTCAGACAATTTATCGTTACCCCAGGATGGCACATCTGCATCTGTGAAACTCATTTGAGAAGTGTGCCAAGTGTATTCTGTTGGCATGGGACTTGTGCTGTTGGTGTATTGTGCATATATCTGGTGTACCTCAGGGCCTAGGGCCATCAGTTCTGATTGCACCATGGCCAGTAGTTCCTCCCTGTATTCCCTATTGTTATCTGTTTCTACCTCTGAAAATGTCTGTCTTTTATCAGTGAGATCTGTAAGTATGGCACGACAATTTTTTCTGTCTTATTTCAGGAACTTAGGCGGTCATTCTGACCGCGGCGGTCGGCGGTTGCCGCCCGCCAAGCGGTTCCCGCCGAAAGACCGCGGCAGCCATTCCGGCATTCCCGCTGGGCCGGCGGGCGACCGCCAGAAGACCGCCGGCTGGCCCAGCGGGACAGCCCCTTCAACAATGAAGCCGGCTCGGAATGGAGCCGGCGGAGTTGAAGGGATGCGACGGGTGCAGTGGCACCCGTCGCGATTTTCACTGTCTGCACAGCAGACAGTGAAAATGTTTGTGGGGCCCTGTTAGAGGGCCCCTGCACTGCCCATGCCAGTGGCATGGGCAGTGCAGGGGCCCCCAGGGGCCCCACGGCACCCGTCCACCGCCAGAAACTGGCTGGCGGGAAGGCGCTCGGAATCCCCATGGCGGATTCCCTGGGCGGATTTTCCGACCGCAGCTTTACCGCCGCGGTCAGAATCACCCAGGAAGCACCGCCAGCCTGTTGGCGGTGCTTCCGCCGCACTCCGCCATGGCGGTCATGGACCGCCAAGGTCAGAATGACCCCCTTAGTCTTTCTTAGTGTGCCGGGGGAACTACTCAGTGTACTGTATGGTGAATTTCCCTTTGCCTGTGACCCAGAGAGGCTGCTCTTCCTATTCCCTGACAAGCCGCCTTCTAAAAACCTATTATCTCATGCAATCCCTTTGTCCCTACACTACTGTCCCTGGATGCATCTTGGAACTGCTGTTTCCAATGTGTATTCAACAGTTTTGGTCCATTGGCTTTCTTTGTAGCCTGCGCGAACAAACTGTCACTTTCCTTGCTCGTTTTCTGAGCAATGTGGGCTGCTTCCTCTCTTATTTCTTTCAGCATTTGAAAGTCCATTACTTGTTCAAGGTTCATTTTTGCTAGTTCATCTTTTATTTAACCATGTGCGAGTTCACGGGCTGCAGCCCTCTGAGCCAAGGGTAGCTCAGGAGGCTTTGTGCCTGTCACTAAGTGCTCAACATGTACTTTTTCCCCCCGACCTCACTCTTTTATTCTCATTACCTAACCTCCACATCAGTATGTCTTCAATGAGTGTGTCTTCGGTCTCATCCTTTGTTGTTCCCTGCATACTGTATTCCTGTGATGGTGACCCTACCACAGGAAAACATGGGAATGTCCCTACCACTTCAAGCATTTTATCCCTCCACTCCTCCATTTTGTCACTCCTCTGTCACTCAGAATAAAATCCGTCTTTCAGCACGACCAACTCCTTGTGCACTTTGGCTTTGACGTTGTTGGTCATCCTGAGCTCTCTCAGGCAAAAATCCCAGGAATAGAAGGTGTCCCATTCTAAATTCCAGATTTTCCATCCCTTTAGAATCAGCATTTGTCTCAAGTATGACAACCTGTTCATGTCATATTTGCCATATCTTGGAAACTGTAATTCAGGTCTCCTGGCAGTCAGTCTATGCCATTTGTCAAGAAACATTAATGTATGTAGTCCTTGTTTAACTGCTACCTGTTATGCAGGACTATCCTTCGGGGGTGTGGGTTGGTGTGTGTCCAAATGGCCCTTGCTAAGGGGGTTCCCCATAGCTAAAAAAGAGAGGAGAAAGAAGGGTCACCACTTTCCCTTACCACTTCACGCAAGCAATTCGGTCACACCAGGAAACACCAGGGGGTCGGCAGGCTATCCTTGCCGCTCATACCCAATGACACATCAGGGAGACAACAGTGGGTATCTTCACGCACTCAGATTATCACTGCCAACTGCATTTGTTATTCGTGAAGCGGAGAGCTTGTCGTCAATCACACAACAGTACACGCAGCCTTGTTCACCGCAAGCATGCACAAGTTGGAATTAAAACAGTGCCAAGGTGCTGGTGACGGCGTTCACCAGCGTCCTTTTAGCGAATAAAAGATGACAGAAAGGTCAAGAGAGAAAGGCAAGGATCCCACACCCTTGCTTTCCTGCCCTGAGGCAGGGTGCGGCTGTATGGGATTAGAACCCGGACCAGATCCGTGGCGGATGTCACACAGATAATGCAACAACAGTGAACAGTGCACGCAATCACATATAGGACAATATGACAACAATATGACAAAAACAGGTGCTTGCCCTAAGTGATGGCCGTGCCTCCCACCCTTTGTGCTGGTGCGTGGTGCACAGGCAGACCCTGGCAGTTGTAGTAACCAGTCACTGTAATGGTATTGGTGCTTACTTCTTCTAAGTTCTGGTAGAATAGCAACTTAAATCAGTCAGTTTATACACGTCAGTACACCCCTTATATTTTATGGCAGTATGTCCACCAGGAACCCACACTCCTACCTCACTATATTCTCTCTACTGTCATAACACAGAAGTCATGCACACCGTTGATTCCTCCAACACCCCTTTCTTACACCTCATCTATTCATATCACTCAATTCATCATGTAACCAGCAGAAAAAACAATAAATCAATATGAAACCCCCATTGAACACAACACTTCAATGCTGCCAGAACAGAAAACATGCAAGAACCGGGCACTGCCTGCCTGCACCACTGGAGTGGACAACTACCACTCAATAACCCCTGGGCACCACCTGCCCTTACTGCTGGGGTGGACAACGCTCTAGGCCTCCATCCTCGGTGCCTTCATCTGGGTCAGCTCCGTGCTTCCCTACATCCCGGGAGCCGGAACCACTCCTGCCCAGCTCAAAGAATTTTATGAGGCAATGCGCCTCATTTTTGGGCATACCGACCTACCTTTGGCGCCCTCGGGCACAGGTGAGTTTGTCGGGGCCCCCTCGTGTTCGAAGTCATCCACTTCGACCATGGCTCTGGATGGTTCCTCTGGATCCAATTGCGGATCCGTTCTGACGCTGGTCATGCCACAGCGACCTTCCCCGCCGTCGGGTCAGACATCGACACTCCCGAAGTCAGTTGGGCCCACAATCGACGTCACTTGACGCCGATTCCGTTCTTTATGGGTTCTCCTGCGCCCAGGGTTGATCCAGACCCTTATGCTTATGGGCATGGATACGGGAAAAGTTTGGAGGGGATGCTGGGCCCTTTAGAATACCAGCTTGACCCCCAAGTCGACTGGGTGCAGGATTTGGGTGATGCCAGTGGTCTAGACAACTCCCCTGACACTGGTATGCTCTCTCCTCCTACCGTGGCTACGGAGGAGGGTGCCTCATATTCCATGTGGTGAGAAGGGCGGCTGAGGTCTCGGTCCTCGAGCTACCTTCTGTGGAGGTTAGGCCTAATATCCTAACCAACGTGCTTCAGCTGGGGTCTTCCTCTTCCAAACCCCTTCTTCCCTATAATGAGGCACTGACAGACGTTCTCTTAGGCACTTGATCCAGACCCAGCACAGGTGCTCCTGTGAATAGGACGATTGCCTGTCGCCATCTGCCTGCGCCGACATACCCAAAATTCCTCACCCAACACCCCACGCCTGAGAGCCTTGTCATCCAGGCCTCCTTGCATTCCCTTCCGCTCCCCCGGATAGGGAATCAAAAAGACTGGACAACTTGGGGAAGAAGTTGTCTAGCGCTGTGGTCTGTGAACACTGCATGTCTTTTGGGCCACTATTCCCATACTCTCTGGGATACAGTCGTGCAAGTGCTGCCTAGAGTTCCGGAGGATGCCTGGACTATCCTTTCCCAAGCCGTAATAGATGGGAGGGATGCAGCGAAGTTTATGATTCGTTGTGGACTGGATACAACCGACTCTCTGGGCAGAGCGGTTGCATCGACGGTGGCATTGAGACGCCAGGCCTGGCTGAGAACATCTGGCTTCCCAGGGAATGCCCAGCAATCCTTGATGGACATGCCCTTTGATGGCACACGTTTCTTCAGAGACAAGGTGGACTCGGCGCTCAAGCACTTTAAGGATTCCTGAGCCATGGCCCGGTACCTTGGCCTCGCATCCGCTCCTAGACCCCAGCAGTATGCCTTTCGCCCCTTTTGTGGCTACGGATGGGGCACCCAACTGCGTCCTTTCCCCCCCTTGCAATCGACCCACGCATGCTTACAGCTCCTGCGTGGCAGCGGACGTGGGATCCCATGCCCCTGGGAATCAGGGAGCCAGCGGGTCACCTAGTCCACCCCAGCCTCTGATTCAGCCTCCAAACCTTCCTAGTCCGCGGATACACCAGGAACTAGTTGGTGGCAGGATTCGCCATCACCTGCCCCAATGGCAATCCATTACCTCGGACAGATGGGTCCTCCAGATTATCTGAAGGGGCTTCTCCCTCCCCTTTGAGACACCTCTTCTAGCCATGCCACCTTCATACAATTGAATATCGGAGGATCATATGGGGCTCCTCCATGAGGAAGTCCAAGCCCTTTTGGCCAAAGGAGCTATAGAGAGGGTTCCTTTGCCAGAAGTAGGTTGTGGTTGCTATTCCTGCTACTTTCTGGTGCCGAAAAAGGACAAGGGTCTTCATCGTATATTAGATCTTCGGTCCCTCAACCTCTTCCTCAAAAAGGAGAAGTTCAAAATGTTGACATTGGCTCAGGTTCTATCTGCCCTGGATCCCGTAAACTGGATGGTAGCGTTGGACTTGCAAGACGCATACTTCCATATTCCCGTATTGCTGGCCCACAGATGTTACCTACGTTTGTGGTAGGTCACGAGCACTTTCAGTTTACCGTGCTCCCCTTTGGCCTCACCAGTGCCCCTCGGGTGTTCACGAAAGGGATGGTAGTGGTGGCAGCTCATCTGCGTATGTTAAGGGTCCCAGTTTTCCCCTACCTCAACGATTGGCTGTTGAAGGTGAACTCGCCCCAGACAGTCGTCTCCCACCTCCAGACTATGGTGAACCTTTTCCATTCGCTGGGGTTCACTATCAACTTGCCTAACTCACACTAGACTCCTTCTCAGATGCTCCCTTTCATCGGAGCGGTTCTGGATACAGTGCTGTTTCGGGCATATCCTCCTGAAAAGTGAGTCCAGGATATTCGGGCTATGATACTGATGTTTCAGCCTCTGTCCTGGATTTCGGTGAGAATGACTCTGAGGCTGCTGGGCCTCATGCCCTCTTGCATTCTGCTAGCTCGATAGGCCAGATGGCATATGCAGGCTCTGCAGTGGGACCTGAAGTTCCAGTGGGCACAGCATCAGGGGAATCTCTCCAACATGGTCCAGATCTCGGAAGGAACTGCGGGAGACCTGCAATGGTGGTTAACAAATTAGGATTGGGTCAAGGGCAGATCCCTCTCCTTTCTCCAACCAGATCTTACAGTTGTGACAGATGTGTCACTCCTGGGATGGGGCGGCCACAAGGGAGATGCAGAGATCAGAGGCCTCTAGTCTCTGGCGGAAACTGGGTTCCATATCAATTATGGGGTGCTCTGAGCGATTCGACTAGCATTAAAAGCATTTCTTCCCTCTCTCAAGGGGAAAGCAGTGCAAGTGTTCACAGACAACACCACCGGCATGTGGTACTGCAACAAACAAGGCGGAGTGCGGTCGTGGACTGTTTGTCAATAGGCTCTTCGCCTCTGGACTTAGCTGGTACCTCAGAGCATTTCCCTGGTGGTTCAGCACCTGGCGGGCTCCTTCAATGCCAGAGCAGACAAACTCAGCCCACGATGCGTGGTCGATCACGAATGGCATCTCCATCCGCAGGTGGCGCAAAGTCTTTCCCTTCAGTGGGGAGAACCTTGGTTAGACTTGTTCACCTCTGTAGAGAACGCACGTCAGCTGTTTCGCACGTTGGAGTTTCCAAGGCGGCACTCGCTCGGTTGAGCCTTTCGTCGTGAGTGGAATTTAGCCCTCCTGTACCCCTTTCCACCCATGCCACTTCTGCCCAGAGTTCTGAAGAAGACCAACCAAGACAGGGCCCAAGTTATACTGGTGGCTCCGGACTGGGCAAAAAGCGTCTGGTATCCCGAGCTGTTGAGCATGGCCATAGCTCCTCCAATCAGACTGCCTCTTTGGGAGGATCTTCTGCAGCAGCAGCAGGGTAGGGTCCTTCATCCGAACCTGTCCACCCTCTGCCTCCTTGCGTGGAGATTGAGCGGCGACAGTTGACATCTTTGACCTGCCACCTGAAGTTTGTAATGTTATCTTGGCAGCCAGGCGTCCCTCAACCAAAAGCGTATACACCTGTCATTGGAAGAAATTTGTTGCATGGTGCATCAACAAATCTTTCGATCCTCTATCTGCTCCTCTTTCTCAAGTCCTCCTCTTTATTGTTTCCCTTGCCCAGCAGGGTTCCACCCTGGGCACTCTTAAGGAATAGCTTTCTGCTATCTCTGCTTTCTTGAGGTTACCAGATCAGCCTTCCTCATTTAAATCTCCTATAGTTGGAAGGTTTCTTAAAGGCCTCACACATCTCTTTCCTCCTATCCCATTCATCATGCCATAATGGAATCTAAACCTGCTTTTAACATACCTTATGGGTGCCCAGTTTGAGTCGCTTCACAACTGCCCTTTACAGCTCTTACCCATCAAGACTGTCTTTTTAGTTGCCATTACCTCTGCCCGCAGAGTAAGTGAGCTCCAGGCTCTGTCATCTAAACCACCTTTCCTGGCCATACATCCTGACTGAGTGGTACTTCGCACAGGGGCTTCTTTCCTATCTAAAGTAGTGACACACTTCTATGTTGGACAGTCCATCACCTTGCCTACCTTTTATGCACCCCTACATCCTTCTCATAAAGAGGAGAGACTCCACTGTCTGGACCCAAAAAGAGCGTTAGTGTTCTACCTTGATCGTACGAAAGACTTCCGGGTGGATGATCAACTCTTTGTGGAATATGTGGATGCAAAGAAGGGGAAGGCGGTGCGGAAGAGGACCATTTCACAATGGGTGCTTGTAGGAAGTTGGCTCTGTATATACTATCTCAAAGTAAGAGATAGTGTGTCCAAGGGTTCCCCTTAGAGGTAAGATAGTGGCAAAATTAGATAATTCTAATGCTCTATTTTGTGATAGTGTGGTCAAGCAGTAGTCTTATCTGAGGGTAGTGTTAAGCATTTCGTTGTACACACACAGGCAATAAATGAGGAACACACACTCAAAGACTTAACTCCAGGCAAATAGTTTTTATATAGAAAAATATATTTTCTTAATTTATTTTTAGAACCACAAGTTCAAGATTTGAAGTAAATATATAAACTGCAACGTACAGGTAAGTTAGGAACTTTGAATTAGAGCAATAGCATGCACAGTTTTAGTAAAAATGGCAATAAGCTATTTTAAAAGTGGACACAGTGCACAAATCAACAGTTCCTGGGGGAGGTAAGTAATGGTTAGTTTGTCAGGTAGATAGGACACTGACAAGTCTAAGTTCCTGGGCATAGGCAGCCCACCGTTGGGGGTTCAAGGCAACCCCAAAGTTACCACACCAGAAGTACAGGGCCTGTCAGGTGCAGCGGTCAAAGAGGTGCCCAAAACACATATGCGCCTATGAAGAGCAGGGGTGCTCTGGTTCCAGTCTGCCAGCAGGTAAGTACCCGCTTCCTCGGAGGGCAGACCAAGGGGGTTTTGTAGAGGACTGGGGGTAACACAAGTAGGCACACAAAACACACCCTCAGCGGCTCAGGGGTGGCCGGGTGCAGTGTGCAAAGCAGGCGTTGGGTTTTGTATTAGAAACAATGGAGGGACCCGGGGGTCACTCTAGCGGTGCAGGCAGGGCACAGGGGGGCTTCTCGGGCCAGCCGCCAACTGGGCGGAGTGATGGTCACTCCTGCACTGAGGTTCGGTTCCTTCTGGGCCTGGGGGATGCGGGTGCAGTGCTTGGTCCAGACGTCGGGTCCCTTGTTACAAGCAGTCGCGGTCAGGGGGAGCCTCTGGATTCTCTCCGCATGCGTCGATGGTGGGATCCAGGGGGGTTGTCTCGGGTTACTCACGAGGTTGCAGTCGCCTGGGAGTCCTCCCTGTAGTGTTGGTTCTCTGGAGCTTGAGCCGAGGGCGTCGGGTGCAGAGGGTGAAGTCTCACGTTTCTGGCGGGAAGAGTGAGTTCTTGGAACGTTGTTAGAAAGTTGCAAAAATGTTGCTGTAGGTGAACAGTGCCGCTGTTCTCAGGAGTTTCTTGGTCCTTTGGTTCAGGGCAGTCCTCTGAGGCTTTAGAGGTCGCTGGTCCCTATCGGAGGTGTTGCTGTTGCAGTTTTCTTTGAGTCAGGAGACAGGCCGGTAGGGCTGGTGCCAAAGCAGTTGTCGGCTCCGTCGTCTCTGCAGGGCTTTCAGGTCAGCAGTCCTTCTTGTTTCAGGTTGCAGGAATCTGATTTCCTTGGTTCTGGGGTGCCCCTAAAACTAAATTTAGTGGTGTGTTTAGGTCTGGGGGGAAGTAGCCAATGGCCACTCCCTGAGGGGAGGGGGCACATCCCTAATCCTATTGGGGGAATCCTCCAAGCTCAAGATGGAGTATTTCTAAAGGTAGGGGTCACCTCAGCTCAGGACACCTTAGGGGCTGTCCTGACTGGTGGGTGACTCCTCCTTGTTTTTCTCATTATCTCCTCCAGCCTTGCCACCAAAAGTGGGGGCAGTGGCCGGAGGGCCGGGCATCTCCACTAGCTGGGATGCCCTGGGGTGCTGTAAGAAAAGGCATGAGCCTTTGAGGCTCACCGCCAGGTGTTACAGTTCCTGCAGGGGGAGGTGAGAAGCACCTCCACCCAGTACAGGCTTTGCTCCTTGCCACAGAGTGACAAAGGCACTCTCCCCATGTGGCCAGCAATTCGTCTGGTTGTGGCACGCTGGCAGAAACTGGTCATCCTAGCACTAGGAGTCGGACTGGTATTCAGGGGGCATCTCTAAGATGCCCTCTGGGTGCATTTTACAATAAATTCCACACTGGCATCAGTGTGCATTTATTGTGCTGAGAAGTTTGATACCAAATTTCACAGATTTCAGTGTAGCCATTATGGAACTGTGGAGTTCATGTTTGACAATCTCCCAGACCATATACTCTTTATGGCTACCCTGCACTTACAATGTCTAAGGTTTTGCTTACACACTGTAGGGGCATAGTGCTCATGCACATAAGCCCTCACCTGTGGTATAGTGCACCCTGCCTTAGGGCTGTAAGGCCTGCTAGAGGGGTGAGTTACCTATGCCACAGGCAGTGTGAGGTTGGCATGGCACTCTGAGGGGAGTGCCATGTCGACCTAGTCATTTTCTCCCCACCAGCACACACAAGCTAAGAGGCAGTGTGCATGTGCTGAGTGAGGGGTCCTCAGGGTGGCATAAGACATGCTGCAGCCCTTAGAGACCTTCCCTGGCATCAGGGCCCTTGGTACCAGGGGTACCATTTACAAAGGACTTATCTGGGTGCCAGGGCTATGCCAATTGTGGAAGCGAAGGTACAGTTAAGGGAAAGAACACTGGTGCTGGGGCCTGGTTAGCAGGGTCCAAGCACACATTCAATCATAACTGGCATCAGCAAAAAGAAAAAAGTCAGGGGGTAATCATGCCAAGCAGGCATTTCCTTACACAACCCCTCCACCCCCAAATGAAAGAGGATGAGACTAACCTTTCCCAAGAGAGTCTTCATTTTCTAAGTGGAAGAACCTGGAAAGACCATCAGCATTGGCATGGGCAGTCCCAGGTCTGTGTTCCACTCCAAAGTCCATTCAGCTTAGGGTTTTCGCCTTTCATTTGCATTAGCCATCTGAGAGGTCTGTGGTCAGTTTGAACTATGAAGTGAGTACCAAAAAGGTATGGTGTCAACTTCTTCAGGGACCAGACCAAAGCAAAGGCCATCCTCTCAATGGCTCTCCAACGCTGCTCCCTGGGGAGTAACCTCCTGCTAATAAAAGCAACAGGCTGGTCAAGGCCATCATCATTTGTTTGGGACAGGACTGCTCCTATCCCATGCTCAGTGGCATCTGTCTGCACAGTGAACTGCTCAGGGTAATCTGGAGCTTTCAAAACTGGTGCTGTACACATAGCTTGCTTCAGGGTGTCAAGGGCCTTTTGACAGTCCACGGTCCAGTTCACTTTCTTGGGCATTTTCTTGGAGGTCAGTTCTGTGAGGGGTGTCACTGTTGATCCATAACGCTTCACAAACCTCCTATAGTACCCAGTCAAGCCAAGGAATGCCCTGACTTGAGACTGGGTTTTTGGAGCTACCCAGTCCAGAAAAGTCTGGATCTTGGGTTGGAGTGGCTGAACTTGGCCTCCACCTACAAGGTGACCCAAGTAAACCACAGTACCCTGCCCTATCTGACATTTAGATGCCTTGATAGAGAGGCCTGCTGCTTGCAGGGCCTGCAAAAACTTCTTCAGGTGGACCAGGTGATCCTGCCAGTTGGAGCTAAAGACAGCAATATCATCAAGCTAAGCTGCACTAAAAAACCACAAGCCAGCAAGGACTTGATTCACCAACCTTTGGAAGGTGGCAGGGACAATCTTTAATCCAAAGGGCATCACAGTAAACAAGTAGTGCCCATCAGGTGTAGAGAATGCTGTTTTCTCTTTTGCTCCAGGTGCCATTTTTATTTGCCAGTACCCTGCTGTTAAGTCAAAGGTACTCAAGTATTTGGCAGCACCTAATTTATCTATGAGCTCATCTGCCCTTGGAATGCGGTGAGCATCTGTCTTGGTGACAGAGTTAATCCCTCTGTAGTCCACACAAAACCTCATCTCCATCTTGCCATCTTTTGTGTGAGGTTTGGGGACCAAGACCACTGAGCTAGCCCAGGGACTGTCCGAGTGCTCAATCACTCCCAACTCCAGCATCTTGTGGACTTCCACTTTGATGCTTTCCTTAACTTGGTCAGACTGTCTAAATATTTTGTTTTTGACAGTCATGCTGTCTCCTGTGTCCACATCATAGGTACACATCTGTGTCTGACCAGGGGTAAAAGAAAAGAGCTCAGCAAACTGCTGGAGGGCTTGCCTGCAGTTAGCCTGCTGTTGGCCAGAGAGGGTGTCTGAATAGATCACTCCATCTACTGAGCCATCTTAAGGGTCAGTGGAAAGGAGATCAGGGAGAGGTTCAATCTCAGCTTCCTGGTCCTCATCTGTAACCATTAACATGTGTACATCTGCCCTATCATGAAAGAGTTTGAGGCGGTTCACATGGATCACCCTCTTGGGGGGCCCTGCTAGTACCGAGGTCAACCAGGTAGGTGACCTGACTCTTTTTCTCAAGAACTGGGTAAAGGCCACTCCATCTGTCCTGAAGTGCTTTGGAGCCAAAGGCTCCATAACCCAGACTTTCTGTGCTGGCTGAAACTCACCCATAGCAGCATTTTGGTCATTCCACATCTTCTGGAGCTGTTGGCTGGCCTCACGGTTTTCTTGACTTTTCCATGTAGTCTGCCATCCTTGAACGTAGGCCTAGTACATAGTCCACCAAATCTTGTTTAGGCTCATGGAGAGGTCTCTCCCAGCCTTCTTTTACAAGTGCTAGTGGTCCTCTAACAGGATGGCGAAACAGAAGCTCAAAGGGGGAAAACCCTACTCCCTTCTGTGGCACCTCTCTGTAGATGAAAAGCAGGCGTGGCAAGAGGACATCCCACCTCCTTTTGAGTTTTTCAGGGAGCCCCATGATCAAGCCCTTCAGTGGCTTGTTGAATCTCTCAATAAGACCATTGGTTTGTGGATGGTATGGTGTGGTGAATTTGTAAGTCACCCCACACCCATTCCACATATGTTTCGGGTAAGCTGACATGAAGTTGGTACCTCTGTCAGAAACAACCTCCTTAGGAAATCCCACTCTGGTAAAAATACCTATGAGTGCTTTGGCTACTGCAGGGGCAGTAGTGGACCTAAGGGGAATTGCCTCAGGGTACCTAGTAGCATGATCCACTACTACTAGGATATACTGGTTCCCTGATGCTGTGGGAGGTTCAAGTGGACCCACTATGTCCACTCCCACTCTTTCAAAGGGGACCCCCACCACTGGAAATGGAATGAGGGGGGCCTTTGGATGGCCACCTGTCTTACCACTGGCTTGACAGGTTACACAGGAGGTGCAAAACTCCTTTACCTTCTGGGACATATTGGGCCAGTAGAAATAGTTGAATAATCTCTCCCATGTCATGGTTTGTCCCAAATGCCCAGCAAGGGGAATGTCATGGGCTAAGGTCAGAATGAACTCCCTAAACTTATTAGGCACTACCACTCTCCTAGTGGCATAAGGTTTGGGACCTCTTGCCTCAGTGAAAAGGAGTCCATCTTCCCAATAGACCCTGTGAGTCCCACTGACATTTCCATTTTCTTGCTCAGCTGCTTGCTGTCTTAGGCCTTCAAGAGAGGGACAAGTTTCTTGCCCCTTACACAGCTGTTCCCTTGAGGGTCCCCCTGGGCCCAAGAGCTCAACCTGGTAAGGTCCCAGCTCCATGGACTCAGTTCCCTCAGGGGATAGAACTTCATCCTGGGAAAAGAGGTTCTTTTTCTTTTGCTGTGTTGAAGGTGGTTCCCCTTTCTTCTTTCCTTTTCTCTTGGAAGGTTGGGCCATTATTCCAGACTCCAACACTTCTCTTTCACCCTGAGCCCTGCACTGTGGCTTTGTCTTGACACACACCAGTTCAGGGATACCCAGCATGGCTGCATGGGGTTTGAGCTCTACCTCAGCCCATGCTGAGGTCTTCAGATCATTTCCTAGCAGACATTCTACTGGGATTGCAGAGGAGACTACCACTTGTTTCAGGCCAGTGACCCCTCCCCGTTCTAAAGTTACCATTGTCATGGGATGGGCTTTAGTCTGATTGTCAGCGTTTGTGACTGGATATGTCTGTCAAGCCAGGTCCTGTCCTGGGGAAACCAGTTTGTCTGTCACCATAGTGACACTGGCACCTGTATCCCTCAGGGCTTCTACTCTAGTCCCATTGATTAAGAACTGATGCCTGTATTTTTGCATGTTAGGCAGCCAAGCAGCAAGTGTGGCTAGGTCCACCCCACCCTCAGAGCAGAGACTAATGTAGCTTCAGTGTGAACCCTGATTTGCTCTGGGCACACTGTTGATCCCTCCTGGAGACTGGCTATTCCAGTGCTAACTGGAGTAGCACTTGTTGTGGGACTTTTATTGGGAAAGGCCTTGTCTCCAGTTTGGTGTCCATGCTGAGTACAGATGCGACACCAGGCCTTCTTGGGGTCAAAGTGTTTACCCTTATACCCATTTGAGGATTGTGAAGAGGTTCTGGGCCCACCCTCCTGAGCAGGTTTTTGGGGCCCTGTAGAAGACTCTTTACTTTTTCCCCTGGATGGCTCAAGACTCTTCCCTTGGGGAGGCTTTGTGACCCCTTTCTTTTGGTCACCCGCTGTGGAAATCTTGGTCCCCCGAGTCTTGACCCAATGGTCTGCCTTCTTTCCCAATTCTTGGGGAGAAATTGGACCTCGGTCTACCAGATGCTGATGCAGTTTGTCATTGAAACAATTACTTAACGGATGTTCCTTCATAAACAAGTTATACAGCCCATCATAATCATTTACACCACTGCCAGTTATCCAACCATCTAGTGTTTTGACTGAGAAGTCAACAAAATCAACCCAGGTCTGGCTCGAGGATTTTTTAGCCCCCCTGAACCTAATCCTGTACTCCTCAGTTGAGAATCCAAAGCCCTCAATCAGGGTTGCCTTCATGAGGTCATAGAATTCTGCATCTTTACCAGAGAGTGTGAGGAGTCTATCCCTCCATTTTCCAGTGAACATTTCCCAAAGGAGAGCACCCCAGTGAGATCTGTTTACTTTTCTGGCTGCACAAGCCCTCTCAAAAGCTCTGAACTATTTGGTGATGTCATCACCATCTTCATATTTTGTTACAAACCGTTTAAGGATTTTTAGGATGTCAGTATCTTCTCTGACCGTAGTTATGTTGCTGCCACCATTGATGGGAGCTAAACCCATCTCTTTTCTTTCCCTCTCTATGGCTAGGATCTGTCTCTCCAAACGAAAATAGAAAAAATACAGTCTTCCAATATTTACATATGCAGGGAGGGTGTGTCAGTATTATCAGGAGAGCCCTCAAGCATCCCCTAGGATGCTGAGCATCATCATTAAGCTATCTCCTCGTCAGACCGGTACTGCAATGTCTCGCGGAACACCCCACACAAGGTGGTGGGACTCAACCGAAATTAATACAGTATAAATAATAAGGTCTGCAAAAAATACTGACAATAGACAAAGAAGGAGAGACAATAGATTAAAATTGACTCTGAGCCTTAGGTATCACGATTTAATAACTCAGAAAAAGGTTCAGGCCAAGATTAAAAGGGGAACAAGTGGAGTTAGTACGGGAAATAATGTCCCACTTTACTCCATGAAAAAAGGAAAGGAAAGGTAGTGTAGCTAATCCTAACATAGTGTGGTCAACATGTTTCGCTCCTCTGTGGTCTAAAAATGATCCCTTGGCGCTTCATCAGGACCGTAATGACTACTTCTCCTAACTATAAAAACAGAAATAAGTGCTGGTAGGTCACTTACTAAACGAGGACTATTTGTCACCGTCACTGGGTCAGTAGGTCGCCCATCCCATAGTAGAGATAGGGCATCCTAGGAACGCGCAAGCCTCAAACCAAAGGGAAATAATTAAGGTCCTCCTCCAGTCTGCCGGTAAACCTACCCGGGGTCGCGTGCCTGAAGTCTGTGTCTGACCCAGTGACGGTGACAAATAGTCCTCATTTAGTAAGTGACCTACCAGCACTTATTTCCGTTTTTATAGTTAGGAGAAGTAGTCATTACGGTCCTGACGAAGCGCCAAGGGATCATTTTTAGACCACAGAGGCGCGAAACATGTTGACCACACTATGTTAGGATTAGGTACACTACCTTTCCTTTCCTTTTTTCATGGAGTAAAGTGGGAAATTATTCCCCGTACTAACTCCACTTGTTCCCCTTTTTAATCTTGGCCTGAACCTTTTTCTGAGTTATTAAATCATGATGCCTAAGGCTCAGAGTCAATTTTAATCTATTGTCTCTCCTTCTTTGTCTATTGTCAGTATTTTTGCTGACCTTATCATTTCTACTGTATTAATTTCGGTTGAGTGCCACCACCTTGTGTGGGGTGGTCCGCCAGATATTGCAGTACCGGTCTGACGAGGAGATAGCCCAATGATGATGCTCAGCATCCTAGGGGATGCTTGAGGGCTCTCCTGATAATACTGACACACCCTCCCTGCATATGTAAATATTGGAACAGTGTATTTTTTCTATTTTCGTATCTAGGCTTTGGGAGACCGTACACTGGACCACAATTCTCCCAGTCCCTTTCTTTGTTTTGGCTGTCTCTCCAAAGCCACTCTTTTGGCCATCCTGGCTAACATGAGATCATCTTCATTGAGGCTGTCTTCAATGATTCCAGAGTTACTGTTCTCCCCTGTGGAAGAACCAGTCTCTCTGACTATTATTTGTGGAATCAGGGTTTGAGAGACCCTGTTTTCCCTAATTAGGACAGAAGGGACGGAATCATCCTCCTGGTCACTAATTTCCCCCTCTGTAGGATTATCCTCAGAGGGGTGGTCCTTTGCAAACTCTGCCGAAATCTCCTGGAGCTTTACTTTGGTAGGGTTGGACCCAGTCTTTATATTTTTTAGCTTACAGAGAGTCCTTAACTCTGACATCCCTAGATGCAGGTAAGGGGTGAGGCTGAGTTCCACCACCATCTCGTCTGTGCTAGACGTTATTTCTCTAAAAGTTGGGATTACTTAAATCTAAACTTTTACAAACTTTTAAACTCTAAAAGAAATGCTAACAGGGACTTACACAAGGCCCTAGCAGGACCTTCAAAAATTTAGAAAAATAGTCCAAATTGCAAAAATCAGTTTCTACTGCCAATTTTTGGAATTTAGTTGTGTGATCAGTTATTGGCTGAGTAGTCCAGCAAATGCAAAGTCTTAGACCCCACCGCTCATCCACCAGTGAAGGAAGTTGACTCTGTATATACTATCTCAAAGTAAGAGATAGTGTGCAGAGTCCAAGGGTTCCCCTTAGAGGTAAAATAGTGGCGAAATTAGATAATTATAATGCTCTATTTTGTGGTAGTGTGGTTGATCAGTAGGCTTATCAGAGGGTAGTGTTAAGCATTTGTTGTACACACACAGGCAATAAATGAGGAACACACACTCAAAGACAACTCCAGGCCAATAGTTTTTATATAGAAAAATATATTTTCTTAATTTAATTTTAGAACCACAAGTTCAAGATTTGAAGTAAATACATAAAATGCAAGGTACTCCACACAAGTAAGTTATGAACACGGGCAATAGCATACACAGTTTTAGTAAAAATGGCAATAAGATAATTTTAAAAGTGGACACAGTGCAAAAATCAACAGTTCCTGGGGGAGGTAAGTAATGGTTAGTTTGTCAGGTAAGTAAGACACTTACAAGTCTACGTTCCTGAGCATGGGCAGCCCACCGTTGGGGGTTCAAGGCAACACCAAAGTTACCACACCAGCAGCACAGGGCGGGTCAGGTGCAGAGGTCAAATAGGTGCCCAAAACACATAGGCTTCTATGAAGAGCAGGGGTGCTCTGGTTCCAGTCTGCCAGCAGGTAAGTACCCGCGTCCTCGGAGGGCAGACCAGGGGGGTTTTGTAGAGCACTGGGGGGACACAAGTAGGCACACAAAACACACCTTCAGCGGCGGCAAGGTGCAGTGTGCAAAGCAGGCGTTGGGTTTTATATCAGAAACAATAGAGGGACCCGGGGGTCACTCTAGCGGTGCAGGCAGGGCGCAGGGGGGCTTCTCGGGCCAGCCGCCAACTGGGCTAGGCAGAGGGTCATCTGATGGTCACTCCTGCACTGAGGTTCAGTTCCTTCTGGTCCTGGGGGCTGGGGGTGCAGTGCTTTGTCCCTTGTTACAGGCAGTCGCCGTCAGGGGGAGCCTCTAGATTCTCTCTGCATGCGTCGCTGTGGGGACCCATGGGGGTAGTCTCATGTTACTCACGAGATCGCAGCTTTCTGGGAGTCCTCCCTGTAGTGTTGGTTCTCTGGAGCTCGAGCCGGGGACGTCGAGTGTAGAGGGTGAAGTCTCACGCTTCAGGCGGGAAGAGTGAGTTCTTGGAAAGTTGTTAGAAAGTTGCAAAAATGTTGCTGTAGGTGAACAGTGCTGCTGTTCTCGGGGGTTTCTTGGTCCTTTGGTTCAGGGCAGTCCTCTGAGGCTTCAGAGGTCGCTGGTCGCTGTTGGATGCGTCGCTGTTGCAGTTTTCTTCCAGTCAGGAGACAGGCCAGTAGGGCTGGGGCCAAAGTAGTTGTTTTCTCCGTTGTCTCTGCAGGGCTTTCAGGTCAGCAGTCCTTCTTCTTGTTTCAGGTTGCAGGAATCTGATTTCCTTGGTTCTGGGGTGCCCCTAAATACTAAATTTAGGAGTGTGACTAGGCCTGGGGGGCAGTAGCCAATGGCTACTGTCCTGGAGAGTGGCTACACCCTCTTTGTGCTTCTTCCCTGAGGGGAGGGGGGCACATCCCTAATCCTATTAGGGGGAATCCTCCAATCTCAAGATGGAGGATTTCTAACTGTAGGGGTCACCTCAGCTCAGGACACCTTAGGGGCTGTCCTGACTTGTGGGTGACTCCTTGTTTTTCTCATTATCTCCTCTAGCCTTGCCGCCAAAAGTGGGGGCAGTGGCCGGAGGGGCGTACATCTCCACCAGCTGGGATGCCCTAGGGTGCTGTAACAAAAGGCATGAGCCTTTGAGGCTCACCGCCAGGTGTTACAGTTCCTGTAGGGGGAGGTGAGAAGCACTTCCACCCAGTACAGGCTTTGTTCCTAGCCACAGAGTGACAAAGGCACTCTCCCCATGTGGCCAGCAACTCGTCTGGTTGTGGCAGGCTGGCAGAATCTGGTCAGCCTAGCACTAGGGGCTAGACTGGTATTCAGGGGGCATCTCTAAGATGCCCTCTGGGTGCATTTTACAATAAATTCCACACTGGCATCAGTGTGCATTTATTGTGCTGAGAAGTTTGATACCAAACTTCCCAGATTTCAATGTAGCCATTATGGAACTGTGGAGTTCGTGTTTCACAAATTCCCAGACCATATACTCTGTATGGCTACCCTGCACTTACAATGTCTAAGTTTTTGCTTAGACACTGTAGGGGCATAGTGCTCATGCACATAAGCCCTCACCTGTGGTATAGTGCTG
Organism: Pleurodeles waltl; assembly: GCF_031143425.1. Classification (NCBI taxonomy): domain Eukaryota; kingdom Metazoa; phylum Chordata; class Amphibia; order Caudata; family Salamandridae; genus Pleurodeles; species Pleurodeles waltl. The sequence goes on along the minus strand of NC_090445.1, from coordinate 742,154,108 downwards.
TAAGGCCTGCTAGAGGAGTGACTTACCTATGCCACAGGCAGTGTGAGGTTGGCATGGCACTCTGAGGGGAATGACATGTCGACCTAGTCATTTTCTCCCCACCAGCACACACAAGCTAAGAGGCAGCGCGCCGGGGTGGCACCTATATATGACCGCAACGTCATCACGGTGAACACGACGCCAACGACGCCAGCGGAGTCGACCGTGCCCAGCTAAAAGATCCTTGACTGCTAATTTGCATTGCCTGTAATGTGGTGTTCTGATGATTATTAACTCTGAGCAAAGTATCATCTTTGTAACTCAGATATTCTTATTGAAGATATGCATTCTTCTTCTTGCATGCTTAGTTTTATTTATGTTAGTTCACCTAAATCTATTTTGACCCCTTGGGCAACCCTTGCTGATTTTTTATGTATCTTTATAATTTGGTTTTGCGCATTATCTACATGACTTTGAGTTTGGGCTTGTAATACACTTTTTTACTTTATTTCCTGATTAGAATTTCTCCTTCCGTGGCCACATTGGTCATGGTGTTTAAATCCTTTGGTGTTGTATTGAAATTTCATTGATGGTTCTACCACACAACTTAATGGGTCTAAAGGTTCATCCACCTCAAATAGCATTGACTCCTGCGAAGGATGAAAATGCTACAACACAGTCATCTGAGTAGCAGTGATCAGGAGCCTCAGTGCTCAGACGTATGCTGCTGTTTCCAGAGTATCATCTCCGGGCCACCCACTCAAAGCCCACAACCCCTCTGCTCCGGAGGCCACAAGGGAAAAACAACATCACTTTCTCATGTAACGGTGCTCACCTACAGCTGTGTCAGAATAAGGCCATGGCAAACCACACCTCTGCTTCAGAGCCACAGGGGTGTAATGGAAACCATCACTGCAGTGTCACATGGTGAGGCAGGTCCTGGGGTACCAAGCAACAGTCCACAATCCTAATGCTCACCTCCCCTGAACTATCATGCCTCCTTCAGAGGGAATGTTGCCCAGCCCAGCCAGCCGCAGAAGTGGGAGATCAATGGGCCTCCAGGCTAAGGCACTGGTCCATGTAGCAAGGTTGTGCTACAGGCATCTAGTAGGGTGTGATAGCAGGTGCAGCCGTAGTCTTTGCCTTTTCTCTCTGGACCCTGATTGTGTCTCCTCCATATCAGTCCGGTCAGCCATGGAGCCAGGCATTCAGAGGGCCCCCATGTTGTACAACAGTGAAGCGTCACTGAGTCTTAGCCGTTTGTTGCGCAGGATTTGTACTTTAAGCACTCCAATGTGGATTGCCAGAGTCTCTGCTTAAGTTAGCAACAGTTTTAAAGTCAGATGGTGACTTTTGAAAATGACAGTGCCAGGATATTATGGTTACTAAGTTGGAGCTGAGCATAAAGACTGTAACTCAGCCATCTTTGTGCTCACGCACCAATGTATAAATTAGTTCTTTATTAGGATCTGAGAATTATTGGAGTCTGCCATTAAATGTGTCCAAATGACTATTAATGAATTTGCAAAATGTGCATAGTAGTGGCACTTTAGATGGTTGCATGGCAGAGTCAGCAAAAGATGGATTTTTTTTTTTTTTTTTTTAAATTGAGCCCGTTTTCCATAATGGAAACTGGCTGCATATGAAACAAGTCAAACTTTTAAAAATTTAGTTTGAGAGTAGACATGGGTTCTCTTAAAACTGCTGCAGCGCTGAGAAATCCTTGCTATTACCGCAAACTAGTGGATTTTGCGCCTTAGGCCAATGGAATCGACACAACATTGATTTGAGAGGATGTCAAGGGTGCATGTCATAATAAACATCAATAAACAAGAAATCAATAATCTAATCACTATACAATAACCACACCAGTTTATTAGGAAGGATTATAAATGTATTTCCCTATATTAACAACGCTAAAGCCACGAAAATAATTCTCTAACATAAATGATAAGCATATAGAATCATCAGCGGCTGATTAGAACGCCTTATATATCTGAGTTTAATCAAAGCAAGTAAACAAATTAATTCAAATATTAGAACACAACCTAATACCACTAATATTTGTAACAGTGAAATAAAATACATTTAAGCAAGAGATCAAATAACGTCAATATAAATCATGAGCATGTAAAGACAAATTCCCTCACTAAGCACTAATTAGCATTGACATGTTGGGCTTCATGTAAAAGATTTAGAAACACAAATCTAGAAAAATATACTAACTCGGGTTATAACAAAAATAATATCATTATGCAGCAATTAATTTATGAGTTGCAGCTGGTACCTGCAAAACAAAAGACACATATAATAATATACAATTTATACATTACCCATAGAACAACAACAAGAAGATCACTTCAGCAAGGGGACACCATCAGTAGGACGATCTATAAATCCCTCAAGCCTACATGACTGCCATGTCAAAGGAAAATTCTCGCAAGGTCTGATCTGTATAAACAGCTATTCCACTTCACTAACCGAACTCTCTCCCAAGAACAAGAACAATATTACCCCAAGAATAGGTGACATAACGTTATATTAACTTTCACAAAACTCATGATTGGTCACGACATGGGGGGTTATACAGTCAGCCAATAAAACTAAAGTTAGATAACTAAAAGTTACACATTCATAATACACTGAATTTTTATTCAACAACATTTCATTGACGCAATCATTAGCTAGATTCAATTTATAACAATTTCTTCTTCTCTTCCGTCTCGTCTGTAGATCCATTGTTCAATCTCGTCTGAATCTTAGGTTCAGGAAGAAACATCTAACATAGTTGCCATCTACTTCCACCCTCGAGGAAGAATCCACAAGTTAGTGACAATTTTTTAAACAATAGGACAGTCAAATTCGAGCAACGATCTAATAAATCTGACCTTGTCAAACATAACAAAAAATCCCACTAGGGGTAGCTGTCTACACGTCTATAAGCTATTAATCATACTCTTTTAAGTAAGCATTGAGGAATGAAAAACAACTGCAAATTTAGCTGAAGTTAGCCTAAGCAGAAAACAAAATGAATTTTGGTGGCCATTTACAAAAGTCACCTGTTTTTCCCATATTGGTTCATCAATGATCAGTACATTATTAATTAATAAAATCATCAGTAAAATTTCCACTACTGCAGTCCCTCCTCTGAGGACTAATTATTGTATCACACAAACGCCAAATAAATTCATTTATTTTCTCATATAAAATTCAAAATCTTGTCTCCCTCATCTTTGCATTAATTTTCTTTTTCCCTTAAAATTAATTCATTTGAACATCAAATCTTTCTGATTCTTTTCTAACCTTTTCTTTCCATTTGATTAATCTATATAATCCCCAAGTTCCAATTAGACAAAATACAATTATTGAAACCCTTTTGACTATTTTTAATATAATTCCTTTCCCCAGGTTGCCAAACCAATTTCCCACATTTGCAGTTCCCTTGCCACCTTTCTCCCAGATAGTAGTTTCAGTTAATTCTTTCAAATCTTCTTTGTTATTTGTTACATTATTAATCAAACCTCTAATTTCTCTAGAGTTATCTGGTATATACTTACAACAATGACTCAAACCAAGTAATTTACAAACTCCACCCTCTTTCGCCAAAAGAATGTCTAACGCAAAGCGGTTCTGAAGTGCCATAGCTCTTGTAGCAGCTAATTCAGTATCCAGGAGAATGATAGCTCCAGAATAACTTGTCAACATGTTATCGAGTATTGTACACAACTTCTGTATCTTAACTGAATTTAGAACTACTCCCACTGAAGGAATTATAGCTCTGAAAATGCCTCCCACAATGCTAGAAATTGATTCTTGCTTGTGTCTTGCTTGAATTCTCTTAATTTTAGGAAATTTACTCAAGTCCTCCAGCTGGTATATTTTCGGAAAGACTATTCCCAAATAACATGTGCCATACCATCGTCCTGGAAGACGTTAATAAGCATTTCTTCTACAAATACAGTAAACACCTGGCACTGGTGGGTCCCGTCCATTCATCATAAAACCCCATTTACTCCGAAACATAAACACATGCCTCCATTAACTCGAACCCACAAACACTCTATCACTACTACTCTGTAGCCTATATATACAAAGCTTTCCCACATGTTCAGCATCTAGTTTTAATCTTCCTTGTTTAGTAATGTCAGTATAAGCATAATCAATCCCAGGTCTACGGCTCATCGTTTCCTTATTTATCTTAGCCTTTATTTCTCTTCTCCTATCTTCTGTGTTATCAAAACATTCTTCTCTACAGGTGTCAGTAAACAGGTGAGATTATTTATATGAGCAAAAGCAGTACCAAAGGTTAAAGTAGGCTCAAAGAAATCTCTTATAATAACTATGTTATTATCCTTGGCTATTTTATTCAAATAACCAATGACAGGTACAAACGAAAACACAACGTCAAAGTTCGAAAATAACTATTGAATATACTCTTGGTTATAAAAATGCGTTAGTAAAAGACTACAATTTATAGCATAAGTCACAGGTAGATTATGAGAAGTAGTTACTTACACATTTGCAACAGCTAATTCTACTGTTTTGGTTACTTACGTTTCTCATGGTCCCTGAAGAATTAGGAAAAAAAAAAAATCCAAAACATTTTCAAAAACAAAAATCCCGTCTAAAATATTTTTTTTTTTCTCTTTTCTTTTTCAAATGTTCATTCACACAGGACAGTCTTCTTGTCAAATCCGGTATAGCAGCTTGTCAAATTCAGTATTTCAGTTTGCCAAAATCAGTTATCAATGTTTCTTCTAAGCACGACTTTTCACATTTTTCTTTCTATTTCAGCTTTTTCGAAACATACACTGTTGTTCTTCACATGCCAAAATTAAAATTGTCAATGTCTCTATCAAAACAATAACTCAAAAGTTCTTCTTGCCAATCATTGGAGGTTACATATGCCCATTCTGGACCAGAATATATCTTGCTTGCAACTCTCTTCCTTTTAGGTTTTACTTTCACCTTCTTCTCCACTACTATTGTCTCATTTATTCAGTCCTCTTTCCTCCTGAATTGGTAGAACCCCATTTATCTTTTTTCCTTTCAAACTTTTCTCTGGCCAATTATCTCCTTTTAAGTGTCTTCCTTGTCAGTAACTTTCTCAAAATTGGATTCAAACTTGAGCTTGAACCCTTTTCTCCTGACGTTCCTGCAACTGATTCAGGACGAGTCAAATCCACTTGGGCGGGAACTGTCTTGATTCCTTTTCCAATGGGGTCAGTCACTTGTTCAGTTTGGTATGTCAAACTACCTGCTGCCGAGGACACCCTCCTCTGAGCAGATTTTCTCTCACTCTGTTGTTTCTGATCACTCTCTTCTGAAGACACCCTCTTCTGATTAGAACTTCTCTCACCCGATATTTCTCTTTCTTCTTGTGATGATTTTATCTCTACTCCACTCATAGACGGTTCACTCTACTCCAAACTTTGCTCTTTTTCATCTGTCATAGGAGTAAGTACATCTCGAACATTCTCAGGAATCTTTTCTAGCTCTTCTCTTTCTTGCTGTTAACCTGGAATGTTGTTAGCTGTTGGTAATCTCAACAGCTCCTCTTCTTGTTCTGTTGGATTATTCACCTTCCTCATATGACTGACATGCACCCAATTCGGCAAACCTTCACACTTCACAGCTGTCGTTGTTACACGGATGGTTTGATAGACCCCTTCCACCGTGGCTCCAAACACAACTCCCTCATGTGCTTTCGTATGATGACCCATTCACCAGCTCTCAAGTTGTGACCTTGAGATTGTTGAACTATTGTAGCTTCCACCTGGTGCGAAAAAGATCGAACCACATCAGCCAAACTTTTGCAATAATCTAACACCATTTTATCTGTAATATTTACAAGTGCATTTGCAGGTATAGCTGGCAATCTCACTGCTCTCCCCATCACAATTTTGTGAGGTGACAAGACAGTCTTCTTGTCAGGAGTACTTCTCATTGACATTAGAACTAAAGGTAAAGCATCGGGCCATTTCAAATTCGTTGATACACACACCTTTGCCAATCAGGACTTTAGAGTTCCATTCACCGGCTCTACACATCCAGAAGCGTCTGGGCGGTAACTACAATGTAGCTTCTGCTGAATGTTTAAAGCGGAAAATAGTAACTTTATCACCTCATTGTTGAAGTGACTTCCTCTATCTGATTCTAAAGAGACTGGGAAACCAAAACATGGAATCAACTCTCTCAAAAGTAACTTGGCTCCTGTAAGGCTATCATTACTCCTTGTAGGATAAGCATCAATCCAGTGAGTAAAAATGCACACAATCACCAACACATATTTCAAAACAGCTCATGCAGGAATCTCAATAAAATCCATTTGCATTCTGCTGAATGGACCTCCTGCCATTCCTATTGTCCCATGTTGACAACTGTTCCTTTACCAACATTCGTCTGCTGGCAGATAATGCATCTATGGCAAACTATTTCGGCAGCTTATCTAAGTTTAGGATTAAACCAAAACTGTTTGAAACTCCTAATCATGGTAGTATCTGGCCATCTTTGGTAAGACTACCTTCCCTTCCGTTGTCACCCAAAGGTCATCTTCCCTTTGTATACAATTTTGTTTCACCCAATCCCTATGCTCTTCTTCTGTAACATTATTTTGTAAAGCCTTCAGCTCCTCCAAAGTCTCCACAATTTGCAATGTGAAATCTGTATAAACTTCATCATTTTCAGGCATCAGTTCCCATTTTCCTCTGAAGGAGATACTATTTAAGGCACAGAATTTTGCAACCTGATCTACATAAGCATTTCCCAAAGTCACATAATTCTGTCCTCTTTGATTTGCACTGCATTTAACCACAGCAATTTTCTCAGGTTTCTGAACAGCTTGTAACAATTCGTGTATTTTTTCACCATTTCTTACAGGTGAACCTGACGATGTTAAAAAACCTCTCTGTGACCAAATTTGTCCAAAATCATGCACAATGCCAAATTCATATTGGCTGTCAGTGTAGATCGTTACTTTCATTCTGTCCTCATGAAGAGGCACGGAGAAAAATGCTTGACATAAATCTATCTCAGTAAACCACTCAGCATCACACGGAATCTGGAACATAATCACAGCTGGGTTTGGCTCGACTGGACAACATTTGACTACGATATCATTTATTTTCCTCAAATCCTGGACAAGATGAATTTTCTCACTTGGCTTTTTCAAACCCATTACTGGTGAATTACATGGGCTACTCATCACTTCTTTCAAAACTCCTTGTTCCACAAACTGCTCTATCAATGGTCTTATTCCTTCGATTGCCTCATTTGTCATCGGATACTGTGCAGTTTGTGGAAATACGACATTCCCTTTCACTACCACTCTGATTCCTTCAACTCCCATGATCAAGCCAATGTCCTTCCCTGAAAGATCCCAAACTTAACTCTTTTCTGCAAATCAACTGGAAGATCTTTTATTTCAAAAACTGGACAGAAATTAATCAAATCAACTGAATTATTTTCTTCATTGTCTTGTTCATCAAAATTAATCAGAGGAAACTTTCTAGACACTTGTTCATTTTCAGCAGTAATCATTAAATCTTCCTCATCAGTGTTTGTCTCAATCTTAGTTCCTTTAGTTGAACATGAAATCGAACAATTTATTTTACACCACAGATCTCTTCCCAGTAATGACAATGGACTGGAATCGCAAATAACAAATCTGTGAAAATCCCTAAAATTACCAAATTAACAAAAACTGGTTCTATAAGAGTACTGGTCAAACGTTTCTCCGCAACTCCTACAATCTGGACTGTTCTCCCTGATATTGGTATATCTGGAACCTCTACAGTTCTTACTGTTGAGCATGTAGCTCCTGTGTCAACCAGAAAGTTAACTTCATGACCATGTACTTCACCTTTTACATAAGGACCTTTCCGATCCACTTCGAATGATGCTGCGATCACATACTCCTCCTCATGTGAACTATCCAACGGCCATTCATCTTTTATTTCATCCTCACTGTGTAAAGAAAATTGATCAACTGTTTTTTCACTTTTACTTGATTTCTAATTCGTGACCACCTGTGAAAGCACTACTTGTTGTTGATCCATAGGACCCTGTATCATTTGGACCTGCCTCAGTATGTGAATTTGTTGTGCAGGCACCATCTGCACCTGTGGCTGCAACTGTACCTGTGGCATATGTACTTGTTGTTCCGGTGGTTGTACATTTTGTATCAGCTGCATCAGCTGCAAAGGTTGAAAACCCTGCATAGCATTTACATTATTCTGGAAATTCTGATTTTGACCTCCCATTCTAGGTCCTTTCATGCTCTGATAAGAATTGACACCTTGTGTCTGTTGCACAACACCACCTTGATTCAACAACGGACACTGCCTCATCTAATGGCCAATTGCCCCGCAATTATGACAAGGTAACACTCTTCTTCTTTGCTGGTCATCCTGCATCACCACTGAATTCAAATCCACATTTCTATTGACCACTGGAAGCATCATTCCACCTTGACCTCTGCCTTGACTCTGAAACATGCCATTTCCTTGCGACAGCGGATGAAAATGTCCCTACATTCCTGTCTGTGCAGCCTTCCTCTGTATCACCATTGCTTTCTCCTTCAACTTTTTCTGCTTTATTTCAACCTCATTGCATACTGCAACACCTCATCAATTGGTTTGACTTGTCAACAAATTAAATGATTTCTAATCATTTGACTAATTTCTGGTCTCAGTCCTCCAACAAACCTAAACACAAAATGATGCATATTCTCTTTCTCGATTGTCTCCGTACCACTGAAATGTTTAAACGCCTTCAACAACCTTTCATAGTATGCATGAATCTATTCTTTCGCTTCCTGTGTTGTTCTATAAATACGTTGCAAATCAATATTTTTCAGCAAAACTTTTGTTTTCAGGAACTCAACAACTTTATAGTAATATTTCATTACTTCTGGAGATGGTGCACCTGTTTTCAAATCCCTTTGTGGCTCACTTGTCGGCCAGTCCACACTCCTTTTGCATTAAATCCACAAATCTGCTGGAACAACAATATCAAAAAGAGTATTCACATCTTCCCACAGACATTTTACAAGCTTTACAAACCTATCTATCTGCTGATACCATTCTACTGGCTTCTCCCTCAACCTTGGATAATCATTTGTAAAACGTAAGATATCGCTCTTACTCCAAGGTACATGTACAAGATTCCCTTCTGGTGTTTCCCTCATTGGTAACATTTTCACAGAATCTCCTGTCTGTGCCATGTCTCCTTTCTGTGGTCTTTCTATTTTCTTGACCCATCTGCCTTCCCATTTGTCTAATATTCTCCAATCCTGTACTTTTTCAAGTAATTCCCTAAAATGTGTTTTCATCCCTGCAGACCTCGTATGTGCAAAATCTTCTTCTTCAAGATCTAGCCTATAACTTCTTTTCAGGTGCTCAATTTTGTGAGATCGATGTCATATTCCTGCTCTATTTCCTGTAACTGCTGGTGTACTTTTCCTGCTCCCTTTGTAATTATCTTACATAAGTATCTTATTTGAGCTTTGGTATATGATTCAAGCCTGTTCACACCCAATATCCCTTCAAGAAGCTCATTTCCTTCCATTGACGGCCTCACTCTATCTATTGAGTCTTTCTCTCTGTTCTGTTTCTCTAAAGTCTCTGAATTACTTAAGTCTTCTAACCACTTGGTTATTTCTTGTGTGAATAAACCTTTTAAAGTAATCTCATTAGACTGTGCACTCGAATCTTGCTGGCGTACAGTACTCGCACATTGCTGTGGAGACAATGGTTTCCCCTCCTGATTACTGTAGGATCTGGTCCCAGAATTCCCAACTGGAGACAAATCTATTAAAGAGTTAGGCCCTCATTACAACCCTGGTGGTTGGTGTTAAAGCGGCGGTAATACCACCAACAGGCCGGCGGTAACAAAAATTGAATTGTGACCACGGCGGAAACCGCCCACACAGACAGCCACTTTAACACACCGACTGCCACAGTGGTAGCAACAAGCACCGCAGCGGGAACCGCCAACAGCCAGGCGGAAGACAATGTACCACCCACACTATTACAACAGGCCTATCCGCCACCTTTTCCGGGACGGTACCAACGACATCAAAAGCAGGGCGGAAACAGTACACAGAAGGCAAAAGGACTCACCTCTGGAGACTCAGGGAACAACCACGATGCCATGGAGCCCGAGTTGCGCATCTTCTCCATGATTGTATACCTCTTCATGAATTACGAACAGCAATGCCGGCGAAGATGAGCACGATGAGTACTGCCGCCTAGCACACAAGGGAGGGGGGGAGGAAAAAAGAGTGAAACACACACGCAACACCCCCACCGCCACTCCCAACACCACACACACAAACAGATGCAATAACATCACATATCTACCCCTCAGGAATAATGCAAGGACAAAAGGAATAGATTAAAGTGAGTGTAATAAGATAAAATAGTAGAAATTTGTGCTTCAAAATCAAAACAGTATATACATATATACAAATGGAGGAACACTGCTGAGTCCTCAATGTCCGTGGGCCACAGGGCCACATCACATAGGCCAAGGCCCCACTTGACCCCTGCAACAACACGGAGAGAACACTGCAGGGGCATCAGGTCGAAAATACACAAGCACCTCAGGGGGACGGGTAACAGGGGGCACCTCAGCTGGCAGATGGTACATCAACACTGGTCCTGGAGGGGGCAGCATGCCCTGTGCGATGTCCTTGGGAGTGCAAGGCCACATTCTCTCAAGTGGGTGGTTTGCCCACTGCTTGGTCCTGGGGAGTGCAAAGCCACAGTCTCTCAAGTGGGTGGTTTGCCCACTGCTTGGTCCTGGGGAGTGCAAAACCACAGTCTCTCAAGTGGGTTGTTTGCCTACTGGTTCTGGAGGGGGCCTTGTGCCCAGTGTGCTTCATCCTGGCAAGGAGGGGTGAGTGGATGGCTTCTTCCACTGGTTCTGGAGGGGGCCTTATGCCCAGTGTGCTTCATCCTGTATGTAGGGGATACGTGGATGGCTTCTTCCACTGGTTCTGGAGGGGGCCTTGTGCCCTGTGATGCAGCCCTTGGGGAGTGCAAGGTCACAGTCTCTCACCTGGGTGTCACACCTACAGGATTTGCAGGGTCCAGGACTCACTACAGCCCATGGAGGCAGGACTACACACTGCCCGCCAGCAGTGATGGCTGCTCAGTAGTGACAGTGGCGGTGCTGGTGTCGGGGATGCCAGTGGTGGGGGGAGGCTCCAGCCCTTCCTCTGCAGCCCACTGGGGCTGCTGCTGCTGGCAGTGGTGCTGCTGGTGGTGCTGGTGGCAGTGCTGGTGTCAGGGATTCCAGTGGTGGGGGGAGGCTCCAGCCCTCCCCCTGCAGCCTCTGACGGCTGTACCACCATGGTTGGTGGTGGGGGCTCAGAATCAGTCCCAGCACCAGGCCACCTGTCCTTCCGGCCTGCAAGTGCAGGCCCCTTGCCCTTCCCTTTCGCAGCTGGTGGTGCCTCCTTGCCCTTCCCCTTGGCAGCTGGTGGTGCCTCCTTGCCTTCCCCTTGGCAGCTGGTGGTGCCTCCTTGCCCTTCCCCTTGGCAGCTGGTGGTGCCTACTTGCTCTTCCCTTTGGCAGCTGGGGCAGGCACACTGTCAGTGCTAATGCTGGTTCCCTGGAGCCTTACCCACCTGCAGTAGCTGCCGACAGTACTTTGGCCGTGGACTGGGTGACTGAGGTTCTCGCCTAGGTTCTGACCACCCTGGCCCGACGTGAAGGACTGGGGGAGGGGTAGGGAAGAGGTCAACGGCGGAGAGGAAAAGCTTCTTAGGGACACTGGGGTGGGAAGAGGGTGAAGGTTTGGGAGTGAAGGAAGAGGGAGTGGTTGCAGGAGGTGTCTGTCTGCTGTGTTTGGGTGCAGGTGCATGGGCTGAATGCTGTTGTGTGGTGGATGGCTATTGGGTGTCTGAGTGCTTGCATTTGTGTACTTTGGGAGGAGGGGGCACAGACACAGTGGGAGAGGACACAGGGGACCTGAACATGGATGTGGGGGTGGTGACTGCCAGTGAGGGGTATGTAGTGATAGGCGTGATGTTGATGGGGGTAGCGGATGAGGATGTAGTGCATGCAGGTGTGAGTGGAGATGCTACTGGGAGGGTGGTGGAGGATAAAGAGGAGGGGTCGTAGTTGAGGCAGTGGATGTTGTTATGTCTGCATCTGAATGGTGTTTGTGTGAGTACCTGTGGGATGATGTATGGTGCTTGTGTTTGCCCTAGCTACTCCTGTGTGTTGTCTTGGGTGCATGCTGGTCTGAATGTGTGCTTGTGATAGGTTGGGGTTGAGGGGAATGGGCCTCTGTAGAGGAAGGTGGAGGGGGAGGCTAGAGACAGGAACAATGGCTGCCATCAGGGAGGAGGCCAGAGCCTGGATTGATCTCTATTGGGCCGCCATGCCAGAGTGAATGCCCTCCCGGAATGCATTTGTTTGTTCCAAAAGGCCTGCCAGCCCCTGGATGGCATTCACTATGGTTGACTGCCCAACAGAAATGGATCACAGGAGGTCAATAGCCTCCTCACTCAAGGTAGAAGGGCTAACTGGGGCAGGGCCTGAGGTGTCTGGGGCGAAGGAGATGCCCACCCTCCTGGGTGAGCGGGCACGGGAAACTCGCTGAGGGGCTGCTAGGAGGGCACTGCTGGTACGGGGTGGCAGCTGTACCTGTAGTTGGGGTGGGCAGAGGTGTCCACCACTACCAGGGAGCTTTCATCCGAGGAGGTATCACTGTCTGAATTGTCCCCACCTGTCTCCGCTGTGGTGTTCTCCTCGCCCTCTGTCCCACTGGTGCCCTCACTGTCGGCGGATTCGGCCTCCTGGCCCCTGTGGGATGCAGCTCCCTCCGTCGCCGGTGCCTCTGCTCCTCCGCCAGATGATGCTAATGCACATAAGGACAGGGTGACAAAACAAAAAGGGAGGGGGGAAAGACAAAGGATACACTTGGTCAATGGCAGCAACAACAACACCGTTGGCGTACACGACACACACACACACACAGGGAACAGTCCTACACACTAGGCAATGCACTGCCAGTCACAATGCTAGTAACCAGCCCATGGACAGGAATACCTAACATCAATAGCAGCATACCTGAGACCCACAGACCCCTGCCCAGTAGTGGATGCCTACTAGCTTGGTTGGAGGTATTTCACATCAGAACCCTGCCCAACATGTGACCTACCCTGCAATGTCCGGCCAGGCCTAAGGGCACCCAGAGGCCCACATACCCGACCCGGTGACCGCCCCACCACACGCAAGTAGTATATTGGTAAACTGTACTCACCCCCTTGTGGCTGCTGTGATGCCCTCAAGCAACCATCTAGCTCAGGATAGGCCACCGCCAGTATGCGGGCCATCAGCGGGGTCAGGGTTTGATGGGCACCCCTTCCTCGTTCGGAGGCCATCCCCAGCTGGGCCACCACCGTCTTCCTTGCCCAGCGTCTCAGGTCCTCCCACCATTTGCAACAGTGGGTGCTCCGCCTGCCGTAGCCCCCCGGGGTCTGCACTTCCTTGGCAACAGCATGCCATGTACCCTTTTTCTGATGGGCGCTGACCTGCAGAAAAAGAAACATAGAAAAAGGTATCAGTCATACCGTCCGGCCTGTTACACTCATGGCCCATAATAGCCCTCACATCCCCTTATGCACAGACATTGCCCACCATACATGCATCACGCTGCCCAGAACCCTTCCACCAATCCCCCCCACACGTGGCCCTCACACACAACACTCCATGCATTCATGCCTCATGCATCGTGCTCACAGTGTACTCACCTGTTAGTCTGGAGGCCCATACAGCATTTGGTAATGGGGTAGGACCCCATCCACCAGTTTCTCCAACTCCGTAGCGGTGAAGGCAGGGACCCCTTCCCCAGTGACACGAGCCATGGTCGTTTCCAGACACAGGTCACAGCAGCACTTGCAGTGTAGGTCCTCTCTTGTTGAAGGTCATTTAGCAAGTGAGTCAACAGATAGAAAATGGCAGTCACGTCCGTGGCGGCGTGTACCGTCACCGCCGGCGTACATCACAATTGGCCACTGTAACCCATGGGGCCCAATGACAACCAATGATGAGTTGCGCGGCAGTACTCGACCGCCTCCCGCAACGGCGCACAACGTCAGCGGCATTACCTCATTTCCACATGTCCATCCACACAGGACAGGCGGGCGCCATTTCAGGGGGGCAGGCCATGGCACCTAACTGCGTCACAGTACACATAGGCACCATTTGGGCCTATCCAACGACTTACTATTACAGTCACAACATGCAATGCAGTGTAGTGTTTGGAAATGTGGAATACTGACCAGCTGCTCACCGTTTTGCCCCCTAGATTACAACCGCTGCGGTTGAATAGGAGATGGAGACATCCCCTTGTACCGACCCCTGGTGGACTTGGCAACAATGGAGGACAGGCAAATTATCCTCACCTATAGAATGGATAGGGCCACAATCACAGAGCTGTGTGCCAATTGGAGCCTGACCAGATATCTGCTATCCGTCACCCCACTGGGATCCCCCCTCTGGTGCAAGTGCTATCAGTGCTCCATTTCTTGGCAAGTGGCTCCTTCCAAGTGACAGTGGGCTTGGCAGCAGGAATGTCTCAGCCATTGTTCTCAATAGTGCTGACGAAAGTGTTGTCTGCCCTGATTAAACATGTGCAGCTACATTGTTTTCCCCCAGGTGGAGGATTTGACTACAGTGAAAGCAGACTTCTATGCAATGGGACATATCTTCAACATTATTGGGGCTATTGATGGGAAACATACTGCATTTGCCCCCCGCCCCCCGCCCCCCAGAGAAATGAGCAGGTGTTCAGAAATCGAAAGAGTTTTCACTTGATGAATGTGCAGATAGTGTGCCTGGCGGACCAGTACATCTCCCATGTCAATGCAAAGTATCCTGGGTCTCTGCATGATGCCTTTATCCTGAGGAATAGCAGCATCCCATATGTGATGGCCCAACTCCAGAGGCACCGGGCATGGCTGATAGGTGAGCCCATGGTTCCCACCCAGTATATGTTGGTGCATGGGTATGGTGTTGGCCATAAGGGTTAGTGTTTGGCTAAAAGGTATCCCTCGATATTTGCAGGTGACTCTGGTTACCCCAACCTCTCATGGCTGCTGATCCCTGTGAAGAATCCCAGGACCAGGGCAGAGGAATGTTACAATGAGGCACATGGGTGAACAAGAAGAATAATAGAGAGGACATTCGGCCTTCTGAAGGGCAGGTTTCGTTGCCTCCAACTAACAGGTGGATCCCTGTACTACTCACCCAAGATGGTGTGCCAGATCATCGTGGCATGCTACATGTTGCATAACCTTGCCTTGAGACGTCAGGTGCCTTTTCTGCAGGAGGATGAGGCTGGAGATGGGCGTGTGGCAGTAGTGGACCCTATGGACAGTGAAGATGAGGAGGCAGAGGATGAGGACAACAGAACAGCTATTATACAACAGTACTTCCAGTAACACACAGGCAAGACACTGTAACTTCACTTTGCATTGACAGTTTTGTATTTGACATTGTACATGGCAGGCAGATTCTCCCAATTCTATGGGCACTTACTGTACCCTTTGGCATCTCTATTTTCAGATATCTGTGCCCCACTCTGGCACCTGGTGTGTTGACTGCAGCCTACTACAGTCATTACTGTGTATTTATTCCTGTATAGTTGTATTGGGGTGTTTAAAGCTTGTTCAACAAATACTTTGTTCAGTCATTTGACAGACTCCATACTTTAATTTTTTATATGGTGTTTATTTAAGTGCTAAGAAGTAGAGGGGTAGTGGAATGGGCTGGGTTGATGGTGGAGGAAAGTCCAAGATAGAGTCCAGTCTATTGGTATCACAAGTGCATTGTCCAAGGAGGCATAGGTAGTGGAGCAATGGCGGTTCAAGGTCGACAGGGTGACAGAGTGGGACACAAGGGTGACAATCAGGAGAGTCTTATTTCATGGTGGGGGTCTTGGCAATGTTCTCTGGCTTCTGCCTGGATCGCAGGGACCGTTTGCGGGGTAGATCTCCTTCTGCAGGGGGTGGGGTGCTGGTGGTCTGTTGTTCCAGTGGCTTGTTGGTCCTGTGGCGTGGCCTCCTGTCCACTGCTGTTCATCGGTTTGGCTAGTGTCAGGGGCCCGGTGGTGTGCCACTGCCTCCCTCATGGTGTTGGCCATGTCTGCCAGCACCCCTGCAATGGTGACCAGGGTGGTGTGGATGTCCTTCAGGTCCTCCCTGATCCTAAGGTACCATCCCCCCTGCAGCCGCTGGGTCTCCTGCAACTTGTCCAGTATCTGGCCCATCTTTTCCTGGAAATGTTGGTGAGTGCCTCCTGGAGAGTCGGTCCCTTGGGCCTGTCCTCCCCCTGTCGCACAGCAGTCCTCCCAGCTTCCCTGTTGTCCTGTGCCTCTGTCCCCTGATCCTAGGTCCCTGATTATCCTGTGTTTGTGGGGTTGCCTGGGGTCCCTGTAGTGGTGGACACACTGCTGACTGCCGTGTCCTGGGGACAGAGGTATGAGCCCGCTGGGTGTGTACTGTGGTGGTGTTTCCTGAGAGGGAAGGCTCTGTGGTGGTATGGGAGTGTTCCTGGGTAACCGACTGTCCGGAGATCCCTGATGGGCCAGGTTGGTCCTCCAGATCCAGGCATCCAGAGCTGCTGTCATCACTGTTGGCCTCTTCTGTGGGGGGACTGGATGTTGCTGGCACCTCCTCTCCGGTGACGTTGTGTGGGGGACCTGTGGGGATGTAACTGCAGTGTTATTGTTTCTGCGTTGACATCTTGTGCATGGGTGTGTTGCCCTGTATGGTTGTGATTGCCCTGTCAGCTTTGCCTTGTGTGAGTAGTTATTTTGTGGGCTAGGTGATTCTCTCTAATGTGCATGCTTTAGTGATGGGTGTCCATGCAGGGCTGTGAGTGATGTCCATGCATTGGTGCTGCATTCAGGGCTTGGCTTTAGGATGGGTGGGTTGTGATAGTGGGGTGTATGTGAGGGGGTGGGGTGATGGGGGTGAGGGTAGGGGTGGGGGAATGTGATGGCATGCAGGAGGGGGGGGGGTGATAGTAATAGAGATTTGACTTACAAGAGTCCAGTCCTCCTGCTACTCCTGCCAGGCCTTCAGGACGCAGTATTGCCAAGACTTGCTCCTCACATGTTGTTAGTTGTGGGGAAGGAGGTGGGGGACCACCGCCAGTCCTCTGTACTATCTGGTGTCTTGCAACCACGGAACACACCTTCCCCCGTGGGTCGTTCCACCTCTTCCTGATGTCATCCCTTGTTCTTGGGTGCTGTCCCACGGCATTGACCCTGTCCATGATTCTCCACCATAGCTCCACCTTCCTAGCAATGGATGTCTGCTGCACCGGTGATCCGATTAGCTGTGGCTCTACCCGGATGATTTCCTCCTCCATGACCCTTAGCGCCTCCTCTGAGAACCTGGGGTGTCTTTGTGGTGTCATGAGTGTAGTGTGTATGGTGTGTGTGAGGGTGTTTGGGGTGATGTGTTGTGGTGTGTGCTGTAAGGTGCGCGGATGGTGTATGGGTGATGGTGCTCTGTGGCTCTGGTTCTGTGGGTGCCCTTTGTGTCTCTCTCTCTCTGTTGTCAATTTATTTGAGTCATAAAGGGTTGTGGGTAGTGTGTGTGTGTGTTTTTTTGTGTTTTTGGGTGTGTGGGTGTGATGTGTGTATGTGTGTCAGGTGTGTGTAGTTTTAATTGTCCAATGTAGTGTTGATTTGTTAGTGTGTGTGTATTTTGAGCGCGCGGTGTGTACCGCCAATGGTTCACCGTGGTGAAATGGCCGCCGCGGTGATTCGTGGGTCATAATGCTATAAGCGTGGTTCTGATGGCTTAACGGTGTGGGTTTTGCTACTGCCAGTTTATCACCGACCTTTGGGCTGGCGGACTTGTGTGTGTAGCTGTATAGTGACAGATTGCTATGTGTGGGTCATAATATGGGTAGCGGTAAACCGCAGCGGCGGCAGTATGTTGGCGGCAGTCAGAATGGCGGTAAGCGGGACTTACCGCCAATGTCATAATGAGGGCCTTAGTCTCATTCAGGTTTTGTTCATGCGGTGGAGTCGATTTTTCCAAAACACCATTCTGAAACTAGACGAAATAACTCACTCCACTATTATTAGTCTGTGCATATAGTGGCATTGGCGGACCCATCGTAATAGGTACTGAAATTGCATCTGGACTAGCAAAAGATCCAGTTTTCTGTGTCTGCATTGTTCCATGCTCTACATTTGAGGAATCTGCATTTGAACAGGCTCTTTCTGAATTATATTCAGCCCTTGTTGTCCTGGAGACAACACTAAATTAGTAGTCGTCCTTACAATGTGAGCATCTGGATAAGTTTCAGGAATGATTATCTCCAACTGATGTCCATTTTCAATGAATCATTAAAACTACTCTGCATCTGAAATCGTTCATTGCTCAGAATATTCTGTGATACCCCTGATGTGGATGGTGCAGTAGGACTCATATCACCAATCCCTCATCCACTCATTCCACTTTTGCTAGTTCTCTGACCTCCTTGAGCTGTATGTGGTGGTGGATAAGTTCGCAAAATCTCAGAAACTAATTCTACTTAATCCAATTCATCATCGCCATTGAACATAACTATTTTCAAATCTTTTAATTTCTGTTCCTTATTTACTAAAGAACTCTTTTTCTTTTTCTTCTCAGCTTTTGACTCATCCTCATCATCTTTTGTTCTTGCAGGAAATAATCTAGGGCCCTATGTACGAAAGCTTTTTCCCATAGACACAGAATGGGTAAAATCCTTTCGTACATCTGGCCCCTAATTCCCTGTAGAGTAGCTAATTTCCACACTTTCTGCTCCTTGTCTCATCTAGCTTCCGCTAATGCTTTTTCTACTCTTCTCATTCTTTTCTCAAATTTCAATGTTTGTTGCTGTTTAGCTACTAGCTCCCAAATCACTAAGGCTTCATACTGTGCTGGTCTGGGAGGAGGTTTTAAACTGTACATTTTCTGCCTCAAATTCTCCAAAATTCTCAAATTAAACATACCATTTTATGGAAAAGCCAAACAACTTTCTTTCTTTGTGATCTTAACCCAGTGTTTCAACCAAAGGCATTCTCCTCAATCACAATGTATGCCGGAGTATTTTCTGGCAGACACATTTCTCCCTCTCGTGCCGGAATATACTCATCACCTCTAAAGGCACTTCTTAAAGCTCTGAAAAACTTCAGTTTCAACAGAATTTATTCAAAAACGATTTTAATCAGGAAAGAAAAATATTCACGAAATCTATCCCAAACAAAAACAAAACAAACAAAACACCGAAATCTGTTAAAAAAATAACCAATCAGAAAAAGTGACTACAATCCCACAATCCTCCTCGACACTCTCACTTTCCAATCGCACTACACTAGTGTCGGACTGATAGACTAATCCGTACGCGACCCTTCTCACTAACCAACCTATCCCAGCGCGGCACAACCTACGTAACACTAATGCACACACCCGTTCTCAGCGCGACTGCTGAAACGCCGACAAAGTCTTTCGGCCTGAATTTTACACAACTAACACACCAAACCAATGGAATATTAGTTTGCAAGCAAAACCTTAAACCAAAAATAAGAAAACAAATGTGTTCATTTACTACAGGTAGGGTAATACAATTGCTTCAGGAACCTTCCAAATTTTGCCTTCAGCTTTCGCATCAACAGTTACTCTTTTTCACAGTTCCCCACATTCGTGAGGAAAATTCGACCTGCAAATTTCACTTCTCAACTGATCATTGGATTATTGTCCTAGTGCACTTAGTACTCACCAAATCCCATTAAAATTCAATCACACAAATTATCTCAAAAACTCGACTTACCAACCACGCTGGATCGGTCTACTAAATGGGCAAATTACAACTTATACAAAGTGTCTCACTACACTTCTTAATATACTCCGGAGTCTTAGACTTTTCTCATGAGGTCAGTCATCAACAACCACGTAGACAATTTTCCCTGCACTAAGCGCGACACTCAAAAGAAGAACGCTGCTTCCCAACTCTCATACCTATTGGAGTACGCCCACTCCTTCTAAACTCATATACAACTCAATTAACTGCAAGTTAGCTCAAGCTATGCAAGCGCAAAATATTTTCACCTCACTCAATTCAATCAAACACCACCAGAAACATACCCTTCAACCTAGAGCATCTCCGAGGACGGGGGAAAGTCACTTAAGGCAACTAGCAACTCCTTTTCTCAGATCCGTATAACATTTCAGAAAATAATAGTAAAATGATTTCAAAATAATTATTTCACAAACTATGACATCACCATCATCAAATAATGATGTAACCATCCTCTGCTACCAAAAATTGCTACAGTGCCGAGATATCCTAGCTATTACCGTAAACTATATAGTGGATTTTGCGCCTTAGGCAGATGGATTGACACAACATTGATCTGAGAGGATGTCAAGAGTGCATGTCATAACAAACATCAATAAACAAGAAATCAGTAATCTAATCACCATACAATAACCACACCAGTTTATTAAGAAGGAATATGCATTTATTTCCCTATATTAACAACGCTAAAGTCACAAAAATAATTCTCAAACATAAACGATAAGCATAAAGAATCATCAACGGCTGATCAGAATGCCTTATATATCTGATTTTAATCAAAGCAGGTACACAAATTAATTCAAGTATTACAACACAACTTAATAACACTAATATTTGTAACAGTGAAATAAAATACATTTAAGCAAGAGATCAAAGAACGTCAATATAAATCATGAGCATGTAAAGACAAATTCCCTCAATAACCACTAATGAGCATTGACATGTTGGGCTTCATGTAAAAGATTTAGAAACACAAATTTAGAAAAATATACTAACTCGGGTTATAACAAAAATAATATCATTATGCAGCAATTAATTTATGAGTTCCAGCTGGTACCCGCAAAACAAAAGACACATAAAATAATACACAATTTATACATTACCCATAGAACAACAAAAAGATTATCACTTCAGCAAGGAGACTCCATCAGTAGGACGATCTATAAATCCCTCAAGCCTACATGACTGACATATCACTGGAAAATCTCGTAAGGTCTGATCTGCATAAACAGCTCATCCACTTCACTAATCCAATTCTCTCCCAAAAACAAGAACAATATTCCCCAAGAATAGGTGACAGAGCATTATATTAACTTTTACAAAACTCATGATTGGTCAAGACATGGAGTGTTATATATTCAGCCAATAAAACTAAAGTTAGATATCTAAAATGTATACATTCATAATACACTGAATTTTTATTCAACAACATTTCATTGACGTAATCATTAGCTAGACTCAATTTATAACAATTTCTTCTTCTCTTCCGTCTCGTCAGTAGATCCATTGTTCCATCTCGTCCTAATCTTAGGTTCAGGAAGAAACATCTAAAATAGTTGACAAATACTTCCACCCTCGAGGAAGAAACCACACGTTAGTGACAATTTTCTAAACAATAGGACAGTCAAACTCGAGCAATGACCTAATAAATCTGACCTTGTGAGACATAGCAAAAATCCCACTAGGGGTAGCTATCTACACATCTATAAGCTATTAATCACACTCTTTTAAGTAAGCATTGAGCAATGAAAAACAACTGCAAATTTAGCTAAAGTTAGCCTAAGCAGAAAACAAAATGAATATGGTGGCCATTTACAAAAGTCACCTGTTTTTCACATATTAGTTTATCAATGATCAGTACATTATTAATTCATAAAATCATCAGTAGAATTTCTGCTCCTGCATTATTAATGAATTTGCAAAATGTGCATGGTAGTGGCACTTTGCATGGCAGAGTTGGCAAAAGATGGATCTTTTTTTTTAATAGAGCCCGTTTTCCATAACGGAAACTGGCTGCTTTTAATACAAATAAAACAAGTCAAACTTTTTTTAATTTACTTTAAGAGTAGACATGGGTTCCCTTGACAACTACTGAATCCCAAACAGAGATTTTTTTTCTTTTAGATTCACAAAGAGGAAGGGGTCTCAAAGGAACCCCTTACCTTTTGTGAATTGCTTTGCACCCCAACTTGTGAGTAGGTAACTTTTCAGTGATTTACGACTCCTATTTTGTCCTAAACCCTTTGTTCATGTGGATATGAATGTTCACGTGTCAAGGTGCACTGAAATGCCCATAACACAAGCAAGTGGCATGTTGATGAAAGCCCTGTTGAACACTCGTGCTCCTATGCTTCAAGTGAGTAGAAGGCTACGGTACGTCTGAGTCAGGCAAGAACCGTTCTGCTTAAAAAATAATAAATTGCAATTCAGGGTTTAGCAAATTCCAATCTAATGTTATGCGTGTTTCTTGTTTTCATTTGTGTTCCGCAGGAGAGCGCTTGATACAACAAAAACACTATTCATGCTTTTTGAAAGTTGTTATGGATGGGCGTGTTCATCGGCCGTGAAATTCTTATAACTTCACTCCTGCCACTGCCCTTCATTCCACCGAATGTCCCCGCCCAGCCAGATGGCGACAGGCTGCTGGCCAAATTGTTTTCTTTCTTCAACGCTTGCTCTTCTGAGTCAATAAGGGAAAATATAAACTTGACGGGGACCGGTGATGCTGGCCTGCAATATTTAATCATGACTATGTTTACTCACCTACATTTAAGGGGCTAGCTTTGCATTCCGTGCTGCATATTCTGGAAACAGAAACCTCATTATGAGAACCATAAAGAAGCAAATGAACCTTCCGTCACATAAATCATACCAAGGAATATGCCCACTGGAGCCGAACAAATGCTTTACATTAGCAGTCGATTGCCTGGGGCCCCGATTCTGGTGGTTTTGAGGAAATATTCACAATTTAATTTTATGTTAAGTTTTATAAGCGCGAAATATCAATCTCCTGAGTAATATATTTCATGCAAAATGAGTTTCTGTAATGACAATCTGCTCATTGATTTCCTAAAATTTTTATTATATTGCATTTTGTTTGAGGAAAACACAAGCTCTGAGCTCGACCTTAAATAGAAGCGGCTGGCATCCTGTCGCGCCGTGTGCCCTGGCTGTGATCTTCAGAGCCATTATCCCACACTTTTTATTGGCCTGCCGATTTAGAATACTGAAGAACGCAGTTTGTCAAATGAACTCGAGTCACTGGTTCCCATATTCCACTCAATTTCAGATAGCCGTACGATTAGGATTCTCGAACAGACTGCACTTCTTTGTTTTGCCTAAACACTAAATCATGCTAACTGATTTTGGAAGTGACTGTGGAGCATGGAAGTTTCCTAAACGGACCTGTCCATCTAGAATTCTCATTCATTTGCAACATTTGGATCCGGTCCGGGCTGTACTTGATATTGGATTCCGAATCGGGCGCAAAATGTGCTGAGATACGGCATTTTTCTTCGTGTAGATTTTTGTAGGCGCTACCTGGGGGAATTGAAATGGATTAAAAAGGAAATACATGCTTAGTTTTATAGACTAGTAAAACCGACATTGCAATAATTCCACGTTGAGTTCTCAGTATATTTCAACAAATTGTTCGCCATTTTTACAAGTACGCAAATACAGTAACTGAGTGTTGTCTGCTGGTCATTACCACAGGATATAGCACCATGCCATAAAGGAGGATTCATCTATTTTTAATTGTTAGAATTGTATTCTCGTTATTAAAGCCTTATATTTATATATTTATAAGACTTGGACGTCAATTCACCGAAATGCCAGGGGTAGCGGAAGTGACACCACACGCCCTTTGACCTACTCTTTCACACACATACACAAATTCCCACTTATATACACTCTCTCACATAAGCACACTCTCACTTAACAAGCACGCACACAACATACATTTTAAAACATTTTTTACTGACCTCAGCTGCCATGGAAGGGCATACTAAGGGCATACTGCAGCTATTATTACTCCATCTTTATTACACTAATAGTAAATAATATATCATTATTCACAATTAGTTTGCTAAAAAAAATTGACAGAAAACAAAGAGTGGATCCTCAACTGACCTCCATAAGGACGACCCTATACTGTGTTCCTGGTCTGAATTTGCTTCCTCTATAAGCACCAAGACATGCACGGCCTTCACCTATGCACAGAAAAGGTTGCCAGCAAGACCTGGCTTGCAGCCAGACCCTCTGGCCAACCCCCCTAACCACCCAACCCCATGCTGTGCTCAGTCCTTTGGGTGTGCGCAACAGGAGTTGGCTGCGGCCTCTCTAAGTGTGAGAATAGGTGTGAGAGGGTTTTTCTGGGGATGAGAGTGACTGTGAGAGTGTTTGGGTGTCACAGTGCGTAAATCAGCGTTTCAGTGGGTGCATGAGTGTGTGCGCGGGTCTGTGAGTGGGCGCATGAGGGTGTCAGTGGGTCTATGAGTGGGTGTGTGAGAGTCTGGGTGGGTCTGTGAGTGGGTGTGTAACTATCTGAGTGGGTCTGTGAGTGGGTGTATGAGGGTCTGCCTCGGGCTGTGAGTAGGTGCACAAGGATCTGAGTGGATATGTGAGAGGGAGAAAGATTGAAAGAGAAAGACAGTAAGAAGGAGAGAGAGAGTTTTTTAAGCTTCGATATACGATATGCTTCCGGACCAATTGAAAAGAAAAATGTATTTGTCATTTAAAAAGAGTAAGATCACATTTGAGTATGAGCCTTAAACATTTGTAGTTAAAAAAAAAGAGGCAAATGAGCCTGGCTGGACTTCCTTGTTGAAGTGTTGGCATCCAATCAGATCTCAGCACGAGATCGGGAGGTGTCGCAAATCCTTTGCATCCTTAGATGTACAAATTTGGATTTCCTTAATTTTCTCAAAAACTACTGAACGGATTTACACCAAATTACCAAAAGGGCTCTTTTTGGACCAAGAGCTACCTTTCTGCCAAATTCGATGCAATTCCGTCCAGTGATTTTTGGGCTATTGCTGTTCAATTTTTCCTATGGGAATTAACATTCAAAATGCTCTAAATTTCACCCCCCTTTACCTCTGCCCCCGCTTGATGCATCACCCGGAAATTTTTCAGACAGCAGTTCATGTGACTGTCGATGTTTTTGGGGGAAAAGTTTGGGTAATTCCGTTCAGCGGTTTGGGTTGTAGTTGTGTAGAAAATCCCTACGGGAAATTGCATGGGAAAAACACATTTTGGTACCCACATTTTTCTTGCCCCTCCCTACCTGATGAATCAATCCAAAACTTTCCAACAGTGGCTGAAATGAGGGGCAAGTTAGTTTTCAAAATTTTATGAAGATTCATCAAGCGGCGCTAAAGATACACGCAAGCAAAAAACTGCTTTTTCTATAGAAACTAGGGATTTTAGACACAACTACAGCCTAAACCACTGAATGGAATTACACCAAATATTTCAGAAAGCTAGATCTTGGTCCAAAAAGCATGCTTTTCATGATTTGGTGAAAACCTGTTTAGTAGTTTTGAAGTTATCATGGTTTCGTAAGTGTGAAAAAAGAAAAAAGGAAAAAGAAATATAGAAATCTAGGGACGGGGATCCATAAATACTATGGATCCAAAGTCCAATGGGAAAAAAAACCTCACACACCATACCCCTGCCATGCACGGACAAGGTCGTGTGCAAGTGGGGTTGGTGCACAGACAAGGTCATGCGCAGTGTGGGGTTGGTGCATGGACAAGGTTGTGCACAGCATGGGGTTTGGTGCATGTGATGGGTGGGGGGGCGCAGGGCCTGGCATGCGGCCAAGGTCTGCAGCCATCCACTACTGCTCAAGGCCAAAGGCCATGCGCAGAGGTGACTGTATTAACGTATGGTATTTATATATTACGTTAAAAAAACCAAAGAAATTCACTGGAAAAGCCAAAGGTTACAAGAACGTTATAGTTAGGTTCATGTTTTACCCACACAAAACCATAGAAATTCAGAAGTTATAGTTAAAGTTATACTTATCTGAAGAAACTAGAACTCGTGCCGTTAAGTAACTCTAGGCCACGAGTCATAGTTTCTTAATATAAGTATAACTATAGGTATAACTATAATTGCAGAATTTCTATGTTTTTGTGTGGGTAAAACAAGAACTGAACTTTAACGTCCCTGTAATCTTTGTTTTATCCAGTGAACCTATATATATATATATATATATATATATATATATACACACACACACACACATATATTTGTATATATATATATATATATATATATAAATATATATATATACGTATATATATATATATATATATATATATATATATATAGCATGTTAAAATGGACTAAACACAACTTCCTTGAAATTAACGATTTATAGTTACCTTAGAGCTTGAGTTATAGTTGTAGTGTAGCCATTTATAATATAGCTTCATGCACGTTAGTTTCTCGTATTAGGCCGTTGTGCACTTTGCCCTAGATATATTTTATTCAACTTCGCACTGTTATTTTACAATAACCAGTTTTACGGTCTTGTTTTAATTCCTTCTATTGCACTGTTTAGCTTAGTTCAGCACTGTGTTTTCAAATAATGCATACTTGATCGCTCTGTGCTTCAGTCAAGGCTACAGTCTCGTACATTGCTGGTAAATGTGGTAGAAGTTTAGTCTTCAGTATTCGTAGAAAATACACATCCTTACGTAGGGACATTATCTTTGAACATCTGCTTGTTAGTTATAAATACACTTCCTAGTCCTAGTGCACGTCAAGAGGGAGATTACGGCCAGGGACCTACAACTAGATGCTGAAAGTCCTGTTGCAGATGCTGATGCAGATTACAGGCCTTTGCTCAGACATGAGGGTTGATGTCCTCCCGGGGGAACCTGAAAGGTAGGCTTAGAGCTTCACATGCTGTGCTCGAAATATAACTTAGAGAGAAAATAATCTAGTGGCACTATGATAGCCTTATTCTTGTGCTTCACTCTCATCGTTACTATTTAATCCTACTGTGTTGTGTAGTTCTGGTTATTGCAGCTCACGCTTTGCTATCTAAAATGCAGTCTTTTTATTAAACCAATCTTTAAAACTTAAATTGCCTTTGTCATTTGTATATGAGACCGTACTGTGTATGAGGGAACCGGTTGTGACCTGAGTGACCACGACTTCCCTGGGAAGTGCTAAAATGTCATGCGCTCGTCTGCCCAATTGTCTCTTCCATTTGGGAGAGATGAGACACTGCTAGTTAGCCGGAGCAAAACCTGGATTTAGAGTGACAAGGGTCCTCCACCGTGGGTCAGACTTAGTCCCCCACACTGTGAACGATCTTGCCGCTCACAATCCAGTAGTCTCATTAGGATAATGAGAGCCTACGCAACATAGTGTCTTGAGAAATTGATGAATTTCTATGGTTTTGTTAATGTAAACTATGAACCTAACTATAACGTCTCTCTAACCTTTGTTTTTTTAATGACTATATATGTATATACTTACCTTTAACATAGCACAGAAAAAGCACTACCAGTATAGTAGGAAGCTGTTGATTTTGCCCCCTAACTCAGCCCACGACTGTCATGTGTGCACAGAGGTACCATTTGTGTCACCCACACCCAGGGCTGGCCTCATGGTCCAAAGGGTACACCATGTGCAGCCTCCTTTGCATGAGCATGTCTACTATCAGCTCACCAGGCTGTAGAAGACTTAACAGTGGTGGCAGTGATATTTCAGTAGCAGGGCAGGCTTTTTTCTTTTTGCCTGCAAGGGAGAGTGCCCAATCGACCTCTGCCATGTTTTTAAAGTAGTCTGCCAGCTCCATGTGACTGTCCTTTATTCATGTGGAACACAGTTGTTGCATGTGTGTAGTGGTTAATGTGTATAGTGGAAGTCTGTGCTGATGGAGTGTGTATGACATAGGTGCTCATGTTTTGTTTTTGCCATATTCTAGTTGTACCTCAGATGGGGGAAAGGAAGGGGAGCCCGAGAGCAGGTGTAAATTGCATGCCTTCCCCCAAAGAACATTCCCGAGATATTTTGTAGAGGGACAGGGTGATGAAGAAAGGAAAAAGAGGACCCCTATGAAGCTAGGGAGTTTCCCCATGTCCTTCCCTGGCCCGTTGTCCTTTCAATCTTTCAAAAGGTTACCCTCTACAGGTTAACAGGTAATTATGTGGAGCTACCTCCATTACCTTCACAAAGGCTAGCTGGATAGCCAAGGGAGAGTTACTATGAGGAAGAGGCAAGCATCTGGAGGAAAGTGTTTACCGTAGTTGGACACTGAGCTGTTTGGTTGGTAGGTTTGTGCCTAGGCTCAAGGAATGTTCTCACACTACAAGATCCCCAGAGGTGCAAGCACCATCATCTATTCACTGCCTCTGTCACCACTGCTGGAAATGGCTGTGCTCACCTGATTTT
The DNA here is from genome assembly GCF_031143425.1 of Pleurodeles waltl. Taxonomy (NCBI): domain Eukaryota; kingdom Metazoa; phylum Chordata; class Amphibia; order Caudata; family Salamandridae; genus Pleurodeles; species Pleurodeles waltl. The sequence continues at coordinate 742,125,858 of NC_090445.1, read as the reverse complement.
ACTTGGTGCCGTAGATTTAGACTGGGTACCAGCTGGTTGGATTAGGGTGAGACTGCTACTCTGTGGAGGACAGGAGCCATACGCACACCCTGTGAACAGCACTGTGCTACAATGGATTCTGAGTAGCACAAGCATGGCGTGTGTTGTAATCAAACGGAGAACGTAAAAGGTACTGTAATACTACAAGGAAGCATGTGAGTTGGGGAGTGAGTGAGACCCAAACAACCATAGGAACGCGAGCAGGCACAAAGCTCTGAGAATGCTGTTCACTCTTAAAACAACTTCCTAAAACTCCACATGCATTATCAGTGGAATACAAGAAACTACTTGGGCTAGATTGTGGCACAGAGAGCATCTTATAATATTGTCTTTTGAGAGTAGATGTGGCTACTCCTATTAAAAGTGGCGACTTAGCCTTATGACAATAGCACCAGTTTCACACAATCCACCTGTTGTAAAGCGGTTTATTAGTAAGGGCAGGCAGGTAACTACACTTTGTAATAAGGCTACAATCACAAATAAGGTGCAGTCAAGTTCTCAGTAAGTTAATCCTTGCTCAACCCTTGGTAGCTTGGCTCATGAGCAGTCAGACTTAACTTAGGAGACAGGTATGTAAAGCATTTAAAAGCACTGATACAGTAAATGGTAAGGCACAGCACACAATAAAAATTCAACATCAATTCATAACGATAGGAAATATGTTTATGATTAAACAGACACTTAATAGTGTCCTTGTTCACTAAATCCACAGCTAGAAACACTCTCTTACATTTTGACAGCTTTCATCCTAGGAGTCAGAGACAGGCTATACCCTTCAGCCAGTTTCTGCGCCTTAGAAGGAACTGTACAGAGTTGAAGGATTTTATGAAACATGCGGATGTCTTAGCAGCCAAATTGAGTCAGAGAGGGTATCCCCAGAGAGTGATCAGGGATTCTGTGAAGAGAGCAAGGTTCTATGATCGTCAGTCGCTATTTAAAAAAAAAGAAAGGTAAATGAAAGGTTTGTGTGCGCCATTCATCATTCAAACTTAGATGATAGAATTAGACAGATTAAAAACTCCCAGTGGCACATGTTGAATACCTGTACCAACTCTGAGGTTCTTGATAAACCTCTTTTTGCTTTTAAGAGGAATAAGAACCTACGAAGTATCCTGGTTCATGAATAATACAAAAGAACTTGTACAAAGCTCTGTTATGGGGTTAGACCCTATTAGAGGCAACCACAAATGTGGAAATTTTCAAGCATGTCAGGGAGCTATAGTTTCCGATAGCTTAACATGAAAAGGAAGGTCAATTGGCTACTTGATTTTATGCCCATGCAATTCAGGCTGTGTAGGCGAGCCATCCAGAGAATTTAGAATAAGGTATTGCGAACATAAGTCTGCCATAAGAACACGCAAACTGAATGCTCCTTTGGTTGCACATTGGGTTACACATAACCACAACGAGGGTGACATCAGATGGACTATTTTGGGAAAGATTGTCCCTAAAAGTGGTGTGAGCTCGGAATCTGTTAGAAAGAAGAGAGAAGTATTTTGGATTTTTCATTTGGATACTTATGGCAAAGGTATGAATGAGGAAATACCCTGGCAAAAAAAAAAATGTTTTTGGGAGTCAGTCTAGTGAGTTGTTTTTGTGCCCAAGAGGATAGTTAGTGTTTTTGTGTAGTTTTTTTTGTAAATAATCAATCGTTTTTGGATTTGTTTCTGTTTTTGTTGAAGTGAGGTTCTTTTTTTTATTTTTATTTTTTTGAAGTAAAAGTGCGTTGTAGTTATCAAATTATGTGTTTTTTGAGTAGTGGGAAGTTTGGTTTAATATATGTATAGTTTGTTTTGTACCACTCCAAAATGGCCGTCTATATTCCGAGTTTATTTATCATTCTGTTTGCCGTCCTGAAGCCTCTTTCCATGTCGGCAGCAGTCGGCGTTCAGTGGAAGCGGGAATAAAAGGTTTGAGTGTTATGGCCGAGAATGCTATGTAGAACTGATACGATCACCAACAATAAGGTTAAGGATTTATCACGCTACACAGTGTTACGGCAAGCATTGTAGGCGTCTGTTGGATAATTCATTTTGATGTTGTTGCTCCTGGAATTCGGTATCAAGACAATAGTCTTGGTATGCTGTGAGCAACGTTTCCTCGAGTCCCAGGGAAGCTTACCAGTAAATTTTGACTCTTAGTCTTTGTAATGTGAGCGAGGCCATATACTTTTAGGAAGATATTCATGAGATAATTGTTGGTTATTGTTTCAGTTTCCAAGTCCCTCATACATGGGAGTTCTGTATAGAGTCGCGCCGTATATCGACACGATCAGGTATGGGAGTTATGCAATTGGTTTTCAACCCTTGTAGGTATATTCTTTGGTTTGTTTTGAGGATTACCTTTATATGTGGGCAGCGTAAGTGGTTCTGGTGGATCACAAGCATGCCGGTGGTGGTTTTTTCTATAACAAGGTGAATATTCACACTCACAATTGTTGCACCACGGGAACAGGTGGAATACACAATGATTCCCCTTTTTGATATTATGTATCATTGTAATTATACATATGCTTGGGTTTTTTATTTAGATCCCAATATACGGCGCATTATCTATTTAGATAGATTGCCCTGATGAAGGTGGCATAAGGAATTAAGATTGGACCATATGGTTGTACGTCCACCGAAATGTGCGTCGCTAACAGTTAGAACCAAAAAAATGGTGATGGTTTGATTTAAATGCCAAGAAGAGGCCAAAACTGGTCAGCATGAACTTCATTTTGATCTTCAAAATATTCTATACAATGATGAGGATGTTCATTATGGACTATTACTTTTGAACAACGATGTGGATGATTATCAGGATATGAATTTGGAGGACCTCTGAGAGAGAGAATTAGGGTTATCCCATTAAGGAATTAACACATATAATTTTCCTTAGTATAGAATATATGTTGATGGATCAGCAGTGTGAACTAAGGGCTGTTTTTTATTGTTTTTGTATATGAAGTGTGTATTTGTCATTATAAGATATATATCACGTGTAATTAATTATGTGTTGGATTATGGTTATGTGACAATTTGTCTATATTTGAGTCTTTGTGGTAGTGTGGTCTTGTTTCTTGGTGTTTGTTGTTTTTTTTGTTATATGTTGTCTTATATAAGTGTTATTCGTAGGTGTATGTTATTTGACTACAGGGGGGAATTGTTGTGTAGGAATGTTTCTCTTAAATTTTGCATGATTAAGTTTATATTTTGTTGAATATAATATGGATGTTTTCATTAATTCTGTATAGTTATAATACTTGATATGTTGTGAACTTGATAGGAGAGAGACGTGTGCTTTACCTCTTATGATTAAAATAACACCAAAACATCCAAAATCCAATGTAGGGAACCAGAGACATGAATTTGTAGCCCCTTCCATGTGACACTGTGGGCGTGTGCATAGGCCAGCTCCCAGCTGTCTTAGCACCCACCCACGGGGGAAGTGTTGGCGCTCCCCGTGGGTTGTCCCTTAAACCCCCCACCAGAGATGCAGCGGAAGCGCTTCCACTGCCATCCCAGACTCCTTCCCCCGGAGAGATCTGGTGATGTTGGCACACACTCTGTGCACTGGTGTTGTGAGAGCAGGCTGAGAATGTACTGGAAGCAATTTGCTTGCAGCGCATCAGTAGAAAGGAACTCCTGACTGTGAGTCCTTCAAAAAACAGACACTGGGAAAAAGGAAAGAGTGTTTCCTTTCCCCCTGTGCCTGTTTGGAGTGGATTCCTGCTCCACGATCATGGTAGGGGCTGCTAGTTCAGTCATTTTTTTGGCCGATCTGCCCCCACGGCGGGGTCAAAACCCACTAGATGCCAGGGATGATTATTTAACAATTGCGGCCTGTTTGTATATAATTTTTTGACTGCTGTATTAATGTTGGAATCTTTAGCTTTTTATGTGATTGTCTTTCAAAGTAACATATCAATTTGTGCATGTTTTTTACTGGTTTGTCTGACGATGTGTGTGGACTTGGGGTTTGGCTGGCTGTGTGCATGGACCTGAGGTGTATTGGTGGCAGTTAGCCAGTATGCGTATTTTCTTGCTTCAGGTGTGTTTGTCAGTTGTCTGGTGTTGAGGTGCTTGGTGGTATGATTAGCCTATTCGTCCTGTTGACGTATGAGAGTGATGGGTCCTTGAATGGCGCTGTTTGTAAATGTAAGTTTTGTATTCTGTTGGACCCGCAGCTGGCAGTGTGAATGGTTTTCTGTGTGTAACATATGAAATGCGTGTGATTGGACTGTAAGGTGGTTGATGCCTTGCTGTGACTTTACAGCTCACTGGCTAAAGTCATTGGTTCTTTGATCTAATGCTGGAATTATTAACAAATTACTTTTGTGGATTTTATTGGTAAAGTCATTGGTGAATAAACCATTTACTTACCCTCATACCAAATTCAACCAGTGTGCCTGTGATTGACTAGTGGATCAGCGTGCAATAATGTTTTGGTGTTTATTTTGCTTTTTATCGTCATTGCATGCTGTCGCTTTAGTGAACACCCTCACATCTTTTTGGAAACTGGTCACTAAGAGAATACTATGTGGTATGTTTTGGTGGATCCCACAAGGTTTACTTACCCAGAAGCCCTTGTAAATTTGATGAGTTGACAAAAATATTTTTTTCCTCACATTTCTGTGTGGACAGTTGTGGAATGACCAGACCTGCTCAATTTCCTACCACCTAGCTTCCCCCTGGTCTCCCAATAAAAATGCTACCTTACTTGTGTGGATGGGCCAAGTGCCAGTCACAGGGTAAGGACCAAAATGTATTATGGCAATAATGATAGGTGTACTAATGAGTCGTTGTAGGAAGTTGGCTCTGTATGTGCTATTTCAAAGTAAGGAATAGCATGCACAGAGTCCAAGGGTTCCCCTTAGAGGTAAAATAGTGGTAAAAAGAGATAATACTAATGCTCTATTTTGTGGTAGTGTGGTCGAGCAGTAGGCTTATCCAAGGAGTAGTGTTAAGCATTTGTTGTACATACACAAGACAATAAATGAGGTACACACACTCAGAGACAAATCCAGCCAATAGGTTTTTATATAGAAAAATATCTTTTCTTAGTTTATTTTAAGAACCACAGGTTCAAATTCTACATGTAATATCTCATTCGAAAGGTATTGCAGGTAAGTACTTTAGGAACTTCAAATCATCAAAATTGCATGTATACTTTTCAAGTTATTGACAAATAGCTGTTTTAAAAGTGGACACTTAGTGCAATTTTCACAGTTCCTGGGGGAGGTAAGTTTTTGTTAGTTTTACCAGGTAAGTAGGACACTTACAGGGTTCAGTTCTTGGTCCAAGGTAGCCCACCGTTGGGGGTTCAGAGCAACCCCAAAGTCACCACACCAGCAGCTCAGGGCCGGTCAGGTGCAGAGTTCAAAGTGGTGCCCAAAACACATAGGCTAGAATGGAGAGAAGGGGGTGCCCCGGTTCCGGTCTGCTTGCAGGTAAGTACCCGCGTCTTCGGAGGGCAGACCAGGGGGGTTTTGTAGGGCACCGGGGGGGACACAAGTCCACACAGAAATTTCACCCTCAGCAGCGCGGGGGCGGCCGGGTGCAGTGTAGAAACAAGCGTCGGGTTTTCAATGTTAGTCTATGAGAGATCTCGGGATCTCTTCAGCGCTGCAGGCAGGCAAGGGGGGGATTCCTCGGGGAAACCTCCACTTGGGCAAGGGAGAGGGACTCCTGGGGGTCACTTCTCCAGTGAAAGTCCGGTCCTTCAGGTCCTGGGGGCTGCGGGTGCAGGGTCTCTCCCAGGCGTCGGGACTTTAGGTTCAAAGAGTTGCGGTCAGGGGAAGCCTCGGGATTCCCTCTGCAGGCGGCGCTGTGGGGGCTCAGGGGGGACAGGTTTTGGTACTCACAGTATCAGAGTAGTCCTGGGGTCCCTCCTGAGGTGTTGGATCGCCACCAGCCGAGTCGGGGTCGCCGGGTGCAGTGTTGCAAGTCTCCCGCTTCTTGCGGGGAGCTTGCAGGGTTCTTTAAAGCTGCTGGAAACAAAGTTGCAGCTTTTCTTGGAGCAGGTCCGCTGTCCTCGGGAGTTTCTTGTCTTTTCGAAGCAGGGGCAGTCCTCAGAGGATGTCGAGGTCGCTGGTCCCTTTGGAAGGCGTCGCTGGAGCAGGATCTTTGGAAGGCAGGAGACAGGCCGGTGAGTTTCTGGAGCCAAGGCAGTTGTCGTCTTCTGGTCTTCCGCTGCAGGGGTTTTCAGCTAGGCAGTCCTTCTTCTTGTAGTTGCAGGAATCTAACTTTCTAGGGTTCAGGGTAGCCCTTAAATACTAAATTTAAGGGCGTGTTTAGGTCTGGGGGGTTAGTAGCCAATGGCTACTAGCCCTGAGGGTGGGTACACCCTCTTTGTGCCTCCTCCCAAGGGGAGGGGGTCACAATCCTAACCCTATTGGGGGAATCCTCCATCTGCAAGATGGAGGATTTCTAAAAGTTAGAGTCACCTCAGCTCAGGACACCTTAGGGGCTGTCCTGACTGGCCAGTGACTCCTCCTTGTTATTCTCATTATTTTCTCCGGCCTTGCCGCCAAAAGTGGGGCCTGGCCGGAGGGGGCGGGCAACTCCACTAGCTGGAGTGTCCTGCTGGGTTGGCACAAAGGAGGTGAGCCTTTGAGGCTCACCGCCAGGTGTGACAATTCCTGCCTGGGAGAGGTGTTAGCATCTCCACCCAGTGCAGGCTTTGTTACTGGCCTCAGAGTGACAAAGGCACTCTCCCCATGGGGCCAGCAACATGTCTCGGTTTGTGGCAGGCTGCTAAAACTAGTCAGCCTACACAGATAGTCGGTTAAGTTTCAGGGGGCACCTCTAAGGTGCCCTCTGTGGTGTATTTTACAATAAAATGCACACTGGCATCAGTGTGCATTTATTGTGCTGAGAAGTTTGATACCAAACTTCCCAGTTTTCAGTGTAGCCATTATGGTGCTGTGGAGTTCGTGTTTGACAGACTCCCAGACCATATACTCTTATGGCTACCCTGTACTTACAATGTCTAAGGTTTTGTTTAGACACTGTAGGGGTACCATGCTCATGCACTGGTACCCTCACCTATGGTATAGTGCACCCTGCCTTAGGGCTGTAAGGCCTGCTAGAGGGGTGTCTTACCTATACTGCATAGGCAGTGAGAGGCTGGCATGGCACCCTGAGGGGAGTGCCATGTCGACTTACTCGTTTTGTCCTCACTAGCACACACAAGCTGGCAAGCAGTGTGTCTGTGCTGAGTGAGAGGTCTCCAGGGTGGCATAAGACATGCTGCAGCCCTTAGAGACCTTCCTTGGCATCAGGGCCCTTGGTACTAGAAGTACCAGTTACAAGGGACTTATCTGGATGCCAGGGTCTGCCAATTGTGGATACAAAAGTACAGGTTAGGGAAAGAACACTGGTGCTGGGGCCTGGTTAGCAGGCCTCAGCACACTTTCAATTGTAAACATAGCATCAGCAAAGGCAAAAAGTCAGGGGGCAACCATGCCAAGGAGGCATTTCCTTACACAACCCCCCCCCAAACGAAAGAGGATGAGACTAACCTTTCCCAAGAGAGTCTTCATTTTCTAAGTGGAAGAACCTGGAAAGGCCATCTGCATTGGCATGGGCAGTCCCAGGTCTGTGTTCCACTATAAAGTCCATTCCCTGTAGGGAGATGGACCACCTCAACAGTTTAGGATTTTCACCTTTCATTTGCATCAGCCATTTGAGAGGTCTGTGGTCAGTTTGAACTAGGAAGTGAGTCCCAAAGAGGTATGGTCTCAGCTTCTTCAGGGACCAAACCACAGCAAAGGCCTCCCTCTCAATGGCACTCCAACGCTGCTCCCTGGGGAGTAACCTCCTGCTAATGAAAGCAACAGGCTGGTCAAGGCCATCATCATTTGTTTGGGACAAAACTGCCCCTATCCCATGTTCAGAGGCATCAGTCTGCACAATGAACTGCTTAGAATAATCTGGAGCTTTGAGAACTGGTGCTGAGCACATTGCCTGTTTCAGGGTGTCAAAGGCCTGTTGGCAGTCCACAGTCCAGTTTACTTTCTTGGGCATTTTCTTGGAGGTGAGTTCAGTGAGGGCTGTCACAATGGATCCATATCCCTTCACAAACCTCCTGTAATACCCAGTCAAGCCAAGGAATGCCCTGACTTGAGTCTGGGTTTTTGGAGCTACCCAGTCCAGAATAGTCTGGATCTTGGGTTGGAGTGGCTGAACTTGGCCTCCACCTACAAGGTGTCCCAAGTAAACCACAGTTCCCTGCCCTATCTGGCATTTGGATGCCTTGATAGAGAGGCCTGCAGATTGCAGAGCCTTCAAAACCTTCCTCAGGTGGACCAGGTGATCCTGCCAGGTGGAGCTAAAGACAGCAATATCATCAAGATAAGCTGTGCTAAAGGACTCCAAGCCAGCAAGGACTTGATTCACCAACCTTTGGAAGGTGGCAGGGGCATTCTTTAAACCAAAGGGCATAACAGTAAACTGATAATGCCCATCAGGTGTGGAGAATGCTGTCTTTTCTTTTGCTCCAGGTGCCATTTTTATTTGCCAGTACCCTGCTGTCAAGTCAAAGGTACTTAGAAATTTGGCAGCACCTAATTTATCAATGAGCTCATCAGCTCTTGGAATTGGATGAGCATCTGTCTTGGTGACAGAATTGAGCCCTCTGTAGTCCACACAAAACCTCATCTCTTTCTTTCCATCTTTGGTGTGAGGTTTGGGGACTAAGACCACTGGGCTAGCCCAGGGGCTGTCAGAGCGCTCAATTACTCCCAATTCCAGCATCTTGTGGACTTCCACCTTGATGCTTTCTTTAACATGGTCAGATTGTCTAAAGATTTTGTTCTTGACAGGCATGCTGTCTCCTGTGTCCACATCATGGGTACACAGGTGTGTCTGACCAGGGGTTAAGGAGAAGAGTTCAGGAAACTGTTGTAGGACTCTCCTACAATCAGCTTGCTGTTGGCCAGAGAGGGTGTCTGAGTAGATCACTCCATCTACTGTACCATCTTTTGGGTCTGATGACAGAAGATCAGGGAGAGGTTCACTCTCTGCCTCCTGATCCTCATCTGTTACCATCAACAGATTGACATCAGCCCTGTCGTGGAAGAGCTTAAGGCGGTTTACATGGATCACCCTCTTGGGGCTCCTGCTTGTGCCCAGGTCCACCAAGTAGGTGACCTGACTCTTCCTCTCTAGTACTGGGTAAGGGCCACTCCATTTGTCCTGGAGTGCCCTGGGAGCCACAGGCTCCAGAACCCAGACTTTCTGCCCTGGTTGGAACTCAACCAGTGCAGCCTTTTGGTCATACCAAAACTTCTGGAGCTGTTGGCTGGCCTCAAGGTTTTTGGTTGCCTTTTCCATGTACTCTGCCATTCTAGAGCGAAGGCCAAGTACATAGTCCACTATGTCTTGTTTTGGCTCATGGAGAGGTCTCTCCCAGCCTTCTTTAACAAGAGCAAGTGGTCCCCTTACAGGATGACCAAACAGAAGTTCAAAGGGTGAGAATCCTACTCCCTTCTGTGGCACCTCTCTGTAAGCGAAAAGCAGACATGGCAAGAGGACATCCCATCTCCTTTTGAGCTTTTCTGGGAGCCCCATGATCATGCCTTTTAATGTCTTGTTGAATCTCTCAACCAAGCCATTAGTTTGTGGGTGGTATGGTGTAGTGAATTTATAAGTCACTCCACACTCATTCCACATGTGCTTTAGGTATGCTGACATGAAGTTGGTACCCCTGTCAGACACCACCTCCTTAGGGAAACCCACTCTGGTAAAGATACCAATGAGGGCCTTGGCTACTGCAGGGGCAGTAGTCGACCTAAGGGGAATAGCTTCAGGATACCTGGTAGCATGATCCACTACTACCAGGATATACATATTTCCTGAGGCTGTGGGGGGTTCCAGTGGACCAACTATGTCCACACCCACTCTTTCAAAGGGAACCCCCACCACTGGAAGTGGAATGAGGGGGGCCTTTGGATGCCCACCTGTCTTACCACTGGCTTGACAGGTGGGGCAGGAGAGGCAAAACTCCTTAACCATGTTGGACATATTGGGCCAGTAGAAGTGGTTGACTAACCTCTCCCACGTCTTGGTTTGTCCCAAATGTCCAGCAAGGGGAATGTCATGGGCCAATGTTAGGATGAACTCTCTGAACAGCTGAGGCACTACCACTCTCCTAGTGGCACCAGGTTTGGGGTCTCTGGCCTCAGTGTACAGGAGTCCATCTTCCCAATAGACCCTATGCGTTCCATTTTTCTTGCCTTTGGACTCTTCAGCAGCTTGCTGCCTAAGGCCTTCAAGAGAGGGACAGGTTTCTTGTCCCTTACACAGCTCCTCCCTTGAGGGTCCCCCTGGGCCTAAGAGCTCAACCTGGTAAGGTTCAAGCTCCAAAGGCTCAGTTCCCTCAGAGGGCAGAACTTCTTCCTGAGAAGAGAGGTTCCCTTTCTTTTGCTGTGTTGCAGTTGGTTTCCCAACTGACTTTCCTGTTCTCTTGGTAGGCTGGGCCATTCTTCCAGACTCCAGCTCTACTTGTTCACCCTGTGCCTTGCACTGTGCTCTTGTTTTCACACACACCAGTTCAGGGATACCCAGCATTGCTGCATGGGTTTTTAGTTCTACCTCAGCCCATGCTGAGGACTCCAGGTCATTTCCAAGCAGACAGTCCACTGGGATATTTGAGGAGACCACCACCTGTTTCAGGCCATTGACCCCTCCCCATTCTAAAGTAACCATTGCCATGGGATGTACTTTTCTCTGATTGTCAGCGTTGGTGACTGTGTAAGTTTTTCCAGTCAGGTATTGGCCAGGGGAAACCAGTTTCTCTGTCACCATGGTGACACTGGCACCTGTATCCCTCAGGCCCTCTATTCTAGTCCCATTAATTAAGAGTTGCTGTCTGTATTTTTGCATGTTAGGCGGCCAGACAGCTAGTGTGGCTAAATCCACCCCACCCTCAGAAACTAGAGTAGCTTCAGTGTGGACCCTGATTTGCTCTGGGCACACTGTTGATCCCACTTGGAGACTAGCCATACCAGTGTTACCTGGATGGGAGTTTGGAGTGGAATCTTTCTTGGGACAGGCCTTGTCTCCAGTTTGGTGTCCATGCTGTTTACAGCTATGACACCAGGCCTTTTTGGGATCAAAGTTTTTACCCTTGTACCCATTGTTTTGTGAAGAGGCTCTGGGCCCACCCTCCTGTGCAGGTTTTTGGGGGCCTGTAGAAGACTCTTTACTATTTTTAGTTTTGGTTGTCTCATCACCCTTCCCCTGGGGAGTCTTTGTGACCCCTTTCTTTTGGTCACCCCCTGTTGAAGTCTTGGACACCCTTGTCTTGACCCAATGGTCCGCCTTCTTTCCCAATTCTTGGGGAGAAATTGGTCCTAGGTCTACCAGATGCTGATGCAGTTTATCATTGAAACAATTACTTAACAGGTGTTCTTTCACAAATAAATTGTACAGCCCATCATAATTACTTACACCACTGCCTTGAATCCAACCATCTAGTGTTTTCACTGAGTAGTCAACAAAGTCAACCCAGGTCTGGCTCGAGGATTTTTGAGCCCCCCTGAACCTAATCCTGTACTCCTCAGTGGAGAATCCAAAGCCCTCAATCAGGGTACCCTTCATGAGGTCATAAGATTCTGCATCTTGTCCAGAGAGTGTGAGGAGTCTATCCCTACACTTTCCTGTGAACATTTCCCAAAGGAGAGCACCCCAGTGAGATCTGTTCACTTTTCTGGTTACACAAGCCCTCTCAAAAGCTGTGAACCATTTGGTGATGTCATCACCATCTTCATATTTAGTTACAATCCCTTTAGGGATTTTCAACATGTCAGGAGAATCTCTGACCCTATTTATGTTGCTGCCACCATTGATGGGTCCTAGGCCCATCTCTTGTCTTTCCCTCTCTATGGCTAGGATCTGTCTTTCCAAAGCCAATCTTTTGGCCATCCTGGCTAACTGGATGTCCTCTTCACTGGGGTTATCCTCAGTGATTTCAGAGGTGTTGGTCTCTCCTGTGAGGGAACCAGCATCTCTGACTATTATTTTTGGAGTCAGGGTTTGAGGGACCCTGTTCTCCCTAGATAGGACTGGTAGGGGGGAATTGTCCTCCAAGTCACTATCCTCTTCCTCTGAGTTGCCACCCTCAGAGGGGTTGGCCTTTTCAAACTCTGCCAAAAGCTCCTGGAGCTGTATTTTGGTAGGTTTGGGGCCCATTGTTATTTTCTTTATTTTACAGAGTGACCTTAGCTCCCTCATCTTAAGATGGAGGTAAGGTGTGGTGTCGAGTTCCACCACAGTCACATCTGTGCTAGACATTTTGCTTCTAAAAGTTGGAATACTTTTTAAGAATCTACAACTGGTTCTAGAATCTAATTCAAACTTTTACAAACTTTTAAACTCTAAAAGAAATGCTAAACAGGATCTAACACAAGGCCCTAGCAGGTCTTTTAAGAATTTAGAAAACTTTTCAAATTGCAAAAATCAATTTCTAATGACAATTTTGGAATTTGTCGTGTGATCAGGTATTGGCTGAGTAGTCCAGCAAATGCAAAGTCTTGTACCCCACCGCTGATCCACCAATGTAGGAAGTTGGCTCTGTATGTGCTATTTCAAAGTAAGGAATAGCATGCACAGAGTCCAAGGGTTCCCCTTAGAGGTAAAATAGTGGTAAAAAGAGATAATACTAATGCTCTATTTTGTGGTAGTGTGGTCGAGCAGTAGGCTTATCCAAGGAGTAGTGTTAAGCATTTGTTGTACATACACAAGACAATAAATGAGGTACACACACTCAGAGACAAATCCAGCCAATAGGTTTTTATATAGAAAAATATCTTTTCTTAGTTTATTTTAAGAACCACAGGTTCAAATTCTACATGTAATATCTCATTCGAAAGGTATTGCAGGTAAGTACTTTAGGAACTTCAAATCATCAAAATTGCATGTATACTTTTCAAGTTATTGACAAATAGCTGTTTTAAAAGTGGACACTTAGTGCAATTTTCACAGTTCCTGGGGGAGGTAAGTTTTTGTTAGTTTTACCAGGTAAGTAGGACACTTACAGGGTTCAGTTCTTGGTCCAAGGTAGCCCACCGTTGGGGGTTCAGAGCAACCCCAAAGTCACCACACCAGCAGCTCAGGGCCGGTCAGGTGCAGAGTTCAAAGTGGTGCCCAAAACACATAGGCTAGAATGGAGAGAAGGGGGTGCCCCGGTTCCGGTCTGCTTGCAGGTAAGTACCCGCGTCTTCGGAGGGCAGACCAGGGGGGTTTTGTAGGGCACCGGGGGGGACACAAGTCCACACAGAAATTTCACCCTCAGCAGCGCGGGGGCGGCCGGGTGCAGTGTAGAAACAAGCGTCGGGTTTTCAATGTTAGTCTATGAGAGATCTCGGGATCTCTTCAGCGCTGCAGGCAGGCAAGGGGGGGATTCCTCGGGGAAACCTCCACTTGGGCAAGGGAGAGGGACTCCTGGGGGTCACTTCTCCAGTGAAAGTCCGGTCCTTCAGGTCCTGGGGGCTGCGGGTGCAGGGTCTCTCCCAGGCGTCGGGACTTTAGGTTCAAAGAGTTGCGGTCAGGGGAAGCCTCGGGATTCCCTCTGCAGGCGGCGCTGTGGGGGCTCAGGGGGGACAGGTTTTGGTACTCACAGTATCAGAGTAGTCCTGGGGTCCCTCCTGAGGTGTTGGATCGCCACCAGCCGAGTCGGGGTCGCCGGGTGCAGTGTTGCAAGTCTCCCGCTTCTTGCGGGGAGCTTGCAGGGTTCTTTAAAGCTGCTGGAAACAAAGTTGCAGCTTTTCTTGGAGCAGGTCCGCTGTCCTCGGGAGTTTCTTGTCTTTTCGAAGCAGGGGCAGTCCTCAGAGGATGTCGAGGTCGCTGGTCCCTTTGGAAGGCGTCGCTGGAGCAGGATCTTTGGAAGGCAGGAGACAGGCCGGTGAGTTTCTGGAGCCAAGGCAGTTGTCGTCTTCTGGTCTTCCGCTGCAGGGGTTTTCAGCTAGGCAGTCCTTCTTCTTGTAGTTGCAGGAATCTAACTTTCTAGGGTTCAGGGTAGCCCTTAAATACTAAATTTAAGGGCGTGTTTAGGTCTGGGGGGTTAGTAGCCAATGGCTACTAGCCCTGAGGGTGGGTACACCCTCTTTGTGCCTCCTCCCAAGGGGAGGGGGTCACAATCCTAACCCTATTGGGGGAATCCTCCATCTGCAAGATGGAGGATTTCTAAAAGTTAGAGTCACCTCAGCTCAGGACACCTTAGGGGCTGTCCTGACTGGCCAGTGACTCCTCCTTGTTATTCTCATTATTTTCTCCGGCCTTGCCGCCAAAAGTGGGGCCTGGCCGGAGGGGGCGGGCAACTCCACTAGCTGGAGTGTCCTGCTGGGTTGGCACAAAGGAGGTGAGCCTTTGAGGCTCACCGCCAGGTGTGACAATTCCTGCCTGGGAGAGGTGTTAGCATCTCCACCCAGTGCAGGCTTTGTTACTGGCCTCAGAGTGACAAAGGCACTCTCCCCATGGGGCCAGCAACATGTCTCGGTTTGTGGCAGGCTGCTAAAACTAGTCAGCCTACACAGATAGTCGGTTAAGTTTCAGGGGGCACCTCTAAGGTGCCCTCTGTGGTGTATTTTACAATAAAATGCACACTGGCATCAGTGTGCATTTATTGTGCTGAGAAGTTTGATACCAAACTTCCCAGTTTTCAGTGTAGCCATTATGGTGCTGTGGAGTTCGTGTTTGACAGACTCCCAGACCATATACTCTTATGGCTACCCTGTACTTACAATGTCTAAGGTTTTGTTTAGACACTGTAGGGGTACCATGCTCATGCACTGGTACCCTCACCTATGGTATAGTGCACCCTGCCTTAGGGCTGTAAGGCCTGCTAGAGGGGTGTCTTACCTATACTGCATAGGCAGTGAGAGGCTGGCATGGCACCCTGAGGGGAGTGCCATGTCGACTTACTCGTTTTGTCCTCACTAGCACACACAAGCTGGCAAGCAGTGTGTCTGTGCTGAGTGAGAGGTCTCCAGGGTGGCATAAGACATGCTGCAGCCCTTAGAGACCTTCCTTGGCATCAGGGCCCTTGGTACTAGAAGTACCAGTTACAAGGGACTTATCTGGATGCCAGGGTCTGCCAATTGTGGATACAAAAGTACAGGTTAGGGAAAGAACACTGGTGCTGGGGCCTGGTTAGCAGGCCTCAGCACACTTTCAATTGTAAACATAGCATCAGCAAAGGCAAAAAGTCAGGGGGCAACCATGCCAAGGAGGCATTTCCTTACAGTCGTCAAGGCAGCAACCACGGTCAGATTCAGTCTGTTTTTGTTGCTGGATAGTAGGCCGCCGGTTTTTCCATATGGACTTATCAGGGTCTGTTTTAGTCCACAATTGACGTATATATTGAGGTACCATTGGTCATTGGTAATTGCAACGTTTGCAAATGAATGGCGGCAGTCCTAGAATCAATTCCAGATTTTTCATGCATTATTGAACTATTCAAGTATTAACGCGTCTGGAGATGCTGGAAGGATTAGAAAATATTCATTATTCAAGCATTTTATTTTTTAAAATTTTGGGGCTAACATCAGGTATTTCTATGATTTATATACAAATTAGATCCATATTGAGCCTTGAAGAAGTCGCTAGGGGGGCAAAACACGTGTCAGCTGAATTCTTCAATCAATCAAGATCATCAATTAGTTTGGAACTTTGTCTCTATAAAAGAATGATGTTTTTTGATATATACATGACTAACTAAGACTGAGTAAAGGATTATTTTCTGTATATAAGATTGGGATTTTTCTTAATTATCATAACAATAATGTATACTTAAACCACTCCAAAGAAGTTTAATGACTTTCAGTCTACTAACTATGAGTGCTCCATGACTTTTATTGATTTAAGAGATCTATACATATGACCCCTTGCTGAATTTGGAATTGTCTAATTTTCCGAAAGATGTAGCTTTTCTGAATCACCCATGGGTTTCACACTGGTTTTAGACCCCAATCTAGAAGTAGGTTGACAGCACAGAAATCAAGCATTTTCAATGCAACAGGTCTCGCATTTCTCAGAGTTAGAGCTAATAGCAGTTGTAAACTACCAACCGGACTTTTCTTGCCACATTAAATGGAAAAAAAGAGTGCAATCACGCTGCTACAGTTCACTCATAGTGAAACCTATCGGCAAAAGTGCAAATATCTACGTAACCGGCAAAAGTGCAATTAACTATGTAACAGGGTCGATGTCATGGAAAGCGCTCGACTTCTGCCAAACGAGATCACACTGTGAAAAAAGAAAAAAGTAGTCCACAAATTGGACGGGAAACAGTGAGCCTTGCATGTTTTCAGTACTTGGTTGCTGCGCTCGAGTAGGGCTAACCACCGGAAAAGGCATGACATATGCATGCCTTCCACTAATGAAAGCAGATTTTAACAGACAAGCCCACGAACCAATGAAAGACACTGATGTAACATGGCCGGGCCTCCGAGCCCTTTTTTAACTACTAAAGCGTCTCACAAGCGAAACGCATGTGCAAGGGCATGCGACGCAGGCCCGACCCTAAAAAGGGAAAATAGGCTACCTCTTGGAAAAATGCCAAAACTGTGGCACAAAAT
Organism: Pleurodeles waltl; assembly: GCF_031143425.1. Taxonomy (NCBI): domain Eukaryota; kingdom Metazoa; phylum Chordata; class Amphibia; order Caudata; family Salamandridae; genus Pleurodeles; species Pleurodeles waltl. The sequence goes on along the minus strand of NC_090445.1, from coordinate 742,109,258 downwards.
TAGGTTTGTTGATTCAGCTCTGTGGGTGCCATTTTTAGGAAAAAACAGACGCTTGTATCTGGAGCACTTTTGGCGTAATTTATTTTTAAAAACTCACATTTTTGCTATATTTTGCTTATTTTCTCGGTCCCCTCCTGGGGAAAGGACAAACCTTGGGAATTTTTTAGATTCCCCACGATATTGGAAAAAAAGGACGCACGTTTGGCATGGGTATCTTATCTGTAAAGAAACATTAATGAGCCCTAAGCACGAACTAACCCAAATAGCCACAAAAGGGCTGAGCAAAAGGTATGACGTGGGGAGGTTAGGTGGGTGGGAGCTAGCAGGACAAAGTCAAGAGTTCACGCCACACACAATGTAATACTTTTATAGTTCCACAAGAGTTTTTTGATGCAGGAAAGTGGTTCCTAGTACCAGCCAAGGGCTCAGAAGCTCTGTGTTGCTTCTTGGAGAGTTGAGACTACAATTCCCACAACGTATATTGTCAAGTCCTTAAAAGTCCACTGGACATTGGTCAGCTACAACTCACACAATGCACCTGGCCAATGAAAAAAACATAATTTACTCTATTGCACGATTAATAAAAAAACATTGGTCAATCCAAGTAAAATCCAGGTGAAGCTTGTCAGCTGGAGTTGTCCTTATTCTTGATATTGCAGGTAGCCCTTCCAGCACTTTTCTACCTGTTGTGATCAGGAAGTCCACTCTTTATCCTTTAAGACAGGCAAAGTCCTTTTGTTGTGAAGCCTTGTGAGTGCATCAGGTGCAGTCCTCTCTTGTGCAGTCCAAGGCTCCAGCAGAGCAGTCCTTCTTCTCCAGATAATTAGTTTGGGTCTTTGAGCGACCCACAACACCAGCCAAGATTCCAGAAGCTCTGAGTTGCTCCTTGGAGAGTTGAGACTACAATTCCCACAATGTACATTGTCAAGTCCTTAAAAGTCCACTGGACATTGGTCAGCTGGGCTCTTCTTGCAGGAGTTAAGGCAGGTGACTCTTGCTAACTCCTTTATACCTGTTGCTTACAGGGAGTCCACTCCTGAATGCTTTAGAAGTCTGGCAAAGTCCTCTTTTGAAGCCCAGAGTGTGCAGCAGATGCTGTCCTTGTGAGTGCAGTCCTTCTTGGTGCAGACCAGGGGTTCAGCAGGGAGGTCTGGTTGCTGTCCCAACTGTTTTCCCCTTCTTTAGAGACCAGTTTGGCCACCCAGTTCCCTTCCTACTCTGGCATCTGCTGCTGCAGTTCTCCACCCACCAGATGGTTGCTTTGTCTCTGCCCAGGCAACTTCACACCTCATTAAGGCAGCTTAGCTCAGCCTGCCATAGACTGACCAATGAGGGAATGCTACTACAGGTCTGAGTTTAGGTAACTTTAGGAAAGAGTTCTAAAACTCTTTCCATGAAATAGGTTTCATAAATTGAACATTGACAAAGTTGTTAGATTTATTCTACCTATTAATTTGGTAACGTTAAGGAAATTTTGACCTCACTCCTATCAAAATTAAGATCTTATTAAGGTTAAATGAAGCCTTCCTATGTTAGCCTATAGCGCTAATGCTCTACAATAGGGAAAACTAAATTGCCAGTTTTTCCCTCACCAGAGCTTATAAAACAACGTTTATAATGTCCCTGCTTATGATTACACTGCACCCTAACCCTGGGGCACCTAGGGGAGACTTGATGGGGTGACCATACATCTCAAATCTTAATAACATTGGTCCTAAGGACATTGCGTCTATTGAATGTCTGGACTCAAGGGGATCCTACTCAAGGGAATCTACTCTGGTTTTGCTATTTTATGCCTCAATTGCCCAGTAAATTTTTTCTAAGAGAGATCTATTTCACTATTTACAATTATTCCCTATAAGGAGTCCGGTTATCCCGTGTTACTATCAGAATCCCAATGTTCAATGGCTCCCACAGTATTGAAGCCCTTTTCAATTTTAAAAAGTGCTTTAGGTGGCACTTCTACTTTCAGTGGCACCCCTCGGATCAGTTCTGGTTCCCAGGGGGCATCCAATTGGGATTGTCTGCCCTCTACCCTTTTGCATGGGTGTCCCTATTGACCTGTACAGGTGTGTGGTCTTGTGTCAACACCCCGTTGTCTGCCCCTATGCTTATGGAACATCAACGGGGTTGTGCATAAGTTTGCTTCAGCTGATCTCTTATCATTTTTTAACAGTTACGATGTAATCACCCTTCAGGAAATGTTGGCTGAGAACAGCTGTCCATTGCCAGGGTATTCAGAAATATGGAAATCTGCCCATAGAATGTGCAAGAATGGCCGCGCCAAGGGAGGATTGGCCACCTATGTAACTGTCAAACTAAATGGGAGCATTCTGCCACTGGTCTGGGATGATAACTGGATCCAGGTGATTGTCATCAGGAACGGGACTGCGCAGCAAACTCTCATAGTAATTAACATATACATTACTCCCGAAACAAAGGAAAAAAAGGGGTAGGATGTCTCGATTGATGCAGTTTGTGGGCAATTTAGTTGGGGAATATCCATGTGCCAATTATAACGGGTGACTTTATATGAACCTGTTTCAGGAAGCAATTGAGGCTCTTGGCAGTCCCATTCTCTGTAATCGCCAGTTAATTCCTGAACAGTTGAGGCCTCAGGGTTGTCTGCATTGCCCGTTGGGAGAGTACACATCAATGCATCTCAACAGCATGGACTTTTAAGTTCTGAATGGCCATTTACGCTATGGTGCCCCCCCCCGGTGGACAAGATCAGATGGTCGATCCCACTCCTATCTAGACTATACCATTTGCAGTATTGAACTGTTTCCCTTCATCGAAAAGTTTTTGATATCTTCCCGGAGCGAGAGTGATCATTGTCGACAAATTGTATCCATAAAATCTAGATTTCCTTTGCTCGATGTCATGCAGGCGGTGGGTGGTAATGTCTGCTCTGATCACTAAAGCGCATAAAATGGAATTCTTCTATTGGTGGCATAGTATTGACTGAATGTATTAACCGTTTTGACTCTGAGGGATCGGGTTGTGTGTCCCCAATTAAGTTATGGGTTAAACTTTCTTTCTTTCTATGGTCAATGATTCATCAACCTGCGTGTAATTGCGCCCCACCCTGGTTTTTGGTCATCTCTAGGGAAACCAGGAACCTAAAGAAAGCGCACAACAGACTAGCAAGGGCAATGAGGAAAAGCCCTGATTCTGAGTGTCTATTTATTAAATACAAACAACTGAGGAAAGATTACAGGAAGGCTGTTTACGATGACCATCAGACCTATCTTAATCAGTTTTGGGCTAAACCTTTAAGTGCAAGTAAAGATCCAAATGCTACAACATTTTGGTCCCTTATCAACAATCAAAATAGCAATCAAAGGGGGCACTGGTGCTGTCAATATTTCAGAAGGAGTTTGGACGTCTTACTTGTCTATTCACTTTTCCGCAAGTGAGCAGGATGGGAAACTGTTGGATGAGGGGGCTTATAACCCTACTCCTGCTTTGTCTAAGATGTGTCCCTTGCTTATTGGGTCTTCAATTCCCTCACAGCAGTGGTCTCCAAACATTTTAATGCCGGACTCCCCCAGTTGAAAAATAAAAATCATTGGGGCACCGCCTGAGAATGTTTCACAATTATTTTATAAAGATGGCAATGTTTAAATATGTCTAGACCTATTAAAACATTGCAGTTAAGTACTGTTACCTTTTTAAAAATGCAATAACATGCTTCTGCTTAAAACAAAGGCCTGTTATCTGTATAATGCTTCTTTTGGCTAGAGTCTGGCACCCCCCTGGGATCACTTGAGGCCCACCTAGGGGGGTCCGCCCCCCAGTTTGAAGACCTCTGCCTCACAGGGAGTGAAGAAGTCCTTTCAACTATGTCTCCCTCATATCATCTCGAGGGCTAAGCACTCTGGAGCCCCCGGTGCCAATGGTCTTCCACAGGCACTGTTCAAACAGGATCCCCTCTTTTGGGCCAATCATTTTGCCCATCTGTTTGAGCACTGCCTTCTGACTTCAATAATTCCTGAGTCCTGGCGTGGTGCCATCCTTCGTCCTCTATATAAAAGTGGATCAAGGTCAGACCCCCCCAATTTTAGGATGATAGCCCTGCTTGACACTGAGGCCAAGTTCTATGCTAGTCTTTTGTTGCAAGATCTTCGGGCCTGGGCTGAATCAAAGGCTTTAATTCCTATTGTCCAAACAGGGTTTTCTGCTGGCTCAGGCACTTCGACAAATTTATCAGCACTTTCTATTCTGATCGACAGGGCGATTCTGTCAGGCTTGATGTTGAATTGTTGTTTTGTTGATTTCAAGGCGACATTCGACCGGATCCCCCGGAGTGTCCTGTGGGGTAAACTACAAAACTGGGGCATCACTCCAGTGGTCCTGGGTGCTATTATAGAACTCCATACAAATACCTGGGTCCGTATTAAGCTTGGTGACGGGTGCTCTCTTTCTAGAAAAATTCCTATCACTCGTGGTGTGAAACAGGGCTGTGTGCTTGCTCCCTTTCTTTTTAATCGTAGACATGTCAACGTCTGTTGATGCTGTTAATTAGCATCCCCCTACGATTGGTGGCCCTAGGCTCAGCCATCTGCTTTATGCCGATGATCTTGCATTATTCAGTTACAATAAGATTGACCTTCAACGGCTGCTTAACAAACTTGCATCTTATACTTCCGTGAATCAACTGGAAGTTAATTTGCTTAAAACAAAAGTGGTCTCCTTTGGAAGAAAAAAACATTCGGGCTCTAGCTGGTATTATAAAAGCTGTAAAGTTGTTTCTGACCAGTCTTATAAATATTTAGGGGTGCACTTCGATTCCAGGGGCAGTTTTGTTAAATATAAGATGGAGATTGATTTCAAAGCTATGGCATTGCAGGTGACCTTCTCTAAATCATCCAAAGTTTTAAAGGGGCCAATCCTTTTTCCCCTAATGGAAGTTATGAGAGCAAAGATTATCCCTTCACTGGCCTACGGTCAAGAAATTTTGTTGGGCAAAGGCTCTTGCCTATTAAATAGGCTGGTCGAGGTTGGAATTTGGGCTTCCAGATCTGGTGGCAGTTGGTGCCGGTGCTTTTTTGAAACTCTGTCATAAGCTGCTTTAGGCCATGGATGATCATTTGGAGACACTCTTGTGGCAAGAAATAGTGAGTCAAAATCGAAGGGATCTTACTCCCATTATTTGGTTGAATGCAAATGGCAACTGGGTGGTGATGATCTTTGGACAAGTAATACCTCCCCATTCCCTGTTTAAACTAGATGTAAAAAGGTTAATTCAACGGTATTCATATCACACAGATCGCTCCCTCCTTGCTCAATGGAAGCATGCCTGGTCAGTAATTAAGGGCCAGATGTAGCAAGATATGCTTTTGCGAGTCTGAAATTGCGAGTCGGTGCGACTCGCAATTTCAGACTTCCAAAAGCATATGCAGAATGGTGTCTCAGACACCTTCTGCGACTCGCAATGGGGTCGCAAAGACCCACCTCATTAATATTAATGAGGTGGGTCGCTTTTTGCGACCCCATAGCGAGTCCCTGCACTCACAGGAATGGTGGCCTTCTGAAGTCAGCAGACCTCCATGTCTGTGACTGCTTTTTAAATAAAGCAGTTATTTTTTTTCATTTTGCAGCCCGTTTTCCTTAAAGGAAAACGAGTTGCGAAATGAAAAAAATACCGAAACCATTTGGTTTCGTTTTTTCAGAGTAGGCAGTGGTCCATAGGACCACTGCCTGCTCTGAAAAAATATTTTTGTCGACATTCACAAAGGGGAAGGGGTCCCATGGGGACCCCTTCCCTTTTGCGAATGAGTTACCACCAGTGTGACACTGGTGGTAACTGCGAGTTGCTTTGTGACCGCATTCGCGGTCCCAAAGCAAGTCTGAATTGCGATGCGAGTCGAAAATAGGAAAGGAACACCCCTTCCTATTTGCGAGTTGCATTCCCAAATTGCGAGTAGGTACCGACTCGCAATTTGGGAATGAGCATCACGGGAGGCCGTTTGCATGGCGCAAAATGTGTTTTTTGCAGTTTGCAACATGCAAACGGCTTGCTACATCTGGCCCCAAATCCTTTAAGCCAGGCACCCCTTCTAGCTTTCTTTCCTGTTCTTATGGGTTTCAGTTGAAAAAGGCCTTTATGGCCTTAGGGATGGGTGATTGTTTTTTTTTTAAACATCTACCCCAATGGCAGTTATCTCCTGGGGAAGGCGTGACATGCAGAGGCTGTAGCAATGAGGACGAAACTATTGATCATGTGGTTTGTCTGTGCCCAGCTTTACTAAAGGAGCGTAGATTTCTGCTTCGGAGCAAATGGAACGAACTGGGAATTTGCTCCTGTCAACAGGCTATCATCCAGTCTCTGGATCCAGCTAATTCAATGCTAAATGTGTTATTGATTACATTTATTAAAATTGCTCAATCTAAATTTAGTGGCACTGTGAGCAATGGATAAGCATAATTGAAATTTCTTCCCCCACTTGCCATACTGCCCATTATTGGTTAGGTTGTGGAGTTCCAACGGCATATGATGGTGTTTATTGTAACCATTATTTAATGCACTATGCACTTTAGGGCCAGCGCCTTATGTATTTTGTTTTTCATGCATTTTGTGGGGTTCTGGGCTTGGTGGTTCGTTCTATTTTTATGTTTCAGGATTGTTTTACACTTTTAGGCAGGAATGTCTTTTTTTAATATGTCATGTGTGTTTAATCACAGTGTGTTTTTAGCATGAATTCAGCTTTTGATTGTACTTGCATTTTTGTATTGTCTCTTTTCCTTTTTGTTTAATTGTATTGGATTTTATAATCTGTACAATACATTATTTATGTATTCATTCATTACATGTAAAAATAAAGTAGATTAAGAGATTAGAAGTATGTTTGATTCTAAAGTCAAATTTTAACTTAATTTTATTTTAAAACCAGCCAGCAAGCCAGGGCTGCCTTTAAAATTACATCAGACACCACAGCAGTGCACTCACAGGTGCCTTAAATCTACAGGGCCGCTAATCCCACATTCCTTACCATCTACTAAGGATTTACAGGCATGTCGTCAGTACCATTTGTAATTATCCATATACCTTTTTACACAGAGCACTGGCCCTGGGCCTGCTTAGCGGAGCCCCGGGCACAATCAGTCAGAAAACACCAGTATCAGTCAAAAATGGGGGCAAAAAGTGAGGGGACCTCTGCAAAAAGCCTGTTTTTTTCACCCCATCCTATTGGTAAACATTCCAGGTTGCCCTAGGATTGAGCTCCCATACATGCACTAAAGGGATGCTACTGAGGTGGAAGAGGACACCCACAGTTGTCTACTCCAGGCTGTAGGCTGGAGAGATGCGATCTGGCTTGTATTGTTGTAGATGTTTAAAAGCCAGCTTCTTGTACCTGGGACTGTAGTCCAAGTGTGAGTCAAAATCTTCTGGATCACCTGTTGTCGACAGGTAACTGGCCTGATAGAGTGCTGTTTTCAAGACTCATTCTACCATAGATGCAACCTTTGAACAAGGTGAGACCTCTTGATGCCGTGGCTGCGGTTGACAAACTGTCTAATTAGTAGACTAACTAGTATACTTCTTTTTAAAAAAACAAACTATCACCTGGGTTTAACTCCAACTTGTGTGCTTATCCCATTTTCAACTGTATTTTATAAGCAAGCTTTGGCAATGCAAATCGGTCGTGCTTACCTTTACATACAGGCAAGACCAATGGCATTACCAGTGTTTTTTATACATGTCTTCAGTACCTATCCGGTAGAAGCAGTTGAGCCACTTAAAGTTCGAGCCAGAAGCCAGTCTGATGCTTCGATCGAGCTCCTCTTGAACCCTTCAGCCCAAAGTAAGCTGAGCTTTCATGAGGCCCTGCCAGCCACTCGTGCTCTAACATCATGCACCAAGAATTAAAGACAGAGCATTAAACTTTTATGTAAAACAGGAGACAAAAAGAGGTATCCATCTAGCGACTGAATTGCACAATGTGAAACCAGAAAACCTGGTATCATTTCCAGCTACATCAAGTGACCAAATTGTTTGAAAAATATTCTATTTTACCCTGCTTCTTTTTTCTTTATAACATTTTTTCTTCATCAGAAAAACAAGAGCACTTGGAATACATTAGTCAGGTTGCGTCTTGTAAAAAAAAAAACCCCTCTTGCGTTTGATTTAGTACACTGAAATGTTGCTCCTGTAAAATATTATCTAGGCCACATATAGGGTGCACGTGACAACTGTTTTGCCTTTTAGTTCACTAATAACATTGTCATAAGGGCGGAGATGTATGAATGTTTTTAAGTTAATGTTTAAAAACTATAACTTTTAATAAATGCATTTCAGTGCAGCCATGCAGTCAGATGTATTAAGGTCAGGCGCTTTAGCTTGCTAAATAAATGCACTTTCTGCTGGATACTTCAAATTGCAGATTCCTCAACTTTAGAGTATTACCCAGGCCCAGACTGGATTTAGAGGTTATTATATCAGTGCTCCCATGCGCAGCTAGGTGGCGCCATGTGGATCCAAGTTGTCCTTGTTCCACTCCGGAAGTGATGGAGTAAAGACTCATATAAGTGTCAGATATGCATGCGAACATCAGTTCCCTTCTTTAAGCGCATTTGAACGCAGATCTGGAGCTCCGCTCACTTTTTTTGTTTGTTGACGAATTCTTCCAAATTGCTTTTCTAGTGTGCACGGAAATGATGTCCATACCGAAGACTACAGGGTTCAAACTCTGCTGTGACTGGTTGAAACAGTTGTTGGTGAAGTATACACATGAAATGTGCCTTTGGTATTTGGGCTCAGTGCGTGCAAGGGTTGTGCTCCCATGCACCCGAAGGCAATCTGAGACAGTAAAGCCAAATTGTATGTCTGCAAATGCTGAAATAAGCTACCCACCTCATATAACTCCCACTCATGCTCCAATCTGAGGGGCTGACCCATTCCTGCATTCAGGGCCATTCTCACAGCAGGTCTTCTTCGTGATGAAAGTCATTTGGTATGTAGAATTCCAAGTCGAAGAAGAAGCATAGGAAGTCAAACCAGGACTTGACCCCATCCTGCCACTCTCTGTCCATAGAAAAGTTAGGAGATCGTAAAGGTGTCAGTAGTACTCGCTTCTGATCTAGGGGCCAATTTCATTGCTGGTCCCACTGCACCCAGAATTTCCAGAGCCATCAGCTATGCCATAGCAATCTAGGCCTGTAAGGAGGTTATGCTGCAAATTGTTAGCACTTTTCTAACTCCTCTGGTGTACCTTCACACTCAAGGTATCTGCAAGGACCTTCATTCGGATTATAGCTGGGGGATCAATCCTCTGTGGCATCTGAGTCCCTGGAAGCCACCTCGGGTTCTGCACTGACTATGATGCCAACATCCTTTCTGGTTCCAGTCCATCAGCCCACCAGTCCTGACACTGCCGACCCCGAGAAGAATCTGTTCTGACCGTGGTTGTACTTTGACTCCACTCCAGCTCTCCCGGTTTCTGTAAAGTCAGATTCAGTCAATCCAATCCAGAGCTTGCTGCCCCCTGATCATGACAATTGTGGTGGTGGAGATGATTTACCCCACATTTATGATAATGATAATTTCTGTATTTACTTATGGGTTGGCCAGTGACCTTGATACAGGGTCCCTTGGACCGCCAATGTAGGAGATTACTTCATTTGCTTCATTGCTTCATTTTTGTAGTGATCAAACAAGCAACTGAGATCTTGATCCTACAGCTGCCCTCGGTTGAATTCAAGACAAATATACTTACTGAGGTTTTGCACCCTCGGCCATCCTCATCCGAGCCATTCCATTTAATGAAGTCTTGACTGACGCCCCATGGGCAGTTGGGCTAAGTTTTGCTTTTGACCACTGCGGAACAGGCCACAGTCGGGTGCCTGACGATCCTGATTTTCTTACACAGTATACTTCTCCTGAGAGTTTGTTGGTCCACACTTTTTACCAGCAAAGTGAAATCTTATGCATTCTCCACAACTCCTTCAGACAGGCAGTTGAAAAAGATTGAGGCATTCGGGGAGTGAATATTCTCTCAGGCCAGTTTGGCAGTAGGGTCAGTCAGTGCAGTCTGCCTGTTATGCTGTTAGACACATGCCCTCTGTAACATGGTCAGCAAGCTCTTGCCAATGGTCCTGGAAGAGTGCATGGCATCCTTTGCTCAAACAATTCAAAACAGCCAGGACACTGTCAAATACATAATTTGGGCTGACATGGACACTACCAATTGCTTGAGGTGAGCAATTGTCACTAGTGTGGTGGTCAGTCACCATGTATAGATGCAATCCACAGCCTTGTCCGGAGACCTGATGGGCCCTGCATATTGGTCCAGAAGTCTAATTCAGCCCTCAAATGCTTTGTAGAAACAAGGCCACGTGTTCCTTCGGGCGTTCCCCCTACCAGACAGTTTACGCATCAGTTTCAACCCATCTGAGGCTACTTCAGAGCACTGGCCTATAGACAATGCCAGGCACTGTCACCACCACAACAGTCACCCCAGTCCTTTCGTAATTTGGGATCAAGCAGACAAAACTATTTTCATGGACAACATTCTTTTAGTCCCGCTGCCCTGCGGTGTCAACTCACAAGCCACTTTAGTTTGCTCTTAGTGGCACACAGCCACCTTGTGGGTTAAACATTTTCTCCAAGAGTGGCAATCCATCACATCCAACAGATTGGTACCCCAGACTGTCCAGCAGTGTTATGTGCCCCTCTATTTCTTTTCTGGCACATCTCTACTTCCTGATTCCTCAGAGTGACTTTCAGAGGAGCACCTATCTATCTTACTTTAAGAAGCACATGCTATTCTAGTTAAAGGAGCACTGGTGCCTTACTCGGAAGAAGGGATAAGTTGTTAACCCGCTATTTCCTTGTGACGAAGAAGGGGGGAGGCCTTTGCTGTTTCAGATCGTCACCCCTTGAATTCACTTCTATGGAAAGACAAATTCAAAATGCTCACACTAGCTTAAAATATGTCTGCCCTCGGTCTGGGTGACTGGATGCTAGCCTGCTGTCCCACAGACTTTACCTGCTCTTCCATGTTGGGTAGGAGCATTTTCAGTTTGCCGTGCTCTCATTCGGGCTTACCAGTGCCCCTCAGATGTTCAGGAAAGAGATGCTGGTGGCCGCCGCATATCTTCAGAGATTGGGCATACCAGGCCTATCCTACCTCGAAGATTGACTGTTGAATGTGGGTTCACCAAAGTCAGTCATAGATCACCTCCAGATAACACTAAACCTCCTGATGTGGTTGAGTTCTGTATCAATGTGCCAAAGTCACACTTGACTCCTTTGCAAATACTTCCTTTTTTCAGGAGCTGTTTTGGTCATGGTGCAGTTCAGATCCTTTCCTCCACCACAGCGAGTCCAGGACATCCGAGCTATGATCTGGAAGTTTCAGCCTCAGTCCTGTATCTTGTTGAGAGTATCTGTGAAGCTTCTTGGCCTGTTGGCATTCTGAATCCTGCTTATTCAATTTGCCAGGTGGCATATGACAGTTCTGCAGTGGGATCTGAAGTGTCATAGGGCCCAGCACCAAGGAAACCTGACGTATCTCATCCGGGTTTTGGAGAAATGCGAGGCGAAATCTTAGGACTCTAGTCTCCAGTGGAGACCCAACTTCACATCCACCTGTTGGATTTGTGGGTTATTTGCCTGGCATTGAAGGGGAATGGCTGGTGCAGGTTCTCACTGACAACTCCACCACAGTGTTTAACTGCAACAAATTGGGCAGAATGTGATCCTTAGTCTTTTGCCAAGAAGTTGTGCTCCTCTGGGGTTGGCTAGAGTTTTGGGGTATCTCACTGAGTGTGAACCACCTGGCTAGACCTTTAAATGCAAGAGCACATGAGGTCAGCCAGTAACACCTGGAGTAGCACAAACTGTGGTTGCACCCAGAAGTGTGATAGTGGGGAGCACCTTGGCTGCATCTTCTCGCCACTGCCAAAAACGTACATTGTCCAAACTTCTGCATGTTGAAGTTGTCAAGAATGCTCTCTCTAGGACTTTTGTATGCCTTTCCTACTCCACCTCTCTTGCTCAAATTTCTGAAGATCAGGCACAATCAGGCCCAAGTCATCCTATTGACTTTGGATAGGGTCAGTAGAGTGTGGTATCCAGAAAGTCTGGGCATTAGTACCTGTCCTCAAATCAGGCTACCGATTCAGGAGGATCTTCTGTTGCAGTCGCAGTGAACAGTTCTGCACCCAAACCTATGTTATCTACATCTCTGTGAGTAATGATTAAGCAGGGCAGTTGATTGTGTTTGATCTACCTCCTTAGGTTGTGGATGTCATCCTCGCAACAAGGCAGTCTGCGATAAAGTTCATTTACGCTGGGCGCGGGACAAATTTGTGTCCTGGTGTGGAGTTAGCAAAACAGATCTCTTACAAACCAAATACATGGTTTGTTTGTTTTGTCTTTGGCCCAACAAGGTCTTGCAGTGGGCACCATTAAGGGTTTGTTTGTCAGCCCTTTGGGCCTTTTTGCATTTGCAGTACCAACCATTCTTCTTGAAATCACTGTTCATTTCTTTTGAGCACCAGATGTTCCAGTGACTGTCAGAGGTACAGCAGTTGTAGCAATTACATTTTTGGGAAATTTAATCTCTAGTTGGATTCACAGGGCAACCAGCATAAGGTACTCTATTACAGGCTCATAGACAAGCGTGGTTGAAAGAAGGGGTGGTTTAGATGAAATGGCACGTGATGGACATTGCACGGGTTCCTCTGCACACAACAATATCGGATTTGTCACCAGCCATCAACGACATAATGTACAGTATGCTCCTAAATGTGGAAAGGAACACCCATCACTCTGAAAGACATCTTTTTCTTCGTAATCCCCCTATCCCAAAACCAACATTCACTTTTAAAATAGTGACACAAAACTTAAATATCAATGCATTAAACTTTCTCATCAATTTTAACTACCATTTTTCTTAGGGAGACTTCCACAAAGGAATCCATGTAACGCAAAATCACTTTTGATTTCGCAAAGCATTAAAAGACATGGCTATTCACTAGATAATAGCCTGCTCCCTATGGGGGCAACATACATTCTGTAAAACAGCACCGCCAGTTAAACATTTATACGTGCATAATTTGCAGTTATCTCACCGACATCAGTTTTACAGTTATTATACCAAGTACATAAAGTTTTTCCTCTCTGAATTACCTTTCCACTACAATGTGTATTTTATTTTTTATTAATGTATTCTTATTTTATAGTGCCCACGTTGCCTTTCAACTCCTTTAAAACGTTAGCACAAGAGTGGTTAAAAAGATCTGGTGGGAGAAAGGAAAGCACCTCCCATGTAGGTAGGTACTCGTCTAGATGCTTATCCGGACCAGGCAGTTGTCTGTCTTTTCTAGTGCTTTCCAGTGTCACCATCAGGTTGAGAAATCGCTGTAAACGAAATTCAAAATATTCATCTGTCACTGGCGCGCGATGTACTGCCTAAATGTTTACCTCACATAGGGAGCAGAAATCACCTGTTTGGACTGTTGACTTGCCTCACTTGGCCAGTGGGTACTAGGGCAACACCTTTAGTAAAAATGTAGGTGTGGAGCCATGCAAGATTATATGTACAAGGCAAAATGTCTTCAACTTGACTTCCTGCGTGACAGGTGCAGAGTAGAGGCGATTTTTCATTGTACTTCTGGCCCAAGGTTGAGTTGGGTCCGATAGATCTGCACCCGTTGGAGAGTACCCAGAATTTTGACGGAGAGGCTCCTTTAAATGTCGATGCTGAAGAACTCAGGTAAGAGGGCTAGAGTGATCTGTCTAGTCAGCAGGATGAGGTTCCTGACGCAGTTGTGAAAGAAGAAAAATAATATGTTCTGTTCATTATGAGCAGAACCAATTACACTGCATTTTTAAAACATTGGTGAGAGTCCAATATCTTCAAAGATCCTAAAATCTAGCTGAATGTCATCAGTGTGCACTGTATACCTACTATTACAGAAGTGGGGGAGACGTTCCATATAGATGCTAAATAGAATCCTTCACAGTGAAGAGCCAATGCGCACATCATAAGAGACACTTTCAAGCTCTAGTATGAAGAATCTCAATTTACTCATGTGGCCCATCATAAATGAAATATCCTTTTTTCCCAGTGAGGGTTATTTCTCATGATGAATAAAATAGAATATACAAAATATCAGTTCTTGTCTTTGTTGCATGCAGTAATGTTTTGTGAGGAGTGTTGGAAACAGTGACTGACTGACACTGACAATAACTCAGTTGTGCATGGACTGCTGTTTGCTGGAGTAGGACATGTCTTTTCTGATGTTCATGTCGTGGATTTTAGTCCCACGTTCTTGGCTGACTTCAAAATGGAAATCACTGAAGATGGAATTGTGTTTATAGGTGTGCTGAGAGTTGGGCTATCCTGGTTGTTCCCATGTGTTTACCTTGCAAGGGGGACAAGAAATAATTCAGTAGTTCCAGAGCTTCTGTGGTTGTACATAAGAAAAGTGGTTTTGTACTTATGACATACTAATTTTTTTTTAGGATTTCAGATGGACATATTTCAGTATGATTGAAGCGATGACAAAAGAGCCCAAGTTCATGGTACTTGCATTGCAAATGTCAGTTAGATCAGCTGAAGAGTCTAGTGACACGATTGTCTTAGCAATGACCTGTAAAGTCACTTAGCGATTAAGGCTTGCCGAGCTCCGCCATCTGATGGGAATACTGATTTAAAGAATTACATATTTAGAGAATTTAAGCCATAGGATCATCCTGGAACTGCTGTGAGTCAAAAAGTAAGGAGTTGTGTAACCAGAATTAGTTCCTGATATACTTGTAGTTTCTTTTTTGGGTGCGTTGTCCGAGTTCTCATTTCAACAGCTTCTTCCTCCGTGCTTCATTGAACAGTGCCTTCTAGTTTAACTACTGTTCTTATTTTGGACCCTCAAAGTAAATTAGGCCCTTTCATAAACCAGCATTCTCCCTCAGTGACTGGTTTTCCTGCTTTTCGGTTTTCACTTAGATGCCTTCTGTGATCTTGCATAAATATACCTGTGATATAATGAAGTTAGTTCAGCTTTACTTTCAACAATGTTAGTGTATTAATTCTAAGGTATCACCTTGTGTTTATGTTCAATGGTGTTTTTCGTTCCACATTCCTTCTCCATGGCTTCCAACTTCTGCTCAGGCAGTAGTTGCACATTGGAATTCAGGGAGACAGGAGTGTGGGACGTGTGCTCCTCTTTATTTGAAAATAAAGCTCACTTCAGTCTTCAATTTGATCTGTTTTATGTTGTTACCACACAACATAATTTGGCGACAAGGGATTTATAAGAGTCCACTGTCAGGAGCAACTCACGCTGCAGAAGTTGCATGTCAACTCTACACAGAAAGGTGTGCCTACTTAACTGTGAATTTAACAAGTTGGAGGAAGGCTCTATAAGACATTTCAAGGAATTTACGAATGCTTAAGCGCAATTGAAAGAGGCTTACAGTGCTCCTGACAGCCAAGTGTGGTGGAGCGCGTGTGGAGCGACATTGTGGCAGAATGCACATGAGACTGCACAGCAGTATTCTACTCTTGGAAAAGAATGTGCGCAATGACGCAAGTGCGTCCAACATCTACAAGCCACATTTAGTTGGGGCCAACTCCACTAATCTGGCACAGTGTGCATGAGACTGTAGCTGTGGAATGGAATATGCGCAGCGAGGCAAGTGCTTCCAACGCCTACCTGACATATTTAATTGGGCACAACCCCATTAATCTATTACCGCAGTGATATTCAGAGGAGTGTATGACGCAAGCGTGTCCAACGTATATCAGCCATGCTTGTTTGGGAACACTTTATTATTTAAGCTGATCTCACTTTTGTAGTGAATCCTAGTTTGTTTTCATGGGATTAAAGGAGTTAGCTTAGCCTTTGGCTTGCAGACTCGTGCCCCCGTCACCTAGTGACTTTTAACCTACTTAGCTTGCTCTGTCTTAGCTCATTTAATTATTTAATTCATCTAAGATGGCTGCCTTGTTTATAGTTAGACCACTTGTTATGCTTTGCATTATCAGCGCCACTGCGCTAAAGTGTCAAGATCAAGGGACAAAGACAAACAAACAATAGGTGTTCACACTTAGGGATTTCCCCTCTCTATACTTTCGACGGATTTGTTTATAATAATTGCCGTCCCAAGCATGTCTGTTATCTATTGTTTGGGAACACAGATACGTCAGGGGCCCTGGTAGATCTGTATAAATACATCGCACTTTAGACAGATGATCAGAGGGATTCCGACCAGAGGGCATCGCCACCATCGCTGATATCAATGCTGCACGTCGTCTTGACGCTGACCCAGTCTTCGTGTCCCTGCGGAGTCTGAGGTAGAGACCTTATTCCAAGGTAACGAGGGTTGGGGGCTCCTCTCATGGCCATGGCATTGGCAGATTAGGTTTAAAAAACCCAGCTCTCCTTTAGGTAGGAGGTTAGGCCTATCATATTAGGGTATTAGGACATATTACACCTCTTATGTCTTTTACATGCACTGCAAGATGGTGGGGGTCTTTGTAATAATGACTCTCATCTTCACAATTCTGTTTCTTGCACTGTTCATTATCCTAATCATTGCAGCTCATGCAGCATATCGCAAATTGCAGTTGTGTTAAATAAAAACTATTGAAACTTTACTGCATCTTTGTCATTGCCTGTGTTTGAATGAGACATACTGTATCTGTGAAAAAGGGGTAATCTCCGTTTAACCACGACACTCCCTGAGATGTCTTCTTCTCAAGTCCATGCGTAAAGGCTGCCACAAATCACCTTTTACTATTGTGTTTCTAGTGAGGTGCTGCTAGTGAGCCGGTAAGGTTGGGACAACAGTTGCGACTTGTTGTAGGATAGGCATAGTCACCTACCAACAAAAGTACTGTCATCCTTAAACCAGCAGTCTTGCCTAGAGCAAGAGTCCAAACTACGGCACTTTGAACTTGTCTGATACATACTCGTCTCCTGTTACATCGGTGTTCCATACAAGCACAGAGCATCTACGTATACAACAGCGCTATCACACGCTAGCCATATTTAACTGGTAAATTTCCTATTTATTCAATGTCACCATCCTATATTTTTGTTAACTAAAACATTTGGAATTACGCTCAGTTACCTGGATTGATACAATCACAAGCGACTATTTTAAACCGAAGTATATTATATTTGTGTACTAACCAAACCTGTACTGATTTATACAAGGTTTAAGGTATTGCTACATATTATTAAGAATATGTCTGGCATGCAACAAGTGGTATAACTCCAACCTTTCCTTCAAAGTCTAAGAAAACCACCAATTTCTCGGACTAAGTGGTTCAGGTCATTTGAAAATCATCTAGTTGCAATTGATGCTGAACAATTTCTGCCAAAAAGGAAAGCAGATATTTTATTTAGCAATTTAGGTAAAGAAGGACAACACATTTTTTATACCCTACCTGTTTCAAGACCTCCTGAGGATGTTGATGAGTGGAACAAATACAGTGGAGCTATCATCAGATTAAAGAACAAGTTAACGGAACAACCAAGTTTACTCTTAGAACAATATAATTTTATGAAGAGAAAACAAACGCAGGAGGAATCTGTTGAAGAATATATATCTGTGTTAAGGAATTTAGCTACTTATTGCAATTTGGGTGCTTCTGTTGACATGTACATAAGAGACCATATCATATATAGCTGCAACTCAAAGAAAATACAAGAACGTCTCCTCAGCTCTCACGACCCAACCTTACAGGAAGTTTTAGATACTGCTAAATCGATAGAATGTTCTATAATATCTAGCAAATGTACGACAGACTATTCTATTTCTCAAACTTTGAATACTATACAGACCCCTGATGTGAATTATATAAATGTTTTGTCTAAAAGATCAAGAAACAATAGAATCCACCAAAAAAGATCTCAAACGTTTTGCTTTAGGTGTGGGTTCAAAACGCATTTTGGCAACCGTACGTCTTGCCCAGCTGTAGGAAAAAGGTGAAACAAATGTCATAAGATAGGATATCTTCAAGGAGTCTGTAAGAGTACAAAGGGACACACTCAAGTGAATGCTTTAGAGCTTCCCTCTACTGCAGAGGAGACATTACATAAAACAAGATGGCAGACTATCACAGTCATTTCTGATACACTTTATGATCACACCTGGGCAAAAAGTAAACTCCTTAGTCCTCCTGATGTTTCACCAAAAGCATACTGTGATCAAGATATAAACATGATTGGTTTCTTTATGGAGAAAATAGAATGTTTGAGTTGTGATACTGTAACGAAAGTTTATGTTGCTGAAAAGGGCAAACATTGTAGGCTGGTAAGATCTAGCGAAATTGGGATTGATGCTGGTACCTGGATCCGAAAATCCTGTTATAGTGAATGATAGTTCCATTGCAACAATTGTTCTCAACAATGAGAATATGATGAAAGAATTGCTAAAAACATTTCCAGAGGTTTTTAGCAATAAAATAGGCAACGTAAAAAAATATGAACACAAGAAAAATGAAAAAAGAATGTGAAACTGGTAGCTCACAAAGTGAGACCGGTACTGTTGTCCATATGCTCAGAAGTCAAAAAAGGTCTTGACAGATTAGTGAAGGAAAATGTTATCATCTGCACAGATTCATCTGAATGGGTAAGTTTCATTGTGGTATTTATCAAAAAGAATGGAAGTATTAGGTTATACGCAGACTTACGCACCCTGAATAAAAACGCAATGATTGATTGTCATCTCTTGCCAAACGTAAGTTAATTTTTTTCTAATATCAATGGTGCAAAATTATTTTAATTGCTCAACCTGTGCTCTGCTTATCACCAAATGCAGTGTGCTGCAGAATAGCAAGGCCTGACTACTTTCTTTACTCCCTTTGGTGCATGCAAGTTTTTGAGACTACCATTTGGTTTTGCTTCTGCAGCGAGCATGTTTCAAAAACTGATGGATTCTATTTTGAGCAATATAGCAGGTTCTCTGGCATACCAAGATGTGTTTGCTGGCACCATTTCAGAACATAATGATATTCTAAGGAACGTTCTAGAGTCTTTCAAGAAGATTTGCATTACTCTTAAAGTAGAAAAATGTTGTTTTGAAGCAGGAACTTGACTATTTAGGACATCA
Source organism: Pleurodeles waltl (assembly GCF_031143425.1). Taxonomy (NCBI): domain Eukaryota; kingdom Metazoa; phylum Chordata; class Amphibia; order Caudata; family Salamandridae; genus Pleurodeles; species Pleurodeles waltl. The sequence goes on along the minus strand of NC_090445.1, from coordinate 742,090,186 downwards.
TATGTCAAGCAGAGGAATTACTCCAAAGGTTTCTTTAGCATGAGCGAATATAATTCAAGATTTATACAGGGATATGCCATGGTGTTTCAACCCCTTCGTAAACTACTACAGAAGGGAGTGCAGTTTGAGTGGGATTATGATACTAATCTAGTTTTTTCAAAAATTAAGGAACTAATTATTAAAGCTCCAGCTTTGTCTTCTTTTAAACCTGGTAATAAGTGTCTCATCACAGTTGATGCTAGCCAAGTAGACCTAGGATCTGTTTTATCACAGGTATACAATGGTAAAAAAAACACTATCACATTTGCTTTTTGTTCACTTAAGCTACCTGAATCCAACTGCAGTGCAATTGAAAAGGAAGCATTAGCCTGTTCTTGAGCAATTGATAAATTTAAAACGTTTGTTTGGGCACATATTTTGGACTTTATACAGACCATAAACCTTTACTTCATTTGGTGAATGGCAATGGCACTGGGAGAGCTTCTAATAGGTTAGTCAGACTTCAATCAAGCTTACAAAAATACAATTCTAAAGTGAATTATATTCCCAGAGGTAAAAACACAAGAGCTTATTTTCTCTCTAGTATGTCTCTACAAGATCTTGAGCACAGTCAGGATTTTGATGAAGTAGAATCTGTGGTAGCTACATTAGATGAGATTTTAAATTCGTCAGTTGAAGTATCTAGAGAAGAGTGTATGTCTGCCATGAAAACAGACCATGTTCCCAAGGACAGATCACTTCCTAATACCCTGAAATATTTTTTGCAAGTGAGTAATGAACTCTCCATTGTGGCAGATCTATTGTTTTGTAATGATGTAGTATTTCCACCACATTCTGTTAGGCCCAAGTTGATTGAAATGGAACACAAAGGTCATTTAGGTGTGGGAGTCACCTGCAAAAAGTTGTAATCGTTTTTTCTGGTGGCCTTCGTGGACTCAAATATAAATGATTGGATATCTAAATGTAATACATGTTTAACTTCAGGCAAACATTTGGGCTACTCGTCAAACACCCATTCATCCTGTACAATTTCCTGATGATGTCTGTACTAAAGTTGCCATGGACTTTGCAGGGTCATTTGAACTACTGACAAAAGAAAAAAGATTTCATTGGTAATAATAGACTCATTTTCAGTGTGGGTTTACATAGAGTTTGTATCGGCTACCACCACTTCAAATGTTATAGAAATTCTTCAAGTTTTTGCCATTGAAGGTTCACCAAAAGAGTTAATTACTGATAATGGAACACATTTACTTCCACTCAAATGAAGGAATTTATTGATCACTTTCACATTAAACATCTGAGGGTTGCACTATATTCCCCTACCTAGAATGGTTTAGTTGAGAGGATGAATACATTTCTCCAAAAAGGTATTCAATCTGCACTGTTCAACAAAATTCCTCTTCATGTATTTTTAAAAGAAAAAGTATGGGCCTACTATCTTACTCCAAACAGCACTACTGGGGTTTCAACTTTTTGTTTATTAAGAAGATGAAGACCTAGATGTGAGATATGTCCTGAGTGTGTTGAAGATTTATTACCCAAAAAAGACGCTTGTCCATGCAAGGTTAACAATTTGGTAAGAGAAAGAGTTACCAATATGTAATCGAAAAGTAAAGAATGTTATGATAACAAACATGGTGTTAAAGATGTAGAGTTTAAATGTGGATGATTGGGTTCTTATTAAAAAACAAACAGCCAAGAAGGGAGAATCTGTGTTTTCTTTGCCAGCATAAATCTGTTGAGTATCAAAAGATGCTGTTTTCATAAAAGAGAAACAATAGTGGAGGGCAAGATCACTAGTGAATTTGACTCCTGATCAAGCCATGAATATTAAGTCACACAAAGATGCCCTTTTAAATGACTTGACTCAAAATGTTGATGAATGGTTTGATTTAAAAGATGCAGATCAAAGTCAATTAAATATGAATCAAGTTTCAGACATGACAGAGCATGGAATGAGTTCATACTTTAGTGAAACAACATCTTTGGGAAACTCAGATGAGATGACTAACTCTAGGAACATCCTCAGTGAGTAATAGAATATCCTGAAATGTTTCAATACCATCAAAATTCCGAGGCTTATTTACAATGACTTATTTATTAATTTATTAATTTAAATAAATGAAGTTAGTCCACCTTTACTTTCAACAATGTTATTGTATTAATTCTGAGGTATTACCTTGTGTTTATGCTCAATGGTGTTTGTTTGTTCCACAGTCCTTCTCTATTGTTTCTAATCACATAGGATGCTCAGTCACACTTGCATACATCTGCATATTGAATGGGACGTCCTGTGCTGGGAGGGTGGAGGACCGGACACTTACATGTCAAAGGACAGTATCCTGCCCTCACACAAAGGACTGCCATACCCCCTACTGGTACCCTGGCAGACAGGATGGAACTGAAAGGGGACCTTGTGCACTTCGAAGCCACTCTTAGAAGTCTCCCCCACTTTAAAGGCACCTTTGGGTATTTAAACAGGGCCTCTGCCCCACCCAACTGAGACACTTCCTGGAGAAGAGGGACTGCTGCCTTGCTGTTACCCTGCTGCCTTGCTGCTCTCTGGCTGTGCTGAAAAGTGCTCTCCAAGGGCTTGGATAGAGCTTGCCTCCTGGTCCCTGAAGTCTCAGGACCAAAAATACTTCATTCCTGCAAGAGAACTCCCTGTGCAACAAAAATCGATGCTCAACCTGCAAGAAACGATGCACAGCCTGCACAGCGGTGAGAAAATCACTGCACGCAGAACTGGAACAACGCAGCCCGATTTCGCAAGAAGAAGATCGACACCACACCAGCCTAGCAATCGTAAATTCGATGCACGGCCCACTGGATTGACGCAAAGCCAGAGCCGGAACGATGCAGCCCGTGGTTATGAGAGCGCTTCACATAGATTTGGGCTAATGAGAATGAAGTATGGGTTAAATTACTATTTTTATATAGTTGTATATAATGTTTACAACAAGAGTTACAGGTAAAATTGCATTGTTTCTGAGGAATGCATAATGTGAAGTAAAAGGTTCTCTAGATTCAGATGGTCATAAGAGGCGACATGGTGGTCTGCGAACTGTAGGAGGTCACAATTTGCAATCTACCTCAATATACACGACAGAGCACTCCTGATAGCCTCGGTAGACCTCCTGATAGCCTCAATTTTTTTGGGGTAATTTGGAGTACCTTTGTGAAGTGCCTTGTGGGTTTTTCAAGTGAGGGTGAATATGCTCCGTACTTCGGAAGGAAGCTACTTTTGAGTGATTAGAATGGGCGAAAGGTAGTTCTATAATTTTACACCCTATGATCAGTCTGGCGGCTGCATGAAAGGCTACTTTGAGGGGAGGGTTCAAGGTGTAATTTGTGTATCCTTACTCGTAAGGAGTTCCCTTAATCTTTTCTTGATAGCAGTATGGCTTGCACTGCTTGTCTAAAATCATGGTCTGGTATGAATCCTATAATCCATCAAATGAGGTTTGGTTGGAATTGAGCTTCCCTGGCTAGAATTTTAATATGCAGTTAAAGACTGAGGTGTTTGTGCAGCATGACGTTTAAGGATCTCACTCATTCTATAGGGTTTGGATTGCTGTCCAGTATTATTAACAGTTCTGTGATCCATATTTTTGCTGGTGTGACTGAGGTTGGAGGAGAGGAATAGAAGTTGTCCCTGGGCAGGGATTAGCTTCCAATGGTGGAAGTCATCTCTTTGAAAATAAGTATTAACTGTTTGACATCTAACAGAGAGGATATTTTCATATACAGCCTGCCAACAAAATAATGATTGCTTAGAAAAGTTTTGAGCAAAGTTTCATTACGAAATAGTGACTTGCATCTAATCCTAATTGCACTGCAAATAACCATACAAATTAATTAGGTTCAAAATAATTCCTAATTGACTTTGTTTTTCTACAAGTAGGCTGTGTGCATTTTTTAATTTGCTAGGTTTCTTGCACCTCGTATCTCTGGACATCGTAGAACTTTATACTTTTATTGGGAATAAATGTTGTATTGTCTAGAACTAGCTCTTGAAACTCCTGTCACACGAGTTAACTTTGTTTATGTCCCCAGTAGTACGATGATATGATCTCATATTTTTTTGGATGCGTATCTTCTCTATATTGGTGTAAGATACACGTTCATATATTTTCTCACCATTTGTACCTTGGACTCTGGAGAGTCTGGCAGTGTTATGAATCATCGGTTGCTATTCCACAGCAGCGTATAACTTGGTGTATTTGGATTTCCATATTATTTTTGCAGAGGTAAAATATCAGTGTTTATTCTCGAGTCAAGCTAGATATTGAGCACACTGTAGTGCTGGATTTCCGTGGGCATATGTTTGGTGCTAATTGGCACTCGTTGGTAAGGAGCAATCCATTACTGTGGGGGTGCTTGCCAAGCGGCCTTCAAAATAACAGACTTTGTACTACTCCTGGCCGCCGGTGCATCTATAGGGTTCGTCAAACCAACATCCTTTAAGAAATTTAAACAGTCGGGTAGTGGAACACATTGCCTGCTAGCAGGGGTTCTCTGCATGCATTCTAGTAGATGCAGACCTCAATGCTTAAACTCCTAGTCAACGAAGCTTTTACCACCCAGTATTGGCACAGTATGTGCTGGATATCCTTGGACACGTGTTTCGAGAGAATTGGCACTCATTACCAAGGAGGAATCCATTAGTTTGGGTGGAGGAGAGCGTTGCTTAAGGTGAGCAGGCATATGCACTAGGGACATGCCCTCAACTTGCAAAGGAAACACACGGATGTGTGGTTTCTAAGTCCTGTTTTTTAGCAGCCCTCATGTTCTGAGGAATATTTAAGTGCCGGAAGACAGACCTGAGACACACAAAATTGTTATTCAGTTTTGGGCACCTTAAATTAAAAACTATAGTGAGAGTTTGTTTTAGTATGTAGATGGATCATTACAGGAAGTGACAGGGGACATGATCACTCACAGAACAATAGGCACATGCAGCACCTAAGTAAGTCTGAAAGGAAAACTACTTTTCTCTCTTATTGAGCTCAAACTTTATGCACCATATAATAGGCTGCCCTGGAGAGGCGCTACCTGCAGACTAAGGGCCTTAATAACCCCCCTACGGTAATCCTGGGTCCAAATCGCAGTAATTACGGCAAACTGCGGCTTTTCTCACAGAGTATTTGCAGGGTAAAACCTGGGACAGCTAAGGGGATTAGCACACCTTTAAACATGTGGCAGGAGATGGTATTAGCATGTTATTCCCCCTTCTGAACTTCAGAAAGAGCAGTGATAATGCACTTAGTAAATTCTACACCCTTTGAGGATTGGTATGTACTGGGTGCTGTATTGTCTCACTCCGATCATGTGGGAGTTGTAGTGACCCCTTGCATAATTGTTTGGCCCAGCCCAGATGTATTGTTAAGGACGGACGCCATATCTGTGTGCATTGGTCATAGAACTATTACTAAGCACGAGTAAAGCTTGTATTATGATATATGTGTAAAGAATATGCTCCTACTTTTTTCTATCCAAAAATTGTTAACTAATGTTTTTTCACCTTCCTGCAGTTCGTAGACTCAAGAATAGGAATAAACATTAATTTAGTAGACTTTCTGTTTATTTTCCTTCAAAGGTTTGTTAACTAAATAGCACCTTTCATATTAAAAACCCTTTAAAGATAGGCAGCCAGTGTAGCCAAATTTCCATGTTCTAATGGAGAAGAGAGTTTAGATAATTGCTTTGCCACCCCTTGAGGTGAGCAGAAAGGAGAAATGTGACTAGGAAGGGAGTTGTGACACACCTACGGCAATACCTTTCCTGGTCTTCATTTATAAGATAACGTTGGTTTTGAAATCCGAACTGTGACGCCTCTCAGACTGCTTCACAACCACCTGTTCAGTTGTGGTGACCGCAATATAGAGAGAAGACACTGACAAGCACGAATAAACGAAAAGAAGGTCAACAAAACTAATGAATGGCTGGAAGGTTTAATATATATGAAACGGCTAAATAAACCCTTGTGCCTTCAAGTGATTCAGCTCACAGTCAGCGGGACCTGAAAACAGTACTTTCTTGTTCTCAACCTTTTATAGACTACAGTGAGGTAACACCACTAGTTTTATCACTGATTCTAACAATAAATCAATTTGATACATGGGCGCATAGGCGAGATGATGGGTATGAATTCACTGTGTACATTTTTGAGAGCATTCAACAACAATGGAGTGACTTGCTGGTAAAAAAAGACTAACAGAAGGAAGTGACTCAACACGAAGATTTTGACGTTTTTTCAAGACGTTTTGTGTTGTATTTTATTCAATGGTTGTAATGATCTGTATTATGTCTGACGATGAAATTATTTAGTTGGAGCAGTCAATAAACCTTAAACTATGACTCAACAATGGAAACGCTGCATTTTTTTTGTACAATAGTAGGAAAACATTTGTAACAATCGAAGTCGAGAAGTACTGAAATACATTTCTATGTGAGGTGCTTAGGAGTCAAACAAATGCTTGATTAAGTATTGATTTTGTTGGCAAAGAGGACATGTGTGTTTAATATTGGCAGGGTGACTCGGAAAAATAACATTCCAGTTAGCCGAGTGGGTTAAGCATGCACCCAAAAGTCTAGAGTTCACATAGTGACAGGAATGACTTTCCCTGAGTTCATAAAGTTTTCCTTTCGACTTGGATAGTAATTATTTGAGCATCTTGGGGCAATTATGCTTGTAATGCGAGCTCTTTAGATAGGCCTTATTTTTCCAAGAGGTATTATTACACATAGGACAGATCTCTGTAATATGAACTTTGATTGTTTCCACCTGCAATGCTATGTCTTTGTGGAAATGTATCTGCGAAAAATGGGATCTTCCAAACAGATTTGAAAATGTGTATGTGAGGGTACATTAAGGGAATATAAAAAGCAGACTTTTTCCTTGATGCTTGATTTTTTCAGAAATTCGCAGTTTGCAAGACATTGGAACTAGTCATGAACCAATCACAGCTCTAGACAATTAATATTTGATCGTCATAATTCACTATCTCGTAATTGCAACTGTCAATTTATCTATATTGCTTTGATATATATTTTTTTGCTTTTTTGCAATCTACTCCAATCTGTCTCACTCTAATCTACCCACTCCACTCCAGTCGACCCCACTTCACTCCCATCTACTCCAACATATACACCCAATCTATTCCACTCCAATCTACCCCACTCAACTCTAACCCACTCCACTCTAATCTACCCCATTGCACGCCAGTATACCCTTCTTCACTCCTATCTTCCCACTCCAATCTTCTCCTCTCCACTCCAGTCTACCCCACTCCACTCCAATCCACCCCACTCCAGTCTGCCGTACTCCAGTCTACCGCACTCTACTTCAGTCTATCCTAATCCACTGATCTCCACTCTTCCCCAATCTACCGTACACTGCTCCAATCTACCCTAGTATATTTCACTCCACTGTACCCCGATTTACCCTACTTCAGTCCACCCTGCCTTACCCCAGCCCAAACTATCCAACTCCAACCTAATCCATCCAATCTAGCCCGAACCAGTCTACCCCACTCTACTCCACTCCAATCTACCCCAGTCTACCCTTCTCCAAACTACCCACTCCTATATATTTCACTCTAATCTACCCCACTCCACTTGTCCACCCGACTTCCCTCCAGTCTGCCCCACTCCACCCTAATATCTTCTACTTCATTCTAAACTACTCCTCTCCACTCCTCTTCACTCCTATCTACCCCACTCACCTCCAATCTACCCCACTCCAATCTACTCCAATCCACTGCACTCCACACTTCCCTAATCTACCCCACCCCACTCCACTCTAGTCTACACCAATATATACCTCATCCCACTCTACCCCGATCTACCTCACTCCTATCTACCCCACTCCACCCCAATCCTCCCCATTCTACCCCACTACTCCCTAATTTCTCCACTGCACCCCAATCTACTCCACCCCACCCCAAACTACCCGAGTTCAGTCTACCCCACTCTATTGTACCCCACTCCAATCTACCCCAGTCTACTTCAGTTACCTCAATCTACCCCACTCTACCCCAGTTCAATCTACCCCTCTCCACATTCCGATTTACCCCACTGCGCTATACCACACTCCATTCTACCCAAATCTACCCCACTCCACTCCAGTCTGTCCCACTCCAATGTACTGCACTCTACTCCAATCTACCTCACTACACTCCAATCCACATGCTCCAATCTACCCCACCCCCATGGGAGTAGCTTCAGAGGGGGTGTTTGGGTTGTTACACCCCCTTAATAAATGTATTTTGAGATAAATAGTTGGGTACAGGTGCTCTCATTCAGGTATGATGAGGCATTGATCAGATTTCACCAGGAATTTTTACCCTAGCAGACAAAACGCACACACACTCTCCCCCTTTCTCTGTTTGGAAAGACTTAAACAGTGTTCGTTATTTCACAAAATAATACATTTTATCTCACCTCTAACCTCTACCAATCTGCATACCTCTCCCTTTCCACTGCCCTTGAGCCGCTCTGGTGCACCCTGCTAGTCGTATAAGGCATTTTAACGTTATGTGTCAATGTGACTGTTGGGAAATCTGGACCTCACCCCCCTCAACCCAAATAATACTGACCATGCTACACCCCTGCCTACCCCTGTCTACCCTACCCCAAACTACCCCAACTCAATCTACTCCACTCCACTCTACTGTAGATCATTTCACCCCACTTCACCCCACTCTATCACAACCCACTGCAATCACCCCTCCCCACTCTACCCCAAGTCAATATACCCAATCCACACTACTCCACTCCACTCCAATCTACCCACCTGCACTCAAGTCTACCCCGTTCCAAAGTACCCCACTCCATTCCATTCTACTCTAATCCAACCAGTTTACCCCATTCCACCCAAATTTTACCCACTAGTCCCTAAACTCTCTCACTCACTCCAGTCTCAACTCCACTCCAATCTATCCACTTCGACTCAAACTACCCCATTCCACTCTTCCCCAATCTACCCCACTCCAAAGTACCCACTCCAATATGTCCAATTCCTCCACTCCACTCCACTCTACCCCATCTACCACACTCTTTTTTGTTCTGCCCAGTCTACCCAACTTCACTCCATACTACCACATGCCACTCAAATGTACCCCAATCCAGTCCAATCTATCCTACTTCAATCTTCCTCCACTCTAATCTACCCCAATCTACTCAACTCTAAAATGCTCCACTGCATCTACCCCACTCCTTCCCAGTTTACCCTAATTCAATCTACTTCGCTTTACTCTACCATGCTAATTTACCAAACTCCCCCATTTCAGTTTACCCCAGTCTAATCTACCCCAATACACCCACTCCATTCTACCCCATTCCAGTCTATGATCAATCTGCACCATTCCACTCTACCCCGACCTACCTTATTCCATTCTACTCCAGTGTTCCCCACTCCAATGTACCTACCCCAACTCAGTCTGCGCCACTAACTATTATCTATGCTGAACAGCAGTCCATTTGGTGTACAGCATGGATAAAACACAGTCACATAGTGTGCGCTAATAAAGCGTTTCCTCTGGCCATTAGGATATTTTTATTGTTATACATGTTCACTTATGCACGAAGAGAGTCCATCAATGCACATAAATATGGCATTATGCCTCATTCACTTACCATTCTTTTCAATGATTTTCGACTTTTTGTTCCATCCAAAAGAAATAGCCGATTATACTTTATGTGCTTAATGTAACTTTCTTTTGATTGAACAATCGGATAAAATGTTAATTGTTGCATCCTTGAATTTCATTATGCAGTTCCAAAATTAATTGTGTTCTCCGGTGCATTTCGGACCATATTAATAGTCCCTTATTAGCGGGTTATTTATTTTATGCATTTAGTCCACAGTAAAAAACAATATTCATGTATGTCACAAACAAATGTACAGGGATGTGTGCAATTTCGCTTTTTTTCAAACAACTTTATTGCGCTCATCATATTGTGCAAAATTAGATAAATATGAGTGATGTGTGTAATAAATTGTTTTGATGTTTTGTACCACACCCTGTTAATTTCTCATTGCTTATTGTAATCCTTCTAGCCTGTGATGTAGTGCTTCTGAAGGCATCTAATATCCTGGCATCCTGCAAGTTGTGTGCTCTGATGGCAAGTTCCTGGGCTGTCTCATCCTCTTTCAAGTGCGTTAGGCCACGACTCAATACCCTATTGCCTGTGGAGTGCCAACCTGTTCTCACTCATAGCATTTTTATCTCCCTCTTTATCCTCTTACTCTATTTCCCCGTCTCATTGTTCCCGTTTACTACTTTATATGGTGCCTTTTTTATGATCCCAGGGTTCATGGTCCTAGTCATTTGCCACCTTGTCACTAAACTCAAGTCTTTCTTGTCCTGAATCCTTCTCTTTGAGTTTTAGGGTAGACAGCTACTTTTCAAGTCATCACTAGCCTGGTCCATCTCCTGGGAGCTTGGGGATGGGGAAGACACACTTTTAAAGCAATATCGAGCAGCAAGTATATCTAGTCTCTTATACCCATCCTTCTCACCTTTGCAGCGATTTTCTTTCCTCATATCATTCTAAGTGTATGTGGAACAGAAGAAACCTTCAATACTCTAAAAAGTCTTTAAAGGCTGTTAATTGTGCAGCAGCAGTTATTGGCACCACTGCTGTTTTTCCTGGTCCAGTTTCCCTGATCTTTGGTACAGGGACGCATAAGTCGGTCCTCTATCTACTGCTAGCAGAGGAAATGGTCACTCGTTTTCTCTGAGCTGGAGGAGGCTGAAACCAGGGCAGTAGTGGACTGATGATATGAGTGGACTGCGTCATTCAATGTTGTCTACAGCCAGTACACTGGTGCAGTATATGTCATAACCCACATAAATGGAATGAAACTAAATCAGTGGGTATTTAAACTTACTTTTTTACTCACTTCCTGAGGAATAGTCATTCATTGTCCTTGGGGCTCAGGTAACCCACATCTGGTTTAAGTGAGAGGGAGTGGTGACACGGGATAAACATGTGCCCTCTTTATATATGAAAATTAGAGGGACCCTAAGGGCCAGAACATGAACATCTTGTGTTGAACCATCCTAGGGCCTTTAAAGGTAACATATATTAGGCGTATTGGGTTTATCCCTCAGATCGACCTCCATTATACTGGAGGTGCTCCTAATGTAGTCATGTTGCCAGCTTTAGCTGTTTCACCTTTCTATTGTTCTAAGAAGTCACTAGCAGGAACCAGCTTCTAGGAGTGTACTTTTCCATCATGTTTAGCTGGAAACCACAAGGAAGCTTGAACAAAATGGAACAAATGTTTCTTTTTAGGTATCGCCTACAGACAGCTTTTAGCAGCTGTTGTTGTTGTGATCTATTGTAAATAATACCAACACGTATAGTGATCTTTGGGGAAGCTCCTTGATTACCTCCTTTGCTTGATTCTTGTTCAATTGCTCTTTTTCTCCCTCATGTGTCACTCCTCATGCAAAGCTTCATTGCCATCATTTTAACTGGATTACTTGTATCCTTACATTCTTCACATTCAAGGCGCTACTTTATTGTTCAGCTCTCTATGGGAGTACATGTATATGTTCTGTCTCCCATGTATCCCCCCATCAAATACCCACCTCCTCACTCTCTTCTTGTTGCACCTTCCTTTCTGCAGCTTACCCACTGCTTCCACTACTCCTCCTTGTTCAGATATTTTTTTGCTTTTCTTCCCCCCTCTCTAACTTCCTCCGTTGCGCCCTCACTCCTTTTTGTCGTGTTCCCTTTTGTTCCCTGTAAGGGGACTAACCATTATGTTTTTGCAAATTGGGGTGCCTTCAGGATACCAAAAAAGTCGCTGAAAAAGACTCCCCATGGGCTGTCAAGTCAAAAAAGGAGAAAGTCTCCTTAGAGCACATTCAGTCTGAGCCTACCACTCCTTCTCTGAGTGTGGGATTGTATTTAAAGAAGTCATCCTTATTGCTGTTGAAAGCAAAATCTATCAAAGTGGCTAGTAAATCACATTTGGAGCGCTGTTGTAGTCTATGACACTGTTGGCAGGGGAAAAAGCACACTCAGATCTTTTGCAACCCTGAACACATATCTCTGAGTAAAGTCTCTCCTCTTCCACCAATGCATTTACTGGATCAAGAGGAGTCAGAGGACAACAATCCTTTCAGGACAGCACATAGACCCTCTGAATTGTATGTTAAATGTCAAGCTGATGATAGTGAAGAATACTATGAGGAACAATATTATCTCTCAGGACTGCATCAAAATATGGAAAACTCTGATTCTCATATAGACCAATATCAGCGTTATGGTCACCAAGAACTACTAGAGGGTTTGGTCCAAATACCAATCAATCTGGTAAATGATCTTCAAACCATATTACAAGATCACTATATCCAGAGCCTGCAATGGTTACCCTCCATCACACCCAAGACCAGTGCAATCACCTCAAATTCAGACCCCCATTATATGCACTCCGAGTACTATCACTGCATCTATAACCCCAAAAAGATGACTTCTTTAAACTTAGCATTACCTCCTGCTGATGAAGCCATCTCCTCGGACCAGAACAGAGGAGAAATTACTCATAATAGATCTGGTTCCAGTGAGTCGGATGACTATCTTATCCCACCAACATCTACACCAGTACCCCGACCACTGGACAAAATTGGCAGTTTTCATAACTTAATGGAAAGGGTAGCAAAGAGGTTCCAACTTACGTTAACAGTAAAGCAGTTGCATTGTTTTTTGTACGTCTTCAAGAAACGTGCAAAAAAGCAATCAGGGCAATCCCTATTTTGTTGATTTTATTTGGGAAGAAGGTATAAAGGCAATGAAGAACCCAGCTACAATGTCAGCAATGTTACCGAAATTGGATAAGAAGTATAAAGCACCTGAGGACTCACCAGCATGCTTAATTGGCCATCCAAAGCCAGACTCTGTGGTAACACAAGCAGCTCAGCGTCGATCCAGAAACCCTTCTACTCTTATTTACACACCACTGGATAGAGAAGGCCGTCACTTAGACAATACAGTTGTTCTTCCATGGCAGCCACGATTGTTAGAGCGGCCAATTCTTAAACTATTCCAGGGAGCAATGATAGGCAAAAGTGGTCAGACATCGACACATACATTGATCTCTTACCTAAAGATGCAAAAGGAGAAGCAAAGAAAATATTGCAAGAGGAGAAAGAATTTTCTTGGAGAATATTGATTGCACAGTGGACATATCGTTTACAGGTTTTGAATAATTAGCTGGAGCTGCTGTTCTCAGGAGACAGGGATGGCTGAAAACAACACCATTCAAACCAGAAATATAAAGTAAAATTCTAGACATGATATACAGTGGAGAAACACTGTTTGCATGCACTTAGATGATGCTTTGCAGGCTATTAAAATATACACATATACTGCCAGATCCTTTGGGTACGTTGCAGATGAGAAAGCTGCCCTTTCAGGGAGCAAGAGGAAGAGGGCTATATTCCTACAGGGAGGATATCAATCAACAATATCAGCCTTTCCAACAACAAAGGAAGACCTTATCCTCAACAACAGTTTAAACAGCCCCTAATAGTGGCTTAGACCAAACAAGCACCCAGAAGAAAGGAATCCTCTCAAGGAAGAGACACTGTCCAAAAACAGTGGCAACTTGATAGTGCCAGTTACCCCCTGTGTATCCAGGAGTCATATTGGGGGCCAAATCCTAAATCATCAACATCAATGGACCCTGATTACAACCGACAGATGAGTTTTAGATCTGATGACCTACGGCACGCCTTTGAGTTCATCCAGAAACCCCCAAATAACCCTCCGAAAGGAGCATTCCCTCCCTATCTCCGATAAATAACAACTATGATCAACAAGGGTGCACTAGAAAGAGTACTGGTCAGCCAGAGAGGGATCTGGTTCTATTTCTGGGTCTTTGTGATAAGGAAGAAGACAGGAGAGTTGTGCCCCATCTTAGATCTCCGAAAGCTCAAAAAATATCTAAAGGAACAATCATTTCACATGGTTACTTTGCAGGACAACCTACATCTTCTCAATCACAGAGATTTGACAACATTGGATCTCCACAATGCTTACTTTCACATCACATTTCACCCAAATCATCGCATGTTCCTAAGGTTCAAGATAGCCAGCACTCATTATCAATTCAAAATTCTCCCTTTCAGATTGAAATCAGCACCCCGTATCTTCAGGAAATGCTTAGTTCCAGTTGCAGTGCATTTAAGACAGAGCGGTTTCCAGGTATTCCCATACCTCAACAATTGGTTGATAAATGCACATAATCCTGCTGGCACTCAAAGCCATAGTACTGAGTCTGCAGGCATTCCTACTCAGGATAGGAGGTTCATCAGTTTTGATTTATACAGACAAAATCACCAGCTCTATCGCAAGAAGCACAAGATATTTGGCAGTGGGCTGTACAACACCAAACAACAATCAAAGTGGATCATGTTCCTCTTGAAGCCACCAATGTCCTAGCACATGCATTGATCAGAACAAATAGGATCTGACATGAATGGGAGCTCAACGAGGAACTTCTGGACAGCATTTTTGATCAGTGAGGCAAACCAAATCTAGATCTGTTTGCGACAAATGAAAGTCAAAAATGCTGATTCAAAACAAGATGGAACCCACAACAGGGTTCGTGGGAAAATTAATTTTCGATCAGAGGGTCAGTTCCATTAATCCCAAGACTTCCCAGCAAATTGAAAAGGGAACCTTGCATAGATGGCCCAGTACTGATTCACAGAGCTAATGCTCCTTTTGGAGAAGAGTCACATTCGATTGAAGCCAATACTGACGCTATTGACAATAAAACACAACCAATTACTTCAGCCGAACTCAATATCCTTACACTTGGTGGCCTGGCTCCTGAGTATAATGAGTTTACGACTTTGAATATTCCTAAAGATGGCAGAGAAATCCTTGCAAGAAGCAGAGCTGATGCTACCAATAAAATGTACAAACTTAAATTAAAGTGTTTCTGTTTGTGGTGGCAAGAATCAAAGGATCACCCCATTTCACCATCCCTGGAATAAATTCTTCCCTATTTGCTACTTTTAGCAAAATTGGGCCTGGCACACACTTCTATTAAAGTACTCTTCAAGATTTAGAAGATGAGATAAATTGCATTTAGGTCAGATAAATCGCTTTCACCTTTGGCCAGCAGAGTGATCAAGCAATTCAGTGAAGGTGATTCAGAGTATTTTCTAATGTAATGAAACCTCCTCCACCTTGGCAACATAACACAGTACTTGGACAACTGATGAAAGCCCCATTGGAGCCCATTCACAAAGCAGGTGTAAACATTTTAACAGAAAAAATGACACTTTTATTAGTGCTCACGTTAGCAAGAAGAGTTAGAGGCAGTCAAGCGTTTACAATTAAAGAACCATTTATGCAGTTCAAACATAACAGAGTGGTTCTTAGAACCAACATTGGATTTTCATTTAAATGAGTTGATTACCTTAAAGACACCAGATCCTCAGAGTATAGCTGAAAGATTTTTGCATACCTTAGACGTTCAAAGCTGCCTCAAGTTTTATTTGCACAGGACAGAACAACTTAGAAAATCTGATCCGCTACTTGTTGCATACAGAAACTATCGTAAAGGATTCCCAATTTCCAAGCCAAGTATAGCTCCATGGATCGCAGCAGCTAAACAACTTTGTCAAAGCAATGCTGGGAGGCCATTGAAGGAAAAAGTAAAAGCACATTCTACCAGGGCTGTCTGTGCTACCACCGCTCTCTTCGCTGGTGTGCCTATTGAAGAAATATGTCAAAAAGCAACATGAAGGAACAGGCACACGTTCACACAACACTCCTGCCTGGAATCCTCTGAACAGAGTGATGCAGCTGTAGGATAAGCAGTGTTGCACCATTTATTTAAAAAAGTTAAGCCTTATCTTATATTAGTGCCCACCATTCGCTATTGTGTTATTGTAATATTGATTGTGTATGCATTCTAACTGCTAACTATTCAGATTCAAGTGTGTGAATATATGAAAGATCAAATACCAGAGAAGAAAATAAGTTACTTGCCTGTAACTGTAGTTCTCCAGTACTTGTATCTTTCATAGATTCACATGCCCCCCAACCCAAATAGGCTCCCCTTATTTTCTAAGATTCTCTTAGCCCATTTGTGCTTGAAAATCTGAGGGAGTAAAGCCTCTGTGGAGAGTTTTCTACTGGGTGTTGTGACCTGATTGGCTGAACTTTGATTCTTAATAAGTAATGTGGATACATTATTGAAGTGAATGTTTCTAGCCATTATAGACTATATATATATATAATTATATAGTGCTTTCTAATTGTACGTGTGGACTCCCGCTTCGATGATGGGGAATGATTCAAGCATGTCAATCCATGAAGGATACCAATACTGGAGATCTGCAGTTACAGGTAAGTAACTTATTTGCTTGTAGATCAGTTCTAAATGCTCCCAGTCCTGGGCAAAAATGGGGACAGAGGAATAAGGTCAAAAGGTGATTGTCTAGGAGCCCACAGTTTTGCCAAATGGTGCTATTGGAATTAAAAACCCTGACTCTTGGTTCCACAGTTTCCAACTAACTCACTAGAACAAAACTAGGCTGGTAGTGATTCTGATGGAAAAGCCAATGTACTGTCTTCCCAAGCAGATGTCACTGTGTTGTTGTCCATGTACAGATGTGTAATTTATTGTTAATTTTCAGCATATTTAGATAAATTCTGGTGGTGGTGTTTGCCCACCTCAGTAAGCTGCCCACCTTGTTAGATGTCCTATCAATGTTTTTTTTTAATGAGCACCAGTGATGCAACAGATAACCCAGTTCTTGTGGCACTGGTACTGCAGATCCAGCAGGCAGTGTGAGAGCCTGTAGTGACACATGTCTTACAACTCCTCCTTGTTTGCTGCACTGCCCAAAAATAAAACACTTTCATTTGCCCTCAGCGCTCATGCCCTTCCAGTGGGAGGCAGAATCTAATAGTTCCATCACGTCCAACCAATGGGTCCTTTAAACTATTTGAAACAGCTATCTGGGACCTACTACCTCACAGTGCCTTCCTAATGAAGGACAGATTCAAGATGCTCACATTTGCTCATACCCTCTCTGCTTCGGATCAAGGTAACTGGATGGTGTCCCTGGACTTGCAGGACATTCATTTTTATAAACCCTTTCTGCAGTTCCACAGTTGTTGTCTGCGGTTCTAGATGAACCTCGAGTATTTTCAGTTTACTGTGCTCCTGTTCTGCCTCAACAGCACCCTTCGGTGTTCACAAAAGGGATGGAGGTTTTTGTTGCCCATGCTCAGATATCAGGAGTTGCTATATTTCCATATCTCAATGACTGAATGCTGAAGGTGGGCTTGCAGCAGTCTGTCGTGGACTGTTTACAAACTATGGCAGAAACCCAGACTTATTTGGATTCACCATCAATGAGCCAAAGTCTTCCCTGGTTCTCTCCTGGTTCTGTCTAAGAGGCTTCCATTCAACAGGGTGATCCTGGATACAGTGAAATTCAGGGCTTTCCCTCTACAGCAATAAGTCCAGGACATTCAGGCTTTGATCCTGATATTTTGGGATCACTCCTTGAACAGATGAGAGTGGTTCTGAAGTTTCTTGGTCTCTCAGGCTCCTACATCCTCCTTGTCAACCCCACTAGGTGACACACGTGCCCCCTACGGTGGAAAGTAAAGTCCCAGTGGGCCTGGCAATATGGCTGCCTTTCCAACACAATCCAGCTCAAGACCTGTGGTAGTAGTGGACTGACAACAGCAGGCCACATTCCCTCCCCTACCCAGAAATGACACTGATGATGCATGCATCACTCCTAGTTGGGATGGTGTGGTCACCTGAGTGAGGGAGAGATCACAGGACTGAAGTGGAGGACTGGCTCTACATCAGTCTTTTGGAGGTGCAGGCCATTTGTCTGATTTAGGAGGCCTTTCTGCTGTCTGTGAAAGAAGACTGGTGCAGGTTCTCACAGACCACACCACTGCAACGTCGTACTGCAACAAGAAGTGGGTTGGGATTAGGGTCCTAAATCCTGTCCCAAAAGGCCTTCCATCTCTGGAGATAGTTAGATCAACAGGGCATCTTCATGGCCACCAAACACCTGGTGGGGTCCCTGAATGCCAGGGCAAAACAAACTAAGCACACATTGTCTGACAGATCACAGGTGGCAGCCACATCCAGAGGTTGTTCATGGTATCTTCCACCAGTGAGGAGAACCCGGGATAGATCTTTTCTCCACTGTCCTCAGGTATCACCAGTTTTGTGTGCTGGAGTTCCCACAAGTGCACTAGTTAGGTAATTTGTTTAAGTGGAGTTGAACAAGGGAATCCTGTACCCCTGCGGACCACTTCCTCTCCTGCCCGAGTTCTGAAGAAGATCGGGAGCGACCAGGCACAGGTCATCTTGGTGGCCCCAGATTGGGGCGGGTGAGGGTAGGATCCATGCCTTCTGTGAAGGACAATTTATCTTGTCAACAGTTTCCTCTTCCAGAGGATCTTCTCTCTCAACAACAGGGCAAGGTCGTCCACACAAATTTATACAATCTACACCTTTATGCATGGAAAATGAGTGGTGGCAATTGATTGTGTTTGATTTGCCACCTAAAGTAGATGTCATCTTTGTTGGTATGCGATCCTTCTCAAAATCCGTTTATGCCGGCCTCTAGGACAAATATGTGACCTGGTGGGGTGCTTGACCTACAGACACCTTATAGGTGGAGCTGTTGGATGTCTTGATGTTTGTTTTGTCTTTTGCCCAGCAAGGCCTTGAAGTAGGCACCGTCAGAGGTTGTGTTGGCCATTTTGGCATGTCTGTATTTGCTGGACCAACCATCCTTGTTCATATTATGTGGTGTGATGAGGTTCATTGAAGGCTTGACACTCCTTTCCTTCCACAGCATTTGTGATGCCACATTGGAACCTCAACTTGGTCTTGACATTTCTCATGTGTACACACTTTGAGCCGTTGCCTAGCTGCTCGCTTTGCCTCCTGACCCTGAAGTCTGTCTCTCTCATTGCGATTACTTACCCCAGCTTGTCACGTAACTCTACCAGCTCTGTGTCACCCCTTGAAAGAAGAGTAGAGGCACCACTGGTTGGACACCCACTCTAAGCTTTTATATAGATCCTTGAGTAGACAATCAACTTTTTTGGAGGAAAGAAAGGGAAGGCTGCATTAAGATCTGCTGCCGACTGGCCAAGAAACAGATCCCAGAATGTCAGAGAGCTCATTCCACCAGGCAGCTACTACTCCATTAGAGTGAGGAATGCCTGTCATAGATATCTACCAGACTGCAACGTGGGGCCAGCGCATACATTCACAAACCACTACTGCCTTGACAGCCAAGTCTGATGTGAATGATACTTTGCTTGCTCAGTACTGCAAGACTTGTTGGTCTGAGACCACATCATAGCCTCTCCACCATGGAGAGATATTGCTTTGGTATCTGTATTTCAAGGAGAGGAATCTGGGGTTAGCGGAATCCATCAGAATAACATGTTAATTGCCTCCTGTAACACATTTTCTGGTGAATAGTCTATATAACTGCTGCTTCCTCAGTGCCCTGCCGCCTCCCAGTTCAGGGGAGTGGCCTAATGTTAACATCTGAGAATCTCTCAAGTTAGTACCCAGCACACTGTAACCAACAGTTGTTTATGCCCTGCATCTGAAGAGCAGAAAGGGAAAAGATAAGAAATGGGCATCAGTGCCTAGCGGTGGCACTTATATGCAGCTCTACTCAGTCACTTCCAGTGGTATGGAGCTAACAAGGAGTCAAATGGCACCACTTATCGATGCACATGTGAACTGCGAAGAAAAATACCCAGATCCAGCATGGGGTCATATCATGTTGGGCTTTTCAGGTGCAGCACAGAGCCTGCAGGGTGTAAAGTGAATACAATTTACCCGATATCTGTCTGACTTAGTGCTTTGCTTTCAGACAACACAGCTCAGAAAGAGGCAAACCTTGTTCATTGTTTCTGGGCTATTTGAATATAAAGCGCAAAATTGGAGGAATATTAGGTTAAATGAATTTGTATTTCCTCCTCTGGGTAAAATTAATTTGCGTTACCGACTTGGCTCTGAGCTCCACCAGGAAATTCTAACATGATACAGCCCCTAGCACCTGGGAATGTAAGTGGGCATAACTCACATAGTTCAGTATCGCTTAATCACACAAATTAGCGTAAGAATTCTGTGAGATTACACTTGAATTACAACTTGCTAACTGTAGTCTTGGAGTGGGATTTACCCCAACATACTACTGACATGTAGCACGATTTCTTTAGAGCAAAATCTCTCCTTGCGTCCAAAATGGATGCAAGGATGCATTTTCGTTAAGAAACGGTGTTAAATGCAGCACAATATGAATAGCTAGCAGCGGCTCTCACTCGCTAAATGTGCTCTCACAGAAAGAGTTTTCACCCAAATTGCTCTTGATTATGTGAGCAGGGGTAATTAGGTAATTATCAGTATTTCAGCGTCAAAGAGTATTGGAAATTACTGTAGCTACTGGGATTAGCCCAGAGTAATCAAAATTCTGCCCAAGCCTAATTCTAAGGTGAGGGAACTGGTGTTAGAGAGAGTATCCACCAGAAAGACCAGTAGTGAAAGTAAGTCACTTATTCTTTGCTTTACAGAAATAAAGGAGATGCTCTTCTCTTTGCTGTTTTTGTATTGTATTGTATTGTATTGTAGCATTTATTTAGCACTTACTACCCCCTGCATGGGACACTGAAGAGCTTGCCTACATGAGTAGCATGCTACACCATTTAGGGTGTGTGGCTGAAAGGATGTTGTTCTTGTCTTGATCCTATGTGAGAAGTGTTTCCATGTTGTGCATGATGACCACTGAGGTGCAGTTATTGCGTTATGGGACGCAGCACATAGCAATGTGTTGGATGATGAAGTGTGAGAGTTAAATGTGCAGTTTCATGGTTTTCAGTATGCTGTTAGCTTTCAACAGCTCTGCTGGTCCCTTGATGGTATTTCATTTAATATAGTCTGCTTAGTGGGTTACTTCCGTAGGTTGTCCAATATGAGATTTTGTTTATAGTTGTGGTCTTGAGCTGGCGAGTTGGAGTGAGGGAGAGGGAGAGAAAGAGAAGTAGACACATCTGTAGGGGGTGAGCATTTTTAGAATCATCTCCTATCGTAGTGTCATTGTGAGATGTAAAGAAGGGGTCAGATTGTATAGATATTTGGGACCTCAGTGAATGGACTGCATTAAAATCCTCCAAAACTGTCTAATACTGTGTGCCAGAACCCTTCAATTATTCCATGTCAGTTCATTTGGTGATGTGTGGTTTTTGACTGTACAGAGCCGGTGATGGTCAACCCTCATAGCAAATATGTAGAATGTTAATTTAATCGGTATACGTTACAATTTGTTGTTAATAGCTAGATATTATATTTTTGGTTTCATTGTGGGCCATATCAGTTTTATATGGAAGTACATAACTATATAATGTTATGGCAACTCCATGTTAGCCCTTTAAAGCAGTTTGCAAGTTCAGCTGTTTGCAATTTGTGGGTTGTAAGCTGAGGGTTGTGCTTTAGGGTGTTTTCTTGGCTCTGTTGACTATCTGCAGGTGGTGCACTTATCTAGGAAATAGACAAGTTTTTAACTATTTTCAGAAGCGTATATGTTCCTGGGTGTTTCTAATGCTGGCTGGTATTGAGTTCCAGAGCTTGGTAGCTTGTACTGAGAAAGCAGTGGCTCCTAAGGATTTCTTATGGTCATGTTGTACAGTAATAAGTGGTGCAAGCCTTGAGTGTTCTTTTTGGTTTGCACTGCTTAAAATTAAGTTGTAGGTATAGCAGTCCTTTTCCTTGGAGAGTTTGTGGACAATGCAGATTGCACTGAGCCTAGCCCTCCTACGTATAGGTAGCAGTTGAGCCATTACAGGATTTTGGTAATGCGTTCTGTTCGGTGAATGTGGAGAAGAAGCCTTGCGGGCAGCATTTTTAATGAGTTGTACTTTGCCTATTATAAGTGCGGGTCTGTCAGGATACAGGAGGTTGACATAGGCAAGCTGGAAGATTAGGTGCTTGAGGATGACGTGCAGTTTGTTTTTATGCAAGGTATAGGCATATGCGATGTCATGCTGGAATCAATATACATATATTTTCTTCGTGAGTTGTCCAGATCTGCAGATTTCTAAGTAGAACAGCTCAAATCTACATCAAATGTAGAAGCGTGCCAAGTTCTATATTTGCACGATCCCCTGAAGTAAGAGGAACAGCTGTGAGGTGCTGGGCACACAAAAGCAGAGCCTCGGTTATTATAAAGAAATGCGACTTTCAGCTTGAATAGGCTGTCATTGCTGTTGAAAGTGCCTAGATACCATCCGGTCTAATCATTTACTGAACGTTATGTGTATATCATTAGGTCTGTGTTGCAAGCGCAGCTTTCTGCTACTTACTATGGGCCTCATTACAACCTTGGCGGGCGCCAATGTGGCCGTACTCCCGCCGTGCCCATTCTGACATCCCTGCTGGGCCTGCAGGGATGTCGGTCGCAACATGGGAGCCGGCTCCTAATGGAGCCAGCGGTGTTGCGGCCGTGCAACGGGTGCAGCTGCACCCGTCGCTCTTTTCAGACAGTGAAAAGCAGTGTGGGGCTGTGCATGGGGGCCCCTGCACTGCGCATGCCAAGTGCATGGGCAGTGCAGGGCCCACCAGGGGCCCCGCGACTCCCCTTGCCGCCAGCCTTTCCATGGCGGTTCCTACCGTCATGGACAGGCTGGCGGGAAGGGGACTTGTAATCTCCTGGGAAGCGCTGCAAGCAGCGCTGACCTGGAGGATTAAAACCGCCGGGACCACCGTGGCGGAAATCCGCCAGTCCCGGCGGAGCGACCGCGGTGCTTCCACCGCGGTCGTAATAGGCAAGTTTGCACCCTATGCCTTTAAAATATACACACAGTGAATGTTTCACTCCACCCATAGGAGTAATTTTCTTTGGCCTCTTGCTGTTGACTGTTTAATTTAACACTGCACTTCCTATGGAATGCTTGTGTTGCAGTGCACAAAGGACTGTTTCTATCTCAAAAGTACTCTGATTTATCACACATTAAATGATTTACCTTACAGATGTATTGTACACAAAGAAGTCATAATTTTCCTTTTGTGTTTTTTCACAGCAGCAGGCTTTTTTTAAATGTAAGCCAGGCCAATTAGTTTTGTCACTGCTTGTTTATTCATTGCATTGGCGACTCCCCGCAAACTCCTGAAGAGGTCAGTTAACCCCAGTGTCTGATTGCCCTCCACATGGTCCTTTTGGTGACCCAACTATTCCCGAGGCTGGCCATGGGAAGGGGGATTCCTGGGGACAAATGATCGCTACAGCTCACACGAGAAGCCTATTAGCAGCAAGAGCTCTCATCCTAGATAACCATGCACAACAATTTTAAGTAGACCCCCTGATGTTGTATTTGTGTTTAATATACTATGCCTCATTAGCCACGCTCCATTATTCCTTAATGTGGAAAATGATTCAGAATATCCTGTGAACAAATAGACCCCAGGGAGCAGCAAACAATGATTTCAGAAACATTTGGGCCTGTGTATGTCATACTACATAGGGCTATTGGGACAGATTATTGGGGTTTAGAATGTGTCCTCGCGACATAACTTCTCATGCACCAAGTATATTGCGTAATAGATACAGGGTTTAAAGGGACATATAGTGTTATATTGTTGTTGCTGAGTAAAAGCCGTCATCCACAACAGCATATGGAATAATTAATCATTCTCACAATGGAATCTCCACTTTTTCATGTTATTTGAGTGTGCCTGGACACTTCCACAGTCAGAGTTCACTAATTCGCTTCTTAGGTAATCTGCATGGCAAGATTTATTTACAATACCGCGATGACCCTGCGAAGCAGGCTTTAGTGTAATGTTCACAAGATGCCGTGCTCTGTGGAATTTGATTTGCATTTTACATGTTTTTCACTGATAGGATTCCTTTTAAGGCTCGAGCCCGGGAGTGCATGTGCCAGCGCATGCTTCTCGCTTGTGAGACTGTTGTGTATAGTAAAGGGCTTTGAGCTAGCCTGCGCTTCTCGCTTGCGAGACTCTGTTGTGTATAGTAAAGGGCTTTCAGCCAGCCTAGTCTGTCGCATACCATATGTTGGATTGTGTGACACTGTGCTTTACAGCCCTGTCATTCGTCACTGCAGGCTTGGCATCATTTCTGTTCCTAAGGAGGAAGCAGAGATCAAGCACTGATTGATTCAACTTAATCAGTGCCTTCTGAAATGATTGAGGTACTATTTTGTTGTATTTACCTTCTAGTGCCTTGTTAACAGAAGGCGTGTGACTGTCAAAAATGTGCCCAGTAGGACATACGAAACTGCAAACGTTAATTTTGTATAGCAAACTTTCTTTAGTAAGCCAAGTCGTCTTTTCTCACTTCACGCTCATGATTTCTTTTGCTTTTGGTCCTGGGTGCTGTTCTCAAAATAAGATGATTATGTAGTTCTAAATATTGCAAAGAGACATTGTTTCTTTATTGTGTGTAATTTCTGAAATGATGCTTTAACACATAATAGTACCCCAATCTACCCCACTCTAATCCACTTCACCCCTCACCAATCCACCCCAATCCAATCCACTCCAAAACACCACACTCCAATCCTTCCAACCCACCCCAATCTAAGCTGCCCACTCCAGTTTGCCTTACTTCAATCCAAAACAATCTACACCACTCCAAAACAATCTGCCCCACTCCAATCCAAAACAGTCTGTCCCACTCCAATCAAAAACAATATGCCCCACTCAAATCCAAAACAATATGCCCCACTCCTGTCTACCCAGTCCAAAACAATGTGCCCCTCTGCAATCTGTTGCACTCCAATCCAAAACAATCTGCCCCACTGCAATCCAAAACTGTCTGCCACACTGCAAACCGCGTCATTCTAATCTGCTTCACTTTAACCCAAAACAATCTGCCCCACTCCAATCCAAGAATATATGTCCCACTCAAATCTGCCCTACTCCAATCTGCCCCCCTCCAATCCAAAACAATCAGCTGCACTCCAATCCACCCCTCTAGAGTCTGCCCCACTCCAATCCCAAACAGTCTGTCCTACACCCCAGTCTGCCACACTCCAATCCACCCCACTCCAATCCAAATCAAGACGCCCCACTCCAGTCCACCCACTCCACTCAACCCACACCACTCTACCCAAATCCAATCCACCCCACTCTACTCCAATTCACCCCACTACCTCAATCAACTCCAACCCACTCCACCCTATTCCACACCACTCCACTTTATGACACTCTCTACCACTGAACTACTGAAGTCTACTCCCCTTTACTCAACTCTACAACACTCTGTGACACTCCAACAAATCCACTCTGTGACACTCTACTCCTCCACTCCACTCTGACACTCCACGCCACCAACTTTTAGCCATGCTGTACACTGGTGTACAACATGCCAAAACAGATTGCCAAAACCAATAGCTCTTGTATATGTGAGACCTATTGACTTTGCCAATGCATGACAGGTCAGGCTTCAAAGCGGAACTGTCACTAGACGTAATGCGATCAACCTAAAAAAAGAGCCTTCAAGATTACTACAGGGAGGGTCTTTGGCTCCATCCACATGTTGGTAGACAGGAGTACATGGTTTGATTGAGCAGATGTTGTGTGCTTCCACACAAAAGAGCGTTACCTCTACACACAGCTTTGATTATTTGTCAAGCAGCCTTAGCCAGCAGCAGTATGGCTGGCTGAGTTTGAACTTTCCGGTGCACACACATGCCATTGTAATGCTGTTAAAGTGTCTTAGATAACAAGATAATTTTCAGCTTTTGTATTTCTCTGGCAGCATCACAGAAGGGCTGTGGGCAGTCTTTATGGAATGTATTGCAGTTAAAGCCTTCTGCCTTTCCATCAGTAACTTTATTTTAGACTTCAGAGTGCACTTTTGAATTGAAAAGCGGTATGGGATGTTCAGCGCTACACTAATCTACATGGATTTTTAGACGTGGCGTGACAGTGCCGCTGTCGCCTTATGTTATGTGAGCAACAATAATGTAGAAGGTTTGCTCTATGAGAGTTCTGTTAGGCCCTCCTAGGAGAGATTGTATTTGTCTTATCCAACTGTGATTTTGCTTACTTTTCTAATTTTATGACTGATGGTTGCCCTGTAGAGAAGGTGTCTCCAACCAGTGTAGCCTTGCATTAATTTTTATCTAAGTACAGGGTCACATATTCCTCTTAAAGTTAAGGGAAGACTGTGTTTGTTTTAGATTATCACCAGGCTGCAGAAAGCAGGGCCTGATAATGAGCAGTACTAAGTGAGATTTATGACCCAGTGTCTGCTGAGGCAAAGAGGTGAAGAACTAAAGCACTGAAGTATTTAACTCTTAAATAAAGCCATTGTCAACTCAATATTAGAGTGTGAGAACAAAATGATGTTTCTGAATGCTGCTAAACGGGAAACAATTTAAATGAAATTTACCTTAATGATTAACTCTTCATTTAAATTTTCTCCCATTTCAAACTGTCACATTTAGAAACAGCAGGCCTCCTGCTCCCATTGGCCAGTAGACACTGTGCTGTATGTAGAACTAAAAAGTTCAGTCATTTTCTTAAATGGGAGAAATTTAAAGTGCAAAAAATGTTCAATTTTTCGGAAAAAAATTCATAACATTCTTCTGCACTGTAAATGTGTGCACTGTCAATTAAAAAAAATTGTTGTATGTTTGTGTTATGCATGTGACGGTGCTACACACAGTGAATGGTATGTCCTTTGCCAGAAGTACATACAACACAGGTTCTCAGTCACCCCTACACATATATCCCATTCATATGCACACATGTTCATACATCCCCAAAGATCATGCTCTCACTGGCATTCATGGCATCCCTGTCATTGTGCCCCTAATCAAAGTATTTTGTTCAAACCATCGTATCTGGCTCTATGGATATTAGGCTTAAAGTTCATGAAGCTGGGTGTGGCAGTGTTTGGTAACAATGCGCAAGTTGTTTAGCCTTCAGTAGTTCATGATGATTTTTACTGATCAGAAGTATTTCTCACTTCAAAAACTGTTGGCGACCCCTGTTGTAGAAAATACAACAATCAACATTCTTGAACTAAGTTGTTTATCGTGACAAGCTAAAGGCCTGAATGTAGAACTAGGAAATATTATGTCCGATACCATAGGTCTGGTCTGCTTAAAATTAAACACTATTTAAAGGCAGTCTAACGTATTTATTGTGAAAAGCATTTGTTAAAGCCACCCACTCTGACAAACCCAGGGGGGGTGTTTCTTTGTAATGATTCTTGCTAGGCCCTGTTGCCAGAAACTGTGAATATATATATTTTGCAAGCCGTGTTGTTCTACATGTTTGTAATTTTATACCTCAATGCATGTTGGTTACCAATTTATATGCACTTGAATGGGCTGATGTTGTAAAGGCTGCAAAGACAATTTAAAAGGGTTTAATGAACTTTGGTTCATTGGGAAAAGTCATGTCAGATTAAATAGATATGAACTATCTATTATTATACGTTATTACAAGGTCATTCAGCCTGACCTACTCATTGTGAATGTAATTTCACAGATTACAGTAGTAGATGAGGGCCTTGGTGTTGGTGACCCACCTAAACAAACATTGGGATAGACAATGTGCACTACGGTAATCCTTATTAGGCTTCATGGATTTTATATATTTTTGACAACTGTATTTTGTACTTATTTACAATTTTATTACAGTATACCTGATGGTTGCTTTGTGAGAAGGTTTATGACGAACACAGTAGGTCTGAGTTGGTTATTGTGACAAGCACATGAAAAATGTTTATGCCTGATTAAAATAAAATGTTACAATAGAGGCAGCAGGGCTGATATATTGATTGTGGAAAAAATATATTAATGTCAATAGGCATTTAAGGGTAGATTGTTATTACTCTGTGTATGTATTCTGTTACATGGAGAATCACAGATTATTGCAGTAAGCAAGGGTTGTGGTGCTGGTTCACCTCCTCTGAGGCCATGGGGTTGGAAGATGTGCACTGTCAGAATCCTTCATATGCTGTATTAAGAGAAATGTTATTTTGCTTTGCCAACTGCAAGTATGCATACTATGTAATTCAGTGACTGTATGCCTCATATTTACCTTGTGGGAAAGCTTACACTCAGTACAGGAGGCCCCAGTTGCATATGGTAAAAAGCTACTATGAGAAATTGGGTTTTTGGTTGACTGCGTTTTTAGCCCTGGTCAAGCAGCAACCACAATTTTTGTCAGGGTAAGGCACAGACAAACCCCAAATTAACCTGTGCTCACCCTCTGGCAGATTGGCACAGAACAGTTAGGCTTAACGTGAAGGCAATATGTAAAGTATGTGTGCAACACAACAAATAGTAAAACATTGAAACACCACACAAAAAGTATCCCACACAAGGTTAAAAAAAATGGAGTAGATTGTAATAAATAAAACAAGAACAAAATCTCAAAAATTCAATAAGCAGAACTTGAGCTATGAATTTTTAAAGGCTAAACTGTAAAATAGCGCCTAGAGGCAATAAGTGCCAACCGGGGATATCTGGTTGCACCGGACTAGGACAAAGACAAAACTTCAGGCCGATTGCAATGTAGCACACGGTGGCTACAGTGACCCCATTATTCCCGCTGATCCAAAGTACCTTAAATCCTGGTTGCGGAGCATTGTGGCATTCCGAACCACCCAGTAGAGGAGATGCGTCAATGATCTTCATGCAACAGCGACGATGCTTCAGTTTAATGATGTGGGTGAGGCTGTGGTGCAAATTCTCGATGTGTTGACATCAAGGATGCGTTGGCAAGTCTAGGCAATGCTTTGGTTCCGATAAATGCAGAAGCTCCAATGCGGACGTATGGCATGATTGTCGAGGCTGCCATCAACAACGGTACGAAAACCTTGTGCTGAGAAAAGCACTGCAGTGTTGGTTCCAAAGGCGATACACTAGTTTTGAGATCGTGATACAGTGGCAATGTGATTCCAGTTGTGCCGGTTCCGACCCACAGTGGTAGAGGTGATGCGTCAATTTTCTCCATGCACCAGCAGCGATGCATCGGTCCTGCACTGATAGCAGAGGATGCGTGGGTTCCATAGGAACATGCTTCTTAGTCCCACTTCCAGGACTGGGGTGGCACCACTTGGAAGAAAAGACTCACACATGACGGAGTCCAGGTACAGGAGAAGGCTGGTTGGAAGTCTTTTATGTCCCTGAGACTTTAGATCAGACGGCCAGCCAACTAGCCCTTGTAGTCAACCTTGGGTTCTGGGTTGGAGAGATTCAGGTCCAGTCCCTCTCACTCCCAGGCAAGAGGGCAGCAGCCACAGGTCAGCACAGGAGTCCAGCAAACCGTGGTCCAGCAGAATGTAAGGGCCTTCAGCATCACAGTAGTCCGTCCTGGCTGAGTATCCACAGGTCCAGTAGCATACTCAAGTGGTGGTGTCAGAGGTCCAGTACTTATACCCAGATGGGCCTTTGAAGGTGGGAGACTTCAAAGACATGCCTTCGAAGTGCACAGAGATCATGCCCGGCTGCAGACTCACTACAGCCTCACTATAGCCCTCACACAGCCTATTCAGGTGTAAGTGAGGCTGTGCCCAGCTCCTGCCTCCCATCCTGTCCAGGATGGCCCATTAAGCCCCATCAGGTCACACCTAAGCTCCCATTGTGCATGGCTGTTTAGGACAAATACACAAAGCCCAGCTGCCTTCCCACCTCAGACACGTGATCAGGCAGTAGAAAATACCAACTTTCTAAGAGTGGGATTTTCAGAATTGCAATTAAAAATCAGACTCCACCATAAGTTAAAATTTTTAATTGTGATTCAAGGGACACCAAACTTGGCGGCATATCACATTCCATTTGGAGATTGCACTTATAAGGTGTGATAAGGTGACTTCAATATTATTCTATGGGAGAGACAGGCCGTACAGTTGTGAAAAACTAATTTAAGAGTTTGTCACCACTAGGACATGTAAAATTTAAAAGTACGTGACACCCTCTCCTTGGGGCAGTCTAGGACCTACCTTAAGGATGACATATGTATTAAAAAGTAAGATTTGAGCCTGGCAGAAAGTTGACTTTGCCAGGTCAACATGGCAGTTTAAAACTGCACACACAGGCTTGGCAGTGGCAGGCTTCAGGCCTGTTTAAAGGGCTACTTACGTGGGTGGCACAATCAGTGCTGCAGGCCCACTAGTAGCATTTCATGTACAGGCACTGGGCACACATAATGCACTCTACTATTGACTTTTAAGTAAATTAAATATGCAAATGGGGATAAGCCAATGTTACCACATTCCAGGGACAGAGCACAAGCACTTTAGCACTGGTTAGCAGTGGTAAAGTGCACATAATCCTAAGGCCAGCAAAACCTAAGTGAGCAAAAGCAGGAGGCCTGAAAGCAATACATTAGGAGAAACCACCACAAGGAGCCAGGTCTAACAGCTATTGATATCAGTTAGAGGCCTGATTGGTTCACTAGGAAAAGATTTTTCTTATGCAATGGGTCTGATTTGTTTATTATGAAATTTATGTTAAATTCAGTAGGTCTGACGCACTGATTGTGAAAAGCATGTTAAAGTCAAAAGGCATTTAAGGGTGGATTGTTATTTTTCTGTATTAACGGCTACACATACATAGAAATGTTACATATTATTTTTGTCGGAAAGTAGTTTGGTGTTGGGTGTCACCTCTGACAAAAGCTATAGGTAGAACATTTGCACTGTAATTATTCTTGCTGGAATCTCTTCATGGCTGTCTGCCGGGATCCTGTAATAAAAATCAATAAATAATAAATATATCCATATATACAAATAAATATCCATATACATACACAGAGAAACTTTGTGCCAGCTCTCTTCTGCCAGTGGTCTGTCTGAGTGTATTTTACTCTGCTTCAGGCCATGACAGCATAATGCAAGCAGTTGAGTCCACATCAGTCATTGGCTTTCTTGCCCTGTGGAGTACAGTGTTTTCTAACAATATTTTTCCATCATTCTGAAAATGTGTGCTTCAGTGTAGAGACTAGTTTGGCATTGCTTTAGTTTTCAGTTTTCTCCTTGTGTACTCCCCCTTTCATTTATTTGCTTCTTTTTTATTTGAATGTTTCTTAAGAGGATACTAAGGTTGTCCAGGCGGTGCCTTCAGGTTTCTTGCTTGCTGCTCATTTCACTGCTGTGCACCATATCCTACTGGTCAAGTAATCTAACCCAGGAGAGTATTATGATATGCTGCTGTTGATAGTGTATCATTGTTTAACCATTACAAGATGGACAATATGTTGGTTCTAAATATGGCAGTCATGCTGGAACTTTAACACAGCAATAGACCATTTAGAATACCTTTCCAAGATGTAATCTGCTGCTTTGTTTAGTTTCGTTTTTGGAAGCGTATGCCGGCTGTGTTTAGACAGCAGCATGTTTTCTCTCTTCTACCTGTATTCTTTTAGTTTATCTTGTGTATGTGTTCTTTATTGTGGTTGTGGCAGTGTGTAAATGCATGAGTGTGTCAGTGGATCGATGAATGAATGCATGAGTGCAAAGATGAGTGACAAGGTGCATTATGATAATTCAGTGGCATAAAAGGTACTTCACTTATTAGACAGACCTATTGGCCTGTTGAGACATTGTAGGAAGCGTGACATCTTGGATTGAGAATGCTGCACACTCAGAAAAGTGGTTATTCCCAGATAGTGACAGACAAGTTAATTGGTTGTACTTAGCATTAGAGTACATTGCTATTAAGCCACAGAGGCAATTAACATTGGATTCCAGGATAAAAAACAGAGGGGGTCATTACAACACTGGCGGTAAAAGCCACTTACCACCGTGCAGAAGACCACCAACATACCGCTGCAGCAGTGGAATTCCGCCACAGCTATTAGGACCCGCATCCCGAAATCCGACAAAATTCAGACACCCACACAAGTCCGCCACACCAAAGGTCAGTGATAAACTGGCGAAAACAAAACCTCCACCGTCACGCCAACAGAAATACGCCCATGCTATCACGACCCACGAATCCACGTGGCGGTCTTTCAACCGCGGTATTCCATTAGCGGTGCACACCGCCGCACTTAAAATACACACACTCTTACAAAACACAGCCACATTGGACAATTCAAAATACACACACCTGATACACATACACACACCACTCCCACACACCCAATACAATATAAAACACACACCCACATCACCCACAAACCCCTACGACCAAAAATTCAGAAAGAAGGCCAGAGAGAGACACCACCATCCACAAACTAGCAGCCACAGGCACACAACACCATCACCCACACTACTTCCACGCACAAAACACCACACACCACTACATATCACCACACTTATCACCACATACACCACCCCACACATCACCTACACCACCCCATGGCACGGCAAAGACACCCCAGGTTCTCGGAGGAGGAGCTCAGGGCCATGGTGGAGGAAATCGTACGGGTAGAGCAACAGCTATTTGGATCACAGGTGCAGCACACCTCCATAGCTAGGAAGATGGAGCTATGGCAAAGAATAGTCGACAGGGTCAACGCAGTGGGACAGCACCCAAGAAATTGGTACGACATCTGGAAGAGGTGGAACGACCTACAGGGGAAGGTGCGTTCCGTGGTCTCAAGACACAACATCGCGGTACAGCGGACTGGCGGCAGACCCCCACCTCCTCCCCCACAACTAACAACATGGGAGGAGCAGGTCTTGACTATTCTGCATCCTGAGGACCTCACAGGAGTTGGTGGAGGAATGGACTCTGGTAAGTCAAATCTTAACTATCATACCCCCACCCTACCTGCATGCTATCACATACCCCCACCCTCGCCCCCTCCCCTATCACTCCAACTCCTCACAAATGTACTAATAACACAAACCACCCATCCCAACACCAAGCCCTGCATGACACAACAAAGCATGGACACCCATCACTAAAGCATGCCCACTGCACATACCCATAACACCCCCCTCAACCATCATCACACTAGCCCCAACACAGGAATGCTAGCACTGGGGTACATGCTCACCCACCCATTGCCCACCATAACACACAGATGCAATAATCATGCTTTTACACCCATGCAGGACCACTACCCAACGTCACCAGACAGGAGGGTCCAGACATCTCCACCCCACCCACAGAAGAGGCCCACAGTGATGACAGCAGCTCTGTCCAACTGGATCCAGATGACCAGCCCGGACCATCGTAGGCCTCGGGACAGTCGGTTCCCCACACTCAGTCACAGGCCACCACAGACCTTCCACCCTTTGGTAACACCAGCACAGCACCCACCCAGCGGGCCCATACCTCTGTCCCCAGGATACGTTAATCAGCTGTGTGTCCACCACTACAGGGAACCCAGGATAACCCACCACCCCAACAACAACAGGGACCTGGGGGCAGTGGTAGTGGGCACACGTCCAGGGGACGGAGGCCCAGGAACACAGGGGAACTGGGAGGGCTGCTGTGCGACGGGCGGACAGGCCTAGGGAACCCACTCTCCACGAGGCCCTCTCCTCCATTATGGGAGCATACCACCACTCCCAGGAGACGATGGCAACGGTCCTGGCCAAGTTTCAGGAGACCCAGCGACTGCAGGAGGAACAGTATTTGGGGTTCAGGGAGGAACTCAGAACCATCAGCTCCGCCCTGGGCACCATTGTAGGGGTGCTTAAGGAGATACTTAACACCAGGAGGGACACTGTGGCACTCCAAGGGGCCCCTGACACTAGCATGGACGAAGAACTGCCCACCACCTACGCTGGCGCTAGTGGAAAGGACGCCCCGCCTCAGGACCACCACACCAGCACCCCACCCCCTGCAGACGGAGAACCACCCCGCAAACCGTCCCTGAGATCCAGGAACAAGACAGAGCACGATGCCAAGACCCCCGCCAAGAAATGAGACCACCCTGATTGTCATCCTACTGTCCCACTTTGTAGCCCTGTCCATATTGGAACTGCCCCAGCTCCACTTCCTATGCCCATATGGGCAATGCACCTGTGAGACTAATAGACTGGACTCTGCCATGGACATTCCTCCACCATCACCCCTCACCATTTTACAACCCCCCTCCAATATTGAGCACTTCAATAAACACCCTTGAACCACAAAACAATCTGGAGTCAGTCTGTGATTTCGAAAATGTGTATTAGCAATGACAGTGACAAAATGCGTTTTCAAATGTAATGTCAACATACCTATGTCACACATCTCAAGTCCATGAGGAATCTAAGCAGATGACACACGTTGGAAACCACACCTGTGAAACCGTAAGGGAAATGTACAACTCAGTTACCATATACTGGTTGGAATCGACAGACAGGATAGAGGTAGAAGTGTGAAAGTATTTGTAGTAGGCAGGAATGTGTTCTCACCTGTGCGTCACTGGAAATATTGCTGGATAACTGAGTCCCTGTTGTCAAGGTCTTCTTCCTCTGCTTCCTCCTCATCACTGTCCACAGGCTCCACAGCTGCCACAACACCGCCATCTGGACCATCCTCCTGCAGAAAAGGCACCTGTCGTCGCAAAGCCAAGTTGTGAAGCATACAGCAGGCCACGATGATCTGGCACACCTTCTTTGGTGAGTAGAATAGGGAACCACCTGTCATATGGAGGCACCTGAACCTGGCCTTCAGGAGGCCGAAGGTGCGTTCGATCACCCTCCTAGTCCGCCCATGGGCCTCATTGTAGTGTTCCTCTGCCCTGGTCCTGGGATTCCTCACTGGGGTCAGTAGCCATGACAGGTTGGGGTAACCAGAGTCCCCTAATAGCCACACCCGGTGCCTCTGGAGTTGACCCATCACATAAGGGATGCTGCTATTCCGCAGGTTGTAGGCGTCATGCACAGAGCCAGGGAACATAGCATTTACCTGGGAGATGTACTGGTCTGCCAAACATACCATCTGTACATTCATCGAATGATAACTCTTCCGGTTCCTGTACACCTGTTCACTCCTGTGGGGGGGGACTAGAGCTACATGGGTCCCATCAATGGCACCTATGATGTTGGGGATATGTCCAAGGGCATAGAAGTCACCTTAAACTGTAGGCAAATCCTCCACCTGAGGGAAAACGATGTAGCTCCGCATGTGTTTCAGCAGGGCAGACAACACTCTGGACAACACGTTGGAAAACATAGGCTGGGACATCCCTGATGCCATGGCCACTGTTTGAAGTGACCTACTTGCAAGGAAATGGAGCACTGATAGCACCTGCACTTGAGGGGGGATCCCTGTGGGATGGCGGATTGCTGACATCAGGTCTGGCTCCAACTGGGCACACAGTTCCTGGATTGTGGCACGGTCAAACCTGTAGGTGATGATCACATGTCTTTCCTCCATTGTCGACAGGTCTAGCAGCGGTCGGTACACCGGAGGATTCCACCATCTCCTCACATGTCCCAGTGGATGGTGCCTAGGAATGACAACAGCGACCACTGAGTCAAAATACTCAGAGGTATGTACCCACAGTCTACACAGAACACCATTCATACACAAAATCTGGCCTGTATTTGTGTTGCGCGACAAGGCCTAGGTCTGTGTGACGCAGTTGGTAATTAGGCCATGTGGGACCCTGAAATGGCGGCTGCCTGACCTCTAAAGTGGGACAATGGGATGTGAGGTAACTGCGCTGGCGTTGTACACCGTTGCGGTAGGCGGTCGAAGACCGCTGCGCAATGATCTTCGACAGGAGAGGACCTACACTGCAAGTGCTGTGGTGACCTCGGTCTGGAAGAGACAATGACTTGTGCGTCTGGGGAAAAAGCCCCTGCCTTCACTGCAGAGGAGTTGGAGAAGCTCATGGACGGGGTCCGCCCCCAGTACACGCTATTCTACGGTCCTCCAGACCAACAGGTAAGTACACAGGGAGCACGTTGTATGGGCTATGCCTGTGTGGAGAGGGCTGGTTGTAAGAATGAAGGGGGCACAGTTCTGCGTGCATGAAGGACTGTGAATGCATGTGCCACATGGCAAGGGTAGGGATGTGGGCCACTCACTTCGACGGTGCAGTTGGTAATGAGTTCTCTTCTTCCCCTGTACATTTCATGTAGGTCAGCGCCCACCAGAAGAAGGATATTTGGCATGCCATCGCCAAGGACGTCCGAACCCTGGGGGTCCACCACAGACTGAGCACCCACTGCCGGAAAAGATGGGAGGACATTCGCTCCTGGAGCAAGAAGACGGCGGAGGCTCAGCTGGGGATGGCCTCCCAACGTGGGAGGGGTGCCCGTCGAACCATGACCCCCCTGATGTTCCGGATCCTGGCGGTGGCCTACCCTGAGTTGGATGGGCACTTGAGGGCATCACAGCAGACACAAGGGGGTGAGTACAACATCATTCAGCGGACTTCGCGCGCAGTGAAGGTGTCTGGGTGGGGGAGGAGGGCTGTGGGTTTCCCTAGGCGAGGGCGAGTTCCGTAGGCTAGGCCTCTCCGTAATGCAGGCCATGTGGCACCCCACCCCACCTCTGTAGAGTGCCAAGTACAGGTATACATGCCCCTGTGTCATCTATGTGTGCAGATGTCGACCATAGCCATGTAGGACATATCCCAGGAATTGCATCTGTAGAACCCAACAGCGTGACGTACTGCAGGGGGCTGCTGTGTCTGTATTGTCCGCCAACGGTAGCGGTAAGCCATGCACTCAACCTGTCTTTCTTCTGTTGTTCCCCCCCCCCCTTTTTTGTGGTCTCCCTGTTCTTGTGTGCATCAGCATCATCAGGCGGAGGTACAGTGGCACCGGAGCACGAGGGAGCTGCATCCCACATGGCCATGGAGGGCCACACCACGGACTCGGAATACACCAGTGGGACGGAGGGCGAGGGAAGCACCACAGCGGTCACAGGATCAGCAACCAGCGACACGGACTCGTCCTCCGATGGAAGCTCCCTTGTGGTGGCGGCACAATCTGTGCCCCCCACTTCTACAGGTACAGCCGCCACCCCCCCTACCAGCACCGCCCTCCCAGCAGCCCCTCAGCCTTCACCCTGTGCCCTCTCACCCAGGAGGGTGGGCATCACCTTCGCCCCAGGCACCTCAGCCCCTGCCCCTGTCACCCCTGCTTCCCTCAGTGAGGAGGCCATTGACCTCCTCAGGTCCCTCACTGTTGGGCAGTCTACCATTTTGAATGCCATCCAGGGTGTAGAAAGGGAATTGCAACACACAAATGCATTCCTGGAGGGCATTCATTCTGGTCAGGCTGCCCTTCATCAAACCCTGCAAACTCTGACCTCAGCACTGATGGCAGCCATTGTCCCTGTCTCTAGCCTCCCCCCTCCAACTTCCTCCACCCAGACCCAATCCCCTGTACCCCAGCCTATGCCAAGCACACCATCAGACCAGCCTACACACACCTCACCACACAAGGGAAGCTCAGGCAAACATAAGCACCACACATCCCACAGGCACTCACGCAAGCATCACACACATACAAACACACCAACATCCACTGCCTCCACTGTGTCCCCCTCCTCGTCGTCTCCCTCCTCCCTCCCAGTCTCGTCTACACTCTCACCTGCATGCACTACCACTACAGCCACTACGTCCCGCACCAGCACACCCACCACCACACCCTGCTCACGTGCAGTCACCACTCCCACTCCCATTTACACGTCCCCTGTGTCCTCTCCCAGTGTGTCTGTGATGCACCCTCCGAAGATACACAAACGCAGGCACACACCCACCCAACAGCCATCCACCTCACGACAGCCTCCAGCCCATGCACCTTCACCCAAAGTCACCAAACGTACACCTCCTACAACCACTACCTCTTCCTCCACTCCCAAACCCCCTCCAGCTACCCATCCCAGTGTTCCTAAGAAACTTTTCCTGGCCAACCTTGACCTCTTATATCGCCGGGACCAGTGGTGCCTGTTACAGGTATGTGGAGTGCACCGGCCACCAGGCCAGCCAGTGTGGCACGGAGCCACAGCACAGCCAGTCCCCCCCCTGTGAAGCACCAGAAGTTGGACAGTGCCCGGCGGGAGAGGGGGAAACTCCAGCCAGCAAAGCCGCTCACAAGGGTCCCGGGGGTAGTGTCGACTCAGCTGTGACTCCTCCCAAGGTGGGGAAGGGGCAGAAGAAATCTCCAAAGTCTGGGAGGAGCAGCACGGCGGAGAAGACCGCCATCATCCCCGCTGCCCAGGAGGCCACCGCCAGCCCAATCGTCACTGGCCAGGAGGCCACCGCCAGAGTCACTGCCCAGGAGGCCAGCCCAATCGTCACTGGCCAGGAGGCCACCGCCAGAGTCACTGCCCGAATCACTGCCCAGGAGGCCAGCCCAATCGTCACTGGCCAGGAGGCCACCACCAGAGTCACTGCCCAGGAGGCCAGCCCCATCGTCACTGGCCAGGAGGCCGCCGCCAGAGTCACTGCCCAGGAGGCCAGCCCCATAGTCACTGGCCAGAAGGCCAGCCCCATCGTCACTGGCCAGGAGGCCACCTCCAGCCCCATCGTCACTGGCCAGGAGGCCACCGCAATCCCCAGAGCCACTGGCCAGGAGGGCCCCGCAAGCCACAGCCCAGCTGACCCATGAAGGACCGCCAGCCACAGGCCTGCTGGGCAATGAAGGGCCGCCTTGGCAAGCACCGCTGAACAGGTCAGAAACTGCCAACTCAAGCACCGCTGAACAGGGCAAAGACGGCCATGAAATGCACCGCTGAAAAGGGCAAGCACCGCTGAACAGGTCAGAAACTGCCAACTCAAGCACCGCTGAACAGGGCAAGAACTGCTGAACAGGTCAGAAACTACCAACTCAAGCACCGCTGAACAGGGCAAAGACCGCCATGGAATGCACCGCTGAACAGAGCAAGCACCGCTGAACAGGTCAGAAACTGCCAACTCAAGCACCGCTGAACAGGGCAAAGACCACGATGGAATGCACCGCTGAACAGGTCAGAAACTGCCAACTCGAGCACCGCTGAACAGGGCAAGCACCGCTGAACAGGTCAGAAACTGCCAACTCAAGCACCGCTGAACAGGGCAAAGACCGCCATGGAATGCACCGCTGAACAGGGCAAGCACCGCTGAACAGGTCAGAAACTGCCAACTCAAGCACCGCTGAACAGGGCAAAGACCGCCATGGAATGCACCGCTGAACAGGGCAAGCACCGCTGAACAGGTCAGAAACTGCCAACTCAAGCACCGTTGAACAGGGCAAAGACCGCCAAGGCGAGCACCGCTAGCCCATTAGTGGCAGGGGCAGTGACGCAACTGGGACCGTCACGGGGTGAGTGCTGCACTCTGGGCACCAGTCCCCCTCCAGAACCAGTGGAGACATACATCCACTCCGTCTGTCCTGCACAGGATGAAGCTCTCTGGGCACCAGTCCCCCTCCAGAACCAGTGGAGACATGCATCCATCTCCGTCTGTCCTGCACAGGATGAAGCACTCTGGGCACCAGTCCCCCTCCAGAACCAGTGGAGACATGCATCCACTTGAGAGACTGTGGCTTTGTACTCCCCAGGATGGTACAGTGGGCAACTCACCCACTGTAGAGACTTGAGAGACTGTGGCTTTGCACTCCCCAGGATGGTACAGTGGGCAACCCACCCACTGTAGAGACTTGAGAGACTCTGGCTTTGCACTCCCCAGGATGGTACAGTGGGCAACCCACCCACTGTAGGGACTTGAGAGACTGTGGCTTTGCACTCCCCATGATTGAACAGTGGGCAAACCACCCACTGTGGAGACTTGAGAGACTGTGGCTTTGCACTCCCCAGGATGGTACAGTGGGCAAACCACCCACTGTAGAGACTTGAGAAACTGTGGCTTTGCACTCCCCAGGATATGGCAGTGGGCAACCCACCCACTGTAGAGACTTGAGAGACTGTGGCTTTGCAGTCCCCAGGATGAAAAGTCGTGATCTGGCGGTGCTGGCGGTCTGACCATGGCCGGACTGCCATTGTGGTGGCGGTTTGCCAACCACTGTGACCCTGGTGGTCTCAAGACCGCCAGGGTCATAATGAGACCCATAATGTATTTGATCCACCTACTTTGCATAGTTAGGGAACTGGGAAAAAGGCAGATGGAAGGCTATTAATAGCTGTAGCTCTTGTGTTCTCAGATCCCTAGTAACCGCCACATATCTAGTAAGGCATCTAACTGCACCTAGTTTAGTTTTGGGTGGGATGAAAACTTGGGAAAGGAATATATGTGGAGGAACACTTAGTACATCTGACTATATTAAAGTAGATGCCGTCCAGGTGAAATTGATCCCTTGTATGCCTAGGGCTCTAACATGTGAGTCTCTCCTGAAGGATACCAAACACAATAGCATCACTAATATGGCAGACAGAAGTTTGAAAGACAAACTCTGATTATCTGCCCATTACACAAAAGAATGTAAAATGTTGTTTATGCTCCACATAGAAGTATATCTAGGCTTAGGTAAGTTCCCAAACCTATCTCCTTTCAAAATCCTATAAATCAGGGAATGCTCCCCTGTGGCCTTCCCATCCACCTTTTTATGCCTTACTGAAAAAGCTGACTTACAGTAATTTCACTGTCCTATGAGACGTCGAGTTTGCCTCTAAAGAGGCCAAAAAATTGAGAACCATGACTACATTCCCAGAAATGGGATCCTGATTCCTTTCCAAACACCAGCTAGTCCAACAGTACCATGCTTATCTATATGCCTTAAGCTTAAGAGTTCCCCTGGCCCATGATGCCTTGATATAACCAGAAGTGACTTCCAAATATTCTGGCAAGTCTCTGACTGAGCTGAAAGGTTTCAAGCCACCAACCTCAAGTCACCCCTTACAGCTAGATCGTGTACATGACCTTGCAAATTCTTCAAGATTTGACATGAGACTGGAAGTAATGTTAGACAATCCA
Organism: Pleurodeles waltl; assembly: GCF_031143425.1. Taxonomy (NCBI): domain Eukaryota; kingdom Metazoa; phylum Chordata; class Amphibia; order Caudata; family Salamandridae; genus Pleurodeles; species Pleurodeles waltl. The sequence goes on along the minus strand of NC_090445.1, from coordinate 742,049,352 downwards.
CCGACATTTCTAACAGGAGTGAATACGAAGCTTGGGATCTCCATAGAGAGTGACTATAACCACTTTCGCTTGCTGCCTGCGGATATGTGTTAGGCATCTCAATATCATGATGTATGGAGGAAAGACATAATAGGGACTCTTCCATATTCATTCTAATCCTGGAGAAATACATCTGAAGCCAGAGATTCTGGGTCCAGCCTCCAACTGAAGGATTTGAGTAACTGATTTGTTGATCTGGAAGCAAATAGATCGATATATAAGGATCCCATAGGTCCTATAGTTTCCAGTAAACTATGACATCCAATTGCCACTTCCTGCTGTCTTGAAGACTCTGCAAGTGCCAATCCTCTGTCAAATTGCTCTGTCCTGGAAGATATTCCACATTAAGAGACATTTGATGCAGAAAGCTATTTTTTAGGGGCTTTGACCTTGTCACTCTTAATCTGTTGACATTTCTGACTGCTGTCAGATTGTCCATTCTCAGCAGAATTAAGGCATCTTGTCTTTCCCTTCTCCACGGTTTGAATTGCAAAGGAGTCCACAACAAGCTCTAAACAATGTATAGGCCTTTTTCTAGGACCATCCTCCGCCAGTAAGCACATTGTCACATCTTGCTCCCCAGTGCTAAAGACTGGCATCTGTCTCTAATACAATGTCTGGGGAAGTCAGAAAAATGGTGCAACCTTTCCGAACTATCATGGTCAGCTCTATTCCCCCCTTGCTTCTATATATAAGGGAACAAACTAACAATATGTTAGTCCTTTGTTTAAGTTGTTTGTTGTAATCTCTCAAGCTTCCTGTAAATCCTTGGATTATTGCTTGAATTGATGATGCCAGGAGAAATGCTATTGTTCCTGAGAGATACAAAATGATACTCTAATGTATTTGTTAACACTTTCCTGATGAATTTTGATTCTGGGAGCTTGAACATTTGTTGTTCTGCGTCCCTCCCACCAAAAAACCTAAGAAGTCCATGGTTTTTTAAGGAACTAAATCGGATTTTTCCACACCCAGACTTTGAATTAGATTGACTGCTTCCTGTACCTGGGCTACCAACAACAACTTGTCATGATCCATGAATACTATGTTGTCGAAGTAGAGGACCACCCTTATAGCCTTTCAACCTGCCACCGGTTTTAGATTTTTTGTAAAACACCAAAGTGCTGAGGAGAGGCGGAAAAGAAGAGATTTGAACCTGAATATCTGAGTCTCCTAAACAAACTAAATGTATGTTCTGTGAGGATAATAGATTGGAATTGTCAAATGCATGTCCCTGATGCCCAGCCTCATCATTCAATCCCCCAATAACAGAATGTCTTTGAGAGTTATCACCGTCTCCATCTTGAAGTACCTGTAGACAGCAAATTGATTCAGATTCTTTAGACCTTTAATGGGTCTGGATTTCTTGTTCTTCTTCTGCACAAGAAAGATGGAGCCTCTGTGGCTGTAGGCTGCACCTCTCTACTGCACCCTTGAGTAACAAATCCTCCACCTATTAGGACAGTAAAGATGTCTGTTCTTGGAAAACCTGTCACAGTCTGAAGTACCCAACGATCCTGTGAAAGGACTTCCCATTCCTTGACAAAAAGAGCCAATCTGTCTCCAACCGTTGCAAATGGTAGAGCGAGAACTCTTACCTTGGGCTACCCCTCCCCTTGCTTGTCCAGAGAAAGGACCAAAGGGTTCGTCATTAGGGAAAGAAGACCATCCTGGTGACGCTGCCTGCTGCCTAATGTGGGGTCTGTATTAGGTCCTTCAGCCAGCAGAATTACCACTGTATCTAGCGGCCCTGGAAGAGACCCAACCAAATAGTCTCAGAAGGGAGGAGTCAAAAGTCATATAAGCCTGAGCATATTTATGAAGCTCCTTCACATACTCATCCCCGAACAGGGCCTCCTGGGCAGAACCACCATCCTCTGAATCAGCCATACCACCTATGTCGGGGTCAATTCTCAGAAGAAAGCTTTTACACCTTTTAAAGGATAGTGACACATTTGTGTTGCCCAAAAAAACATATGGTGCTTTGGTCCTGATTCGAAACAATCTCAGGATCCAGATCCTGTCCTGAAGAATTAGCCTCTTCAGCTATGCATAGTGTATATAAGGGACCTAGGATATCCAGGATCTGGTTCTGGCAGGAGGACCATGCTCTGTCTATCTATTTCATAGGATCCTTTCCCTTCTTGGTTAAAAAGGTGATCATTTTGGGATCTAAAACTGGAGTCACTGGTGCCTTATTAGAGCTCGAGGGTCTGGGGTATTCAGCCCTCATATTCTTCCTTGATCTGTCAATGGATGCTTCCATTTTAGCCCCCCACATATATATCTATGAATGAGGGCAGAAACCATCCATTGAAATTGGGGTATTGTAGAAGCCCTGGATTAAGCAAGACATTTGCTGCAGCATCTAGGACATCTTCAGAGAGTGAGTTTGTTCTACGTTTTTTTTTATCAGGGATCACATTATCTTTATCATAAAAAGCATAAAAATAAGTGTCATCATCATAACACATATCATTAGTTGTACAATTTGCTCTCTTAAGCTGACCCACCATGAGATTCATAAGAGAATCAGGCCGACCGGAACTTCCAGTTGTCCAGTTGTGAACAAGCACTGCACTCATCGGTATGCCTTCTCATGCCAGTCTATACATCTCAGTGCTTAGACTTACTTGACCTCTTCCGCCTGATTGTAAGAGGGTTGCAGACATGCAGGGGCATTATGGTTAGGCTCACATTTTAAAAACAAAACCATGGAGATAAGCCAGTTATAGTTAGGGTTATTTCAAGTAACTTTAACTCATGCCTTGCGGTAACTATAACTCGCGCCCTCGCCATGCACTGCTAATTACCCACAAATTATGCTACTCATTACATCTTTGATAACATGATTGATAATATCAATGCCAAATTTGCAGTATAGTTTTGACACAAAAACTGTGCATGGGGGGACATAAGTTATAGTTACCTTAAGGCATAAGTTAAAGTTACTTGAGATAACCCTAACTTTAAACTGGTGAATTTCTATGGTTTTACACATTCAAAATGTGAACCTAACTATAATGTCCCTGTAACCTTTGTTTTTTTCAGTGAATTTCTATGGTTTTATTAACGTTTCGTTATTTTCATTATTATACGTTCATCCATCCACCACCGCGCACGGCCTTTGGCTGTGCGCAGCGGCAGTTGGCCACAGGGCCTGGGCGTGGCCAAACCCCCATATCCACACAACCTTACACTGTGCACAGGCTCCACCTAGGTGCAGCGGAGGTTGCCCGCAAGACCTGGCTTACAGCCAGACCCTCTGGCCAACCTCCCTAACCACAGAACCCCAGGCTGCGCATTGCCCTTAGGCCATGCATGGCAGAAGTTGTCTGTGGCCTCTCTGGGTGTGTGAATAAGTGTGAAAGGGCGTATCTGGGGGTGAGAGTGGCTATCATATTGTCTGTCTTGGTGTAAGAGTGCGTACATCACTGTTTTGGTGGGTGCATCAGTGTGTGTGCGGTTCTTTGGGTGGGTGTATGAGGGTGTCAGGTCTGTGAATGGGTGTCTGACAGTCTGAGTGGGTGTGTGAGTGGGTCTGTAACTGTCTGAGTGTGTCTGTGAGTGGGTGCGTGAGGGTCTGACTGGGGCTGTGAGTGAGCATATAAGGGTCTGAGTGGATCTGTGAGTGGGTGCGTGAGTGTCTGACTGGGTCTGTGACTGGGTGCAGGAGTGTCTGAGTGGGTGTGTGAGTAGGAGAAATTGACTGAAAGAGAGACAGAAAGAGAAAAAGAAAGTGAGGGAGAGAGAGTTTTTTTATGGTTTGATGTCTGATATACTTAGAATTACATTTTTGTGTACAGCTTAAAATCAAAAATATATTTATTTATTTAAAAAAAAAAAAGAATTTTGTTTAAACAAAAAAAATAAGAGTCCATCTGGACTCGAACCCTCAATGCTCAGTGTGGAGGTCGGCGACCTTCACAATAAACAATGGGTTTTGTTTTTTTTCTTTCATTGTTTTAGTCCTATATATACTATCTGGCACTGCAAAGGAGCCCTGAAGAGTTCCCCCACAGTCCCTATTTATTTATTAATTTAAAAAATAAATACATTTAAAGGCCTTCACGGGCTATCTGGGACTGCCAGGCTCCCCTGTGGTCCCAATATATTTATTATTTTAATTTTTAAGCCATATATATATATATATATATATATTTGTTTAATCAAATGCCCTTAATGGGCTACCTGGCACTGCGGGGGAAGCCGGTGCCATTTCATCAGCAACCTCAGAGCTGCTTTGACAGCAACTCTGTGCTTGTAGAAGCATTTCATCTCGTGGAGGGGATAAAAGCTTTAGTTTTGACAGCTGGATCTGATTTACAGGTCCCTCTGTCAAAAACTGAAGTGTTTGCTGTGCCTTGCAGCAAGCACTTTGCAGCAAACAGCTATGTCCTTGGGGTGGGCTACCCGGGACATAGCAGGAGCCAGCCCTGGGGTGACCCCGGGGGTCCCATAGTGACCCCCCCCCTTTCTTTTATTAATGATTTGTCCCAGGGGATGGTTGTCCCTGTGGCAGTAGGGGACCGTGAGGCCTCCCGCTCCAAATAAAGTGTAGCCCCAGGGGATGGTGGTCCACGGTAGGCCACAGGCCGCCCGCATTAATTAAATGGGGCCATCGGGCCTCCCCCACGTTCTTAAATGCAGTTTTGCCCCAGGGGTGGTGGCCCCCACTCATATTTGCTCATTTGCTTCGGGGAGGTGGTGGTCTCCAGGGCTTATTAAAGCCCAAGGAGGTGGGCTTCTTGTGGCCCCTCCTCTATGATGCCCCCTGGACCTGGCCCACCTGGGGCAAATTTAAAAAACACTTTTTTATTTTAAAGAAAAAATCTCTGAAAAATCTGCAGATCCATCTGCAGATTTTATTTTTCCAATGGTTTTTAGCCCTGGTGGGGTCCCCCACGGGCCCCAGCACCTGACACTAACCTGGCTTGTTTTTTTGTTTTTGTCGTCTTTTTTTCTGGGACTCAGCTGAAGCTGAGTCCCAAGCTGCCAACACTTCCTTGCTGAAGTGTTGACAGCCAATCAGATATCTGCACGGGGACAGTTGGATCCGCGAATGATCCGAGTCCCAAAATATCTATATTTCTTGGCCTTAAATTTTCCTGAAACTACTGAACGGATTCACACCAAACCACAGAAAGTGTGACCTGTGGGACAGAATCTAGCTTTGTGCCAAATTTGGTGTAATTACGTTCAGTAGTTTGGGCTGTAGGCATGTCTAAATGTCCTATGGAAAATGAATGGGAAAAAGCATTTTGGGACCCACCCTTTTTCTCGGCTCTCACCTGACGGATCACCCTGAAACTTTCAAGAGAGAAGCTGAACTTAGCAGAGTATACGTTTTGAAATTTTTGTGAAGATTCGTCAAGTGAGGCTAAAGTTATAGGCAAAAAAAAAATGCTTTTTCTATAAAACTAAGTCCTAAGTATAACTACCCAGTGGTGACCACCTCTAGGTTACATATATATATATATATATATATATATATATATATATATATCCTGAAAAAACAAAGGTTAAAGTGACGTCATAAGTAAAAATTTCAGTGACAACATAACATTTTAACCGGTTCTGTGCCGGGGACGTAATGGTTAAGACCCCGGGCACAGTGCTCCTGTGCCAAGGACGTAACCATTACATCCCAGCACCCCAGCTCAGAGGGAGCGCTAGCGCTCCCTCCGTTGGCTTCCTCCCCCCACCCCCCTATGGCAGGGCTGGAAGGGGAATCGCTTCCCCTTCCCCCCCCAGTGACGTCTGATGATGTCAGGACGCAATTGTGTGCTGACATCATCAGAGGTCACCTAGAAGCATGCTTCCAGCGAGATGAGGAAGAGGAATGCTGAGCATTTCTCTCCCGCTTGGGAGGAGGGGGCCAGCAGAGGCATGAAAGGAAAGGGAAGGCCTTTCCTTTCCTTTCATGTCTCTGCAAGCATTTCTGCTGCCCGATCGCGATGCGATCGGGCAGCAGATATTCCCACTAGACACCAGGGAATTTTTATTTTTAGGTAATTGTCATGAGGGGAGAGGCCCCTTGGGCAAGGGCTGCTCCCCAGGGGCCAAATCATTTTTAGGCCATTTCTGCCCCAAGGGGGGAGGGGGGGGCAGCAGAAACCACTTGACACCAGGGATGAATTTAATTTTTGTTTATTTTTTTCTTTTCTGTGTGGGGAGCGTCCCTTTAGGCAAGGGTCGCTTCCCTGGGGGGCAAATTGTGTTTAGGCCATTTCTGCCCCCAGGGGGGCAGAAACCACTAGAAACCAGGGAGTTTTTGTTTTTATTATACTTGCGCATAAGGGGAGCGGCCCCTTGGGCAAGGGCCGCTCCCCAGGCGGCCAAATTATTTTTAGGCCATTTCTGCCCCCCGGGGGCAGATCGGCCTCATATAATTAGGCCGATCTGCACCCAGGGGGCCAGAAAACCCCTAGACACCAGGGATATATATATTTTTTTTTATATGTGGGGAGCGACCCCTTAGGCAAGGGTCGCTCCCCGGGGGCCAAATTATTTTTATGCCATTTCTGTCCCCCCGGGGGCAGATAAGCCTAAAATAATTAGGCTGATCTGCCACTGGGGGGGCAGAAACCATTAGAAACCAGGGAGTTTTTTTTTATACTTACACATAAGGGGAGCGGCCCCATGGACAAGGGCCGCTACCCGGGGGTGAGGGGGCAAAATATTGTTAGGTCATTTCTGCCCCTCCTGGGGGCAGATCAGCCTAATATAATTAGGCTGACCTGCTCCCGGGGGGGCAGAAAATCCCTAGACACCAAGGATACATTTTTTTTTAATTTTTATATATGTGGGGAGCTACCTTAGGCAAGGGTAGCTCCCCGGGGGGGGGGATTATTTTTAGGCCATTTTTGCCCCCCCGGGACAGATCGGCCTAATTATATTAGTCCGATCTGCTCCCAGGGGGGGCAGAAACCATTAGACGCCAGGGATTGGTGTGTGTGTATGTGTGTGTTTTGTTTAAGGGGGCAGTCCCCATGGGGGTACATTACTGTTGGCTATATCGCAGATCGGCCTATATTTTGGAAGACCCATCTGTCCCCAAGGAGGGAAGAAAGCCCTCCAGAGACCAGGGAAGATTTTTTTTTTTTCAAAATAAGACAGTAGGGATTTGGCCATACCCCCACCCCAAATAAATGGGGCCAAAGTTGTGGGCAATTACTCCCAATCCACACCCCGGGGGGCAGAAAGTCTACCAGATGACAGGGAATTTAAAAAAAAAATAGTGGGGTGGTGGCTACCAACCAGTATGGGCCTGGTTATGCCCCCACCCCAACTGAAGGGGCTAACAGTCTTTCAGCTCTCCCCTGCACACTAAAACATCTTATCCCACGGCAAGCAAGGGGACATTTGATTATTTTGGGTTTTGGTTTTACATTTGGGCCATGAGAGCTTGATAACTCTCAAAATTGTCCTACTTGGAATGGTGAAGGCTGCACTTTTTTTACTTTGGGACGCTGCCATGTAGAAAAATCCACAAGACCTGGAAACATCTGAAAACTAAACATCTGGCTGATTCCAGGGTGGTGTGCTTCACATGCACCCGCACCATTTTCTTACCCACAGTGTCCTGCAAATCTCCAACTTCGCTGGAAATCACACATTTTCCCCACATTTTTGTAATGGAAACCTTCCGGAATCTGCAGGAATCCACAAAATTCCTACCACCCAACATTGTCTCATCTATACCGATAAAAGGTCTGCTGCACTTGTCAGCCTAAAAATGTTTTTTTTCAAACTGCCCTTTTGGACCAGCTTTGGTTCCGATCAATTTCGACATGTTTTTGGCTCTTCCCTGTCACAGACACTTGGCCCACCTACACAAGTGAGGTATCATTTTTACCGGGAGACGGAGGGAGACGTTTGGTGGTAGGAAATTTGTCCCGGGGCAGTGAACCCACACAGAAATGTGGTAACTGTGATTTGTTAGCTACATTTGAGGTTTGCTGAGGATTCTGAGTAAGAAAACATTGGGGGATCCATGCAAGTCACACCTTCCTGGACTCCCTCGGGTGTCTAGTTTTCAGAAATGTCTGGGTTTGGTAGGTTTCCCTAGATGGCTGCTGACCCAGGACCAAAAACGCAGGCCCCCGACACCCTCTTTCCCCCACCCCCACAAAAACAGGTAGTTTTGTATTTGATATTTTCGATGTGTCCAGATAGTGTTTTGGGGCATTTCCTGTTGCGAGCACTAGGCCTACCCACACAAGTGAGGTACCATTTTTATCGGGAGACTTGGGGGAACACTGGGTGAAAGGAAATTTATGGCTCCTCTCAGATTCCAGAACTTTCTGTCACCGAAATGAGAGGAACAAGTGTTTTTTGGCCACATTTCGAGGTTTGCAAAGGATTCTGGGTAACAGAACCTGGTGAGAGCCCCACAAGTCACCCCATCTTGGATTCTCCTAGGTGTATAGTTTTAAAAAATGTGCAGGTTTGGTAGGTTTCCCTAGGCGCCGGCTGAGCTAGATGCCAAAATCCAAAGCTAGGCACTTCGCAAAAAACAGCTCTGTTTTCTTTGGGAAAATGTGATGTGTACAAGTTGTGTTTTGGGGCATTTCCTGTCACGGGCGCTAGGCCTACCCACACAAGTGATGTACAATTTTTATCAGGAGACTTGGGGGAACGCTGGGTGGAAGGACATTTGTGGCTCCTCTCAGATTCCAGAACTTTCTGTCACCAAAATGTGAGGAAAAAGTGTATTTGGGCCAAATTTTGAGGTTTGCAAAGGATTCTGGGTAACAGAACCTGGTGAGAGCCCCACAAGTCACCGTATCTTGGATTCCCCTAGGTGTCTAGTTTTCATAAATATGCAGGTTTGGTAGGTTTCCCTAGGTGCCGGCTGAGCTAGAGGCCAAAATCTTCAGCTAGGCACTTTGCAAAAAACATGTCAGATTTCAATGTAAAAATGTGATGTGTGCATGTTGCATTTCCTGTCGTAAGCATTAGGCTAACCCACGCAAGTGAGGTACCATTTTTATTGGGAGACTTGGGGGAACACAGAATAGCACAACAGATGTTATTGTCCCTTGTCATTCTCTACATTTTTACCTTCCAAATGTAAGACAGTGTGTAAAAAAGACATCTATTTGAGAAATCCCCTGTAATTCACATGCTAGTATGGGCACCCCGGAATTCAGAGATGTGCAAATAACCACTGCTTCTCAACACCTTATCTTGTGCAAATTTTGGAAATATAAAGGTTTTATTGATACCTATTTTTCACTCTTTATATTTCAGCAAATGAATTGCTCTATACCCGGTATAGAATGAAAACCCATTGCAAGGTGCAGCTCGTTTATTGCCTCTGGGTACCTAGGGTTCTTGATGAACCTACAAGCCCTATATATCCCCGCAACCAGAAGAGTCCAGCAGACGTAACGGTATATTGCTTTAAAAAATCTCACATCGCAGGAAAAAGTTACACAGTAAAACGTGGAGAAAAAAGGCTGTTTTTTTCACCTCAATTTCAATATGTTTTTATTTCAGCTGTTATTTTCTGTAGGAAACCCTTGTAGGATCTACACAAATCACCCCTTGCTGAATTTAGAATATTGCCTACTTTTCAGAAATGTTTAGCTTTCTAGGATCCAGCATTGTTTTCACACCCATTTCTGTTACTAACTGGAAGGAGGCTGAAAGCCCCAAAAATAGTAAGTACGGGGTATGTCCCAGTAAAATGCCACAATTGTGTTGAAAAAAGGGGTTTTCTGATTCAAATCTGCCTGTTCCTGAAAGCTGGGAAGATGGTGATTTTAGCACAGCAAACCCTTTGTTGATGCCATTTTCAGGGAAAAAAACACATGCAGCAATTTTTTGAAAAAAACTAAATTTTTGCTGTATTTTGGCTAATTTCTTGGTCTCCTTCAGGGGAACCCACACAGTCTGAGTACCTCTAGAATCCCTAGGATGTTAGAAAAAAAGGACGCAAATTTGGCGTGGGTAGCTCATGTGGACAAAAAAGTTATGAGGGCCTAAGCGCGAATTGTCCCAAATAGCCAAAAAAAGCCTCGGCACAGGAGGGGAAAAGGCCTGGCAGAGAAGGGGTTAAACTAAAAGAAATACTGAAATCCACCAGTTATAGTTATTTCAAATAACTGTAACTCGTGCCCTAAAGTAACTATAACTCGCGCCCTCTCCATGCATAGTCTTGTCATCAGTGATGTAGTTTTAGTTGTCATAGGCAAGTTCTCAATGATGTCACAGAACGTATCATGCATAATGTAATATGGGAGGTAATTATCAGTTGATAGGGAGGGCATGAGTTATAGTTACTTTAGGGCACAAGTTACGTGTACTTGAGAGACCTGTATATGACTAGTAGGTTTCAGTGGGTTTTTTTTGTTGAAAGTATTACATTGTCCATGAAATTTTCACCTAGGTATAAATATCTTTTAACCTTTGTTTTTGTTCAGTGAACGTCTAATGTTTTTTTAATGTAACTAACATATATTTACAGTTCTTACTTAACTAGAACATTACCTTAACCTTTGTTTTTTTCAGGGACTTTCTAGGTTGTTTTTTTTGCGTGAAGTAATATTTCATTACATTATGTTAAGCCAACCGTAAGTCCCCAGCATGAGGTTGGCCTCAGTGTTTCATTTAAGGTAAAGAAAGGTGGCTACTGTCTTTTTTTATACAATGGAATCTCAGTCAAAACCCCAGTAAGAAAAAGAATTGAACCTAGCAGGGTCCCTCTGTGGCCCTGCCACAAGGGCTGGGTAGGCTGGGTACCCCTCCCCATATATATTTGTTTTTTGTACTCCTTTTCAGGACTGAGGACTGAGTACACAGAGTGCTGTAATGGCTGCTGCAACATTTTTCTTTCATGGCCAATTATTTGCAGCGCTCGCTGCCGCAAGGCCTTCTCTCCTGTGAGAGTGAAATGGCCCAAGGGAAAAAAGCCTTCTAGTACAATGGAAATGCTTAATTTTTTAACTTGAACTCTATTGAGAGTCCCTTGAACACAAGCGTCCACATATAATAATATATTTTAACCTTAATTTATGAAAAACTAAACGGATTTACACCAAATCACAAAAAAAACACTTTCAGGCTCATGATTTAGCTGCCTGCCAAATTTGTGTGATTCTTTTCAGCTGTTTTGGCTGTTGGCATTTCCTCTGGAAACGCAGATTTAACTATTACTATCTAGTGTCAACTGTTGGCTTGGTGACCCAGTGGATAATATAAATATGCACATAGATATAAACATATCTATATTACCAATTGGCAGTCGCCACTGGGTAGTTATAGTTAGGAACATATTTCAATAGAAAATGCCTTTTTTTGTGTTACTAATAAGTTTGGCGCCTTTTGATGAATCTGTACAAATCTTTTTAAAAAGTGCTACTTTTAACTAATTTGCAAATGGAAAGTTTCAGGGGGGATCCGTCAGGTTGGGGTGAGAAAAAGTGTGGGGTCCCAAAACAATCTTCCCCCATTCAGTTTTCCATAGGAAATTCAAGCGCAGCTACAGCCCAAACCACTGAACGAATTTACATGGAATTTGGCAGAAAACTAGAGCTTAGCCCAGAAAGAGTGCTTTTTGTGATTTGGTGTAAATCCATTGTGCAGTTTTTGAGCAAATAATGCTTACAAACTTTGTATATTTCATGCCACGGAAGCTCCGCGAACCAGAGCAATTTCAAGCTGAGATCTGACTGGCTACCATCACATCAGCAACGATGTGTCAATAGCCAATAGCCATCTTAGGACTTGGGACGCAGTCATGAGTCCTAAGTAAAAAGGTAAAGAAAAAAAAGATATAAGTGGGCAAGGAAGGGATACCCTGACCCCTAAGGCCTGGGGCAAAAAACTTTGCTGCAAATTTGCTGCTTCTTTTTAATGCACTCCCATGGGTGGGAGGCTGACTTTAGGTTTTTATTTTGAAGCGGATGGTGCATTGTCCCCCCTCTGCGAGCCTCTGAGAGGTCCAGGAGACCCCATCCACTGGGGCATAAGCAAAAAAAAGTGAGGGGGTGCGTGGCCCTCATCCCAGAGCCTGTATAGGCCCCAGGGATCACATCTCCAGGGGCTGAAATGTATAATAAAAGGGTGGGTGGTCTGCACAGCCACCCTCCCTGAGCCTTTAAAGGCCCACAGGACCTCATCCCGAAGGGCTGGATTAGTTACAGTGTCAGGTAGCCCACCCCCGGAACACAGTAGTTTCTTTGCCTGCATTGACGCATTGACATAGGCAGGGAAATATATGTTTGCTACCCACTGACAAGAGCATTTTTAAATCTTCTGCCAGAAGGGAGCAAACATGCAAGTCTGCACCCACCCACCAGGAGACTTAAACATGCTCCTATTGTGTGGGAGGAGACTTCTGTTCTCCATCCCTGCCCGCACTCCTACAGCAGAGAAACATAACAGCTGCTGCTCAGAGGGAGTATGCAAAAAATAGCTGCTCCCTCCGAGCCGGAGCACTGTTGGCACCTGCAGCATGCGGGGTATTGGCTGGGACTGTGGGGGCCATTGGGCTCCTCCCACAGACCTCAACTTGTGGTTTTTGGGCTCCCCTGGGTGGGTCTGTGGAGCCCAAGAAGGCTCGGTGGGGGGGCTCTGTGCCCCCCTCCCCTTTTTAATTGAGTTTGTCCCTGGGGTTTGGTATCCCTGAAGACTAATGAAACTAAGGGAGAAGTCCTGCGTCCCGTTCCCTCAATATGTGTTACTTGGTGGGTGCCCCAGGTGGGCTCCGGGGCACCCACCTATCATTTAGAGAGACCCCAGGGGATGGGGTCCCTGGGCCCGAATAAGGCCAAGGAGAGGGTCCACGCAGCCCCTCTCCCCTTTTTATCAGAATTTGGTCCTGGGTGATGAAGTTCCTGGGGCCAGTTAAGGCCTGTGGAGGGGGGTTGCCCCCATTGTGTTAATATATATTTGGCCCCAGGGAATTGGGTCCCCGGGACCTGAAGGTCAACTCTACACCATGTACACCAAAGGCTGTGCGTGGCTTGGGGTTGGCAGCCTGCAGAGGCGCTGGCTGCCTTTGGGTGGTTTGGCTACAAGGCCCGCGGCCAAACTCTCACCGTGCCTGGTCAAAGGCCATGTGCAGTGTGGGGTTGGCTACCTCCCTGTGGCCATGCTCAATGTGGGTTGGCTGCCTGTGGTGGGTGGGAGGGGTTGACCACAGGGCCTGAACCAAAGCCAGACCCTGTTGCCAATCCCCACTGCTCGCGGCCTTTGGTCGTGCACAGCTTGGTGTTGGCTTTCTGCAGAGGACTGACTTTACATATGTTAACAAAATATTACTTTACGTTAAAAAAAAATCATAGAAATTCACTGAAGTTAACGCAACGTTATAGTTAGATGAGAATGTCAGTGACGATGTAAAGTTTCAAATGTACAACACCACGGAAATGTACCAGTTATAGTTAGCTTTGGTAACTATAACTTGTGACCAAGGTAACTATTACTCGCTCCCTCACTGCTAATTACCCCACGTGTTCCATCACTCATTACATCTTCTGTGACACCACTGATAATCTCACTGCTACATTTGTAGTGAATTTCTTGATGAGAAAAATGTTCAAGGCAGGGGTGTGATTTACAGTTACCTTGGGGAACGAGTTATACATAATAGAGCAAACTATGATTGGTGAATTCCTTTGGTTTTGTACGTTTGAAGTGTTAATTTGTCACTGAAATTCTCACCTAACTATAACATTACTGTAGCCTTTATTTTTTCTGTGAATATATTTATATATATTGTATTGGTGTTTTTTTAATTGCCTGTTCGAAAGAAATACATTATGGGTAATGTAGTGTCTTTGTTAAAGTGCCGTAACTAAACCAGTGAGTTAAGATTTGTGAACAATATGAATCGTCTTGTCCTGTTACAAAATTACTTTTTCAAGCAAGGGAGCAACCCCTTGGTACAGACCTGAACAAAGAAGCCAACCTTCAACGACACAAACACAGGTTGAGGTTGCATTCAGACAAAGCAGTACAGAACCTTTCACAGGAGTGTGTCTACAGTAAGACATCCTTCAGTAAGGTCCAAGGCATTGTGGTAGATGTCCTTCATTCTTTTCATTTTCACTCATTTCGCAGTAACATACTGATCTGTTTCAGTGAGCTAATCTACTTTCATTTAAATAGCTTTGGGGCATTGCGGAATGCTCTCTACTGTGAACAGTTTGATGCATTGATTGAGTGCTTCCAGTCCGTGGTTATGTCCACCGCCGATTGTGCTCATGATTATACTGTTGAGTAAGAGTCTGTTTACACTACAGTGACTACTTGAGAGGATGACTGCATGATTCCCTTGCCGTTTGCTTTGTTACCACAAACTGTACATTGCACTGCTGGTTTCGTGACCTGATGAAGAGAGTAGCTGAGATTGTTACCATTGTGATTGTAAGACATCATAATTAGCAGAGCTTCTGTTTCTTTCCATTAGCCATTGTGTATTTGTGGCTAGTTCCCCATAGGATGCTTTGTTTTGTTTCCTCATACATTCATGTATTTTTGTTCTAGCTTGATTGCCTTCAGTAGAAGCTTTGGTACATATAGAGAGTATTATTTTTGACCTATATTTACCCCTAGGAATTACAGCTCATGGGAGATTGTAGGTTTTTTATATTTGTCCGAAGCAGATTCTGAAGGCCACATTGTTTGCATTTCCTACAACTTCTCCTTCATACAGTGTACCAAAGAAACAATTAACTTAATTCACAAACCTATTTTGCCTACGTGTGTCTTACTCCTGGCTTAGATGTGACTTACTGTTGAATTTCCAGGAGTAAGAATGGAAGAATAGAAAACGCTCTGTGGCTCACACCAGGTATGAAAAGAGATCTGAATTTCAGTAACATGTACGGTAGTTATGTTACTTTGGAAAGTGCCATTTTCTAAGGCAACTGGTGAAAGCTCACCTCTACCTTATGATGCAAAGCCATGGTTTGGGAATATGGCAAAAGTTTTGTCAGCCTTGCGAGTTAGGAAAATTTTAGGTATGAGTACACTTCTGTGTTAGGACTGGAGGCATCGGATTATGCATGACTTTCTTCCCAATGTATTGCTCATCAGCCCAACTAAACACACATACCGCAGCAAGGACTACAAATCCTATGAGCCCCCTAAACAAAACATCTATGGTCTCCACATCCTGCTTCCACATGTAAAACCTCTCAAGATAATTACTTCCCCTTACTTTGCCGCTCTGCAGCCAGTTAAGTGCCTTTATAAAGATTCTGTTTTACGTGCCATGCTCTTGCTGTCGCTCTGAGATGCGACTTTCACTACAGGCAACACGTTCACCATAAACTTAGCACGCCCACTGCTGACATTCCACACCGTGCTGTGACCAGCAGTGACTTTAATACTTGAGTCCATTCCGTCGCTTCATTCTCGAAGTTGGACATGGGGCACATACACCGTCAACCGTGGAGAGTCGACTCTCAATCAAAGACTGTGGTGTGGTCCTCCAACAGGCAGAGGGTGCTGGTAGTTTTGCACCTGCTCCTGGCAACAACACAGGACTGTACTTGCAGTGTGGAGAGCAGCGTTAACAATGCAGGGAGCAAGCACACTTCCCAGTCCACCAGCGGCAACTCCTCACCGCGTTTTTTTCATTTTCGGGGCCCAGACCTCATGACTTCACAGCCCATTGTAGCCAAGGGCGCCAGGCACCAATCTTATTGAAAAGCTGCATTATACCTCGTATTAAAAGAATCTGCCTTTCCCTAGGCCCTTTAGAGTGACCGATATGCCTGGCCATCTACGTCAGGCATCAAGAGGGAGGATAGTCCCTATGAGCTAAGCAAGAATCATCTTACCCCTGGACGAGGAGTTTGTAGAGGCAATTGATACCTCCCTGCAATAGGCAGTGCGCTCGGCTGTCAAACCCTTGTGCAGAGAGATTCTGTGCTTAGCAGCAGAGCGTAGTATGACAATCACCCTTCTTCCCCTCCCATAGGGAAAGGTTGGATTCCTCTGGGTAAGTGGGGGGAGGCCCCAGAGAAGGCCCCTATGAAATTCACCCAGACAGTGGTGACTTTCACCCATCCCCCTTTGGACGCCTTCAATAGTCACAGATAAATGTTCCTTAAAAGCTGAGTCATCACCCTGTGGGAAGATGATGGCCTGTGCTACCCTTGTGATAAACCCATAGTGGATGAGAGCCCCCTGATCTTGGGGCAAGGAAGGACGTGGAAGATCCAGAAGGTCCTGACAATGAGACTGAGTCAAACCGGGCCCTAGACGATCATGGCAATCTGAAGGTGGCGCCAGGGTGGATCCCGACCTCTCAGAGGACAGGCAGGGAGTCAAAGGATCCTTATGAGTGCTGGATCTTGATAGTGTCTGGAGTTGCTGCCTGAGGCCAAAGTAGCTCAGTACCTGAGCAGCAGCCTTTGCAAACTCCTAGACAAAGAAGTCAGGGGTTGGCTTTGTGCTGAATTCCCAAGCCCATCTTAGATGGCAAAGTGTCTCTCACACTAGAAATCGATGGAGCGATGCCACCTTTTAACAAAATTAATTAAAGACGTCAAGAAGGGAATTGAAGGATCCTGGGAGTGTGCCAAGATAAATAGTGGGATGTCCTAGGTCCCTTGACAAAAATGATTTGCATGGTGGAGGGGCAGAGGAAACTGGGAACCTTTTTCGCCTGAGGTTCTCGTAGGGTGGGCCCTGAGAGCTGTGTGGTTTCTTGGCAATGCCAACTGCGCTTTGTCATCAGAGCAAAAGTGATTACTTATTATCAAGGTAGACCCAAAGCTTGGAGGGATGCCAACGATGGAGGCTGGCCCTGTCGTCCAAGAGGGGCTCTTTGGGTACTCCTTGATCAAGGAGGTATTTAAATTTGTCACCACATTCTCCTTAGATAAGGTCCAACAGTTACGTAGAAAATCTTAGGCTAAAAGATTTTCAGCGGGGTCAGTAGAGACAGAGTTTGCTCTGCTGGCTAGTGGTACCCCTGACCTCTCAAAACTATCAGGGCAGCTGGAACACCCAGTGGTGGGAGAACAAGCACTTAGGGGCTGCTTTGCATTGTCAGAGGTTACGGTGGTAGGGGAACTTTCGAAGGAGATGTCAATGTTCCGGGCAGTGCCTCAGTTAATGAGTTTCCCTTCTTTCCTTCCAAAGGTGGGAAGCAGGTTAAACCGATTCCTCCACTAATGGAGAGGAATAAAAGGGGATGCTTAAAGCCTTCAGATGGTGCAGGTTTTCAAATAGTGCTCTATGGAACCTCAGTTTAAGAACCACAACCAAAATCTTTATTTTTCCTCTTACAGTAAGGTTCTGATCACCAAGCCGAGATGACAGTATTACTCCACAAAGAAATCATTGTAATCACCAAGATCCACCCAAGAGGATAATTAAGCAATACCTTCTTGGTCGACAAGAGGGATGGTGACATCTGCCAATAATCATAAGAGACCACAGCAGCAGGCTAATTTACCGCCATTTCAAAATGGAGGGTGGGTATCTCCTCAAAGATGTCCTGCGCCCAAAAGGCTGGCTTGCCAGGGTGGATCTAAAGGACACTGTAAGAAAGTACCCTCTTTCTTGGCATGGTTACCCCCATTTTCTGTCTGCTAACCAGGACCCCAGTGACTATGCTCTCTCCCTTCTAACTTGGTAACTTGCACCAGTTTCACACTGGTGCCCCCAGGTAAGTTCCTAGTATATGGTACCCGGGTACCCTGGGCATTGGGGTACCAGGGGATCCCCATGGGCTGCAGCATGTATTATGCCACCCACAGGGAACACATGCAAAGTGTTCTACAGGCCTGTCATTGCAGCCTACGTGAAAGGGCGCCTCACCCTTTTTTTACCATAGGCCACTGCACCAAGTCACTATAACTCACCCCTGTGGCATGCCTTCCTGGCCCAGTGGGCAGGGTGCAAGTACCTGTGTAGGAGAGCACCCCTGCACTAGCAGAGGTGCCCCAACAACTCCAGTGCCATTTCATGGGTGAGTGCGGGGATGCCATTTCATGCGTGTACTGGACATAGGCCACTACCTATGTCAGTTACATAATGGTAACACCGAACCTAGGCATGTTTGGTATCAAACATGTCGGAATCATACCCCAATACTGCTGCTAGTATTGAAAGTATGATTTCATGCACTCTGGGGGCTCCTTAGAGGACCCCCAGCATTGTTCCTACCAGCCTTCTAGGGTTTTCCCGGCAGCCCAAGTTGTTGCCACCCCTCAGACAGGTTTCTGCCCACCCTGCTGCTTGAACAGCTCAAGTCCTGAAAGGCAGAACAAAGGATTTCCTTTGGGAGAGCAGGGGGTAACACCCTCTACCTTTGGAAATAGGTGTTACATGACTTGGGAGTGGTAGCCTCCCCAAGCCACTGATATGCTTTGAAGGGCACATTTGGTGCCCTCTGCGCATAAACCAGTCTATACCGGTTTAGGGACTTCCAGTCCCTGCTCTGGTGCAAAACTGGACAATGGAAAGGGGAGTAACCACTCCCCTGTCCATCACCACCCCAGGGGTGGTACCCAGAGCTCCTCCAGAGGGTCTCTGGGTTCTGCATCTTTAATCCAAGGTTAGCAGGGACCTCTGGGAGCATCTGAGTGGCCAGGCCACGCAGGTGACGTCAGAGCCCCCTCCTGATAGGTTGTCACCTGGCTAGGTGACCAGTCCTCTTTCATGGCTATTTAGGGTCTCTCTCTTGGGTGGGTCCTCAGATTTAGCTTCCAAGATTCCAGCAGGACTCCTCTACAACCTTACTTTGATTTCTAGCCACTGGAACCGCGACTGGATCCTCCAGGAACTGATAATCTGCATCCACAACGAAGACTCTGCTTGCAACATTGTTTCCACGGCTCTTTCCAGCTTCTTCAACATTTCCCCACCTGTTCATCATCTGAGGGCGTCAAGTCTTGAGTCTGCACGAGAAGGAGGAAGCAATCTCCCTTAGAGTGAAGGGGTCACTCCTCTGCAGCCGCAAGCACCAACTGCTACGACGACCGGCTGCATGGATCTCCTCTCATCCTGAGCTGCATGGATCCTGCATCATGGGTGGTGGTCCGGAGTACTCCTCTTGGTCCTCTCTGCCAGCTGTCCATCTTTGGTGGAGGTAAGCCCTTGCCTTCCTATGCAGGACAGTTCCCCTGTGCACCGCTTCTCTTGCAGCTTCCAAGGCTTGTTTGCATCTCCTCCAAGGGATCTTCAGGCTCCATGTAGCCCGATCCCCCATCACTCCTTTGTCCAACGCACAGCCCTCTGCGTGCTTCTCCTGCGGCATGGGACTCTTCTCCAGTAGTGCTGTGTTCACTCCTCTGTGACTCCTGGTTCCTCATCCAGTGGGTCTCCTTTGGGGGCTGCCTCTTCTTCTGTGGACTCTCTGCCTTGCCGAGGGTCCCCTTTGGACCCCCCCCTGTGGGTTGAGTCCCAGCAGCTCCACTTTTACTTCACCTCGACTTCTGCCTTTGCCAAGGCATGTTGGTGGCTTTTCCAAGTCACTGACCATAATCTTCCATCCGGCATGGAACGTCGACTGCATCCTTCAGGAACTCTTCACCTGCTCCAGGGCTGCATTCCTGACCGGGTTCGTCTGACCGTCGACCAACTCCTGCATCCACAGCTGGGTGGGTAGTAGCTCCTACTCCTCCTCGACTCTTCTGTGACTTCTGGACTTGGTCCCTTTCTCCCACAGGTCTTCCTCTTTAGGAATCGGGGGCCAGATGTAGCAAAAATAAAAAATTGCGACTCGCATTTTGCGAGTTGATGCGACTCGCAAAATGCGAGTCGCAAATTGGAATGTCAGAAAATAAAGCGATCCGATTTTGCGACTCGCAGCCGGACTCGCAACGCTGTGTGCGAGTCTGCAGTTTGCGAGGTCGCTGTTTGCGAGTGTGCAAAAAACGAACTCGCAATTAGCGAGTGGCTGTCGCAAATTGCGATTACCTTCAAAATTGCTTGCAGGTGCAGCAGAACACTCCAGAAAGCATACCAGAACACTCTGGAAACACTTCCTGGCACATGATGATGACATCACAGCCAGGAAGTTAACAAATACACCTGGGAGGAGGCAGGAGATCATAGATAACAGCCAGGACAGATTAATGTGGCACATGGCGTTAATGTGCCATATGACTGGTTGGCATTTTCCTGCCCATGGACAATTTCAACTTGTATATAGTTTCTTCATGACATTAATAAAACAGTTATTTTTGTTCCACTTAACAAATGGTTAATAGGTGAGTATGGTGGGAGTTGACATGTACCGTCCAAAATATTGCGTTGCAATGTGGTCCCGTCTCAGTCTGCCTTGATTAGCTAGACTCCTATCCCCATGATGGCGATGTGGTTGTTCTTGCTCTTCATCATCAGGATCTGGGTCTGCAGGGGTGAGAGGTAGCCCACGTCGGGTGGCTATGTTGTGGAGGTTGGCGCATGCGACCACAATTTTGAAAGCGGTAATGGGGGTGTATTGGAGGGCGCCTCCACTGCGGTGGAGGCATCTGAATCTTGCCTTCAGCAGTCCGAAGGTGCGCTCGATCAGGTTCCTGGTCCTCTTATGCGCACTGTTGTATTGCCTCTCTGATTCAGTTCTGGGTGTTAAAAACGGAGTCATGATCCAAGGCCTGAGAGCATATGCACTGTCACCTGTTGGGCACAAAAGTACACGGTTAGGAAGTCCAGATTGTCGTGCACAGTGACCTGTGTGTATGTCTGCAAGTGTCTGTGGCTCTACCTAGGAGGTAACCGTCTCCAAATTCCCCACGTTCCAGGCGTTGATGTATCCCACTATGCCTAAAAATGTATGAGTCATGGGTACTGCCAGGAAACTTAGCTACGATGTCCGTGATGACATAATGGGCATCACA
The DNA here is from genome assembly GCF_031143425.1 of Pleurodeles waltl. Lineage (NCBI taxonomy): Eukaryota > Metazoa > Chordata > Amphibia > Caudata > Salamandridae > Pleurodeles > Pleurodeles waltl. The sequence continues at coordinate 742,028,497 of NC_090445.1, read as the reverse complement.
AACAACCTGTATGTTGAGTGAGTGGGTACACTTCCTGTTGCTTAAAATGTGTTCCAGATTAGCAGGGGGGCATATTTGAATGTGTGTCCCATCTACACACCCTTTGACATGAGGAAAGTGGGCAATGCGGTAAAAGTCCAGCTTGGTGCTGTTAATTTCTGCCTCATTCCTTGGTAAGTATATGAAGTGAGACATGTGCGTGACTAAGGCATCTAGGAATGCCCTGAGGAACCTTGACACTGCACTTTGGGATACCCCACCTGCCACGGCAATGACCCCCTGATAGCTCCCTGAGGCCAAGAGGTGCAGTGCGCATAGTACTTGCACATGCATAGGGATGGCGCAGCCACGCAGAGTCTTGTGTTCTAGCTGTGGTTTCAGTAAATCTATTAATTCTAGAATGGCTGCGCTGCTAAGGCGGTATTTGTCATAGATCTCCTCTTCAGTTTGCTGAAAAAGAGTCTGCCTGGTTCTATATATCTTCTCCTGTCTGTGGCCCCTCCTCCTCCTCTGCTGGGCTGCGTAGACTCTCCTCCTCACTGCTATCAGGTATATCTCCGCCATCTTGAGTAACCCAGATGCCTTCTGGGTCCCCTTTTATACTTTGGTAATGGTTACCACCTGCTCTGAGTTAGTGGTAAATGGGACATGCAAACTTGGCTTTTTGCGACTAGTCGCAATTTGCGACTTGCAATTGCATATGGGTTGCGACTCGCAAATTGCGACTTGCAATTTGCGGGTCGCAAAATGGGGTCACACCGGATGCGACTCGCAAACGGGTCCCATCGCTTTTTGCGAGTCGGAAATGGGCTTTTTGCATCCCATTTCCGATTTTGCACTGTCGCAAATTGCGATTCGGCCCGTTTGCGAGTCGCAATCGTTTGCTACATCTGGCCCCTGGTTTCTTGCAGTCTTGTCTGGGTGTTGCATTTTCTTCATTTTGGGTGGTCTGGGGAGAACCTGGTAATTTAGTCCTTTCCTCCTGGTTGCTAGGGTGCACTGTGGTACTTACCTTTGGGGTTTCCTAGTACACCCAGCTCCCATCTACACATTCCATTTACCTAGGTGGGAGTCCTGTGCTTGAGAGTCACTGTTGTCTAATTGTATTTGCACTGTTTGCTATCAATTTCTATGTCTATTGCCGATAACTAGTGTATATATTTTGTGTGTTATTTACCTCCTATTGGAGAGTTGCTTTTCTAGTACTTTTTGGTTTTGTGTCACTAAAATAAAGTACCTTTATTTTTGTAACACTGAGTGCTTTCTTTCATGTGTGCAAGTGCTGTGGGACTAAAGTGGTATTGCATGACCTTTGCATGTCTCCTAGATAAGCCTTGGCTGCTCATCCACAGCTACCTTTAGAGAGCCTGGCTTTTAGGCACTGCCTACACTATACTAATAGGGGATACCTGGATCTAGTATAAGGTGTAAGTACCTTAGGTACCCACCACACACTAGGCTAGCTTCCTACAGACATGTACCACACACTTTCGATCTTTCCTCCTGACATGAACTTCCTGCAGTTCTGGAGAGGTCAGGTGAATTTTCAGCTCTCGCCTTTGGTCTTTCGTTTGCACAATAGTCTTTCACCAAACCGGTGGTGACATTTTTGAGGTCCAGAGGTATCAGGCTTATTGTCTATCTGGATGATATTCTTCTCATAAATCAACATACAGACCAACTTCAGAAGTAGTTGGAGCTTGAGACCTCCCTGTTCCAAGGTTTGGGCTTCATCATCGAGGCCAAGTTTGTCCTTTCCCAAATTGTAAGATTGTTTTCTGGGAGTTTCTTACAGATTCGACAAAGCAAACGCTGTGTATGCCGGCCTGAAAGGTAGCACTCATTTGGAAGTTGAGGAAAATCCTACACAGAATTTGAGTTTTGCTGGCCAGGTTACTGGTCGTACTGGCGTGCTCGATACAAGCCAACTTCCCTGGGCCATACTTTACAGGGCTCTCTAGTGGCTCAAGGCCTCCCATCTGAGGAGAGGTCTTTCATATTCAGAGAACTTCCACTGATGTAGGAGGTCAGGTCGGAAATTCAGTGGTCACTCGATCATAGGGAAGCATGAAATGGCTAGGCCATCTTTGGCTCTACTCCGAATCTTGTGAAAGAGTAGAACACACGCTGGTTGGGCTGGAGAGCAAGATGTAGGACCGTGACCACTAGAGGCTCCTTGTTGTAGTGGTGGCAGCTGAATAAAGCTTGCCAGGCAGACATGGTAATTTATTGTGACTAAATTAAGCAATATGAAACCCACAAAGGGGAAAGTGTAGAGCAGTCGAAAAACCTACTGCCCAGTCCAAAATCCCCTAGGAAATGCCTCGCTGAGTAACAGAATAAAGAACGTGATGACACATGAGTGTGAAAAGAAAACAAGTGCATACATAAAAACATTAAATACATGACAATACAACTCAGTTTTTTCTATAATTAAAAGATAGCAACAACAAAATGAAAGAAGTTAATATAGAACATAATCTGTGAACCTGTCAGGTAAACAATTTGTCTCCTGGAAGCAGGTTCTGAAGTAGCCATGTTGGGAACACCATCATTACACATAGAAGATGTTGCCAATTCACTAGATACATTTACATCTGAGCCAAAACCAGAAGACGCTGAAGACGTGGTTTCGTCATCTGGTGCATTTTCACAGATATTGCATGACATTTCATTTGAACATTGCATTTGTGACACATCAGTATTAGTATCAGGTTTTTTACCGTCAGAACTCAACTCCCAAACAACATAATCATTCCCTTTTCCAATATGTACCCCTATTTCGTTCTCAATTAACTCCTTTTGAAAATGTTGTACACTGACCACTGCTCCCTTGTTCTACCACCCCTTACTTTTCAACAAAACTGCAGTGTGAGAAACGTTCACCACTTGCACAGGATCTGACAAATTTTACTCTCCTTTGCAAACTTTCTTAGGTTTCTTTACTAAAACTCAATCTCCAACATGTAATTGCCTGATTTTCTCTCAAAGCAATTAATTTGGTTCCAAAGTAGTGGATTTATATTTACCTTCAGTATGTTCTCTTAGGCAGTCATCTTCACTGGACGTCTTTGAAAACTATTTTTAATGTAGCGTTCACTTAACGTTTCATTATCCCACTGCAATGTAAGACTAGTTCTGGCATCTCTACCTTTTAATAGGAAAAAGGGTGAAAATTCAGTAACAGAGTGAGTAGTTTTGAGATAGCTGCATACTTTTTCTCCCAAATGTTTTCTCACATCAGTCTGAGATGCTAAAGCAGTCTGTATTCCTTCTTTAAAAAAATGTGTTAGAGCGTTCTACCAAACCATTGGTGGCTGGAAAGTAAAGGGGTGACCTTTCATGCTTTATGCTATGTTTACTTAAAAGGCCCTGTTTCTCCAAAGCTTCTTTGTGCCTGACATGCCTGGATGTCATTCAGACACCACTTCGATCAGGTTTTTCTTTTAACATTGCCAGTGGAACAAACAGCCATTGTCTGATTAACAACCATTTTCTAATGACAGTGCCGAAGATAGTTGCGGGAAAGGAACAAGACCTCTCAGCAAATCTTAATTGGCAGCCAACCATTGATTACAGTTTTTTTAATGTCACACAGCACATCATCTTTCTCATATGCGTCTACCCATTCCTTCTCAATAATACATCCTACAGTTCTTGTTGAAGCATCTGCTGCAAAAGGCACACACTAATCCTCATGAAATGCACTGGATTCTGACTCATTTTTCTTGGGCATGCATGAAAAATAGTCTGTCCTAAAAGTTTTTTCCATCTAGAATATACGTAATCAAATAATTATACTCTTACAACTTTGATAGCAGTGGTACTAGTCTGGAAGAAGCCAACCCGGTACCATTATCACTCATGAGATACAAGAGTGGTTTATGCTCAGTAAACAAGTCAAAATGATTGCCCCAAAGGTAAGTTTTGAATTTTTCAACAGCGCATGTACACTTCAATGCCTCTCTAACAATTTTGCATTCAGGTATTTTGAGGGTGAATAAAATAAAGGCTATGTTGTGATCTTTGCCATTATGGTAGCAAATATAGATATGGATTTTGGGGGTCTGTGAACTCACAATTTAAAAATACATCTTTTGGTGAAGTTGGTTTTTAAATTATAAGTTTTTTATAAATGCCACTTTTAGAAAGTGCAAAAACAACAGATGATAGGAACAAATCAAACATTCACCCCCAGGACAGATCTGGGTTTAATCCATCAGTTTTTTTGCTTGCCATGCCATTCCAGTTTGGACCAAGCCATATGTAAATCAGTCTTAACCTTGTTTTCCATAGGAAAAGTCCAGCCCAAACAGCCAGGCCAGGTTGCACCTCAACCAGAAAGAAGCATCCTGGGACCGGTTTTGGGGTATCACCCCTCATCAGCCAGGCCAGCTTGAATCTGATGGCGTAGAGAGCATGAGACCCACGTCTGGGCATACCCGTCCCACTTAGGGCAACAAATGCAAACACACTTTTACAAAGTGGGCATTTTTTTGCTTGACCCCTCTGTACCTCTGCCTATCTGTGGAATACACGCCTGGGTCAGGATGACAGTTGGGCTGTTTGTGAATTCACTCTAGACAGTCACACAAAGGGAGCTGAGGTGTGCACTGCATATCCTGATGGGTCTTCCTGGGCTAGAGTGGTGGGAGGAGCTGTCAGGGCTGTGCCTGTCCTTACACAAAACAGTCTCCAAACCCCCTGGAGTGTGTTTCGGGCCAGGACAGGAAAGTCAGGGTCTTGTGCACTACAAGGTCTTTCCTTTGAAGTTTGCCTACTTCAAAGGCAGAAATGAGTATAAGTATTGGACCTTTAAGACCACAACTTTAGAATCTTACTGGACTGAGAACATTCTGCCAGGAAGAAGAGCTGGATGCTGTAGGAGGGACTGCCACTCTGCCTGTTGCTTTGCTGTGCTGACCTGATGCTTGCCGCTTCTGTCCTGGGAGTGAAAAGACTGGACTTTGCTTTCTACTTCCTGCTTTCCAAGGTTCTCCGAGGGCTTGAACTGAGCTATCCTCCTGTTAAGAAGTCTCAGGGATGTCAAAGACTTCATCTACTAGTGCCCAGGCTCTTCTGCTGAGGGTCCTGACTTGCCAAGTGGTGCCAGCTCCAGTCCCTGGGATCTTGGAAGTGGAAGCTGGTGACCTGAAGGAGAAAATCAACTCACCGATAAGCTGCAGCAGAAAAATCAATGCATCGTCTGTTCTGTTGCTGAAGAATCAATGCTGCGCCGGTCTCACAGCTGCAAAATCGATGCATCGCCTATTTCAGTGCAATTCTATCTACTCAGCGAGTCTGGATTTTCCCTGGGCATCAATTTCTCATCGCCCCCACATCTCATCAGTAAGGAACGGAGGCTGCTTGTCTGGAAATCAACACATCGCCTCTCCTGCGAGGAAAGAATCGACGCATCACCTCCCCTGCCAGTAAAGAACTGACGCCTCACCTCCCCTTGCAGTAAGGAACAGAAGCATCACCTCTACTGTGAGAAGAGAAACAATGCATCACCTCTGCTGCGAGTAAGGAACCAATTCATCACCTCCCCAGCACAGTAAGGAATCGTAGCATCACCTTCTTTGCAGCCCAATCATCTTTGTTTTTGACGCTTCCCAGGCACTGTGTGTTAAAAGAATATAAGCATTGATTCCTATTCCTATGGATTAAGACTCTTTTAAACCTTTAAAAAAGTGATAACTTTACTTGTGTATGTTGGATTTGTGTCATTTTGGTCTTGTTTCTTTCAGATAAATATTGGTTATTTTTCTAAACTGGTGTGGAGTCCTTTTATAGTGTTTTACTCTATGTGTGTGTGGGTGTGTACAAATGCTTTACACATTGTGTAGGAAACTGGCCCTTGTTTCAGTTACCCTCCCCACACTTTTTGCCTGACATTGGTGCTGACTTGACTGAGAGTGTGCTGGGATCCTGCTAACCAAGCCCCAGCACCAGTGTTCTTTCCCTAAAAATATTCCATTGTTTCTACAGTTGGTACACCTCTGGTACACAGATAAGTCCCTTGTAAAAGGTACCAGTGGTACCAAGGGTCCTGTGACCAGGGAGGGTCCCTAAAGGCTGCAGTATGTGTTGTGCCATCCTAAGGGACCAATCATCAAACACATGCACACTGCTTCTGCAGATTGTGTGTGTTGGTGGGGAGAAAACCGCAATGTTGGCATGGCATCCCTCTGAGGGTGCCATGCCCACAAAACACCGCCTGTGGCATAGGTAAGTCACCCCTCTAGCCGCCCTTACAGCCGTAAGGCAGGGTGCACTATACCACAGGTGAGGGCATAGCTGCATGAGGAATATGCCCCTACAGTTTCTAAGTCCATTCTCAGATATTGTAAGTGCAGTGTGGGCGTATTAAATATATGGTTTGGGAGTTTCTTATTACGAACTCCAAAGTTCCATAATGGCTTCACTGAGTACTGAGAAGTTTGGTATCAAACTTCTCAGCACAATAAACCCACACTGATGCCAGTGTTGAATTTATTCTAAAAAAGCACACAGAGGCCATCTTAGAGATGCCCCTTGAATCCTCTAGTTAGGACTGACTGGTCTGTACCAGCCTGCCACTAGCAGACAAGTTTCTGGGCACATGGGGTGAGGGCCTTTGTGCTCTCTGAGGCCAGAAACAAAGCCTGCTCTAGGTGGAGATGCTTCACACCCTCCCCCTTGTAGGAACTGTAACACCTGACGCTGAACCTCAAAGACTCAAAGACTCAGACCTCATGTTACAGTGCCCCAGGGCACTCCAGCTAGTGGCGATGCATCTGCCCCCCGTCAGTGGACAAAGCCCCACTTTTGGCAGCAAGTTTGGCGGGAAACATAGGAAAAACAAGGAGGAGTGACCACTTCAGCTGGGACTACCCTTAAGGTGTCCAGAGCTAAAGTGACCCTCTCCCTGCAGAATCCTCCATCTTGGTTTGGAGGACAGGGACCAATAGGGTTATGAATGTGCCCTTTTCCCCAAAGTGAGTGGGCACAGGAAGGGTGTAGCCACCCCCTGACCCCTGTAACTTCTATAAATCTTGTATTTAAGGGCTTCCCTGAACCCAGCTCACCAGATTCCTGTTGACCTGACAAGAAGAGGAAGGACTGAATAGCTGAAACCCCCAGCAGAGAAGAAGGGAGACAACAACTGATTTGGTCTGTCTCCTGCTTCAAGGAACCTGCAAAAGAACAGTGACACATCCAGCGAAGCACCAGAGGATTGCCTTGCACTCAAAAGAACTAAGAACTCCTGTGGACAGCGGCCCTGTCCAAGAAGAAACAACAACTAAGGAATTTCACCTCACACTGAATGCGCGAGTCCTAACTACTCTGCACCGACTCCCACAGCCCAGGTCCAGGTGGCCCAACCAGCTAGAGAGGATCCCCAGGTCCTGTTTTATTCAGATAAATATTGGCTATTTTTCTAAACTGGTGTGGAGTCTGTGGAAGCAGAGATTTTACTGATAAAATGTGCGTTTTTACTTAATTATACTTACAGGTTAATGTGTGAATTAATTAGGTAATAATATTATGTTTACGAAAAATGTGACTAATTGAATGGCCACCATATTAAGTAAGGTTTATGTTTTGTCCATGCTAACTTAAGCTGATGAAATTATTCTGGGGGGCAAGAATGATGGAAGCACCGCCAACAGGCTGGCGGTGCTTCCTTACCTATTCCGACCGTGGCAGTAGCGCCGCGGTCGCACCGCCGGGGCCGGCGGTTTTCCGCCGTTCTTGCCCCGGCGGTGATAATCCGCCAGGGCAGCGCTGCAAGCAGCGCTGCCCTGGGGATTATGACCCCCTTACCCCCAGCTTGTTTCTGGTGGTTTGCACCGCCAGGAAGAGGCTGGCGGTAAGGGGTGTCCTGGGGGCCCCTGCACTGCCCATGCCACTGGCATGGGCAGTGCAGGGGCCCCCAGGGGCCCAGGCCAGCTTTTCACTGTCTGCATAGCAGACAGTGAAAAGCGCGACGGGTGCAACTGCACCCGTCGCACGGCCGCAACACTGCCGGCTCCATTAGGAGCCGGCTCCTATGTTGCGGCCTCATTCCCGCCGGCCCAGCGGGAATGTCGGAATGGGGGCCGCGTGAGTGCGGCTGCATTGGCGGCCGCATGGCGGTTTCCGCCTGGCGGGCGGCGGTAGCCGCCTGCCAAGGTCGGAATGACCCCCTCTGTCTTTACAAGAGAGTGTGTTTCTTAACTAAAACAAATAGTAGAAATAAATGTGTATTTAGTGGCCTCTGCTGGACTGAAGTAGAAGCAGATGCAAGGTCATTGTGTAATGCAAGCTGTATAAAATGTTTCTAATGTGTTCCGTAACTTGACTGACTTCATTGTTTAAAGATATTTTTCTAACTTGTATGTCTTTCTTCGAGGGTAAAGAGATGATGAAGTAACATATTTTGTAATCGTTCTTCCTGTGACTTTGTATTTTTGGTGGAGTAGAAACAAAGGATCCACAGATGAGGTGGAAGAAGAGGAAGTCTAGAATATAAAATGTATTAGTCTAGATTTTGTCAATTGAATAACAGCAAATAGAAGAGCTTGGAGTAAACTAATTGTATAATTTTGATATCTGTTAATGTTCTGATTGGCCATAACTTTCTCACCTTATGCTTTATCCAATCATTTTCATTTATCAAGTTTAATTTAATGTTCAGTTACCATTGTTCGGGGGCCATTTCTTTGGGTGATTTTTCTTTGGGATTCTTGTATAACCTGAGACCTAGAGATTCTATTGCTTATGAAGAACTTATGCTTAAATGGTTTAGTGTACCTTGTAGTCCAAAATCCTAAACCATTACAAAGAAACTTCGTGATACACTGACTTGAGGTCTGTGACCGATAAACGTATAAAAGCTCCTACAGCCATTAACATCTCTTGTATTTTAGGCAAAGGATGGCAGTCAACTGCGATGTTCTTTAAGAATGGAAATCGGCACATAGACATAAACTGCAAGTAATTTTCTTTGCTAAAAGAATCACAGAGACCCATTCCAAAGAATCAGTGGGTTGAATGCTGCCTTTTTAAATTGTCCTCGATGCTGAGTGGCACCGTCCTGACTTCGTGTTTTACCAGTACATGTTCTACACCTCTCAGATACCTACTTTATGTGCAAAATATTCAGAACATTTGGTCAGGATAGTGTTAGTATTTCCCAAAGATTTGTCACTCATGACTGCGGCAACATGCATTTCACATAAGACTATAGGGTTGTCACTTCTAGGTTTCAACGTGATGCCCAATCTGCCTAAATCATGCCACCCCACAATATCACGCATTTCGAAAGCAGTCACCATCATCCTGACTAATAGGCTTAATGTGTCATGAAAATATCCTAACACATCAATGGCTTTACTTCCGAAAGCTTTGAACTGGATATCCATATTTCTTAACTTCTTGCTAGAATTCATCTTGTAAAAGGTAACACCAGACAAAATGGTTATTGGTGAACCTGAGCCTGCATAACGTCTAGAGAACTTTCACCAATTTGTGCCATACTCAGAGGTGCTGTAGAAGGTGTAGAGACACACCATCAGTAGTCAAGACCAATTATTGATCATAACATCTTGCAATTCATCCACAGCATTCACCCTGATGGACAAATTATATTGATTGCTTCTAATAGATCTATAGACACTATGAAAATGGCCTAGTGTTTTACATTTCTTGCCCATAGCTGGACAGTCTGGATTATTTCTAAATTGCAATTTCAGCCAGATTTAAAACATACTACTTTCTTATTCTGCAAAGGCGTATTCTCCCCTTTAACAGTTTTAGAAATCTTTCCTTTGCTGGAAATATCACAAACCGTTTCTGTGTTACAGTCTGTGGCAGTTATAACTTTAGTGGACATTGAAGATTGAGAAAGATCAAGTATTATTAATATATTAGTGGCATATTGCAGCTAATGCATGTATTTTAAAAAGATTAGCAGGGAAAATAACATGCACATTTTAAAGTGCAGAGGACATTTGTGCCTACTTTTCGTATTCTAACATCACATTTAATATGAAAATATTTTGCATTTATAAATTTGTGAATTAACAATAAATATTAACATGAGAGCATTATTTTTGGGTAGAAACAGTGGAAATAAAATGTATTTTGAGTAAATAAATTGATTTCATTATGAATTATGTATTTAGAAATAAGTGCATGTTTAAAACTGCTTTGACATAACATGACTGATGTTTAATAAAATAATTTATTTTGCACATTTGATTTGAGTTAAAAGTGCACAATATGTGTTATTAATGTATTAATTGTATTAATGTGTATTTAGGCTTTCTTAACTTGACTAGGCTTCAAAATCCATTTTGCAAGCAGCAATGGAAAAAGTTGGTTTCATTTTCCCCTTTGACCTGAATTCCTTTTTCTTAGACAGCAAATTGAATGTTCTATTGTATTCCAGGAGAAGAGCATGTTTCAAGTTTGGTTAATGTAACAATATTTGTTCTAACTACTGAATTTTACAGGAAGATTCATGAAGCACGTGATAAAATATTAGCTTAGTTTATTATGTGTCCTTGCAAAGGAACTATTTGTTTCAAATTATTATATTTTAGTGGAACCATATGAAGTAATTGTAAGTAACAATGGACATTTGCTGAGAACATTTCTGAATGTAACACAACCTAGTGGTGCCATCTACAATGATTGGATGCTGAAATCAACGCCCAGTATGTGCCCACCTATTGGACCAATCAAATGGATTTCAGTTATTTTAATTAGTGAAGAACTTTGGAAATGAAATCAGGCCCCCTCTGAACCTTCTTGGAGTTAGATCTCCCCCTGTCTCGTAGCTGACCAGAACCATGCTTAAGTCTGCTCACACTCTTCTCTAAGTTTCCCTGATGAGTTTTCTCATCATAGCTTTAACTGGCCTATTCTGTTATGTAGTTAAGTAATAATAAGGCCAACTAATTCTGAACTGTTGATCTGTCTTATGTGCAGCCCGTGTTCTGAACTATCCTGATGCTGCTGTCAACTGACGCTGGAAGAAGGTGAACGGTTTGTTTGACATTTGATGAATCATCCCTGTCTGCTTTCCATAAGGAGAGGTATAACTAAATGTGGTTTCTTGTTTTCCCTTTCAGTTAGTAAATTACACCAGCATATTTTTGTATTGAGTTATTCTACTTAGATGGTTTCCAAATTATTTTTTTCTTCTTTTATTATTGCTTTTGCCCGCATGTGTTAGCCCGTTCCCACACATGCAAGTCACAATTCTGGTCAGTGTTAGGAATGGCCCAGCTCTGAAACTTGAAATCTTAAATTGATTGATAAAACTGTATTTTTATGATTTACTGATGTCACCATCATTTGCTTTGAAATCTGGGAATAATGTTTATATTGTGATGTTGCTAATCTACATTATTCTTTTTGAGTGTCTAGCTGTATTGATGTTTAATAGGTTGAATCTTTTCGGGCGCTTTGGTCAGCCTATGGTTTTCATATATGTTTATAATTTAGTTTTGTGCACCATTTATGTGAAATTGCTTTTGGGTTTGTAATAAAGCTTCAAAAGTTTATTCAGTTTGAAGTTTTTGTTTTATGGTTGAGTTATTCTTGGTGTTTAATGTTTTTTTATGATATAATGTCATTTGTTTGTGGGATTGTATGATTCTGACTACTGACTCCATCACCTAGTCCAAAGGTTCGGTCGACCTCTGAGGTGAAAATTTGCGATGGTGTTGCACCAGAATGCTTCCGGTTACTGAACCTAAGGTGGTAAAGAGACTTCCTTCGGCCCTCCAGCAGTTTTTGGTAGGAGAGTTATGGTTACGGCTTTTGAGGAGTAGAGTAGGAATTGCCTACATTGTGAGTTGTTTGATGGGGAGCCCCATGCAATGTTCCGCAGTTTGTGCCCCGAAATAGAGGTGATAACATTAGTTTACAAGGATTGACAGGCCCAGCAGGTGACTGAATGGTTAGATAATTTTAGTGGAGCTTCAGCTTCAGGAAACATGCCTGAAGGAGAAAAGACATTGAACATGGCCAGACTAAAATTGGAATTAAATGAGCTGATTGAATTAACCTAATCTAGTCTATTAGATTCTTACAGTGAGAATGAACTGTGCTGTATGTGCAAGGATGTTACTCTTAGAGCAGGACATGCCTATGAGAAATTAACTAACTTGGCTGAGAAATATGAAAAAGAAATGAGCAAATCCAAACAGTTAAAAAGGAGTAACAGATTAAAATTTGACTCAAAAGACATTGCAAACATGAGAACATCTGGAATGAAGATTCACATTAAAGAGTTGATTCAAAGCATTCAAATTTAGGGAGCATTGGATAAATGAGAAGGCAGATGGGCTAAGAAAAGTGATCAGAAGAAGAAGTGGCTGCATCTACAAATGATGTACAGCAGGCTGCGGGAACTGTAAAAATGATGCCAATGAGAGAAGGTCCTGGAGGGGATTTTGTTCATGTCCCTTGGAGTAGAAGTGACAGACTGTCATTTACAAATGATTACCCAAAGTGAAGGGAGAAACCAGAGGAGTGATACCAGCAGACAGAGAGATTTGTCAAGCTTGCAAAATGTTTGTGGGAAGATTTGAATACTTTATTTTGAGATTGCGGTTCCAGCGGAATTGTGGGTTGAGTGTAAGCGGAGTGTTGATTGGCCAACGTGTGAGCCACCGAGAGACCCAATAACAGGTGCGCCGTCTGAAGAGGTGCTGAAAGCTTATTACAAGGTGATTGTGTTTCTGAAAAATAGACTTGCTGTGTAAAATAGAATGTTCAATTACTTGTACAGATGAAGGAATGGAAATTCAAACAAATAGTCACAATGAGACTTCTAGTCTAACTGATGAGATGTATCCTCTCATTACATTGTTTCCTGCCATGACAGTTAAAGACTTGCCTGATATATTACAAAAGAGACAATAACAATGAGAGTTTGCGATATCTCTGGAAAGGACATTGGACTAATTCGAGGTGTTGATCCAGTCAAAGTAATAGTAAAGCCAAATACAGTTTTTCCCAGAACGCCACAGTATCACATGACTCCAGAAGTGATTGAAAGAATTACCTCAGTAATTTCAGATTTTGTTGAGTAGTGTGTGTTAAAAGAAGTGATGAGCAGCCCTTGTAATTCACCAATTATAGGTTTGAGAAACCTTAGTGGGAAATATCACATAGTTCAGGATTTGTGAAAGGTGAATGAAATGGTGGTATAATGTTGTCCCACATTGCCAAATCCAGCAGTGATTTTATTTCAGATTTTATATGAAGCAGAGTGGTTTTCAGTTATTTGTTTGTCACAAACATTTTTCTCAGTTTAATTGCACAAGGATAGTCAGGTCCTCTTTTGTTTCCGATTTAGCAACCGTGTGTATTCATAGTGTTGTACTCCACAGGGGGTTTTGGAATCACCATACATTTTCAATCAGATCCTAAAGAAGAATTTAGAGGCATATTTAAAAAAAAGTGGCATGGCACACAGTGCAGTGCCACTTTTCTTGTGCCCTTTAGCCCCTCCCCCCGCTGCCACCATGTGTGCGCCGTATTTAAAATATGGCGCACCATGGCGCAGGGTAGGCGGCAATAGCGTCATTTGTTTTTTACACTATTGATGTACATAGAAGCACATCGTATTCAATTGCATGCCCTATTTTATCGCCTACTCAGAGCAGGCGTTAAAAGTGCAGTAAAAAATAATGCAAGGAAATCTGTTAAATTTGTTCGCCTCCCCTCCTTAATGAGGGAATACCCCCTTTGCATATATTATGCCTGATGCAGGCATAATGTAGCGCAAAGGATTACAAAGTGGCGCAATGCATGCATTGCATCACTTTGTATATCTGACACTAATCTGCCATTCAAATGGTGCTTAAATATGCCCTTTAGAGTCTATGAACATGCCATTTCAGCCTGCTTTAGTGCAGTACATTGATGATGTGATGGTTGCATCCAATACATGTCAAGCTTGCAGGCAAGATACCACAGCATTGCTGAATCACTTGGGTAAAAACTGGCACAAGGTTTCCCCTGCTAAATTACAGTATTGCCAGAAAGAAGTGAAGTATTTAGGTCACCAAATTGAGAAAGGCAAAAGAAAAGTGTCCCTAGAGAGAGTTACAGCAATTACGCAAATTAATCCTCTGGTTACTCAGGGAGATGGCAGAATGTTTTTGGGAATGGTGAGCTATTTCCACAAAGTGATCCCAACTTTTTCAGTAATTTCTAAACCGGTGCAGAGATTGAGACACAAGGTGGTCACAGATCCAGTTTGCTTCGATGATGAATGCATGAAAGCTTTTACTGAGTTGAGAGAGAGTTTGTACAAAGCTCCAGCTATGGGAATGCCTGATTACATGAAAGGTTTTGCACTGTTTTGTCATGAACGTGATGGTTGTGCTCTTGTATTTTGACACAATCCCATGGAGGAACAAACAGGCCAGTGGCATATGTTTCCACCACATTTGATCCTGTAGCTACTGCTTTGCCGGCTGTCTGAAAGCCTCAGCTTCAGCCTGTGGTGTTAGTATCAGTCAATGCGAAGGCATTGTGATGGGACATCCTTTAACTGTCTTTGTTCCTCACTGGGTTGAGATACTTTTGGCCCATTCTAAAACCCAGTATTTGGCCAGCGCACAACTTATCCGCTAGAAATAATTGATTATTGGATCTCCTAATGTCGTGATCAAGAGGTGTTCAAGTCTTTTCGCATAGGCTCTCATTATCCTAATGAGGCTACTGGATTCGGGTGACAGAATCACCTGAATTGTGGGGAACTGAGTCCAATCCCGCACCATTTGACAACTGTTGGCCTAATCCGGGTTTTCCTAGCTAACTAACAGCGCCTCATCTCTGCCCAAGAGCAGGGATGATTGTGGCAACCTGGTGCATGACAGAAATTACTTCTCAGGGGAATTGTGGTCGATCAGATCTCATCATTTTCTCTGAGTTACATTAGTCTCATATATGCAAAAACAGAGGCAGAGAATGGTTCAATAAGGTTTGTTGAATTAACTGCATCTTAGAAAACATGGCATGGATTGCAATAACTAGGATTACAAAACACGCTAGAAGCAAAATGGTAACAAGAAGAGTGATACACAAGAACAGTCCCACCTTACTGTCACTGTGCATAATATGTGGTTCCTACCTAAACTATGTTAGAGCACAGCGTGATAAGTCCTAATCCGTCTTTCAGGGTCCTCCTATGGGAAGACATCCTCCCCCATACCTGAGCAAGGAAGCCTGTTGTCTATAAAGACACCATCTCCATGTAGGCCAGGGATTCGCTAGTGTAAGCAAGCAGCTGTAGCGAAGGCAATTAGCATGCAGTCGTGGGTATCTGGGTGGAATTTTCCTCCAACGTGTATGGGACAGAGAAGTGTTTTTATAATGAAATAGCTGATGTTGTGAGAAAATGTCCCCACATAAGGATGTGTATGTTTCTATGAATGATGGAGACACAGCGAACCACTTTGCCAGCAACTTTATCAGACCGCAGCCTGGAGGAAAGCTCAAAGTGAAAAGAATGTCTTGCTAGGAATGTAGGCCCTTATTACAAGAACGGCAGTAAAAAACGCCTACCGCCGCGGCGACGGCCACCAAAAGACAGTCGCCGCGGCTACCAGCCGTCTACCATATTATGACCACAGCCAGATTTCCGCCACAAGAATGGTGAAAATCTGGCTGTGGCCATACCGGTGGATGGCAGTAAGGTGGCGCTGCTACCACCAGCAGCGCCACGCCAGTAGACCGCCGCCAGCCGTATTATGACAAATAATAAGGCCTGGCAGTGTTTGACTGGCGGGCACTGCTGGCGGTAGCAGGGCCCCATCTCGTCTCCTGCCGGAGGGCACACTGGATCCAGGTAAGTCGGGTCTTCGACAGGGGAGAGGGGTGGGGGGTGTTGTGTGTGTGTAGGGGTGTGTAAATGTATGTGTGTGCGTGAATGCAGGTGTGTGTTGTGTTGAATGTGTGTGTGCGTGTACGGACATGTGAGTGCGTGTATGTTGTGTCTGTGATTGGATGTATGCATGCTTGTATGTATGTGTGAATGAGTGTGTGTATGCATGTGTGTGTGTGTGAAGGGGGCATGGCTGTTGGGGGAGTATGGAGAGGTAGGTGGGGGTGGAGGGGTAACTGGAGAGGTGGCGGGGAGACCCCTATCAGTGACAGGGAAGGAAAAAAGGTTACGAACGCCACGAAAACCATGGCGGTAAGCGGGGTCATAATCCCGCAGACGGCACAATGGCAGCCGCCGGGCTGGAGATGGATATCTCCAGCCCGGTGGCTGTTAAAGCTGTGGCGATCGGAGTGGTACATTGGCTCCAGCCAACCCACCAATGTCATAATATGGTGGTAAGTACTGCCAGCCTGTTGGTGGTTCTTCCCACCACATTATCGCCGACCGCAGGGGTCGTAATGACCCCTGTAATGCTTTCCTAGGCAAAAGAACAACTAGATAAAGATAAATAAAACAGGACCGCAGATGTGGCCTAGGCTAGAATAATAAAATTAAGCTGAATAAAATGTAACTGGGCTAAATTGCACAAACGGCAAGGCTAGTTGCTAAAATAACATGTCTAAAAACATGGCTAAAATAGCTATACAACACCCTCCCCTTGCTGGTTCAAAGGTGGTTAAAAGTGGTTAAAAAAATGAAAACACAAAAGCGACTAAAACCTATTCATAAAAGCGTATATATATAAATGTCAATAATGACAAGTTAAATGACACGAGCATGTGGAATATTACAAAGGGGCAATTAAAAACATCAGCAGTAGCGCCAAAAAAATATGTATATTTAAAAGTCAGTGTCATTTTTTAAATCACCAATTATATTCAGGACAATTGAAGCCAGGAAATGTTCTACTTTGGCAGGTGGTAAGATAGCCAAATTGTTGCTAAGGAAAACCAAGGAGCACTCATGTTCCAAGCCTGAACTCCAGCTGAGGCAGCAGCATTCTGTGTTGTGCCCACTGTTGAGTTAAGAGCTGCATGATCCAGGAAGGGCAACTCCCATAACGAAAGCACCCTCCACGTGCATATCTGGTAATAAGCCCATAGCGAGAACATCAACAGATCAGCATCCAGTGAAAGTAAGCGTTGCGTAGAAAGACAAAAATTCATTGCACATTCGAAAAGGCACCAAAGGCATCGAAACATGCGCCGCACATAATCCAAAACCGGTCTGAAAGACAGATACCAGTCCTCCTTGTTGTAAAGGACAGCCATTGCAAAGAAAAAATAGCAAGAGCAGGATGCCACCTATTATAGCCAAAGTAATCGGAAATCTCCCAAAAATACTTGAAAATTTTGAGTGTATGGCTGAAGGTATTAAGACAAATATAGAGGAAAAGGTGTGAACGAAACAAGAACCAACAGCTTAAAGAAATGCGCGGCCTCAGTACAACTGGATGCATTATATATTTGTCCCAGGAGTTCACCAAAGTGTCTCGGAAAGTTTGTACTTAAAAGGGACTGAATTTCTGCAGATGACCTCGCAACTTGAAGCTCGCTCGCAGATGTAAGCACCACATGTTTTGAAACAATAAAACCTTTAGTCTGCTCATCTTGTCAAAATTCACATTTGAAGTAGCAATGTGACTCCAAATATCTGCTACTTTCCTCTGTTGTGTATGGGGAAAACGGACATTCCTGCAACAGGTGACAATCTGGGTAACTGAAATGACATAAGCTACTCCAGCTCGCATCCCACAACAGCTCTCACTGTTAAGGAGCACATAGCTTCTATTCAAGAGCACCTGGAACACAGTTCTAATCAAGAGGACTGGAACTCCCTTTAGACAGCAATCTAAATTCACTGTTGAATCTTTACATACCCCGTGCAAGGAAAGCTGCTTACAAACCATTGAATGGCTCACAGAAGTGTTGCATTCACTGCTGCTAAGAAAGACCTCTTTCATGCCATTGAAACATTTGTACGAAAGGGAAGCTCCCACACCTTGTGTATGTAACTATTTCCTAGCCTTTCATATCTGCCTACTGGAATGTGTTTCAAGCAGGGTGTGGATAGAAGTGTTCAAATAGGCAGATTAATAACCCTATGTATTAACCATTCAGCAGATGGTATTTCAGCCACAGTAAAAGGCAACTTTTCTAATTTTTCGATGTTTAGCATGACATAAATCGCTTCCTTCTTAGCCATTATTTGTTGATGCTGCATTAAATTAAATGTTGAAAACATATCCGTTGCGCTCACGTATTGTCAGGGAACGCAACCTCCTTTCACTCTTTATGGTGTCCAGCCTAAATGCATAATGGATCTTATCTGACTGTCCATGTTGTAAAGATGACATGTTGCTTTGCACTATGTCTATTGCTGAAGAAACAATGTTGTTTAAAGTGTATATGTGGTCGGACAAGGTGTTAATTCCATTATCTACAACGGCTAATGCTTTCTGTAAGCTTTCCTGATCTATTTGCCTTAACTGGGCAGCAACTTCTTGTTGGGAAAGTTTCCAAATGTCATTATATACTGCATATAAAAAGTACTTTCTGCATTGTCTTCTGGGGCCTAACATGAAATCCTGCAAATCTGTATCGTTAGGCAGGAGACTAAAGAGTTTTTAACAGCATCTAGTGAAAAACTTTTCAACCTTTGCTGGCACAATTTCCCTACACTGTATGTTGTTACTATACCTGAATGTTCTGAAATATAGCGAGAGTCGGGCCTATTTATTCTAAAAACCCCAGTGGAGTTTCCAAAACGTGCATAATAGCCATTGGTGTCCACTGGCCACAATAACCACCCATCAGGATGTGAAAGTGATGTGTTAAATGTTCCTTTTTGGATCCACTCATCGAGCTGATCTTCATTTGCATTAGTGTATTTTTGCCATTTGTAAAATTTAGCAGGGGTAAGGATACTAGGGGCAATCAAGTCCTTAATTTTTGCCAGGCCTAAACAAATTGTCTGTTGTAAAGTTTCATATAAAAATATAATTTGAACAGGTATCAGGCATGCTCTAAATAAAGCTTCCTTTCCCCTTATTTGCCAATTCTTAGACCCCCTGCACTTTTTAAGTCAATCGACTTTAGCCAATATTCATTGCCTTCTATAGCCAACCGGGAAACAAAGGAATCAAAATAAATCAATTTTGTATCAGTTAATAAAATATATTGACTTTCTATAAATACGACTCAACATTTTTCACATTGTGCCCAGAAACATATGCAAACTTTTCAGTAAACGTTTTGAAACTACCCACTGACGGAGTCGGACAGTGTTCCCATTGTGTATAGGTAAAAATAGTCTTTGGGGTACTAGCTCTGTGAATGAAAGATGTCCATAATAATTATAACAGAACATATCTCCATAATTTTCTCTTGATTCATAAACATCCTGACTTTCAAATACAATGAAATATTGCAAAGCAGACATAATTGAATCGACTGTTCTTACATCCCATTCATCAGAAACTACTCTGGGTGTTATCACATAGTTCAAGTTTAAACACATATGGAATTTGGATGACCTCCGTCGGGCCATATGTATCACATTATACTTTAACCCAAACAATCCCATCAGGAATTGATATGGCTGAAACGTTCACTTGGGACAAGTCTCTGTGGCCCTTATGGGAGGAAAAATTTGGTTTTAGGACCTCATCCACCCATTCAACTGTAGAGCGTTCAAGAAGGTAATGACCATACATTAGTAAAAAGAAGACTAGAACAAACCCAATCCAAAGAAGGAAGGTCAGTACAGTTAATTAGAGCCACAGATAGTTCCATGGAAGAATAAAATAGTTAATTTTGAGCCAAATTATCAGCTAATGTGCTCTTGACAGTTCTGTTGCAGAATATTCAGAAGCAGTTTGTGCAAAAACTGGAGCCATGTTTGGAAGGGGAGAGCTGGCAGAAGTCTCCCTCGATGGTTCATAGTAGACTACACCATCCATTTGTGTTGAATTTGAGTAGAATCTGAATTTGAGAAGAATCGCACAACGTTGTTGACAGTACTTGTCGCGGAAGAAGTTAAAGGCATTAATGAAAGATCATTTTCCACCCTCCCCAAGCTCGTAGAGGTGTTAACGTTGCTGCTTAAAACCTGTAGAAGAACATCCTGGTCTGTAGGGTACTACCCAGAAGTCCTCTAGGTCTGCTGTGCAGGATCAGCCATGTGGTGTAGCTTGACAAAGCGATTTTCTTTAGAACCAGGCAGCGGTGATAGAATAACAGTTTTGGTACTGTGTCTTCCCAGGACTGGAACCGGTGCATGATAGGAAGGACCAAACTCCTTTTTCACAGCAATCTTTTCACACACTAGATCCCCAACTTTAGGAATCCTGACAGTAGGTGTTATTGGTGCATCCCTTATTCCCAATGAGGCGGAACTGGCAGATGCGATGTCATTTATGTTAAAAGGTGTATCTGCTGCCTCTGTGCCAGGACCATCAAGATCTGGAACATGCATTTGTGTTCCAAACAGACATTCATATGATGTATGCCCCCCAGGGACCTTTTGGGCAGATTATTAAGTGCTCTCCGGACTCCATACAGGAAACTAAGCCAAGTACGACCCATGCCTAATACCCTAGTTGTGGAGTTTCTTCGCTCCACAACACTATTTCCCTCAGGGTGTAAGGGAGACGAGTAATACGGTTGGAACCCTATCGAAGCCATGGTATCCCTGAAAGTCCTTGAGGCGAAAGCAGGGCCCTGGTCTGAGTGAAAAGACACAATTGCATATGTGCTGATAAAGACTTGCAAATCTTTAATAAGAAATTTGAGCGCCAGCCAAGCGTTGTGGCCAAACCCATGGAAATCTGGAGCATGAGTCAATAGTGACTAAAATGTATTTGTATGCACTACTAGGTGTCAAGGGACCACAATGGTCTAACTACTCACATTGTAAAGGTTTGTTGGAATTTAGGAGCAGTGTCTGCTGTGGGCGTTTGATGGTGGACCCTTTTATTTGCTGACAGATGTCACAACAAAGGACATACTACTTGGTCTGCTTGTATAGACCTGGCCACCAGTAGCGTGCTTGTAACATTTATATTGTAGCTGCCACACCAGCATTGGTAAAAGCAACTCCCTCATGCGCTGCTTTTATCAACTCTGGTCTTTGATCTTGGTTGGGGATCAAACGATCACACACCCCTGGTATTGTTACTGGGACAGTATTGAGGCTTGATATACGGTAGGAATATTTGGCAGGATATGCTTTTGGCATAGGCTTGCCATCAGCTGAAGCTTTCACAGCAGCCAGTGTTTCATCATCCATTTTCGTTTTAGAATGAGTTACTGTAGCAATAGAAGCCGGAGCTACTGCTGACTTAGCTGCTTCATCAGACAAGGTATTGCCAGCAACATGTATGCCAACACGCTGATGTCCCAGTGTATGTACTTCATGGACATTGGGTAGCGTTTCCTTCAGACACGCTACTTTCCCCCACATGAGTCTGTGTTTAATGGTGTTGCCTTTTGAATCTCTGAACTCATTCTGGCACTAGTAATGCAGATATTGACGGACTGGTCACAATAGTATGAATCATAGACGATTAATGTTAACTGTTCTGAATCCGTGTGTTCTAGTGCCATCAGAAGATCCTTGAGCTCTGCTAATTGTGCAGTGCAGTCCCCTAAGGTCTGTGGGTAAGTGTGTTGTGGATGGAATTCACCATCTTTCATGTAGCCACTCACGACCACACAAGCGACGGAGTATTGATGTTGTGTGCCTACTGCGGGTTGGATTGAGTCATCAGCAGTGCTTGAAATGGAAAAATTAAAGTGCCGGTACTCTGTACCAGAGTACCTGCTTGTTCCCGAGAAGTGCCGGTACTCTCCTATTAAAAGTATTACGTTTTTCTTGAAATGTGCCGGTACTCTCCCTCTCAAAATAAAAAAGTGCCGGTACTCAGTACCGGACAGTACCGGCCCATTTAAAGCACTGGTCATCAGTGTACATAATTATTTAATATTAGTCAATAGACATTGTGGTGGCAGGAACAGGAAATTCAAGTTCATATTGCAAAATCCTTGAGTTTGTAATTTTGAGTCAGAAATGTAGTCAGCATCAGTGGCCGTCAGAGACGTTGCACATTGAATCCAACGTGGATGTAGTGCTTTTGCGTTAGGAATGCTGGCTTTGGTGACAGTCTCAAGGGCCAGGATTGTAGATACAAAAATGATGCGTTTCCCCTTGGCCAGAAGGATTCTCTTTAATGACAACCATCTGAACAGCAGTGAAAACTTTCTCTGTGGGAGCAGAGCGTTGTTCTGTTGTAGAATACAAATGTGATTTGTATGCAATCAGGTCTGTCTCACCCTCATTAAACGTTACATAGGTGAAACCAATGGTACCAGCATTTACTCTGATGACCAAGTGTGTTTTGTCATCCCTTGAGTGTAAGTGTTTAGCCGCAAGCATGTCTTGTTGCAATGCTCTAAGAATGTGTGTGTGTTCGACTGTCCAATATTTGCTTGAAAGTCAAGACATATTAATTCATATAACGGTTTAATGCATTGTGCCTAATCTGGAATGTATGTTCTGACAAAGTTTAAAAAGCCCAACAAGGACTGGAGCTTTTTGATATTGTTTTGTAGTTGTGCGTATTTCTCCAAACACTGGGGACAGGCCCTTGCCTTCAGCTGATAATTCGTATCCCAAAAACAGGACACTAAGGAAGGCTATTCTTGTTCTTTTTAATTGAATTTGTAGCCTAGTTCGGCAAATCCCACAACAATGTGGGCAACCCGTCTTTCATGTTGTATGAGGACATCAGCCATGAGGTGGATGTCATCTACGTAGGTCAGTGCCGTGGAAAATGGAAGTAAAACAAGCTGAAAACAGTCCTGGACTTGTAGCCTTGTGGGAAACTGCATTTTTATTTCTGCGAACCTAAAGCGCTAAAACTTGTTAAGTCCCTACTTTCAGGCACTATATTTTGGCAGAGAAAACAGTTGGAAATATCCAAGTTGTTTTGTATTTTTTGCACACTATATTATTTATAAGTGCTGTGATGTGTGCATTTTGTATAGCAAATGTGCATGTATAACTGTTTAAATTTCTGTAGTCTAAGACTTTTCTATATGAATGATCCAGTTTAGCTATGGGAAACAATGGATTGTTCATTGGTGAGACACAGGGTTCTATTACGCACTGGTACTCAAGCTGAGTGAGGATTTCCCTCACAGGTACTTTAGCTTCATGCTTTCTTGGATACTGGGGTTGAGGTTGGGATCTAACTGGTATTACATGAAAGGGGGAATATTTAACCCACCCTACGTGGTTGCAATATAACGCTGGTGCCTGCGCCAATGCCCAATCAATGGCATAAGCTTCCCTGAGGTGTCTGGGAACAAGGGGCGAGAAATAGGATTCAATAACCTCTTCCCCATAAGGGATGTTACGGACAAATTCTGGTGGCCAATCCTTTTCCACCAGCAAAATATCATAAATGGTAATGATGCGATCCCAAAAGATGGCGTCTGTCTGTGTCTCCTTCTAAGTATAGTTACTTTATATACTCTGTCAGGTGTTGAGATGCACATATCCAGTCTCAACTTGTAAGAAGTCATCAGTTGCTATGACCTCCAGATGCTCTTGAAGATTCTGGTGAACTTTGGTGACCTCTGCCGCGCTGTCTAGCAGCGCCAGTGCTCACTTCCTGTTGTTCAGTAAAACTCTCTTCCTGAGTGGCATGTCGTATAGCAATTGCTGCCACGTCTTAATGTACTCAGTTCGCTGCTCTGACTGCCCACCTCTCTCACTGCGTAAAAGTAACAAGATTGGCGTGTATTATCATATTGATATCTGTCAGGCGTTTTTATATTATCTCTATTTCTAAGATTATAGCAATTTTGAGGGGTATCCAAATGCAGAGATTCTCCCCCTTCTTTTTTAGGTATTTATTTTTGTTTATTCTGGTGTTTTTTTAGAACCTTCAGGTGCTTGCTTGGTAAAATCTTTATTAGATTTACCCTGTAATTGTGGTTTAATGGGTCTGGCCAATACTAGAGTAGGTCTCAGCGATAATCTTTGGCAGCTCACGTTCTTGATCCTGTACAGGAACGTCTTGGAGCCGCATGCGCACTGCTAGTGCAACTGCTTCACCTTTAAGATAACTTGAAGATATAGGGGGTGATTCCAACTCTGGCGGGCGGCGGTAGTGACCGCCAGGGTCAGAATGACCCCCATAGTGGCATAATTGCCCATTAATTGCATTTCCAAGTCCCAGGCCGGGGCATCCCCGTATTCATCTTTAATTTGTTTTAACACATCCAAAAGATTGGGAAGTGTTGGTGTACCGTGTGCGGTAGTAGAGAGCGTATCATGTACTGTGCCCCAGGTATTGCAGTTATCTACTCTAGGAACCATCCCAAATGGCAAGCACCTAGTGAGAATTCTATGTTTATCCTGAGGACCCTTACAGGGAAAAACTGCTTTCAGCGAATTTATTTTTTGAGCTAATCAAAACGGAATCTACTCCTGTTTGGCGGGGACCTTACCCATGATTGAATGTACAGTCGCATGGTTAATGCCTGGCGTGGCCACATATGGTTGCGCTGGTGCAGCACGTGCTTGGTTAGTATTTAATGTCTGCATTACAAACTGTACTAACAGTCTGTATATTGCCATTAGCTTATTGTATAAGGGGTGGTATCTGGTCAAGGAAATGTATGTGTGAGGCAGGGCATTAACTGTAGAATGGCAGATGAAATGGAAAACTGACAACTCCTCACCAAGCTTACTAGGGAACCTGTCAAAAAGATGATTTGGGGCCTGATTTAGATGTTGGCAGACAAATTACTCCATCACAACGGTGACAGATATCCCGTCTGCCAAAATCTAAATCCCATTATATCCTATGGGATTTAGATTTAGGCGGATGGGATATTCATCACTGTTGTGACGGAGTAACTCGTCCACTAAGTTCTAAATCAGGCCCTAAGTCTTTTAATAAGTAACAGACCAACAACCTAGAAACAGTCTGGCAGGTCCAACAATACCATGGCAACTGCCTTAACCCTAGGATTCCAGAACCCCCATATATAGATTCCAAAGAACGCAGGACTACATAACAAAGCAATTGAGAATGTACATGGCATTACATCAAGTGATAAAATGTGCTAGAGGCAGACTGGGTTAACCTCCCAACAGGTTCCTCATGTAGACAGCGAGCAAGGAACACTCATTGGGGTATAAACCCACAGTTAGGCTTGCAAACGAGAGTAGAACCTATTGAATAACGCGAACTGAGGCAAGAAAGTGACAGGGGAAAATTCTTGTGAACAAGCGATATGATCAGCATGGTAGGGGAGGGTAAGAAGGAGGGGGGGATAGAGGGACTGTTGAGGATTTTGTATTAGTTACTAATTTTGTTTATATTTACAGTTATCCTTGTCCAAAAGACGCTGAAATGTAATGGTAGATCCTGGCAAGGGTAAGGCCAGAAATGCTATTCATAACAATTGTACGGATATTGTTGATTCCAAGACATGTATGCCAACAAAAAACATTAATAAATAAAGATACCAAAAAAGTGATAAATTGTGCTACAATGAGTTACAGGTGCATACTACAAGAGCATTTTCTGTTCTGCTCGTTGCTGGAGGACGTGGATGGAGGCATGCCTCTGCCCCGTAGCTCCTGCTGGCTTTTCCAGACCCAGTGGAAATAACTGTCCACTAGAAGTATGCGAGAGCGTTTTCCCGCCAAATTCGTAATGAGGTCCTTTGCGATGTATCTAATGTGGTCAATATTCACATTATATTAGCATCATATGTTAATGAAGTGTCATATTGCTAAACATGCTAAAAATGTTTGCAGGCTTAAAAATGAATTGGAAGTATCCAAAGATGATGACCGTGATCGTGTATACGAGGCGCTTCGTACAGAACTTGAATTTCTGCAGACGGTATGCCTTTTTGCTCAAGTATAGTTTAAATGTGCTCTGCACTGAATTGTTGGTGAATGTTAGCTTCTGATCAGTGTACTAGCCTAATTGAAAAGGATCATGCGTCTCTTAGGCCTTTTTTTGGGTAGTTATGAGAAAAGTCTGCTTTTCAGATTTTAAATGGATCCAATTAAAAAGGCTAGAGGAATCACTGAAATACGAACATATAAACTTATCTCAAGTGTTTTTGAAACTGCAATACTGCCAATTTGCTGCTGTAGGTCTCCATCATATTTCAATATTACAAAGTTTGCTGTATAGTCATTTTATTTTATATTCTTAATGGGCCAGAATAGGATTAACTACACAGATCACAACACCAGAATGTAAAAAATTACAATAAAGGTTTCTCTGAGACTAACGTTGTTTTTTATTGTTTTTGTAATTACATCCAAAGTGTGATTTATCAACAGAATTAATTGCAAGCTTCTAATTTTACTGCTGTTTATCTCAATAACTGCAGCTATAAGATTACAGCAGATTTTTTGGCCTGGTGAAAGTGTGTCTGGAATAAATATAGGCTGCTTGGGCAGAAGAAACATATTTTCATACGGATTTGCGCTTGTAAACCTGCCCATATTTACAAGGTTATTGATGTTTTGGCAATGCCTCATTCTTTAGACTAAACTCTGCAATTCATTAAAGGACTTGAGTCCAACGTGCTACAAATCACTTTGGGGTCTGGTGGCCAAATCAAATTTGCAGTAGCCTCGACTTTACAGTGCTGCATCCCAAGCCTGTTTAAAAGCAGGGCAGTGGGATGCAGTGGGTCCCATGTCTGCGGTGGACACGAGGATTTTGTGAGGGGATAGAGGATGCTCCTCTGCCTACTCCAGCTCCCAAAAATGCCTCCAGCATTCTGTGAACTGAAGCCAGATTTTGGTGTTCTGACTATAGTGTGCCACTTGGTATCAGCATTTTACTAGGGTGACCTGATGCTCACTATGGGCCTGATTTAGAGCTCTGCAGAGGGGTTACTACGTCACAACGGTGACGGATATCCCATCCGCCACATTTTAAATATCATAGAAAACAATGGTATTTAGATTTCTGCGGATGGGGTATCCATCACCGTTGCGACGCAGTAACCCCTCTGCTGACATCTAAATCAGGTCCTATGTCTATAAAACTCAACCGGGTCAGGCAAGAGACTTGGAAGTTCAATATTACACCAGAAAGCCGCTCCCTCTTCTCATCTGAAGGTGCTATTGCAAAGCTGGTGCCAGCTATAGGATGTTTGTAATGCAGGGGGCCCATATTTTCATGTCACCCACCCATCCAGCAACGCATCCCATGCAAACCGTTCCCAAAGAGTTTACCTCCCTCTGTTTCGCTCAGAACCCACCGAGATCATCTGCGGCGTACCCCAAGGCTCATCACTCAGCCCGACACTCTTCAATGTCTACATGAGCCCCCTCGCCAACATCGTACGCAAGCACGACATCATCATCACCTCCTACGCCGACGACACCCAACTTATACTCTACCTCACCAAGGACCCCGCCAGCGCCAAGACCAACCTACAAGAGGGTATGAAGGACGTCGCAGATTGGATGAGGCTCAGCCGCCTAAAGCTGAACTCTGAAAAAATGGAAGTCCTCATCCTCCGCAACACCCCGTCCGCCTGGGACGACTCCTGGTGGCCCACGGCCCTCGGCACCGCTCCGACCCCCACAGACCACGCCCGCAACCTCGGCTTCATCTTGGACCCTCTTCTCACCATGACCAAGCAAGTCAACGCCGTGTCCTCCGCCTGCTTCCTCACCCTCCGCATGCTCCGCAAGATCTTCCGCTGGATCCCCGCCGACACCAGAAAAACCGTGACCCACGCCCTCGTCACGAGCCGCCTGGACTACGGCAACACCCTCTACGCCGGGACCACAGCCAAACTCCAAAATCGCCTGCAACGCATTCAAAACGCCTCGGCCCGCCTCATCCTCGACATACCCCGCAGCAGCCACATCTCCGCACACCTGAGACACCTGCATTGGCTCCCTGTCAGCAAAAAGATCACCTTCCGACTTCTCACTCACGCACACAAAGCCCTCTACGACAAGGGACGAGAATACCTCAACAGACGCCTCAGCTTCTACGTCCCCACCCGCCTCCTCCGCTCCTCTGGCATCGCACTCGCTGCTGTCCCTCGCATCCGCCACTCCACGGCGGGTGGGAGATCTTTCTCCTTCCTGGCGGCCAAGACCTGGAACTCCCTCCCCACCAGCCTCAGGACCACCAAGGACCACTCCGCTTTCCGGAGACTCCTAAAGACCTGGCTGTTCGAACAGCGATAAACCCCCCTTTTTCCCCTAGCGCCTTGAGACCCGCACGGGTGAGTAGCGCGCTTTATAAATGTTAATAATTTGATTTGATTTACATGTGGGGGTGACTGCTCAATGACAGTGTTATTACTGCACAAAATTGGCCAGGGAAAATGCTGGAAAATTAGTGTTTTCAATGTATACACAAGGAAATCAATGTGATGTTCCTAAACTATTAAGGCTTAGCTTACTGTTTCCCTTGGTCGGATGTGCAGAAAGGTTTGTGTGTATGTGGAGAGTAGCCTTTCAAGAAACTTGCCAGCCATGGGGCCAGGCTGGACAGTACACAGACAGTGAGCCAGAGTGGAGTTTATTTGGACTCCCCTCCCAAAGATCTCTTTAGTGCTTCCCTCTTCCACACGCTCTCTAACATATGTGACAAAAGTCAGCTGACAAGCTGCCAGTCCATCCACCTCAGGTCATTCAAACCTCACCACCTCACGCCCACTCATCTTTTGTCCCACAGTCACCTCTACAACAGTCACATTTACTTCCTCCGCTCAGTCACTCACAAATTCAGCCCCTCTGTCACACTTTCCTCCTGAGTCATTCACAACTCCAAATTGTGCCCAAGAAAGTTTAAACAAATGGCCGGTATCTTTTGGGAAGGGGTGGAAAAAATAAAGGCCAAGCAACAAAGAGAAAATGTCCCATGGCCATTTAAATACTCACATTGTGAGTCTTGTGCTACCTTGCAGCCTGGGAGGACAAGTCTTGTGTTGCTGCTGGAGGATCCTGGCTGAAGCAGCTTTGATGTGGAGGCAGTGTCCCGACTTGCTGGTGCTGTTAAGGTTGTGGACGGGTCATGCAGGTTGGTTCCAGTCCAAGCCCCTTTTGCATTTGGCTGCTGCGTGATTCTGCTGCAGTCCAAAAGCTCGCTTTAAAAGGGCAGAGCAGGTCACTACAGCACTCACCTAAGTGACGTCCCGCCGTAACTTCTACAGCAGTGAGAAGTGAGCATATGCACATCTATTTTACACCAGTGTGTATGCTCAACCCAGACACTACCCCAAAACCGGGACATTTCTTTGCTCAACCTGGAGCCTTCTCAAAAACCAGGACATTTGTTTAATTTGGAGAAAAGTGTTGAGACACCTTTCTAAAAACTGGGATTGTCTGGGAACCTCTGGTCACCCTACATTACACACACTCACATGCAGGCATACTAATCCATGTCCAGAGTTTCGTTGGGGTATAAGTAAGAGGGTGTGTGTGCACACAAGCCCAATCTAGAGTGCGAGTTCAATGTGGTTCTTAGAAAACAGGTGGAGGCCGACCAAGAGAACGAGATGTGGATAAGACAGAACTTGGGGAATTCCCGCATAGTACAACACTACACTGCTGATGAAGATCATCCCAAGCATACTAAAATGCATTATACCTTGGCATCGTACATCTGCATGGGCATGGAGCAACAAGCTAGCGCTGACAACACTCACACCCTGCCCACAAGTCCACACTCCAGGTCTGCTGAGCATTATACACAGCTTCAATAAAAAAATAAAAAAGAAACACGCAGGCAAAACCAAAGGTGAGGTGAATGAGAGCTATGCAGGAGGGAAGCATGAGTTAAGGCCCCCATCATGCTACGGCCACTAAACAGGGGCAAGTACAAAACTGAGGAACTCTGACACAAAGATTGAGGTAGAAAAAGAGCAAGGAACTGTGCATACCGGCAACCCCAATATAAAAAAGTGGCAGAAAGATTTGAAACCATAACCAGGAGTTGCACATGTCACAATCATACACACACAAACATGACTGTTGTGAAGATCAGTTCCTTCATCAAATAAACGTGCAAGGCAATGCTGAATTTCGGTTATCTTCTTTATTCCCTGTCGCTCCAGCCATCCGCTCCCTCAACCGTCAAACTCTCCCCTCACTCGGTTTTGCGTCTGGAGAACCACGCGCTCTCTCCGATCACCACGGAGATAGCACGCGCTGTTCTCTTGACGTGCAAACATCACACATCTCCCTTTTTATATTTAACAAACATAAACAGAAAAATATATTTGACCCTAAACAAAAAATTTGTTCTACACGGAATGAAATACATTTTCCCATAACACAGTGAGAAACTAACTGACAAACTAAAACTCATACAACCTTTATCCAAGTACATAATCTTTAAGACGTTTAGGACTGACTTTCCTTCTACCACTTCTCCTTGTTCCTTCACACCTATCATTTCCACCGCGATTGTGACTTGGAGATCTTGACAATACTTTACTTTGGTTCAACATTTCTCTTTCGATACGTGGTTCTGTTACCTCCTTCATCCGCACAACTCGGTTTAGATTCCAAATCCTGCCATCAGAGGTTTTTATGGCATTCTTGAATACCTTGACCACTGTCAAGGGTCTCGTAAATTTTGATCCGTCCATACACCCTAAGGGAGCCTTTATCTTCACCACATCACCCACAGCTATATTTACTTTGAACACTTTTTTCCTAGTATCGAACTCTTGCTTTCTTTTCTCCATGAGTCTTAGTTCTCTATTACGCCATATTGTATCTGTCAAATTAAACTAATTTTTTCTCCATCCCATCCAAGCTGGAGATAATTTGGTGTTGGGTAATCTTCTCTTAAACAATTCAAATGGAGATTTTCCCGTGGTAGAATATGGTGAAAACCGATAAGCAGTAATCCTTTTCAAAAGTTCTGTTCGCCAATTCAAAGTGTTCACTTTTGCTAGCTGAATGCTCTCTTTGATATATTTGTTGAAACGTTCTACTGCACCATTCGTTTCAGAATGATATACACAGCTTCAATAAAAAAATAAAAAAGAAACACGCAGGCAAAACCAAAGGTGAGGTGAATGAGAGCTATGCAGGAGGGAAGCATGAGTTAAGGCCCCCATCATGCTACGGCCACTAAACAGGGGCAAGTACAAAACTGAGGAACTCTGACACAAAGATTGAGGTAGAAAAAGAGCAAGGAACTGTGCATACCGGCAACCCCAATATAAAAAAGTGGCAGAAAGATTTGAAACCATAACCAGGAGTTGCACATGTCACAATCATACACACACAAACATGACTGTTGTGAAGATCAGTTCCTTCATCAAATAAACGTGCAAGGCAATGCTGAATTTCGGTTATCTTCTTTATTCCCTGTCGCTCCAGCCATCCGCTCCCTCAACCGTCAAACTCTCCCCTCACTCGGTTTTGCGTCTGGAGAACCACGCGCTCTCTCCGATCACCACGGAGATAGCACGCGCTGTTCTCTTGACGTGCAAACATCACACATCTCCCTTTTTATATTTAACAAACATAAACAGAAAAATATATTTGACCCTAAACAAAAAATTTGTTCTACACGGAATGAAATACATTTTCCCATAACACAGTGAGAAACTAACTGACAAACTAAAACTCATACAACCTTTATCCAAGTACATAATCTTTAAGACGTTTAGGACTGACTTTCCTTCTACCACTTCTCCTTGTTCCTTCACACCTATCATTTCCACCGCGATTGTGACTTGGAGATCTTGACAATACTTTACTTTGGTTCAACATTTCTCTTTCGATACGTGGTTCTGTTACCTCCTTCATCCGCACAACTCGGTTTAGATTCCAAATCCTGCCATCAGAGGTTTTTATGGCATTCTTGAATACCTTGACCACTGTCAAGGGTCTCGTAAATTTTGATCCGTCCATACACCCTAAGGGAGCCTTTATCTTCACCACATCACCCACAGCTATATTTACTTTGAACACTTTTTTCCTAGTATCGAACTCTTGCTTTCTTTTCTCCATGAGTCTTAGTTCTCTATTACGCCATATTGTATCTGTCAAATTAAACTAATTTTTTCTCCATCCCATCCAAGCTGGAGATAATTTGGTGTTGGGTAATCTTCTCTTAAACAATTCAAATGGAGATTTTCCCGTGGTAGAATATGGTGAAAACCGATAAGCAGTAATCCTTTTCAAAAGTTCTGTTCGCCAATTCAAAGTGTTCACTTTTGCTAGCTGAATGCTCTCTTTGATATATTTGTTGAAACGTTCTACTGCACCATTCGTTTCAGAATGATATACACAGCTTCAATAAAAAAATAAAAAAGAAACACGCAGGCAAAACCAAAGGTGAGGTGAATGAGAGCTATGCAGGAGGGAAGCATGAGTTAAGGCCCCCATCATGCTACGGCCACTAAACAGGGGCAAGTACAAAACTGAGGAACTCTGACACAAAGATTGAGGTAGAAAAAGAGCAAGGAACTGTGCATACCGGCAACCCCAATATAAAAAAGTGGCAGAAAGATTTGAAACCATAACCAGGAGTTGCACATGTCACAATCATACACACACAAACATGACTGTTGTGAAGATCAGTTCCTTCATCAAATAAACGTGCAAGGCAATGCTGAATTTCGGTTATCTTCTTTATTCCCTGTCGCTCCAGCCATCCGCTCCCTCAACCGTCAAACTCTCCCCTCACTCGGTTTTGCGTCTGGAGAACCACGCGCTCTCTCCGATCACCACGGAGATAGCACGCGCTGTTCTCTTGACGTGCAAACATCACACATCTCCCTTTTTATATTTAACAAACATAAACAGAAAAATATATTTGACCCTAAACAAAAAATTTGTTCTACACGGAATGAAATACATTTTCCCATAACACAGTGAGAAACTAACTGACAAACTAAAACTCATACAACCTTTATCCAAGTACATAATCTTTAAGACGTTTAGGACTGACTTTCCTTCTACCACTTCTCCTTGTTCCTTCACACCTATCATTTCCACCGCGATTGTGACTTGGAGATCTTGACAATACTTTACTTTGGTTCAACATTTCTCTTTCGATACGTGGTTCTGTTACCTCCTTCATCCGCACAACTCGGTTTAGATTCCAAATCCTGCCATCAGAGGTTTTTATGGCATTCTTGAATACCTTGACCACTGTCAAGGGTCTCGTAAATTTTGATCCGTCCATACACCCTAAGGGAGCCTTTATCTTCACCACATCACCCACAGCTATATTTACTTTGAACACTTTTTTCCTAGTATCGAACTCTTGCTTTCTTTTCTCCATGAGTCTTAGTTCTCTATTACGCCATATTGTATCTGTCAAATTAAACTAATTTTTTCTCCATCCCATCCAAGCTGGAGATAATTTGGTGTTGGGTAATCTTCTCTTAAACAATTCAAATGGAGATTTTCCCGTGGTAGAATATGGTGAAAACCGATAAGCAGTAATCCTTTTCAAAAGTTCTGTTCGCCAATTCAAAGTGTTCACTTTTGCTAGCTGAATGCTCTCTTTGATATATTTGTTGAAACGTTCTACTGCACCATTCGTTTCAGGATGATATACAGCTGACCTTTTGTGTGTAATGCCACATTCCTTCATAAATTCTACAAACATCGTTGAACAAAATTGTGGACCATTATCAGATAACAATGACTTGGGGAAACCCTCTCTTCTGAAAATCTCTTCCTGAAAACTTATCATACTATAAGAAGAGACATCTCGTACATTTGTAACCTCCACCCACCTGGAATATAACTCAATCAATACAATCAAGTAAGGAGTAGAATGTTCACCTGATAAGGGACCGACAATATCTATTGCAACTTCATCCCAGGGTTTACTTGGTAGATTCCTACAATGCATCAGTGTATTACGAGTTTTCAAAATCTTGTCACTCCGTGAACATTGTATGCAATCTCTGACCACACGCTCTGCTTCCAGATCCATACCAGGCCACCAAAAGTTTGCTCTTAAATTCTCCTTAGTTTTGACAATACCTAAATGGCCTTCATGAGCTTGATCCATAACCCTCTTCCTCAAGACACTTGGCGGGATCAGCCTAGTACCCCTCAATAACATACCACTTTCCAACGCCAATTCATCTTTTATCAAACCCCACACCTTACCAAGGGTACTAAATTTCCCATCTTCTAACGCCACGCAGATCTCACTCAGCTCAACATCCTCCTTCAATGCCTCTTCCCACTCCTGCTCAGTTATTGCACCATACATAATCTCACTCACGTTACAGAAAACTTCACAAACATCACCCTCCTGCAACGATAAACCATCTTTCTCACCCTCCATGGCGTCCTCCCTCACTAATCTGGATAGACAATCTGCACTCACATTCAATGAGCCTGGTAAATACTCCACCCTAAATTTGAAGTCTTGTAGACCGATAACCCACCTCTTAATCCTTGCAGAAATGCAATTTAAACCTTTACTGCCAAAAACTTCCACCAAAGGTTTGTGGTCTGATAACACAAAAAATTCTGTGCCCCACACAAAGTGTCTAAACTTCCTAAGAGCCCAGAAAATAGCCAATGACTCCCTTTCTACCACAGAGTAATTTTTCTCAGCACCATTCAATGCCTTAGATGCACAGGCAATCATAACTTTCTTTCCTTTATTCTCCTGCATCAAAATAGCCCCTAGCCCTTTCGCACTGGCATCTGTGACTATGACAGTTGGTCTGTCTGGCTTAAATGCCTGTAAACAAGGGGCATTATCCAATTCTTCCTTGATAAGGAAAAATTCCTTTTCACATTCGTTGCTCCACCGGAACTCCTTTTTTTTTTTTAACAATTCTCTCAAATTTACTGTTTTCTCTGATAAGTTTAATATGTATCTCCCATAATATTCTACCATTCCTAAAAACAAACTCACTTCCTCCTTGCTCTGAGGAGTCATCAACTGTTTTATTGTCTTGACCAACTCAGGTTTAGGCTTTACACCATCACCCGTAATCAAGTGTCCCAGATACTCAACTTTAGTTAGACCAAAATGACATTTCTTCCTCTTAAGAGTGAGACCAGCTTGGCTTAAACATCCCAACACTAATTTCACCCGTCTCCAATGCTCTTCTGCTGACTCTGCATAAATCAACACATCATCCTGATAACATTTTACACCACAAACTCCTTTAAAAATTTTGTGCATGATACGCTGAAACACAGAAGCTGCGGAAACCAGCCCAAACGGCATCCTTTTGAATTTGAAAGCACCAAAAGGTGTAATGAACGCAGTCAACTCTTGAGAACACTCTTCCAATTCTACCTGATGGTACGCTGAGGTTAGATCCAGCGTGGAAAAATACTTCGCTCAACCAAGCGTGGACACAATTTCCTCAATATTAGGAAGAGGAAATTTGTCGACTACCACCTCTTTGTTCAAGGCTCTAAGGTCCACACATAATCTGATCTCTCCATTACTCTTTCTTGCCACTACAATGGGCGCCAACCACTCTGTTGCTTCCACCTCCTCAATTATGTCCAAATCCTGTAACTTCTTAAGCTCATTCATAACTGGTTCTTGTACAGCTAGTGGAATTCTCCTCACCTTCGCTATTATCGGAATGGCACCAGTCTTGAGCTTAATTTTATGTTTGTAACCTCTTAAACATCCTAAATCCTCTGAGAAAACCTCAGGAAATTTAGCGACCAAATTATTTTCTTCACTCTCCACACTCTGCACTTGTACTTGTGGTTGTGCAGTGGTATTTAACACCACTCCCAACAATCTCTGATGTGTCCAATTTAAAAGATTATCACCCTGACTAGACACGTAAACCTTTCCAACCAAATGTCTCCCTTTCAACTCAAGACGTCCCTCAAAATACCCTAACATTTTTATCGGTTGTCCCCATAACCACCAGGACACACATCCATTATCCGTAACACACTCTTCCTCCCTGATATGAGATCATAACTCTTCTTAGAAATTATTGTCAAATGTGAACAGGAGTCAAATCTCATCAATAAATCAACATCTTCCACTCTCACTATCTCACTGGGATGTTCACCACACTCTATCTGAGTTTTTACTTGAAAAATCGCCTCCTGGGATACCTCCTTGACTTCTTTTATCATGTTACTATTGCTACACTTCTTCTTTTTGTTACGACAACATTTAAAATAGTGTCCCTTTCTCCCACACCCATTGCATATCACATTTAATGCTGGGCAATTGCTCGCGTTAGCCTTATGTCCGACTTTCCCACACCGAAAACACTCCCCTTAAAATTTTGAAAACTCGTCTTTCTTTTTTTCCGCCCCAAATTCTTTGACTTTCACCTCGCAAACCACCTCTTCAACCTTTGTACACTCTCCACTCACAACTTTATTTCCACTTAGCTCCTTAACACACTTTAACATATGTTCCACCCTCTTTGCTACTATAACCACCTCCTCTAATGGTGGTTCATCTTTTAACCACAGCTCTTCCCTGATTTTGTTGCTACAACACTTCAATACAAATTGTTCTCTAATTCTTTCGTCCACCAATGTACCAAATTTACACGACGCTGCCAGCTTCCTTAAACTGGTTATGTATTCCTCTACCGACTCGTCCTTTCCTTGCTCTCTTTTTCCAAAATAATATCTTTCCATTATTGTACTTACTCTAGGTACATAATGTTTGTCAATTTTTTTTAATACACACCTCATATTCATTCAAATTTCTTGACTCTTCAGCACTTAAGTCTGGTAAATTTTCAAGTACCTCCTGTCCCTCACCTCCTAAACAATGCATTAATAATGCATGCTTCCTCTCTGCACTCAGAGTCGGTCCACACACTCTCGCATAATGAACAAACATTTTCTTCCACTTAGTCCAAGGATATGTGGGATCTCCTGGACTACTTAGAAAAAACAGAGGGGGTGTTACATTCTGCATTATAATCCTTATTTGTACTACAGTCACAATCTAGAAATGTACTCCTGTAAGTGACGTTCTTTCGCTGCTCCTGAAGTCTCTTCTTCTTGGTGCACAAAGTCTTACTTCCGGTGTGCCTGTCACCGCACACTTTGTATGACAGGCAAAGTAACTCAGCTCAGGTGTGCCTATCACCGATCCAGCAGGCAGTCCAATCACAATGTCATTTTATACTCAAGTTTAGTACTGTAAGAATCCTGAAATCCTGTTTTAATCCTTTATTATTTTTCTCCTCATTAAAACCAGTTCACCTCTTGAATAAATTCAGAAAAATTCCTCCCCTTTAAGACTGTGACTCAAATATTCCTTTAAACTGAAAGGCACTTACTTTGGTGGCAATCCCTTTAAGTAAACTCTTTCTGACAATCCCTTTAAGGCAAATACAGGAAGCCACGCCTTCTGTCAATCAAACAGTTTCTTATTCCGAGTTAAAACAGACTTACTTGGAACCGGAACCACCCGATTTCAAGGATCGTGAGAGGAGAAGTTTCACTGCCAGGTAAGTGTGCCTTTAGCAGCAGACATTTCCAATGTTATCATTTGCCAAAACGATGTTAATTAAGTGAGCCTTTATCAGCAGACATTTACATTTTAGTATGAGAGCCAAAACGATGTTGAGGCGACAGCCACCCTCGTCGCCAATGTGAAGATCAGTTCCTTCATCAAATAAACGTGCAAGGCAATGCTGAATTTCGGTTATCTTCTTTATTCCCTGTCGCTCCAGCCATCCGCTCCCTCAACCGTCAAACTCTCCCCTCACTCGGTTTCGCGTCTGGAGAACCATGCGCTCTCTCCGATCACCACGGAGATAGCACGCGCTGTTCTCTTGACACGCAAACATCACAACTGTGGTAACGTCACCAGTTGATTAGCACAGAACATAACCCCTCACTTGATCAGCAGGTACATTATCATCCTTACTGGCAGACTGTGCATGCATATATTCTGATAAAGACTTCTAACTGCGTATTCCCCACCTTGTTAATTTCCCCAGGTGCCAGACTGTATCCGGAAACTTTCGCAGCAATTTCCACACTCATTGACAGGTGATGTCATGAGGCCCCACTTCGGATCTGTCCCACCCCAGACATGGCATTCAGGCCACTATTTCTGCACCACCTCCGAGCACCGACATCAGTTACTTTCATTCCTAGCCTTCGACACAGATCTGGTGCTACGTGAATCCTGTCCATTCTGTCAGAGATTTGTCCCTCAATTCTTAAATATACCGAAAATGTCACAACCTAAAACCACAGGATTTTCAATTGCGCTGTGACTGTCACTAACAGATTCAGATGACGAATGTGCATGACATCTGATTCTGGTGCCTCAGTGTTATGTTCATGCTGGGCAAAAATAAACAAAAAGGCATCCAAAACCCTGAGAGCAAGGCAAGACTTGTTAAACTCCTGAAATCGAAAAAGCACTCATGGTCAAAGTCGGAAGGCGTAAAGGTCCCAGTAGTGCAAATGTACTCCTGAGACCACTCCAGTGACTGGTCAACATCAAGGTTACAGGGCTCAGGTCAGTCAAGAAAGTCCAACAGGAAGCATAAAAAATCAAAGCATGGGTCTCCTTCGTTGCACCACTCCTACCACTCTGATTTGTGCAATGCCCAAGGTACCTCTAGGCCACTCAAACTTTCTGCCCTGCAGAACCGATCCTGACGCTAGTCCTATTTCGGTGCCACCCCAAATGGACAGGAACGCCACAGCAGCTACAACAGCTATAGGGAGCCATGGACCAAATATTCGATGACACATCGGATCCATCTAGAGTGCCCTCAATGCCCCACGAATTCCAGGGGACCTCCAGACGGTCATCAGTTGATGGGTCTGTCCTTGATGTCAACTGTTCCCCTCGGTCTTACATTGGCGTTACCACTGTCCTCGACTTTGGCAAA
The DNA here is from genome assembly GCF_031143425.1 of Pleurodeles waltl. Classification (NCBI taxonomy): domain Eukaryota; kingdom Metazoa; phylum Chordata; class Amphibia; order Caudata; family Salamandridae; genus Pleurodeles; species Pleurodeles waltl. The sequence goes on along the minus strand of NC_090445.1, from coordinate 741,989,683 downwards.
TCTGATGTTGATGTCATCCATGGCCCCACATTCAGCCCCATGCTCAGTACAACAAATTGTTTAACACAACAACCAACACCACCAGCGTGCCAATAGACGCCCATCTCTGCATCAGGCGATGCCGAAATGGGAGTCAATTCAGAGACCCATGCTTTACCGCCCAGACCTAGACAGTATGCCCATTCAGTAAGCAGACTATGCACAACATAATAATTTAGGCAATTTTGATGATGAGGATGACAATCAGTAAGGTGAGGGCGATATTTCTGATGAGCTCCATGACACCAGTGTTGTGGCCATCTCCCTGGGCGTTGGTCTCTTCTTGCACAATCACACACTGTCTACTGAAGCGTCTGCGTCCTTCACCACAGTGATCCAGAGGGCATCTGAGACACTTAACCTCATTATCCTGAACAAGATGTCAAAACTACTCTTCTCACAGAATTTCTTAACTCTACACAATCCACTCGAAAGCTTCTTCTCCCTTTTAAGAAGGCTTTAACTGATGTCCTGGTGAGCACCTGGTCAAAACCAGGATCATGTCCTCTGGTCAGTGGCCAAGTGGTGGGTGGCACAGACCTGCTCCCGGAGATCCGAACAACCTATTAAAACATATCACCCCGGAGAGTCTCATCTTCCAGGCATCGAGGAGCCACTTGAACGCCAATGCATTCCATACCACTTTGCCTGACAGGGAATCAAACAGAATGAAGACATTTTCCAAACAAATGTTCTCCTCAGGCAGCCTCGCTTTCAGGTCAGTAAATACCACACACCTGTAGGACAGATAATTGCATGCTATAAGGGACAAAGTGGTGGAAATCATGCCAGTGGTCTCAGATGACGTCTGTCAAACCGTGCAAAGCTTATCTTGGACGGGCACGATGCTGCAAAATATTCTATTAAATCTGGTCTGGACACCTCCGATTGTATGAGTAGGGCAGTTGGCACTAGTGTTGTGCTTAAAAGCCACGCCTGGATTCACTGGCTTTTCAGCTGACATCCAACAGTCACTTATGGACATACCCTTTGATAGTGGTAGGCTGTTTGGAGCAAAGGCAGACTCTGTCCTTGAAAGGTTTAAAGAGCGTAAAGCCACTGCCCAGGCTCAAGGCTTAGGTACACCAGCTCAGCACTTCCCCCATCAGCAGCACCCCTGTCAATGCTTTGGTAGAGGGTACCAGCAGAGGTAGAGACAATATCCACCTCAGCAGCAAAAGGCTTCCCACTCTTTTCGAGTTTGATGCCGGGGATGAGGCCAATAGTGTCCGGTCCCATAGGGGCAACAAGCTCCCCTAACTCCAGCGCCTCCCCGTTGGTCACTGCAAAATCTCTTTAGTTTCTCCTTGGCTGCAGACACTTGTCTGGTGGGTGGTCACATCACGTTCAACTTCCCCAGCACAAGAAGCATTGCGCCTGATCAATGGGTGTCCAAATTGTACAAAGCGGATACTCCCTACCGTCTCAGCACTATCCCCGGACATGCCACATGCACCACAACATCTCCTGGAGGATCACTTGTCATTCTCTGTGGGGGAGTTCTTGCTTTCTTGACCAAGGGAACAACGGAGAGGGTGTCGGCATCAGTGATTGCCACTGTTTACTACACCCTGCCAAAGAAAGACTGAGGACTTCATCCCACCCTAGATCATCATCCTCTGAATGTCTTCATTCAGAAGGGCAAGTTCAAAATGCTCACGCTGGCCCAAGTTCATTCAGCCCTGGATTCAAGAGACTGGATGGTAATGCTGGTCTTGCAGAATGCATATTTTCACATCCTGGTCCTATAGTCCCACAGATGTTACCTGTGGTTTCAGATAGGCCAACAGCATTATCAATTCTCCGTGCTCTCTTTTGGCCTTTCTAGCACACCTCTGCTGTTCACAAAGGTGATGGAGGTGGCTGCAGCCTATTTGCGAAGGTTGAGAATACCAGTCTTCTCATACCTTGATGACTGGCTGCTAAAGGTGGACTTGCCTCAGACAATTGTAAGCCACCTACAAACGACCACCAACCTTTTGACATCTCTTGGAGCCATCCTGTACACATTGCTTTTCCAACCAAACCCTCCGCTTCAACGAGTCCAGGACATTTGTGCTATGATCCTGATGTTTCATCCTTGATCTAGGCCTTAGTGAGCACAACTCTAAGGCTTCTGAGCCTCTTAGCTTCCTTCCTCCTGCTCCTGGAACATATCAGATGGCATATGTGGGCTCTGCAGTGGCATCTGAAGTCGCAAAGAGTTCAGAAGAAAGAGGACCTATTGGAATCCATCCAGGTGCTAAAGGACACTGTTGAAGATCTGCAGTGGGGGCTGCTTGACTACGAAAGAACCAGTGGGAGACCCCTTTCCCTATCCAACCCACAGCTAACAGTGTTGGTGAATGCCTTGTTGCCGGCTTGGGGAGGATATCTGGGAAAGATAGAGATGAAATTACTCTGGGCTCCGGCAGAGGCTTGCCTCCACATCAACTTGTTGGAGTTGCGAGAGATCCGCTTGGCACAGAAAGCATTCCTCTCCACCATCAATAGGGAACAGGTGCAGGTTCTGACGGGCATTACAATCACCATGTGTTATAACAACAAACAAAGCAGAGTGGGGTTGTGGATTCTGCAGCAGGGGGCCCTGCACCTCTGGAAGTGGCTGAACACACAGGACATCTCCCTGACTGCCCAGCATCTGACCAGATTTTTAGATGCCAAGGCGGATGAACTAAGGCAGTGCTTAGTAAATCATGAATGATAGTTACACCGAGAGGTGTTACAGGGCATATTCCAGGAACGGAGAGAACCCTGGCTCAAGCTATTCACCACCTCACCACCTAAGTGAATGCATAGTGTCCAAACTTTTGTGCACTGGAGTTTGCAAGGCAGTACTGGTAGTCAGGATTCCTGTACCCCTTTACCCTCATTTCCTGAACAAAGCTGCCAAAGATCAGGGAACACTGGGACCAAGTCATCCTAGTGAATCTGGACTGGACAAGATGAGTGTGGTACTCAGAACTTTTGGCCGTGAGCATATGTCCTCAAATCCAGCTGACCCTTTGGGAGGGCCTCCTGTCGCATCAGCAAGGCTAAGTCTATCACCCGAGCCTGCACTACCTACACCTCCGTGCATGAAGATTGAGCAGCAGCAGTTGACGGCTTTCAACTTTCCTTCCCTAAGTAATTGGTTTTTATTCTGGCAGTCAGGAGTCAATATACCAAATCTGTTTACTCAGGACACTGGGAGAAATTTGTTTTCTATTGCTACACATGACACATCCAACCTCTCAATGTACAGTTATCACATGTTCTCTTATCTTGTCACTCTTTAGCCCAGAAAGGACTTGTAATGGCAAGTTAAAGGTTACTTTTTGATGGGGATGCCAAGCATGATGGGAAACAGGAGGTGAACTGCCAGAGCTCTGCCAGCCCCATGGTAATCCTGCTTCACCTTAGACTCTAAACAAAGGTATTTGGTTTCCTCCTGAACCCTAAAGGCCCCAACACTCCCACCACTGGTGCATTGAAGGAGAGCAGGGAAGGGGGGCTAGCGTAGTAATGAAGCCACAAGATCAAGCGGCCTGTGGCACGGCTACATCTCAGAGCTCCTCGGACAGGAGAAGCTGGAGCGATGGCTGGGCAGAGGAAAGCTGACCCTACGAAGAGCAGCAGTCTTTTGCTAGGAGAGCCTGAAAGGCTGAAGGACCCCCAGTCGAGAGCCTGGCTGCCCTGAGATCGCTGCAGAGGTAAGGCCTTAGCACACAGTACTGGTGGGCTAAGATGGGCCAATGAAACATCAAAGAGCAGCAGTCCCAGCTGAGTGATCACTCAATGATTGACAGCTCTGGGTGGGCCGTGCATTTCTGAGATTGGTGCTCCAAAGGAGAGAGAACCTGTGAAGGCACCACGAGGTGCTACAGGGCCAGAGGTCAGTGATCTAGGTTGAAGTGCTTGTGCTTGAGCGACCGCCTGAATAGAGGACTGATGGAGCTGTGTTTTGCTTGGCTGTCTGCAGGGATTAAGAGGATAAGGAGGATACTGCAGGGAACACTGCAGTTTGAAGGAATGTCTGGCATCTGGCTTCTTGTCCTTCATCCACCACCCCCAAGACAACTGACCTCTGTGTAGTGGCTGCCACTTAGTGATTAAACAGTGGGAGGTGAGCAATGCGATGAAGCAGTGAGTGACTGTGAACGGGTAGTTCCCTGCGACTGACTTGCCCTCGGTCCAGCCTTGTCCTCATAGTGCTAATGCTGTGTGGCTGCGGGATCCAGCGGCAGGTGCTGGTGGAGGCTGCAGGACCTGGCAACAGATGCTGTGCAGCGGATTCTGAGCCATCATGGGCAAGGAGCGGAAGGCTTGGCCCCAGCAGAATAATACCATCACACAATAAGCCACTGCATAGCCACAGAGTTGCACTAGACAGACAGATTCCCAACATTTGTAGGGCTCTGAGGAGCTGACTTGGGAACCCACCAGAACGGACCTGCGGGAGGACATCCACTCGTCGCGAATGGCTCTGCAGCAAAGAATAGAGGCTATCTTGATTGATGTGAACCTGCTGAGGACTGATCTGCGGAAAGTGGTGGAACGAGTGCATATAGTGGAAGGATCTGTCAAGGACCTCCAGAAGTGAGCAAAAAATGTAAAAACATAGCTGGCAAAACCAACCACAGCTACGCAGGTATTGAAAGACAGAGTAGAGGATGCAGAGAACTGTTTGCAACACAACAATTTGCTCTTCACTGGACTTCCAGTAGGAGGGGGAAGGGTATGATGCAGAGGACTTCCTAGGCACTTCGATCCAAGATGTGTTGCAGCCTAAGTGACTGACTAAACTGTTCACCTGGGAGCAGGTGCATGGGGCACTGGGTGCCTGGCCTCAGTTATATGTTTCTTTTTCCAGCCGTTTGAAAGTTATAGCACAGGCTAAGAGCCACTTTTCCTAGGTGCCTGACATGTGGATGTGGCTGAAGGGAAAGGAGTCCCGAAGTAACTCCTGTATTTTCAAAGCTTGACAGAGCTGGTATGGCATAGAGTGGTGAGCAAAGCACTCTGAAGGGCCCCATTTGCTGATGATCTGCCTCTTTCAATGTTGATACTGTTCACTGCTCTGTTGTGATAAGACATGGGTATGTAGGGGAGAGGGTGTGAGAGAGTATGAAACCTTTATTTAATTAACCGATTTCTCTCATTTGCCCAGGCCAAGGAGCTGTTTCATCTAGGGTTGTGGCAGTTTTTTCACTATGTGCGCCTGACACATGTGGATAGGGGTTCATGCCATCATTCCCTAAAAAGGCGCAGGAAAATGCTATTGTGAGGCAATTGATGGGGTTAGTTGGGTGCAATGGATTGGTGATGCACTTGCAAGCCGCACTGGTGCTGTATAGAAGGGGATCCACCTACAGGCCTAGGGAATGGTGGAGTGCTGATTGCCCTGAGACGATCACTGGGGCAGATTGGAGAAGAGCCTGCAAGCAGGTTTGACAGGTTTCCCCTAAACCAGGTTCAAACTCATGCATTTGCACAGAACCTACCTGACACCAGCCAAGCTGACACGCACATACCCTGATAGCCCTTCAATTTGTAACAGATGCAGGCTCCTCTCTGCTGATTTCCTGCATATGACATAGTCCTTCCCACCGCTAGAGGAATACTGGCGTTTTGTGCTGGAAGCACTGATGCACTTGGTGGAGGTGAAGGTGGAAGGATCTATAAAGCTGTGCTTGATGGGTGTGGTGTCTCGCAGGCAAGGCCTCAAGATGGAAATTTAAATGGTGGCACTTGGAATGGTATTGGCAAGGAGGTAAGTTGCAATACACTGGACGCTGGCCAGGGCCCCACTGTGGTAGCGTGATGGGCAGACCTGATGGAGTGGGCATTGGCAGATGAACAGTACATTAAGCATACTTGGATAGATAAGGTGGGTGAGGACCTGGCAACCTGATGGGAAATGCTCGTAAGGGTCATGGACCTACTGCTGGAGGGAACATATTGGGAGAGATGAAAGATTCAGCACCAGATGGACTAGCTGGACTTATGGAGCCTGGGGGGTGGAAGTGAATGTTGGTGAGTTTTGGATGGACTGTATGTCACTGTTATTACTTGACTACAAGCTGGCTTAAGCCCCGGTGCTCTACTTGTGATGCCGCAGTTGGACCCTACTCACTTACTTGATGTGCAGTCCCTTCAAACCAATGCACAGTTGTTGTCTTAGCCTACTTGCCATCAGATCGGAATTCCACATTGCCATAACACTGGCTTGGTGAGTGAGTGAAATCCAGGTATTGTCTGTGGTTCCATCATAAATGTCCTTCTTTCTTGAAAACCTGTTGCTCCGACAGGTTGGGAATTTCTGTCCAAGGTAGTGACAACCCATCATTCAACTGCGAGAAAAAGATATCCACCCTCATGGGACAAGTGTGTGTCAGGCATTCGACATCTAATCCTGACTGAGGTCTTGGAAATTTCACCGCTACTGAGCAGGGCCACCTTTTTACATCTTAAAGAACCGAAAGGGCTTTCTGGAGAAAACCCCTCCCATGAAAGAGAAATATTCAAACATGCTGGCTACTGTAGGTCAGAGTTGGAAGGAAAAGCATTGAGAACTGGCCAACACCAAAAGGCTCTTCTCCCAAGGCCGAACCGTTCCCTGCACTGAAAAAACATGTACATTCTCATCATGCTGACTGACTAACTGTTCGGCGAGAAAGAATACGAAAAACTAGCACAGTTTACCATGTGGAAAAACAGAGCTCAACTGCAATGTCTAATGCTACGATAAAGTCAATAGGCAGCTAAACTGAATACAAAATGTAATCTGCAAATGGAGAACACTGAACAACTGATCCAAATGCAAAGTGGTGCAACACAAAGTCAGTGGTCAAAAACACCTACTTACGACATGTGTCTGTGCTGCTTGGTGTGGTGATGGTGGTGGTGGCTGTTGAAGCAGTGCATGCTGGTGTGAGTGCAGATGTGACAGTGAGGGAGCAGGAGGAGGTGGAAGGGGAGGGAGTGGATGCTGTTGTGTGTGCAACTGTCTGTTGTTTGTGTGAGTGCTTGTGGCCTGTGTTTGTCTATGCCACTCTTGTGTGATGTTTTGTGTGCATGCTTGGCTGTATGTGTTCATGGGATGGCTTGGGGCTGAGGAGATTGGGACTGGGAAGTGGTAGGTGGTGTCGCGCCTGCGAGCCGTGACGCCATCTGAACATTCGGCTCGGGCGAGGCTGCGAGCCGCGGCATTAGAATGTGCCACGCCCCTGCCATTTTGTATTTTTATCGAGTCCCCAAATTGGGCATGGGACCTCGACATGTTCAGGGTGTGGCGCACCCCTGCTAGTTTGTACCTCCCTCACACTCCTTCACCCCCACTTACCTTCTGTTTCTTTTTCTTTCTTCTTTTCTTTCTTCCTCATTTATTCCTGAATTTATGCCTTTCTTTCATTTCCATGATCCTTTCTCTTTCCCAGCATGACTTCCTTCTCCCTGCATGCCTTTGGAACCTTACTTTACATGGTGACTTTTTCTATAGGTTTTTATGCTGTGTTCCCAATCCAATATGGTGTTTTTTACTTCCTGACGGCCACTTCCTGTTCCTTGGGTATATAAGGTGTGTGGTTCCTGTTCTCTTTGCGCTGCAGCACTTCCTTTGGGTGGTGATCTTTGCTCCTGTTCTTCTGCATCAGTTATATGTTTTCTGAGCCTGTTCCAGCTTTTTTCATTGTAATGTTTTGTTTTTTGTTCAGATTTACTTTTTACTTTTTGTTTTTGTTCCAGGAGTTCCTGTTTGAGTTTTATTTTCTCTTTTTGGGGTTTTTCCCCTCAGGGAATCCTTCTGGAGGGCATGGACTGCCTTTGGCATTCCCTCTGTCAGTAGCACTGTGGCTACCAGAAAGGGCCGCCCCTACTTGGGTCAAGGCAAAACCTATAGGAACCAAGACCTCACCACATTTCCAGTGGGCCACAGACATAGACAACGAGTAGGTTGTGACAGTTGGAGGGGGGATGGTAGGAACAGGGATAATGGCTGCCATCAGAGAGGAGGCCAGAGCCTGGAACAATCTCTATTGGGCCCCCAATCCACTGTGAATGCCCTCCAGAAATGCATTGCATTGCTGCATCTGGGATGCCAGCCCCTGGATGGCAATTACAATGGTTGATTGCCCTACAGAGATGGATCTCAGGAGGTCAATAACTTCCTCACTGAGGACAGACATACTCACTAGGGCAGGGCCTGAGGTGCCAGGGGCGAAGGAGATGCCCACCCTCCTGGGTGAGTGGGCACGGGCAACTCGGTGAGGTGCTACTGGGAGGGTGGTGCTGGTACGGGGAGTGGTGGCTGAACCTGTAGCACTGGGTCAAATGCAGCACCAGCACCACAAATGGCATACACATTACCGACACACACAGGGATCAGGATTGAACATCATGCATCGCACTGGCATTCCATTGGCTAGGTACCACAGCAAGATGCGATCCAACACCTGCACCCCTCCTGTGTGTCACTAAGCCCTGTCTGACATGGAATGCAACCTAGCTAGGTTACCAGATTTAGCAGTACAACCATTACCCTTAAGCTGGATCACGCTGCAATCTCTGACCTGGCATTAAGAGGCGCCCACTAACTGACACCCACCACCAGGATCCCATGCCACCTACCACTTATAGTTGCAACACCCATTGTACTCACCCCATTGTGGCTGCTGTGATGCTCTCAAGCTCCTATCCAGCTCTGGGTAGGCCACCGCCAGTATGCGAGCCATCAGGGGGGTCAGTTTCAGACGGGCACCCCGCCCTCGTTGGGAGGCCATCCCTGGCTGGGCCTCCGCAGTCTTCCAGGCCCAGCTTCTCAGGTCCTACCACCTTTTCCTACAGTGTGTGCTCCGCCTGCTATAGACCCCCAGGGTCCGCACGTCCTTAACGATGGCACACCACAATCCCTTCTTCTGATGGGTGCTGACCTGCAGAGGAAACACAGACAGGAGGATACCATTACACATACAATCCAACCTGTCACACATATGGCCCACAGATGCAATTTCCATCTCTATTGGCACACACATCACATCACCCAGCGCCCACCATGTACTCTACCACCAGACATGCCACCCCCCCAAATTACACAATGCTTGCACACACTTCTCTATGCAACTTTGTCACATGCATCGTGCCCAAGGTATACTCACCTGTTGGTCAGGAGGCCCAGACAGCTGTCTATACTGGGGTAGGATCCCATCCACCAAGCGCTCCAGCTCCCCCGAAGTGAAGGCAGGGGCCCTTTTCCCGGTCACACGGGCCATGGCAGGATCCAGACACAGGTCCCAGCAGCACACACAGGGTAGGTGTTGTCCTGTGGAAAGTCAGGAATCAAGTGAGGTTATTGACAGAAAAGGGGGGGTCACGTCCGTGGTGGTGTACACCGTCACCACTGCCGGTGATCCCCATTGGCCACTGTACTCCATAGACCCCCATATTAGCCAATGAGGAATAGCATGGCGGTAGAAGACCGCCTTCCGCCATGACTCCCAACGCCGGCGGAGTTACCTCACTTCTACCTGTCCCTACATACAAGACAGGACAGGCGGTCGCCATTTTATGGTGGTGGACAATATTCAGATAAACGAGAACTGTGTCATATTTATAATTTGCACATATATTGCCATTCCCATTGTCCCATCACATTACTGCTCTATGTACACTGAGGTGGTGGTTTCATTGTTCAAATTGAGACACCCTACTCACTCTTGTGTCCTTTAGATACCTACCACTGCGGAGGAATCGGAGGAGGAGACAAGACCCTGTATACAGTACAGACTCCTTGGCTACACTGGAGGAATTTAGCTATGACAGAATTTTTTTTTCAGTTCGAAGACCTGCTATTCCACCAGATTCGAGGTACTTCGATGGGTAGCACTTTCACTCCCAGCTTAGCATGTCTCTACATGTATGATTTTGAGAAACAATTCATACTACCTGAGTCGAACCCTTTTTTTGACAACATTAAATTATGGCGCCGTTATATTGACGATATCCTGGTCATCTGGCAGGGCCCCACCGATGAGGTAGCAGCCTTTACAACTTGGGTCAACAATTTGAATCCTTTCCTGCATTTCACCTCCTCGGTTTCAACGACCACGATCCCATTTTTGGATCTGGTGATCAGTATCGTCGGAGGGAAGTTGGAGACCTGTACATATAAAAAAATGACAGATCGCAACAGTTTATTATTGTATGATAGTTACCATCCTAAAGCACTTAGAGACAACTTACCCTATGGCCAGTTTTTACGTCTACGCCGTAATTGCAGTAGCATCAGTTCTTTTGATACACAAGCTACAGAACTAAGACATAAACTAAGCGACCGTCACTACCCCACCAGAGTGGTGCATACCGCCTACAAGCGAGCTAAATATAGTGACAGAGATTCACTACTACATCCGGTACCCCGATGTGAAGAAAATAAACTGACCTGTGTTACCACCTTTACACCACTGTCTAATACCATTAAGAAAATTATTAACAACAGATGGGATATCCTTTGCAGTGGTGGTGAGGATTTCTTAAAACCACTATTTGCCTTTAAAAGGACTACTAATCTTAAAGATATACTGGTCCACACACGACCAAACCCTCGGGTGGCGTCCAATAAACAAGGGACCCTCTAGGGACTACCACCAGTTGTTGGTCATTACCCCTGTGGTAGCTGCAATGTATGCTCACTCACAAAACAACTGGATTCATTAGATTTAGCACCGTTTGGCAACTGGCGTTTACTTAGACACACCAACTGCAACACTAAATATTGTGTATATCTGATAACTTGCCCGTGTAACTTACAATATGTAGGCATGACCACAAGAGCGGTCAAACTCAGAATTAATGAACACCGCAGTAATATCCGCTGCGGTCAAGCTTCAACCAAACTTAGCATTCATTATACTGAAGCGCAACACAGCCCTGATGACATGTGGTGGGTTGTATTACAGACATGTGCCCAAAAAGAGACTAGGCCTCTCTTCGAACTAGAACAGCGCTGGGTGTTCAGACTTGGAACCCACCACAGGGGATTGAATGATGACATCCCTTGGATGAGTCTCTCTCCTTGATCTAGGCAATAACACATGAAACACCGAGTGGTTTATTGATCATGTAAGTGCCTCTGCACTACCCCGTTTCTATCACCACCTTATCACTACCTGATGTAATTACCAAACAGCATGAGAAAAATTAGCGGATTACTGGCTACAGACGATGAATTAGGATTACATTCCTTTCCTTTAAATTCGAGTAAAGGAACAAATGAGGCGCACTCAAGCCATCCCGACTAGTTCTCCTGACAGATAATATCTTTACATCACTTCACTCTAAGATGGCCGCCATGTTATAGTCGGGCCCACCGTGGGTCCGTCATTGATTTTGGATGACCGCCGTTTTCGGGACGTACTCGCATCCCGTAGCAACGCACACAGCGGTTGCCGATGACGCGCTCCGAACGATGTATTTTTACTCCTGGGCTCGCGCTTCCCGTTCACATCCGGGAGCGCGCCCAGGGGTAGGTTGTGCCGCCCTTCACCAGGTCCCGAACAAGTAAGTGTTTGGCCACACTGTGTTGGAACTATACCCTGGTGCTTACTGGTAACAGGGGATCCCTGAGCCCTCTCTTCTGTGTGTTTGTTTTTCGTTTATAAAGGGGTTCTGTCTTTTACACTGGACCTTTAATCCTCCTTATCCCCGTTATTTTTGATACACTGGAGGACAGGCACATAACACTCACCTATAGACTGGACAGGGTCACTATCACAGAGCTGTGTGCTCAAATGGAGCCTGATCTGATATCAGCTATCCGTCATCCCACTGAGATCCCCCCTCTTGTGCAGGTTCTATCAGTGCTCCATTTCCTGGTAACTGGTTCTTTCCAAATGACAGTGGGCTTGGCAGCAGGAATGTCACAGCCAATGTTCTCAATCGTGCTGGCAAGGGTTTTGTCTGCTCTGGTGAAACACATGTGCAGCTACATTGCTTTCCCCCAGGTGGAAGATTTGGCCACTGTGAAGTCAGGATTCTACGCAATGGGATATATAGCCAATATCATTGGGGCGATGGATGGTACACATGTTGTGTTTGTTCGCCTGCCTCCCTCCCACCCCAGCCAGAATGAAGAAGAAGGAATCTGAAGAATTTCCACTCACTCAATGTGCAAATGGTGTTCCTGGCTGACCAGTACATCTCCAACGTCACTGCCAAGTATCCTGGGTCTGTGGATGACGCCTTCGTCCTGAGGAATAGCAGCATCCCAAATTTGATGGCAGAACTACTTAGGCACAGGGTGTGGTTAATTGGTGAGCATAACTCCCCACCCAATGTATGTCAGTGTATGCCTTCTGGTGTTAACCCCATACCATTGTGTTAGGCTAATGTTTGTCCCTCAATACTTGCAGGTGACTCTGCCTACCCAAACCTATCATGGCTCCTGACCCCTGTGAGGAATGCCAGGACAGGGACTGAGAATCGTTATAATGATGCTCATGGGCGAACCAGGAGAATTATTGAACGGACCTTCGGGCTCCTGAAGGGCAGGCTCAGTTGCCTCCATCAAACAGGTAGATCCCTGTGCTACTCACCCGAGAAGGTCTGTCAGATAGTAGTGGCATGCTGCATGTTGCACAACCTGGTTCTCAGAAGACATGTGCCCCTGGAGGCTGGAAATGCCCCTGTGGCAGCAGTGGACCCTGAGGACAGCGAGGATGAGGAGGCAGAGGATGAGGATGTGGACAACAGAACATCAGTTATATGTCAATACTTCCAATGACACACAGGTGAGAGAGTGGAGCTGACCATTCCTCTGATTATTGACGTTTTCTGTGTGGCTGTAGCAGGATGGCATTCACTTCCTTTGCATCTCTACTTACTGTCACCTATGGCTTCTCATTTTGCCGATGTTGGCGATGTAACAACTGTGTGCTGATTTGATGACTACAGACATATACAGGTCATTAAATATATGCTATCACAGTGTTGAGATCATTTGCACAAGATGTGACTGTTTCCATATATGCACATTTTCATCACATAAAACACTTTCACTCAAGTTGTGTTCAAGGTTGTTTATTGTAGTACAAATAATTGATGGAAAAGTGCAATGGAATAGGGTGATGGTTGAGAAAAGTCCAGGGTATTGTTCCAGTCTGTTTGGAGCACAGGTTCAGTGTCCAAGGGGCCATAGGAAGGGGTGCAAAGGCAGTTCAAAGTTGACACAGTGACAGGGTGGGACACAAGGGGGACATTCAGGTGGGTCTCATTTCCTGGCAGTGGTCTTGGTAAGTGTCTCTGGCTTCTGTCTGGGTTGCAGGGAACGATTGCGGGGTTGTTTACCTTCTGCAGGGGGAGGGGTGCTGGTGGCCTGTGGGTCCTGTGGCAGAGCCTCCTGCCCACTAGCTGCAGCGGAAGTTGTGGGCTAGTCAATAGACTGGCTAGTGGTAGGGGCCACTGGTGTGCTGTCTATTCCCTCATGATGTTGGCCTTGTCTCCCAGCACACCTGCTATGGAGACCATGGTGGTGTTGATGGCCTGCAAATCCTCCCATATCTCCTGATGGTGTCCCTCCTGCAGCTGCTTGTTCTCCTGCATATTGGTAAGGATCTGGCCCATCTTGTCCTAGGATTGTTGGTAACCCCCCAGGACATTAGTGAGTGCCTCCTGGAGAGTCAGTTCCCTGGCCCTGTCCGCTCCCTGGTGCACAGCAGTCTTCCCAGTGTTCCTGTTCCCCTGTGCCTCTGTCCCCTGAACAGTCTGCCCACCACCACTGACCCTACATCCCTGATTGTCTTGGGGGTGAGGTGTGTACTGGGGTCTATGTACAGGTGGGCACACTGCTGATTGACGTGTCCTGGGGATAGAGGTGTGGGGGCATTGGGTGGGTGCTGTGGTGTTGGGGGAGGCTCTGTGGTGGACTTTGAGTGGGCTGGGGTGGCCGACTGACCAGTGGACCCTGATGGGCCAGGTAGTTCATCCAGATCCTGAAGTCTAGAGTTACTGTCATCACTGGGGGCATCTTCTGTTGAGGGACTGGATAGTCGTGGCACCTCCTCGCCGCTGAGATTGGCTGGGGCACCTGTGGGGATGTAAGTGGTGTATTATACTTCATGTCTGTGACATATTGCACATCTCTAGCTTCCCCTCTATTTTTGCTGTTGCCTTGCCACCTTTGTTTGTGTATGGTGATGTATTGTGGGATTGTTAGTTCTCCATGCTGTGCATGCTTTGGTGATGGGTGTTCATGCAGGGCTGCGAGGGCTGTCCATGCATTGGTATAGCATGCAGGGCTTGGCATTGGGGTTAGTCAGGTGTGTACGAGCAGTGTGTGGGATGGAGTGGAGTGATGGGAGTGAGGGTGAGGGGGTGTGATGGCATGCAGGTATGGGGGTTATGAGTAGTAAATATTGACTCACCAGTGTCCAGTCCTCCGGCTACTCCAGTGAGTCCCTCAGGATGCAGTATTGCCAAGACTTGCTCCTCCCATGGCGAGCTGGTGCCTTGCTGCCACAGGAACGTACCTTCCCCTGTAGGTCGTTCTACCTCTTCCTGATGTCATTCCTTGTTCTTGGATGCTGTCCCACGGCGTTCACCCTGTCCACTATTCTCTGCCATAGCTCCATCTTCCTGGCAATGTATATTTGCTGTATCTGTGCTCCAAACAGCTGTGGCTCTACCCTGACTATGTCCTCCACCATAACCCGCAACTCCTCATCAGTGAAACGGGGGTGCCTCAGTGGGGACATGGGTGTTGTGTGTGTTGTGCAGAGGGTGTTAAGTGATGTGATGTAGTGGGGTGTTGCATGTGGGATGCTGTCAGAGTCACCAGATCCTCTGGGTCTGCGCACGTTTCCAACATGTCCACCACAAGACAGCTCCAATACTCTGATTAGAATGTCACAGAGTCTAAGAGAGTCCAAGTGGGGAAAAGGGATTAGGTAGGGAAAAGCAGGGAAGGAGACCTGTAGGAAGCAATAAGGTTAAAACACACATTATCAAGATTATATCATATTAATCATTACTAGACTATGATTTAAGCATTGTTATACTAGAAACATGGATAACTTAGGCATGGACTAAAATAGCTAGGCCTCAAGATGTCTGGTTACCTGTGAAGGAATCAAGAAGGATTAATACAACTGTTCAATGAACCTCTCAAATGAAATGTTACACATGGATTAAAAAAAACATCAGAACTGTTTAGAATTACGTTTTCAAATTCAAGCATAGAGTTTTGCATGAGGACAAGAAAATAATCTGAATGGATTCTATAACATCATAGGAAATGTATTTAAGGGACTTATTATGCACACACAATATCACAGCTGGAATTATAGCACTTTAGTTTCTTAGAATGCAGGAACATGAACTACGCACACTGCGGATTTTCACAAGAGTTTGTAAATGTCATGAAATGGCTACACACAATGAATAACATGAATTAAGCACAAGAAATGAATTGAGCGTCTTGCCGATTCGAGTGTCACCACGTAAATGCCAGGAAATGGTAACACACAATGAATATCATGAATTAAGCACAAGAACTGAATCGCGCATCTTGCCGATTCGAATGCCACCATGAGAATGCCATGAAATGGTAGCGCACAATGAATAACATGAATTAAGCACAGGAAATTAATTGCGCGTCTTGCCGATTCGAAGGCCACCATGTGAATGCCAGGAAATGGTAGCGCACAATAAATAACATGAATTAAGCACAAGACATGAATCGCGCGTCTTGCCGCTTCGAATGCCACCATGGGAATGCCATGAAATGGTAGCGCACAATGAATAACATGAATTAATCTCAGGAAATGAATCGCGCGTCTTGCCGATTCGAATGCCACCATGTGAATGCCAGGAAATGGTAGCGCACAATGAATAACATGAATTAAGCACATGAAATAAATTGCGCGTCTTGCCGATTTGAATGCCACCATAAGAAGGTCATAAAATGGTAGCGCACAATGAATATCATGCATTAAGCACAAGAAAAGAATCTCACGTCTTGCCGATTCAAATGCTACCCTGTAAATGCCATAAAATGGTAGCGCACAATGAATATCAAGAGTTGTACACGAGCAATGAACCGTGCGTCTTGCCGATTCGAACGTTCAGCATGTAAATGCCATTTAAACACCAAGCGCACATTCACACGTACGAGAACCAAAATGTTAAATCATGCAAATTGGCCCAAGAACTCGAAAGCCTTCGAGAACGGGATCGGGGACCCAGCCCAACCTCCGTATTACCCCCCTGATCAAGAATCACCAACAAAGTGAAAGGGCAAGGCCTGGAAGATCAAAGTAGGCCTCCGGAACAGGAGCTGAGGAAGTTGCTGCTGCTCTGCACCGGGGCCTCTGAATAGTGAGCACATGGAGATGGGCTGGCTCCCTTATATAGAGTCTTGGCCCAGCCCACAAACCACACCCAGGCATGCTGCAGGGAAAGCATCTAGAAGGCCCTGGAAAGGGACCACACCCTGACACACTCTGAAAGCCTGCAGTAATACATTGCAAATGAACAGTATTTATAAGCACCTTGAAAATAAGTCTGCAGGATTAAACTCTGCAGTGCAAAAGGTTAAACAACAGCATATCAGCACAATGCATAAATTACGTTATCTTGAAAGTGCTGGGTTTTTGCATTCTAGTCGCCAGTAGAGCACGCACTGCCCTGATGTTGACAGATGTGTGACGGATGGATGGGTATTTGTGGTGTGTGTGTGTGTAGTTGTCTCAATGATCTTCTTGTTAGTCTTGTGGTGATTATTGTTATTCGTAAAGGGTTATGTGTAATGTGGGTGTTTGTTTTATAGTGCCGTTGGTGGGTGGGTGTGTGTGTATATACCTGTGTCAGGTGTGTGATTTTGTTTAGGCCAATGTTGTGTTGTTTTGTATTTGGATGGCCATTCTGAGCGTGCCGGTGTGTACTGCCAATGGTTTACTGCCATTGTATGTCCGCTGCGGTGATTCGTGGGTCAAGTGGTGGGCGTTGTTTTGTTGGCGTAACGGTATGGGTGTTTGTACCAACACTTTAACATTGACCTTTGGGGTGGCGGATTTGTGTATGTGGCAGTATTCTGTCAGTTTGGTGTGTGTGTATCATAACATGGCGAACGGATTTTAGCCACTGCGGCAGTATGTTGGTCACCACGGCGGTAAGCGGCATTTGCTGCCAATGTCATGATGAGGGCCAAAGTGTGTAAAGCATTCAAGTATCACAAAACAGTAATTAATTAAAACACAGGAAACAGTTTAAATATCTAAAACCAATTTATAAAACTAGGAAATATTTGTATCTTTAATTTAACACCTAAATAAAGAAAATCAGATAGGGGAAACCGGCAATAAGAATATTTAAGGCATTCATGTTTTTTAGCATCTAGAAAGAAAAAGCACCAATCTGGTCACCTGGTCTCACCTCGATGGGGGCAAAATCAAAGTTTAAGGCCGACCACGATGGAGCCCTGCACGGCTACAGCAAGCGGGAAGCCTCGGTCAAAAGTTTACCTTTTTACTTAGTTGTTTTCTTAAGATTTTCTTCAGCAGGACAAAGTCGCCACTCCTTAGAGCCCTTCTGCAGATACGCGTCACAGGAGACCTCGGTGAAGATTACTAAGTTCGGACTTGGACTCGTTTTTCTGGAGGACTTTTGTCTTGAAAAATTGTCTAAGACATTCAGGCTATGATTCCGATCTTTCGGCCTCGGTCTTGGGTTTCGGTGAGACTGACTCTGAGGCTGCTGGGCCTCATGGCCACCTGCATCCTGCTAGTAACACATGCCAGATGGCATATGCAGGCTCTGCAGTGGGACCTGAAGTTCCAGTGGGCGCAGCTGTTCCAGATCTCAGAGGGGACTGCGAAAGACCTGCAGTGGTGGCTTTCGAATCCGCATTGGGTCCACGGCAGATCACTCTCCCTTCCCCAACCAGATCTCTCTATAGTGATAGATGCGTCACTTCTGGGTTGAGGTGGCCACATGGGAGAGGTGGAGATCAGAGGACTCTGGTCTCCGGCGGAGTAGGGGGCTCCATATCAATCTGCTGGTGCTACGGGCTATCAGGCTTGTGTTGAAAGCATTCCTTCCCTCTCTCAAAGAGAAAGTGGGTGCAGGTGTTCACGGACAACACTACAGCCATGTGGTATTGCAACAAACAGGGCGGAGTAGGGTCCTGGACCCTTTGTCAGGAGGCACTACACCTCTAGACATGGCTGGAACATCAGGGCATTAATCTGATGGTTCAACATCTGGCGGGTTCCCTCAACGCCAGAGCGGACGAACTCAGCCATCGATGCACAGCCAATCACGAATGGCGTCTCCATCGGAAGGTGGCGCAAGGTCTCTTTCAACAGTGGGGAGAGCCTTGGTTAGATCTGTTTGCCTCCGCAGAGAACGCACAATGTCAGCTGTTTTGCGCGTTGGAGTTTCCAAGGCGGCACTCGCTCTGAGACGCTTTTCGGCTCGAGTGGAACTCCGGCCTCCTTTCCGCCTTTCCACCTTTCTGCCTATACCTCTTCTGCCAAGAGTTCTCAAGAAAACCAGGAACGACCGGACCCAAGTCATCTTAGTGGCTTCGGACTGGGCACAGAGAGTATGGTATCCAGAGCTATTGAGAATGTCCATCGATCCTCCACTCAGACTGCCTCTTCGGCCGCATCTTCTGTTGCAGCAACAGGGGACGGTTCTTCACCCGAACCTGTCCAACCTCCGCCTTCATGCATGGAGATTGAGCGGCAACAGTTGACGGCTTTTGCCCTTCCACCCAAAGTCTGCAATGTTTTCTTGGCAGCCAGGCGTCCATCAACTAAAGCTGTATACGCCCGTCGTTGGAATAAATTTGTGGCATGGTGTACCAACAAATCTGTTGATCCTCTTTCTGCCCCTCTAGCAGAGGTTCTTCTGTTCATTCTTTCTTTAGCCCAGCAGGGCTCTGCTTTGGGCACCCTTAAATGGTATTTATCTGCCATTTCGGTCTTTCTTAGGCTACCTGATCAGCCCTCACTCTTTAAATCTCCTATTATGAGTAGATTCCTAAAAGGGCTCACCCATTTATTTCCTCCCACTCCATTTATCATGCCTCAGTGGGTCCTTAATCTTGTACTTACCTATTGGATGTGTACCCCCTTTGAGCCAATGCATAATTGTCCCTTGCAGCTCCTCACCTTCAAAACTGTCTTTCTGGTCGCTATCACGTCTGCTGGCAGGGTGACTGAGCTACAGGCCCTTTCCTCAAAGCCTCCATACTTGTCTGTGCACCCTGACAAAGTTGTGTGGCGCACTAGGGCTTCCTTCCTTCCTCAGGTGGTTACACCCTTTCATGTAGGCCAGTCCATCACTTTGCCTACTTTCTACACACCCCCACATCCTTCCCATGAGGAGGACAGACTCCACGGTCTAGACCCGAAAAGAGCATTGGCATTCTACCTCAATCGTACTAAAGATTTCCGGGTGGATGATCAACTCTTCGTTGGGTATGTGGGTGCGGAAAAAGGGAAGGCAGTGCAAAATCGTACCATCTCTCGATGGGTGCTTCTTTGCATCAAAATGTGCTACGCTTTGGCCAAGAAGCAACCTCCTGAAGGCTTGCTTGCTCATTCCACCAGAGCAAATGCTGCTTCCACTGTGTTAGCACGCGGAGTTCCTGTCCTGGATATCTGCCAGGCGGCTACGTGGGTGTCCCTGCACACATTTGCTGAGCACTACTGCCTGGACAGTCAGGTCCATCGAGATGGCTATTTTGGTTGTTCGATCCTACAGGACTTTCTACTATGATCTTGGTTCGCAGCTCACCCAGGATGGCATTTCTTGGGTATCTATTCTAAGGTAAGGAATCTACAACTAGAAGTCTTTATCAGATGTACAAGTTACTTACCTTCGGTATTGAAATATCTGGTAGAGACATAGGCCCTCATTAAAACATTGGTGGTAAAAGCCGCTTACCACCGTGCAGAAGACTGCCAACACACCGCTGCGGCCGTGGAATTCCGCCACAGCTATTATGACCCACAGCTCGGAATCCTCCAAAATTCAGACACCCACACAAGTCCGCCACACCAAAGGTCAGTGATAAACTGGCGATATCAAAACCTCCATCGTCACGCCAACAGAAATACGCCCACACTATCACGACCCACTAATCCACGCGGCAGTCTTTCAACCGCGGTATTCCATTGGCGGTACACACCGCTGCGCTCAAAATACACACACTCTTACAAAACACAGCCACATTGGACAATTCGAAATACACACACCTGATACACATACACACACCACTCCCACACACTCCATACAATATAAAACACACACCCACATCACCCACAAACCCTTACGACCACAAATCACGAACGAAAGCCAGAGAGAGACACCACCATCAACAACACTAGCATCCACAGGCACACAACACCATCACCCACATAACTTCCACGCACCTCACACAACACACCACTACATATCAGCACACTTATCACCCCACACACCACCCCACACATCACCTACACCACCCCATGGCACGGCAAAGACACCCCAGGTTCTCGGAGGAGGAGCTCAGGGTAATGGTGGAGGAAATCATTCGGGTAGAGCCACAGCTATTTGGATAACAGGTGCAGCACACCTCAATTGCAAGGAAGATGGAGCTATGGCGAAGAATAGTGGACAGGGTCAACGCAGTGGGACAGCACCCAAGAAATCGGTATGACATCAGGAAGAGGTGGAATGACATACGGGGGAAGGTGCATTCCGTGGTATCCAGACACCACCTGGCGGTTCAGCGGACTGGCGGCGGACCCCACCTCCTCCCCCTCAACTAACAACATGGGAGGAGCAGGTCTTGGCGATTCTGCATCTTGAGGGCCTCGCAGGAGTACGTGGAGTAATGGACTCTGGTAAGCCAAATCTTAACTATTACATCCTCTACCCTACCTGCATGCCAAAACATACCCCCACCCTCACCCTCACCCCCATCACTCCTACTTCTCACAAATGTCCCACTATCACAACCCACCCATCCCAACACCAAGCCCTACATTCAACAACAAAGCATGGACACCCATCACTAAAGCATACCCACTGCACATACCCATACACCCCCCTAAACCATCATCACACAAGGTCCCACACAGTAATGCTAGCACTGGGGTACATGGTCACCCACCCATTGCACAGCTTGACACACACAGATGCAATAATCATGCTTTTATACCCCTGCAGGACCCCTACCCAATGTCACCGGACAGGAGGGTCCACACATGTCCACACCACAAACAGAAGAGGCCCACAGTGATGACAGCACCTCTGTCCAACTGGATCTAGATGACCAGCCCGTCCCATCGGGGACCTCGGAACAGTCGGTTCCCCACACCCAGTCACAGGCCACTACAGAGCTTCCCCCCTGTGGAAACACCAGCACAGCACCCACCCAGCGGGCCCATACCTCCGTCCCCAGGACACGTCAATCAGCAGTGTGTCCACCACTACAGGGAACCCAGGCTAACCCACCACCCCAACAACAACAGGGACCTGGGGGCAGTGGTAGTGGGCACACGGTCCAGGGAACGGAGGCCCAGGAACACAGGGGAACTGGGAGGGCTGCTGTGCGACAGGGGGCGGACAGGCCCAGGGAACCCACTCTCCACGAGGCCCTCTCCTCCATCATGGGAGCCTACCACCACTCCCAGGAGACGATGGCAACAGTACTGGCCAAGTTTCAGGAGACCCAGCGCCTGCAGGAGGAACTGTATTTGGGCTTCAGGGAGGAACTCAGAACCAGCAATTCCACCCTGGGCACCATCGTAGGGGTGCTGAAGGAAGTACTCAACACCAGGAGGGACACTGTGGCACTACAAGGGGCCCCTGACACTAGCCTGGACGATGAACTGCCCACCACCTCCGCCGGTGCTAGTGGACAGGAGGCACCGCCACAGGACCACCACACCAGCACCCCACCCCCTGCAGACGGAGAACCACCTAGCAAACGGTCCCTGAGATCCAGGACAAAGACACAGAACAATGCCAAGACCCCCGCCAAGAAATGAGACCACCCTGATTGTCATCCTACTGTCCCACTTTGTCACCTTGTCCATCCTTTAACTGCCCCATCTCCACTTCCTATGCCCATTTGGGCAATGCACCTGTGAGACTAATAGACTGGACTCTGCCATGGACATTCCTCCGCCATCACCCCTCACCATTTTACAACCCCCTCCAATATCGAGCACTTAAATAAACACCATTAAAGCACAAAACAATCTGGAGTCTGTCTGTGATTTCGGAATACTGTATTAGCAATAACTGTGGCAAAAAGCTTTTTTATTGGTAATGGCAACATACCTATGTCACACAGCTCTAGTCCATGAGAAATCAAAGCAGATGTCACACAGTGGGACCCACATCTGTGAAATCGTAAGGGAAAGTGACAACTCAGTGACCATACACTGGGTGAAAACGACAGACAGTAGAGAGGTATTAGTGTTTAAGTACATGTAGTAGGCAGGTTTGTATTCTTACCTGTGTCTCACTGGAAATATTGCTGGATCACTGAGTCCCTGTTGTCCATGTCTTCTTCCTCTGCTTCCTCTTCTTCACTGTCCACAGGCTCCACAGCTGCAACAACACCGCCATCTGGACCATCCTCCTGCAGAAAAGGCACCTGTTGTCGCAAAGCCAAGTTGTGAAGCATACAGCAGGCCACGATGATCTGGCACACCTTCTTTGGTGAGTAGAATAGGGAACCACCTGTCATATGGAGGCACCTGAACCTGGCCTTCAGGAGGCCGAAGGTCCGCTCGATCACCCTCTTAGTTCGCCCATGGGCCTCATTGTAGCGTTCCTCTGCCCTTGTCCTGGGATTCCTCACTATGGTCAGTAGCCATGACAGGTTGGGGTAACCAGAGTCACCTGCAAATGGCAAGGGACAACTGTTAGACACACACTAACCTGGAGGGATATCCTCAGACCCAGACAACCATTCCCACTGACTAGCTTCCAGGTGCTCACCTAATAGCCACACAGGGTGCCTCTGGAGTTGACCCATCACATAAGGGATGCTGCTATTCCGCAGGATGTAAGTGTCATGCACTGAGCCAGGGAACATGGCATTCACATGGGAGATGTACTGGTCTGCCAAACATACCATCTGTACATTCATCGAAAGATAACTCTTCCGGTTTCTGTACACCTGTTCACTCCTGTGGGGGGGTACCAAAGCCACATGTGTCCCATTAATGGCACCTATGATGTTGGGGATATGTCCCAGTGCATAGAATTCACCTTTCACTGTAGGCAAATCCTCCACCTGAGGGAAAACGATGTAGCTCCGCATGTGTTTCAGCAGGGCAGGGAACACTCTGGACAACACGTTGGAAAACATAGGCTGGGACATCCCTGATGCTATGGCCACTGTTGTTTGAAATTACCCACTTGCAAGGAAATGGAGTACTGACAGCACCTGCACTTGAGGGGGGATTGCTGACATCAGGTCTGGCTCCAACTGGGTACACAGTTCCTGGATTGTGGCATGGTCAAGGCTGTATGTGATTATCACATGTCTTTCCTCCATTGTCGACAGGTCCACCAACGGTCGGTACACCGGAGGATGCTGCCATCTCCTCACATGTCCCAGCGGACGGTGCCTGTGAAGGACAACAGCGAGCAACCAACTCAGAGGTATGTACCCACAGCTTACACAGAACACCATTCATAATCAAAAAGTGGCCTGTATGTGTGTTGAGTCTAGGCCTAGGTATGTGTGACGCAGTTAAAAATTAGGCCATGTGGGCCCCTGAAATGGCGGCTGCCTGACCTGTAAAGTGAGCCAATGGGATGTGAGGTAACTGCGCTGGCGTTTTACACCGTCGCAGTAGGCGGTCAAAGACCGTGGCGCAGTGCTGCATTGGTTAACATTGGACCCTATGGGTCCCAGGAGCCAATGACGATGTACGCCGGTGGTGACGCTCCGCACCGCTGCGGACGTCACCGCCATTTTCTATCTGTTCAATCACTCGATACCTGATCTTCGGCAGGAGAGGACCTACACTGCAAGTGCTGCTATGACCTCAGTCTGGAAGAGACAATGGCTCAAGTGTCTGGGGAAAGGGCCCCTTCCTTCACATCGGAGGAGTTGGAGAAACTCGTGGACGGGGTCCTCCCCCAGTACACGCTACTCTACGGTCCTCCAGACCAACAGGTAAGTACACTGGGAGCATGATGTATGGGCTATGCCTGTGTGGAGAGGGGTGGATGTAAGAAGGAAGGGGGGAGAGTGCGGCGTGCATGAAACAACGGTGAATCCATGTGCCACATGGCAAGGGTAGGGATGGGGGCCAATCACTTTGACGGTGCAGTTGGTAATAACTTTCTCTTCCCCCTGTACAAATCATGTAGGTCAGCGCCCACCAGAAAAAAGATATTTGGCGTGCCATCGCCAAGGACGTCCGGACCCTGGGGGTCTACAACAGACGGAGCACCCACTGCCGGAAAAGATGGGAGGACATTCGCCGCTGGAGCAAGAAGACGGCGGAGGCTCAGCTGGGGATGGCCTCCCAACGTGGGATGGGTGCCTGTCGCACTATGACCCCCCTGATGGTCAGGATCCTGGCAGTGGCGTACCCGGAGTTGGATGGGCGCTTCAGGGCCTCATAGCAGCCACAAGGGGGTGAGTACACTCTCATTCTGCTGGCTTTGCGTGCAGTTGAGGGGTCTGGGTGGGGTTCTGTAGGCAAGGTTCCTCTGTAAGGCAGGCCATGTGGCACCCCAGCCCACCTCTGTAGAGTGCCAAGTACACCTAGTCATGCCCCTGTGTCATCGATGTGTGCAGATGTCGTCCATAGCCTTGTAGGCCATTTCCCAGGAATTGAACAGTGGAGCCCAAGAGCGCAGCGTAGTGCAGGGGGCTTCTGTGTCTGTCGTGTCCGCCAACGGTAGCGGTAATGCATGCACTCAACATGTCTTTCTTCTGTCGTCCCCCCCTTTTTGTGGTCTCCCTGTTCTTGTGTGCATTAGCATCATCAGGCGGAGGAGCAGTGGCACCGGAGCACCAGGGGGCTGCATCCCACATGGCCATGGAGGGCCACACTACGGAATTGGACTTCACCAGTGGGACGCAGGGCGGGGGGAGCTCCACGGCCGGGACAGGAGCTGAGACCAATGACACGGACTTGTCCTCTGATGGGAGCTCCCTTGTGGTGGCGGCAACATCTGTGTCCCCCCCCATCTACAGGTACAGCCGCCACCCCCCCCTTCCTGAGCCGCCCTCCCAGCAGCCCCTCAGCCATCGCCCTGTGCCCGCTCACCCAGGAGGGTGGGCATCACCTTCGCCCCAGGCACCTCAAGCCCTGCCCCAGTCAGCCCTGCTGCCCTCAGTGAGGAGGCCAATGACCTCCTCAGGTCCCTCACTGTTGGGCAGTCTACCATTTTGAATGCCATCCAGGGTGTAGAAAGGCAGTTGCAACAAACTAATGTATTCCTGGAGGGCATTCATTCTGGTCAGGTGGCCCTTCAGCGAGCTTTTCAGACTCTGGCCTCAGCACTGATGGCAGCCATTGTCCCTGTGTCTAGCCTCCCCCCTCCAACTGCCTCCACCCCGACCCAATCCCCTGTACCTCAGCCTATCCCAAGCACACCTACAGACCAGCATGCACACACGTCAACACACAAAGGAAGCTCAGGCAAACATAAGCACCACACATCCCACAGGCACTCATGCAAGCATCACACACATGCAGACATAGCAACATCCACTGCCTCCACTGTGTCCCCCTCCTCCTCGTCTCCCTTCTCCCTTCCTGTCTCGTATACACTCACACCTGCATGCACTACCTCTACAGCCACTACGTCCCTCTCCAGCACACCCACCACCACACCCCGCTCAAGTGCAGTCACCACCCCCACTACCATTTACCCGTCCCCTGTGTCCTCTCCCAGTGTGTCTGTGACGCCCCCTCCGAAGATACACAAACGCAGGCACACACCCACCCAACAGCCATCCACCTCACGACAGCCTACAGCCCATGCACCTTCACCCAAAGTCAGCAAACGAACACCTCCTACAACCACAACCTCTTCCTCCACTCCCAAACCCCCTCAAGCTACCCGTCCAAGTGTGTCCAAAAAACTTTTCCTGTCCAACCTTGACCTCTTTCCCACTCCACCCCCCCCGTCCGTCTCCTAGGTCCCGAACTAGCACCTCAGCCACAACATCTCCGGGGCCAGTGGTGCCTGTAGTCACCGGAATCTGGAGTGCACTGGCCACCAGGGCAGCCAGTGTGGCACGGAGCCACAGCACAGACAGTCCCCCACCTGTGAAGCATCAGAAATTGGCCAGTGCCCGGCGGGAGAGGGGGAAGACTCCAGCCTCCAAAAGCAGCTCCCAGGGGTACAGGTGGGAGTGTGGAGTCAGCTGCGACACCTTCCAAGGTGGGGAAGGGGATACAAGAAGGTCAGCAAGTCTGGGAAAAGCAGCACGGCGGAGAAGACCGCCATCATCCCAGCTGCCCAGGAGGCCACCGCCGGCACCAGCCCAGCTGCCAAGGAGGCACCGCCGGCACCAGCCCAGCTGCCCAGGAGGCCACCGCCTGCACCAGCCCAGCTGCCCAGGAGGCCACCGCCAGCACCAGCCCAGCTGCCCAGGAGGCCACCGCCAGCACAAGCCCAGCTGCCCAGGAGGCCACCGCCAGCACAAGCCCCGCTGGGCCATGAAGGACCGCCAGCAAAATCCCCGCTGGGCCATGAAGGTCCGCCAGCAGCTGAGTCACTGCAATGGAGACCGCCTCAAGGACCGCTGAACAGGGCACCGCCGTCTCAAGCACCGCTGAACAGGGCACCGCCGTCTCAAGCACTGCTGAACAGGGCACCGCCGCCTCAAGCACTGCTGAACAGGGCACCGCCGCCTCAAGCACTGCTGAACAGGGCACCGCCGCCTCAAGCACCGCTGAACAGGGCACCGCCGCCTCAAACACCGCTGGCCCATGAGCGCCAAGGGCACTGACGCTACTGAGTCCGACACGGGCAGAATGAAGCACTGTGGGAACAAAGCCCCCTCCAGAACCAGTGGAGAAAGGCATTCACTACCTCAGTCCTTGGCAGGATGAAGCACTCTGAGCACAAAGCCCCCTCCAGAACTAGTGGAGAAAGCCATCCACTACCTCAGTCCTTGGCAGGATGAAGCACTCTGGGCATCATGCCCCCTCCAGAACCAGTGGAGAGATCCATCCACTACCTCTGTCCTTAGCTGGATGAAGCACTCTGGGCACCATGCCCCCTCCAGAACCAGTAGAGAGATCCATCCACTACCGCTGTCCTTAGCAGGATGAAGCACTCTGGGCACCATGCCCCCTCCAGAACCAGTGGAGACTGTTATCCACTTGAGAGACTGTGGCTTTGCACTCCCCAGGATGGAACAGTGGGCAAACCACCCACTGTATAGAATTGAGAGACTGTGGCTTTGCACTCCCCAGGGTGTAACAGTGGGCAATCCACCCACTGTAGAGACTTGAGAGACTGTGGCTTTGCATTCCCCAGGATGGAATAGAGGGCAAGCCACCCACTTTAGAGACTTGAGAGACTGTGGCTTTGCACTCCTCAGGATGGAACAGGGGGCAAGCCACCCACTTGTGAGACTTGAGAGACTGTGGTTTAGCACTCCCCAGGATTGTACAGTGGGCATGTGGCCCCCTCGTGGATTTGGCGTCGTGCACTCAAGCGGCTGAGGTGCCCCCCCTTTCCCTCCCCCTGAGGTGCCTGTTTTGTTGCTCTCTGATGCCCCTGCAGTGTTCTCTCCGTCATGGTCGGGGATCTTGTGTGGGCCTCGCCCATACCGTGTGGGCCCAGTGTTCCACGGACGTCATTGGAGCACTACCTGGACTACTATGCTTGGTATATATTTTGTAAATGGTGTATATATATATTTTTGCCTACTTGATTTTAATATATTACAATGGTTACACTCATTTTCTATTGTCTTTGCATTTTTCCTGGGGGGCTGGGGGGTGTAACTGTGATGTATCAATATGCATTAGTGTGTGTGTTGTAGTGGGTGGGGGTGGGGGTGTTGCGTTTTGCGTGTGTGTGTCCCTGTTTTTTCCCACCCCCCTCCCCTGTGTCGTAGGTGCAGGACTCACTGTGGTCTTCGCCGCCGGCGTTCGTGCTCCTGGTAGAGGAGCAGGAAGACTATCGCAGGGTGAATTTGGAGTTCCGGGTCCATGGTGTCCTCGTTCCTCATGGGGTGTGTAGAGGTGAGCGTTTTCCCTTCGGAATTCCTGTTTCCGCCGTGTTTTTATCTGTGGTGAATCCGCCCCGGAAAAGGTGGCGGATTGGTGGGTTGTAAATAGTGTGGGCGGTACATGGTCTCCTGCCTGTCTGTTGGCGGCGACCGCCGCGCTGTTTGTTTGTACCGCCGTGGTGGTCGGAGTGTTAAAGTGTCTGTCTTTGTTGGCGGTTTCAGCCACGGTCGTAATTACAAATTTTTTACCGCCGGCCTGTTGTTGGTCTTACTGCCGCTTTAACACCGTCCGCCAGGGTTGTAATGACCACCATAGTCTAGTTGCAGATTCCTTACTGCCCACCCATCCTGCCCGCTTGTGAACTGATTTCTAGGGACAGGGATTTGCTCTTTCAGGTCGTTTGCTCTGGCGCACCAATCTCAGTGTTCTTAGTGGCTCTACGCTTTGGCGTGGAAAGTCGTTAAAAGAAACTGACATCACTGCGCGAGGGCGGCATCTATATACTACTCCCGATGTCATCACGGCGACCACAACGCCAACGACACCCGCAAGGGTATTGCTCGAAAAAAATCTCCGTATCCAGTCTGGCGCTGAAAGAAAATTCTAAGGTAAGGAATCGGCAACTAGAATATGTCTCTACCAGATATTTCGTTACCGAAGGTAAGTAACTTGTACTTTGAAAGTCGCCAGCAAGTCATGCCTGCCTTTAAAATGACACTGGGCACCTCAGCAGTGCACCTATTGGTACACTACCTATGCTGGGGTCCCTAAACCTACATGCTCTACTATATTACTAGGAACTTATAGGTAGGTTGATACTGCCAATTATAATTAGCCTAATTTGCATATCCACTTTATACAGCGCACTGGCCCTGGGACTGGTAAGCAGTACCCATGACACAGCCAAAAGTCAATAACCCCTAGTATCTGTTTAAAACATTTCGGGGTGACCAGGGCAAAAAAAAGGAGGACTTTCCTACAACCTGGAAAAAGAATAAGAAATATTCTTCATCTCATTCATCTTTAAGACAGCAAAAGGACGAAGACCTCAGTCCATGTGCAGAATGCAAATACAAGGACTTGGAGTGCTATTCTAATTGGCTCAGGGGCATCAATATTCATCACTGACAAGTGTGATTCAACTGGAACCACGCACAAAACTCAGCTCCAACAAGCATGCATGTATATGGTGGACGAGACCTGCTGCCATTGGCCAACACATTCAAAACGACAATCTATCCTGGCAAATTATCCATGACAGCCACCATATTCGTCATACATCACAGAAGAAGGCATGGGCATCCTACTTAGCAGTATAGGATCTTGGTCAAGCTAGCCAACACTTGGCATTGAAGAATAATTTCAAAAGTATTATCAGCTATTCAGCTGCCTCAAATTTAAGACAGTAAGACTAGGCAGTGACAATATAATCAGACTTGTGGCACCCCAAAGGGCCCTTTCATATGAAGCCTATGATAAATGAAAAACTGAAAAATCTTGAACAACTCAACAATATATAGAAAGTATTAACTGTGTTTGAATTACACTTGGTAGACATTACTACACCAACACAACCAAGGGCAGTGCACATTTCTATCATCATGCAGCTTCCTAGCAAAGCCATCAAAAGAGAATGGCATTTGACACCTTTAATTGACGATGTCCTTTCACAGCTTACTGGCATAAGATAGCTTTCTAAGCTTGAATTAAACTTCAGACACACTAACTGATCCTCGAATAGTCCAGCAGATAAATCACAACGTGTTCCTCTGACCTCCTGATCAGCGTCTGTTGCCCTCCCCAGTGCAACTCCACCTGTTGCTGCTGCTGCCTCTGCCTTGGGCAAACTGAGAGCCTTCTTGACTCTCAGTTCAAGGCCCACCTCCAGACCGTCTTATTCCTGTCTTTAGTTCAGTTTTGTCTTTTACTTCTGTTTTTACTTCTCTTTTATTCCTGTCTTTCATTCTGTTTTTTCTCCCCTTGTCCCTTTTTTAGCATTTCTCCCATGTGCCACTGCTGTCGCTGTGTCCTGAACGCTTGCCCCACTAAATGCTTTTCCCACCCTCCTGGCTGACCGGACCCCCATCCGCTTCTTAGTGGCGCTGAACATAGTCCAGGCACGGACAGGCGCAGAGAGATTTGCCTTTGACGCACCTTTGTCACGGCCACACAGCCACTAGGTGCGTCAAAGCCAAATCTGTATGCGCCGTCAGATCCTTGACCGTGTTCAGCGCCATGAACCCTGGTTCTCACCCGATCTGCCGGTTCAGTGGCAGCACTCTACACGCCGTCAACCCAAGAAGATCCTCAGCTTGCCACCGAGCCGACCCCAGGAACGCTCATGTACCTTTTTCTTGCAGCGCCTATTCCAGCACCCTCCATGGACCGCATCATGATCCCGCACCAAGCGTGGACGGCCGCCTCAAGTGCAAGTGCATACTCCCCAACTTGATACCCACGATGAACCCAACACCACAAACCTCCTGGACAACCTCACAACTGCGGCCTCAAACAACAGAGCTGGACACATTTGCGACCCCGTTTTCTCAACAGGGGACAACACCACCATCTCCCACACCTCCGAACACCATTGGATCGACCACAGGTGTGTCCGCTTTACCTACACAAAGAACACTGCACACCACTACGCCTCCTGGCAGATGCTGGGGCAAAGTCATGGAAGCACAACACACCAACGCTCTCAACCATTCCCTCCCACCGGACACAGCGGAAGCAAATGAAGCCGCACACAACCTCCACTGCTGGCTATCAAACTGCGTGACAACTGAGCCCCCCTAAGGAAAACAACAGAAAATCAACAAAGCAAAACACCTCATTGGTTTACGGCAGACCTACAGGAATCCAGGCATTCCTGCAGACAACTGGGACAGAAATGGAGGATCAGCAAATCAACTGAAGACCGCACAGCCTACAAGAATGCAGTCATCACGCACCACCAGAACATCGGAGCCACAAAAAAAGCCGCCTTTTAAGCACACCTCAACACCAGCACTCACGGCACTTAAGAGCTCTTCGCTATCATCAAAGAGTTCACAAACCCTGAGACAGACACCTCTTCCATCCCTCCCTCCCAAGACTTTTGCAACAATCTCATCACCTTATTTTACCGAAAAGTCCAGGACATCTACAAAGGGCTCAGGAACCAAAACCCACCAGCACTGCTCACCACCATGGACCTAGCACCTCACCAGATACTGAACTCCTGGACTCCCATCACCTAAGAGGACACTGAAAGACTGGTGAACTCCATCCACTCTGGAGCACCTTCAGATCATGGCCTCATCATATCTTCAATGTGGCCAGTGCCACCATACCGGAGCTCTGCTGAACTATCAACCGATCCTTCGAGACCCCCACCTTCCCCTCAGACTGGAAGCCTGCTGAAATCAACCCACTACTCAGGAAACCCACTACCGACCCTAGGGAGCTGAAAGAACTACATATCCATCTGTCTGCTCCCTTTCACAGCCAAGGCAACAGAGAAGGCAGTCAACCAGCAACTTGAGACACACCGTATTGTAGACCCATCCCAATCCGAATTCAGAAGCAACCACAGCACTGAAACTGCACTCTCAGCAGCCACCGACGACATACCCATCTTTCTGGACTGCGGAGGCACGGCCGCACTCATCCTCCTCGACTTCTCCACTGCATTTGACACCATCGCCCACTCCACCCTCTGTGAAAGACTACACGATGCCGGCATCTGAGATAAAGCTCTGGTTTGGATCAGGTCCTTCCTCATCGGAAGAACACAGTGTGAGACTGCCGCCGTTCACTTCGGAACCCAAAGACACATGCTGCAGAGTGCCACAAGGATCTTCACTCAGCCTGACACTTTTCAACGTCTACATGGCCCCGCTTGCCAAGATCATCAAACAACAAGGGCTTAACATAGTGTCCTACGCTGAAGACACCAAACTGATCCTCTTCCTGTTCGAGAACTCTGCTAAGGCCAAGAGAAATTTCCACAACGGGATGAGAGCAGTCGCCGCCTGGATGGAGGCCAGCTGCCTCAAACTCAACTCTGACAAGGCAGAGATCCTTGTAGTTGGCTCCACCCCTTCTGCCTGGAAAGATTCCTGGTGGCTCACTGCTCTGGGAAATTCCCCTACAGACCTCGCACTCAACCTGTGCATCATCCCTGGAATCATCTCTAGCCATGACAAACCAAGTCAACGCTGTCTCTTCGTCACGTTTTCACCCCCCCCCGACTCCAGCTGAAGATTTTCAAGTGGATTTCCTCCGACATGAGAAAGACAGTCACCCATTTACTCTTCACTAGCAAACTGGACTGTGGTAACGCACTGTATGCCAGCATCACCAAGAAACTTCAATCAAGACCACAAAGAGTCCAGAATGCAGCAACCAGACTCATCCTTGACATCCCAGGACACAGCTGCATCTCCTCCCACCTCAGAGACCTACACCGGCTCCCAATCAACAAGTGCATCACATGTAAACTCTTGATCCACACCTACAAGGCACTGCACAACATCGAACCGGCATACCTCAGCCACCGCCTTGCCTTCTACGTACCCAGCAGACATCTCTGTTCCTCCCAGCTCGCCCTTGCAGCAGTCCCAAAGATCTGGAAAAGCACAACAGGAGGAAGATCCTTTTCCTACTTAGAAGCCTGGGCATGGAACACGCTGCCTCTCAAAATCAGGCAGACCACATCACTGAAGCAGCTCAGGAAGGACCTCAAGACCTGTCTTTTCGTCTGAGCAGCACACCTACAAACAGCACCTTGAGACCCTATGGGTGATTAGCTGCACTCAACAAATCTATGATTGATTGATTCATTCCACTCTTTTGGGACTCCTGTGCTACAAGAAAAAGTGTCAGAGTTTCCTCTTCAACAGAAGTTTTCAGAACACCATGCATTTTCTGGGTTAGAGGGTGTCATGGTCATCAGCGAGAACATCCACGTGTGCAAAGAAATCCCTGTTCCCTACTTGTGACTCCAAGCTCCTACAACATATATAGCTGACTGTGGCCTCTCGCTACACCAAAAAAATGTGAATTCTTGAAAGACAAGATTCAATTCTTTGGCAGAATCTTCTCAAGTTGGTCCCAAGAAGGCATACAAAATTCATAATGCACCCCCACAATTGAATGCACTTGAAGTCCATAGTTTTTTTGGAATGGCTTCAGGTTGTGGTACATTCATCCACAATGTAGCAATGCTGATGAAACTACTTCAACAACTGGCAAAATGAGCCCCCAGGGTGAATAGTCTTAAGCTCAACAATCTGTATTTCTGGACATTAAGACAGGCTTACTCTGTGACACAGTCCTGAAATATCTTGACCCAAAGAGGAAGACTGAACTTATAATTCATGCTAGACCAGTAGGCCTACAAGCAGAACTGATGCAGGAACAATCCAAAGACACCTCAGCACAAAGAGCTATTGCAACAGCACACTGACAAAAACCAAGAGGCTAACAAATTTAAAAAAGAAGGCTTTTACCTTCACCCAATTTTATTGGTTTCTGCAGTGGCACAACCTTGGCCTAGTTACTGATCAGAAGCTACGCTGCCCCTTTTCTCAGACAAAATCACCACATCTGCTGTCTCACATCAAGAAACCGGCCACCCAGCTATATCATTACAGGTTCCCCTTCACATACAGACTGGAGATGAACAGACTGGCTGAGTAGCTCTTGCAAAGCATCAGGAAGGAAATAATACTGCTGGTGCATTAAGGATATCAGAGATGGCCAAAATGAAAGCCAGATTGCATGTGAAGTTGTTGTTTCCAATATGTAAAAAATAGTGCAAGATGCTTTAAATGAACGCCTTTTTGTGCCACACCATTGGAAAGGTTCCCATCATAATAGAGGAAGAGTCTCCAACACCTTAGAGCAAAGTGAACATCTATTTTTCTCTCTTGCCTGATGGTCTATACCTATTAGGTACTATTGACACTTGCACATTTAACCGGTTGTGGATACAGTAATGTCCACAGCTTTTCTATGTGCCAAACCGAAGATAGAAAAGATCCTAGCAACATAAGGGCTCCCACCTGCAGTCAAATTGGACATAGAGAAATGGCCAGTGAAGTGTGCAAGTGCTGTGATACTAGACTGCTAAACGTCAGTGACACCTGATTTTGATAATGAACTATTTCCCTGTTTTACCTTTGTTTTGTCATGCCTTGTGTTGTACACTGTTTCCTCTGTTTCAGCTGTAGAGTCTTACCGGTGTGTTGCTGCAGCTTCCTGGGACCTTTCGCTGTATCCTGCTCAGCCTTGCGCTTGTAAAAGCACTATTCACTACTAAAACTGGTAACCATAATTCCATCTGTGATATATCATTTGGTAACCTGCTAGATTGCTAATTTGTCATCTCTCCTCCGTCTTCTATCCAGTGTAGACCTACACATTCCATACCATTTAGATAGAACTGTGCCATCCCTCAAAACAGATGAAGCCTGAAGGAGTGTGGACATCTGTCCTAGATTTCTTTTCTCGATTTCTATGTCCGGTGATAAGCGCGTTTTCACGCATAGGTATTCAGGGAAGGCTTTGAACATGTATTCAACTTCACAACCTTCCAGTGCCACGTCCAGTGGGCCCATATGAAAGCCCTATTCATATGATGGTGAAAGCCATTTCCAAATTATATAGAGTTTAGAGATTACACACCAAATATGCACCCTTTTGCAAAAACAATTAACTCAGATCTCTTTCAGCCCTGTCAGCTCTGCTCTGAACTCATCTGATTACAAAAGTTCTTCATCATGTGCTCTTGATCCACAACATGCATGAACCCCTCACTACTGTTCCTTATCAGTTGGTGTTAGCAGCTCCTTAAACGTTCTGAGGAGATTCTCATTGATTTTAAAGTTTTTTGGGCCAATGTCAACAATCCTTCTTAGCAAGGTTATTCAAGACGCTGGTTTGTAGAAGAAGGGTTTGTATTATCAGACCTTAACAAGGATGAACTGACTTGGCTGCAGCCTTCTTACTAAACCAAAACCGTTTGCTGACAAGTAGAGCTTAGTTTTTGAATCAGTTCTCAGCGATTTTTCGACATACAGGGCTGTATAGCTGATAACATTGAAACAAGGCAATCAAATTTAAAACATTCACAAGCACTTTCCAACAGCTGATCTCAGCAGCCGCTTGGATGAATGAATTCCCTACAGCCACATTTCATCAAGCATTGAGATTGGATTTAAAGGAGGCTTTATCAGTGGAGGTTAACAAGCCAACAACAACTACAGTGTTAATTAAATTAACCCTGCAAATTGATGCACAGGAACTGTAGAAGACAGAGAAACTACTCATCAAACCTACATCCCTTGAAGTCCTGAACCAACAAAATACTGAAATGGAAGAGATTATGCAGGTCAAGGAGACGATGAAGCCTCTCTACAGAGAAGAAAAAGAAAAATAGAGAAAGTCCAATCTCTGTTTTTACTGTGCTAAAGGAGGGCCTTTAGTAAAGAGAAGCGTTCTCAAATATCAGGAAACAAAGTAGCTTATCCATGAACAACGGACAAAGGAAGAGCCTGCAAATTGCAAAAGTGCCCATTACGGAAAGAGCACACTGTTTACTACCAGTCTCACATGGACTGATTAGAGTACACTCTCTGGTTGATTCCCAGGCCTCGGGATGCTTCATGGACAATCATTTTCAAGTTCTACACCAGATTCCAGTTATTGGGAAAGCAGTAAAAGAGGACATTCAAAGAATCAGTGGCACAGAATCGACTTCAGTCGCAGTTTCTCAAGACACTCAACTGTTAATGGCTATCTTAGCTGGCCATGTGGAGAAGATACCATTTGTTGCTCTATGGTTTCCGATTGTCCTCTGCACTATGTGGTTGCAGACTTGCAATCCAAAGATCAGTTTGACCATCCTGGAGATGTGTCTCAAGTCAGCATACTGCAAGTTTCCCTAATCTGCAACCAAGAGATGTGCACCCTATGACCTGGTCAGTAAAACAACCAAATCCAGAGGAGACGAACGGAAAGATAAAGAAAACTGAGAGCTATAACATTCCTCCACAATGTGCTGAAATCTCCAATGTTTTTAGTAAGAAAGGGGCAGACACTGTTCCACCACATGGGGAATATGACTGCAGAATTGATTTAATCCCAGGAGAAGCCATTCCTCGAGGCAAACCTACCCACTGGCTGTCAAGGAAGCTGAAGTACTTCACCAATATTTACTATAAACTTAGATAAAAGCGTCCTTCGACATTCCACGTAGCCTGCAGGAACTCCTACTTTTTACAAAAGCTAAGGTGAAGTTACAGAGAATTGAACACCATCAGCATAAGGAACCTTTATCCCCAACCTCTTGTATCTGTACTCCTTGATATAGTTAAAACAGCTAAGAAAATGTCCAAAGTAGATCTCAAGTAAGCATATAATATTGTATGGATAAGTAAAAGAGATGAATAGAGGACATGATCATCATTTATACTTTATTCAGTTATTACGAACCATTAAAGTGCACAGAACATAATAAAACAGGATTGTAAAACAAATGCATTTCATCAAGAATAGGGGAGCAAATCATCAATGGGTCACCCATCAAGGTGAGAAAGGCAAATTATAATCCAATTATGCGTGGAAGTCAGAACAATGCCTTTCAGGACCACCAGGATGGCTTTCAGTGCGACAGAAGCTTTTTCAATTTAAGAGGTCAATTATAAAACATACTAAAAGTTCAGTACAAAGCTAAAACAGCATAAAACCAGACATTAGGGAAACACAGTGTTGGATTATCACGTAGAACAGATAGCTGTGTAACAGTACATAAAGACAAAAGTGCAAGTGCATGTGCATAGATACAAGAAAGTCAGGCTATAATGAATTTTAAGATTATATTAAAAGCTGGGTGCTTGTATCATGCACCCTGCAGGTACCTCACTTTAGCATGTACACCAAATGGGTCTTGTCCTTGCTTAAAGGCCAGAAATACACATGTCCGCTTTAATAGACCCAAATTGTGGCATGCCAGAATCATCGATGTAGAGTGACTACCAGGGTATGGTGGACAGAAAAAAGGAAATGTTCCTCAGTCTCGTTATAGTAAGAGCAGGCACAGCATGTTGCAGAGCTCTCAGCGTTGACTGGCTAAGTGGTTGAGAATGCTGTATTCTCTTAACTGAGAGGGCTGCGAGTGTGCAAAAGAAAGGGAGGGTCGCTGGTCTGTATAAGATCCCTGTGGACCGTTTTCGATCAAATCTAGGTGTCTGGGATCTATATATTACTACAATTTCAAACGCTATGCTTGCAGGCTCCTATACCTCAAACCTAGAAAGGTGCAGAGATAGTCCCTAAAAGGTAAAAAGGGACCTAGGTAAAAGGGACCTAGGGTTCTACTGCAGAACTATCGCCTCATTAACTTGATAGATTCTATCCAAAAACGTTGTGTATAAAAATCCTTGATAAACTTAACATGTGGCTAGCCGACAGTCAGGTGAATAGAAAAATGATTTCAGTACTAGCTATTGACATTTTGAGTACCTTGTATTGCAATGTAGTCTGTGTAGTGCCCCTGCAGCCTTCAAGCACTTTGTGAATTACATTTTGTTCTTGATCTACACTTTATAGTTTATCTCAATTACATTTTGATATATACTTTGACAGTGGATGAATATCAAAGCCATGTAAAAAGTATTCACAAGATTGAGAAAACATTTACCTGAAGTATCAAAAATCTTATTTTTGGAATTAAAGATTTCTGCCACTGGTGTTGGTATGGACTCCACAAATATCCACGAAACCCTGGAGTGGCCTGCTTTAAGAAACATTAATAATATTCATAGCTTCATCAACTTTGCTAAATTGTATTGCCAATTCATTATAGACATATTAACCATTATTATAAACATTGTACACTTGACTAAGAAAGTGGTTAAATGTAAGTGGGGTTCTGAACAAAAATATTTTTTTATTTATTGAAAGATACTTTTACAGTGGCTTCTAAGTTATACACCCCAATGACTAACTTGCCTTTGTGGTAGAGACTAATGCCTCTTCATTCTCCACTGGGGCACTTCTATCCCAAAGAGATAATAAACCGATGAGATACGCCCTGTAGTCTAATATTCGAGAACTCTGACAGATACGGATAAGAATTACACTATCTGTGATAAAGAGCTTCTAGTCATCAAATAAGTCTTCACCCATTGGAGGCCTCGTTTGGAATAGACCGACCATAAAAATCTTCTCTATCTGACAAGTATGAAATGTGTAAATACTCCTCATGCCAGGTGGACACTATTCTTTTTTCAATTTGACTATATCATCATATATAGACCTAGAAATTCGGGATGTGTTATGCCGACAAATGGATCCAGAGGTTGAAAGCAAAGACTTCTCTTGGACTTGGTTAGTCAGTCCAACAGAATGTATCTCAGGAACAATGAGTGGAAAAGGAACCTCAGTGAAGAACCCTATTTTTGTATTCTGGTGAAGCACTGTACAACGCTAGCAACACCTCACAGACTAAGGGCCTCATTACAAGTTTGGTGGTCCAGAGACCAACATGGCCGCGTTGGCGGTCCGACCACTGTCGGGTTGGCGGTTTGACCGCCAGATGAGAAGTCATGTTGCCCTATGGAGCAAAGGCCCTGCTGTCCTGCTGGCACCGTCAGGCAGCCCTCACCGCCACCGTCCTGAGGCAGCACAAACAGGCGGGCGGAGACAGCGTTTCCACAGGACACATTATGATGTTGCACACGGCCATTGTGACCGTGGCAGTCCAACCACAACATCTCAGAAGGCGAAAACAGTGACTAGAAAGGGAGTCACTCACCTGCAGGCAGCCTTACACGTCCAGTGCTGCCCTGGAGCCCATCACAAACCTCCTGCCACTGCTGATGATCATCGAAGGTGCACAAAATCAAAGCCGCTGTTGGTGCAACTGACTGTAAGTATACACACCTACCTATGTTTTTAACTGCACCAACAGATCATTGCGCTGTCATCCACATGAGATGGGGGTCCCCTTATGGGCACCAAGTACACATCTCTTTGTGTTGCGGGTCAGAATTGTACACAAAAGGACACATTCACAGGCACAATACACCCCCTTTGGGAAGGTCACTCCCATTGCACCGCAACACTACACAAAAACACATGTCTACCCATCTCAGGCACAGGGACAGTGAAGTGTACACAACATTGTCTCACACAACACCAACAACACAGCAACTTCACATCTACAAATACAACTCACATTCACATTCCTCACATGATATAGACTCTTGTAACATTCAGCACACATGTGTATGGATGTGGCATGGGACACAGACAGCACTATGAGTAAACAGCCCTCCAATAGACACACACATCACACACATTGCAATCCAATGAAAGGACAATGGGATGAACAATAGTTAGAAAGCCAAATAAACAAACCTCACTATGCAAACAATACCTGCACAATAGAGATAGGGCCAGTAGGAACACCCAGGGAAGGAGTGTGCACTGGGACACATCATCTTGCAACTGCCCATAAAACAACTATTGCACAGGAAATGGCCCTTCAAGTATCTTTGGGACAAAGAATACTAGACCCAAATGACATGCTTATCTGCACAAAGTGGAAGTGCAAGTTAACAAAGTACATACAACTCCAACTGTATGGGACATACCTCTACATGATACAAGTGGCTGCAAGGTACACACAGCTAAATGGTCACGTACAGCCAAACGCAAACAAAGTTATCACTATTGAACACACTCCATGTCTGCACAAACAAAACTCAAGCTGACACACATCAGATGAATACATAATCCACATCAGGGGGACAAGCCTAACACCATACATTCTCACATTGGACATCCCAAGATGAAATACCATGCAAACAGTACATATTCATACAGTCAACATATACCCTGCTCTTGGGGGATACCAGCACTACCCACAAAGTTAGGTACTGCAAACAACAGCAGATAGATCATCAAGCAGGCTGAAATACACACAACCAACAGCACAAGTTACTCAGTGTTAGAAATGGGGTCTCTGGTTGGCAGTCAGTTTGCACTCTGTCCAAGCAGGAACCCTCACTCTAGTCAGGGCAATGGAGATACACATTAAGATAACCCTTGCCCACCCCCTTGGTAGCTTGGCACAAGCAGTCAGGTTTATCTCAATGTGTAAAGTATTTGTACCAACACACACAGTAACACAGTGAAAACACTACAAAATGGACACTACACTAGTTTAGAAAAATAGCCAATATTTATATAAATCAAGCAAGACCAAAACAACAGTTATGAATTTTCTAAAGAATAGATTCTTACTCTATAGAAAACAATGGAAACGTTGTTGTTACACAAAGTACCTGGTTTGTGTAAAAAATAAAGCCACACGGGCGAGCATTCGTCAGAAAAGTCAGTGATGCGTTGATTCCTTACTCGCAAGTGAGGCCATGCGTTGTTTCTTCTCCGGTCAAGTAGGCGATGTGTTGTTTTTCTCTCCCGCAAAACAGTGATGTGTTGATTTTCAGACGGGGCACCTCAGGTTTGTGCAGGTTTACAATGATTTTGACTCCCAGCAATGATGCGTGAGAAATCCGTCCGCACAGTGATGGAAAAGGGTTTGCATAGTTTTCAGCAGCTGCAAGTAGGTGTTGCGTAATTTCTTTAGCCACAATGCAGGTGATAGGGCATCACTTGGCAGGGCGGGAATCTCAGCAGAGAGTCCAGGTGCTGGCAGAGGAAGTCTTTGATGGCCCTGAGGTTTCAAAAGAGAAGGCAAGCTCAGTCCAAGCCCTTGGAGACACTTCACAAGCAGGAATATACCACAAAGTCCAGTCCTGGTCCCCTTCCTCAGGCAGAAGTAGCAACTGCAGGATAGCCCAAAAAAGCACAGTCACAGGCAGGGACAGCACTTCTCCTCAGCTCTCGAGCTCTTCACCTTGGCAGAGGTTCTTCTTAGTTCCAGAAGTAAATCTGAAAATCAAGGGTTTTGGGTCCCCTACCTTTACCCCTTTCTGGGGCATACTTCAAAGAAAAGTCTCCGTTGTTCACAAGATCCTTCCTTGCCCAGGCCTGGCTCCATACTACCACCAGGGGGTTTGAGACTGCATTGTGTGAGGGGAGGCACAGCCCATTCAAGTGTAAGTGACCACTACTCTTCCCTCCACTCTAGCCCAGATGGCCCATCAGGCTATGCAGGCTACACTCAAGCTCCCTTTGTGTCACTGTCTAGAGGGGATTCACAAATAGCCCAACTATCAGTCTGACCCACACATGAAATACACAAGCAGGTAGAGTCACAGTATGATTTAATCAAGAAAATGCCCACTTTCTAAAAGTGGCATTTTCAAACAGAAAATTTAAAAAACAACTTTACCAAAAGATGTATTTTTAAATTGTGAGTTCACAGACCTCAAACTCCAATCTATATTTTCTCCCAAAGGGAAACTGCACTTTAAGGTTATTTAAAGGTAGCCCACATGTTAAACTATGAGAGAGATGGGCCTTGCAACAGTGAAAACTGAATTTGACTGTATTTCACATGTAAAACACATCAGTCCATGTCCCACCTTTAACATACACCGCGCCCTGCCCATGGGGCTACTAGGGCCTACCTTAGGGGTGCCTCACATGTATAAAAGGGAAGGTTTGGGCCAAACAGGTGAGTGCACTTGCCAAGTCTAATTGGCAGGTTAAAACTACACACACAGACACTGCAGTGGCAGGCATGAGCCATGTTTACAGGTCCACAC
Source organism: Pleurodeles waltl (assembly GCF_031143425.1). Lineage (NCBI taxonomy): Eukaryota > Metazoa > Chordata > Amphibia > Caudata > Salamandridae > Pleurodeles > Pleurodeles waltl. The sequence continues at coordinate 741,947,721 of NC_090445.1, read as the reverse complement.
GTGTGGGTGGCACAACCAGTGCTGCAGGCCCACTAGTAGCATTTGATTTACAGTCCCTGGGCACCTCTAGTGCACTTTACTAGGGACTTGTTAGTAAATCAAATATGCCAATCATGGAAAAGTCAATTACACATACAATTTACACAGGGAGCACTTGCACTTTAGCACTGGTCAGCAGTGGTAAAGTGCCTAGAGTACCAAAAACCTCAAAAACAGAGTCCAGCACACAGTCAAAACATGGGAAGCAGAGGCGAAAAAGACAGGGGAGACCAAGTCAAGGATGGCAGGTCTAACACTCAGGAACAACATAAAGGTAGAAAAGGAATTGCAGGACAAATGTATACCCCAAAAATACCAACTGTTTGGGTTTCTTGAATAATAAATGTTAAAAGTCGAAGGCCATTGTTCAGTCCATGCGTGTTGGCATAGGCACTTCATGGAGCCGTCACTTGACTCCTAACTGCCAGGGAACCACCACATGAAGGGGCATCAACTGGGCAGGCAGGCACCTCAGGGATCATCCTTGGTGGGGGGAGGTCGAATCTGGGAGGGGGAGGGGTTGGTCTTGGGCTTGGGAGGGGTAGGCTTCTTTTTGGGAGGTGTGGGCTTCTGGGGGGGAGAGATATGGGTGCTTCCAAGGAGGCAGGGGAGGTCTGGGAGGTGTGAGGGAGAGCCTAGGAGGTGGGTGGGTGCCTCTTGGGTTTGGGACAGGGGTGGAGGGAACAGGGGAAAGGTGAAGGTCAAACAAAAATATACTCATAGGGACCCAGGGACGGTCAGCAATAGGAGTGGGGATTTGGAGGTTGAGGGAGTGGTTGTCTGATGTGTAAGTGTGGATGTCGTGGGTACGTGTTTCTGGGAGGTATGCTTGTGTTTGGTTGGTGTCTGTTGGGTGGGTGAGTGAGTGTGTTTGTGTGTCTTAGGGGTCTAGGAGTTGGAAGTGCTGTGGGATGTGTGTGTGTCTATTGGGGTGGTGACTGCAGGTATGCTGGATGTGGTGGATGTCTGTATGTCTGTCTGGGTGGTGTCTACAGGTATGGTGCTTGTGGTAGATGTCTGGGTGTCTGTTGGTGTGGTTTCTGCTGGTCTGCTGTGTGTGATGGGTATGTCACTAACTGTTGTAGTTGTGGCTGTGGATATGCTAGATGTGTGTATAATGCTGGAGATGGGGGTGTCTGGGGAAGTGGTGAATGTTGTCGTGTCTGTGAGTGTCTGTTTGCTTTCATGCTGGTGTGTTTTGTGGTGCTTGTGGCTGTGTGTGCTGCTCTTATGTGTTGAGGTGGGTGCGTGCGGATCTGTCTGTGTGCTTTGGGTAGGTACGGGAAGTGGGGATTTGGATTGAGAAAATGGAGGTGGAGGGAGGGACGGGAGGTGGGTGGTGACTGGCTGCCATCAGTGAGGAGGCCAGAGCTTGAAAAGACCTCTGTAGACGAGCCATTGCACCATGAATGCCTTCCAGGAATGCATTTTTTTGTTGGGGTTGGGTTGCCAATCCCACAATGGCATTCACAGTGGCTGACTGACCCAGAGAGATACTTCTCAGGAGGTCATTAGCCTCCTTACTGAAGGCAGCAAGGGGAACGGGCTGGGGCAGAAGTGCCTGCGGCAAAGGAGACACCCCCCCTCTTGGGTGAGTGGGTACAGCCAACTTGATGGGCAGCAACAGGGAGGGCGGTATTAGAATGAGGTGGCAGACAAAGATGGTACAGGGGAACGCCCGAGGGGTCCGCCACCACTAGGGAGTGTCCGCTGGAGGAAGAATCCCATGAAGAGGATGTTACGGTTTCCCCCGTAGCACTCTCCTCACCCGCCTGGCCACTGTGTCCCTCTGTGTCAGTGGTGTCTTGACCCGAGGTCCCGTGGGCAGATGCATCCCCACTCGACTGTGCCCCATCTTCTTGGCATGCAGGTGATGATGTTGCAAATACAAAGACAAATAGGATCATCACATGTCCATGATCACATGAACAACAGCTCAGATTAGCAAACATTACCATGATATCAAGTAAGCCCCAGCAACAAACTCCACCTAAGTGGCCCATACCTGTGCCCTACCATATGAATGCATGCCACCTGAACTGTCAACAGTTGCCCACAGAAAATCAGGATTTTAGACACCTACAATAGCATGGCGGAAGTTGTGTAATCACAATCACAATTCAACAAGTAGGAGCCCTCATCACCCTCAAAGCTGTGCCCCATGAAGCAGACCTCAGTTACCTGTTGTCATACCATAGTAGGCAAATGCTAAATGTATTCCCACAGATTCCACACAAGGCCATGCACACATCTATACATAATGACCCAACAATAAGAAATTATGCTTCAAATTCCTGCCATGTTGCTAACAAAAATACAATAGCCTGGAATAGGTGATATGGAAATACTCATGTCACACTGGAAGCAGTTCCACTATACACACTTCAGCAAGTGATATTTGTCCCAATAGAGTCATGGAGGTAGTGTTAATGTTGCTCAGATAGGCCTCACATGTGACATGAAAATGGACACTCTAGACATCATGTGAAATATGTCAGGGAGAGATGTCCCCAAAATCCACAACACAGTGAATCAGCAAACCCCAGGCTAATCACCAATAATGCCAAGCAACCCTTACAATGACATACTCTGAGTGCATTAGTAGACACTGTTAGTCCCTTGAATGTTGGGGAGGCCCAGAGATTAGCAAGTACTTGTAGAAGACCCTCAACATTACCCAGTTGGAAGCTACATCATTGTCTACATAATTGTCATGCAGACCCAGATATCTGTTTACAGATGAATGCTTGTACCCAAAGACATGTGATTCCAACATAACTGCAGGTCACTCCATGATGCTGGCCAACAGTGAGGTTACAACCGTTACCCATTACACGTGCAGTGCAATTTTCGACATGATGCCACATCAAGGGCATAGATTTTTACATTGCAGCTCAAAACTCTAGGCCTACCAGTCATGTCCCTCATTGGTACTGCAGTTGTACATGCCAAATGACATGCTATGATGCATGAGGGAATGCGGCAGCCAATAAACAATGGTGACACACTGCTTTCTTTTGCACAACATGACATGTACCCCCATTGTAAATGTCTCATTCCACACACTGTTTGCCATGCACATATATGTGAGGAAATACAGACATCATCACATCAACATAGACCATGCATGAAACAGCAGCTTAAAAATGTTTCTCAAAAGATAAAGGGACACATGCTGACACGTAGGCACAAGGAATGTTAGAAACAGTGATGGCACATACATCATGTCAATGGAAATTCCCCATTTACCAAGGGAAAGTATTGATCTATAGCTGACCCAAAGAACAATGTAAGCTCTGTCTCGTGTGTTAACCATCTTCACTTTACAGACTGCAGTGAGGCACTAGCACCTGTCATACACTGAAGACAAGTGGTGTCTGGGTGGCAGATGCCTATAAACTCACTTACCCAGACAAATGGCTGAGGGCAGTGGTTCATCACATACGTACCTTTGGCCTGTAACATTGAGGAGTAGTGGTCTGTTGAACAGAAATTTCACGCACTACAACAACAAACAGTAATTGATTGATCAATGTATCCAGCCATATGTCATCCATGGAGAGCAAGTGGTTTGTGGAGTCTACCCAGTTGTGTCCTTGCTCCCTGGTCCAAAAGATAAAGCACATCAGTATGCACACATGACATCTCTGCACAAACAATCACTCATCTACTGTGTGACACATGGCTTATCCGTAATTGTTAGGGAGTGCTGCTAGAACCTAACCATTTCACTTGGCAATGTAACAGGCAGGAATATGCCCTGTCCTCACCCCCTTGTGGCTGCTGTGCTGCCCTCAAACACCCATCAAGCTCTAGATAGGTCACCACCAGAATGCAGGATATTAGGGGGGTCATGGTCTGACGGGCACCCCGCTCACGTTGGGAAGACATCCCCAGCTGGACTTTAGCATTCTTCCAGGCCCAGTGTCTCAGGTACTCCCACCCCAGGGTCCGCACTTTTAAGGCGATCATACTCCATAATCCCTTCTTTTGATGGTGGTTGACCTGCATGGATGTAAAAGACAAATCAGGAGCTCATGATCACAAGTTTCATCACAAATGTTTGAGTCACATACATGTCATTAACATTGAGCTAGGACTTTCCTATTTGTCAGTACTCCCTAAGTGTGACACATACAAGCCAATGAGTACAGGGACATGACTACAGACATAAATGTTTCCATCTGCAGACTAACCCACTACCCTGCTCAGTGACTACAATGGCTAAGCAAGCTTACTGACATCAGGTAGCCTATGCTCTAGTAACCTGCACTGTGCTGTGGGCCACTATGAAACACATCACACAAATGTGGCTTCTGAAGGGTAAACTACTTAAGCATGAATGAACACATTCACACTCTGTGAGAATGACTCACTGCATAGAGTCCCTACAGGCAACTGCCAGAGTACAAACTCCAACATCACACATGAGTAGCAATAAATGGACAGGCATGGTGGGTACAAAAAGTGTCTTCCCTGTCCATGTGTGGACATGTGCAATAACAAATGCAGACTAATGCCACTTCAGGGGGTGGGGTTCTGTGCCATGAACTTGTACCACAGAACACACCTTTGGGCATATGTATCCATTCTACGGCATCCAACAAACAAAGGCATGCGTTGTGCAGTTTCTACTACGTTGCTAAGCTGCTTAGTCAAATATCATGGCCTCCCAGGAATCAACACACGGTCTGCACTGTAGGCTTGTCATTTGTGCAATAAGCTTGTAGAGGACAAATATTTCCTGTGGGAAGGTGGCAACAGAGCTGTGGGAGTAAGAGACCTGTCATGAGTCAAACACACACATTGACAGTGATGCTAAGTGCACACGTGGCTTACATTAATTACTTACCTATGCACCCATTCCTAATCTACTCAAAGGAATGAGGCATTCTGGGCAGGATTTGCCACCTAAGCCTCATATTTGTCACATGACAGGATAGTTGGGGTACAGGGAGTGGACACAATGCCACAGTTGCACAGTCACAGTGACTCTGCCCCAGCATACACAAGGTCCCATGCTGGGAGGTACATGTGACAGGCCCTGGTCTTTGAAGGCTGAGCTGACAGAACTTATATGACCCCCCATTTCCATCACGTCCGTGCATGACAGTACATCATGTGACAAACAGCAATTTGGCATGTAGTGTGTGGAAACCTTACCGGCAGAGTGACTCATGATATGCCTTTCAAACAACATTTTAGCAAGGGCAGATGTGTTCAGAAATCTATGTCCTCATAGACTTTGCTCAGATTACTCTGAACTGATTCATATAATGTGCAAACCCAGCTCATGCTGTCATGCACATACATGTTGTCGGACATTTACAACAATCATGAGAAAAGAAATGCCAGTGGATGGCAGTAATGTCTCCTCAATTAGTTATGTGCATCCAACACAAGGAGGATCTAGGAGTCCAAAGCCCTCACACAACAAAATGTGACTGAACTTAAAATATGGCACTGGCCACCAATACCTGCACATTGACCCTCCCATTGATGCCACACAGACTGCAGCAACAGGCACATGAGTAGCCAAAATGGCACACATGGCCACATTCTAGCCTGTGAGAAGGGAAAGGATGGTTAAGTGCAGAGAAAATTGTGCACATGCAGTACTTACCTGCTCCTCTGGTGAACAATAGAGCTGTCCATACAGGGTAAGCAAATCAATCACTAGCCTCTCCAGGTCCTCTGGAGAGAAGGCAGGGGCCCCATCACCTGCTGAACCTTACATGATAGCTCCCAGAGGCAGTACACAGCAGCTCAGGTCGTGGAGGTCTTGCTGGCAGCAGTGGCAGGAGTCAAGTGAATGAATCTGCAGAACATGGCAGTCACGTCTGCCACATACGTGGTCATCACCGCCGGTGGAGACAGCCATTAGCCCGCGACTGCCACTGGCAACAGCCTCTGGCTGTCTCCGCCGCAGTTGCAACCGCCTATTGCCAAGACGACATCTGCTGCGGTCACGGACGGTTCCTAATGTCTAGTGGAGTAGGTCAGGCAGCCACCATTTTGGCGGCCTGAAATGCTTATTTGGACTTTGTAAACTGTGTCACACTTCCGAAAATGTATTTTTGACCACACAGACATGCTTATCCTGTCTTGTCATGTAGGTCCTACTACTCAAACACGAGGATTTAGCCCATGTGAATGCTGACTTTTATGGTTTTGCATGCATCCCACTTGTGGTAGGGGCCATTGATGGCACACATGTTGGCTTGGTCACCCCCACCGGCCAATGAACCAGTACACAGCAACAGAAAGAACTTCCATTCCATGAATGTGCAAGTTGTATGTTTGGCAGATCTCTACATTTCACAGGACTGTGTACGTTATCTGTGTTCAGCCCATGAGTCCTTCATATTGCAGAACAGCACCATACCCCAGGTGATGTCACAACTATACCCAGAGAGGGCCTTGCTGGTTGGTAAGTCACATCTGTCCTGAGTACGTGTGTTCAATGTCTGGTGCTATAATCATGAACTGAGTGACTCATTGTTGCGCAAATGTCCCATGTCTTAACAGGAGACTCCGCATATCCAAATCATCCTTGGTTGCTGATGCGAATAAGGAATCCAATTATGTTAGGGGAAATCCTCTTCAATGGGGCCCATAGAAGAACAAGACGGTTAGTGGAGTGGGTTTTGGGCTCCTGAAGGCCAGATTCTGCTTTCTTGACCGGACTGGTGGGGCCCTCCTCTGCTCAATTGGAAAAGTGTGTAAGATCACGGTGGCATTCTGCATGCTCCACAATATCGCCATGCAGGAAAATATCCCATACATCCCAGAGGAGCTGCAGTCTGCAGTGCCACCGGGTAAGAAACCTGAAATACCAAGTGAGGATGACAGTTGTGAAGAGGAAGGAGCTGACTTGTGGGAATATCTAATCAATAGCTACTTTTCATGAGTGTAAGTATGTATTGTGATATAATGACTGTGACTGTACAGTTTACTGTAGGACTGAGAATGTGTGGAGTTGAGTGTTTTGGCAACAGCTAGGGAGCTGATACTCTGCAATATTCAGCCAAAGGGTACTTGATGAGTTAGCCATTGACATATCTCCACCTTGATGATGATGCTTTGTTTGTGACACTCTCTTTGCAATGTTATTCCATTTCCAGATGCTTGCTATGTGATTTGTGTAATAGGTATGTTTTCTAGCCTATATTCTTTGTTTGGTCTTTGTACAGGTACCTCCTCCATGACATCCCTCATGTGGGCATTTCAGAGTTGTGACATTGTCAGGTATCTGATGCTGGTCTGACATGGGAAGTGGACATGGACTGTCCCAGGTAATGAAAGTCACAGATTTGGGGTGTATGAGATTTGTGCCAAGGCAACCTATACAGTGTTTCGGTAGAAGGTCTGAAGTGCACAGTGTACTTGTTTAGTGTGCTGTGTTGGGCCAATTGTATCATGTGTGCCATCATGTGGGCATGAAATCTGTAGTCATCAATTGGGAGCAAGGGATTCACCCTTCACATTGGCTAAACACTCCTATTGTATGACCTGTATGTAGCTATAGATATGTTTGATCATTGCACGCCACAGTGCCTGTGCCACAACACTGACATATGTTTGTGCTATACCATCAGATGCATGGTCATTGGAGAATGATGGGCCTGTGGTCAGGGAATGTTGTACTGCCCTCTGTCCTACCTTGGTTTATGTGATGGTGGATTACTCTGGTGTGGTATGTGGCAAGGCTCAAGCTGGTGACACCATCCACTTTTCTCTATGCCTATTCTACAAAATGATGTCTGACAGGGCCCTTCCTTCTGTGGTATGGGGGGGCTGTACCCTGGTATGCGTATCTTGACTCAGTACGAGTCAGCTATTCTTGACTATGACATTCCAGACAATTTCAACAGCCTATGTGCTGTAAAGTGGAATAAAAGGTTTAGTGTGACCAGACACTTGCTGTAATGTGTTTGTGTGTGTTGAAAGTAATCCTTAGCAGGACACTGTACCTGTAACATATCCCTCCTTGCATTAGTATCTTGTGTCTTCCTCATTTGCTTCACATGGTCTTACATCTCTACATATCAAAATGTGGAACAGAAGCAAGCAGGCAATGACTTTGTGATAGGTGAATTTATTAGAAATGTGTGCAGAATATAAATTGGGGCATGATGGAACAGAAGAGTGAAGGGGTCAGTCATGGTGGATTAAATCATTGGAGTAGATGCCACACCATTGGAATTCAAGAGTCCACTGTACTCCTCCCATGGAAATTGGAAGGTTGTTTAAGAACAGTGAACCAAATGAATATGTGGCACACAAAGAAGGTCATTTTGGAAGCGGTTACTTGCTGGAAGCGATGGGTGTCTTGCCATCCGCACCTCCTGGGTTCTTAGCTGGAGGTCCCCACTTGAGTGTGAGGGGTGGATCTGCTGCTACTGAGGCAAGGGCGTCTGGGGCGAGTTCTTCCCCTTTCAGGGCATCCCTTCCAGTGGCTAGCACCTATGAAGGGCCTGGTGTAGATGTGCCAAAGGAAGGGGTAGAGTGTTGTTGTCGATCCCTGCTAAGGGTGGTGTTAATGTCCCTCAGAACCCCTGCTAGGGAGGCCATGTTGGTATTGTGAGACTCCCACTGTTCCCTCATTTCCTGATGAAAGTCCCTCTGCAGCTGCTTCATTACCCAGAGTTCAGAAAGTACCTGGCCCATCTTGCCTTACGACTCCTTATGGACCCACAAGACATGGCTAACGGTGTCCTGACCAATAGCAGCCCCAGTGGCCTGACCCTACTGGCCCACAGCATCATTCCTACCCACCCTAACCCCACTGCCTTGTCCCCTTGCCACAGGGTGCCCTCTCCCACTGGTCTCTCGACTGTCATTGTCAGAGGTCTTGTGTTGTGACTCAGGATCCTGGACTGGAGGCCATAAGATGGTTAACAACTGTGCTAGGGACACATGTTGGGGGAAGCATGGTTGCCCATGATGCAGAGGCAACCGGGCTGGGAGGTGTTGATTTGGCCACAGTGAGGCTCTCTGCTGGTGTGTGACCAGGTTGCCCAGTTGGTCCAGAACCATCCTCCACGTCCAGATGTACAGGAGTTTCTTTATCACTGAGGGGTTCATCCACGGGGATAGTGACAGTCACTTTGGTGGCCTCTGTGTGTTCATTGGCAGCTCCATCTGTTGAAATTAAAGAAACAATGTTACCGGCTGTATTGTGACATCTACCTCCAAAACTTGACAGTTACGTTTCGCAAAGACCTTGTACATGTTTGATTGGCGGGTAATACTATTGTGACAGTTACATATGGTATTGGTTGTATTGACATGAGATTTGTGGAGCATGCCTGATCTCCTTCCCTGAAACAGCTGCTGAGATGAGCAAAACATTGTCTCTAGCCACGAGTGCAGGCTAAAAAGTGGCTAGGTATGCTAGTTTTTTGGCCCATTTTGAGGCCTCATCGAATGTGATGCAGGCAGACCCAGAGGTTTTTTGTATAGGTGACAGGAGTCATCATGTGGTTACTGCAGTGCTAATGTGTCTGCTGCCTATACCATTCTGATGATGTTGCTTGAGGCCTTTGTTTTGTACACGGTTAAGTTGTCCTTCCAGTCCTCAATAGTTACATCATGGTTTAGCAGGTCAAGATGAAGCTAAGTAGCCAGCGACATCTCAGCGTTTGGGAATGATCTGTATCCTAGTCACCCCCAGATGAGTAAACCTCATATCTGACTTCGCAGGCAAATGTATTTGATCAAGTGACCACTGGTGTGGTGTTTTGAGTTGGGGGAAGCAGTGCCTCCTGGGAGTGACAGTCATGTCACTGTCTCTACTGCACTCACTTGACAATTTTCATCCTCCCAGGTGTGTGGAGTGCATTTGGGAGTTCTCTACTAGATCATTTGGGCAAGTGAAACAGGTTTTGTTGTTGGAGTTAGTAAACAGGGCCTGTTGGGATTTGCATTCTGGTCTCTTCCTCTACTTCCTACCATTTTCCATATGGTATCCTCCCAGGGAAGTGAACTTCAATTAGGATTTCACAGACATGGCTATTTGGGTGTATGCAAAAACAAAGCGGGAGAAGGAGGTTGGTGTGAAACACACCAAACAGCACACACGTGGTGCATGCATAACCTACTCGGTAGTATTTGGATTCTTATATCATAGCTCCACCGGCTGAGGGTGTGTGCTTGTAGTCACACTCTAAAGATTTGGCAAAGTTTTAGAATCAATTCATCTTACTGTATCTGTAGCACCATGTAAACAATGTTCAAAAGGCACTTACTTCCTCAAAGCGACACTCCCGCTCTGTACCTAATGCTCACCTCCCCGGGGTCTGAAACTTGAATGCTCACATGGAAGCAGAGTTTAAATGTGCAGCAGCTCTTGCAGCGCAGCATGCTAAAGCGTCTATCAGTCCTGATATTCATGAGTGCTGTTTCCTACAAGTGGGGTGCAGTTTGCAAGTAGGTGGCACCACACCCACAAACAACATATATAGCGACCCATTACAAATGGGGGCTATGATAACTATGCCTTTCTTGTATTTCCACAGGTATCAATGACGAACACCATAGACGATAGGTATCATCTTATGACACCACATTAGTAAGGTGAATTGCATCATATCAAAGAGCATGTATTATTTATGCTTTCATTAGAGGTAGTCAAACAAGGAGTGGCACCAGGGAGTCCACCTTGGTCCTGAAGAGGAGCCTAGGGGTAAGGCACCGAAACATGTAGACTAGGAAGTCAGGTACATTACATCCCACACTTCTGCAGCCCCTTTTTAATCATACCTCCTCCAAGAGATCCATTAAATCATTGGAATTACTAGGAGACAGGTATTTGTAACCCTCTCAAGACCCCACCACTCCTATCCCTCCTGTGATTCACACTGACAAGACTACATCAGTGCTCCCACGTATTCCGTAGGTCGTAGCATGCCCAGATCCGTAGCGGAACGGGAAGAAACCCAATAATGAAGCATGCCAACAAGGGGTAACCCTGGTGGATGAGGGTTTTTCAAACAGGAAAATCCTTTTTTCTATCCATCCTGTGGTAGTTCTTTTAGCTGGGCCTCTTTTGTAATGTTATTTGGGTGTATGTACACTTGACTTGTGTCTGGAGTGAAGGATACAGAGCCTCCTGGCCTTCACCTCTACTACACACACTCTACAAATAGTATCCTCACATTTGAATACACTTGTGTTGTGATTTTCCAGACTGGACTCTTTGATCTAATGTGCACTGTTCTGGTGTTTGGAGTCAGAGAGACAGTGTCTCCTGTGAGTTGCAGTCAAGTTTTTTCATCTGTTTCACACACTTGACCAATGTCATCCCCAGGTAAGTAAACTTCATTTGTGAGTTGAGAAACAGGGGCATTTGCACAAGGGAACACTGTGCTGGTGTTTGGGGTTATGGAAACAGTGCATCCTGGGATTTGCAGTCATGTCATTCCCTCCGATACACACACTATGGGGGTCATTCCGACCCCGGCGGTCAAGGACCACCGGGGCCGGGGATGCGGGAGCACCGCCAACAGGCTGGCGATGCTCCTCAGGACATTCTGACCGCGGCGGTTCAGCCGTGGTCAGAACAGGAAAACCGGCGGTCTCCCGCCGGTTTTCCGCTGTCCTGCAGAATCCTCCATGGCGGCGCAGCTTGCTGCGCCGCCATGGGGATTCTGACACCCCATACCGCCATCCTGTTCCTGGCGGGTGCCCGCCAGGAACAGGATGGCGGTATGGGGTGTTGTGGGGCCCCTGGGGGCCCCTGCAGTGCCCATGCCAATGGCATGGGCACTGCAGGGGCCCCTGTAAGAGGGCCCCACTTTGTATTTCAGTGTCTGCTTTGCAGACACTGAAATACGCGACGGGTGACACCCGCCGCACATACCCACTCCGCCGGCTCCATTCGGAGCCGGCTTCCTCGTGGGGAGGGGTTTCCCGCTGGGCTGGCGGGCGGCCTTCTGGCGGTCGCCCGCCAGCCCAGCGGGAAAGCCAGAATGGCCTCCGCGGTCTTTACCCCAGGCGAGTTTGTGAATTACCAAACAAGAGTATTATGAGAGGAGGACACTGTGCGGATGGTTGGGGTAACCGTATCAGAGCCTTATGGGATTTGCATTCATGTCAGTCTCTTTAGTACACACACCATCCTTATGTTTTTTCCCCAGTGGAGTACACTTCATTTGTGAGTTGACAAACAAGGGTATATGGGCAAGTGAACACTGTGCTGGTGTTTGGAGTTACAGAAACAGTGCCTTTTGGGCTATGCAGTCATGTCACTCTCTCTACTATACACACCTGACAAATAATATCCTCCCAGGCGAATACACTTCATTTGATAGTTCACTAACTGGTGTATTTGGACAAGTGAACACTGAGCTGGTGTTTGGTTTTGGAGAAACAAGGGATATTGGACTTTACAGTCATGTCACTTCCTCCACCTCCAATAGTTAGCCCAGGGTATCTCCCCATGTGAGTACACTTTAATTGTGAGTTCACAAACAGTATTTGGAGGAGATGACACTGACACTATGCTGGTGGTTGGAGTCATTATGACAGTGGCTCCTCGGAGTTGTAGTCATGTAAGTCCCTGTACTACACACACTTGACATATGTTATTCTCCCAGGTGAGTACACTTCAATTTGGAGTTATCAAGCAAGGGTATTGGGTGAAGGAAACACTGGCCTGGTGTTTGGGTAACAGTGCTTCCTGGGGTTTGTAGTCATGTGACTCCCTATACTACACACACTATAGAAATGTTATCCCCTTGTCTTCGGACAGGTGAACACTGGGATGGTGAGTGGAGTGACAGTAAAAGTGGCACAATCTGAGCTATGGGCATCCATGACATAGCATTTTGGTGACATTTTTCATGTTGTGAATTTCCAGACTCCACTTCACCCCAGGTATTCCTGTCAAGCCCTCAGGATGCAGTATCGCCAAGACCTTCTCCTCCCAGGAAAAGAGATGTAATGGGGCACTAGGAGGGCCAGTCTTCTTGGCCTGCGGCTGGTGCCTGGTGACCTGAGAATAAACCTTGCCCCTGAGTTTGTTCCACCTTTTCCTGATGTCCTCCCTTGTGCGCAAGGTGGTGCCTAGAGCACTCTGTTAACGATCCTGTCCCACATTTCCTTTTCCCTACTGACAGGAGTGTGCTGGACTTGTGCTCCAAACACTTGTGGCTCTACTCTTATGATTTCATCCGCCATGACACTCAACTCATCCTCAGAAAAACGTGAATTTTTAGAACGCGAAAAGAAAAAACAAATTTGTGAGAGTGACTTACTAAAGAGGGGAGGTGCAAAAGGGTGTGACTGGACAAAAGTGTGTGCTGGGTGTGAAAAGAGATGGTGAGAAAAAATGGTGCCTAGTATCTGTGCTGTGTGGTAAATAATACGCTCTGGATTCAGTGTGTTGCAGTGCAAATGCAAAGGATTGTGGTGTGTGTAGGGGTGTGTTTTATAATGTCCTTTGCAGGTGTGTCCAGTGTGGCAATGTGTGTCAGCTGAGTTGTTTTCAAATCCATCCAATGTGCCGTTGTGTGTTACTTTTCTGACCGCAAACCGCCATGGTTAGGACTGCCATTGGCTAACCACCATGGATGTCCGCTACTGCGACTTTGGATTTCTAATACGGTCAGTGGCTGTCGGCGCTGGAGGTTGGAACACCTATTTCCGGGCCTTTGCACCACTGCCGCTCTGCCTTTTTCTGTTGGTGGTCCTGCCTGTTTGACTTGTAATACAGCGGTCTGGAAGAGTGCCAACATGACAGTCTTTTTAGGACTGCCGACATGGGTTTTTGGCGGTCCAACTGCCAAACTAGTAATGAGGTCCTAAGATTTTAAAATGGTTCCACAACTCCTGGGCTGGAGGATGCAAATAACAGAGGAAAATGCTAGTATTAGTACAGCAAACCATTTGGTGGCCTAAAATGAGTTTCACATTGCGAGAACTGTGGTATCTCTGACAAATCAAAAGTCCCACACATGCCAGCAACTGGATTGTTGCAAATACTATCTGCACCACACAAACTTTGAAACATGATCTCCTTGGATATTATCATTGAATTGCCTTAATCTCAGGAACACACTACAATCTTTCTATAGACTACTTCATGAAGATGGGACAAGTTGTCCCCTTTGAGAAACTTCCCACAGCAATTGAATTACGAGGAATATTCTTTATTCACATTTTTTATTTGCATGGATGTCCTAAGGTTAGAATCAGTGGAACTCAGTTCACTTGCCTTTTTTGGAACAAACTTATGAAAATAATGGGTACCAGATATTTTAAATCAGTGAACTACCACATGCAGAACAACGGGCAAACTGAATGACTGGATCAGTCTTTAGAACAATATTTAAGATGTTTTTTGATGGGCCATTCGAATGCCTAGTACTGCTGGATAGTACTAGCAACAGAGTTTGTCTAAAACATCTCATTACTTTTGCCCATTGGTTGATATCCATTTTTCTGGTCTTATGGTTATCACCCCTAGATGCAACTCCAGAAAATATCAGATTCTCGTACGTCTTCTGTGCTAACTTTGTTTAAAAAAACAATGAAGTTCAGCAAGCACTTCCTGCAGAAAAAGGATTAGTACAAATACTTCAAAGACAAAAATCACAAGAAAGGACTCTGACTATATCAATAATAATGTATGGCTATCCACTAAGCAACTGTCCTTTCCTGGTTCTCACCTGAAATCTACACCACTAACTAGTGGCCTGGAACTGTTATGACATCTTGGGATTTTAGGAACCACCAGATGTTGTATACACCAAATATATGCAGAGAGCTTCCATAACAACATACACTAACACCTGGGACAAACACTGTTCCTCCACGGAAGGGCGCTTTCTTCAGGTCTATGGTGGTGGATGGGGTGATCATTACTGTGAACATTCAGGGGAAATGGCAGATGCAGTGAGCCTGGAAAAGAGGCATGTGGAAAGTAGGAAGGGCTGGGACACTAGACCACTAAACTTCAATGAACCATTTGCAATGAAGAGATGTAGAGTGCTATCGAGATCCACTTACTGTTAGACTTTCCTGACAATGTGTTGCATAGTTCTATTGGCTTTTCACTTACCTACTGTTATTGTTTTCCCTTCATGTTTAATGTTTTCCTTTTCTTTTTCCCAGTTTCCCTATTTTGCTTTTATTTTGCCTTGCCATGTGTTGTGCTGTCTTTTTGCCTTTTTGGCCTTTTTGCTATAGAGTCTTACCAGTGTTTGGCTTCAGGGTCCTGGGACCATCCACTTATATCCTCATCATCTTAGAACTCGTAGCAGCACTTTCTGCTGCTACACTCGGTAAGTATAAATCCATATTTGCTATACCATTTGGTTGTGGGCTGGATTGCTTGTATACCATCTCCCTACCATCTTATTGACAGAATAGATTTACCTTTTCTGTAACATCTAGAGTGTTGAAATATATGAACCCTGATGGGGTGCGGAGGCTAGCCCAGGTTTCTCACTCCCTTCCCTGTTTTCCCCCTAATTCCTATGTCCGGTAGTGAGTATCTTTTCCCTCATTGGTGTAGGTTTTTAGGGACAGCAGGGGCTATCAACCAGTCTACAACTTTGGAACCTGACAATTTCAAGGACATGAGTGTCAACAGTGACTTGAACAGTTGTGGGTTAAGCATCATAAAATTACCTCCTGCTAGGCACAAGCTGTGTGGAGGTAGAACAATTTATCAGAAAACTAAATGAGACCCTGTGACTATATGTTGGGAAAGTGGAGGACATTGAGTAGGCTGCTCATGACTTTATATATAATAATATATCACAGCAAACCTTGCTGCGCTGTGCACCCTTGCATGCCTCGTATTTTTCCTGGCTGTCAGGAACACCACACCCTTGATGCCACAATTAACTCAATCTGCCCTTGGCTTCTAGACCATACAATTGGACAGCGAAAGATGCAGCAAGAAGAGGAGACCCCATTCAACATTGTAACAGGAACCATTGAACTTGTTAAAGATCGCCACCTGGCACAGGGTGGGGCAGTTCGATCTACATTTCAGAATGATCCCTGATCTGTAATGGGAATAAAAGGTACCATGGTCACAGCCAAGAAGGGATTGGAATGGATCACACACATTGTGTCCATGTTCTAGAATTAGAGGGCAAGGTGATCCAAATACGTATAAGGTTTGCATCACAACGGAACTCCTGGTTTGCTGCATTCGACATCCAAGGGGGGTGTAGTCTATATATGCATTTAGAGGTATTCCTGGGCAGAGGATGCGCCTTGGTTGCACTGCAATAGGAGCTAGAAATCAACAAACAAGTGTTCCACTCGGTCTGTTTCTCTTAGCATCAAGATAACTCAGAGCCGGAACATTAAAACGTCCATAATGGAAATGGAACATCAGTTACACACCTGATACCACATCCCGATCAGCCTCTTGACAAGCCATCTGGAGGACCAGAGAGAAGCGTACTTTCCAGCAAATCCAGAGGCAGCCATCGGTAGAGCGATTAGCAATTGCTACCGTTTCTGTCCACAGCCGACACAAAAACTGAGAGACTGTTTGTTGAACGTGATAATCAGTTGATGCTTATTTAGTGCCACCTTTGGTCACTTTTTTGATCTGAGATTCAAAGTGATGTAGTGTGCCACTCAGTACTAGTTCCTCCCTCGCCACACACATGCAAATCAGACACCCACTCCCAATCACTCCATGCCCTGCACCGGGGTATAATTAAAAAGGGGAATGAGGACATAGTATGGGTTTCGGTAGGCTGAGGGTGGCCTCCCTACGTCTTCGCTAGCTCCCGCATCACGCTGACATTACAGCATTATGGGGGTCATTACAACATTGGCGGTATAAGGCGCTTAACGCCGTGCAGAAGACCGCCAACACACCGCCGCGGCCGCGGAATTCCGCCACAGCTATTATGACCCACATCTCGGAATCCGCCAAAATTCAGACACCCACACAACTTCGCCACACCAAAGGTCAGCGATAAACATGCGGAAACAAATCCTCCACCTCCACGCCAACAGAAACACGCCCATGCTTTTACGACCCATGAATCCACGCAGCGGTCTTTCAACCGCGGTATTCCATTGGCGATACACACCGCTGCGCTCAAAATACACACACACCTCCAAAACACCGCCACATTGGACACTTCCAAATACACACACCTGATACACATACAAACAACACTCCCCCACACCCAACACAATATAAAACACACACCCACAAACCCCTACGACCAGAATTTCTGAGAGAAGGCCAGAGAGAGACAGCACAGAATAGAGAACCCCATCACACAGAGGCACACTGCACCATCACCCACACAACATCCACGCACAAAACACCACATACCACTACACTCACCACACTCATCAACACATACACCACCTCACACATCACACACACCACCCCATGGCACGCCAAAGACACCCCGCTACTCCGAGGAGGAGCTCAGGGTCATGGTGGAGGAAATCATCCGGGTAGAGCCACAGCTATTTGGCTCACAGGTACAGCACACATCCATAGCCAGGAAGATGGAGCTATGGCAAAGAATAGTCGACAGGGTCAACGCAGTGGGACAGCACCCAAGAAATAGGGAGGACATCAGGAAAAGGTGGAACGACCTACGGGGGAAGGTGCGTTCCACGGTATCCAGGCATCACATCGCGGTACAGCGGACTGGCAGCGGACCCCCACCTCCTCCCCCACAACTAACAACATGGGAGGAGCAAGTCTTGCCCATCTTGCATCCTGAGGGCCTCGGAGGAGTCGCTGGAGGAACGGACACTGGTAAGTCAAATCTGAACTATCATATCCCCCACCTTACCTGCATGCTATCACACACCCCCACCCTCACACCCTCACCTATCACCCCAAATCCTCACTAATCTACCCATGACACCAACCACCCATCCCAACCCCAAGACCTGCATGACATAACTAAGCATGGATACCCATCACTAAAGAATGCCCACTGCACAGACCCACAACACCCCCCAAACAACAGCACACAAGCCCCCACACAGGAATACCTGCACTGGTGTACACGCACACCCAACCATTGCACACCATGAAACACACACATGCAATAATCATGTACTCATACCCCCGCAGGAACCCGAAGGAACGTCACCACACCAGAGGGTCCAGACAACACCACTCCACCCCCAGAAGAGGCCCACAGTGACAACAGCAGCTCTGCCCCACTGGATCTTGATGACCAGCCCGGACCATCGTGGGCCTCAGGACAGTCGTTCCCCTTGCCCAGCCACAGCCCAACACCGAACTTCCACCCTCTGGGAACACCAGCACAGCACCCACCCAGCGGGCCCATACCTCCCTACCCAGGACAGGTCAATCAGCGGTGTGTCCACCACTACAGGGCACCCAGGCTAACCCAACACCCCAACAACAACAGGGATCTGGGGGCAGTGGTAGTGGGCACACGGACCAGGGGACGGAGGCACAGGAACACAGGGGAACTGGGAGGGCTGCTGTGCGACAGGGGGAGGACAGGCCAAGGGAACCTACTCTCCACAAGGCCCTCTCCTCCATCATGGGAGCATACCACCACTCCCAGGAGACGATGGCAACGGTACTGGGCAAGTTGCAGGAGACCCTGCGTCTGCAGGAGGAGCAGTATTTGGGGTTCAGGGAGGAGCTCAGGACCATCGGCTCCGCCCTGGGCACCATTGTAGGGGTGCTGACGGACATTCAAAAGACCTTGAGGGACACTGTGGCACTCCAAGGGGCCCCTGACACTAGCCAGGACGATGAAATGCCCACCACCTCCGCCGGTGCTAGTGGACAGGACGCCCCGCCACAGGACTACCACACCAGCACCCCACCCCCTGCAGATGGACAACCACCACGCAAGCGGGCCCTGAGATCCAGGAACAGGACAGAGCAAGATGGCAAGACCCCCGCCAGGAAATAAGACCACCCTGATTGTCCCCCCACTGTACCACTTTGTTACCCTGTCCAAATCGGAACTGCCCCAGCTCCACTTCCAATGGCCAGATGTGCAATGTACCTGTGAGACTAATAGACTGGACTCTGCCATGGACATTCTTCCACCATAACCCATTCCATTTCACAACCCCCCTTCATTGTTATGCACTTAAATAAACCCCCTTGAAACACTAATAAAACTTGAGTCAGTCAATGATTTTGAAGTTTGTATTGTCAATTACAGTGTCAAAAATGGTTACCCATTGGAAGGCCAACATACCAATGTCACACATCACAAGCCTTTCAAGGGTGCAAGCTGTTGACACGTAGGTTACCACATTAGTGAAACTGAAATGGAAGGGGACAACTCAGTTAACAAATAGTGAGTGAAATGTAGGTACAGGATAGAGGTAGACGTGTGAAAGTTAATATTATGTTAAACCTGAAAATGTACTCACCTGTGTCTCACTGTAAATATTGCTGTATGACTGACTCCCTGTTGTCGTTTTCTTCTTCATCAGCTTCATCCTCATCACTGTCCACAGGCTCCACAGCTGCTACAACACCGTCATCTGGATCATCCTCCTGCAGAAAAGGCACCCGCCGTCGCAATGCCAAATTATGGAGCATGGAGCACGCGATGATGATGTCGCACACCTTCTTTGGTGAGTAGAATAGGGACCCACCTGTCATATGGAGGCACCTGAACCTGGCCTTCAGGAGGCCGAAGGTGCGTTCGATCACCCTCCTAGTCCGCCCATGGGCCTCATTGTACCGTTCCTCTGCCCTGGTCCTGGGATTCCTCACTGGGGTCAATAGCCAGGACAGGTTGGGGTAACCAGAGTCCCCCAATAGCCATACACGGTGCCTCTGGAGTTGACCCATCATATCAGGGATGCTGCTATTCCGCAGGATGTAGGCGTCATGCACTGAGCCAGGGAACATAGCATTTACCTGGGAGATGTACTGGTCTGCCAAACAGACCATCTGGACATTCATGGAATGATAACTCTTCCTGTTCCTGTACACCTGTTCACTCCTGCAGGGGGGGACCAGAGCTACATGGGTCCCATCAATGGCACCTATGACGTTGGGGATATGTCCAAGGGCATAGAAGTCACCTTTCACTGTAGGCAAATCCTCCACCTGTGGGAATATGATGTATCTCCTTACGTGTTTCAGCAGGGCAGACAACACTCTGGACAAGACGTTGGAAAACATAGGCTGGGACATCCCTGATGCCATGGCCACTGTTGTCTGAAAAGACCCACTTGCAAGGAAATGGAGCATTCCAGTCGGATGGCGGATTGGTGACATCAGGTCTGGCTCCAACTGGGTACATAGTTCCTGGATTGTGGCACGGTCAAACCGGTAGGTCACAATCAAATGTCTCTCTTCCATTGTCAACAGGTCCACCAGCGGTCGGTACACCGGCGGATTCCGCCATCTTCCAATATGTCCCAACTGTCGGTGCCTGAGAAGGACAACAGCGAAGAAACTGTCAGCATTCCTCCAGGTATGTACCCACAGTCACACACAAGACTACAACAGACAGTTAACCCATCCGGGAACTGTTTGGAGTGTAGGCCTCGGTATGTGTGACGCAGTAGTAAATGAAGCCATGTGGGCCCCTGAAATGGCGGCTGCCTGACCTCTAAACTGGGACAATGGAATTGTGGGGTAACTGTGCTGGCGTTGGACACCGTCGCGGTAGGCGGTCGTAGAGCGCGGCGCAATGCTGCATTGGTTAACATTGGACCCTATGGGTCCCAGGAGCCAATGAACAGGTGCGCTGGCGGTGATGATACGTCACCGCGCGGACGTCACCACCATTTTCTATCTCTTCAATCACTAGATACCTGACCTTCGACAGGAGAGGACCTACACTGCTAGTGCTGCTGTGACCTCGATCTGGAAGCAACGATGGCTGCTGCGTCTGGGGAAAGGGCCCCTGCCTTCACTGCACAGGAGTTGGAGAAACTTGTGGATGGGGTCCTCCCCCAGTACACGTTTCTCTACGGTCCTCCAGACCAACCGGTTAGTACTGAGGGAGCACGTTGTATGGGCTAGGCCAGGGTGGAGAGGGCTGGGTGGAAGAGGGAAGGGGGCAGAGTACATAGAACAGTTATGCATGGGGATGAATGGGCCACATGGACAGAGTTGGGAGGGGGCCACTCACATTGACGGTGCAGTAGGTAATGACTGTTCCTCTTTCCTTGTGCATGTCATGTAGGTCAGCGCCCACCAGAAGAGGGACATTTGGCGTGCCATCGCCAAGGAAGTCCGGACCCTGGGGGCCCACCAGAGACGGGGCACCCACTGCCGTAAGAGATGGGAGGACATTCGCCGCTGCAGCAAGAAGACGGCGGATGCTCAGCTGGGGATGGCCTCCCAACTTGGGAGGGGTGCCCGTCGCACCATGACCCCCCTGATGTTCCGGATCCTGGCGGTGGCCTACCCGGAGTTGGATGGGGGCTTAAGGACATCACAGCAGACACAAGGGGGTGAGTACAACCTCATTCTGTGGACTTTGCGTGCAGTGGAGGTGTCTGGGTGGGGGAGGTGGGCTGTGGGTGTCCCTAGGCCAGGGCGAGTTAGGTAGGCAAGGCCCCTCCGTAATGTACGCCATGTGGGACTCTACCCCAGCTCAGAACAGAAGCAAGTTGATGTATAGTTGCCCCTTTGCCATCCATGTGCGCAGATTTCTACCATTGCCATGTAGGCCATATCCCAGAAATTGCATGTGCGGAGGGCAGGTGCACGGCGTAATGCATGGGGCTGCTGCGTCTGTCTTGTCGGCCAACGGTAGCGGTATGCCATGCACTAAAACTCTCTTTCTTCTGTCTCCCCGCCTTTTCCTGCTCTCCCTGTCCTTTTGTACATCAGCATCAACAGGCGGAGGTACAGTGGCACCGGAGCACGAGGGAGCTGCATCCCACATGGCCATGGAGGGCCACACCACAGACTCTGAATGCACCAGTGGGACGGAGGGCGATGGGAGCTTCACGTCGGCCACAGGATCACTAACCAGCGACACGGACTCGTCCGCCGATGAGAGCTCCCCTGTGGTAGCTGCACCATCTGTGCGCCCCACTTCTACAGGTACAGCCGCCACTACCAGCACCGCCCTCCCAGCAGCCCCTCAGCGTTCGCCCCGTGCCCGCTCACCCAGGAGGGTGGGCATCACCTTCGCCCCAGGCACCTCAGCCCCTGCCCCAGTCACCCCTGCTGCCCTCAGTGAGGAGGCCATTGACCTCCTCAGGTCACTCACTGTTGGGCAGTCTACCATTGTGAATGCCATCCAGGGTGTAGAAAGGGCGTTGCAACATGGTAATGCATTCCTGGAAGGCATTCATTCTGGTCAGGCTGTCCTTCAGCGAACCCTGCAATCTCTGGCCTCAGCACTGATGGCAGCCATTGTCCCTGGGTCCAGCCTCCCCCCTCCAACTTCCTCCACCCAGACCCAATCCCCTGTACCCCAGCCCATCCCAAGCGCACCTACAGACCAGCAGGCACACAAGTCAACACCCAAAAGTAGCTCAAGCAAACATAGGCACCACACACACCGCAGGCACTCACACAAGCATCACACCCATACAGACACAGCAACATCCACTGTCTCCACTGTATCCCCCTCCTCCTCTTCTCCCTCCTCCCTCCCAGTGTAGTCTACACACACACCTGCATGCACCACATGTACAGGCACTAGGACTCGCACCAGGACACCCAGCACCACAAGCCGCTCACCTGCACTCACCACCTCCACTGCCATTTACACGTCCCCTGTGTCCTCTCCCAGTGTGTCTGTGACGCCCCCTCCCAAAGTACCCAAACGCCGGCAATCACTCACCCAACATCCATCCACCTCACGACAGCCTCCAGTACCTGCACCTGCACCCAAAACAGCTAAAGTGACACCTCCTACAACCACCTCCTCTACCTCCACTCCCAGACCCCCTCCAGCTACCCATCCCAGTGTCCGTCAGAAACTGTCCCTCTGTCAAATTGACCTGTTTGCCCCCACCCCTCCCCTCCAGTTCATCAGTCCCGTCGTAGCGCCTCCGCCAAAAAGCCTCCAGTGCCAGTGGTGCGTGTTCCAGGTTTTTGGAGTGCAGGCAGTAGGACCCGGAGCCAAGGCACTGGCAGCCCACCCCCTGTAAAGGCTCCGAAATTGGAGAGTGGACGACGGGACCGTGTCAAGACTCCTGGTGGGACAACAACTGAAATGGGATCGAAGGCGATTGGTGAGTCAGCTGTAACTCCAAGGAAGGTGGGGAAGGTCCCGAGGAAGTCTGCCCAGCCTGTTGTGAGTGTCACGGCGGAGAAGTGCGCCATAATTTCCGGCTGTCCAGACACAACCGCCAGCACCGTCGTTACTGGTCCGGAGACCACCGCCGGAGTCATTGCCCAGGAGGGCCCAAGTATCGTTACTGGTCAGGAGACCACCGCCAGAGTCATTGCCCAGGAGGGCCCAAGTATCGTTACTGGTCAGGAGACCACCGCCAGTCATTGCCCAGGAGGGCCCAAGTATCGTTACTGGTCAGGAGACCACCGCCAGAGTCAGTGCCCAGGAGGGCCCAAGTATCGTTACTGGTCAGGAGACCACCGCCAGAGTCAGTGCCCAGGAGGGCCCAAGTATCGTTACTGGTCAGGAGACCACCGCCAGAGTCAGTGCCCAGGAGGGTCCAAGTATCGTTACTGGTCAGGAGACCACCGCCAGAGTCATTGCCCAGGAGGGCCCAAGTATCGTTACTGGTCAGGAGACCACCGGAGGGCCAAGTATCATTACTGGTCAGGAGACCACCGCCGGAGTCAGTGTCCAGGAGGGACCAGGATCCCACAGCCCCACTGGGCGATGATGGAACTGCAT
Organism: Pleurodeles waltl; assembly: GCF_031143425.1. Classification (NCBI taxonomy): domain Eukaryota; kingdom Metazoa; phylum Chordata; class Amphibia; order Caudata; family Salamandridae; genus Pleurodeles; species Pleurodeles waltl. The sequence goes on along the minus strand of NC_090445.1, from coordinate 741,923,893 downwards.
GCCACACACCAATGTCCAGTGTGGAGTTCGTCATGCCACACACCAATGTCCAGTGTGGAGTTCGTCATGCCACACACCAATGTCCAGTGTGGAGTTCGTCATGCCACACACCAATGTCAGTGTCCGAACTGCCATGTCAGAGCACCGCTGAACAGTCCATAGACCGCCATGTCAGACCACCGCTGAACAGTCCATAGACCGCCATGTCAAAGCACTGATGAACAAGGCCAAGACCGCCATGGTGAAGACTGCTGAACAGGGCAAAGACCGCCATGGTGAAGACCGCTGAACAGGGCAGAGACTGCCATGGTGAAGACCGCTGAACAGGGCAAAGACTGCCATGGCTAAGCACCGCCGAACAAGGCCAAGACCACCATGGTGAAGACCGCTGAACAGGGCAAAGACTGCCATGGCTAAGCACCGCTGAACAAGGCCAAGACCGCCATGGTGAAGACCGCTGAACAGGGCAAACACTGTGTGGGTATGAATAGGCCACCACATCAGGCATCCTTATCCCATATGCAGCTGGGACAGTGACAGGACAGGAACTTTCACGGGGAGACTCATCCAGTCTGGGCACCAGTCCCACCCAGTACCAGTTGAGAACTGCATCTACTTGCGATAATGTGGCTATGCACTCCCCAGGATGGTACAGTGGGCAAACCACCCACTGTAAAGACTTTTGAGACTGTGGCTTTGCACTCCCCAGGATGGTACAGTGGGCAACCCACCCACTGTAAAGACTTTTGAGACTGTGGCTTTGCACTCCCCAGGATGGTACAGTGGGCAAACCACCCACTGTAAAGACTTTTGAGACTGTGGCTTTGCACTCCCCAGGATGGTCCAGTGGGCAAACCACCCACTGCAAAGACTTGTGAGCCTGTGGCTTTGCACTCCCCAGGATACATCAATGGGCATGGAGCCCCGTTGTGGATCTGGCTTTACATTCATCCGGCTGAGGTGCCCCCCTTCCCTTCCCCCTGAGGTGCCTGTAGTGTTTCTATCTGATGCCCCAGCAGTGTTCTCTCGGATTTTAGTCAGGTATCTATTGTGGGCCTCGCCCATGCATTTTTGGACTGTTGGTGCACGGACATTGTTGTGTACATATCTGCACTACTTCTTGTATTGTATATATAATTATGACAGATTTCGAGATATTATTCTGTATATTTTTATATGACATCTATATTGGCACATTACAATGTTTGACCTCAATTCGCTTTGTCTTTGCATTCTTCCGGGGGAATTGTGGGTTGTTCATATGATATTTTTGACTGCATTGGTGTGTATGTTGTGATATGCGAGGGTGGGGGTGTTTAGTGGGTGTCCCCCTAACTTTTTCCTCCCTGTGTCGTAGATGCAGTACTCACCGGTATGTTCTGCGCCTACGTCGCTGTTGGTCGTAGAGGAGCAGAAAGACAAGGGCAGGTAGGATTTGTAGTTCCGGCTCCATGGAGTCATCGTTCCTCATGGAGTGTGTTAAGGTGAGCGTTTTCCCATAGCAAAAGCTGTTTCCGCCGTGTTTTTATCCACGGAGAATCCGCCCCGGAAAAGGTGGCGGATTGGTAGGTTATGATACTGTGGGCGGTACATTGTCTTCCGCCTGTCTGTTGGCGGTGACCGCCAGGCTGTTTGTCTGTACCGCCGTGGCGGGCGGTGTGTTAAAGTGGCTGTCTTTGTTGGCTGTTACCGCCAGGGTCGTAATTCCATTTTTTTTTTCGCCAGCCTGTTTGCGGTATTTCCGCAGCTTTAACACCGTACGCCAGGGTTGTAATGACCCCCTATGTGTGCAACTGTGGATTTTTTTTTACCTTACAGGGGTCTGAGGAAAGAGTGTTTGTTGATCAGGAAAAGGGAATAGAGTAGGGGAGCTTAATAGACTGGAATCAGCCAGACATGGATGGGAATATGGAAGCATTTAGGATGACAATGTGAGGTATGATTTAAGCAGATTAGAATTAAAAAGAAGGAAAGGTGCATAAGGGTAGGGGATTTTAGAAAGGGGAGCAATGGAAGTAGAGGGACCACCAGGATTAAGAACAGCTTCATGTGAGGGGGTTTCAAAGTTGTAATTTTTATACGTTCGTGAAATCACATTTTTTAAACTTAAGTAGCTTTGTAAAGTCTGAGCTCACAAAGGTTTTTCAAAAAGAGGGGAGGCATTGGGCCTTTTTGAGTACTTTGAAAAGTTTTCTGTGGCTACAAGGGGTGACTCACTAAGACAGGGGAGCGGCACCTGTCAGACAATATCCACCACCTCAGTACAAGATTTCTTGGTTGGTGAGATCCTCTGATGGTTGAAAAGAATAGGGGCTGGTCACTATCTATTTTCTGAAACCTTGCATCGTCCCACCAGCCTACTCCCTGCTACTGCTGTGCCCAACACCTTTTACTGTTGATTGCAGGACAGTGAAGCATTTCTTCCACGCATTTACTGCACCAGTTAAACCTGGGCGCTGGAAACGCTCATGGGGAGCTGCCCATTCATTCTTCACTGATATGCCTCGGGAAATGTAATTCAACTTCATGAGTGTCAACATTGTTGTGATTTCTCTGGTTTGATAAAACAAAATTCCCAAATTTCCAATAAAGAAACTGCGGAGGATAATAGGAGAGAACCAGATCACAGAGCACTAACAATTTAGTAAAAAGGAATTGTGTCTCAGTGTGCAGGCGCTTGCATCATTGGTATTGCGAGTGTGATTTAGGGTAAGGGGCAAGCATGGCAGTCAAGCAAGGAGTGATCAGGGTGTGTTGTACCCATGAAGTTTGAAAATAGTAATGACAAGAAGAAGGGACGGCATCTTATCAGCATGGCTGGGGGCATAGGTCTCTCTGCAACAATTATTTTGGATGCGTCTTAAAATGTTGTTGTCGCTGGTTTATTTTATGATTTTCCTCGTTCTCTTTTCAGGTCCTAGGTTGCCTACTCAACTAACTTCTTGAAGTCATCTACATGGCTGCGACCTTTCCTCCTAAAAAGGTCTTTGGCTTTGGGAAAAGTAGAAGGCCCAATGAACAGTTGAGTGTCTCGCCTCTGAGTGCAGTCCCTAAGAGAGAACGTTTTGTATGATAGAGTATCTTAAGCCGCGAATACATTTGGTAGGGATAAAGTAATGTGGGCCAGTTTGGTTAAGATATCAAGGCCAATATTTATACTTTTTGACGCAAAACTGCGCTAACGCAGTTTTGCGTCAAAAAAATTAGCGCCGGCTAACGCCATTCTGAAGCACCTTGCGGGCGGCGAATTTATTGAATGACGTTAGCCGGCGTTAGCCGCCGGCGCCGTCTGGTGTGCGTTAAAAAAAACGACGTACACCAGGCAGCGCCGGCGTAGGGGGATATGGGGCTTGGGCGTCAAGAAATGGGGCAAGTCAGGTTGAGGCAATTTTTTTGCCTCAACCCGATTTGCGCCATTTTTTTTCACTCACAACCCCCATAGAAATGACTCCTGTCTTAGCAAAGACAGGAGTCATGCCCCCTTGCCCAATGGCCATGCCCAGGGGACTTCTGTCCCCTGGGCATTGTCGTTGGGCATAGTGGCATGTAGGGGGGCACAAATCAGGCCCCCCTATGCCACAAAAAAAAAAAAAAAACACTTACCTGAACTTACCTTAATGTCCCTGGGATGGGTCCCTCCAGCCTTGGGTGTCCTCCTGGGGTGGGCAAGGGTGACAGGGGGTGTCCCTGGGGGCATGGGAGGGCACCTCTGGGCTCCTTCAGAGCCCACAGGTCCCTTAACGCCTGTCTTTTGCAGGCGCTAAAAAACGGCGCAAAAGCGGCCGTACGTCATTTTTTTGGACCCGCCCACTCCCGGGCGTGAATTTTGCCCGGGAGTATAAATCCGACGCACATGCCTCGGAGTCGATTTTTTAGACGGGAACGCCTACCTTGCATATAATTAACGCAAAGTAGGTGTCCACGCTACAAAATGACGCTAACTCCATGGACTTTGGCGCTAGACGCGTCTAACACCAAAGTATAAATATGGAGTTAGTTTTGCATCGAAATTGCGTCAAAAAAAACGACGCAATTCCGGCGCAAACGGAGTATAAATATGCTCCCAAGTTTAATTTCCGACTGCTTCCATTTCATCCTAAAAGCTGCTTACTGCTGTGTTTCTCAGTGAAAGAAAGTTCTGCTATGGCAGATATTTGTCCATAGACTATGCAATATCAGCACGTTCTTCGAATAGCAATGCAGTTTGGGAAGATACTTGGATGGAGAGCCACTCTACTTGGAAGTTATGTTAGTCAAGTAAAGCAACACCACAGAATGAAATTATGCCAAAAGTGCTGCTAGCTCCAGAGAAGCGTGAAGGAACAATGGCAAACGTTCCCTTTTTCATAATTAAACTGGGCAGTGTTAAACAAGAATTCAGGTGCTAGAAAGACAAGGTTGAGGCATTCAGGACTGCGGTAAGGTTTGTTTGCTAATGAGGAAAAGTGACACCTTTGCAACCGCAGGCAAAAATAATCAACTTGAGTTTTGCTGTCATGATGATTCATCCAGTAGACTGTTCTCAAGGATGTAGGCAAGGTTACCTTTGGGGAGTAAGCACAAGTTACACTTCACAAAGGATACTGTGAGAGTGACAACACATCTCAGGGCTTCCGAGACGTTCGACAACCTACAAAGGGGTGGCAATGCAGTGACAAGGAGCTCTCAGGAGACAATGGAAGAGAAGGAATAAAGAGAAGGCTGTGAGAGGAGCAGCCGCCTTCAGGAGAGGGCGTTGTGTTTCTCAATGCCAAAGTTTGATGGACGATCAGTGGTTTCAGGCTAGTGATCTAGGATTGGTGTGATTTCACACAAAAGGCCAGGTGTGGTAGCACCTGTGGAGGCTGTAGAGTATTGAAATATATTGCATGGACTGATAGTATCGCTGAACGTGTGATTATAAATAATATGATGCTGCAAACTAAGGACACTTGAACAGAGGCATGATATGATTCAGAAAGAACTCAAATCTGAGTGGAATACTGCGTGTAACAGTCACATAGCACTGGTGGCGGACAACTCGATCTTGCTCTGCATGACAGTCTGATTAGAAGAAAATTTATGTTTGTTTGATTTTTAGAAAGATGGCAAGTGATCTAAAGATAACGATAACATAATGATACCTAGAGTATGAGGAAAAGCTGAGAAAAGGAAGATTTTTCTGAAGCAGGAAAACTATTTCATACTGCTAGTATTTTAGTGTAATAGACAGTGACTTTCAAACCATCTATCTGAGTATAGTACTGAATTCAATGGGACAGGTACAAAACATGACCTTTAAGGCTTTGTGAGTTACTGCATGATTTTGATGGTGTTTCTTTTTGGAGAGGTGCAAAGATGACTGAGCACTAGATCTGTTCAATACCATTGGTAGTGCATTCAGTGAGACTATTAAGGGTGTTCTGTTCAATCTGCTTGCCAATGTTGACATTGCTCATCTTGTCACCATTGCCCCTTCACACCACGGAGTCATCCTGGACCTTGCATGCGCTTCCATGCCCAAACTCACTGGAGCAAATATGCTGCCATCGCCCTTGACCTGCTACACATCTCACAACCACTGCGTTCAGTTAAAGCCATCATATACATTGTCCACAGGTGGTGGACTGTAGCGAGAACCGTCATATCTCAAACCATTCAGACATTATACACCATAAATGTATAACTGATTCTGCAAAAGGACACAATGCAAGATGCCATTATGGCGTTAGAGAATAAAATATAATACGGCCATATTTACTACATTTCCTAAGCACAACAATTTTTTCTCTCTCATACTAAGCTACAATATCTACAGAATAGCACTGTGGTTATCACATGAACACAACTAATACAATAACTTCCTAGCAAATACTCCATAACTAATAAATGCAAATTCCTAGGGAAGACCAAATAAACAAAAGGGGTCATGGTTGACCAACCCTCAGGCCCCCTGTGGCATCAACTGATTCAATTGGACTCGGGATGAAACCCTGTTGGCCCCTCAATAAGTTGTACTTTACAAGCCAAACTCACCTGCCACCTCACAACAGAGGGAGCTTTGGCCCACATGACAGCTAGTCCCCCAAACAACCATGACAGAGCCAACCCAATACAGGAATCCCCCCTGGCACCCATTGGGAGATGGGCCTTGGCAACCAGGCCATACCTTGGTCCCCTGGCACAGCCCACCTTCCTCCAGTGTCCCCAGGGCCATGTAATGGAGTACCCTGGCCGGCTATGGAAAATCGTGGTAGCAGATGCTGTCAGCCTTCCAATAAAGACTGTACTACCCCTGCCCCGGCTTCAGCTGAAGGCTTAAAAACTGATTCCATCCTGAATTTGCCTGCACTTATATCCTGGATGCCAAGGTTGTCTACCTGTTTTGTAGCCAAACATGACTCCTCCTCCAACAGAACTGATAATCAACAAAGGCATCTCACCCAGTGGACTTAATACAGGGATGGGAGAGTGGGAAAGTAAGAAATCCGGTGCAAAAAGGGGAAGGGGGCACGTCGACAGTCATCAGGGGCAGCCAGCAGTGAAAGGGCAATCAGGTAGCCTTGCTCATCATTGAACTTGTGCTCTGCCCCTGATGCTTGCCGAGGCAACCCTGCCAACCCACAGCAACCAATGGCTGCCGACCAGAGGAGACCTCAAAGGCTTTGAGTGACTGGTCCCTAGTGCTGCTTGCGGCCAAACATTCAGCAACACAAGAATGCGTGAGGTCACGGCCCAGTTGAGAAGGAGGTCAGAGGACTACTCCAGGAGCCCCAAGTCCTCTTTGTCCTATTCAAGGCCCTCAAGGAACTCCGGAAGAGGCACAAACAGAGGAAGAAGCCCAAGAGAACTTCGACTTCACCTCATTTGTCAGCTTGTACAATTCCTTAATCTCAGCAGGTGTTGATCTGGCTCCCGGAAAAGGGGGGAGGTGCGAAGTCGAACTGGCCAACGGCTCCACAGATGTTCCTCGCTCGTCAGCCTACAGAACACCACTTGGAGAGTAGTTTGGACTGGTATGAGGATCTAGGAGAGGCCAGTGGTCTGGACCCCTCTCCAGGTACTGATTTGCTCTCTTCCCCATTGTGGCTAAGGAGGAGGGAACTTCCTATGTAATGGTAGTGCATAGGGCTGCAGAGGTTCTCCTCCTCAAACTGCTCTCAGTGGCTGTCAAGAAGAACATCTTGACAGAAGTGCTTCAGCCTGGGGCTTCTACATCTGAACCCCTTCTGCCCCTTAACAAAGCACTTACAGATGTTCTGCTGGTTACTTAGTCCAAGTCCAGTACAGGGGCTCCTGTAAACAAGAAAACTGCCAGCTGCCATTGCCCTGCATCAGGTGACTCTAGCTTCCACAGCCAACACCCCACCCCTGAGAGCTTGGTAGTCCAAGCCTCCACTTCCCATGGCACATTCTCTTCCACTTCCCCCAACAGGGAATCCAAGAGACTGGACCATCTTGAAAAGGAGATCTTTTCTTCAACCAGCCTGGCACTGAGGTCGGTAAACACCTCATGCTTATTGGGGTGCTTCTCACACATCATTTGGGATACGGTTGCACAAGTGCTGCCTCAGGTCCCGGAGGAGGTCCGGGCCATACTCTCCCAAGCAGTAAAAGATGGGAGGGATGCAGCGAAGTTCACTATTCGGTGTGGCTTAGATATGACTGAGTCGCTAGGCAGAGCGGTTGGTCAACAGTGGCCTTCAGGCACCATGACTGGCTGTGAACATCTGTTTTTTCAGGAGTTGTCCAGGCAAACCTGATGGACATGCCTTTCAATGGCACTTGCTTGTTTGGCGAGAAGGCAGATTCGGCGCTGGAGCGCTTTAAGGAATCTCTGGCTACGACCAAGTCCTTGGGGCTCTCGGCGACCTGTTGTCCACCGTCTGTCTTTCATGGCTACGGAAGGGGCATGGTACCATGCCAGCCCTATGCCAGCCACCACCCTACACAAACACCCCAGGCTATGCGTGGCTATGGGTGTGGTGCCCTCAAACCTAGAGGGTCTTCAGGTCAGAATTCATCTGCCACCCAGCACCCGGCAGCTACAGCCACAAAGCCCTCTAAGTTTGGTTCTGCAGTACCGTGCTGACCCAATTGGAGGAAGAATACATCATAATTTCCTCCATTGGCAGTCCATAACATCAGACACACGGATACTGCAGATCATCAGGAAGGACTGTGCCCTGCCTTCCCAATCCTTTCCCCCCCAATACCAACATTCAAACAGCTGGTGGAGGATCATTTGTCAGTGCTCCGAGAGGAAGTTACGTCTCTCTTGGCCTAGAGAGCCATAGAAAGGATCCCGATATCAGAAGTATCCCGCTTTCTGATACCCAAAAGAACAATGGTCTTCGCCCTATTCTAGACCTAAGGATCATAAATCTTCTCCTCAAAAGAGGAAGTTCATGATGCTCACATTGGTTCAGATCTTGTCAGCCCTAGAAGACTGGTTGGTAGCGCTGGACTTACAGGATGCTCATTTTCATATTCCCAACCTGTCTGCCCACAGGCATTACCTTCATTTCAGGGTAGGCCATGAACACTTTCAGTTCACTGTGCTGCCATCTGGCCTTACCAGCACCCCTCAGGTATTTACCAAGGTGATAGCAGTGGTTGCAGCTCATCTGCACAGGTCAGGGGATTCGGTCTTCCCCTACGTCAAGGACTGGCTGTTGAATGGGAGCTCATCCCACACCCCACTTCCAGACTATGGCAAACCTGCATTTACTGGGATTCACTATTAACATGCCAAAGTCACACTTAACTCCCTCTCAGATGCTCTCTTTCATAGGAGCTGGTCTGGACAATGTGCTGTTTTGGGCTTATCCTCCCGAGCAGCAAGTCCAGGATATTCAGGCTACGATACCCATGTTTACTTTGAGGCTATTGGGCGTCATGGCCTCCTGCATCCTGCTGGCAAAACATGCCAGCTGGTATATGCAGGCTCTGCAGTGGGACCTAAAGTTCCAGTGGACGCAGCATCAGGGAAATCTCTCCGATATGGTCCAGATCTCGGAAGGAACTGCTAAAGACCTGCAGTGGTAGATTACGAACTGTGATTGGGTCCGAGGCAGGCTTCTCTCCCTTTCCCAACCAGACCTTACATTAGTCACAGATGCATCACTTCTGGGATGGGGTGGCCATCTGGGAGAGGTGGAGATCAGAGGACTCTGGTCTCCGGTGGAATCCAGAATCCACATCAATTTGTTGGAGCTCCAGACGATCTGACTAGCATTGAAGGCACTTCCTCCCTCTGTCAAGGGGAAGTTGGTGCAGGTGCTCAGACAGCACCACTGCCTTGTGGTACTGCAACAAGCAGTGTTGCTTCACTACAGACCAAGATGACATACATACACAGAAAAGAATCTCTGGTATGCAGCTCTTAGTCTAGGAGATGCATTTGTTAAATCACTCTGCAAGGCTCGTAAAGGAATGTCAGTACAACTGAAAGTGCACATTTAAAAATGTGCGCAGCAATTAAATGAAAACATATACAAAGAACTCTCTCCTTCAATCTATAAACAGCAATTTTATTTATATATATATATATATATATATATATATCTACCTACATATATATATATATATTTATATATATATATATAGAGAGAGAGAGAGATATATATATATATATATATATAGATAGATATATATGTACGCATATATTCATGCCAAATGCAAAGCAAATAACAAGAGTTAAAAATTAATCGCCATTGGGCACAGTAGAATTTGCTTCATCTTCCTCCTGCCAGCAACAAGTGATTGACCACAAGATCGACTGTGAAGAGAACGAGATCTAACGTCACGGAAAAGATGACAGGCATCAGCGTCCTGATCCTGCCAGAGGTCTGAATCACTTCACAGTCAATCCGTTTTTCGGTCTCTTATATACCTACCTTAAATAAGCTAGAGAGAAGATTTCTAGAAAACCACTCCTGTTCTGCAAGTTGTTCAAAAATACTGGCTACTTCAGGTCAGTTTTGAAAGGAACACATTGGAACTATGGTGCAACAGGGATTCATTGGTCAAATACACAAGCAAAGTGGGGTTCAGTTGTGGACCCTTTGTCAAGAGGCCCTGCATCTTTGGACATGACTGGAACGGCAGGGCAAAACCCTGATGGTTTAACACCTGGCAGGTTCTCTGACCGCCAGAGCAGACAAACTCAGTCATCGACGCATACCAGATCATGAATGGCGTCTCCATTCAGAGGTGGTGGAAGGTCTCTTGGGAGAGTCTTGGTTAGATCTATTCACCTCTAGAGAGAACACGTAATGTTAGCATTATTTTGCATTGTCCTGTATGCCTTTTCGCCCATACCACTCCTGCCCAGAGTTCTCAAGAAGATCAAGAACGACAGGGCCTAAGTCATCCTTGTGGCACAGAACTGGGCACGAAGAGTCTGGTATCCCGAGCTTCTGAAAATGAGCATTGATCAGGCTGCCCCTCCAGAAGGATCTTCTGTCACAGCAGCAGGGGAAGGTTCTCAACCCGAACCTGTCAACTATACGTCTTCATGCGTGGGGATTGAGCGACGACAGTTGACAGCTTTCGACCTTCCTCCTGAAGTCTGTAACGTTACCTTGGCCCTGCTAACCAGGCCCCAGCGTTCTTTCCCTAAGCTGTACCATTGTTTCCACAGTTGGCACGCAGCTGGCACACAGCTCAGTCCCTTATGAAAGGTACCAGTGGTACCAAGGGCTCTGTGGCCTGGGAGGGTCCCTAAGGGCTGCATTGTGTTATTGTGCCACTCTATGAGACTCCTCACCAAGCACATGCACACTGCCATTCCAGGTTGTGTGTGTTGGTGGGGAGAAAAGGGCAAAGTCGACATGGCACCCCTTCCATGGTACTATGCACACAAGGCACTGCCCGTGGCATAGGTAACTCAACCCTCAAGCAGGCCTTACAGCCCTAAGGCAGGGTGCACTATACCACCTGTGAGGGCATAGCTGCATGAGCAATATGCCCCTACAGTGTCTAAGTCCATTCTTAGACATTGTAAGTGCAGTGTGGCCATATTAAATGCTTGGGCTGGGAGTTTATCATTACGAACTCCACAGCTCCATGATGGCTTCATGGAAGATTGGGAAGTTTGGTATCAAACTTCTCAGCACAATAAACCAACACTGATGCCAGTGTTGGATTTTTTGCTCAGTGCACACCTGTATTTTACACATCCCTTTAGTGTAAGGCTGACCAGTCTATACCAGCATGCCACTAACAGACAAGTCTCTGACCCCCCCCCTGGGGTAGGAGCCTTTGTGCTCTCTGGGGTCAGAAACAAAGCCTGCTCTGGGTGGAAGTGCTTCACACCTCCCCCTGCAGGAACTGTAACACTTGGCTGTGAGTCTCAAAGGCTCAGGCCTCCTGTTAAAGTGCCCCAGGGCACTTCAGCTAGTGGAGATGGTCGCCCCCTGGACCAACCCCCACTTTTGGCAGCAGGTCCGGTGGGAAAATCAGGGAAAACAAGGAGGAGTGTCCACTGCAGCTTGTACCACCCCTATGGTGTCCAGAGCTGAAGTGACACACTCCTTGCAGAGTCTTCCATCTTGTTTTGGAGGACAGGGACCAATAGGATTAGGATTGTGCTCCCCTCCCCAAAGTATTTAGGGGCACCCCTGAACCTTACTCACCAGATTCCTAATGACCTCAAGAAGAAAGAGGAAGGTCTGGCAAACAGACCCAGGCAGTGAAGACTCCAGACGACAACTGACTTGTCCCCAGCCCTACTGGCTTGTCTGCACTTTCAAAGACACCTGCTCCAAGAAGGCAACACATCCTGCAGTACCAGTGACCTCTACAAACCCCCAGAGGACTGCCTGCCCAGCAGAGGACCAAGAACTCCTGAGGACCTCCAAAAAGGACTCCAGAACCGCCCCAGATCCGCAAGCCCTTCCCACACTGCACCCGACACCCACAGCCCAAGTCCAGGTGGCCCACTGGTCCAGAGAAGGTCCCCAGTCGATTCTGACCTCAAGTCCACCCTGGGTTGACTCCTCCTGGCCAACACAATGACGCCTGCAGCCTAAATCCAGAGGACCCCCCTGATTGCGACCGGATCTGACAAAGATACTTGACGTCCAAGGAGACCCCTGCACCCGCAGCCCTCTGCCCTTGAGGAATCTGACACACGGTCCAGCAGCGTCCAGTGGGCGCCTTCCCTACCTGTCCACTCTTAGGTTGCCCCGAACCAAACTCTTGGACCCAGTCTGCAGCATCTTTTGTCACCCCTGGGGTCCCCCTATTAAAAAGGATTGGGTGCCCAGCTCTGTGTTTGCACTCTACACCCAGCCGCCCCTGTGCTGCTGAGGGTGTGTGTTTGGTGTGAACCTGTGCTCCCCCCACCCCCGGTGCTGATCTAAACCCTCCAGGCAGGTGACCTGGAAGCGCGGGTACTTACCTGCAATATGCTTTCTACTGAGCACCCCCTATCCTAATAGAATTTCAATGTAATCCCAATGCCAACTTTGACCTCTACACCCAGCCAGCCCCCTGTTGCTGGTGGTGCAGTTTTGGGGTCAACCTAAACTTTGACCAGTGGATATCCTAACCCCGAAGATTGGAATTGTAAGTTAACCATGCTAACACTCCAGCCCCACCACTCCCCAGGACTTTATTGACTCCTATGAAAAATTGCAGTGTGTCAACTTTTGAAATATAAAAGTCTTACTTGTAAACTACTTTCTCTGCAAAAAACAAACAAAATACATTTGATACATATGCTTGATACCTATTGACAACTGTACCTACCTGCAACAAAACCTTCAGGTTCTAGAAAAAATGTAACAAAATATATTTTTGCTATATAAAACAATTAAAGTTAGTCATTGAATGTGTGCCTCATTTCTTGATTGTGTGTGCGCAACAAATTCTTTTCACCATCCTTTGATAGGCCTAACTGTTCTACCACACTACCACAAAAGAGAGCACTAATATTATCTACTTTCGCCTCTGTTAAGCCTCTAGGGAAACCCAGGACTCTGTGCACACTATACCTCATTTTGGTACAGTTTGTACAGAACCAGCTTCCTACAGGACTTTCCCTTTTCCCTGTAGGTGCTGCCAGTGTTCATAGTGAATCTGACATTTAGATTTTACAGAGACTTTGCATTCTTGTGACTGAACTCTGTCCATTTTTTTTGTTTCTTTCCCTTAGTCCTATATGGTTTTTACTACCTATTGGGAATTATAATAATTTCTGACAAGGTACTCTGTCTCTGAGGCTTAATGGCATTAATGGCATTTAGTACATTTCTCTATATTACCTATTTTGAGATGTTTGTAATAAAACTCTTTAATTTTTAATTGATCTAGAATTCAGTAATTAAGTAGTTCCATTCAGTATATGATTTAGGTGGTCATTTTGACATTGGCGGTCTTTATCACAGACTACCAATGTCATGGCTGCCAAATGACCGCCAGTGTTGGTTGTCTTCAGACTGCCTTATTATGGCTGCTGTCCGCCACTATAAGGCGGGGAAGCAGCCAGCAGCCATACTGGCGGTCGGCGGTCTAATGGAGGTTGCTCCACCACCACCACGTCACCACAACACTGCCCGCCATATTACATCACTTAAAACAGCGTGTGGGAGGGACAAGGCACTGGCAGTGGAGCATGCACCATGGACTCCATTCTTTCCTGGACGACCACCACGACCACCAGGTAAGGTGATCGACCGACAGGGAGGGGGGGGTATTGAGTGTTGTGTGCATGAATGGGGGTTTGTGTTTGTGTGAATGGAGGGGGATGGGGTGTTGTGTGTGTTTGTGTGTCTGTGTATGCAAGTGTATGTGTGCTTGTGTGAATGTGTGTATGCGGGGGTGGGAGGGTGTCGTGGCCATGTGTGCATGTGTGTGTGAATGAGTGTGCGTGTATGTATGTATGTGTGATGTGTGGCAGCGTGGATGTACAAGGGAGGGGGGGTTAGGAATGGGGATCGGGGGTTGGGGGTTCAGAATGGGGACCGGGGGCAGGGGACTCGGAATGGGGATCGGGGCAGGGGGTTCAGAATGGGGTTCGGGGGAGGGGGTGTCACTGCTTGGGGAGGGTCCTACATGGAGGGGGTGTTGTGGAGTCCTGCAGTGGTGACAGGAATGAGTATTCCTGTCACCAGTATTGTTACCGCCAGGGATTATGTGGCGGGGCTGCTGCCACGGAATCCCTGGCAGTAAGGATGTTCAAAATACCATGGGCGGTGTTAGGTGGACCGCCGGGTCGAAGTTGGTCAACCTTCAGCCAGGCTGTCCTCCCCCCCTGGTGGTACAGGTGGTAAACTGGCTTGCTGTAATGCAACCAGTTCACTTCAGGTGTCATAATTTGGCGGTCCTGCACCTCCACGCTGTTGGAACAGGACCACCAGGGTCATTATGACCCCCTTAGTCTGCTAATTTATTGGGTCTGATGTTGAGAATGGTGGTGACTCATCGTTAGATCAAGAGTGCAGGAGTGGAGCTGCTGTAGGTACATTTTAGGGTGATCAAATATTGGGGTTCAATTACATTTTTGCGTTCGGCTCCCACAACAATCCAGCCTCATTCAAATGCAGAGAGTCATTGCCATTAAGGCTCACAGTAATAAGAACAATGCTGAATAATAGCCAAAATCAGATTTAGACTAAGGGCCTTATTTAGAGTTTGGTGGACAGGGCTCCAAACATGACAGATATCCCGGCCGCCATATTATAATTCCTTTATTTCCTAGGGAAATCATAATTCGGCGAAAGAGATATCCATCACGTTTATGACGGAGTAAACCGTCTGCCAAACTCCGATCAGGCCCTAAGTTTCAAATGTGCAGTAAGATCAGTAATCTGGTAGAAGGCTAAAAGTGTCTGGCTCATCCCAAATTCCACAGCTTACATAGCTAATTGCTTCATAAGAAAGCATTGAAACTGCAAAGTCCACATGGAGCATTCTTCCAATGATGACTCTTGTCACCCGTTGGATGGGTGAGGGCCTTCTTTCCTGAAAACTTAAGTATATTCTGACTTTTGCTACTGTCTACAGAGTATTTACACTTTTGGGGAGGAGTACTCATTTGTGTGAACCAGCACCACAACACCAACAACCAGCAGAAGAAGAGTACATTCTAAGAATAAACTATCCTTTTTGTAAGAGGCAGTTTTAAGGGAATTGAGAATGTTACCGAGATCTGAGAGACATTAGGCATTAGAAACTAAATAATAGTGTAAGCAGATATATCATACATTAGTCAGCTATATCAGAATACCATTATAACGCAATGCAATATATATGTGTATATGTACACTAAAAAAGCAAACATTTAAAGAGATGTTTTAGTTAGGTGTAAATTCAGTTAAAACAAACTGTTTTACAGGAACAAAACCACTGAAATTCACCAGTTATAATTATCTCCAGTAGCTATAGTTCCTGTCCTAAAGTAACTATAGCTTGTGCCCATGACATGCAGTGTGTTGTCACGAATAATGTAATTTCAGATGTTGCAGTGATGTTATCAGTGATGTCATACCATGAGTGATGTAATGTGTGAGATAAGTAGCAGTGGATGGTGAAGGCACGGGCGGCTGAAAAAAGGTGAGAAATTGCGGTGTTTTTTAACTGGATCTGCAGCTTGATTTTAAATAAATGCCATTTTTGGCCCCTTAAAGTTCCCTCTGCCACTCCTCTCTACCTCCACCACCATGCTTAGAAAGCAGGGTACCCCTACTCTGCCCCTTATATTTTCTTTTTGTGCTTCTTTGAAGGACAGGGCACTATGCCCAAGACCTAAAATGGCTTCCACCACTTCTTTGTAAATGTGGTGGCAGCCAATCAGATCATATCTCAAGATCTGTTGGCTTTGCAGATCCTCTGCTGTGTGAAATATACAAAGTTTTTGAACCTTAATTTTTCAAAAACTACTGAATGGACTTGCAACAAATCACAAAAAGCACACTTTTCTGGACCAAGATCTTGCTTTCTTCTAAATTTGTTGTAATTCAATTCAACAGTTTTTGCAGGATCAAAATTCAAATTTTCTGTGGAAACATTAATGGGAAAACGTGTTTTGGGACCCTCTTACATGCCAATTTTGACCTCGGATGTCTCCATGATCTAGTAGCAGGATTCCTCAATCTGTTTTTGTGAGACAAGACGTGGCTCAGCAAGTTATCTCCAGTTGTTAGTGCCACGATACTGGCTTGAACATTTGGCTTACAAGCTTTCTAGAATGCAGTATCCTAACACTTGTACTCCTGAAAGTACCCTCCTTCAGAGGCTGGTCTTCTGTTCTTGGTTTTGTTTTCCTGAGTTTAGCTTGTGAAATAATATGATTTTGGAGTATCATTATTAGCTGATAGTTCCCCAATATCTCTCATCAAGTCTATACCCTTTCTAATCCTCTAAAAAACCTTATCCCTCATCTTGTTACGATCTAAGATTATTTTGACTTCATATTCCTTATCGCAATTCATTTCTATAGGTGTTGGTGGGGCCTTTATCCTGGTGTCTGCCATTCTCTTTTTTTTTTAGAAGTGATACATGAAAAAATAGACATACTGCAGAGTTTTGAGGAAATTTCAAATGGGCAGTCTCACGGCTATGAATCTTGTCAGTAGGTGACACATAGCAGGCGGAAGCATCCTTTCCTGCCTCAGGTGGATAAGATAAGCAGATAATCAAACCCTGTTTCTCACTCAATAATCTGTGGCATTTCAATAAGTATGAATGCTGTTTTTCCTTGTCTACATTTTTCTTATCTAAATTATGGACTGCTGGAACCACTGAATTCTCCTGTCCTACAAATGGATTAGAATGTCTACCATTTTTCAGTAAAAAGAGGGAGTATCGTCTGGAAAATGTCTTACCACTAGTAAGACCCCCCAGGATATTGCGGCATGGATTTGGAAATTATTGCGGCACAAAAGCGTGCATTTTGCAGCACACTTTTGTGTTTTGCTGCAATTTTGCTGCATTATATTTCATTGGCAATAATCAGTTATTCATATTTATGAGTTGTGATTTTGTTTTAAACCAGTGGTATCCATTTTAAATATGAGCCAAGTAATTATTTGCAAAACTTTCTGCCAGTTCTGGCTTTTTAGACAAAAGCACTTTTAGTGGTAAAATTGTACAGGGCTACAGTGACCCTGAGAAGAGGACTTTGCTTGCTCCTGCTACGTTCACATCTCCAAATTCAAATCTAAAATCGATTTGTAGAGCACGACTTATCACCCCGGTGCATGTCCAGTCTCAATAGTTGTGGCTGTAAGCTCGTTGGGTTATGCCTCAAAGAGCCAGGTCTTGAGCTTCCTCCTGAATTCAGCGAGGTTGGGTGTGGTTCGTAGATAGGTGGGTAGTTTGTTGCAGTTCTTGGCTGCGATATAGGAGATGGTGCATCCCCTGCTTTGAGAACATCAGATTCTGGGGATATTGGCGTGGGTGAGGTTGGTTGATTGGAACTCTCTGGCCAGCTGATGAAAGGATGTGGTTGATGAGGTTGGGTCCGATGTTGTGGAGTTCTTTGAAGGCTATAATGAAGACCTTGAACTTGCATCTCTTGTGTACGGACAGCCAATGTAGTTTCTTAAGGTGGGGGTAATGTGGGTTCTTCTATGCAGGTCCAAGACGTGTCTTGTTGCGGAGTTCTGTGTGGTCCGGAGTCTTTGGAGGAGTTGTGTGGAGAGTCGCAGGTGTAGGGCGTTTCCATAGAACAGTCTGCTAGTGATGGTTGAATGGGTCACTGCCTTTCTGGATTCGGCGGGGATCAATTTGAATATCTTGCGCAGCTGTGAAGTTGGTGGAAACAGGATGCTCCTACGGTGTGTACTTGTTTTCTGAAGGTGAGTTTGTTGTCTACAATGAAACCAAGATTTCAGGTGTGTTCTGTTGAGGTCAGGGGTCCTCCGAGAACAGGAAGCCACCAGGAGTTGTTCCAGGGGGAGGGGTTGTGCCCAGATAGGATTACTTCTGTTTTCTCTGTGTTCAGCTTGAGGCTTTTGTCTCTCCTCCACTCGGCTACGTGGCACTTGGCCTTGCTGAAGTTTTCTCCGGGGGAGATGTGATCTCCAGTTGGGGCGTGTCCTTCAATGAGGGAGAGGACGAGCTGCGTGTCATCAGCATATATGAGATGATGTTGAGTCCGTCGAAGCGCACAATCTCCGCCAGTGCAGTCACGTGGGTGTTGAATAGGGTGCGGCTCAGGGAGGAGCCCTTGGGGACTCTGCAAATTATGTCCTTGAGTTCTGAGGTAAAAGGAGGTAGATGGATTCTCTGGATGTGTCCTGTAATGAAGGCATGGATCCATTTGAGGGTGTTATTTCTGATCCCGATGTGGTGTAGTCTTGAGGTGAGGGTGTAGTGGCTGATGGTGTTGAAGGCTGCGGAGAGGTCAAGTAGTATCAGAGCCACCTTCTCTCCTTGGTCTGGGAGGGAACTGATGTTGTCTGTGCTGCGACGAGGGTGGTTTCGGTGCTTTAGGTGGAGTGGAAACTGCGTTGGGAGGTGTCCAGTAGGTTGTATTTTTCCAGGTGTTCCGAGAGTTGTTTGTTGATGTCTTTTTCCTTGATTTTTGCTGGAAATGGGAGCAGCAAGATGGGTTGGTGAATTTTTAGTTCGCTGGAGTTTACAGTGGTTTTTTGAGGAGTGGCTTGACTTTAGCTTGTTTACAGGTTTCAGGGATGATGGCTGTTCTGATGGAGGAGTTGATGCGAGGGGGGACTTGGTTGATTTCCTTGTGTCCCAGGTTGAAGATGTGGTGGGTGAGCCTGAGTGAGTCAATACCATTATGTCAGTTGTTTTTTGGGACGATGGGGGGGTCCAGTCCTTGATTAATTGGCTGTGGGACCCTTCTTCTGAGGCCAATAGGTATTCGACATTAGTGGGTTAGTGAGAAAAGTTGCTGTAGATTTCTGTGATCTTGTTGGGGAAGTATTGTCGCACAGGGTCTGAGACGGTTGGATGGCGTTTTCAGCAGGACAACTCCTTGACGATCTTAAAAAGTTCCTTAAGGCGGTTGGCGCTTTGCTTGATGCGGTTGAGGCAGGCAATCATTTTAGTTTCCTTGATTTAGAGGTGGTATGTTTTCAGTGCTTCTTTGTAGATTGTGCGGTCTGCTTGGTCTTTGCTAGTGCACCACCGTCTTTCCAGTCATTTATAGCCTCTTTTGAGCGTGCAGAGTCCAGGGGTGAACCACTTTGACGGTTTACTGTATCTTCTAGAGGTGGAGCTGGTGATTGGAGCTACTTTGTTGGCACAGTTGAGGAGCCATTCGGTTAGTTTGTTGGCATTTAATTCAGGGTTGTTTGAGAACGTGGGTCTGTTGATGTGGATGGTGCTGATCGATTGTGTTTCTGTGATTTTCTTCTATCTGCAGATGGGGGGTAGCGGAGGAGTGATAGCGGACTCGGGTTCATAGTCTATGGAAAAATGTACCAAGTGTGGTCGGGCTATGTGAGTTCTGAGGTGTGGCAAAAAAAGACTGTTGCTGGCAGTGGGGTCTACGTTGTGGCCTGCAGCTTGGGTGGGGGAGGTGACCAGTTGTTTGATTCCTATATTGCTAAGGGTGTCCAAGAGGTTGGCGGTGTAGCGGTTGAGGGGACTGTCCAGGTGAAAGTTGAGACCTGAACATAAAGACCTTAGTATTTCATGCCACAGGCCTCAAGAAATAAGACTCCTGTGCTCGTCTGTTCTTTTGATAATCAATCTCTATATTGATCAGAAGATCTACACCACGATTGAAACTTTCATAGATTCATATGCTTGAATCGTCCCCGTCATCGAGGTGGGAGTCCCATGGTAATTGTAACAAGCAGTAGATAGCATTTAATTATGCTGTCAATCACATGTCCCATACAACTGTATACCAATCCACATAGTTTTGAATGGAACCAAAGTTCAGCCAAAAAGAGATAAGCTTCTGCCTAATTTATGCTCTCCAGTGACAGCACACCTAAAATGTTGCACCGCCCATTGTGTAAGAGGGCCTCTGCCTGAGCTCTGCTCAGCTATCTTCTCAGGACGTTATACTGTCATTTTGCGACCTCTAGTTGAAATTTGCTTTCCTCTCTGAGGAATATTTCACTGCTGGTAGCTTACCCCTGACAGATTTTCAATATGCCTGAACGTTCAGAGAAGGGTTTATTCCAACTATGTGAAACCTGTGGGAAAATTAGGCTTTTTTCTGAATATCCTCATAAGGAGTGCCTGTAGTGTCTGCACCCACTCCACAAACCCAGAGACTGCAAATACTGCAGGACGTTTTCAGCAAAAACTCTGAAAGACAGAGAGGAAAGACTATTACTATGGATCCAGAAAAAAAGTCAATCTACAGTCTCTGGAGATGAAGGGTCTTTGACTACTGCGAAGAAGACACTAAAGAGGGAGAGGCCTTGTACAGAAACCACTGAACTGCCTAAGAAATTACATAAAATGACAGACAAAAAGAGATCACAATATCAAAAATTGAGTCCTTCAGCGAGTCAAAGCTCATCAACCAAAAAGGAAAAAAAATAGGTTTCAGAACCATCAGTGCCTTTTGAAAGACCATTAGCCTCTGCAGACAAAAAGAAGCCTACCTCAGTGGCTTTTGAAAGACCATTAGCCTCTGCAGACAAAAATAAGCCTACCTCAGTCTTCTCAAAAAGTAGGCAAGTTGTTGGTAAAAGCACCGACAAGACCGTTTGTGGCACCGTTGATGGCTAAGATGTCTATGCTGGTGACATCAATGACTTTGGGGTCTATGGCACTGTCGAAGGTAAGGCTAATATCGAGGATATCCTCGTCGATGGCAAGAACGTCTGCATCCATCTTGTCATCGATATCGATGAAGGCTGATCCGTTGTCGACACCGTCAACGAACATACTGTTGGTGCCACTGTAGACGACAGCTCTAACTAAAACACCAGTGTAGGTTTCACTGCTGATCATCAAGACATTATCCTCAAAGATGGACCCGTCTACCAGCCCGTTGTCGGTCATTTCTGAATCCTCTTTAAGGCTGGATCAGACCTCACTATGCAAAGTGTCACCTTTGCCTCCAAAGCACCTTTTAGAATTGGAAGAAGAGGATGATAAGTGACCATTTGGGGAGGTAAGCAGTCCATCACAACTGCATTTTAAATGTCAAGAATCTGATGAAGAATTTGAACTGGATGAATCAGTATATTTAGATGATTTCTCATTTAACAATAGACAACTAGGTAGAGAGAAAGCATATGAGGAATTTCTTGCAATTGACTTTTATGAAGAAATTATTGATGAACACTGTGCACAAGAACTAATGATGCATGGTCCTTTAGCTCTGGTGACTCATCTTCGTTTAATGTTGCAGGACTATTACAAAAGATCTCCTGAAAAGCGAACTACACCTATAAGTCCAAACTGGCATACCACAAGTAAACATTTCATCACATCAAGCATAAGAACACGTCACAACTAAGACAGTTGGAGACAATTTCTATACATGATGATTATGTTAATTATGGTGATGATGGGGAAGGACCTGAACAGGGTGAAATTTCACAGAATCAAGGAACTGAATAAGATGATTATGTGACACCTATATCTGCCCCTCCAACCCCTGTCATGGATAGCTCTCCTCCAGGTGATATAGGAGAATCCCATTCTCTTTTAGAAAAAGCTGCGAAGAGTTTTGATTCCACCAGTCTCAGTTCAGCAAAAAGACTGTTTCTGGGATGACTTTAAAGAGTCAACTAGAAAATCAGTCAGATCCATTCCAATTGTCAACTGTATTTGGGCTGGAGCTCTTAAGAACATGTAGAAACCTGCTACAAAGGCAGTAGTCATATCCGGACTCAATAAGACATACAAGGCACCAGACAGTTCGGCAGCCTGTTTGATTGGTCATCCGAAACCAGATGCAGGGGTTATGCAGCCGAATATGTGACAGAACAACTATAGCCTAAACCACTACTGCTAAACAACTAAAAAGTCTCTACAACTAAGTACTGAACAACTACTGTCTAAACAACAATTGTGCCTGAATAACAATTGCCTGAACAACTAATATATATATATATACATATATATATATATATATATATATTCTAAACAACTAATAAACCATAAAAAAGAAAAAGAAAACCTTACCTTAAAATTAGTTGTTCAGGCAATTGTTATTCAGGAACAATTGTTGTTTAGACAGTAGTTCAATCAGAGTACATCCAACAGTACTTTCAAGATTCAGGTGATCCCAAATCCAAAGGTCTCTAGGGTCAGACAGACTGAGAAAGGAATTTTCAAAATGACTTTTCAGGGCTTACTTTCCAATTAGGAAACCACCAATTCCCTGGCAGCTGAACACAGTTTTAGCTCAACTGATGAGGAGCCCTCTCAAGCCTATACATCAGGCGGACATCAAACATCTTACATGGAAAACAGCTCTACTCATAGCTCTTGCATCTGCGAGAAAAATCAGTGAAATACAAGCTTTTACAGTTCAGAGGGCATACTTGCAATTCAAGTAGGACATGGTAATCTTATGTACTAATCCTCGCTTTAGCCCTAAACTGCCTACAGATTTTCACCTCAATGAATCTATCGTCTTAAAGTCATTCTTTCAAAATCCCTCAAATGAAGCAGAAAGGGTGCTTCAGACTTTAGATATTAAAAGGTGCAAATCTATGAGTTATATCAGTACTGGAGAACTACAGTGTACAGGTAAGTAACTTGTTTTATCCGCACCACCATACATAAACTATGCATATTGCTTTAACGTTTCTCACTTGCACTCTAAATGCAGCACTATGTAAACCCTAAATAAATTAAGAACAAATACTCTAACATACACACATGATTGAGCTCTGCTGCTGCAGTCTGCATGTCCTGGTTGTAGAAAATTTGTGAAACAAGGGCTCAGATGACGGAAGCTCACACTAATAAGGTCAAGTCAAGACAGAGTCAAAGCACGAACAAATTCTACCAAAACAACAGTTCTAAAGTGCTAGGACACAGAGTTCATCATCCGCCCACAACTAAGCAACTGTGCTAATTAACACAGGCCAGGACGGGATTTTATCTGCACAGCATATTGCAGAGATATGTTATGTGGGTAAAAATAAAACAAAATACAAGCCTGACGTCCTAGAGGTGAATAAGCCACCAGAAGCAGGAGCCAAGCCACAGTCAGATGCCTAGCTCTAGCTCAGTTTGAGGTCTTCTTGGAACCTCAAGCTAAAAACAAACCGGAGGTGATGTGTTTAGATCTGCTGACTGCCATGTTTCGAACCAGGTTCAAAACCAGGCATTGACTTAAGTAACATTATGTGAGTTAAGTGTAAATCATTTCATATTTCTTTGCTTAAAATGTGTTCTGGGTCTCTCGGGAAGTGCTCTTATGTCCTTCTGCCAGGATTGTGCTAGAAAGAACTGTAAAAAAAAAGTGGCTTAGCATACCACCCACACCTAACCTTATATACGAGAAATGAAAGACAAAGGGCGTCATTCCTACCCTGGCGGTCCGAGACCGCCAGGGTAGGGGACGGAGGAAGCACCGCCAACAGGCGGTAAAGCCGCGGTCAGAAAAGGGAAGCCGGCGGTTTCCCGCCGGCTTCCCGCTGCCCCTGTGAATCCTCCACAGCGGCGTGCAAGCAGCGCCGCCATGGGGATTCCGACCCCCTTCCCGCCAGCCTGGTTCTGGCGGTTTTCACCACCAGAACCTGGCTGGCGGGAACGGGTGTCGTGGGGTCCCTGGGGGCCCCTGCAGTGCCCATGCCAGTAGCAGGGGCCCCCTAACAGGGCCCCACATTGATTTTCAGTGTCTGCTTGGCAGACACTGAAAATTGCGACGGGTGCAACTGCACCCGTCGCACACCAGCAACTCCGCCGGCTCCATTAGCCTTTGTTGGGAGAAAGAAATACCTATTCAGTGGGTAACTTGAAAACCTGAGATCAATCTCAGCTATCCCCCTTGATCAAATTGTGTGATCCTGGGTCAATACATTATTTCACCGAACTTCCTTTTTCTGCATTGTCACATATGAGAGCACCTTGTAATATGTGATTTTTGGGATCTGCCATCCACAAAATCCACTCTTGTGTTTAATCTAATGGCCTTTTGCTCTTTGTATAATAGGAATGTAGGCCACAAATAGGGTACAGTGGTTACTCGCTTCTTAGTTCACTAATGGCATCTTCCTCCCAGTGGGGAGGTAGCAATGTTTTAAGTTCATGTTTAACAACGTTCACTTTTAATAAATACTTCTCATTGCAGTAGTATAATTTAATGCACTATAGGGAAACACGTCTGCATGTTAAAGAATTAAATTGTTTAAAATTTTGAAATATAAAAAATTTAATTGTTATTTAAATTATGTTTGTTGTATGCTTTCAAAACCAAATATTTTCGCGGCTTGACTCTGTGGCCCTCCCAGTTCTTTGTTGGCTCACCCTCCTCTAACAGGCATCCTCACATTTCTTTGCATGCCTGGGTCAGTTCTAATAGTAGAGAGGAGGTGGCATGGAGGAAAAGCAAGGGAAGGCTAATCAGCCAGGGTAATACAGTTAAAAGCCTCTGAAAGACAAATGAATTACTGTAAAGTGAGGAAGAGGAAGAATGCCAGTTTCCATTCTTGTTCAAGCATGCACAGTACTTATGAAAACATGCAGACGTAAGTATGATAAAAACACATCACATGGAGGCTGTTTAATTTTATGCAGCATTTGAGATACAAATTGCGGCTATTGCATACTGTTGATTACATGGTAAAATACTGATTCTCAAAATAACTATAAGTTATGCGGTCTGATTACTGTATGCAAACTATGGTGTCCACAATATCTCTGGCCACTCACATTCCTGATTCAAGGGAGATAAGTGAAAATGCAGTTTCAGTTTTTAGTATGCCCTTTCGGTTTGCCTATCTTTCCAACGGTGATAACTGGTGAAGAATCTGGCCTTAATTTCTGACTTATACAACAGAAGTGTAGAAAGAACTGGGATCCCACTATCAGAGATCACTGCTCATAAGATTCCATGCGCTCTAGCTTTGTGTTGGCTGAAGAACCCGACTGGCATTTGGAATTTCTTTTAAAGTGCAGAAATTACTAATTTTAATGACGGTATCCACAAATACTGGAGATGGGTAATTCTGACTGGAGGGTACATCTCGTGTGAAGAACATAGTCACTGTGTGTATCAATGATAAGTAACTACTGGATACTTTTTTGTCAATTAGCACAGGTTTGGTAAGTGGTTATATGTTGTTGAGTATGTGACAGTATCTTTGGACTCCAAAAATGTTGCTTAACCTGATTCTCAGTTATATTTATCCCTTTATATCCATCCAGTGTTTTATCATGGCACTCAGGGAGGGTCTTCTACTGCATTGTTTTTGTGGTCAGGATAGTTGATTTTTTTTTTACCTCAGGGTTACGTTTTTTTCTCTTCCTGATTCTTATTATCACCAAGCCAATATCTCTCAGAAGTCACTGCTTTTTTAAAAATGTAATCTTACAAATTTTATGGTACGTATGTATCTCAGTTTTAGATAATTATGGGTTGTGTCTTTGGTTTGGATCTGAGACATTTGCTTTCCATTGTTTGATCTAAGGAGATACATATTGACAAAATTAAAATCAGTACCACAGTAATTGGCGTAGGTAGGTTTTTTAGCAGGTTTGAGAAACTGGGGGATTTTCTGGTCTGTGAACCCATAATCACATATCTTGCTGCCCAAGAGGTAATGCCTCTGCTATTGGAATGCATCCTTGACTGCCAGTAATTCATTTTCTGTGATTGGTTAATTTAGCTCTGCAGGCACTGGCTTTCTTGATTGGTAGCCTACTATAAGCAGTTGGACAGCACTCCTCCAATCGCTTGGTCTGAAGTATCTGCCTCCAGAGAAAATGATTCTGCAGGATCTGCATAAAACAAAACTAGCGTAGCTCTAAAGTCATACTTCAAGAAATTGAAGCCCATTCAAACCATTCAAAGATTTCCAACATTTATGATGAGAATTATCCTTTGTGAAATCCTTGTAAAAACTGTCTGTAGAAATTGGAGAAGCGAATAAAACACTTAACTCTTTTGCTTTGGTGGGTGACGACCATCCCTCAACCTTGTTTGCCTTCATGGTAATGCCATCAGAGGAAAAAGACAAAAACATTTAATGAGTCTCACATTAAAGGCACATTTTTGCAGCCTACAGATACAGATGATCTTCTCTCACACACAATGGCCTTTCTAATGTTATTTTAAAATGCTATGCATGTTATTCTAGGGTTTTGAAGAAAACAAGATATGGTCTATGAACACAATGGCAATTCTTTCAGTAAGCTCTTACATTAAGTCACTGATTTAATGCTGAAAGGCTGCTGGTGCGTTGTAGAGTCCATATGGCATCATGTGGTTTTCAAACAAGCCCTAATTTGTCCTGATAGCTGTTTCCCACTTATTGCATTCTCTCATGCAAATTGAGATATCAGGCTTACCTCAGTTTAAGTTTAGCATATATCTGAGCAACCTTGACTTTATCCAGTAGAACCGATGTACAGAAATTCATCTATTTGATGCTCACCTCCAAAGTTTTGGTCTGATGCTGCTGGTTATTCAACTCTGAGACTGCACTGAGGACTGCCATCCAGATCATAATGCCAGTGTTTTTTTTTACCTTTAAAAGTATGTTTGATTGTTTACTCCCAATTGGCATAAGTTAGCATACTTGAAAAAGTCCCTAGTACCCAGAGCCTGTAAGTTAAGGTTTCATTCCATGGCTGAAGCACATATTGTTCCACCCTGGAAGTCACATTGTGAAAAGAAACATGTCTCTCAGCCTGCCTGTTTTAAACTGCTAACTTGAATTTGCCATTTAAGCTAATGGAAAGGCCCAGACCTCCTTTTTAGGGTCGAGCGTAAGCGTACAACCTTTTGTATAATTTTAAGTATACTTGTAATGTGGCCTTAAAGCCATTTTATTTGTTCATGTCTGTGTTATTTAAAAATCCTGGCATGCTAGTGATCAGTCAGGCCTATCTGCTTTGTTGTGTTCATCTGTTCTTTGGGGAACTTGTTTTCTCTTTGGTTCCTTTTTGATGAAGCTTCCCCTTTCATTTGCAGAGCATTCTTGCTCTCTGCTTAGCTCCGCTGTAAACAAGGTTGTAAATCAGGCTGTTATCTTGGTCATGTTTGCTATTCCTCACTCTGCACCGTCTTTCCCAGCTCTCCCTTAGCTACCACACTTTCTTGATTTGGATTCTGTTTACCAAGTATGCCTGCCCAGAGTGTTTGTTCAATTTGGCTAAGTAGAAGCTACGTTACACAAGGACATATTCATTTTTCTAAGCACGGCTGAACCTGGGTCCTCATTTCCAAAGTCTGCAGCTCTAGTTAATGTGCCACACCTTCTCCCTGTTCTACCAAATTTCTGTGGAGCACAAGAGACATTCCAGTTCCTTTCATTGTGACAGAGCGGCACGCCGTACCTTATGTTTATCTCCTCCATTTTTTATTTAATTACTTATTCAAACCTGTTTTTACTTAACAGTAGGGAAACAGGACTTCACACGCATCAGCATCCAATGTGACATGGCCACCACAGATGCTTGCACAAAACTGCACACACACTCGCAGGTCGCACTTTTATAGTAGGCTCATGCAAAAGACATGCAATTTGGTGTATTAATTGATATAGAGACTGATATAAATCCATGTGATTCTGAACATGTGATCTTAAAGATACCACAGTTTGTGGAAAAAATTTCCGTTTGAAATGAAACCACGTATGTTGTGAATAAAAAACAGGCCTTCGTGTGTTTTTCTAGTTCAGATGAAGAGATGGCATGCAAGTTTGTGTGCTGGCTAAAATAGAGATCGCCTAGTTACAATCTTTATCTCGCTGCAAACTGCTGTTGTCAGAGCCCGAGTAAGTCTTCAGCACCTGAATTTGTGCTCCATAACAGACTGGGGCAAATGAGTGTTAAGTAAACTAAGTGACAGACTTGCTAACGTCCGTATTCCAGGCAGCTTCAAGCTGCTGCCTGCAACATCGCTTAAGATTATTACACCTTGGGCGAGGGGCTTCCCAAAGAACATGCACCCAATTGTCCAGATGTTCTTTCCACCGGCAACCCACTGCCTACTCTGACATACTTTCTTTTTATCTTTTGATGTTTTTCTCATCCTTCTTTAATCATCTTCCTGGAACCTGGCTGCTGCTTTAACCTTTGAAATCAAATACACAAACAAATGAATGCTGGAAGATTATCCTTCTGTTGGAACTTTTACGAAGTAGCAAGGCAGAGTTAAATTAGGATGCTAAATGGCAATATTTTAATTTTTTGCTGCAGATAGCGGAAGAAGGTAAATGGAAGTGCTTTAGTTATATGCAGGGCCACTGGAATTATGTGGCAGGAAAAGACCAAACATTATGAGGCAGGGTTAACCAATTTATGTGGCAAGAAAAGTCCAGCTATGAATTTACAATGCTGAAAGCACTAACTCAAGCAAATACGAGATCTACTGCATTGCAAATGCTTGTTATTATATGTTACCCCTACCGCAGACCTGTCAAGTCCTACGCCAGGGTGACGTACAGTAAAAGTAGGACATGTATTTCTATATGACCTAACAGTAAAAAACCAAAGGGTTGTTTGTACTGCAGAAAAGCTAGTAGCGGTATTAGCATGTACAAGCTCACACACTGGCATCTCAGCAGTGCTACTTCTGAATGGAGTTACTAAAGTTGGTGCTTCAAGGTAGCAAATTATTTATCACAGTTAACCCGACTTGATCCCCAAATCAAATTTAATTAAACTATTTAGTAAAAGAAACTTTTTGAAAGTTGCCGCTCTGTACCAAGGGTAGGTCGCTCCCCCTGCCGCTGCAGCTCCTCCAGCTCCTCCAGGTTCCTGAGTTCCTGAGACCCACCTCACAGTAAGTACCCCCCACCTCCCAGCCCCTCGCCCTGCCCCGCGCTACTCACCCTCTCTCCTGCTCCTGCTTCTTTTCCTCCTCTCTGTCTCTTCCCCCTCGCTCCTCCTCTGCAATCTTCTTCTGTACTCCTCTTTTCCCCGTCTTCTCTCTTCTTCTGTGTGCTCCTCAGCCTCTCCTGTCACCTCTCTTCTTCCTCATCTTGTTCTGTGGTCTTCTGCCTTCTGCTCGTCGTCCTCTGCATCTTCTTTGGTGATCTTCTGTTCGTCTGCTCTCCTGCTTCTTCGTCCCCTGCATCTTCCTCTGTTCTTCTGTGTTCTTCTCTTCTGTTCTTCTGTGTTCTTCTGCTCTTCTGCTTCTTCGTCTCCTGTATCTTCCTCTGTGTTCTTCTGTTCTTCTGTGTTCTTCTCTTCTGTTCATCTGTGTTCTTCTGCTCTTCTGGGTTCTTCTGCTCTTCTGTGTTCTTCTGTTCTTCGGTTTTCTCTGACTTCTGTCTCTTCCCACCCCTGTCTCTGCCCTCCTGCTTCTGCCTCACCCCCCTCCCTCACTCGCCTCCCCCTCACTATCACCCCTATCTACCCTTTCGCTACCTGCCTCCCTCACTCCTCTCCCTATCTCTCCATCAAACTCCCTCACTCACCCCCTCCTCCTATCTACTTATTTTTCTATCTCTCCACCTTTTTCTCCATCTATCTATTTCCCTATCTCTCCCCCTGTCCCGACACCCCCTCTGTTACCTATCTTCCTATCCTCTCACTCTACCTCTCACCCTCACCCACCTCTACCACCCCCCTTCCCCTATCTTCTCAACCCTACTCCTATCTCCCTATTCTCCTAAAACTCTAACACTCACCCCCCTACACCCTTAAACCCCCCTCCCCCAGCTCTTCTCACTCTACCTTTCCCCCCCTCACGCTTTCCCGCCGCGACCTCCTGCACGCCCCGCCCCCCAGCTCCCATTCGCTCCCAGCTGACCCCTCCCTCTTATGGCGGCCACTGCGCGACAGTGGTAGCGACCCTTGACCCAAGGGTAGGTCGCTCCCCCTGCCGCTGCAGCTCCTCCAGCTCCTCCAGGTTCCTGAGTTCCTGAGACCCACCTCACAGTAAGTACCCCCCACCTCCCAGCCCCTCGCCCTGCCCCGCGCTACTCACCCTCTCTCCTGTCGCCTCTCTTCTTCCTCATCTTGTTCTGTGGTCTTCTGCCTTCTGCTCGTCGTCCTCTGCATCTTCTTTGGTGATCTTCTGTTTGTCTGCTCTCCTGCTTCTTCGTCCCCTGCATCTTCCTCTAACACTCACCCCCCTCCACCCTTAAACCCCCTTCCCCCCGCTCTTCTCACTCTACCTGTCCCCCCCTCCCTTGCGCTTTCCCGCCGTGACCTCCTGCACGCCCCCGCCCCCCAGCTCCCATTTGCCCCCAGCTGACCCCTCCCCCCCTCCTCCCTCTTATGGCGGCCGCTGCGCGACCGCGCAGCGGGCGTGCGCAGCGGGCGTGCGCACCGGGGGCGCACCAGAGGCAAGCCCGTCTGCGCCCGTCCGTGCCTGGCCCCGCGCCCAGCGCCACGACCCCTGGTCCCCAGCTCTCCCGTACCCCGCTGACCCGCTATGACCCCACCACCCTCCACGCCCTCAACCCCGGGCGCTCCAACACCTGCTTCCAAGCCCACCCCAAACGCACCCATGGACCCTTCGCCTGTAACTCCTGCAAACGCATCTTCCACCACGCAACTACCACGACCACCAGCCCACGCGCCATCAATCACCTCAAGTGCATCCTGGTCAACGCTCGCTCTGTCCACAAGCACGCCGTTGAACTCTGGGACCTCCTGGACTCCACAGCTCCGGACGTCGCCTTCATCACGGAAACCTGGATGAACGCCTCATCAGCTCCAGACATCGCCACTGCCATCCCCGAAGGCTACAAGATCTCCAGAAAAGACCGCACCAACCAAGTAGGAGGAGATATCGCCATCGTCTTCAAAGACTCCATCAGCGTCACCACCTACACCGAAGACACCCCTCTCGCCGCTGAACATCTGCATTTTCAGATTCGCACCGACCCCAGGACCACCCTCAGAGGATCCCTCGTCTACCGTCCCCCCGGACCGCGCGCCCCTTTCAGCGACGCCATCGCCGACTTCATCTCACCGCACGCCCTCGCCTCGCCGGACTACATCCTCCTAGGCGACCTCAACTTCCATCTGGAACTTAACAACGACCCCAACACTACCGCCCTGCTCGACAACCTCGCCAACCTCGGCCTCAAGCAACTGGTGAACACCGCCACCCACATCGCCGGACACACGCTTGACCCTATCTTCTCCGCCAGCAAACACATCTTCTTCAGCCACACCTCCGCTCTACACTGGACCGACCACAGCTGTGTCCACTTCACATTCCGACGCGAGACCCGCCACCTCCGCACTCAACCCATCCCTCGCCGACAGTGGAACAAGATCCCCGAAGAGCAACTCTTCTCCGCACTCGCCGCCAACCAACCCACCCTCACCACCGACCCCAACGACGCAGCCCTCAGCCTCACGAACTGGATCTCCAACTGCGCAGACAACCTTGCTCCCCTCAAACGCACGCATCGACAGGCCAACACCAAAAGACCTCTCTGGTTCTCTGACACCCTCAAAGAATCAAAGAAAACGTGTTGCGCCCTCGAGAAGGCCTGGCGCAAGGACCACACCGCTGACAACATGACCGCCCTCAAGAACGCTACCCGCGAACACCACCACCTGATCCGCGCTGCCAAAAGGAACTTTTTTCACCGACAGACTGGACAAAAACAGCCACAACAGCAGAGAACTTTTTAGCATCGTCAAGGAGTTCTCCAACCCCAACGCCAACGCCGTCACGCCCTCACAGGATTTGTGCGAATCCCTCGCCACCTTCTTCCATCGCAAGATCAGTGACCTCCACGACAGCTTCGGACACCAGATCCAACCAAGCATCACCGAACCCGCACCCCCGGCAATCACCCTCAACGACTGGACCCACATCAACACTGAAGAAACCAAATCCATCATGAACTCTATCCACTCCGGAGCCCCTTCGTACCCCTGCCCTCACTTCATCTTTAATAAAGCCGACGACATCATCGCCCGCACCTCCAGACCGTCATCAACTCTTCTTTTTCTTCTGCTACCTTCCCCGAATGCTGGAAACACGCCGAAGTCAACGCCCTACTAAAGAAACCTACGGCTGACCCGAGCGACCTGAAAAACTTCCACCCCATCTCTCTCCTGCCCTTCCCAGCCAAGGTAATAGAGAAGACCGTCAACAAACAGCTGACCACCTTCCTGGAAAACAACAACCTGCTCGACCCTTCACAAACCGGATTCCGAACCAACCACAGCACAGAAACCGCCCTCATCTCAGTCACAGACGATATCAGAACCCTGATGGACAACGGTGAAACAGTCGCCCTCATCCTCCTCGACCTCTCGGCTGCCTTCGACACCGTCTGTCACCGCACCCTAATCACCCGCCTCCGCTCCACCGGGATCCAAGGCCAGGCCCTGGACTGGATCGCCTCCTTCCTCTCAAACCGTTCCCAAAGAGTTTACCTCCCACCGTTTCGCTCAGACCCCACCGAGATCATCTGCGGCGTACCTCAAGGCTCATCGCTCAGCCCGACACTCTTCAATGTCTACATGAGCCCCCTCGCCGAC
Source organism: Pleurodeles waltl (assembly GCF_031143425.1). Taxonomy (NCBI): domain Eukaryota; kingdom Metazoa; phylum Chordata; class Amphibia; order Caudata; family Salamandridae; genus Pleurodeles; species Pleurodeles waltl. The sequence continues at coordinate 741,891,385 of NC_090445.1, read as the reverse complement.
ATCGTACGCAAGCACGACATTATCATCACCTCCTACGCCGACGACACCCAACTTATACTCTCCCTCACCAAGGACCCCGCCAGCGCCAAAACCAACCTACAAGAGGGTATGAAGGACGCCGCAGATTGGATGAGACTCAGCCGCCTAAAGCTGAACTCTGACAAAACGGAAGTCCTCATCCTCGGCAACACCCCTTCCGCTTGGGACGACTCCTGGTGGCCCACGGCCCTCGGCACCACACTGACCCCTGCAGACCACACCCGCAACCTGGGCTTCCTCTTGGACCCTCTTCTCACCATGACCAAGCAAGTCAACGCCGTGTCCTCCGCCTGCTTCCTCACCCTCCGCATGCTCCGCAAGATCTTCCGCTGGATCCCCGCCGACACTAGAAAAACCGTGACCCACGCCCTCGTCACGAGCCGTCTGGACTACGGCAACACCCTCTACGCTGGGACCACAACCAAACTCCCAAAACGCCTGCAACGCATTAAAAACGCCTCGGCCCGCCTCATCCTCGACGTACCCCGCAACAGCCACATCTCCGCACACCTGAGACACCTGCATTGGCTCCCAGTCAGCAAAAGAATCACCTTTCGACTTCTCACCCACGCACACAAAGCCCTCCACAACAAGGGACCGGAATACCTCAACCGACGCCTCAGCTTCTACGTCCCCACCCGCCTCCTCCGTTCCTCTGGCCTCGCGCTCGCTGCCGTCCCTCGCATCTGCCGCTCCACGGCGGGTGGGAGGTCTTTCTCCTTCCTGGCAGCCAAGACCTGGAACTCCCGCCCCACCAACCTCAGGACCACCCAGGACCACTCCGCATTCCGGAGACTCCTAAAAACCTGGCTTTTCGAGCAGCAGTAACCCCCCCCCCTTTTTCCCCTAGCGCCTTGAGACCCGCACGGGTGAGTAGTGCGCTTTATAAATGTTAATGATTTGATTTGATTTGATTTGTTGCAAAGTTTTCTAGTGGCCACACACAGATGTGGCCACAATACAGCCTTCTGCCTTACGACAGTTGAGTCCTGCCATTGTTGGAGATGTCACCACTTCCTGGCAGTAATCTACACAAGGTGTAAGAACAAAACACGCGCATTTAAGGGGAAACTGCCTTTGAAGTATAAATGGTTAACACACGGGGGAGCAGCCGTTGGAGACCGGTTGGCGTCGGGGACAGAGAGGGGAAACCAGTTGCCAAATCGGGTTTTCTGTGGGTGTGTTGGCCTCAGGTAGCCACATCTCAAGGTTGGGCTACTAAGGTCCTGTCATCTCGGAAGTGGGCAGAATAGTGCACTCTGGGATAGCCAGATGTCACACTACTTGTCATCACATGGGAAAGTTCCTACTAGCCCATTGGCTAGTGACCGTCATTACCCAGAGGGCATTTATGATCATAAATATGACACCCAGACCTTGGATCTTGTCTGGACTGGAGAGAGGACCAAAGAAGGACTGTCCTCCTGTTCACTGGACCGGGCGAGAGAGGTTGCTCCAACTGCTGGACTGCTCCTGGTGGTCCTTGGGCTAGCAAAGAGAAAACTGTATTTAAGGTGCCTGGCTCATGGAGAAGTTCCTTCAAAGCCCCAGACTGAAAAAGTAATTTCCCAGAGTCAGTTGGCTGTCCTCCTATTACAGCACTATAGCCACAAAAGCTGAAGAAGCCCGCTTGGGTCAGTCAATAACCTCGATTGCCTACTGGCCTTTGACAGCTGGCATGCAGCACAGACGACCAAGTCCTGACGCTCAAAAGTTTCACCTGAGTCCACTATACCTGGGAGAATCATCAGAATGTATTTGGGGCACACAAAACGGAAACTAGCCTTCACCAAAGGGAACCGCTAGTTTTGTTGTGACTGGAAGCCAGTTGTCCTTTAGACTTTTGCTGGACTAAAGAGGACTTCGAGGGGCATCAAGCCCGTGGCCAAAGTCAGCCCATCTGGACCGTGAACTGAGCAGTAAACCCAGCAAGACCCCAGTTGACTGTACAGCATCCTCTGCATCTTACAGCCTGTTCAGCATCCTGTACCCATTTCAACAGGACCACTCCATTGAAGTCTGTTGTGCTTCGACCAAGGCACCTGGAACTCAACCTTGTGACTACTTTAATTAAAAGATAACTGTTCTGTGACTCCTTATTTGCTCCTCTGAATATCCATCTGAGTTGGTTGCCCAGTGTGGGCCAGAGTAGCCGAATACAACTCCTTTAAAAGTTTTACAAAGTTTCCAAACGTTACAGTTGCCAATGCTTGTTTGAGTGAAAAGGTGAGATTTACATGTTGCTTAAAAATCTATATCTCCGGAAACCTCTTGTGGATTTTCTTTGTTTTGGTGTCTCCAAATTCATAAACATATAATCTATATTTATAAATTGTGTTGAATTTATTTTGTGTTGCATGATGTCTTATTCTATTTTCATGCTTCTAAATGTTTTAAACTTGTTCCTTTGTTTAAGCCTAACTGCTTGAAGCCACCATTACCCATGGTTGAGCTACGGTTTAGCAAACAAGCCTGACTGGACCCAGGTGGGTTTTGTGAGTGTAGTTCACAGTGAGGTTGCACAACCACATCATAAGGCACACAACAATTCCTTACAACCAAGATCAAGGGTAAGAGGTATCAGTTCTTTACTATAATTTGGCCCATGGCACTGCAATCTATACATATTCTCAGGTCCCCTTTTTTTACACAAACAGAAAAGTCTGGAGACTAGGAAGGCCATATGAATTTGTTTGTCAAATACTTGTTGAAATATTCCTTCAGATGGCAATTTTCTACTTTGGTTGAGACATACATTCTTTTACAACCTTTGGTTCCACTTCAATCTTGTAATAATAATGGCGGTGCAGAGGTAACCTTTATGCTTCCACCACACTGAAAACAAATTTGAACCATCATAGTCGGGAGGGATTGCGAAACTATTGATTACACAAATTGAGACTTTTTCAGCAGTGTTCAAAACAGTAACTTGAAGTAATGGCTAATGTTCTTCTTTCCCACTCATTGGGTTTTATTCTGTTATCCAAGGTAACCCGAAATCATCTGGAATTGTAGGGCATCAATTAAAGTAAACTGGATTTGCTCTTGTTGGCCAAATATTCATAACCTGCACTGGTTCTATGTGACTAGTGTTTGGTTGTGACAAGAGATTAGTTCCATGCACAACTGTCAGTAGATCACAGTTCTATTTCTGAATTGCCTTCAGCCCAATTCTTTTATTTGTAAAATGTTTTCTGTTCTCATTCATTTTTCTTTTCTTTGCATCCGGCCTCACAACCTTCAGCCCATTTTATTACTGTGTTTTTCATTCTCGAGAGGGCTTGCTTAGCCTATCAGCGGGACAAAAGAGGTCAGAAAATATTTTTGAACTAATCCATAGTTCGGGATACAGTGTAATCATAGGACACTGAAGATTTACAATGCCATGTTATTCACCTCCAACCAGACAGTGAGCGCCCCCCAGAAATTTGGCCTTATTAGGGACCTCGGTGATGTGTCCATGCTCTGCACCTGTTTCACCGAACACAGCCAATCACCCAGGGTGCGAGCATCTTTTGTTACCCACGTTTGGCATATCTCCCTCCATGCCAGCAAGATCAGGTAAAACACCAACATAGCGCTTCTCTTGCTAAGTTTCAACTGCGATTCTACATTGCCAAATATAATGAAACCACGGATTACCTTGATTTCTGCACAGAGTAACTGGCAGATTACCCTATTTACCGCCTCCCAGAACAGCAGAATCTCTGGGCATTCCATAAGAGATGGAGATCATCTGCTCTATTCCGTCCACACTTCCTGCAGCATATCGGACTTGACCTCCCCAGTTTTAATAACTTGTCCGGGGACCAAAAGTCTCTAAGCAAAGAGAAAAGGTGATTTATTCGCAGGTTGGGAGATTTGACTGTGGAGTAAAGTAAACGCATAGATACTTGTCATAAATCCTGCATCTAAAGATGTGGCAAGCATCTTCCCCACAGCTCCTCCGGAAGGCAAAATCCCTGGCCATTTTCTCGAAGATCAGCCAATACCATCTGAAGACCTCCCTCTTTTTATCTCTTCCTATCCGAAGTCGTTCATCAGGCTCAGTCGAGCTGTCTGTATCCTGCCTCTGGTCGTGGGCCCACCCCTCTATCTGCCAAATCTTAAAAACTGAGATGCCACTCCAGAAACTCCTTTAAGAGCCTTCTTCTAATATTAGGTCCCCCATCCTGCATCAACTGCCCCCACCTCTCCAACCCAGCTTCCCTCATACGGATCACTAACTTAACCATCAAATATTCCTGCATTCCGGGGGAATCCCAAAGTGGTGCGTATTTGCTATAGGAAGGCAGTTTTAAGCCTCTCTGAATCTGTGCCCATTCATAAGCCATAGCTTGAAGCACTTTCAACCTCACTTTTTTATAGAATTTTGAGTCTCCTAAATTATATAAGAAGTGAGAATCTCCGCCCCTGACATCTTTCAACATCGCCTCATATAAGCTCCCACTTGCAACCGTTTCTTTTAGTAAACATTTGTTGTTTTTCGTTTGGAAGGCGCAAGTGTATACCTGGACATCTGGGAGCGCTAACCCTCCCTTCTCATGTCTCCTTTAACAAACCCTCCCTTCTCATGTCTCCTTTAACTAATCCTCCCTTCTCATGTCTCCTTTAACTAACCCTCCCTTCTCACGTCTCCTTTACAGTTTCTTCCACGAAATGTGCGGGCCCTTTGATGCCCAGATACAAAAGCTGATATTGCTCTGGAGCCTCCCTAACATTCTTTCTTAAAAGCTAGAGGGATTGCATTAAACAGGAAAGTACGTTTCCGCAAACTAATATTTTTTTTTAAAGTTTGCCCTGCCAAAGATTGTTAGTGGTAGGTGAGACCATCTAGCTTAAAGAGCCTGTACTGCTTTCATAACATTCTTAAAATTATGCTCTGAGATTGTATCCACTTCCTGAACTATTTTGATGCCGAGCTATCTCATCTCCTTCTTTGCTCCAGGGATAGGTTCCCCCATATTCCAAGCCATTGTCTGTTTCTTGGAAGAGTTAACAGCGTAACCGGAGTCCTGAACCAATTTTTCTACTAATTCTAACAATTATTTTATGTTAGCTGTATATACCATCAAGTCATCTGCACAAAGGGAGATCTTTTTTCTTCCTCTCTAATGCTTAAAAGGGACAATCTTATCTTCTCTCCTTAATTTCTGGGCTAATGGTTCGATATACAAATTAAAGAGGAAGGAAGACAAGGGGCAACCCTGTCTTGTTCTCTTCTGGATTTTAAACTCTGCTGTACCTCCATTGATGAGGATTTTAGCCAAGGGCATGCAGTAAATTCTTTATACCACACTTCTGAAATCCTCCCCTATGTTGTTGAGTCTTAAGATAATGTTCATTAAAGACCAGTTCACTCTGTCACACACCCTCATTGTGTCTAGTGTCACAACCGCTAAGGGAGTCCCAAAGGTGGTGGTCAGGTCAGTAACCCCAATCACCTCATGCGTAAGCTCATGCCGGTATCTGCCCTTCAAAAAACCCTTCTGATCCTTATGAATCAAAGACCCCACCACCAAACTTAATCTTTGGCCATCATATTACTAAACAACTTGCAATCATTATTTAGAAGTGAGATAGGTCTATATGACTCACACAGCTTATGATTTTTGCCTGTTTTCAAAATTAAGGTAACCACCGCCTCTCCCCATGAATATGGGGGATATGCTCCACTTCCTAATATCTCACCAAATCAAACATTTTAGGGAATTCGTCCGGGTCCGCAGCTTTCCCTCTCTTACTTAACTTGATTGCCTTTCTCACCTCTTCCATTTCACAATGTAGCTGGCCCTGTGATCATCCGTCAGTCTGCAGAGTAAATCCCCTGTTAACCGATGTTCCACATCTTTTTCGGATACAATTAAGTTTTCCAAATACACCTCAGAGAAAAAATGTAAGAAAGGCTGCTTCTATGTTGGGAGAATTTGAAAAAATTTGCCCAGTTGTTTCGTCCTTTATTTCCTTACCAAGTTCCTGGCCTGGTCTGACCTGACTTTCGAAGCCAACAACATCCCTGTGCTTCCTTCATGCTCAAAATGGGCCAGTTTACTTCCCTCCCACCTTGCCTAGATGTGGGCCTCCATCACTGATGAGAGTTGTTCCCTCTTCATTAGCATTTCTTTTTTGTCTGCCCTTCTCTCATCTACTGACAACTGTTGCCCCAAGAGACTCTTTTCCAACTCACCCAAGCTTCCTCCTCCATTGCCTCAACCTCTCTTTTATACTGCGTAATCTTCCAAGCAAAGGCACTAATCAACCTACCCCTCATAAATGCCTTAAAGGTGTCCCATACTATGGGTGTTGGAGCAGAGCCAACATTCAGGCTCAGAAACTCCTCAGCCTCCTCTTTCAGTCGGTCCACCACCTCTGGATCCAACAACAGTGTCCTATCTAAAGTCCACCCTTCAGGTTTCTGCTCTACAATGAGCACCAGGTCTAGGACAGCTATTGCATGGTCAGACAGATGTGATGTAACATGGTCAATCATGCTAACATCCTCACAAATGGCCTGATCCACAAGAAAATTCTAGAAAAATGGCCATACTTTTTATTACGAAAAGTGTATCCCTGTTGCCTCCCTGATCTCATCCTCCATATATCGCACAGTCCCAAATGCTTCATCATAATTTTCAGATATATCTGCATTTTGGGGTGTGCCTTCAACTATACTAAAGTCTCTGGTCATGATAATTGGGTTGACAAGGATAATAGTTTCTGAGAAACAGGGTTTAGGGGCTCAGTGTCCTCCATGGTCGGGCCATAATAACCCACCAACATAATTCTTTTACCATGAGATTGGATGTTTGCAATAGCCCATCTACCATTCCTATCCACTTAACTCCCAATAATAATTGCCACCAGGTTCCATTTTATCACTAGTGCTACCCCCTCACATTACAGGTCTGGTCAGTGCAAATTATTTCTCTGACTCATTTTTGTTTATGATCAAGGTCCAGACATTTCTTCTTAGTGAGATGGGTCTCTCGTAATATAATTTTGAGCAGTTATGTCCCTCAAATATTGTAGCCACTTAGTGCATCGCCTGGCCGTCCTAAGCTCATTAATCTTCCATGATAGAATTTGAAACTTTGCAGCCATCTTCTTGGTCTTGGTATTTGCCCGGCGCTGGTTTACGGTGGGCTGGATGCCTTCTTAAAAAATGCTCACAAAAGCTTCTGACGACTTTTTTGTGCTTTTTATCCTTTTCCCCCAGTTATGCTCCCCACCCAGTGCTCCCTCTACCCCAACCCTTGCCTCCTCCCTCCCTGGAGAACCTTCCCTTGTATATTCATGGCTGTGCATGTAAAAGTCCACAGTAAAAAAAATATATATATATCCTTAAAGCTAAAAAGAACCATGAGAGGCATGCGCATTGCTTCCAGTTCCCAAACCATCCTACTCCAGGCTCACTAACCCAGGTTGTTCCCCTTGATAATTTCAATTAGCCTGTCAGCTTCAATGTGATCCCTTATATTGCACATTTTACTTCTGTACATTACTTTCAACATTGCGGTGGATTTTAGCTGGAAAGTTGCTCTGAGGGCCTTAAACTCATCTAAACCCTTCTCTAGTTCCCACTGTTTGTTTAGGGTAACATGGGAGGGATCTGACCTGATCTAAAAAGAGAAATCAGCACCTTTCAGTGATTTCTGTTTTAGTCCATGTGCCAGAATCTGCTCCTTTATCACATGCGTCAGGAGGTTTATTAATATCCTGCTGGGTTTTGTCTTACCCGGGTGCCTCCTGAATAGATCCCTGTGTATCCTTTGAATATCTCTTGCTCAGTCAGCCTCTGGAATCGATAATAAACCTTCCGGCTGTTCTGATTAGAGAAACAAAAAAACCTTTATATCCTCACCTTCTGTCCCCTCTGGTATATTCAGAACCCTTAAATTGTTCCTTCTGCCACTATTTTCTAGGGATTCAAGCTTATCCTGAGTCGCTCTCTCCCTGATCTTCAATTCTTTGATCTCCACTCTGTCGCTAGCAGAGGCTGTGTTAGCTCTGCAACAGTGTTCTCCAAAACCAGTGTTCTTTCGGACAGCGAGTCCAATTTTTTAACCAGGTTCTCGCATACACCCTGGATTTCCCTCTGGATTGTGAGTGAAGTGGAGAAACCATTCCTCACTTCCATAACCAGGGCTTGCAGTTATTTATCCATAGTATCTCCTAATGGGGATTGATGCTATCTATCTGTGAGAGTAACAGCAGGATCCCTGATGGCTTCTGTGCCTACTCCATTGCCTTTCAGCCCCTCCTGTCTCTTCTGTTACCTTAAGGGGACTCCCCTCTGTGTTAGCCAGGGATTGAAATGTGTTTTTATGTACTAAATCTTCCATCTGATCTATTGCGATGTCTTGAGGTTCACCCACAGCTGCATTTGGGGTGGCATCGATATAATTAGGGGCATTGTTGGTTTGCCCATAGTTTTCTGCTTTGGAAATAAGGGGGTACGGCCCAATTAACCCCAGTGTCTTTCGGCTGAACTTTGAAAAAGGTAATCAGGGAGGGGGTTGCTTTCAGGGGCGTGGGTTTCTGCACACTGCCCCTGACTCTCCCACGCAAGTTTGTTCCCTTGAGTGGTCACTTGTCCTCTGTTTGGGGTTTAATGTTGCACTGGCGCCTCCACTCCCTCGCTTCCCACTCTAGTTTCACCTTAATTACTTTCACCCCCTCTCTGCTTTGCTTGAAAGGAGACAGGGAAGGTTTGACTTTGAGGCGCTTCTGAAGGAGCATATGCTGCTCAATCTAAATTCCCCATCAGAAGAAACGTCATGCTGCCTACCTTCAACTTTGCGGCATTCCTCCCTGCTGAAGATACTCCCATGTGCTGGGGGGTCTCCCAAAAACTACGTCCTGTCTACAGCAACCGGGTCAGCTGGTTGGAGACCCTTCAGTGCTGATTCTGCCTCATTTTCCCTGGAGGGGAATCCTTGCTGCAGTGCTCCGGCTGTTCCGAACTTCCTGAGCTGCATGCAGCCAACACTCTGTGTTAGCTTCCCCCGCCCACACAGGATCCACCATCCTGGTTTTGTCGCTGTAACCTCTGTTCGGGAACAGGCTAGGAGCCCCTTGCACTTCAATGCCTTTCCTGTCTGAGGGTCAGTACGGATTGCCTATCCGCCAGTTACTGGTTCTGTGCTATCCATCCATTACGGGCAGACCCGTGACCGGTTCCCTAGATGGCCGCCATGTTGTCCCTCTCTCCTCCTTCAACCCAATTCTTGAAACATACTTTCTATTAAAGCCAAGTCCCCTGGGGCTTCCAAGTCTGTCATGACCACCATTCCATGAAGTCACATTCTGAAACTTGATGGTCTGATGGTGATGTGCTGCACAAGATGTGGAGCTGAAGGTTGCAGGCTGTTCAGAAATGACACCCCGTCATTGCAACTTCTCCTACTGATGATACTGGCTATTTCTCTTTGACAATGACTTTGGTTTCCTTGGAGAGTCTGTTACGAACTGGTCAAAAGTACCTTGCAAAGGTCTTAAGTTCTGTAGCAAACATTGCTTATCCTGGCCCTGGAGATGAGTATGTGCTACACCCCTCATAAACGTTTTGCCAGTAGCCCAAAGGGTCCCAGGAGATTCTACAGACCCAAGATTGAGGTGCAGGAAGGTCAGCAGCTCCTGTGACATATAGTCAACAGCAGTGGCATCCATAAGGTGCCAGGCGCAGAAGCCCACACAGGACACTGGTCCTGCGAACCAGTTGGACCGTAATAGGTGCATGGAAATACCGCTCGGGAGGATCTCCGTCCCAGCCATGAGCAGCATATCTATAGTTGGCATAAAGAAACAGTACGTGACCTAATTTTATGTGCAGCAGAGGTGTGCGTGTATGTTCGGGAGTGGGTGCTCTAGGTGTGCCAGACATTACACAGGCCAAGGCCAGAGGTAAAATCTAGAAGCTGAGAGTTCAAAGACGCCGGGCCAACCAATGCCCTAGAGCTATCCCAAGCAGGGGACAGCAACATATTAAAGTCACCGCCAACAATAGTAACACCTTGGGAATGTCTTGTTAACACTGTGTGTAAGGCATCTAGTTTAGAGTCAGGGAGCTGGAAAGGAACATAAAACACTCAGCAGGTGGTAGGTTTGACCATCAAGCATCCCCTCAAGCATAACAAACCTGACCTGCAGATCTGAGACACTGCAGATAACCGTCATAGGAAGACATCTGTGAATAATGATAGCCACCCGAGTCCCTTTTGTGTAACCATCGTGAAGCACCCTATCATATTCATAGGGGACCAGGAATGGGCAACTGGTGCCAAGGAGATGATTCTCCTGCAGAAGGAGGATATCGGGCGATTGGCGCTTTGCAAACCCCAGGACTGCACTGTGTTTAATAAGGTCATTAAGACTGTTGACATTCCTAGTCATTATTTTAAGACCCTGCATAACATTGAGTTTTCAAGAGGACCCGGGCATGGATCGCATGGACATTTAAAGGGAAGAAAAGAGCACTGGGTTGTGTCTACCTAAGCTAAAAACATACACACAAGGCCAAACGGGCCTACCCACCCCAACCATACCCCCAACTACCCACGACAGACTTCCCCTCAAAAGCATCTGTTGTCCCCCAAACATAACTACAAACCACAGAAGTCCATGAAAGGGGGCACACATGCTCTAACATGATCCTCCGTCAGAGAAGCCCATAAAAGAAGGATGCAGTTCTGCTGACACAAGAGATTTATAAAGTCACAGTGAATAACAGTGAGGGCTTGTGAGTGGGACAGAGGATGAACATCCCCCTATGCGTCATGGGAAAGGGAGGCAGGGGCCCCGGAAGCCACCATGGGGTCTGGAGTAGAGTCGGCCATGGCCCTCTCTGCAGAGACATGGAGAGGACTAGTCATCCTCCTCATGAGAAGAGAGGAGACCGCCCAGTCTGTTTGCCCTGCCGGGTAGACCCATTCCGTTGGCCCAGACCGCAGCATTTATTGTCACCAGAGGTCTTTGGTGGAGGAGTGATCCTCCCAGGAGGGTGGTGAAGTGGTGGGCAACAGTCTTAGCTCTGTGGCCCACTCCCATGCTGCTTCAGGAATGTCAAAGAAGTAGGATCTAGAGGCATGACCTTGAGACCGGCAGGGAACAGGAGCATACAGCAGAGGTTCATTGCACACAGCTTTTGCTTCATCGCCATAAAGGACCAATGTTGGCGCTGCACAAGACGGGTGTAATCTGGGAAAATTAGAATCCGTGAAGACTGGTAATTATGGGGAGCCAGTTCACGGGCAAAGTGCAAAACCATATCCCTATCCCTGTAGTTCAGAATCTTTGTGATCATTGACTGGGGAAATGCCCTAGGCGGGGGAGCCGCCGTTAAAGATTTGTCTTCCCATTCCACCATGAAACATAAAGACATTTCCCCCCCCTCTCTCCCCCTGGTGTCTACATCAGGATCCACTTCTCCAGGAATCTGGCAGTGAACATCCCTAAGCCACCTTAGGGAACCCCACAAACTGGAGACTGTTGCATCTGGCACGATTTTCATCATACTAGACTAGGATCTCCAAATTGTGGGACGCCCTCGTAAGGTGAGTGCCCTCAGCCTTAGATTGGAGTCCTCAAGATCAGAAATGTGCCCTTTGGTGTTAGTCACACGCTCCACTATGTTGTATAAGTTCTGGCACAGGAGAGTCACCGCAACACCAACCGTCCCAATCTTAGATTCCAGGGTGGAGCGGGAGGGTTGGATAGCCAGGAGAATGTCTGTGGGGCTCGGCAAATCCTCCGGCCAGGGTGTCAGAAGTGCTCCTTTGGTGCATGGGGATCTGTTGAGTTGTATACTTGTCAGTCCCATGTTGTGTAGATCCCTTCTTCATGGGAGGTCAAGGCACTGGATAGGCCACAGGTTGTGAATGTTCCAGCAACAAAAAAGAAAAAGGGGGGTTGTGGGGGTAGTCGGCACGGAACCCGCCTGCACAGGGCAGGGTACCCAGCAACATGAGCATTCGGGCCCCTTCCTGAGCCACTTCCCCTGGGGATGGGGCTGCCAGACAAAGGACGCAAAACGGGCCACCAGGAAGCCCACCACAAAGGCAAAAACTGAGAAAGCGGGGGCTGGAAGAGGAAGTGAGGGAATTCCCCACAGCAGTCAAGGGGCTCATATGGCCATGAGTCCCCCCCACCCCACAGTCGCAGGAGACAGTGGAGGGATCCTCCCCTCATTGTAGGATGCAGTCCTGTCACCCCAGAAGCACAGAGTGGGCCACACAGCAGTCGACTGCTCCCGTGGACCGGATGCTCCACGGCTCACACAGACAGGGGAATTCACATTAGGAGCTTTGGGTGCACCACCACAAGCCGCCGGTCCCCCGCTGCACCCAGGTGTCTGACGTCCACATGGACCTCAACTGGGTGAAGAGGAAAAAAAGGCAGTGTGGGCACGGAAAAGTCCACGGGCAGCTGGCACCCGCAGTACCTGCAATGCAAGCCCCAGGCACTCTGCAGAGCTGCCAGCCTCACCAAACCGTCCTTGGGTGATCTGAGGCCCAGGAGAGCCAGGCCCAAGAAGAGGAGGCTGACGGCATCTGATGCAGCCCAAGAGGGGTTGGTGGAGGAGGGAGAAAGAAGTCCAGGGGGTATATGGCCAGTCCTGGGTTGGGGGGAGACACAGATGATGAGCACGGCATCCAGGAGCTGGTGAGATCTTCCCCCATTATACAACACAGGATGCGGGTACAGCACGATCAAGCCAGCTGCTGTCTTTCACCCCAGGTGGTCCAGTGTTAGGGCGGAGAGGAGGTGTCTGGCACCGAGGGGACCGCACAGGAGGGTCTGAGCCTGTTGGATAGGCCTGTAGTTGCAACAATCCTGAATGGAAGTCCAGCACAGACAATCGTCTGAGGCCGCCGCCTCGAGGTCTCGGGCGTGGCACAGGCAGCCACAGAACCCAGCCTCCAGGTTGGTAGTGGCAGCAGGAAGAGTATCCTCAAAATCCAGGGGGATACGAGGAGTGCTGGTGTGAAAGCTGAATTAATTACTAATGATTTTCATTTATTATGGGTCATGAATTTGCTAAATACATGATGCTTTTAGTAAATGCATATTATTAAGTAGTTGATGTGCACGCGTAAAGAAAAATTGTAGTAGTATGCCACATTAATGATTTCATGTTATGTATTTGTTTTATTAATTTTAGGCCTTAAGTTAGCGAGGTTTGGGACTAGTCTGCACAACCTCACTCATGTTTAATAAAATAGTGGAAAATATATTGTATGACCTGAGAATGAATGTTTTAATTGTTCACACTGTGCTGACCAAATGTTTTGCAGATGTCTTTAGCTTTCTCATGAGAACTGCTGCTAGAATGTCTTGTATTAGGAAATGCTACTTTGTAAAATTTGATGTGTGAGGCAGCCATGTTCCCAGGAACCAACAATGGATGCAATGTCTGGAGTATGGATTGCAGCAAAAGAGTTACCTGACAAGTCTGACAATGGGAACAAAAGAAAATGCTATTGACCTTGTTGTAGATTTTGTTCTTTGTTTCTAGGTACCAACCGCTATTTTGATAGAGTCATAGTTTAGATGTTTTCCAAATTAACTTTGACTAAAATTGTTTGCATGAAGCCCAAACATGCTGTTCTAATCAGAAGGTTAGTTAGGGAACCTGGAAACGTTAACAAATTGCAATTAACAAAGTGTTGATATTGTTCATTTGTTGCTATTAATTTTCACTGTGCCTCTTAAATGCTTAATCGTAAATGCTTGGGTTAAATAGAGATTCTTTAAAAGTTCTGGTCAGCCGAGGTTATTCATCTATGTTTATCAGTTGGTATTGAGACTAGTTTACGTGACATTAACATTGTTAATATAGGGAAATAAACTTTCTAACTTTTACTAGAAGGTGTGGGTATTCGTGGCCAAATGGGTCATGGTAAGTAAAGATTGACTCCAAATGAAATAGTTGCTTATTGATTATAGTGAAAATATTGTTGTTTAAAGGTACAACTCATAGTGGAATCACTCCAAGCATAGTGAAAAGGTCCATCGAACCTCTAACACATCCCCTTATTGATTAAAATATAGACGACCTAATAAGGTCAAATGCACACACAGATCTTGGTAGCAGAGTTGGATGGTTAGTCTCCCTGTGAGGGCACTAAAGTAGGATGGTTAGATCATTATAATTCACAGATTTGGTAGAAAAGTTGGGTATGATCCCCCAGATATAAAGGCTATCATTTTACAGATTTGGTAGTACAAACAAAACATCATGTCTCACTAAGAACCTACCATGACTTTCCTAAAACCTTGGACTTTGCCAATGCTTGTTTGAGGATGTTCTCAGCTTTTCTAGTGACAGTGTGAATGAATGAGGTTTTGCTCTTGCACAGCTTAAGCTAATCGCAGGTGAATTGTGATGTTTGAGAGGGTTTTAGGGAGTTTGCTTACTCCAGATGAAGTTGTTTAGGGAGTTTGCGTAATCCAAAGTGTGAGAGTAGGGAAGTTGTTGAACTTCACATGTGTGTGGCGCTTTGTGCTAAAAATTTGCCAGTCGAATTTTGCTTGCGAGTCAGGGAAACTGGGATAGAAGGAGTATCTGTCAGAGCGAAATGCTGCAGTTGAAAATTCAGTAAGGTTTCTGAAGCAATTGTGTTACCTACCTGTACGAAACACACTAGTTGTGTGTTGATTTTATTTAGTACTCACAATATTTGCATTTAGTTTTGCGCTGATCTGAGTTTAGGAGGGCAAGCCGAAGGGCTTTGTCAGCCGATGTATGTAGGAGTGTGATGTCAATGGAGCCGCGCTGGGATAGGTCGGTTAGTATGAAAAGCCGCAAATGGATTGGTGGATAACCGTGAAGCCTAATTGATTGAGAAGGTAGGCGAAAAAGATTTTGGGATTGAAATTCACTGCCTGATTCGACTGAAAGTAGTGTAAATTACAGAAGTGAAATTTTTCAAATCATTGCCCTCAGGGGAGATATGTTCATTTCAACTAGAATAGGAGAAATTACACAGCCAGAAGGTACTTCTGACTATATTGTATTCGAAGAACAAGGTGCTGCGCCATGTCTTTGGTTAAAACAATGGTGCAAAGAGACAGAGAAAGAAGGGAACAGTTAATTTGAATATATTAGAGAATTTGAGGAGAGTACTGTATGATTCAAAACCTCCTCCGAGTCCTGCACAGGTTTAAATATTAACTATTTGGGAATTAGTGGCTAGACAGCAACAGCAACTGAAATTTAAAAGGAGAATGCAAAAAGCTGAGACAACTTTAGCGGAAGCGAGATGGGATAGAGAATTTGGAGAGCGGTGACTTTACAGGGAATTGAGATGTGTCCTGCAATTACACAAGAAGACGAGAGAAAGTCTAAGAAGAGTACCAAGAAGAGGGATTCCTATCCTTCAGATGATAGAGAGCAGAAATCCAGTCTAGAAAGTCTTTAACTTACGAGGAAGACTCAGATGATGACGAGTTTATTTTACAGTTACTGAGAAATCGTTCCCCACTCTATGCAGTACATGAGTCAAGTTCAAGTACTAGCATAGACCCTACAGCTCCAATACCAATTGAATCTATACAGAGACCAATACAGGTTAGTCATAGTGTTCCTACTACTTCTGTGATTCAATTGCCTATGCGGCAGATTGACGTACCGAGAATTTATCCAGTTGTACCTATTATAGATACTGCACAAACTTAGTAGTGCCATCAGGACAGGCTGCCCACATGAGAAAGTTTTATCAGAAGCCGACCCAGATAGAGTCTACCCCAACTTATGGGTTGAGTGCAAGAGGAGTGTAGATTTGCTGACAAGAGAACCTCAGAGGGATCCAGCTACAGGTGCACCGTCTCCTGACGTAATGATATACTACTACAAGGTGATTGAATTTTTGAAAACGAGAATTTCGCCAAAGAATGTTGACTGGCAGAAAATAGACAGGACAGCTGAGGAAGGAAAAGAGTGCATTCATGCCTATTATGAGAGATTTTTGCAGGCATTCAAACATTACAGTGGCACAGAAATAGTTGAGCCAAAAGACATGATTAATTTTGTGTTCAGGTTTGTTGAAGGATTGAGTTCAATTGCACACGTGACAATAATACAAAGAGAAACGTAGTTACATTACAGTATTCAAAATCTATTATATACACAAAATATACAAGAACAGATCAAAATAATACAGTTCAGACATCCATCAAAACTCTACCCCTATTATCTAGGTTTCACAAAATTCACAACAAAAATGTGTTTTTATCCTATCCACAGTCCCAAAATTAGTGTCCATCAGTCCGAATCGTGTATCCTTATTTGGTTTAGTTCCAAAGTTACCAATTTGTATCCTTGTATGATTAGTTCCAAAATTAACAGTTCCATCCAGCAACTTCCTCTTTTGTCCCTTTGTCTTTTGTCCCTTTGTCAACACGTGTTTCATCCAGGGAGTACCCCCAGGACTTCATCAGAACTTCCTATAATAACATTACGTACATGATTTTGTATAATAAAATATTATAAAATTTAAGTACTTCTCAATTTGTTATATTGTGATAACATAACATGCTTGGCGGTAAGAGTCTATTTATGCACCATATCACTAATTGTGACAAGTTTAAAGTTACTACATCATTTCAAATTCCCAACTACAGTATGTGCAATCAGTGATTGATTTCCCATAGTGTAAATACACCCCCTCATACAACACGTCAGAGAAGTGCACATCCCATGCATGGATCACCTTTTATTTGTAGTGTATTATTATAGAAGATGTACCACAAACCCACTCCAAATCTCACAGATTAAACTCTAGCTATTCATACCTTCCAAGAATATCAAGTTGTCATGAACGTTCCCCCCTATTCTTTATGGCTGTTCCAATTATTTTCATAATATCTGCATATATATGGGTGAAATATCAACACTTTTACAGTATCTATAACCATATTGAAAGGCCTTTTAGTGATTTACATTGATATAATGTAAATATATATGACACTCACCTAGTATAACTCTATATCCCATATACCTTCAATTGATGTAATTCTATGGCATAGATCCCTGTAAAATCGTATTAGAAATACAGTGTTCATATGTTTTAATCCTAATATGTAAACCTCCTTCAATTCAAATAGCAGATGTCACCATATATTCATAATATATCCTTACCGATTGATTGTGTTCTTTTGAACGCGAGTACGCTGCAAATTACGTCGTGTTTCACCGCTCCAGTATTCTAAACCGAGGCCGCAATAGCTCCCAACTATTTGTACGTCTCTCTACGTGGTAAAAATAGAGGATGGACTCTACACAGTGTATTACCCCGATTCCGGGATAATAAAAACTGACGATGGACTATTTTTTCTTTATTTACATCAGTGAATTTTCCCTGTCGATAGTAACTGGAGCTATCATGCTCCGATTTGTTTTGGACATCTTTCAGTCTTATTATTCATCGAAATTCTTTATGTGTGCCTTCTTCCCCAACAGTTATTTTAGTAAATCCAGCATTATATGATATAATACTTAGCCTCCCATAGTAATATATAACGTGTGACTTATTCCATATGCTAAACATTTTAAATCCACTCTATGTACCAATTATTACAATGTGTTCCGTTGTAATGTAATAAATGCATTATATTCTTATATGAATGTTTATTATTTTCTTATAACCAAATCTCACAATGTCCTATAAATGTGTACCCCTATTTTTCACCAAACTCTATTATTCTAGGACTAACGATTTATATTTCAATACTTGTATTATATTACAGAAGGCTTGTCTTACAAATTCCTTAATAATTAATGGGATGAATTCTCCACCCTAGTCTCTACTAGACTACTTGTCCCCTAGAAAATATTCCATTTCATATATAACAAATTTTGTATTGCAGTCTATGTGTGATCTTATGAATATTTTCTCACCTCTAAAATCCTCCACATCCTTTTTGGGTTGCCATGCCCACTTACACACTGTGCACGACCCACATTTGAAAAAGCCCAAATTTCGTCTAGTTAGCCAATCCTTTGTAGTTTCATCTGCCAAATAGCTTGGACAAAGAATATTATTGAGGGTGTTCCCTCTTCTATAAACCACTTCCGGTCTTTTTCCTATAAACTTCTGAAGTATCATATCTTGACTTAGTAGGGACCAATACTTGTTCATAATTTGAAATAATTTTTGAGAATTTTCAGTATAGTCTAGGATGATTCTAATTTTGTGATCCCAATTACGTTTCGCATTCTTTCGACATGTACCTTGATCCAATGTCTGTCTGCGGGGTATACTCCGCACCTTATAAAACGATTTGCGTATGAGTGTCTCTAAATATCCTCTAGCTGTAAATCTTTGTCCCATATCTCTAATTTGTTCATCAAACTCCTCATTCTTACTACAGTTCCTCCTCGCTCTTATCATCTCTCCTGATGGTATAGCCTCAATCTGATGTCGAGGGTGAGCACTAGTGGCGTGCAACAAAGTATTACAAGCGGTTGGTTTACGATATAATCTACTCTCAATTGTATCACCCTCTATAAACAATTCTACATCAAGAAATTCCAAGTGAGTCTCATTATATTTATATGTGAACTTAATGTTCACTTCATTCGCATTCAAATACTCACAAAACTCTTGTAATGTTGACTCATCCCCTGTCCATAACATGAAACAATCATCAATGTACCGTCCCCAGTATAAAATATGTGTGTGCCTGTACTGCCATTTGATGGAGTTTGTTTTGACCAATGACTTTGTGTTTCACCACTGCGCATATTAGTTGCTCAATGTTCACCAGTAGCACATGGTATGTTTTGTTCAGTTGAGCCGCCTATGGGCTTTGACATGGCATTAGCCATTACTTTCTGTATTCAGTTGAGCCGCCTATGGGCTTTGACATTGCATTAGCCATTACATTCTGTATTCTGCCTATTGGCTTTGACATGCTGTATCCAGTCTAGCCGCCTATTGGCTTTGACATTGCATTCCTATTGGCTTTGACATGATGTATTCAATTTAGCTGCCTATTGACTTTGACATGCTATTAGATATTCTGCCTATTGGCTTTGACATGATATTATATATTGCATTTTGTATTCAGCTTAACTGCCTATTGGCTTTGACATGATATTATACATTACATTTTGTATTCAGCTCCGCTGCCTATTGGCTTTGACATGATATTATACATTGCATTTTGTATTCAGCTCAGCTGCCTATTGGCTTTGACATGATATTATACATTGCATCTTGTATTCAGCTCAGCTGCCTATGGGCTTTGACATGATATAAGACATTGCATTTTGTATTCAGCTTAGATGCTTATTGGCTTTGACATGACACTAGACATTGCATTTGATATTTAGGTTAGCTGCCCATTGCCTTTAACGTGGAGTTAGACATTGCAGTTGAGAATCCAAGCTGTATTTTTCCAAGCTGTGTTTTTGCACAAGATGAACCAAGATGTTTTGTTCTCACAGTAGACTAGACATGATAAGAGAGAGTACATGGGTGTTGTTCTCTCTGCTTGAGCTTGGGAACAGGAGTAGTCTTGGAGACCTGGCCAGTCTCCAAAAGGCTTGCTCAGTTTCCCAGGTCTGAGAGGAGGGGGCACACCTTTGTAACGAATGTAACAGGCTGCAGAGGGTCAGATTCGAATCTGCCGGACCTCGTGCTGGAGCTTGGCGCCAGCTGCCAGCAGTCCCGTGTGGGTAGATGAATCTCTTTCTCGCGGCTGACAGGGGTCATCAGCTTGCAGACCTTAGAAAGATGAAGCTGTAGATAGTTCCCACACGGTGAAGTATTTGTTTTGCTTTGCATTCAATATCTTATAAATATAACCTGCTGTGTATATTGCAAACTGATATATTTTGTTTGATTAACGCGGACTTGAAAGCTACTAATTCGTCATTCATAAATATTGTGGTTGGGGAAGAATTAACAACAATAAAAGTCTTCTTTGACCTCAGAAGTGCATTTCTGTTGTGTTATGTTAGTGCTTTAAAACTAAATAAGAGGAAAGCACTACAGTGCCATCTTGCTGCGCCCGGACCCCATAGCCATGTTTCTTCTAACCACCCCATAAACAAGTTAGCGTACGAGGGGGAAAATTTGGATCCCATTGCTACTCCCTGTTTTTGTTTGAACCAATCACTCTTAAATAGAAAATAATTGTTGTGCAATATAAAATCTATCAAATTAAGAATCATCTTAGTATGTTCTAAATACTGTGCTGCTCTTTTATTCAAAAAAAATTCTACTGCTCTTAATCCAAAATCATGTTGTATGGAGGTATATAATGCTACTACATCTAGAGTGACCATGATCATGCCTGGTTCCCACTGTATATCAGATAATATACTGAGTATATGTTTGGTATCTTTGATGAAAGACGGTAAATTACAGACAAAAGGTTGTAAAAATATGTCGACAAATTCAGAGAGTCTCTCCGTAGGACCCCCTATCCCAGAAACAATAGGTCTCCCAGGAGGGAAAGATGACTGTTTATGTATTTTCGGTAGGGTATAAATACATGGAAACTTCGGACGATAAACACGTAAATAGAGAAACTCATTTTCATCCAATAGCTCTCTTTCCCTGTACCATTTCAACATATCATTAATCTCTCTAGTTAAAGTCATGATGGGATTATATTCCACCTTCTCATAACAATTTATGTCATTTAATTGCATATATATTTCTTGCTCGTAGTCCTTGCGATTCATAACCACTATATTCCCACCTTTATCCGCTCTTTTTATGACTATGGCACTCATTCTGACCTTGGCGGGCGGCGGAGGCCGCCCGCCAAAGTCCCGCCGTCAGATTACCGTTCCGCGGTCAAAAGACCGCGGCGGTAATTCTGACTTTCCCGCTGGGCTGGCGGGCGGTCGCCTTCAGACCGCCCGCCAGCCCAGCGGGAAAGAGGCTTCCACTATGAAGCCGGCTCGGAATCGAGCCGGCGGAGTGGAAGCTGTGCGACGGGTGCAGTTGCACCCGTCGCGTATTTCACTGTCTGCGCGGCAGACAGTGAAATACATGTAGGGGCCCTCTTACGGGGGCCCCTGCAATGCCCATGCCACTGGCATGGGCACTGCAGGGGCCCCCAGGGGCCCCGCGACCCCCCCTACCGCCATCCGGATCCCGGCGGTCGGACCGCCGGGATCTGGATGGCGGTAGGGGGGGTCAGAATCCCCGCGGCGGTGCAGCAAGCTGCGCCGCCGTGGAGGATTCTATGGGGCGGCGGTACACTGGCGGGAGCCCGCCAGTGGTGCCGGTCCGACCGCGGCTTTACCGCCGCGGTCGGAATCCCCATTGGAGCACCGCCGGCCTGTCGGCGGTGCTCCCGCGGTCCTCCGCCCTGGCGGTCAAAGACCGCCAGGGTCAGAATGACCACCTATGTCTTTATCTATTCTAAGAGCTTTCAGTGCAGTAAATTCCCGACCTGTCAGATTTGGTTTTCTCAAGATCCTTTTCTTCTTCATCTCTTTGTTAAGATCAGTCCATACCATTCTAAAAAAGATTTCTAAGTTACCTTCCACTTGGGATCCAGGCATCCAGGTAGATCTTTGTTTCAGACCACTTGTAATATGTCTATTCGATGCTACATTTAAATCTTGTAAAACAGTTGCAACGGTAATTGGATATTCTTCATAGTCTGTAATTGACATTAATGTTACTGTATCATAGATGTCCTGAATAGATAAACCGCCGTATAACGACTCCACTTGTTGGGTTACATCCTCATCTCTCATTCTTGAATGGAAATATCTCTTTAGTTTCAATTTCCTTATAAATTTATATAAATCTATTTTAGAATTACAGATATCTCCCTTTGATGATGGACAGAAACCAAGACCCTTATTTAAAAGAGATATCATATCTGAAGATAACTCTTTATTAGACAAATTGATTACATTATTTTCAACCTTAAAACATGATCCTATGTCTTTTTGTCCCGTGATCTTGTTCTCATCCCTGAGTACATTTTGCTTTTTTCCTCCTCTCTTACCTCTTCTGGTCTTCCTACTCGATTCCTTTTTTGATACAATTCCCAATTTCCCTGTTTTATTCCCTTTAGTTCTTGTAAAAAACCTGCTCCTTGTGAACTTGATTCTACCTGTAATTCACTCAATCCCGTATCACTCATATTCGTAGCTGAACTGCTCCTAGATGTACATGGAGATTCTGTTGAAATACTGAAGTAAAGAAGAACACAATCAATCGGTAAGGATATATTATGAATATATGGTGACATCTGCTATTTGAATTGAAGGAGGTGTACATATTAGGATTAAAACATATGAACACTGTGGGGGTTATTCCAACTTTGGAGGAGGTGGTAATCCGTCCCAAATGTGACGGATTTACCACCAGCCGTATTACGAGTTCCATAGGATATAATGGACTCGTAATACGGCTGGTGGTATATCCGTCACTTTACCGTCACTTTTGGGACGGATTACCACTTCCTCCAAAGTTGGAATAACCCCCTAAATTTCTAATACGATTTTACAGGGATCTATGCCATAGAATTACATCAATTGAAGGTATATGGGATATAGAGTTATACTAGGTGAGTGTCATATATATTTACATTATATCAATGTAAATCACTAAAAGGCCTTTCAATATAGTTATAGATACTGGAAAAGTGTTGATATTTCACCCATATATATGCAGATATTATGAAAATAATTGGAACAGCCATAAAGAATACGGGGGAACGTTCATGACAACTTGATATTCTTGGAAGGTATGAATAGCTAGAGTTTAATCTGTGAGATTTGGAGTGGGTTTGTGGTACATCTTCTATAATAATACACTACAAATAAAAGGTGATCCATGCATGGGATGTGCACTTCTCTGACGTGTTGTATGAGGGGATGTATTTACACTATGGGAAATCAATCACTGATTGCACATACTGTAGTTGGGAATTTGAAATGATGTAGTAACTTTAAACTTGTCACAATTAGTGATATGGTGCATAAATAGACTCTTACCGCCAAGCATGTTATGTTATCACAATATAACAAATTGAGAAGTACTTAAATTTTATAATATTTTATTATACAAAAACATGTACGTAATGTTATTATAGGAAGTCCTGATGAAGTCCTGGGGGTACTCCCTGGATGAAACACGTGTTGACAAAGGGACAAAAGACAAAGGGACAAAAGAGGAAGTTGCTGGATGGAACTGTTAATTGTGGAACTAATCATACAAGGATACAAATTGGTAACTTTGGAACTAAACCAAATAAGGATACACGATTCGGACTGATGGACACTCATTTTGGGACTGTGGATAGGATAAAAACACATTTTTGTTGTGAATTTTGTGAAACCTAGATAATAGGGGTAGAGTTTTGATGGATGTCTGAACTGTATTATTTTGATCTGTTCTTGTATATTTTGTGTATATAATAGATTTTGAATACTGTAATGTAACTACGTTTCTCTTTGTATTATTGTCACGTGTGCAATTGAACTTATTTTTATGTTTAGACAATAGGTGGTTGTCGTTTCAGGGGATTTAGAGGGTGTGACCCTAGTCAGTTGCACCGTGTGATATAGTGGGATCTAAGAGTACATAAGTAGAGTAGGGAGCGCTTATTACTCATTATTCACCCTCTCATTCTAAGTATATTGTTGAAGGATTGAGACCTGAAATTAGCCAGATGATTAAGAGCCATTTGATTTGTTGGCAAGCAAAGCCAATTGATGAAGTATTGCAGTATGCAAAGTACTCTAGTGACAAGATTGAGGTGAAACAGAGAAAGTTGAAAGAAAAGGCAATGGTAATGCACATTAAAGCGGCACAATCAGGAATGCAGGGAAGTATTCCGCAGCAGTAGCAGGGAAACGTGTGGTTGAACGATGGCATTGCCATTCAGACAAACAGTGATGATGAAGATGACTTGTCTTCAGGAACAGATTGTGCCAGTGTGAATGAGGAATACCCTTTGATCAGTTTCTTTCCAGTTTTTTACAATACGAAATCTTCCTTCTGACTTACAGGAAACAGTTAAAATGAAAGTGTGGGATTTTACAGAAAAAGACATTGGTCTAATCAAAGGAGTTGACCCAGTTAAGGTCCCACTAAAGCCAAATGCGTTTTTCCCCCAGATTTCACAATACCACATGACACAGGACACAATTGAAGGGATTGCACCCCTATTTGCAGAGTTTGTAAGTTAAGGTGTTTTAAAAGAAGTATTTAGCAGCCCATGTAATTCATCAATAATGGGATTACGAAAGCCATGTGGGAAATTTCGGATTGTTCAGGATTTGAGGAAAGTAAATGATATTGTGATTGAATGTTGTCCAGTGATCCCATGCCATGCTGAATGGTTCACTGTAGTGGACCTATCGCAAGCATTCTTTTCTATACCTCTTCATCAGGATAACCAATGTCTCCTCTATTTTAACTTCTTGGATCGAGTCTATTGTTGGTGCAGAATTCCTCAAGGGTTTTCAGAGTCACCGTCCATCTTCAACTAGATCCTGAAAAGGAACCTGGAGTCGTTGGAAATGCCTTTCCAATTGACTTTGGTACAGTACATTGATGATTTATTGGTTGCTTCAAAGACAAGAGAAGCATGCAAGTACGATACCATTGCCTTCTTGAATCAGTTGGGACAGAATGGACATAAAGTGTCACCAGCAAAATTACAGTACTGTCAGAAAGAGGTGAAATACTTGGGACACCTAATTTAAAAGGGAGCTAGGAAAACTTCCAGAGAAAGGGTCACTGCCATATTACAGATGAATCCCCCAGCTACACAGAGATATGTCAGAATGTTTTGAGCTATTGTTGCAAGTAGATTCCCAACTTTTCAATCATTTCAAAGCCATTGTAGAAGCTGACTCACAAAGAAGTTACTGATCCCTTAGTGTTAGATGAAGCCTGTATGAAAGCCTTTACTGAATTGAGAGAGCGTCTGTGAAAAGCTCCGGCTTTGGGAATGCCTGACTACACAAAACCCTTACTGTTGTTTTGTCATGAGTGTGATGCATGTTCTTTGTCCGTTTTGACTCAAGTCCATGGTGGTGTAAACCGCCCAGTAGCATATTTTCCAGCTACATTGGACCCAGTTGCAGCAGCTTTACCTGGCTGTTTGCGCACAGTAGCAGCGGTTGGATTGAGCCTCACTCAGAGTGATAGCATTGTGATAGGACATCTTTTAACTGTCATGGTCCCTCACTAAATTTAAGTTTTGCTTACCCGAACCTAGACCCAACATTTAACTATTGCGAGGCTGACCCGCTATGAGGCTGTAATTTTAGGGTCTCCCAATGTAACTCTTAAAAGGTGTACAGTGCTTAACCCAGCAACTTTGATTCCAAATGAAATTGTTGACACTGACAAATTAAAGGAAGTTGAACATGACTGTTTGGAGGTTACTGATTTGTGCACAAAACCTGGACTTGACATTAAAGATACCCGATTGGAAGAAAATCACCAAACTATTTTTGTTGATGGTTCCTGTTTAAGAGATAACATGGGAACATTTAGAGCAGGATATGCTGCGTGCACAATTTCTGGTATACTCGAAGCATCCTGGCTTTGTGGAGTGTATTCTGCGCAAGTGGCTGAGATGGTAGCTCTTACTAGAGCATGCCATGTCTAGGCACAGCTCAAAGTTACCATTTATACAGATAGCCAGTACGGATTTGGAATAGTCCACGATTTTGGCCAGCTATGGTCACAGAGTGGTTTCCTGACCTCTTCTGGTTTACCAGTTAGAAATGGTGAGAGAATCCACGATTTGTTACAAGCTTTACAAATGCCTGAAAAGATTGCTTTGGTGAAATGCAGTGCACACTTGAAATCAGAAGATTTTGTATCAATGGGAAATGGATATGCGGATCAAGTTGCAAGGATTTACGCATTGAACTCTATATTGTTCAAAGACAAATGAGAATTGTTACCTGAGGAAGAAATATGTACCAATTGTGCCCTAAAAGTGATTGTCACTTGGGAAGAATTGAAAGCGCTTCAGGCTAATGTCGACAAGGAGGAAAAGAAAACTTGGCTAAAGTTGAAATGTGTTCAGCATAAGGATGATGTTTGGATGTCCGGGTAGGGACAAGTGGTTTTACTAAATAATTTGTTGACTCAAATGGCTAGATCATGGACAAGCACATGTTGGAGGGAATGCCATGATTTGAACTATTAAACAATTTTGGTTCAATCCAAAGTTTAGACAGGTTGCCAAAGCAGTTTCCCATTGTTGCATTATCTGCCAACAGATGAACGTGGGTAAAAGGACTGGGGGTAATTTGAGCCACATTGGAAGAGCGTGAGTTCCATTTAACAGAATGCAAATGGATTTCATGGAGATGCCTGTGTATGGAGGATTGAGATATGTGTTGGTGATTGTTGGTATCTTTAGTCACTAGATTGAAGCTTACCTCACAAAGAAATGACAGTCTTACAGTAGCAAAGTTGTTGCTTAGGTAACCAATACTTCGCTTTGATTTTCCAGTCTCTTTAGAATCAGATAGAGGAAGTCACTTCAGTAATGAAGTAATTAAATTGCTATGTTCAGCTTTAAACATAGAGCAGAAGTTGCTTTGTAGCTACCGCCCTGAAGCCTCAGGACTTGCTGAGCAAATGAATGGTGCCCTGAAGTCAAGCATTACAAAGATGTGTGCATCCACGAATCTGAAATGGCCAGACGCGCTACTGTTAGTTCTGATGAGTATGAGAAACACACCCAACAGAAAAACTGGACTGTCGCCGCATGAAGTCCTCATGGACAGAACAATGAGATTGCCAGCGGTTCCT
The DNA here is from genome assembly GCF_031143425.1 of Pleurodeles waltl. Classification (NCBI taxonomy): domain Eukaryota; kingdom Metazoa; phylum Chordata; class Amphibia; order Caudata; family Salamandridae; genus Pleurodeles; species Pleurodeles waltl. Next base: position 741,864,584 of record NC_090445.1, on the reverse strand, counting down.
GCCAATGCACTTGTGAGCATAACAGATGATATGGTGTTGGATTACTGCAAGGGTCTGGCTGATGTGGTTTGTTCTTTCTCTCATCAGGTGGAAGCCACCACACTGCAACCATCTCAAGATCAAAGCCACAACCTGAGAGCGGGAGAGTGGGTTGTGAAAAGAAAACACGTGAGAAAGACATGCTTGGAGCCCAGGTGGAAAGGGCTGTATCAAGTAGTACTGGTTACTACTACAGCTGTGAAGTGTGCTGGAGTTCCGAACTTGATTCATCCCAGCCATACTCGGAAAGTACTCTGGGGGTCATTCTAACCCTGGCGGTCCAAGACCGCCAGGGCTAAAATGACGGGGGCACCGCCAACAGGCTGGCGGTGCCCCGCTGGGCATTCTGGCCGCGGCGGTTCGGCCGCGGCCAGAAGTGGAAAACTGGCGGTCTCCCGCCGGTTTTCCACTGCCCAAATGAATCCTCCATGGCGGCGCAGCAAGCTGCGCCGCCATGGAGGATTCTGACACCCCATACCGCCATCCTGTTCCTGGCGGTTCTCCCGCCAGGAACAGGATGGCGGTATGGGGTGTCGCGGGGCCCCTGGGGGCCCCTGCAGTGCCCATGCCAATGGCATGGGCACTGCAGGGGCCCCTGTAAGAGGGCCCCAAAAAGAATTTCAGTGTCTGCTTTGCAGACACTGAAATTTGCGACGGGTGCAACTGCACCCGTCGCACCTTCCCACTCCGCCGGCTCAATTCTGAGCCGGCGTCCTCGTGGGAAGGGTGTTTTGCACTGGGCTGGCGGGCGGCCTTTTGGCGGTCGCCCGCCAGCCCAGTGCAAAATCCAAAATACCCTCAGCGGTCTTTCGACCGCGGAGCGGTATTTTGGAGGGGGAACTCTGGCGGGCGGCCTCTGCCGCCCGCCAGGGTGAGAATCACCCCCTCTGTCTTTTGGACAATGAAGAAGAGTTGTTGAGAGTACCAACAACGTCCGCACAAACTCCAGAATTAGAGAAGGAAGCTGGAGAATCAGAGGCTAAACCTGAGGAGACCAAAAACAGCATAAACACTCCTGTGAGAGACGAAACTGAAGATATACCGGAGAGTGACAGTGAGCAAACCTCAACCGAGGCAGCAGGAGAGTCTAGTCAGAGGAGGGCTCTCCCAGAAGCAGACAGTCTTGAAAGACAAACTGAGCAAACTACCAACCCAGAGGAAGGCGGATCAAAGCCAAAATGATATGACTCCTCCGGAACCAGTCACAGGTACATCAAAAGAAAATCCTGCAGCACAAGCAGAAGTTACAAGTCCAACACTGAAAAGAGCATTGACAAAAGGTCCACTGAAAGGAGATAATTGACTGAAATCACAAGCCAGGAGGAAAGAAGCCATTACAGTGACAACAATTGAAAAAGAAATAGACACAACAGAAGAGAAGAGTTGTGTGATGGAGAATTAAGTGATCGAAGATTGAAAAAAAAACCAATTGCAAGCAGAAGGCACGCAGGTCCTGAATAGGCTTATGCAATGACAAGTGAATGGCAGAGTGAATTTTTTGTCTTTTTGTTTTGATTGACAGATTCCATGTCAATATTTTGATATGTGAAGAAGATCAATGAACTGAACCTTGTAAAGTTGTGAAACTAAGACAAGCAAAAAAAAGACAATTGAAAGTAGATGGAAGAGACTTTTGAAATAACCTGATTTGACAAACTGCTTAACCGATTTTGATCAATTGACGATTTTGACAAACTACCTAGTTTTGACAAAAAAATCCTGGAAAAGAGACTGAAAGCTGTAAATAACTGCTAAGAAGATTGAAGATTTTTGTTTTGTTTTTTGCTGCATAGTTATATTTTTTACTCTTCTACTTTCTGATTCTTTACAGATCATGAGTAACCACAACCAGCAGGTTAGAAACAATAGGTGCTGTAAATACATAGGTATTGGTTTGGCGATTGTATGCATGATAGTGTGCTTAGTATTGATTGTGAATATAACTTTTCTTGTCAAGGTTGTAGCCCACCATACCTCTGATTCAGAGATGACTACTACACTTACAGAATTAGACAAGTTTGGGAGCGATGAGAAATATTTGCAAGTAGACAGTTCCCAAGGAGACCTTTCTTCTAATGTTTTCTATTGCCTATTGCATGAGTATGTTGAGATGATGAATGCAAGAGATTATTATGTTTGTACGCAAATTCCTTTATCAGTAGAGGAAGGAATTACTTACCATAGCTTGCCTCTTACTTATGGAATAAGTTTCAGTCTTTTACTAACAAGATTCTATTACCAAAAATACATTCAGTAACTCTATCGCAATCATGATTTGGTGTTTTCATTTGTTCCTATAATTATGAACTTAAGTATAGTAGCTAAGGAAAATAATATAGAATTAGTGAGAGGTTTCTGTGAACCTACATTGACATTTGGCACATCTTATGCACACAGGAGCAACCTGACATGCTTGCTTACACCTATAGAAAATAGTTTCTTAGATCAGACTGATGACAGGAGAAAGACATTAAAGTAGAAATTAGATAAGGGCTTAGAAAAAATAACATTTAGAAATGATTATGCATTTAGAAAAAGAAAGACACAAGGGAAATTAGCTTTAGATGCACAGCACGTAGGGAAGCTTTGTGTATATAGGCCTAAATCTAGTATAGACACATTGTTTGTGGAAACGAGAGAATGTAGACATGTGTTTCTATTCCAGAGTAAATGAACTTTCATGTTAAATGGACAAGACCCAGCAATTCCAGGGGTTAATTACATCTGTGGAGCAAATACATATTACCGTCTTCCAAGGGGATGGTATGGCACATGTTACTTGTGATAGTTTTCCCAATGATTTATCAACTTGCGAACCTGAATAAGGTGTCTAAAATGAATAAATTTCACCTTGCTAGATTTAAGAGATAATCTTATTCTGGCATAATAGGAGATATATTTGGAGCACTAATTCCTTCAGTGGGAATTATTCTGAATTCTTTGAAAATTTGAAAGTTGTCTACTATTGTGAATAACATGCTGACTAATTTTTCAGGAGCCATGATCCTAATCGATACAGAAATGGCTGCGGTAAGATCTGCGACTCTTCAGAAACGCCATGCGATAGACATCCTTTTAGCAAAGGAGGGCGGAGTTTGTAAAATGCTGAGCTCCCAATGTTGCACATTTACACCTAAAAATAGTAAAGAAATTAGAGGCCTTATTAACAGCTTGACTAACGATAGCGCTGATTTGAAAGAGTTGAAAGAACCTGTAGTTTGGGAAAAGGTTGGAAAAGGTTTTGCTTCTGCAGGAAATTGGCTGGGCAACCTAGGGAAAGGGATAATTTTGAAGATAATACAGATAATATTGATTATTGTGATTTGTGTAATTGGAGCATGGGGAAGTTATACATTATATCACATGATTAAAATGAAGAAATTGAAAAATGATCAGAGGAGGGAAGAAATTAATTTGGAGAAATGCTTAAGAGAAAATTAGAGAAGGGAAAGAAGAAATAAAAGCTACAGAGAATCCAAATTTTAGGTAAACAAAAATGTGAATAGAATGATGTAAGGTGTGATGACATATTTAGTTATCAGGGGAGGGATTATGAAAGCTGAATTACTAATGATTTTAATTTCTTATGGGTCATGCATTTGCTTGGAATTAGGCTAACAGAGAAAATAATGTGTGACTTGGAAAATGTGCCCACTTGAGTGGCCGCCATTAATACGTAATGCTTTTAGTAAATGCATATTATGAATTAGTTGATGTGCACGTGTAGAGAAAAAATGTAGTAATAAGTCATATTAATGATTTCATGTTAAGTATTTATTTTATTAATATTAGGCTTTAAGTTAGTGAGGTTTGATACTAGTCTGCACCACCTCATGTCAAGCTGCAATGTCTAATAAAATAGTAGAAAATGTATTGGATGACCAGAGAATTCATGCTTTCATTGTTCACGCTGTGCTAACCAAATGTTTTGCAGATGTCTTTAGCTTTCTCATGAGGACTGCCTGCTAGAATGTCTATTTTGTAAAATTTGAAGCGTGAGACTGCGATGTTCCCAGGAACCAACAATGGATGCACTGACTGGAGTATGGATTGCAACAAAAGAGTTGCCTGGCGAGTCTGACGATGGGAACAGTAGAAGAGGAGCCAATCACCAACATGTGAAAGATAGTTTAGTTATGTCTTAGATTTGGGTTTTAGTTTCTATTGGATAAACTGTAAACATATGATTTCCTGACCAATGACAATGTGGGAAAATTCTTTAGGAAATTTTAACTTAGTCTGACTGCACAGAGGAAAGAGAGCTCTTTTTCCATTCTGATTTTCCCCGTAGTGGTTCTTTTTTAGGAGGTCCTGATTACTTTATTTTCTAACTTTGACTTTATTGCTTAAATTGTTAATGGTGGATGTTGATCCCGTCGAGATTGCTTCTCAAATGGTTCAGATAGCTTAGAGTCCCCTGTGTCTGAGCCATTCCCTTTCACTGCCCTGTTGCTGAAGCTGACCAGACAGATGTCCAACTGACGAAGAGAATCACAGCTTGCCAATCCATTTGAGGAGAGGTATAACAAAATGCTATTATCCTTGTTGTAGAATTTGTTCTTTGTTTCTAGGTACCAACTGCTATTTTGATAGAGTCATAGTTTGGATGTTTTCCAAATTAACTTTGACTAAAATTGTTTTGCATGAGGACCATCCATGCTATTCTAATCAGAAGGTTAGTTAGGGACCCTGGAAACTTTAACAAATTCCAATTAACGAAGAGTTGGTATTGTTCATTTGTTGAATCTAGATGTATGTCATTTCTATTGCATAGTTATTTATGCTATTAATTTGCACTGTAACTCTTGAATGCTTAATCGTAAATGCTTTGGTTAAATTGAGATTTTTTAGAAGATTTGGTCAGCCGGTGTTATTCATGTATGTTTATTGTTGGTATTGAGACTAATTTACATGACACTAGCATTGTTAATATAGGGAAATAAACTTTCTAGCTTTTACTAAAAGGTGTGGTTATTCGTGGCCAAACGGGTCATGGTGCATAAGGATTATTGACTCCAGATGAAAAGGTTGCTTATTGATTATGTTGAAAGGATTGTCATTTAAAGGTACAGCTCAAAGTGGAATCACTCCAAGCATAGTCAAAAGGTCAATCAAACCTCTAACGCGTCCCTTTATTAATTAAAATATATAAGACCAAATAAGGTCAGACGCGCTCACACTGGGGGCCCTCTCTGGGCGAAGCAGGTAAGCGTTAGTAGCAGGATGGACGTGGGGTTACCTTGGAGGAGCAGGAGCTCACTGAGGGACGCCCGCCATCTTGGTCGGTCAGGCCACACACCTTTATTTCACTTTTTATCCTGTCAAATCTAGGAACATTTTGATGAAAATCCCTTCATTTTTCTCCCTCGCTTTCTTTTAGCCTATAAGCATTTTCTAAAAGAAATCTGTGAAAGCTGGAACCTCGGTGAGTCTATCAGGAATTTGTTCAAGAGCATCTTTTCATGTGTCATCTAAGCCCCTGGAGAAAACTCCTGTTTGCTTAGTTTCCAAAACACTTTTTCCACAATTATTTTGTTAAACTGTGTTAAAAGCGCAACTAAATCACTATTTCTCCACTTTACATTTTAAAGTTCTTTAAAGTTCATTGTGTGTAGCCTGGGCCACTTTCCTTCAATCAAACATATGCAGGATTTAAGTTTATTGAGGCTAACTACATGGACAAGTGGCACCATGTCTACTTACATATAACGGCACAAAAGCCACTCTTGGCTTGGCATCTGGCACTATGGAGGAATGACACATAAAGTGAATGAGAAAAATGTGTGTCTGTTGAGGGTCTCCCTTAAATCTTTCTGGACGGGCTAATGAGATTGCTGGTAAACCTGTCCATACAATTTGTGTGGTGCCTTTCTCACTTTGCACTATGGAGAAAGGTGGTATCCTGAACAGGCAAAGGAATAGTTTTTGTAGCCAAGTTGTTTGCCTTACAGCTCAGGGTACCTTTCTTCCTGGCATGAAACTCACATGTTTTGTCTAAGGTTTGTCTTATCTCTGACTGCAGCCAGTGCTCACGGAATACTCTCTAAAATCTCACCTCTGGCGATTTTTTAACTATAGCCCTCCACAATTGTGCTTGAGTGAATGACAGAAACTTTGTCCCTTCAATCTGTCATGGTGCAAATTCTTCCACACTAGCAGCTCGAGTCTATCTCCCAGTCCTTCCCACTTTCCCCACCAACTCCAGAAATTGCATGGAGATAGTGTGAGGGAATCAGGAGGAAGGGGAATATGGATAAAGAAAATTCTGCCTCTGGTCTTCAGTTTGGTCCTCCATCTTTTCTATTTTCCATCTGCTTGGTTTTCTTCCTTCCTGACTGCTTCCTTTTACTAACCTTTATGAGATAGTGGAGGCAAAGTAACAGCATGAGCATACATTACTCAACTATATCAGAATAATGTTAGAGTTCAATGGTATATATATGAACACTTTCCTCTTGCTATGAATCAGAGGGTCAGCACTCCAGAGCGTGTATTCTCGTATGCTCGAAGAGTTAATGAATCATAGTGGAGTGGGACAAGGTCAAGAGTTCAAGCTGCCCACGATGGAGCGCAGGCTGGATACAGGACCCACGCAGGCCCCGGAGCAAAAGTACATTGATCCTGGTAGCAAAATTAAGATGCATCATTGATCCCCACGCAGGTGAGGTGTTGTGCCAAATTTCTCCATGTAACTGCGCGATGTGTCAGGTCCGTGAGCGAAGTGTTGGTTCCAAAGTGCGGCGTTCTGAATCTGATATGCTGGGTTTCTCCACGCTATAGAGGCGAAGCGTTGATCTTTTCCATGTAGTGGCAGCAATGCGCAGATTCCAGAGCAGTGGTTCCGAGTGCGATACAGCGGTTCTGAATGTGATGCCCTGATCCAGTTCCCGCAACAGTGGTGATGCATTGATTCTGCTCTTGTAGCAGAGGTTGCTTCCATCCAACTGGAGCAAACCCCCTATGTCCACTTCCAAGGATCCAGGACTGGGGTGGCATCACTTGGCAGGATAGACTCACAAGCAGATGAGCTCAAGGGTTGGAACAGGAAGGCTCCAAGTCTTTTGTGCCCCTGAGGCTTAGGCAACAATAGGCAAGTGAGCAAGATCTGGAGACACTCTTGGGTCAAGTGATGCAGGTCCAGTAAGGTCGGACTGGCCGTAATGGGCATCGTGTGTTTCCCAGGGAAGGTGGCAGGGTGGGTGGCCAGTTTGGTTACTATGGGCCAGTTTTGGGTCAGTGCAGCAGTTTTAAAAGCCCTTGCTACAGAGGTCCTTGTCTATTCAGCGGTTTTCAGGCAACAATAAAAGTGTCAAGATAACTCTTGTGATTAATGTACCTGCGGGAGAAAGATGAGAGTTTTGTCTAGTGGCAGTTTTGACTCATCCATGGTAGTGCAGAGGGTTTATATGCCTGCTGCAAAGATTGTGGTCCATGAAGATCACAGAACAGTATTTTATGTGCATAGCTCAGTGGGTAACTGCTTTTGTCACAGAGATTCTTTTGTTAATGTGCAGTTCATAAATTACAATCGCAATCCACCACAGTGACATATTAACTGCCATCAAAGAGCTGCATGCAAACTGCAAGGTACTGATTAGAAAGTTATGTTTTTAACCAGTCTTTCATTATCCTAATGTTGCTAAAAAGGGGTTGTTTAGTTAGACATAAATTCGTATTAATGAAGTCAACCCTACCTACTGTTACAATCTTAATCCTGAGGTTTTGCTTCTCCAGACCAAGCACTCTTAGAAAATGCCTACCAGTGTTGATGCCATGTGAATCCTACACCTTGTAGTCCCCTTTGCCTTATGTAACATTTTCTATACACTGATTTACACATGTATAATTCATAGTCTCAGTATGTGTGCATGATGTAAAGTGCTCTGACTCCATACACTAGTATGAGATGTGCTATAAAACAAATGAAATAAATACATGTGAGAAAGATGTAATTGAGAGATGAGAGGCTGTTGGACGGGGATGGTAAGGGAATTATTGAAGAGCCCCAAAAAAGATTGTCATATCCTGGTGCACTGTAAGGTCATCTATACTATGCTTTAAAAGCTGATACAATTGAATATAGAGCCCCTCCTCCCAAAAGCCCCATTGTAGTGGTGAGGCTTTCACGCTTTGCATCTTACAGGGGCTGGTCTGACAAATGTTGCCAGGGCTGCTTATGGTTCCCAGTCGGGCCCTGAAGTCCAGTCCTTCTCACCCAGGCAGTGGAACACCAGCGCAGCCCAGCATGGCAAGAGCACAGCAAGTCAGAGCTCAGCAAAGCAGCAGTCCAGCAGAGTAGGAGTCATTTCAAGACAGCAGTTCTTCTACCTGGCAGAGTAGTCACAGATCCAGAAGTGTACTGAGTTGGTGTTGTCAGGGGTCCAGTACTTAGGCCCAGTTTTGACTTTGAAGTGGGGGAGATTTCAAAGAAAAGCTTTGAAGTGCATGAGATCCCTGCCTATCCTGCCCCGGCTCCAGACTCACTACAGGGGGTGGGGGTGGGGGTGGGGGGGTGTTGGTATGCAGGTCTTTGTGTGAGGACAGACCCAGCCGTTTCAGGTGAAAATGTCAGCACTTCCCTCCCATCCAGTCCACAAACACCCATCAGCCTGGTGATGCTCCATCAGGAACTGAATGGCCCATCAGGCACACCTAAGCTACCTTTGTGTGTGGCTGTCTGGGGGTAATGCACAAAGCCCAGCTGTCACCCACCCTAGACATGTATTGGAGACAAGCAGAAGGCACATAATGGTTTAAGTAAGGAACATGCCCACTTTGTAAAACTGGCATAAGTGGAAAAAATCTGCACTCTAGTTTGTTCAAAGAATTGATCCAGATAGAAGCAATCTGGTTAGTAAACTGGGTGCAAAAGGGGTATCGCTCTGTGATCCTTGGGCGAGGAGGTCAAAAGTACAAACAGCATTCCCCCTGGCTGGGGGAATGTCCCACTAATGCATTCTCCAAAAAGGTTTTTCACTACCAAGACATGTAAAGTTTTTTTTTTAAATGCCCTGCCTTTTAAATACACTGCTCTCTGCCCTGGGAGTTATACAGGGCCTACCTTCGGGGAGGACTTTTAAGTAAATTAAATATGCCGCTTGGGGTTATGCCAATGTTACCATGATTTAGGGAAGAGAGCAAAAGCACCTTAGCATTGTTTAACAGTGTTAAAGTGCACAGAGCCCTAAAACCAGCAAACATTAGGCCAGAAAATGGAGGAAGGCAAAAAGTTGAGGGGAAGACCACCCTAAGGCTGTCAGGTCAAACACCTACTACCCCAGACCAAAATACATTTGCTTTTCTTCTGAGAGATTTTGTTTTATGAATAGCAGTTTAACCCTTTGTGAATGTAACTTTTTCATAGCTAGTTGTTTTTTAGGGTCGAGCACACGCAAACGCTCTGTACCATGTTGTAATCTCTATGTGGGCTTCTAACCACGCCCATGTCACGCCCGTCACTTTCATTAGTTCGTGGGCTTGCCTTTTAAAAATCGATTGATTCCATTTGAAAAAGGCATGCATACGTCATGCCTTTTCCGGTGTTTAGCCCTCCTCGAGTGCACCGGTAAACTACTGAAAACATACGAGGCTCTGTGTTTTCAGCTGGTTTCTGGACTACTTTATCTTTTTATTTCCTGCGCAGCGCGATCTTGCTGAGCAAAAGTTGAGCGCTTTGCATGACATCGACCCTTTTACATGGATAATTGCACTTTTGCTGGTTACAAGGATAATTGCACTTTCACTTTTGCCGATAAGTTTCACTGCGAGCGAACTTCTGTTTACTTTTCTGTGTCTCCTTCATGCTTATGGTGACCATCGGCTCACATATGTGAAACTGTTTTACTTTTCATTATTAGTTTATGTGGCAAGAAAAGTTCGGGTAGGAGTTTACAATGCTTACAGCTTTAACTCGAGCAAACGCGAGACCCATTGCTTTGCAAATGCTTGTTTAGAACAGTTTTGATTTATTTGGAATGCTCAAGTTCTTTTCTTGACTTATTGTTTCATTTCCCTTCATATATCATTTATCAGGGCCCTAATGTTTTAAGTCCAGTATTTTTTTTTCTCAGACTCTCCTCTGAATCTGTGACAGTGTTTTTCGTGAGGAGAGCCTGAGGTGAAATACGCTTTACTGTTACCGGAATTTTCACTAAACCACCGAGGAAAGCCGAGGCAAGAAGTCCGATGCAGTCACATACTCTAAGCTGAACAGAAAACTATGACACACGAGGAGACACAGGTGCGAAAATGAGACATTGCTCTCTAGAACAAAAATTAATTGAAGTGCACTGAGAATTGTGCGCATATTCATTATTCTTGATTCAAAGTCTCACAGGAGGTAGTTCTGTATCCTTAATGATCTTCTTGAGGGATACAGCAGCAGCCATCTTGGAGTTTCTTGCATGTCTATTTTACCCACCAGCGTCTCCCTCAATTATTAGCAGGATACCTGAATCGTTCTTGTGAGTTGAGCCATGGCACAACACCTTGCCTTCAGTTAATAATGGCGTGATACTCGCTTGATTATTAGGCTTATAAATTTCCCTCCTTGATTTCATTATCCTAACACTTCTATTCCTGACACTGATTGCTTTTTATACATTGCAGGACTTGTTTCCTAGCTTCCATACTTGGATGTGAATGGTGCAGTGTCATGAGTACTATTTGAGAGAATGCTGCAGTTAAGATGTTTTTGTCTCCTGGTGCATCTGTGATGGATTGTGGGCACCAGTTTGTCTCAGCTAATATATAATATGCTTGTGCCAATATGCCTTATTAAGAGCCTTTCAGTGCCTCCTTCAGGAGCTTTTTAGATTGAGCGCACAAGCGCTCTGACCTGTTGTAATTTATCTGTGGACTTTTAACCCAGCCCACCTCACACCCATAACTATCACTCACTTGTGGGCTTGCCTTTCAAAAATCCTTTGTTATCGTTGGTAAATGCTTTGTCTTTGTCCCTCCTTAGCGCGGTTTGGTTACCACCTTGGACATCAACCCTGTTACATGGATAATTGCACGATTGCTGATACATTTAACTGCGAGCGCACTTCTTTTTCCTTTTGTGTCTCTCCTTTGCGCTCATGGCGGCCATGGCGCTTTGAATCGGCTCGCTTATGTCAACTGTTTTGCTTTTCATTTTCAATTTAAGTCTCAAGAAAAGTCCAGTTAGGAATTTGCAATGTCAACAGTTCTAACTCAAGCACATACAAGACCCATTGCATTGCAAATGCTTGTTCTTGAATGTTTTCAGTGGTTATTGTTCTTTTCGGATGGGCCCTGGTAATTTCTGATGTGCCTCTTCAACAGCCAGTGTCCTGTCGGTCAGGAGGAAAAATAAATTGAGGCACTTTTGTTTTTAGTTGCCTGTCTAGCTATTTTTTTCTTTTTAAAGTGTGCCTCTTGCTCTTAAACATTCTGTTCAATTTTACTAGTAAATGCCAGGTCTTGTGTTTGAAATGTTTGTGGGAATTAATGCTTTGTTCTGAGGTAGTACGCTTGTTCACTCCTTTTGAACATGAAGTATCATCTTTGGCATTAACCCTTGGAATATTGGTAGTATTGGTAATCGGAATGGCCATATCTTTCTGGTACTTTTAGTATTTTACGAACTCTTTGTAGCCCTACAGGACTTCCTCATATTGAAATCTAGATCTCCTGTTGGAAGGCCTGCCACTATTTCTCACAGAATCTTTCAGGATTTTCCATCCTCTTGACGTCCTCTTTTAGCGGCCTCTCTGTTTCTGTCTTTGATTGGATCTGAGGTTTGGCAGTCAGATGGCTTAGGCATCTTTTCTGATAGAAATACAGACTTGGGATATTATGGTGGACAACGCTACCTCTCTGTATTCTAAAGACACATCTGAGCGTTACTATTGAATGGGGGACATAGCTGGTTCGGTTTTTATGTTGCCTGGTGTTACTTCAGTAACTTTCTTATAGTTTCAGATCAAGGGTAATCTTAGATAAATAGCACACTACTCTTGTGGTCTTCCTGGATTTGTTTCAAGACCCCTGTTAACACAGGTGTAGATGGGAGTACTGTGCAGATTTTAACAAATGTGCTTCCACAAGTATTACATTGTTAATGAGTCAGCCCCATGTCTATGGAAAGGCACATGGTCATAACTGTGTGTGTTTCTTTTTGGTTAGTATGTATTTATACTGGTTCTAGCATGTATGTTCTGTGGGAGACACAAAAGAGAGTCTCTTTGCAATTACTTGGGTATTTTGTCCCATCAGATTTGGTATTTTTATGGGTTGATGGGAATGGAAAGTCCCTCTGCTTGGTAAAGGACATGGACCCTGCAGCGCATGACCCAACTGCAAGTGAATCTGGTATCCTGACTTTATTTTGGCCTCAGCACATATAACATTCTGCGTACACACTACAGGTCTATACTCGAATTGGACATTGAGACCCAGATTCTAGCTCTGAGGGGAAAAAGTGGCACCAAAGGCATTACTTTGGCAGGGTAAGACACTAGTGTGTCCCTGACCATACATTGTGAGTGATCTTGGCAGCATGTCATGTTTTAACAATTGGTAGCTAAACAAGCCGTTTTTACCTGTTCCAGGGATATGAATGTGATGCATACTGGCCGCTTCAGTTTCCCTCACGTGTCATGACCAGACCCTGCTCTGACATCCCAATTTGTTTTTCAAGTGCATGAGTGTGTGGAGTATTGAAGAAATATCACATATTGCTTGCAAGTGTGTATTTATGCTGTTACCAGTGGGATCTGTTTTGGATTGCCCCCTTGTCTGACATGCACAGGATGAAGGTTCTGACAGACAGTGGAAGTGTATTTCAGAGGAGGAGGGTCTAACTCTAGACACAGAAGTATGGCGGATAGTGACAAGACTGCCTGTAGAAATTCTATGTGCCCTTTTTAGCAAGATAATGATTTGGCATGGGGGTTTAATCAGCAGAGACAGTTGCTAGTGAAAGAGAAGTTTCTGGGGCGATCCTGGTTCCTTTGTATGGCCCATCCACGAAGGCTGAAAAGAGCTAGGTGCAGAGTTCCACACTTATTAGTCAATTGATTTCAGTTTACTGGTTGTCACTAACAACAGTTACATTGGTAAGAACATGCAGAAAATCCTGAACGCTTCATTTTGGCTATGTAGCGAAATTCTTGACTTCATTATGTTTATTTGTTTATGCTTGTGCCTGTTGTCAGTGTAGGAGACAGGTGGCTGCATTATTTGAACAGGCCATTGGTGTGTGTGAGAGAGAGAAAGGTAGGTAGCATCGGGCGTGTGCCATGAGTTGTGCCCCATCTGTACGGCTGTAGGACTGTTTGGCCCTGCCCTGCTCAGGCTGCCCTGTTAGCCCATGCATGGGAAGCTGTGATGTTGCTGCACATTACACAGTTGAGTGTGCTGCCAAGGATAGGCATCCCACGAACCTGCAGAAGGGGACACTTTCTATATTTTGGCAGCAGGGCAACTATTAGACAGTGACTGTCGAGTGCCAATGTTAGGCAATAAGTGTGGAACTTTGGTATGCTGTGAGCGCACATGCAGTCATGACCTGCTTCACCATAGCCCACTCAAGTGTGTGCCAGCAGCCTGTTGCTCTGGGACTTACAGAGCAGCCTCTATACTTCTCTTGGGAATCATGCATCCACGTGGTGTGCAAGTGACACAGTCGCACCAAAATGTGACATGGACTCGGTGACTAGTAATGGTCTGATCCTTCTGTTTGCAGAGGGCATTCGTGAATCAATGGTGACATAATCAATGAGTGCCTTGGTGTCTGCCAGAACGTACAACCCGGTGGAAATAGCCCGCGCTCAGGAGTGCCCTTACATTTTAAATAATGAGGGCAAGGCCAATTGGTTTGACCTTTGTTCAGTACACACAAACAGAGAAGCACACTCCACTCACACCGACACATAAGTATGTACAGAGTTACGTATTTTGTGGGACTTTTATGGCTCACAAGAATAAACATATATAACAGCTTCCAATTTATAAAGCTGCTGCGATTAATAGCCTAAAAGCAAAAATAGAGCAGAGGACGTTAAGTAGCAGTTATGCTCATAACACCAACCCTACAGCACACCATGATACGTTTTGCAGTAATGTTTAACATGCTTCTTTCATCATGATTAAAATTGTTGTACGAAAAAAGCCGGAAAATGTGTTTCAATTAAGATTTATGCCATTTGAAAACATACTGAGGTAAATAGACTCATTTATCAAAAGCAACTTAAACTTGCTCTTGAGCTAGCTGAAAGAATATGCATCATGTCTTGCTTAACAAGACCATAAAGAAAAAAAATAGACAACTATTAAAATGGCCTCACAACTTAAATCCATCCAGTATGTTTGTTAAGTCTCGGGTGTACGGGCGACCAAGAATTTCTCCTCAATAAAATTCCAGCTTAACCTAACCAGCACCCCTGGCTTGCTCGCCCTTGGTCTTCTGATCCCTTTGAGACTCCCACTTCCTGGTCTGCAGTCAGCTTTTTTCACCCTTTCGCTGTGACTTTACAGCACTTGAAAAGAGTTCCATTCTCCCAATTCTTTCTCGTGCACCGTTCTTTACTCACTTTTAATACATAACACAGATTTTATTGCATTTATGTCGTCTTCCGGTATCTTTGCGTCCACCTCTTTGCTAGGATAAGTTTCCTGAAGCGTTAAGAGGTTCTCGAGCTCTCCTGTGACATTCAGCACATCCTTCTTGCCAATGCATGTTTACATGTATTTTTAGAGTACAACTAACGCAGAGCTTCTTGGCGCTGATAAGTAACATAACAGCGGTGAATAAAAACCATCACGGATCTTAAAAGTATGAAAGAACTTTAAGCAGCCAGGTTTTGATGACTTTTCTCAAATAAATTGGAGGGTTCAGTGCGTCTATTGGCAAGGAGGGAATTCCATAGTTTGGCTGCTGCCGTCGAAAAGACTGTCCCAAAGGCTCACTCGCCGTTCGTGCCGAGGTACTGCCAGCAGCAATTGATTTGTCGATCGTAGAGGTCTATTTCGCTGATGAAAAACGGGGAGTTCGTTGATGTATGATTTTGTACACAGTAGTTCATGCTTTAAAGGTTATTTTTGCACAAATAGGGTCCCAGAATAAGGAGCACACTATTGGGGAGATACTGAGTAGTAGAGCTCTGGCGTTTTAGTACATTTAAGATGGTGGGTCAATTCTTACAGAGTGGCCAAGTAGAACTGGCAAATTCCATAGGTCACGTGGCTCCTCTAGGCAAAAACTCATCAAATAGTAGCTATTAATTTACAAAGCCATCTCCTGTCCATATAGAACAATCAGGATTGTCTGGATCTTTGAGACTACACTGACTTCCAGGAAAATCCTGTTATATGAATTAAATGCATCGACTTGTGACCGTTGTCCCATAAATATCATCACATGGTACTCTTATGCAATGGCATACTTGATTATCAGAACAGTTTATTTATCTTTTCTTCTGTAAAGCCATGCAGTAATGTTCAGAGCAAGCCTACACAGCTCTGCTGTTATTGGACCCTGATAAGTGAGCTAGATTCAGCCAATACATGGAGCTCCCTTTACTGCAAAATGTATTTAAAAGGAGTAAGTTTACAAATATTTAAATATTTAAAAAAACCTCAACCTTTGGGCGTAAACTATGGTTCCAAAAGAACAGAGAATTAACAAATATATACTACAAAAGCAGGACAAAGTTGTAGACTGCTCAAATAAATGCTACAAAAGTAGCGGCCTACCAAAAGTGACTTGTTAAAATTCCCAAATCGAGCCAAACTCACATTCAATCTGTGTTAGGGCTGGATTAAGTTACCATTAATGTTTATTTGCCTGGAGGTGATTGATTAGATGCATGTGGAGACTTCTCTTTGTAGATATTGGTACGTTTACCTGTTTAAATCTTTAATTTTGCAGTTTATATTGCCACATGCTGCTAACAGAGTTAAGATTTAGACCAGATAGATAGATTGAATAGGCATTAATGAATGTAATAGGTATATGATGGAACAGCATCGCTTTTGTAGAGACTCGGCCTACCTGCTGAGTTTGACAAAATGGACGCCAACATACCAATAAACTGCAAAAGATGGGAGAGGTAATGAATATCGCCGCTGTGAGAATGTGAGAAGTTCACCGGTGGGAGGTTTTATTTTTAAGTAACTACGGTGAAGTTAAATTGTGGAGTACAGCATTATTTGTTTATATTTACATTTTTATATTTATTTGAAAATAACTGCATGGCTTAATGTGTAATTGGGGCATAGTTTTTAACACTTATGACGACCACCCTTAACTGCTTTTTTTCTAAACATGGGAAACTGTTCCTATGTTGCTGGCATGGTGTTTCATGCTTACAGTCACTGCACTTAACTATTTTTTCCAATCCTTGAATACTGTTACTATGGCACTTGCGCACTTAACAGACAATTTGAGACAATTAGTGGATTGGTGCTGCCTGGTAGTCAAGTAAAGTTGACCTGATGGTTGGTTTTAGGTCACCTCTACCTAGGTTGAAGCACAACTGCTTGTGTGTCCATCGCTACATTAAAGTGATGAATTTGGAAAACTTTTGTAATCAGTCTCTTGCTGTGACATATTAACTAATCAAAACTGCCTTGTAGTACTGAAAACTGACCAAGCTTTGGCTGCTATTGAAGGAAAGGGGATAGGGACAATACCAATACCTAATTTGCAACATACAGCACTGTACTGTATATGGGTCGTCCCAAGAAAATGATTGATGCCAAAAATTTCACACATTTACGGCCAGTTTAGTGGCATGTTAGTTGTAAACTCATATAGCATTCTTCTGCTGTAGTTAGCTTACGTTGTTTTTAATTGCCACAGTGGATACATTGGAAACATTCTAGCATTAATAGTAACCTTCACATAAACACCCACAAACACTGGTGTCCTTCCCTGTAGTGTTTTGGAACAAGTGTTATGTGCTAAAAGAATGTGGTATTTAGATGTAATGCTAATATTATAGAATCTTCATGTTTGGGGATTCTAGTGGCATGTAGAATGTGTGGTTGGCCACATAAAACATGGATTTAAGCAGAAATAGCATCCTTTCACAAACTGAGGGATGAATTGGAGCTTGAAAATGAACTTGTTTTTCAAGGAGGAAAGTGTATTCCACCTAAAGGAATGCAGGAGACTATTTTAAAACTGGCACATGAAGGTCATCCTGGTATGTCTTTCATGAAACGATTAATACATACTTGTTTTTGGTGGCCAGTTCTGGACAGGATGGCTGACAGAGTGGTCAGAGACTGTGGTGTATGTGTTAATGCAGAGAAAATGTTGAAGACAGTACCAGCTCCCCTTAAGCCGCTACAGTGGCCCGATTCACCTTGGCAGAAATTGGGTTTTGATATTTCTGGTCCATATTATTCGCTTCTGTCCGAAACTCGGTATGCTCTGGTTCTGATAGATTATCATTCTAAATGGCCGGAAGTGAAGTTGGGGTCACAAGCCACATCTGGCACTGTTATTGAATTTTTCAAGGAGGTATTTGCCAGAGAAGGATATCCTGAAGTGTTAATGTCTGACAATGGAGTGCAATTGACGTATAAAGAAATGCATAGTTTTCTAAGATATAGTAATATTAAACATATCACCACTCCACTGTATGAACCACAGGGTAATGGGCAGGTTGAGAGATTTAACCGCGTGCTGAAAGAAAGCATTGTGTGGGCACGTGGTTTTGGAGGTCAGTGGAAGGAAAAGTTGAGAGAAAAGTTATGGTAGTACCACATTACCCCTCAAAGCACTACAGGAGTTAGCCCTTTCAAGTTATTGAAGGGAAGGCATCCAGTATCTAAGTTGTGTTTAAGAAAAAAACAAAGGAAGATTGGGAGAAAATATGTATTGAGGAGGTTAAGGAAAATGTAGAGAGGAAACAAGCAAGATATAAAGAAGTATATGATACTAAATGGAAAGTGAGCGAACCCACAATTGGGGTAGGAGATCGGGTTAGCGTTTGTGAGTCCGGTTTTGTGAGCAAGGGTTCAACTAAGTTTGGTAGAGCCATGAAAGTAATCAAAATATATAGCAAAAGTGTGGTAACACAAGATGGTAAAGTGTGGAATGTAAGACAATTGGCAAAGTGCAAAGCTGGGTGTTTGCAGTTTCCGAGTGATGAGGGTATGAGTTCCATGATGAAGATAAGCACTGGATGTAATGAGATGTTTCCATCGTCCTTTGGACGTTCTGCTGGTAATATGATTCAAAATGAGAAAGGGTTAGAGAATAATCATGTGTGCGAGGATGAAATTGTGGATAAACCAAGTAGTGAAGGTAACATAGTAGAAAAAAAATGATTCTATTGCATCACGGGTAAGAACGTATGCCTGTGCAAAACATTTACCTGCTAAGCTGAATGATTTTGTCAGATAATGTATCAGTTAGTTTATCTGAGAAACTTTCTAAATAGTTTGTTCTTTATTGTTTCTTTTTTTTGTTGGGTGTTTTGTTTAAAGGGGAAAAGATATGTTAAATGCTAAGAGAATCTGGTACTTAGATGTAATGCTAATACTATAGGAATTTCATGGTTGGGGATTCTAGTGGAGTGTAGAATGAAGTTGGGTGGTGGTTGAGAATTATTCCTGGAACAGACTTAGATGAGGGAGTACTGTGCTGGAAGATAATAAAGACTTTGTCCTATTTCTACATCTGTGAATGTATTCTTGACAACAAGCCACAGCAAATATTAGATCAAAATAAAAAACGGGTGAAGCCTTGTTTTAAGAGGAGCATCTTTGGAGGGGACACTTGTATCTGTTGTAGCAAAATCAAGGCATTTGAATCTGGGAACTTTTTGAGAGAGATCAACATGCTGCAGTGTGATTAGGAGTGGAATAGACTACATACCAGGATGTAGAAGGAGGAGTGAGGAAGCCACAAGCAAGAACCATGCGAGTCAGGAAACCGCAGGAGATGCTGGCGATTCTGTGAAAACCCTATCCTTGCTCCCCAGACAGCCCCTCCTGACAGTGGTGGGCCGGCAAGTGGCTGTCAGCGGCAGGGCGCTGAGGCCCAGAGGCTTCAGCACCTGCCATACCTATCCTGCCCTCAAACCCACGCCTGATAGTGATCCCGGGAAGACCGTAGTGGGGGAGGGCGGGTTTGGTGGGTGTGGTAGTTGGCTGCAGCGGTGGTCGTAGCAGACCCAGGCCTCACTGCACCTGGTAGAGCCACTGGTTTGCAGAAGCAGCCTGACTAGGTTTGGGTGCGACTTGTGTCTTGGGTGTGCTCCATCCCCGCACCGTGTGAGCCTGGCACGATTACACCTGTTCCTCTTCTGCCCTCCCTACTTGGCCTCATTGTCATTCATCTGCTTACAAATTGTGTATAAGCTTGCTTGCCCACCATATACCACCTTTCATGTTACCTGCTTAATACAAAGTGAAAAGTAGTGTATGTAGCAACATAGACTGCTGTGCATTGTATTGCATTGTGCAGTGCATTTTCAATGTGAGGTGCAGTTGTCGACTTAGGAACAGCAAGGCTTAAGGTTGAACAACGGTCAAATAGTGGCAAGCTTTTAGAAAATATCTAGAAGCCAAGTCAAAGAACTAAGACTTGGAAACATTAGGAGAGAGTCTCCCATTTTTACTCTTTTTTGTTATTTACATTTTTACATCTATTTCAACTCGAACAAACTTGTGTAACAACCTTGTACAAGTTCTCTCGTCCCCCCCTTGCAAACCATCGATTGTCACAATATAGGGGTGGTGAGGCGGTGCTGAATGAAGGAGCTAAACCTGTCTGAATTTGTTTGAGATAGCAAACAACAATAGCGCAAACAGCATAGAAACAGAGAGCTTGAAAAACTGAGAAGGCACTAGAGTAAATAAGCTCCCGTTTCACCGAGTTGACCAAACAGGATGCATTCAGGGAAAACCCGGGGTGTGGGTCCTTAAAAACGCAAATGAAGTGGGGTGAAAAAAATGCAGTCAAGAAGTCTTTAAAGAAAGATGTGTTCATGTGTACTGATGACCAGGCAGGAGATATTTTAACACCTTTAGCACTAGCATCATCAGTACTAGCACCATCACCTAGCCTTTTCCATGCCTCCAGTCTCACTTGCATCCTCCTCCCAAGCGCTCTAAAACCACAGATTATTTAAAACCAAATGACTTTAATAGTAGCAATGGGACCCCAAGTCTCGATCAGCATGCCTCCCGCACCTCAGCTGTGACTTCACTGCCACTCATGGCAATTTGGGCGCATATTGTACTACTCTCATTCTGCCTGTTCAGGTTCATGTCTCAGCTACAGATCATCTGGAGGGCAACTTATTGTTTTTAGAGACAGTATTAGCCCACTCTACTTCCGTCCTTTCTGAAACAAACACAGCAGTTCCGAGCAAAGCCGCACGGAACAACTATTTAATGAGGTGGCTAGCCCGGTTCATCAGACAAGTCCAACACAGCACAGTTTAGGTGCTCAAGTAGCAAGTTGGAGCAATACCACAGGCAACTTTGCATGCCACCTGGCCATTCTGCTCCATTAACTCCAATAAAGCTAAACCTTCTGTCTGGAAAATTATTGACCACTAGTTTAGATAAGGAAATGCCTAGTCACCACCTCACGGAAGAGGATTATAGGATCCATGATTCTGGCTCCTCAAGTCATTCTGACTTAATGTTCCTTTGGGAAGAATGCAATCTACAATATAAATCTTCCAGTAGTCAGACAGAAGTGACACCACAACATAATTCAAGTGCCACCATTTGGAATGCTCTACTTAGCAACTTGGAGACATTTGCAGCATCACTGTCTTACCATTCTGAAAATTTGATATGCAAGTGGATATTTTAATTGCATTAGCAACCGACATTGTGGGCACCAACTCTAAATTGTCAGCACTGAGCAATCTGATCACAAGGCTCCAGTCGGACCCGATTGCCATATATCACTCTTGCCCTTGCTCCAGCACAGTTAACTCCCTCTCTAGTACACCACAAATGTTGGATGTTATCCTTGAGTGGATTTCAGCACCTGCGCAGCAGATAGGCATTCCTTTTACCCAACAGGCTAAGAAGGAATCTAACCAGGTTCCTGTTATGCTCAATGTCATTCCTGAGCATTCCCTGGATACAGGTTAATTTTGTTCCCATCACCAGAATGGATTCTGGTGTGGCATCTGTGGGACTAGTACCTGAGCCACTCATTGCCTTGGAAACCGTGCCATCTGGCATTGAAAATTATAACAAAGGTATTTCTGCCACATCCCTTCTAATCCACAAGATGATAATTTCAATTCAGTTACAGAGGGAACAGGGCCTGTAGTACAGCACAGAGATGCCCTAATGCCACTCACAAAAAGGGAGCGCGAAAGGCCTTGAAAGCAAGACACAAGCAAAAAACTAGCTACACCTTGCACTCCTCTGCATCTTCTGTGCAGTGGGCTCCTCCTGACAGTGAGGCCTCAGGATGCAATTCCAACATCCCTCTACCTGTAAACAAGCAGCTTCCTAGTGAAACAAAAACATATTCATTGTTCGATTGTAATTCAGCATCAAAGATTGACCGTAAAGCGGACACTGTTAAAGATACAATACTGCCATCTTCGAATAACCAGCACTCAACTTCAATTTCGGCACCAACCTAAATCCTCCAGTTTTAAATTCTTTCTCTGGCAATATACCACATGAAAACTTTACTACTACTATTACTGGATGTACTACACCTGCTATGCTGAGTGAAGCTTTCAAACCCCTTGGCTTGCAGTTACAAACTTAACTGCCAACCCAACCATTGGTTTTATCTGGGCCATCCCACCAGCCTTCAATGTCAAATGCTGCCTTTGTGTCCTCTTACCCGTGTTCAGACCGTGTAGAGTCTGATAATTCAATAGTTAATTCATCTCCAACTTGTGGGAGGACTTCACTTGACGACAACAGTACCTGGGCAAAAAAAAACTGAAGCAGCAGAAGTGGGAAAACAGAAGCTTGCATGCATATCCAATTTCCTTACGACTAAGCTGGAGTTGATTCCACACTATGGGGGTGATTCTAACCCTGGCGGTCGGTGTTAAAGCGGCGGCCAACCCGCCAACAGGCTGGCGGTAAAAAATATGGAATTCTGACCCTGGCGGGAACCGCCAACACAGACAGCCACTTTAACACTCCGCCCGCCACGGCGGTACAAACAAACAGCGCGGCGGTCACCACCAACAGCCAGGCGGCAGACAATGTACCGCCCACCCTATCACAACTCACCAATCCGCCACCTTTTCCGGGGCGGGAGCACCGCAGATAAAAACACGGCGGAAACAGACTACGAACGGGAAAACGCTCACCACTACGCACTCCAGGAGGAAGGAGGACAGCATGGAACCCGAATTAAACATCCTACCTGCTCTCGTCTACCTTCTCATCTACCACGAGTACGAAGTCCGGCGCAGACGACAACGGTGAGTACTGCACCTACGACACACGGGAGGGGGGAGGACGAAAGGTTACGGGCACACACATATGCGACCCCCCCCCCCCCAACTATGTACACACCAATGCAGAGCAACAAGTCACAGTGACACCACCCAAACACCCCAGAAAAATGCTAGGACATAATCAAATTTGGAATAAATATTTATGTACCAAAAAGGTCCTGAAAAATATCGTACAACCATGAAAGATATTCACAAGAAAACAAATGACATACACATCAGTGTATAACTGAAGTAACAAGTCCTGCACATCCTACGAATTCATCATGTCCGTGGGCCAAAGTTTTGAGAAACAAGGGCAAAGCCCACACAGGAGACCTGAGTCCTTTGGAGAGAACACTGCAGGGGCATCAGATGTAAAAACTACAGGCACCTCAGGGGGAAGGGAAGGGGGGGGCACCACAGCCACATGAGTCCACGACGCCAGATCCACGAGGAGCCACCATGCCCACTGTACCATCCTGGGGAGTGCAAAGCCACAGTCTCTCAATGTCTCTACAGTGGGTGGGCTGCCCACTGGACCATCCTGGGGAGTGCAAAGCCACAGTCTCTCAATGTCTCTACAGTGGGTGGGCTGCCCACTGGACCATCCTGGGGGGTGCAAAGCCACAGTCTCTCAATGTCTCTACAGTGGGTGGGCTGCCCACTGGACCATCCTGGGGAGTGCAAAGCCACAGTCCATCAGGTGGATGACAGTCTCCACTGGTCAAGAAGGAGGCATGGTGGGCACAGTGAACCATAAACAGTGATTGAGACGGCGGTGCCCAGCGGAGCGGTGCTTGAGAAGAAGGGCCCAGCGGAGCGGTGCTTGAGAAGAAGGGCCCAGCGGAGCGGTGCTTGAGATGAAGGGCCCAGCGGAGCGGTGCTTGAGAAGAAGGGCCCAGCGGAGCGGTGCTTGACAGGAAGGGCCCAGCGGAGAGGTGGAGAGACAGCGGTGCCCAGCGGAGCGGTGCTTGAGACGGCGGTGCCCAGAGGAGCGGTGCTTGAGAAGAAGGGCCCAGCGGAGCGGTGCTTGAGAAGAAGGGCCCAGCGGAGCGGTGCTTGAGAGGAAGGGCCAAGCGGAGAGGTGGAGAGACAGCGGGGTCCAGCGGAGCGGTGCTTGAGAAGAAGGGCCCAGCGGAGCGGTGCTTGAGAGGAAGGGCCCAGCGGAGCGGTGCTTGAGAAGAAGGGCCCAGCGGAGCGGTGCTTGAGAGGAAGGGCCCAGCGGAGAGGTGGAGAGACAGCGGTGCCCAGCGGAGCGGTGCTTGAGATGAAGGGCCCAGCGGAGCGGTGTTTGAGACGGCGGTGCCCAGCGGAGCGGTGCTTGAGAAGAAGGGCCCAGCGGAGCGGTGCTTGAGAAGAAGGGCCCAGCGGAGCGGTGCTTGAGAGGAAGGGCCCAGCGGAGAGGTGGAGAGACAGCGGGGTCCAGCGGAGCGGTGCTTGAGAAGAAGGGCCCAGCGGAGCGGTGCTTGAGAGGAAGGGCCCAGCGGAGCGGTGCTTGAGAAGAAGGGCCCAGCGGAGCGGTGCTTGAGAGGAAGGGCCCAGCGGAGAGGTGGAGAGACAGCGGGGTCCAGCGGAGCGGTGCTTGAGAAGAAGGGCCCAGCGGAGCGGTGCTTGAGAGGAAGGGCCCAGCGGAGAGGTGGAGAGACAGCGGGGTCCAGCGGAGCGGTGCTTGAGAAGAAGGGCCCAGCGGAGCGGTGCTTGAGAGGAAGGGCCCAGCGGAGCGGTGCTTGAGAAGAAGGGCCCAGCGGAGCGGTGCTTGAGAGGAAGGGCCCAGCGGAGAGATGGAGAGACAGCGGTGCCCAGCGGAGCGGTGCTTGAGATGAAGGGCCCAGCGGAGCGGTGTTTGAGACGGCGGTGCCCAGCGGAGCGGTGCTTGAGAAGAAGGGCCCAGCGGAGCGGTGCTTGAGAAGAAGGGCCCAGCGGAGCGGTGCTTGAGAAGAAGGGCCCAGCGGAGCGGTGCTTGAGAAGAAGGGCCCAGCGGAGCGGTGCTTGAGACGGCGGTGCCCAGCGGAGCGGTGCTTGAGATGAAGGGCCCAGCGGAGCGGTGCTTGAGAAGAAGGGCCCAGCGGAACGGTGCTTGAGAGGAAGGGCCCAGCGGAGCGGTGCTTGAGAAGAAGGGCCCAGCGGAGCGGTGCTTGAGACGGCGGGGCCCAGCAGAGCGGTGCTTGAGAAGAAGGGCCCAACGGAGCGGTGCTTGAGAAGAAGGGCCCAGCGGAGCGGTGCTTGAGAAGAAGGGCCCAGCGGAGCGGTGCTTGAGAAGAAGGGCCCAGCGGAGCGGTGCTTGAGACGGCGGGGCCCTGTTCAGCGGTGCTCTTCTCCACGGCGGGCCCTGTTCAGCGGTGCTCTTCTTCACCGCGGGCCCTGTTCAGCGGTGCCTATCTTCACGGCGGGCCCTGTTCAGCGGTGCTCTTCTTCACCGCGGGCCCTGTTCAGCGGTGCTCTTCTGCACGGCGGGCCCTGTTCAGCGGTGCTCTTCTTCCCCGCGGGCCCTGTTCAGCGGTGCCTATCTTCACGGCGGGCCCTGTTCAGCGGTGCTCTTCTTCACCGCGGGCCCTGTTCAGCGGTGCTCTTCTCCACGGCGGGCCCTGTTCAGCGGTGCTCTTCTTCACCACGGGCCCTGTTCAGCAGTGCTCTTCTCCACGGCGGGCCCTGTTCAGCGGTGCTCTTCTTCACCGCGGGCCCTGTTCAGCGGTGCTCTTCTCCACGGCGGGCCCTGTTCAGCGGTGCTCTTCTCCACGGCGGGCCCTGTTCAGCGGTGCTCTTCTCCACGGCGGGCCCTGTTCAGCGGTGCTCATCCAGCAGGTCAAGGGAGCCAGACCTGGCCTGGACTCCCTGCTCAGTCGCCCTCGGACCGTGACGTTTCTGGACCCTTCGGGGACGGACTCCTGGCCTCCTTAGTGTCCTCCTTCCCAGCTGGGATGTGGCATGTGGGGTCCACCTTCTCCGCGCTCCTGCTGCCCTTCCGCTCCTTTGATGGGGCTCTCGGGCCCTTGCCTCCCCTAGATGGTGTGGGTGGTGAAGTGGCCGCACATTGCTCCTTGGGGGCAGCCCTGTCGGTCCTCGCACGGCGGCCCTTGTTTTTGCGGGTCCTCTTGCCGGGGGGGGGGGCTGGACGTGTCCTTGCTGCTGATCGATGTGTCACTGCTGGCAAAGGGTGGGCTCCAGAACCCATGCACAACAGTGACACCCGAAGCTGGGCTGGTGGTGGCTGCGGTGCTCTTGGGACTCTTTGAAGATGGATGGGGGAGCTCATCGGGGGGAAAGAGGTCAAGGTTAGCCATGAAAAGTTTTTTAGGGCCAAGGTAAAGGGTAGGAGAAGTGGAGATGGAAGTGGAGGTAGAGGAGGTGGTTGTAGGAGAGTCAGGTGTGCTGTCATTGGGTGAAGGTGCTGGTGCTGTAGGCTGTCGTGAGGTGGATGGCTGTTGGGTGGGTGGCTGCCTGCGTTTGTGTGTCTTGGAAGAGGGGGTGACAGACACAGTGGGAGAGGACACAGGGGACGTGTAAATGGCAGTGGGGGTGGTGACTGCACGAGTGTGGACTGTACTGGAGGGTGAGGTGGTGATGGAAGCACTGGCTGATGTTGGGGTGCATGCAGGTGTGAGTGTAGACGTCACAGGGAGGGAGGAGGGAGACGAGGAGGAGGGGGACACAGGGGTGGCAGTGGCTGTTGGCATGTCTGCATCTGGGTGTTGCTTGGGTGAGTGTTTGTGGGATCTGTGGTGCTTGTGTTTGGATGAGCTGCTCTTGGGTGTTGAGGTGTGTGCAGGCTGGTCTGATGGTGTGGATGGGATAGGCTGAGGAACAGGAGACAGAGAAAGGCTGGAGGCAGTAAGAAGAGGGAGGCTGGAAACAGGGACAATGGCTGCCGTCAGTGCTGAGGCCAGAGCAGTGAACGCTTGTTGATGGGCAGCCTGACCCGAATGAATGCCCTCCAGGTACGCATTGCTCTGTTGCACCTCCCTTTGCACACCCTGGATGGCATTCAAAAGGGTCGTCTGCCCAACAATGAGCGTCCTTACCAGGTCAATGAGCTCCGCACTGAGGGCAGCAGGGGCAACAGGGGCAGGGGCTGAGGTGCCTGGGGCGAAGGAGACGCGCGCCTTCCTGGGCGAACGGGCACGGAGCGAAGACTGAGGGGCTGCTGGGAGGGCGGGGCTGGTGCGCTGGGTGGCGGCTGTACCTGTAGAGGCGGGGGCCACGGATGTTGCCGCCACCGCTAGGGAGCTCCCATCCGAGGACGTGTCGCTTTCGCTGCTCTCACCAGCGGTCCCCGTCATGGTGCTCCCCTCGCCCTCCGGATCACTGGTGCCCTCGGTGTCTGTTCCTGGGCCCACCGGGGCCTTGTGTCCTGCAGCTCCCTCGTGCTCCGATGCCAAATCTCCTCCGCCTGATGATGCTAATGCACACATGCACAAGAAGATGAAGAGAAAGGGTGGGGGGAGAAAAAAGAAGACCAGGTTGAGTACATGCAATGTCAACACCGTTGGCGGAGAGGACAGACACAGGAGCCTAATGCACTAAGCCGCGCATTCGGGGTACACTACTCAGTACTACTGACTAGGACAACAGGCCAAGAGACGTCAAACGCGCACATGGGAGATGCTGGACCTTCAATGGCTGTACTTGTCACCCTACCGAGGTGGGGGCCGGGGGCACAGGGCCATGCCTAAGGGAGAGGACTACACTACAGAAAGCGCCCTGGCCTAATGTCACCCACAGCCCTCCTCCCCCACCCAGACGCCTCCACTGCGCAGAAAGATAGGAGAATGTGCTGATACTCACCCCCTTGTGTCTGCTGTGATGTCTTAAAGCGCCCATCCAATTCTGGGTAGGCCACCGCCAGGATCCGGGACATCAGGGGGGTCATGGTGCGACTGGCACCCCTCCTAGGTTGGGAGGCCATCCCCAGCAGTGTTTCTGCGGTCTTCCTTGTTCCGCGGCGGATGTCCTCCCACCTCTTGCGGCAGTGGGTGCCCCGTCTGTTGTGAACCCCCAAGTTCCGGACTTCCTTTGCGATGGCACGCCAAATCTCGATCTTCTGATGGGCGCTGACCTATTTGACATGTACAGGGTGGAAAGGAGGAAATCATCAATGACCTGCATGTTAGATGTAATTGGCCCCCCCCCCACCAACTTTGCCATATGGCACATGCTCTCATCTGTCGGGCGTTGCACTCCTCATTCGCCCCCCACCCCACCAACTTACATCCACCCCAATCCACACAGGCATAGCCCATTCCATGTGCACCCGGTGTACTCACTTGTTGGTCTGGAGGACCGTAGAGTAGCGCATACTGGGGGAGGACCCCATCCACGAGCTTCTCCAACTCTTCAGACGTGAAGGCAGGGGCCCTTTCCCCAGTCGCAGCAGCCATTGTATCTTCCAGACCGAGGTCACAGCAGCACTTGCAGTATAGGTCCTCTCCTGTGGATGATCAGGTCTCGAGTGATTAAGCAGATAGAAAATGGCGGTCACGCCCGCGGCGGTGCGTACCGCGACCGCCGGCGCACTTCGTCATTGGCTCCTGAAACCCATAGGCTTCAATGTTAACCAATGCGGCTTTGCGCCGTGGTCTTCGACCGCCTACCGCCACGGTGTGCCCCGCCAGCGCATTGACCTCACATCCCATTGTCCCACTTCACAGGTCAGGCAGCCGCCATTTCAAGGGCCTACATGGCTTAATTTTGACTGCGACACACAGGCCTAGGCCTTGCATTGCCACACATACACGCCTTTCAACCCATTGCCATTCTTTAACTGTGCAAGCTGTCTGTACGTACCTGTGGTTTGCCTGACTCTGTGCTCCATGTTGTCCTTCCTAGGCACCGTCCGCTGGGACTTGCGATGAGAAGGAGGAATCCTCGCATGTACCGACCGCTGGTGGACCTATCGACAATGGAAGAACGCCATATAATACTTCGATACAGACTTGACCGTGCCACTATCCATGAACTGTGTGCCCAGCTGGAGCCAGCCCTGATGTCCCCCATCCGCCAACCCACAGGGATTCCCCCTCTGGTGCAGGTTTTGTCAGTCCTCCATTTTTTGGCAAGTGGGTCATTCCAGACCACAGTGGCCATGTCATCTGGAATGTCTCAGCCTATGTTTTCTAAGATTTTGAGCAGAGTGTTGTCTGCCCTGATGAAACTCATGCGGAGCTACATCATTTTCCCAGAGGAAGGTGACTTGCCTACAGTGAAGGGTGATTTCTATGCCCTTGGACATATCCCCAACATCATTGGTGCCATTGATGGGACCCATGTGGCTTTGGTACCCCCAAAAGACGATGAGCAGGTGTACCGAAACAGAAAAAGTTATCATTCGATGAATGTCCAGGTGGTCTGTTTGGCTGACCAGTACATCTCCCATGTAAATGCCAAGTTCCCAGGGTCAGTGCATGACGCGTATGTGATGCGAAATAGCAGCATCCCCTATGTGATGGAGCAGCTACAGAGACAACGTGTGTGGCTAATAGGTGACTCTGGTTACCCCAACCTGCCTTGGCTACTGACCCCAGTAAGGAATCCCCGGACCAGGGCAGAGGAACGGTACAATGAGGCCCATGGGCAAACTAGGAGGATCATCGAAAGGACCTTTGGCCTCCTGAAGGCCAGGTTTAGGTGCCTGCATATGACTGGGGGATCCCTGATGTACTCACCAAAGAAGGTGTGCCACATCATCGTTGCCTGCTGTATGCTTCACAATCTGGCATTGCGACGTCAGGTTCCTTTCCTGCAGGAGGATGGTGCAGATGGTGGTGTTGAAGCAGCTGTGGAGCCTGCGGAGAGTGAAGAGGAGGAAGACTCAGAGGACGACACAGACAACAGGGACAGAGTAATAGAACAGTATTTCCAGTAGCACACAGGTAATAATCACCCATGCCATTTTACATTTCCTGAAAGCCTCCTGCATCTCAACTTTGTCGGTTTCCCCCCAGACCTATAAACATGATGTTTGATTTTCCCTTCCCTTTTCTGTGCTGTATGAGCCACTGCGTGACCTCGGCTTGGTTGGCCCATGGACTAATGCTAAGTTACCTCAGTATGTGTAATTCACAATGTTAATTATACGTAATTGATATGTAATGTGTCATACATTTGTAAATAAGACAGGCTGAGTCCTGATTGATTTCAGTGCAATGTGTGATTTATTATTAGTGCATAGATATTGGTACATGATAGTGAAACAGTGATGGGTGGGGGTGGAGTAATGTCCATGGCGGAGTCCAGTTCTCAGTCTCACAGGTGCATTGTCCATATGCCTGTGGCAGGATGGAGCAGGGACAGTTCAAGGTTGGACAGGGTGGCAATGTGGAACAGTGGGAGGACTTCAGGGGGTATGTGATGCTGGCGGGGGACTTGACATCCTACTCTGTCCTTTTTTTTTGATCTCAGGCTCCTTTTGCGGGGCGGTTGTTGTTCAGCAGGAGGTGGGGTTCTGGTGGGCTGTCGTTGTGGTGGGGCCTCCTGTCCACTAGCGCCGGCGGAGGTGGTAGGCTGTTCCTGTTCCTGGCTAGTGACAGGGGCCCTGTGTGATGCCACATGGTCCCGAAACGTGTCCTCTATACGGTTCAGGGCCTGGACTATGCTCCCCATAGCGGTTGAGATGTTGCTGAGTTGGTCGCTGAACCCCATGTAGCGTTGCTCCTGCTGTGCCTGGATCTCCTGGAACCTGGCCAGTACCGTCGCCATCGTCTCTTGTGAGTGGTGGTAGGCTGCCATGATGGTGGTGAGGGCCTCTTGGAGAGTGGGTTCCCTGGGCCTCTCCTCCCCCCCCTGTCGCACAGCAGCCCTCCGAGTTGCCCTGTTTCCCTGGGCCTCTGTCCCCTGGACGGTGTGCCCACTCCCACTGCCCCCAGGTCCCTGTTGTTGTTGGATTGGTGGGTTACCCTTGGGGCCCTGTAGTGGTAGACACACCGCTGCTTGACCTGTCCTAGAGACAGAGGCATGGGCCCGCTGGGTGGGAGCTGTGCTGTTGTTCCCAGAGGGGGTTGGGTCTGCAGTGGCCTGTGTCTGGGTGAGGGGAACCGACTGCCCAGAGGTCCCCGATGGTCCGGGCTGGTCGTCAGGTTCCAGGTCGACAGAGCTGCTGTCATCACTAGGGGCCTGTTCCGGGGGTGGCATGGACATTTCTGGTCCCTCCTGACCGGTGTGTTGTCGTTCGGGTCCTGCATGGGGTAAGAGGGTATGGTTATTGTTTCTGTGTGTGCATTAGCTTGCGTTTTATGGGTGCCCTTGTCCCCCAGTGCTGGCATTCCCTTGGGGGAGGTGTTGTGAGGGTGTTTTGTGGGGGGGGGGGTGATAGGTATGTGCAGTGGTCATGCTTAGGTGATGGGTGTCCATAGTTTGGGGGTGGCATGCAGGGGTTGGTGTTGGGTGGGTTGTGCTGGGGAGACATTCTCAGGGAGGATGTGTGCTGGGGGGTTGGGGGTGAGGGTGGGGGTTAGCATGCTGGGGGGGGGGTGAAGTGGTTGGCCTTGTACTTACCAGAGTCCATTCCTCCGTGTACTCCAGCAAGGCCATTGGGATGCAGGATGTTGAGTACCTCTTGCTCCCATGTTGTGAATTCGGGTGGAGTGGGTGGGGGTCCCCCGCCAGTCTTCTGCACTGCGATGTTGTGTCGCGAGACCATCGAGTGCACCTTCCCCCGTAGGTCGTTCCATCGTTTGCGGATGTCCTCTCGATTTCTGGGATGCTGTCCCACCGCGTTGACCCTGTCCACGATCCGCTGCCAGAGCTCCGCCTTCCTTGCTATGGTGGTGTGCTGGACCTGTGAGCCGAAGAGCTGGGGTTCCACTCTTATGATCTCCTCCACCATGACCCGGAGTTCTTGGTCCGAAAAGCGTGGGTGCCTTTGTGGTGCCATGGGGTGGTGTGTATGAGGTGTGGGGTGGTGTATGTGTGATGTGTGTGTTGGTGTGTGGTGCTTTGTGCTTCTATGTGGTGTGTGTGATGTTGCGGTGTGCCTCTGTGTGTCTGGCTATCTATTCTCTGATGTGTCTCTCTCTCTCCTTCATCTCTGGTTTTTGTTGGTAGGGGTTTGTGGGTGATGTGGGTGTGTGTTTTATATGGTATTGGATGTGTGGGAGTGGTGTGTGTATGTGTTTCAGGTGTGTGCCTTTCAAATTGTCCAATGTGGTAGGGGTTTGTAAAGGTGTGTGTATTTTGACCGCGGCGGTGTGTACCGCCAATGGAATACCGCGGTTGAATGACCGCCGCGTCGATTTGCGGGTCATAATGGGATGGGCGTATTTCTGTTGGCGTGGCGGTGGAGGTTTGGTCTTCTCCAGTTTACCGCTGGCCGCTGATGTGGCGGACTGCAGTGGAGGGCGGATTTTCGGAGGTTTTGCAGTTGTGGGTCAGAATGTCCGTGGCGGCTGACCCCGGCCGCGGCGGTATTGTGGCGGCCTTCTGACCGGCGGTAAGCGGCTTTTACCGCCGAGGTCAGAATGACCCCCTATGTTTCTAGTAGCACATACAATGCTCTTAACAGGAGCATAATTCTGAACCTTCTTGGGTCAGTGGCGAGCACCAGATATCATAACAGCACACACCTGGAGTCAGTAGATTTTAGGGACAACCCAGCCTCGAAGTTTGACAACATCATCATCACTACTTGGATTTCACCGGACCTAGCCAATCTTGTCTGGCAGCTGAAAGATAAGAATTTAATGTGGGAAATTGAGCTGGCACCAGTGCTACCGCCTGGCTACCCTAGTCCGCTGTTGCCACGCGTCAGTAAGCCTAATGAATCTGAAAGATTACTGAGCTGAGCCATCAGGTCAGATTTCTGCAAGTGCCAACCCATATCTCTGACAATTATAAGTATGCATACAGAGGGCCACTACCAAGAACTTATTTCGCAAGCACGCCAGGTACAAAGTGACATCATTAGATAAAGAGCCCTTGAACTGCCCACACGTATGTGAAGCCATGGTAGGATGTGCAGAACGTCTCCTCTCAAGTGCAACTGTACCTCTCCTAGTAACTGTAGTGGAATGCAACTTTTGCCAATTGGGTCTTGCTTGCTCTTGCACACAGCTACAGAACCAGCTCCAGAAACTAATTGTGGTGCTCCCACTAAACATTTTCCCAAGCAAGCCACCAGCGGAGCTAACACCCGGCAGGGGGGGCGGTCCACAGGGATTGGTCAGTATATTGATTTTAGGCTCACCCGGGAAAAGGGCAATACAATACTAACCACATTGCTAAGTGGACACGATTTAGCATCCAATCACACCAAAAAAAAACAGCAAAACTTAAAAATTGTCCTTTTGGGTCTGGAACATTGCTGGAATTTAAGGGAAAATTGAGAACCAGTCCTGGACCAACTTTTTGGCTTTGTGGGCTCTTCCATGATATTATGTTTCAAGGAAACATGGACTGTGTTCCCTGTTCATATTAATGGTTTTAAAACGTTTCATTCAGAAGACTACTCAGGAGTTGGTTATTTCCTACTTAACCACCATACCCAAACAGCAATGGACTGAATATCCCTGTATATGTAAACATTTATAAATTCATTATATGTACATATCTAGATATATGTATTTCCTTACACAAATACTTTACTATTTTATCTTAAAGTATATACATACTCTTAACGCCTGTTTGAACAAATTTTTTTTTTCCTTAGGGTGGAATGTATATATGTCTGTCTGTAGATGTATGTATATGTGTATTATGTACATGTGTTTGTATATATGTGTATATTATTCTACGCTTAACATGTTCATAGGTCATTGCATAATGTTTAATATAAGTTGTTTGATTGGATGCTTAAGAGTCTCTGTTTTTATTATTTACTAGATTGCAATAGGTAAATATAATTTTAACTATTTATCTACAAGCATTTCACTATTGAAATATTGAGGAAAGATAAAATAATGTTATAAAAGTACACAAATAAATTAACTTCATATACTGCAAATCTTAAAAGTCTGTGTTTATACGATACAACTTAAATCTCAATATATTATATTCCTTGCACATATATATATATTCTTGCTATGTAGTCATGTATCTATATATTTATTACTTTAGTCCTACTGTACAAGGGGAAAAGAACAAAACAATTATTCTTGAAAGCTTTACTCTGTTTCACCATCACCCTATACCCCCATCAATCTGTCCTGTATCCCCACTCTCTGACTCATCCCAAACCCATTCTACTAGTAAGATCTCCAAAATAACCTTTCCTATGCTCTTCCTTTCTCTACCCCTCCTGGCTCACCCCAAACCTCAGTGTACTACTATGATCTCCCAAACAACCCTACTAAATTCTCCCTCCTTCATCTCTCCTTTACTCATCCCAAACCTCATCTTGGTACTATGATCTCCCAATGAACACTTATGGATTCTTCCCTTCTCTATACCTCTATTGTTCTATTCAACCCAACTAACAACCTCATGTCCGCCACTCAAATTAAATCATGCCTCCATATACTAATAGCAATATTGTACTCATATTCCCTTAATCCACCACTAATCATTTTGGGTTCTGGAATGGCGTGCTACTTGCTGAAGAGCACTTCAGTGCCTCATCGTGGGTAGTAAGCTCTATATAAATACAATTACAGTTTACCTGCAACTCCCTCCTCATCTGGGGGTGGCCTGGCGATTTAAATCCCACCTATGTTCACTGTCGAACTTTTCCTATATGCAGCCATTACACCATTTTATCAGGTCTTCAGCTTGGAATTTGTGTCAGGTTTCTGACTGGGCATTATTAATTTTTATGATAACATTCCATCAGCAGACAAAGGTCGTGAATTGTCAAATTTAGACCTTGACTTGAAATCACTCAGCTCTAGAACTTGTAGTGAGCTGGGTTTGATGTGAGGGGGTGATTTTAATGTCAACCTCTGCCCCCCTGTGTACAAAGATGCTTGTGGTTTATCAGATGTTGAAGGGAATGCTCTATTTCATTTTGCTTAATATCTAATTGGGAAAAACATTAATTATTTGTTGACAAAATTCAATAAGTGCTTTGCTAATGAATATAGCACAATGAATGGTTCCTTCCCAAGAACCTTCCAGGGCAAGGGCGAAGGCTCCAGAATCGATTTTATTTTACTGTCTGCTTACTTAGCAAAAAATGCGAGGAGACATCAACTGTACAATCTCGCTTTTAGCGATCATCTTCCTCAAAAACTTATTATGGACATTACCAGGAATGCAGCTTCGGTATGAGATGTTTGGGGTGTACAACCCCCTAATAAATGTACTCTGGATTCTGTATTGAATAGTTGGCTCCAGGTGCTTAGTCGGGTATAGTGAGGTGTCTGTCGGTTTTCACATAGGATTTTTACATGCACACACAGACTAAATCACGCACGTACTCTCACTTCTGCTTTGAAGCTCTGGAAAAATGATGGTTATTTTACAAAATATTTTGAGTACTGCTAACAACCCGCACTGCTGTCCCTTTCCTCTGCCCCTTAAGCCCCCCTCATGTGCTGCTTCTCAGAAAATGTATATTACTATGATATGTCAGCGTGATGGTTGGGAAATATAAAACTCCCCCCTCCGAATCTTACTGACCACGACACGACCTGAACATTACTACTGTCTGGAGCCTGTGTGCTCTGCCAGGAGGATTACTGGTATTGCTGCACAAAGGAAAAAGTGTACTCGCATTAGGTGGGAGCATGTTAACATTGACATCTTCATTTCCCAATTGGTCAAGGGAAAACGCACACTTTTTGAGGCCTGCCTACATGCTGAGGCCAATGAAGCTAGCATAAAGCAAGCTTTCATAGTTATTTCAGAGGCAATGCCAAGGTCATTATGTAGAATAGTCGGAGAGGTCCCAGGTAAAAAAAGGGGTTGGTTTTATGCAGCCTGCCCAAGATCTCATACACAGCTGATGACCTCTGTTCATAATCAATCCAGGTCTGCTTCTGAGGTCGCATGCTGTAGAAAGACCTATAAAATGATGATTAAAGCAAGGGAAAATGACCTCAGATTGAAAGCCTGGAATTATCAGAAGGCCTTCTTAGAGTGTCATTAACCAACTACTTCTCTATTGCGTAGAACCCATGATCGAGTCTGCCGTATCCTGCCATGAGTGGGCACCTATTTTGGGGAGGTTTACTCCACCATCGATGATATAGGTGCAGACAACATTTCCTCAATTCCAGCAAAGTACTGTTTCCTCCTAAATGACTGTCCCTTACTGGAAGAGGTGTTAGTAGCCATTCGGTCCAGGTCCCTTTAGACTTCTTCTACTAGAGTAATATCGATTTCTGGGTTTTCTTGGTATACAACCTCTTATGGAGTGCTAGCTCGTCCACTAAGATACCGTCATGGTCAGGGGTGCAACTATACACAACTTTCAGGGGGGAGTGGCGGGGGGTAACACTTTGAACAATGGAACCAGAGCAATGTTTAGCACCAGAGTGAAAATTACTTGTGTGGCTCCTTTTACTACTGTGGGAAACTGCATAATAAGAGTCCTTTTCTGAGCAATATGTGCTCAAAGATGCATTTTAAATCACAACAGATTTCTAAAATTGGTGTGAGCTAAACATCGTTTATGCTATTTAAGGGTTTCCTTGAAAAAGCTTTAACAAAATTGATGGAAAATGTTACATTTTAATACACATTGGGCCAACAGACCGTTTTCATGTTTTTTGCCTGGGTCCAGTTGCATTTGTTTTAACCTCTAAAAAACAACTTTATTTAAGATTTTTTATTACCCTCCCTAAAAATAATATTTCAGAATATCGGTAGCAAAAGGTGCTGTATAAAAATATTTCTTAACGTATTGTTTTGTTCATACTGTAATTCCCGGCACACTATATATATACATTGCATGGTAAGATGTTAGTACAAGAGACAATTCTCTTGCTGCCAGGAGTAAAAATCATCCATGTCCATGCAACATAACACATTGAATGTTGAAGCTGTACTTCTGGGTACTACATAAAAAATCCTTAGTTCAATCTCCCATCATATATTCATGGTTTTGACTGGTTTGGTCACTAGTATACTCTGAAATGCAACCTGCATTTGGAAAGAAGTTGGCAATAATAACACAAAACTCACAGAAACACATCACAAAGTGAGAATATCCATGGTACCCTCAAAGCACACATTGACCTCGATCAGGAATGACCAGTATTAGAGGAGGCTACAACTGGCAGGCCATTGGACAGCCCTTGCACTGTCCTTGCTCTGATCTCAGGAGTCATGAAGGCAGAGGTATGCTAGAATAGTAAACATAGGTCTACAATTCCTGCTTTATTTACTGGTTTTGCCTCTGGCTAGTCTTTGGGTTGTAAACAATAGGTTCTTGAATGGTTAAGGATAGATGAAGGGGTCAACCATGTGATGGGAATGGTGGTCAAATGGTGTGTGATGTCACTTCCACTGCCAGTAGCATTTTACAGAAGTGCAGCACAGAACTGAAACTCAAACTTGCACCAAACCTAAGAACACTAGTAGCGAATACATTTTTAAATCTTAAAATAGCTGGTTCCAGTATTTGCCAAACATGCATGAAGATTAACTGATACAACTGAAAGTCTGTGGATTTTTAACATATGTTGTAGAAGTCTTGTGTCTGGAAAGGAATAAATAATTAAGAGGAATGCCTAGCAGCACCGTAATAAAGTACTTCCAGAAATAATGGCACAGATGTCAGAGTGGCTTCTCACAGGAGTGATGGGGCTAAATCAGAAACATTGATAACAAATTGATTTGGATAAATCGGAATAATCCCAGTATGTGAAAAATAATGATTTGCCAATATGTAGTGTTTACTGGGTTGCTTTAAACAGGAAATTGATTTGATCAGTTTGTCCTGCAAATTTAATCCCACCCATGTTTGATTTTCAGATGTAGAATAATGTTTTTACTGAGCAGGTGGTAATTATTTCAAGGCAGCAAACACCTCTGCTTAGTTTTGTCTTTTTCAAGCACTGGCCTATATTCTAACCTACTTCTGGCCCTTCAAACCTGTTAAATTGCTACTACAATTTAACATCAATAACCCTAATGCTTTCTGTCCTCTCACAAGCCAGGCTCTCCTTCCAATCCTCCCCATTCAGACAGGGGACACAGTTAAATGCAATTGTTAGAAGAAGGCTCATGAGAGGCATGACTACAGCCACTGTGCAGTAACCTGGTGATCTACTGCCTCCATGGACCTTTCTCTGACCTGCCTTAGCAAGTCTTGAACTGTATACAATGATTTGTACTCTCTGTCACCCCCCCCCCCCCCAATATTTTTCAGTGCCACTTTAAACCATGACAGCAGCCTTTTTTACCAGGCCATGAAAACTACCATATCCCTCTCCTGATCACTCCTGTCATCTGTCATATTTCTTTTATCTTCATTCCCAGTCTGTTGGTCATATGGCTAAAACCAGATACCTATAGAGAAATATTGTTCTTCTTAGTGAGATAATAATGTCTTGGGGCATACCCACTCTATCCAAACTTTCCCGTCTTCATTTCCTATCCCTTGTGTCCTACGCTCTTTTCTCCATCTCCCTCTTTTCTATCTCCTTTGGCACATTTAGGTGACCTTAAGGGGGCTTAAAGCGCAATACAAACATACCACAAAACTTCCTATGTTGACAACATGCCATTTAATCTTCAGATCAGTGGCCATCGGATTAATGTAACAATATCATATGAAGTATATGCAACATTTCTGACTGGCTCGGAAATAGTGTGCTGAATTTGAACACAGACAAAATGGAGATTATTCTTTTGGATACTCTGGCCACCAATGAGAACTATTGTGGGAGTTCCCATCAAACAGAAGGACAGTGTTAAAACTTGATTTTTTTGGGAACTATGATGAGTCAGATTCCTGTCAACACTAGAAAACATTTCACTTTCACCCTGAGATCATGTACGAGGTACAGGGTGGTACGGTGATAGAGACTTGTACTGATTATGACAACACTCTTTACAGAGGTCTCAAATGCAAAATATATAGCCTGTTCAAAACCCTGTTGTAAGACTGATTTTTGCACAGAGGGAGGGCCAAATCCTAACAGATTAAAGCATAAGAAGGCCATCAGAAGACTAGATGGTACACAGTAAAAGTGTTAAAGGCAGTCATAGCCCAAAGGCATCAGGCTTGGAGATAACAAGACAATTGGAGAAGAAACACCCAAGCAGTAGCAGATGATAAGTGCTCTACAATCAACAGAAGTTTCTCACTGTGGGCAAGGAGTAGAACTAAATGCAAGAAGTCCAGATTGTATAAGGCAGCCCAGGGGACAAACTCCAGCACCATTTATGGAACCAGCAGCTGGCATCCACACATAACTACTCCACCATGGTGGAGGAAGTAGGGTCGCGAGCATAAGACCAGAAGCATGGTAAACAAACTGCAGCAGGAAGGAAATTAAACTGAGATAATGTAAATAGGTTGCCAGCTTTCAATGTGGCACAGGCACTCCACAAAAATGGATACACACAGTCTGCAACAGCATTTCCCCAGGATCTATAAATAGATACAGCGGAATCTGCTGCTTCAAGTGGGAAAGCAGGTGCTGAGGCCACCACAATACTGCTGCAATTTGGGATCATGAGTCAAATTCCTTAGTTGTATGTTGGGTTGCCAGCTCTTCATGGCATTATTCCACCACTAAGCCCTGATTCTGAGCAAAACAATGCCTGCAGCAGGATTTCAGCCTCAACATGGTGGGATAGTGTAGTGAAATCAAAAGCCAAGCCCGCCCTCTGCTTCTATGCCCGGGGAACAGAATTCTTCAGAGTAATTCTGGATCCCTGCAGGTTAAAAGGACTGAGGAGCAGTGTTGATCTGGCCAGTCGGGCACCCTGGCTGTGAAATGGGCCAACTTGAAAGGGCGAGTGTGTAGGTTTTTTTTTACCTGTGGGCTATGAGGGGACCTAAAATCTTCCTCTCACACTGGCTCCTTCGATCCAACCAATGTGCAGTGCCAGATTCCTCAACTCAGCACAATGGCCCTAGTGCTCCCTGCAGTACAACTGAGCATGCATGTGACACATGCTCAGGGGCCACGCCTCTCTGCTTAAAGCCTGAAGGAATCCCGGAGAGCCTGTTATTGCCGTCACCAGGCCTTAACTGTTAGACATGCGTGCGGCGAGCAGTGTCTTTCCTACAATCCGACCTGCATGTGAAAGTACTTCAAAGGTACAGCAGGTGTCGCAAGATTGTACAAATCCAAGCATGCTCCTTATATATAGCAATGGCATGTGCCAGTAGCTACGTAGACTCAAGACGAATATATCTCGTCACAATCCAAAATATCATCTCTACAAGCACTTGGCACATTCAGGGTTTGCGCCTCCCCCAAGGACTCCTTACTTGAGAGGCACAGTTCCAACGTATCACTGAGGCAGCACCAGTAATGTAAGCCGGTGCCTAGGACACCACCCAGCACAGGAATGCTTCGTCAATATCCCTCGTATTTGCACAAAAGTTCCTGCATGTTTTGAGGTGCTTGGACTTCCTATCTTCGTTGCCAAAATGTGTTGTCTCAGTAAGGAGGCTCAGAAGATGAGAAGTAAACAGGTAGGTCTTTATTCAAGCACCTCAGACACCAACTGCCAGATTCGTTTCTTCCTATCCACAACATTTCCTCTCCCTACATCATCAGGTTCTGTTACATCATGACATTCTAAGGTGAGAATGGAAGACTCACCTCATGCACAATATACCACAAACAGCATGGCCAATCATTGCTATAAGCAGTCTACCCTGCAGCGATGCAGCAGCCAGCACCTCCTCCTCTTCCTGCCATCACCCCTACTCCATGCACAACTTATTATCCACATAGCTAAAATGCAATTGAAAATTTGCCTAATATATTTCAGAAAACGTTACATGTATTAGAAGCGTATCTATACTGCAAGTGTGTGTTGAAAACCAAACTCATTCATTGTCATTGTACAAAAGACATAAAACATGCAGTACTCCAGAAAACCATCATTATTTAAAGTTCTGTAAGTTTGGCTAAAGATATGTGTATTGATACAATACCCGCACAACATCAATTTTAAAGAAGGCAACTAAACATATACAAATCGAACGGACAATGAAATAAGCACATTCGTTAAAAAAAACACTCTGACACTCAATGCCCCTCCACTCTATGCCCTTCCATGCCACTCCATTCTGACACTCCATGAAACTCCCTCTATGCCACTTCACTGTACTCTACAACACTCTGCTCCACTATTCCACTTTACACCACTCTGACACTCTTCCCTACGCCCCTCCAGTCCAGCCCTCCCCTATACACTCTACTCCACTCTACACCACCCCACTCTATGACCCCCTACTCCACTCTACGTCACTTCAGTTCATGCCACTCACCTCTATGCCGCTACTCTTTAGGCATGCTGAACAGCAGGACTGCTGGTGTACAACATAGTTAAAACACATTGACAAAGCCAATCGCTCTTGCATAGGCGAGACCTGTTGGCTTTGCCAGTGTTTGCTTTATGTTTATTTCCATTAGTCATGCTGCACAGCATGGAGGAGGCTACATAGCATGGCTAGAAACCATTGGCCATTTAGCAATAGAGCTAGGCAAGCAACTGAAAGCTCACGCCAAATACCTGGCTGTTAGACCCTCTAGCCCAAAACGAGCCAAGCTTTAATGTGGCTTCTGCCTGCCACCTGTGCTGTAACCTATGACACAAAGAATTATGAAAAAAATAATCTTTGATGTAAAATAGGGAAGGAAAATAGCTATTCATCCAGTGGCTGAAATAGCACAATATGAAATTAGAAAACCTAGGTTTTTTCCAAGGTTAACCAAATTGTGTTTTCCTCATTTCATTTGAGAGCACTTTGAAATACATGAGTTCAGGATGTGTGCTATATGAGCACCTTCCTTGTATCTGATTTAAAAAGACTATAATTTTGCTCCATGTAAGAATCAAGGCTACATATAGGGAGAACTGACTTGTCTCTTAATACACTAATTACATTGTTGTCCTGAGGGAGGATGAGTGGGACATGAATATTTTCAAGTTCATGTTTAAAAGCTGTCATTTTTAATAAATGCCTCTTAATGCAATTATATAATATCATGTACTAAGTTGAAACTCTTCCATATGTTAAAGGAAAACAATTTTGGGGATTTTGAAGAGTCTTTATCATATTTACGGGCGAGCGCAAAGCGCTCCGTCCCGTGTTGTAATCTCTCTTTGGGCTTCAAGCCACGTCAGTTTCTTTCATTGGTTCGTGGGCTTGCCTTTTAAAATCTGCTTGCCTTCATTAGTGAAAGGGATGCATAAGTCATGCCTTTTCCGGTGTTTAGCCCTTGTCGAGCGCAGCAACCTTAAAACATATGAGGCTCCATCAGGTTTCTGGACTACTTTTTCTCTTTTTTTGCAGCATGATCTCGCTGGGCAGAAGTCAAGGGGTTTGTATGACATCGACCCTATTACATAGTTAATTGCACTTTTGCCGGTTACATAGATAATTGCACTTTTGACGGTTACATGGATAATTGCACTTTTGCCGATAGGTTTCACTATGAGTGAACTT
Source organism: Pleurodeles waltl (assembly GCF_031143425.1). NCBI lineage: Eukaryota > Metazoa > Chordata > Amphibia > Caudata > Salamandridae > Pleurodeles > Pleurodeles waltl. The sequence continues at coordinate 741,822,617 of NC_090445.1, read as the reverse complement.
TTATTTCCCTTTGTGTGTCTGCCTTCCATTGATGGCGGCCATCAGCTCGCTTATGTGAAACTTTTACTTTCCAGTTTATATGGCAAGAAAAGTCCAGTTAGTTATGTGAAACTGTTTTATTTTCATTTTCAGTTTATGTGGCAAGAAAAGTTCGGTTAGGAGTTTACAATGCTAATTGCTCTAGCTCAAGCAAACGCGAGACCGGTTGCATTGCAAATGCTTGTTTTATTAGGTGTTTGGTGCATAGTTTATGTGCCCAACATTTTCTTGGCTCGGCTCAGCTCTGACTCAGCACTCCTTGTGAAATGTATTGGCTCGCTCACCTCGTTTGCCTCTGCTTGTTGAATGGGGCCACACATTATGCTTGATATTACCGTTTTTATCAAACTAAACAAACAACTTTTAAAATGTACTTGCAATGGCATGCACCAAAATGTATCTCTTTATCCATTTGAAGACAACAAACTGTCTTCTAAATGCCGTTTGATGGAACATTCTGTCTTTTGTTGCTGTAAGAGTGTTTCTTGTCATCCCTGTTATTCCTGAATCAGAGTAGTAATCCTGTATCCTCCCTGCTGTGACTTCACAAGCCCCCTAGCCCGTTAGCACTTCTCTGGTCAGCGAGTAAGCTGTCAGAGGGGGGATGCCATGTTCAAAGAAAAGAGAATGGCAGCAGTGGCCAAAGAAAGAGATATGAAAAAAACATTGCTTTTAAAGTTTATAAATGTCCTTACAGGGCCAAAAAATACTTTTAGATTGGTCTGGTGTTGAGGCTTTGAGTCCTAGCCCAGTCATCCCACCTCTCAGAACCTGACTGGTGGGCTAAAGCTCCTTCAGCCCTGTGGGCGTAGCATGCCTGCTCATGGTCTAACTTAGTAATCATTTAAATTTTCAAAAGGCGAATCGAGAGGATGCTAGCTGCTATCGCCCAATCTCTCTCCTGGACTCTACTGTGAATTTACTGAGTCATGTTTTACTCTACTGCCTCAGACATCCAGTATGGGTTCAGGAGAAGGACGAGGATGGAAAGTCAGTGCATTAATCTTTGTCTCCTATGAGGGAAATATACTATTGTAAAGCGTGAGACAATACACTTGGGTTTCATGGACCTGTTTAGTGGGGCATAATGGAAGAATTTGTAATTGGCAGATTCATTATCAACTCCATCAGGGAAATCTGTTGTGATTCTAGTGCTGTTGTAATGGTTGGGTAGCGGGGAGGGGAGTGCTCTGAGAACCTCAGGGTGTGCAGGGGCATCAGGCACGGGTGTGTCCTCGCACCCTTCTTATTCTCCCTCTTGCTAGACATGGGGTCTGTAGTTGGCAGTGGTTTGCACCCTGTCCAAGTAGGGACCCTCACTCTAGTCAGGGTAAGGGAGCCATGCAGCTAAAGTAACCCCTGCTGACCCCCTTCGTAGCTTGGCATGAGCAGTCTGGCTTATCTCAGAGGCAATGGCAACGTGTAAAGTATTTGTATACACACACACACACACACAGTAACAAAGTGAAAACACCACACCAGTTTAGAAAAATAACCAATATTTATCTGAGTAAAACAAGACCAAAGCGACAAAAATCCAACATACACAATCAAAGATGTGAATGTTTAAAGATTACATCTTAATAAAGCATCTAGAAACACAATAGGTGCAACTTTAGCCATCACAACGTCTTGACAGAGTCTTTCCCAACAGTCCGACACCGCTCTCGAAGGAGTGCGGGCCAGTCACGAAGTCGCAAGGACCCCAGTACAGTACCTTGGAAAACAAGGAAACAAAGACGCTGCACAGAGTCGAGGAGGTGAGGTGTCACTGGAGACGGTTTGGTGTTGGTTCCTTACTGCTACCGGAGAAGTGAGGTGTCAGTTCATTACTGCTAGGCAGGAGAGGTGAAGTTTTGGTTCCTTATGGTTGCAGGGGAGACAATGCAGCATTGGTGGTGAGGCGACGGTTCCTTATAATCCAGCGAGGTCGATGAATCCAGCAGGTCAAGATGTGAGGCGTCGACTTCGCAGTGTTGGCCACGGCTACGGAGTCAGGTGTCATAGGTGTCGGTGACAAGGCACTCGGGACTAACGCTGTGGTGGTACCTCAGAGGCATTGCGGCAGCGTCTTGCCTTCCGCAACAGTTGCGGTCATTGTACTCAGTTGGGACCAAGGCTCCGTTGGAGGCAGCAGTGCAGAGTTGGAAAGTGGTGCTGGTTTTGGAGTCAATATTTATGTTTCTTCTTGGCTACACCAGAAGGCACTCCTAAGGGCCCAGGAACTGGATTTGGCACCACTTGGCAAGTCAGGACTCTCAGCAAGAGAGCCCAGGTGCTGACAGATGAAGTCTTTGAGACTTTTTAACAGGAGGCAACCTCAGTTCATGCCCTTGGAGAACCTTGGAAAGTGGAATGTAGAACCAAAAGTCCAGTCCTTTCACTCCCAGGACAGAAGCAGCAAGCAGCAGGCCAGCACAGGAAAGCAACAGACAGAGTGGCATTTCCTCTTACAGCATCCAGCTCATCCTCCTGGCAGAATGTCATCAGTCCAGAAGGATTTTAACTTTGTGGGCCCAGAGTTCCAGTACTTATAGCCATTTCTGCCTTTGAAGTAGGCACACTTCAAAGAAAAGTCTTTGTAGTGCACAAGACCCTGCCTTTCCTGCCCTGGCCCCACACCCACTCCAAGGGGGAGCCTGTTTTGTGTAAGGACAGGCACAGCCCTATTTAGGTGCAAGTGTTAGCTCCTCCCACCACTCTAGCTTAGGAAGACCCATCAGGATATTCAGAGCACACCTCATCTCCCTTTGTGTGACTGTCTAGAGCAAATTCACAAACAGCCCAACTGTTATCCTGACTCAGAGGTATATTCCACAGACAGGCAGAGACACAAAATGGTTAAGCAAGAAAATGGCCACTTACTAAAAGTGGCATTTTCAAACTTACTGTTGGAAATTCGGTCTCTAGTTAGCAGAGGTATGCACCCTGTCAAAGCAGGAACCACATTCCTAGTCAGGGTAAGTCACAACACAACCTAAATTGTCCTGTGCTCACCCTTCAGTAGCCTGGTATAGTGCAGGCAGGCTTAACTTATGAGGCAATGTGTAAAGTTTTTGTGCAGTAACTCATACAGTAACACAGTGAAAACACCACACCAGTTTAGGAAAATAGATAATATTTATCTGAATAAAATAAGACCAAAATGACAAGAATCCAATATGCCCAAGGCAAAATATCACTTTTTAAAGGTTTTGATGAGTTTCAATCCATAATAATCAGTGGCTGTATCCTTTTAACACACAGTACCTGGGATGTGTCAAAAGTAACAACGCAGAGGGCCGCAGAGGAGGTGATGCATTGGAAAAAAAAGCGATGCATCGATTTTTCCGGTTTAGCGGATATGATGTGTCGAAACTTTCCTTGTGGGCAATGTGATATGTTGATTTCTGGGTGTGCAACCTTGGCTCCTTACTGTGGTGCAGAGATATTTTGACACTCAGGGATGATGCATGGAAAATCCAAAACATGCTGCGATGATTAAACAGGTGCTCCGTCGATCCTGTAGGCAATCCAGTGATTTTTCAGCCACAAGTCAGGCGCTGCCTTGGTTTGTGAGGTGTTGCGTTGAATTTTCAACGCAGTGGATTTTCCTTCTGAGATAAAGGCTTTGAGGGTTCTGAGACTTCTTAACAGGAGGCAAGCTCAGTCCAAGCCCTTGGAGATCACTCGTGGTGGAGGGCAAAGTCTTTCTAGCAGAGTCAGGAAGCAGCAGGCAGCAGGGCAACAAGCAGGAGGGCAGTCCTTCCAGGAAAGCAGTCCAGATGAATCATTTGGGCTGCACACCAGTCCCTCTAACAGAGTCCAGTTGTAGGTCCAGAATTGTCTGATTTAGTGGGGGTCACAGACCCAGTTTATATACCCAAATGTGCCTTTGAAGTGGAGGAAACTTCAAAGAGTGATTTTGAAGTGCACCAGTTCCCCTTTCAACCCAGCCCTGTCTGCCAGGAGATCTGTGTGGGTTATCAGCCTTTTGTATGAGGTCAGGCCACTAGCCTTTGAAGTGTATGTGAGAGCCCCTCCACCCTTTCTCCCCAGGAATGCCCATCAGTATGCAGATGAATGCAGATGCAGCTGCGTGTCCTGTGTTGATGGCTGTCTGGGTGGAATGCACAAGGGGAGCTGTCAACCAGCACACACCATAAATGGATTGGAGACAGGCTGTAAGGCACAGAGATCAGTAAGTGCAGAGAAATGTCTTCTTTCTGAAAGAGGCCTTTCTAAAATAGTAATGTTAAATCCAACTTCACCAATAAGCAGGATTTCTCACTACCATTTCTAACCATACCAAACATGACAATGCCACTCCTTTCAGATCAGAAATTACCACTTAAAAGTATATAAGGGAATTTCCAATGCTAGCCTATGAGAGGAACAGCTTGACAATAGTGGACATTACCAGACATGTAAAACATACAAATACATGTCCTGCCTTTTACTTACATAGCACCCTGCCCTATGGGCTACCTAGGGCCTACCTTAGGGGTGACTTATAGGTAATAAAAGGGGACATTGCAAGTAGTTTTAAATGCCAAGTCAACGTGGCAATGAAACTGCACACACAGGCCTTGCAATTGCAGGCCTGAGACATGGTTAAGGGCTACTTATGTGAGTGGCACAATCAGTGCTGCAGGCCCACTAGTAGCATTGAATTTATAGGCCCTGGGTACATATAGTGTACTTTACTAGGGACGTATAGGTAAATTAAATATGCCAATTGGGTAGGAGCCAATGTTACAATGTTTAGGGGAGAGAGCACAAGCACTTTAGCACTAGTTAACAATGGTAAAGTGCGCTGAGTGCTAAAACCAGGAAAAACTAGATCAGAAAAATAGAGGGAGACAGACAAAAAGTTAGGAGACCACCCTAAGGCTGTCAAGTCCAACACTTACAATTTGAAAACCAACTTCACCACAAGATGTATCTTTAAATTGTGAGTTCAGAGATCCCAAACACAATTTCTCTATCTGTTCCCCATGGGAAATTACAGTTAAAAGAGATTTCAAGGCAATCCCCATATTACTCCATTGGAGAGATAGTCCTTACAATAGTGACAAACAAATTTAGCAGTATTTCACTATCAGGACATGTAAAACACACCAGCACATGTCCTACCTTTTAAATACACTGCACCCTGCCCCTGGGACTGCACTTGGCCCACCTTAGGTGTGACATACACGTAGTAAAAGGGAAGGTTTGGGCCTGGCACTTGGGTGCACTTGCCAGGTCGACATGGCAGCTTGAAACTGCACACAGGCATTACAATGGCAGTGCTGAGACATGTGTACAGGGCTACTCCTGTGGGAGGCACAGTGAGTGTTGTAGACCCACTAGTAGCCTTTGATTTACAGGCCCGGGGCACACCGGATTCACTATAGTAAGGACTTACTGGTAAATCAAATATGCAAATCATGGCTAAACCAATACCATTTAGAGAGCACTGGTCAGCAGTGATAAAATGCCCAGAGTCCTAAAGCCAGCTAAATTGAAATTCAGGACAGGATCAAAAACAGAAGGGGAGGTTAGAAGCCAAAATACAGGGGTAACCATGGCAATAACTGACAGGTCTGACACCTCTGTATTAACCATCTGGAAAGGGAGCTAGTATAAAGGTGCAGCAACATGTCCCAGATTGGAAAACGCCCACTACCGGCCTTACTATACGCCGACAACGCCTTCATCATGGGCCTCACAACTGTTGCGTTGCAGCGACTCTTAGATGTCTTTGCATCCTTTATGGAGGGGCTCGACATGAGAATTAACACCAACAATTCCTTTGTAACATCCTGTAGTCCCAGGAAGGACTCACAACCAACTTTTATACTCCATGCCATTCCTGTCAAACACATGGTTAACTTTAGTTATCTAGAGATAACATTTAATTGGAGCCACAGCTATAAATCAGAAACAATCAGCTAGCGAAGTGTGTTAACATTGTATTCTCCTTTGCTGTCAAATTGGGCAAAGATCAGTTGTCCATATGTTTGCCTTATAGTGCGCAAAATGTGTTGGTATACCAACTGATGAGGCAGGAATCTGAGATATACAACTGGTATCTCCTCTACAGGTTACATAAAACAAATTCACACGCAGCCTACTGGCTCTTCCTCTTTCCAGTGCCTCTTTTATCTCTCATAGGTTATTGGGGCTTCAACACAGTGAGGATGTCCTGAGAACCCGACCAGTGATGCTATGGTGAAGGCTTGGGTCAGTGAAACCCTCCTGATATATAGAATGCTATTTGATGACTGTTTGACCCTGTCCCAGCCTAGAGATTCACTGGTTTAGGGGAATTAGGTACTTAGCTATGACTTTCGGCAGGTGGATTTGTTTGAAGATATTTTACGATCCTTGCCAACACTACACAAAAAAATACTTAGGGCCATGTGAGGAAGAGAGATGGGCAAGGGTATCGGAACCTTCAACTGTGGCATCATATATCCAACTCAACCCATCTACGGACAGTCAACCATTTTTTTCTGCACATAGCACCTCACTATTGACACTTTATTATTCTCAGGGACTGATTGAGTCTCTTCCATAGATTAGTCACCTTCCCCCATGGTAACGATTGGTCACAAGACTTGTCAATCTGTCCATGTGATCAGAAATCTGCACAGAGCAGTTTACATGTGATGTTTTTTGTACTTTTTATTCTCACTATAGGTCTTCTGTTTTAAAGCCTGTATTGATTAAGCACTCTTCGTGTAATTGCACAGAAGCGCTGCACTTTCTACAACCCATTGGCTCAGCAGATTGTGATTACTGTATGCACTTTTTCGAAGTTGATGCCAAGGGCGAGGAAATTGCTTAGGTAGTTTCTTATGTAGTTGCGCCCTTTCGTCTGCTTTGATTTTAAACACATCATTTCTGACGGTCAGATATTTTGATAGTGTTGTGAAACACTTTACTAATAGTAAATTCAATACAAAGATGAAATATGGCCCTAGTCATGAACACACACATACCGTGAGGAGTAAAAAATCATTCATGATTATTCTCCTCTGGCCGGCCTAACTTTTAGAGAACTCAGTTGGCAGGCTTTTTAATTGATGTTATCTTATGTAATGTATTTGGTGTTAGTGTTCTATATGTACTCTGACTGTATATTTATATGCACGGATTTTAAATTAATCTGTACTGTTTTATTATGCCCACTGTATATGATTGCACTCTACTTTTGTGGTCTATTTTATTGTGACCAAATAAAGTAAAATTTAATTGAATTGATAACTTATAATAAGAGAAACATCACCATGTATGTGTGAAAGCTTTTCGTTAAACCTTTTAACATACTGCATACTGGGGTGTTTTTAAGCACCGCATTTGTCTTTGATTCTCTGATTACCTAAAGGACTCGGTGACCACTAAAGGGAATTAATAAACCTGAGCTCAATTCCCAGGTAGCTATGGCACAGTACAGACAGGCTTAGCTTATAGGCAATACGTGCTCAAACAGTAATAGAGTGAGGATGTAGGAAGCTGGCCTGGTGTGTGGTGAGTACCTTTGGTACTAACACCTTATACCAGGCCCAGGGTTCCCTATTAGTGAAGTGTAGGCAGTGTCTACAAGCCAGGCTTTCTAGAGGTAGCTGTGGAATAGCAGCCAAGGCTTATTTGGGAGACATGCAAAGCTCATGCAATACCACTATAGTCACACAGCACCTACACACATGAAAGAACCGCACAGTGTTACAAACATAAAGGTACTTTATTTTAGTGACACAAATACCAAAAGTAGGCAACTCTCCAATAGGAGGTAAGTAAAACACACTAAATATGTACACTGTAATCAGAAATAGGCATAAAAAGCAAGCAATAGAAAGCAGTGCAATAGCAATAGACAGTAGTGACCTTAGGGGGTGCCCAAGCCATATACTAAAAAATGGAATGGGAATGCAGAACCCCACCCAGGAAAGTGGAATCTGTAGAGGGGAGCTGGAGGAACTAGGAACACCAAAAGGTAGGTTCCACAGTGCACCCCAGTGACCAGGAAGAAAGGAGTAAGTAACTGGTTTCTCCCCAAACCAACAAAAGGACTGAAAGGAAGGATAATGCACCACCCAGACACGACTGCAAGAAACCAGTGGTGGATCCTGAAGAAGGAAGACCTGAAAAAGAAGGGGACCAAGTCCAGAACTCTTAGAAGTGTCCGAGGTGGCAGGAGCCACTACCCACCCATCTGTGGTTGCAGGAGTTGATCGATGGGAGGATGAAGACAGTCAGCAATGCAGCCATGGAGTCGTTGAAGAGTTCCTGGAGTATGCAGTTGATGTCCCACGCCGGATGGAAGATTGCAGTCTGTCTGTGGCGTGAAATAGCCACCAACAAGCCTGGGCAAAGGCAAGAGTCGCGGTAGATGAAAAGTGGAGCTGCTTGGGACCACCAAAGTCGAGGGGGACTCAGCCCTTGGAGGGGAGTCCCAGGGGACCCTCAGCAATGCAGAGAGTCCATAGAAGAAGAGGCAGCACCCAGAGGAGACCCACTGGAAGAGGGCCCAGGAGTCGCAGAAGTACCCCCACAGCACAACTGAAGAAGAGTCCCATGCTGCAGGAAAAGCATGCAGAGGGCTGTGCATCCCAGGGAAGAGTGCTGGGGGCTGGCAGCATTTTCTGTGTCTTGCTTTTTGCAGTTTGGGGACAGTAGGAGTACACTCTAGCTCAGCCAGACCTAGGGGTCCCACTTGGGGGGTTGGACTCACTCCAACAGAGGCCAGCAGTGGGGTCCACTGTAGGTCCAGTTGGAACTGGTTAGCTGGACAGTTGCAGAGAAAGAGGCCTCTGGAAGGTTGTAGTGTCCATGTAGCTCAAACAGGGAGTTAGCCAACTGACACTTGGAATCACTGCTGGGTTCAACCCAAGCAGGTCCAGTCTGCCTTCATATTCTTCAGGCAGCAGGGATTCTTCAAAGGCCCAGTAGTGTTGTAAGGAAAAGTCTGTGGGGTCCACTTTTGTAATCAGTGCCAGCCTGTGGGTGGAGGTCAGCCCTTTGTCTTCTAAACCAGTTCTGGTTAGTTCTTTCCCTCCCACTGGGCAGGCTGTCTACAGAGGCAAAAAGGAGGCAGACCTTGGTGTGAGTTTCAGCTGCCAGCGACAAGGTAGGCATCATTTGAAGCTCTGAAAGGGGCTGGGCACAGTTCCAGACCATCATGTCAATTGAGGAGACCCCTCTCCCCACACCCAGAGCCCTTTGTCCACTGACTGTCCTGGAGCAATACACATCCCACTACAGGGGAACCATGTGGGGTCAGGTGACAGCTGGATACTAGAAGAAAAGCCTTGTGGTTGCAGGAAGGAAAACTAAAACTTTATAAAAGTCTGATTTACAAAATAGTAAAATAAAATCCGGCCTGAGCATTAAGTTGGATTTTAAATTACTAATAAAATGTATTATTGGAACATGTTTCTAGCTATTCCCAAGCTGAACTTAGCCCTTATTAAATGTAATTGTGTAAACCAATGTTAACCTATAGAAGAGCCAGTCTTGCCACAGAGAAAAATGACTTTGGAGCTTTTTCTTTGACGAATATGTAGAATGTTAAGTATATGTGTCCTATGTTTAAATACCATGCATAATGGACTTTTAAGGCTTTCTTCAGGAGTGACTTATAAGTTTTAAAAAGGATGGTTAGGTATGGCAAAAGGTTTATTTTTCCAGATCAAAGTGACATTTTAAAACTGCACAGCCAGGCTGCAGTGACCAGCTTCGGGACATATTTTACAGTGCTACTTTACTGAGTGGCACAAATGGATCAGCCCACTAGCAATATTTAGGTTGCATGACCTTGGTCCTGATGGCACTATTTACTGGGCACTTAAAAACTGCATTCAGGTGTTTAACATTTTTATCCTGTTTGAAAGGTAAGTCACACCATACTTCACCTTTGGTTAGCAGGGATAAAGTGCACAGAGTCGTATGGGCAATACAATTAATTCAGCAACAGAAGGCAAAAATCTGGGGGGCATACCACACAAAAGATGTGTTTCCCCCCACCTCCAACAGAAGACAGGGAGAACTACCCACTGTCATGGAAGTTCTCATTGCTAAGGAAGAAAAACCTGGAAAAACTATCACCATTGGTGTGGTCAGTCCCAGGTCGATGCTCCACTGTGAATTCCATTCTCTGTAGGGAAATGAACTACCTCTACAGCTTTGGATTCTCATCTTGCATTTTCCTCAACCATCTGAAGTTTTTGTGGTCTGTCTGATCTCAGAAGTGAGTCCCAAACAAGTAAGTCACTAATTCTTCAGTGCCTTTAAGACTACACACCACCTCCTTTCCCTTGGAAAGAGCCTCCTGAGTCTAAGCCCTCATCATTTAGTGGTGCCAGGATAGCTCCAGTGCCATGCTGTGAAGTATCTGAACTAGAAACTCTGTAGTGAATCCTAGTTCATTTTAATGGGATAACAGGAGTTAGCTTAGCCTTTAGCTTGCAGACTCGTGCCCCCGTAACCTAGTGATTTTTAACCTACTTAGCTTACTCTGTCTTAGACCATTTATTTAATTAATTCTTTTCAGAGTTATGTTATCAGTGTCACCGCGCTAAGGCGTCAACTCATGCAACAAAGACAAACAAACTGTAGGTGCTCACATTAGAAATTACCGTCCTAAGCATGCAGCGTTATCTATTGTTTTGGAACAACCTACGTCAGGGGTCCAAGTAGATCTGTATAAATACATCACACTTTAGACAGATAATCAGAGGGATTCCGACCAGATACCATCGCTGCTTTCGATGCTGCACGTCGCCTTGACGCTGACCCGGACTTCGTGTTCTTCCGAAGTCTGAGCTCGAGACCTCATTCAAGGTAACCAGGGTTGGGGGCTCCTTCCAGGGACATGGCATTGGCAGATTAGGTTTAACATGCCCAGCCCTCCTCTAGGTAGAAGGTTAGACCTATCATGATAGGGTACTAGGACATACTACATGCTTTATGTCTTTCCATGCTAACGCAAGATGGTCGGGGTCTTTATAAATATGACTCTCGTCTTTACAATTCTATTTCTTGCACTGTTCATTATCTTAATCATTGCAGCCCATGCGATTTACCGCATTGTATTAAATAATAGCTATTGAAACATTATTGCATCTTCGTCATTGCCTTTGTTTGGTTGAGACATGATATATCTGTGAGAAAGGGGTAATCTCCGTTTAACCACAACACTCCCTGAGATGTCATACTTCTTAGTCCATGCATGAATGCTGCCACAAATCACCTTTAACTGTTTGGGATGTTGGTGAGGTATTGCTAGTGAGCCAGAAGGGTTGGGACTACAGTTGCATCTTGTTGTAGGATAGGCATATTCACCTACAAACATAAGTACTGTCATCCTTGAACCAGCAGTCTTGCCCAGAGCAAGAGTCCAAACTCCGACAACGCCTTATAGATGTCAGGGACCCTTAGCACTGATGCTGTGCACCTGGCTTCCGTGAGGGTCTCAACCTCTTTGTGTTATATATCTGCACAGATCACCTTTTTGGGTTGCTTCTTGGAAGTCAGCTCAGTTAAGGGGCAACATTGGTGACATAACCCTTAAAAAATATCCTGTAATATCCAGTGAGGCCTAAGAAAGCACTCACCTTGTTCTGAGTATTGGGAAGTTCCCACTCCAAAATGGCCTGTATCTTGGGTTGGAAGAGACTGTACATTACCTTTACCAACTCGTCGGCCCAAGTATACAACAGTTCTCTACTCTATCTGGCACTGACTGGCCATAATAGTCATGCCTGCCCTTCAAAGGGCCTGAAGCACTTAGTGGATGTGGTGTAGGTGGTCATCTCAGCAGGAGCAGAAAACAGCAGTGTCATCCACGTAGGTGGCACTGATGTTTTCTAGACCAGCCAGGACCCAGTTGACCCAGCCAGGGGCATTTTTTAACCCAAAGTGCATCATGCAGAACTAGTAGTGGCCCTCTGGGGTGGAGAATGCCAAACTCTTCTTGGTCCCCTCAATGAGGGCAATCTGCCAGTGTCCAGACATCATATCAAAGGTACTCAGGCAGCCCCTCCACTGATCAATGAGCTCATCAGCTAGGTGGATAGGTGAGCATCCTATCCCATAGCTTACGGTGTCTGAATTGAGACCCCTATAATACACACAGAACCTCAGCTCGGGGTGGTGCCCCTTGGGGCTGCCTTGGGTACCAGTACCATTGGAGTGGACCAGGTACTACAGGAGGGTTCAGTCACCTCCAAATCCAACATCTTGGAGACCTCTTCCTCAATGCTGGCTCACACTTTATCAGGCAGCCTGTTGGTCTTCTTCTTCTTGACAGGTATGCTGTCTTCTGTGCCAATATCATAGGTACACCAGTCAATGAGCCCTGAGGTTAGTGAGAAAAGTTGAGAGAATAGTCCCAGCAACTGGTGGCACTCTCTCTCCTGATCTGGGGTTGGGGGAAAGGATGATGACACCTTCTATTGATCCGGCTTGCTTCCTTGAAGACAGGTGTTCTGGAAGAGGTTTACTAGCCTCCTCACCTCCATCTGTAACCAAGAGCATAGTGACTTCAGACCTCTCAAAATGGACCTTGAGGCTGTTCACATACAGCACTCTTAAGGGATTCCTGGATGTCTTAAGGTCCACTAGGTACGTGACCTCCCATTTCTGTTTCTTCACCTCAAACTGACCAGTCCACTGGTCTTTCAAGGCCTGAGGCTCCACAGGGCACCCACCTCTTCTTTTTTTTTGTAACAAATTCTATTTCAGTTTTGAAGACATACAGGCCCTCATTCTGACCTTGGCGGTCGGCGGAGAGGCGGCGGTCGGACCGCGAACAGACCGGCGGTATTAAAAATGGCATTCTGACCGCGGCGGTCACCGCCGCGACCGACCGCCACTTCCCCACTCCGACAGCCACGGCGGTCATGACCGACGGGCTGGAGTCTGCGCACTCCGGTCCGGCGGTCGACCCAAGACCGCCAACGGTATCATGACCCTGCTCACCGCCGCGGTTTCTGGCGTTCGGGAACCGCCATGCGAACCATGGCGGTAGGCACTATCGGGGCCAGGGAATTCCTTCCCTGGCACTGATAGGGGTCTCCCCCACCCCCCACTGCCCCCCCGAGTCCTCCCCCCACACCCTCCACCCCCCTGCCACCCCCCAGAGGTGGTACGAACCCCCTCCCCACCCCCACCCCGACATGCACATACACGCACCCCGACATGCACACACCCCCAACATGCACATATACACACTCCCTACACACACACATACACAACGGGGACACATACCCGCACACATACATGCCGACATGCGCACCCGCCGAACTACACACATTGCCCATAGGCACAGCAGCACTCCCCGCCCGCATGCACGCACTCACAAACCCCCTCTACACACTCACACGCACACCCCCATGCACGCACACATCACACAACACCCCCCCACCCCCTCCCCTCACGGACGATCAACTTACCTTGTGCGTTGGTCCTCCGGGAGGTGACAGGAGCCATGGGGAGGTGACCGCCAACAGAAGACCGCCAACAGAAGACCGCCACACAGAAATGTGGGTCGTAATTCTGTGGGCGGTGTTCTGCTGGCGTGGCGGTGGAGGTTGACCAGTCTCCACTTTCCCGCCGACCGCCAGTGTGGCTGCTGGCGGTTTTCCGGCGGAACGCTCCCAGCGGTCAGAATGCGCACAGCGGCATACCGCCGCGGTCGGCGGTCTTCACCGCGGCGGTAACTCGGCGGTCTTGCGAAAAGACCGCCAAGGTCAGAATGACCCCCACACTGCCCAATGGCCGACAAATCAGGAAATGGAAAACATAAAGAAAAAAATCAGAAACAAAAGAAAATACCTGCACAGTTCACCCCATCCCCACTCACATTCTTGCAAGATGATATAATAAAAGCCCAGAAATCAAATCACCCGGTCCATTTACTCCAGCTCCCACCTTAACCCGCCAACAGACGAAGTTTATTATTCACCAGTTGTTGTACAGAACAGACAGGTTCTCACATAATGCCCCTGTAATGTGCCTATTCTTGCCATATCGTTGAGTGTTTTTGTAGACAACCCCTGGCTTTAGACACTTTCACCTATAAACCCATACAGTAATCCAGACCACCCTTCCACACACGCGAAGGATGGGGGAGCCATGGCCTTCCATTCTCTTTCTATGCCTTGCTTCGCCAGAGGCAGGCTGAGGAACAACAAGAACAACTTACATTGATTACCCCACAATGCATCCGTGATATGAAGGAGAGGCAGTTTCTGGTCCACGGGGATTGTCCAGTTCAAGACTCCACCCAAACAGGGTGTCACCCCGCGCCAGGAGAGATCTAGATCAGGTCAGCCCTGTACCGCATCCAAAAAGGTGCCATCCCCAGCTTCACAGTGGAGACAAGTCAGACAGGCAATTACCCTCATCCGCCACAGCTGGTGATGGGTGAAATATACCCTATGAAGATAGTTAGGCTGTATCAGCCTGAGTCGGGCCGTGATGGCCACAATCCAAGGCGCACCTAGAGCCTCAGTCTAATCCAAGTCCTCCAAAGCCCCGACATCGGCCTCCCATACCCGTCAGAGAACTATGGAACTATCCAGGTGGTTAGAAATAATCAGCTGGTAAATTTATACTGTCTTGTGGTCACCTTGATCTCCCATAAGGAGTTTGCCCTCTAAATGGTTGAATTCGGGAAGGTCAAATAAAACAGCATTGGATGGAGTTAGGGTGTGGCAGAGCATAAGGCAGTGATGAAACTGGCTAAAACGGTGTTGATATCCTGTCTAAAAGGTCTGAAAGTTTATTTATCACCCGAAGTGGAGATCCCAATCAGATCCCATTTCTGAAACCGTCCAATGCTGCCCCCTGTGGCAGCCAACGGCCATGCCACAGTGGTGTCCACTGTGTCAGTGTCCACTGTCAGTCTCCCCCACCACACCATCCATAGGAGGGCATGCTCCATTGAGTGAAAACAATTCTGGTAGATGGAGGAAGACCATTACAATCGCCCCCACCATAGAGGTATGAAATAAGTGTCTGCCTTCACCCATTTTTCAGATGCAAAAGCAGGGTCACCCTGTACATCGTACTACCAGTCATTAACATGTCATGAATGACCAGGTGATGCAAGCCTGATAATACGAGTCAGTATCACCTGCAACAGTAGCCCCGCAATTAGTAGATTGAAAACACTTACCAAGGGTAATGCAAGGGATTTCCCTCTCCCAGAGAAACCTATTAAGGATGGAGTTGATGGAGTTAAACCATTGTCACGAAATAGCATAAGAAAAATTCTGTAATTGATTTAGTGTATTGCAGACCTACTGGTTATGGACAGAGGAAAAACCCACCAAACGCATATATCTTCTTTTAAGTGACCCATAACAGGGTCTAAGTTACGTAACCACACCAATGCAACATCAGGGGAAACAAAAACACCCAAATATTTAAAGCCGGCCAAGGTAATCTGCAATCCCTATGCCCAACCAAGGTCCTGCGGGCAGCCACCTACTGGGGACACAGTAGATTTAGAGACATTAAGATAGAGGCCTGTGGATTCACCAAAAAAGCCCTTGATTTATAAGATACGTGGCCCGAGGCAGCACAGGTGGTCAAAAAGAAAAGAACATCATCCGTGTATCAGCCCCCCACTCAAAATCATCGACCTGGGCGTCCATCTTCACCCACACTGCTTCAGGCTAGCAAGAGTGAACAGCAGGGTACAAAGGGAGTATCCTTGTCCCCCGCTGAATTGGGAAATAATCTGTAGTAGCCCCGGCCACCCACACTGTCTCTATGAAACCAGTGTATAGTAATTTAAGATGGTATAGAAATCTGGGATCAAAATTCAGGCGCCAAAGAAATGTGAACAAATATACACAGCTGACAGAATTGAAGGCTTTATCAAAATCATCACGAAGAACTGCAGCGGGCTTCTTCAACCTATCACCGAACTCCAAGGCATTTTATAAGCACAAAATATTTTGATGGGGCATAGAGCACTAAGAAGAACTAAGTCTGGGATGAAGCATATCAACCTGTTCGCCATCACCTTCGCGAGGATCTTCACCTCCAAATCTAAGAGGGAGATTGGGCAATAAGAGGAGTGGTGATCTATAGCTTTCCAGGATTAGAGAACACCACTATCTCAGTGTGGCGCCAGTCAGGGGGAAGAGCAGCACCATCAACAGCCGAATGAATCTCCCTCAGCTTGTGTTCCTGGAGTTTTGGCATGAAAGCCTTGAAGAACTCACACAGGAACCTATTGAGCCCCAGGTCCTTCCAAGGGTGTAGCCCTGCCAGGACCGACAAGAACTCCTCCCAGTGAGAGCACATTCCATTAAGTCACCATCTGTAGAGGAGAGAGTTTTAAGAGGATTCACCATCACAAAATCCTCTACCTGTTTCTGAGACAGGACCTCCCATCGTGCTTAGACATCTTGAAAACGGGCAGCAAAACAACAGGCCACCTCCTTGGGGTCAGTGAGCAGAGCACCTGTGGAATCACATATAAAAGGAATAGAGGGAGGGTGTTGAGGACCCTGACACAATCTATGGAGCATTTTGTTCAGCTTATCACCCCATTGATATATGTGCCTGTGGGCCACCTGCCAAGACTGTTTGACCTCCCCCAAGAAGGTTCTATTGGTATTGTTGCAAAAGACCCAGTTGTCTACGAGCCCGTTGCCCATCTTCCAGTTGACCCCATACCTCTACATCCACCATCTCTGACTCACCCCCACCGCAGTGCAGGTTTCATAGCCTCCCACAGCATTGCCCAAGATGTCACCAAAGCAGTATTAACTGCAAAATATTCCTCTATGGAGCACTCAATACTGAGTCTATAATCTAGATTTTGTCAGTGCTAAGGCGACAAGTGCCAGCGGCCACTGATGGCCCACACAGGGTCGGATAATGGAGTGATCAGAGAGCCTCCGTGCCAGGACAGAGACATCAGAAACTCTTTGCAAGTAGGAATGTGGGATAAGAAAATAATCAAGGCAAGAAAAGGAGTGATGCGCAGAGGAGAAAAAAGTAAAGCTCCTCCCCCACCCCCCAACATGGAGGGTGAGCCTTTCAAACATCTACCAAACGTAAGGCAGACCCAAAGAAATGGAACATGATTTTCAAAATGCAAGTGCCTCTGGATCTCCTTGTGAACCCCTCATAATGAACCAGTGTATAACCAAAACGGGCAAGACAGGAGACTTTGTTTCCCAAGAGCTGGGTCTCTTGTAGAGATAGGATATCTGCCCCCACCATTTTAGCATGCTTCAAAACTGCCTCCCGCTTGACTTTGTCGAGTAAGCTGTTCACATTTCAGGATACCACATATAGTAGATCCAGGGAGTCATTTACTGTAGGGCCACTCGTAATGCACTAGGACGAATTTTTCAGCAGCCAATGCCGGCAAAGGGAGAGACAAGTAGCAGGTGTGTGAAAAGAAAAATAACAATAATAATCCCAATAATAATAATACGAACAAGTCCCATCCAACCCGCCAGCCACCCCTCCACTCCCATACTTTGAAAAACAGGAAGTATCTATTGCGGTGCTGACCGCAGCCAGGCCCCAACAGAGGGCCCTGCTGGGCCCATCCCAATGGATCCCCAAACCCAACAAAGTCAGCGAGCTGGGGAAACTAATATACCACTTTCACAGTTTGACTGTCGCTAATCATCAGAGCGACTTTGAGGATTGCTGCAGACACCACACAGTTTTATTGAACACCAATGTCATGTAGAAGACAAGGAGGCTACCCTCTGAGTCTCTGATGGCTCTGTACTGTCCACCGAGGCCCCTCCATCTTGTTGGTGCTCCTCCAATAGACAGAGTCCATACGTGGGGGAAAGTGTGGGGTTTCAAATTAATTTGTCGATTGAGTACTGCTATTGCTGCACCATCCTGGTATAACGAGGGAGATCATGATGGTGTGTGATTGGTAGGAGATCTTGTTCTGAAGCCGGGCATGCTTGAGAACGGCATCTCTGTATAGATAATTCAAAGCTTTGTGATGACTGGGCAGGGCGGAACCCCAGGCAGAGGGTGACGGACCACTGCCCTGTGGACCCGCTCGATAAAAAAACAGGCTGACAAAGCCTCTGGAGGCATCATGGAGCGGAGCCACTGGTGAAGAAAGAGTTCCATCAAGGACCCTCACACCCCTCAGGGAAGCCCACGAACTGGAAGTTACTACTGCAAGCTCTGCCCTCAGCATCCCCTACTTTCGCTGTCAGCTCCCTGGTCACTGCAATGAGTTTAGTCACCATCTGCTGTAGGGGGCTGCCCGGTTCTCCCACCCCAGACATCCTAGTCACAGCCTTCGTAGTCCGCTTAATGGCTTTCCTGAGGATTTGGCGATGCAAATTGATGTCAGTGCCCACTGCTCCGATTTTAGCATCCAACATGCCCTGTGACTGTGTGACAGCTGCCAGGAGGGCAACATTATCCAGAGCTGAACCATCTTGTCCACATGCCCCACCTCAGCCTGGCTTGTGGAGCAGCGCAAGCAGTCAGGGCCCCTCCTTGGTAACAGCCGGACAGAGCACTTCATGAAAGGTCCTGTATGTGGGCTGACTTCGACATTTGAGGGGGGGAGATTGGAGGAGAATGCCAAAAGGGGGGAGGCCGAAGCTCAAAAGGACTCTCCTGGAGGGTAGTGAGGGCAATGGATAGGACAAACACACCGTGCTCGGCGATTAGAAACAAGCATCAGGGCATCATCCAACTTTCAACCAGGGCTCGAGCATTGAAGACGAATCTGCCCCCAAAGTAGAAGTCCAAGACACCCCCCACAAACAGGTGGGGACTTGAGGGACTGGAAGGAAGAAAGCACAAGAAGAGGGAGAAGGGCCTCTCTTAGCAATGCACCTGGCAGTCTTGACCCTGATCCCAGAACACAAAGGCCTCAAATCCACATGCCTACTGCCCAGGGTTCAATGGCTAGGATTTGTTATGCCTATATTCACCCTGTGGCCTGCAGTCTCCTTACTGGGGTGTGACGTGTATCCTCTTCGGACCACTGCAAGGGCCGTGTCAACACTAGTGTGCGACTCCTACGGTTGCAGAGTCAAGGCCCTGGAGCCGCTCCTTCCTCCCGCGCACAGTATGTAGAAAGATGGTGCGCTTCTGTGCTTGACAGAGCTGCTGATGATAACTTCCCCTTCCAATAGGGTAAGAGGGGGAGAGAAGGCAGCGGGGAGAGTGACTTAGGACCTCACTTCCCACTGTCCACTCCCCAATTCCCTGAAGCGAGATCCCCAGCACAGCGGACATCAACGTACCAAAACCAACATGCAATATCTATGGCAGTAAGTTCAAGGCTACTCCCGGCCACGGTGTAGGTATTAACAGAGCGCTCTTGCTCTCAGCTGAAGCCCCGATGGTGACTTCGACATTTGAGGGGGGGGGGTAGATTGGAGGAGAATGCCAAAAGGGGGGAGGCCAGCGAGGTCCCCGGCACTGCAGACCACGTCGTCCAGCCGGCCCTGGGCACACGACCACACCCCTCAGCCTCTGCACATCCACTTGTCACGAACGGATCAGCAGGGAAGCCACTAACGCTGAGCTTGCCACACCCGATTAAGTAGCCCATGGGGGGCCCCAAAAATCAGGTCTGCAGAAATTACGTTCCACTGCAACCAAGGGTAATAAGGTGGATTAACAGTGGCCTCAAAGAGCAGTATGATAGTACGGCCACCATGGTCGACGTCCAAGCCATGGCCCCCACCCACCCCTTTTGGCCAGGTTGAAATTCCACTAGAGTGTCTTTTTTGGAGCTTGCTCTCAACCCTTCTTTACCAGACTGAGAGGTCCTCTGCCAAGATGACCAAACAGAAGTTCACAGGAACTGAACCCACTCCCTTCTAAGGCACATCCCTATAAGCAGACGACAGACATAATAAGAGAATGTCTCATGCATCTGTCAATGCTGATTCTTTCTCGGTGTGTGTCCAGGGACATCAAGAGGTCCACCTCCAGGCAGCACCAACTCTGAATGCTATATTAGTGCAGGGAATTGAAGTGGCCAGGCGAGGGCGAAGGTGTTTGGAGAGGGACATCTGAAAAAGCGAACATAGTATTCAGATGGGATCTTGGTTCATTACTTCCTTGAAGTCCCCTCGTTAGAAAACTAGGTCTTCACGCTGTATAACTCTCTAATGTTAGGTGAATATGTCAATGACAACATTAATATTTGGAACTCAAAATAACACAGAAAATCACCAGTTTTAGTTAGTTAGTTAGTTATAACGTGCACCCCGCCATGCACAGTTTATGATCTCACGTATTACAGCACATATGACATGTTCTATGACATCACTGATGGCATCTCAAATTATATCATTGATGACATCATCCAATGAGTGTGTTGGTTTGATGCATAGTTTACATATTGGCGGGTAGATACCATATTAATTTTCGCCCTAATTTTGTAAAGCCTCCGTCCAGGTAATGCCTATGTTTACAAAACGCATGTGCTTAATGCATCATAGGTGTATAGAGATGCTGAACACGTCATTATGGCCCTGATTCTGACCTTGGCGGACGGCGGAGGCCGTCCGCCAAGGTACCGCCGCCAAATGACCGCACCGCGGTCAAAAGACCGCGGCGGCCATTCAAACATTTCCTCTGGGCCGGCGGGCGCTCTCCAAAAGAGCGCCCGCCGGCCCAGAGGAAATGCCCCTGCAACGAGGACGCCGGCTCAGAATTGAGCCGGCGTAGTTGCAGGGGTGCGACGGGTGCAGTTTGCACCCGTCGCGTATTTCAGTGTCTGCATTGCAGACACTGAAATACACAGTGGGGCCCTCTTACGGGGGCCCCTGCAGTGCCCATGCCATTGGCATGGGCACTGCAGGGGCCCCCAGGGGCCCCGCGGCACCCCCTACCGCCATCCTGTTCCTGGCGGGAGACCCGCCAGGAACAGGATGGCGGTAGGGGGTGTCAGAATCCCCATGGCGGCGGAGCGTGCTCCGCCGCCATGGAGGATTCCCCCGAGCAGCGGGAAGTCGGCGGGAGACCGCTGACTTTCCGCTTCTGACCGCGGCTGAACCGCCGCGGTCAGAATGCTCGTGGGAGCACCGCCAGCCTGTTGGCGGTGCTCCCGTGGTCGGTGGCCCTGGCGGCCACCGGCCGCCAGGGTCAGAATGACCCCCTATATCTTTGTATTGAAGAGTAACTGTGTTCATATAACGGTTGACTGCTTGTATCCAGTATGTTCCACATAGTTGTTTTGGTGTGCAAAAAAGTTTCCAACAGGGCAAAGATTCTACATAGTAGATAATAAGTATTGTAAACAGCCTTGAGTTATTAGACAGAATCATCTCAGCATGACAGTTTCTACATAACATAGAAGACTGTGTGCACCAGGGTACTAACCTATGCACATCTGACTTTTTTGCTCCAGAAGATGGGCTATCTGTAAAATTTGCAGCACAGCATGAAGGCTGCAGGCAGTATAATCTTTAGCGCCTTCAGACCTTGGTTATTGTAAGCTAATAGTGCCTTTTTTGACAAGTGTTGCATAGTTTACACTGTTCTTACTAGATACTTTGCAATACACTGTGGTGTATTTCTCACAAGTGTTTCACTGTCTGCAAACAATGCAGCACACAGTAAACTCTCTCCATAGAATAAATACTAATTACATTTACATTACCTACATGTCTGCTCAAATGAACTTCATTTCTCAATTTAGCTTCGGTGACTGTGAGGTATTTGATACAGATGAAAGCTGTCCATAATAGGGCATACATTTTGGGGCAGATGTTGAGTATCTTGAGAAATGTGGTTTTCCCTGAACAGTTCTATACAGGCTGAACACTGTGTGCAGTCAGGGTTTCCCATATATCTGTGGTCGATTGTTCAATTGAACTAGGCTACCTGTGACGTCTATAGTATATGGTCAAAGTTGCATATAACCCATGCTTGCTTCACTCAATGGATTTGTATCTGTGATGGCATTAATGGTGCTTCATATTTTTCTGAGCTATTTTGTGGTTACTTTCAGGCCTGTAATGCCATATTAGTTTATAGGGCAGTGTGTGCAATAGAAGTCTGGATGATGTCATCAGTGATGTCATAAATTGTCATGTCATGAGTGATGTAATATGTGAGGTTGTAAGTAGTGTATGGTGGGGATGCAAGTTATAGTTAGCTCTGCTGGTGAATTTCTATTTTTCAAAACGTTAATGTTGTCACTGATATATTCACCTAACTATAACATTACTTTAACTTTTGTTTTTTTCAGTGAACTTATAGATTTATTTTAATGTAAAGGTACATTTTATTAGCACACGTAAAGCCAACCCACCACAGCGCATGGCCAGGCCCTCTGGCGAAGCGCATGGGCAGCCAACCCCAAGCTGTGTATGGCCTTAAGCCATGCATAGCAGTAGGTAGACAGCAAGGTCTGGCCTGCAGCTAGGCCTTGTGGCCAAGCTATCCAGAGGCAGCCAAACCTTTTGCAGGCAGTAGTCAACCCCATGCTGTGCACGGCCTTTACTCATGCGTAGCATGGGGCTAGCCATAGGGCCTATTTTGCAGCTAGGCCCTGCTTCCTTTTCCCTTCATGCAAGTCCTCCCAAAACATTTGTTTTAAAAACCCTGAGCCTTTTTGGGCACTGGGCACCCCATCCGCAAGGCCCTTCTGTATTTTAAAGGCGAAGGGGGGCACTTGCCCTCACCTCCCGAGCCTTATTTGGCCCTGGGGACCCCATCCTCCAGGGTCGTATTTTTTCTAAAGGGGAGCGGGCCACGCATCCACCTTCCCCAAAAACTATTTATCCCCAGGGGCTCCATCCCCCAGGGCCTCCTTTTTGAATAAGTGGGTGCCCCGGTGGTCACCCAGCGCACCCACCATGCAGAACATAAGCGGCTGCAGGGGGAGCCCCCGGACCTTTGCAGATCTAGTCGGCATGTTACAGGAGCTGGCATTGCTCCCACCTAGAGGGAGATAACTGTTTATACTGCTCCCTCTATGCAGCAACATTCTGTTGATTTGTTTCCCACTGATGCTGGCAGGGAAACAGAACATAAGTTTGCTCCCAGCTGGCAAGAGCATTTTTAAAGCTTCTACCAGCTGGGAGCAGATTTAGGTGGTCATTATGACTTTGGTGGTCTTCTTTGAAGACCACCAAAGCTGCGGAAGCCAAAAGACCGCCAGTGCTGGTGGTCTTCCGCCCACCATATTACGGGTACTGCTGGATTTCTGCCATACTTTGGGCAGAAATCCAGCAGTAGTCATGCTGGTGAGTGGAGGCACATGGGCGGTTCCACCACGTCCCCCCCGAAGGACACCTCCCGCCGTTTTATGTGCACTAATACAGCATGCCGGTGTCCTGGTAGCGGGTAGCTGCCAGAGGTGGAAGCGCCCCTTCCCGTTCCCTGCCGGACGACCTCCTCCCCGGACCAGGTAAGTTGATTGTCCGAAAGGGGAGGGGGTGGGAGGGTAGGGGATGTTGTGAGTGGGTGTTTGTCTGCGTGTGTGTATGCATGTTTGTATGGGTGTGTTTATGCGTGTATGCATGGGTGCGTGTATGCATGTTTGGATGGGTGTGTGCACGCGTGGTTAAATGCGTGTATGAGTGCTGAGGTGAGTGCAAATATGGATGCGTGTGAGTGAATGGGTGTATGTAAGTGTAGGTGCATGAGTGTATGCGTGGTGCGTGTGGGTGTTTGTGTGCATGTGCATGTATGCAGTGAGGGGGGGCTGTACCTGGAGGATTTCGCATTTTAGGTCCTTTTGCCCCCCCCCTTTTTTTTCTCGGCCCTAGATTGAGGGATTACTTTTCCAAGCACAAACTAGTCAAAAAGTAGCACCTTTTGGAAGGTTTTGTGGAGATTTGTTAAACTGTACCAAAGTTATTAGCAACGTAAACAAAAAGCTAATTTCCTATGGAAACACTGACCTAACTGTAATTACCCAGAGGCATAGAGAGAGAATGTGAGAGAGAGACTGAATAATATAATTGCAATTAAACCAAATTTCATATGATGTCTAGAAGTGAAGTCATTATTATATTTTCTTTAGGCCATGTGTCTGTATAAATCTCCATTTTGAACAAGATGGATACCATCTTTGTCACTCACTCCTGCATTTCATCCTGCAAACATCCTTTTCCTACAGGCTTCGGAGAGAACACAGTTGAGCTGATGACATAGGTGGTCATTCTGACCCTGGCGGTCTTTGACCGCCAGGGCGGAGGACCGCGGGAGCACCGCCGACAGGCCGGCGGTGCTCCAATGGGTATTCCGACCGCGGCGGTAAAGCCGCGGTCGGACCGGCACCACTGGCGGGGTCCCGCCAGTGTACCGCCGCCCCATTGAATCCTCCGCGGCGGCGCAGCTTGCTGCACCGCCGCGGGTATTCCGACCCCCCCTACCGCCATCCAGATCCCGGCGGTCGGACCGCCGGGATCCGGATGGCGGTAGGGGGGGTCGCGGGGCCCCTGGGGGCCCCTGCAGTGCCCATGCCACTGGCATGGGCATTGCAGGGGCCCCCGTAAGAGGGCCCCTACATGTATTTCACTGTCTGCTGCGCAGACAGTGAAATACGCGACGGGTGCAACTGCACCCGTCGCACAGCTTCCACTCCGCCGGCTCGATTCCGAGCCGGCTTCATCGTGGAAGCCTCTTTCCCGCTGGGCTGGCGGACGGTCTGAAGGCGACCGCCCGCCAGCCCAGCGGGAAAGTCAGAATTACCGCCGCGGTCTTTCGACCGCGGAACGGTAATCTGACGGCGGGACTTTGGCGGGCGGCCTCCGCCGCCCGCCAAGGTCAGAATGAGGGCCATAATGTTTTATGTACAATGCAGTAGTTGCCTTGCTAGTGTTGGACTCGCTATGGTGTGGATGTAAGATTTTCAACAAGTTATCTCTCTCATTTGATTCTTTGCTGGGTTTAATCACTGGGAGAAAGTATTATTGTCTACATTTTTCATATTTCTGGAACCTCTCCAGATGGCAATAGCGTAGAGGATGTTAAATAAGCTATTCAGAATTGGGATGGTGCTTATGTGTTAAGGTATGCATTATTCTTGTGTTATGATTTGTTAAAGAAATTATTATACTTTTGCTCACACCACAATGACTTTGCAGTTTTTCTACTTTACTATGCAAGAATGTGCATAAGAGCTCCTTGATTTTGAGGCTGAGCCAGACATTTCCCATGCTTTCCTATGCTGCGAGTAATGCTGCTTGTTTTCCTCATGATCTTGCCGCCCATTGCGACTTCGGATGTTTTCTGATTTTTACATACTCTGTATAACTTTGCACCTGAGAGCCTTCATGGCATTGACTCTGTATCATTTAGTTTGAATTTTTGTAATAAAACCTTTTTACTTTTCATTGATGTAGAACTCAATTATAGAAAGGACTCTATTGTTTAATAAACGGTTTTTACTCTGCCAATTGATGTTTGGAGAGGTGCCTTATGGTAGGGACACATTGCCTTATGAAATTGAGGTTTAACACCATCTCCAATTCAGTAAACTCCTGGAGGACCAATTGAGGTACATTTTCTAGTGTCCTAATTCTGAGGTAATGCTTTGCTCCCACAACAATAAGCTAAAGTGTTTTATCTCTAAATGGTTCATCCTTTCAAGTTATACTCACAGATTAAATTCTTGATCCAGCTTCTGTGTACATCACAAAGACATTAAGTTAAGCCTGTCAACCCCACAAAATTATAGAACGGCATCAAATCCACATAATTACAAACATATCCCAAAACCTCACCATTTGCACTCCCTAATGGAATGAAACAATCTTCAGTCTCCGTTAGCACACAATTTCACATACGTTAGTGATATCTTTCTATATTTTCTGTTAAAAGGGAGAAAGAAAGGGGGCCACTGGTTCCTTACTGTATAGATCACCACAGTGAATGAAGGACCTGTGGTCCAGGTAGTTTAAAACTTCAGTTTTTGTGTGTTTGGAGAACGTTATGGCACTACGCATTGCTAGATATTCAGCAGCTTTTTCTACGTTTTCATAGCTTTCCCCTAGCCTGCCCTCCCTTACCCCTCTCCATTCAAAGTATTTTCTGATGCTAGAACTGGGCTACTGTTGGCCGGCTCCATTACCCCATTCGGCAGCCCTAGATGCCCTATCCATTTAGTGTGCACCAAGTTGCTTGTTAGAAAAAATGCAAAATCACACGCCCTAGCAATAGTGACGCCCCCTTGTGCATGAGCTGAGCACACTATATGTCACAATAGCAAGTGTTGCTAGGCAGTTATCACACTTGCTGGTTCTTTCTTTTTGTTCAAAAACTTTAAAAAACTGCCAAATGTACCTCCATTGTATATAGTGAGAAGCCATCACATCTTTTGGGTACTGGACAAAGCTACAATAATTTATCTACTCTATTTCATTTTTTTTCCAGAAATTATCGCAAAAGGCTCTTCAAGGGAACATGTAATGCCATGAAGAATGAGAAGATCAGAATATCGCCCCTGAAAACGCATTTATAATTTAAAAAACACAGAGGTGTGTTTCTTTAAAAACGCATTGTTTGTTTTCTGGGGTACAGGTACAACTTTATTTTCCTGCCCTTTTAGGCTAAAGGCCAAGCGTTTGAAGATCCAACTACTTTGGCAGAATTTTACCCTGTTAATACAAAAGCATGTGGAATAAATGAATGTGAATGTGTCAGTTTAAAATACGATTTTTTATTAACTGTGTCTTCGATGCTGTCCCAATTGATTAGTGAGCTCAGACAACAGAGTTTGCCATTTCCAAAGGCAAATTTTCATTTTTATTTTTGTGTTTTAAGTGATGCAGCAAATAGTAAACTGCCATCTGTGTCTCAATAGTATTATAACATTTCTATGATTGTTACTGAGTCACTGTAACCTATCCTCCAGGGACCCTATTACAGAAAGCGCCATAGGGGTGTGGGCCTGCTTTGTGCACCCCAGAGGCACTTTTGTATTACAGCAGGGACTGGGGGCCTTTGTGTGGCCCCTTCTGTAATACAGATAACGCTGTGCACAGGTATCACCAGCTCCATCATGAGAGGGCGTTCCCTCATTTGTATGGGATTGTGACCCTATGCAAATGAGGGAATCTCTTTGCCTTTGAGCCCACAAAGTATTATAGACATGGACACAAAGACAAACATGCCCATAGGAGATGCACTGAAAGCGTGACACAAAAAGGTTGTGTCCCAAGGACCTCTGAGACATTCCATTGTAGGTGGGTTCAGTCCCTGTATCCGTCTGCAGGGGGATCACTAATCTGTCTTCAAAGTGCAGGAGGGTTAAAGTCGTCACTGAAGCTCTGAAGCAACCACTCTGTATTTCACTTGAATGCGCTGTGCCCAGAGCAGCGAGAATTAGTGACTGCCCTGAGGGCAGTGCATTTACTGTAAAAAGGCGTACCTTCCCTGTTTGTACCTGGTGAACCTATTTGAGGGTGTGCTGTGGCGCAAACAGGGAAAGTTCACCCAGTTTGTAATACGGGCCCAGATGTGTTGTTCCTACCCTTCCACATTGTTCTGCTTCTACCTGTACGCTTCTTGAATGCACACTACATGATATCTGGATAGCACACCACTGAGACTTGGATCCTTAGTGCAACATAACATTCCAAAATAGAGGGTGATTTTTGTTCAGTAGGAAGACAGGTGAGAGCTAGACTCTGAACAAAATCTGATGTCAAATTCAGCCATCAATATCCGCACAGTTAAGGGGAATGCTTGTTTATTGGCATTACTAAAGCTCACTATTTTAGTAGCCACAGGCTTGTATTTGCTCCTAAATCAAATTAACAGTTTGGCACCTTCCTTCTCCTGTTACATTGGTCACCTAGTGGTGTGTTGTTTTAAACCTAGTTCTATGGTCGCTGTCAGCAAAAAGCTTCTGGTTCAACTGCAGAATTTCTCATCAGCAATCTTGATCTCTCTGCCTCAAAAATACAGATCTAGATGGCTCTTCACCACTTGTATGAAACTCCAAAAGATGTGACTTGTTTCTCATAACCACCTTCATTTCCAAAATTGTATTATATCTCTCGCATCACTTGTGGACTCTCCAACTCTCTCCCGTAGGCTCCATTTCAGGGGGCAACCACACCTTGATATGCACATAGGAAAAATAATTTGAGTACCATCTCTGTTCTGCTGAGGAATATAAAGTACTTTAGCCCTACATCTGACGATCAGTTGTGCAGGCCTTTCTGCTATCCATATTGGATTATAGATGCTTTGTTGATAAGCTTCCCAAAAAGTCTGGGTTAGGTCTATAGAACCACTTCAATATGCTGATTCCTGCTAATATGATTTTAATACTAATTTAGTTTCACGAGCGGTCAATCTATCAAATTAATTAGTTTAAAGGCTTAACTTCGTTGTAGGCCCATGTTTCGTCTGAAACAAGTGAGAAGCTTAATTTGGGAGTTGCAATCTTAGAAGCCAGTAAATCATTTTAACAGTCCGTCCCAGTGCACCAAACCTCATCCTTTACCCTCTTAAGGAGATTCAAGACTTTGCAAAAGGAACTTCATAAAAGTAGACTAATTCGCTGTCCACTTTTTTCCATTTCAGTCTCTGTCTTCTTGTTAGAAAAGCTGGCGAGGGAGAAAGTGTGTGTGTGTGTGTGTGCTGGGGAGATTATCAAACTCGGCCATGACCACTATATACTTCAACTCTGGTGCACTTTCTATTTCAGGATTGTGGTGAATTTGCCAGGGTTTAAATAGCACATGCCAAAAATGAGTTCCTGGGGGCAACCCACCAAAAGACTAGTTTCTAGAGCACTAGGGCATAAAGGACTTGTTTAGGTACAGAGGTTTCACCTTTCACCTCTCCCCACCACGTTTTGAGCACAAGAACTACAGGCATGGTGGCTAGTCTGCAGCAGACCCCGGACCGTTGACCAGACTACACTTGAGTCAAGGTGGAATGTATTGGATTTTTCAACTAGATGCTGTAAATTAATTTCTTGAAACTCGAAAAGTACCCTGAAGTAGAACTGATTTGAATCAGGAGAGAACTATGCCAAAGGTGTTACATCTCTGAACATCCAATGTTTTGTGAAATAGAGGTTTGCTGCACTTATGGTGTTCAAATCTATTCCTCCCATCTAGGCACCTGTAAGCATTTTTGAATCCAGTGATTTCATCGTGAGTCCTATGCCTGTGATGCCTACAATGCTATGCCTAGCTGCATGTGCAAGCTATTTATGTAATGTAATGTTTGCACTTGACATGTTTTGTGTTGCTGATCTTCAATAAAATGTCTTAGATCATATAGAATGCTGACAGTGCAAGTCTGTATATGTAATAAATCCCAGAGAGAAGTTACTGTAAAATGAAATCAAGGAAAACATGGATTAGTCACGGTCTCTAAGTGAAATTTTTATCAAAAACTATTTTTTGTAATTAATTTTGCCCCCACAGATTCTTTCAGTAATCTCCTTTATAGACACCAAGCTGTCAGCAATAAAGAAGTCACAGGTGCTAAGTGGTGATACTCTCCACGAGCAGTGAAATTATCATCTCACCTGAATTCACCTACCGAAAGATATATTGACTTACATATGCTGAGATATTAGTATGTTTAATTTTTTGTGCATCATATAGACGTGTGATCTGGAGCTGGCACGAAAAATCTTCTGTCTTTTTAAAGTTTTGTTAATTTATTGCATTTTTTGTTTCCTGTTTCTCCACTAAAATCCTCAGAGCTCTTTTTCAACTCCCACCTTCAAAGGTTGCTCTTGATCATTCTCTTACATAATAGCATTATCTGTTAGTGTTCTAACACTCACTAATACAATACCACTCATACCTTCGATTAATAAATACATTAATTTTTAAGTCCAAATCTAAACATGTTATAAAAGATCAAGAACAATATTAGACATTATGTTGTCTTTCACTCACCTTATTCTTCACATAATCCTAGGGAACAGAGACTTGATTCTTTGCATTTTTAGGGTGTCATTTATGCACATATTATAAGTATTGTTTGGACTGATACTCTGTTTTTCACTCTGAGTATCTTATACCAGGCCCTACACATGTTTAAAAAAGAAATGATCAATATTTAAATCTGCTAGCATTCTTGTAATTACATTAGAGATTGAGTAGTGGCAATCCCAGCCCGTTTTGTATGGATTTTAAGTTTATCAAAACTAATATTTGATCTTTTGCTATGCCGTATAAATTTGCGAATGCCACTGTCAATCTTAGAAAAAGGTCTAGCTTGTAAATTACAGGGTATAGTGGTAAAGGTGATTAT
Organism: Pleurodeles waltl; assembly: GCF_031143425.1. NCBI lineage: Eukaryota > Metazoa > Chordata > Amphibia > Caudata > Salamandridae > Pleurodeles > Pleurodeles waltl. Next base: position 741,792,389 of record NC_090445.1, on the reverse strand, counting down.
CAAAAGTGGCAAAATAGACATTTTCACCAAAGCAATTCTGCCTCAAAAAGAAATAGGGCAGTATTGACATCTCTCTATTATTTTGATAGCCTTGCTTCACAATGGTTTAAATTATTTTGAAATACTTCCTCCAATGTTTTGGTGATCAAAACTTGTAGATACCTCTTCGTTCCATAATAACCAGATTGCAAGTTTTCAGAAAGATCCTCTAGTATGGTGAAACCTAACTAATATCTGTGTCTTGTTCATGTTGATGAGGCCTCCTGTCAAACCAGAAAACCCTACATTAACCCAAGTGCCTGCGTAATATTTATGTGCTTTTAAAAAAAGAACCATGTTGTGCGCTGTAGTTTCAACTTAGCCATCAATTCCAATGGCTCGTATATAGTGACGGTGGGGAGAGGGACACGTATATGGCTCTAAAAATAAATAAAAAGGCATCAGAAACACTGAGTTCTGCTGGTGGAGAGCACTGATCCAATCATTTGGAGATTGATAGTAATTAAGTAATCAAGGCATTTATGCTAATATATACTTACTTAACATCTTGAAGAGGTACGAAGTACGGTTAACAAACATTCCCATACAGAGCGGTCAAAGGCCTTTTCAAGCAGTATTATGATAGTGTGAACCTTTTGTACGTGAAGCAGGTCAATAGCTTCTGTGACATACTGACTGTTTGTGGGTATGTTTAGTTTGGTCAAGATGTATTAAAGTATCTAAAACACCAGAAATTATTTTAATGAGCAAACTATCTAAAATGTCACCATTCTTATTTGATAGGATAAATGTTGATATGAAATGCTTCTCTTGATGACTTCCCTGGTTTTAGTAAGGTTTAAAAACTCCTGATTTAAAAGAGATTGGCGGGCTTTCCTCTGGTAAAAAAAGAATACAAAAGTCTGTTATCCCCTCTGACTTTGCCCTTTATAAAATCCAATTCGTTTTTTCATATTTTATCTTAGAAAAAAGTGGTAGTATTTTGGATTGTTTTTCCACGAGTCAGAAAATAGCTAATTTATCAAAAAAATCAGAATTTCCTGTCTAGTGATGGGTAAAGCTAGAAAAAAAAGATATTGCCTAATTCCTTCAGACTCTTAGTTAGATCCATCCAGAAAATTATAAATCAGGGAAATTGTCTTCTAAGTATTTTTTTCTTTGATGATCCAGGTTAGCATCTTTTCTGTCAACTCCCCTTCATCATACCTTTTTAGACCTGAAGTGGCTGCACTGAAAATAGTTTGGTGAGTGTAATATTCTCTTAAATCACTTTAGAATTTTTCACATTTTCCTGTCTTTCTGACATTGCAAATTGACATATCTATGTTCTTTCACCTCCCCAGTTACTCTTTTTTTAATGCTCTTCTTTGTGTTAACTTTAGCTGCATAAGGAACAAGTATTTGCAATGCAATGAATCTCGCATTTTTTTTAGTTACAGCTATTGGCGTAAATTCATAACTAAACCCCTGCATATAATTAAAGCACTTCCATTTACCATCTTCCTCTATCTGAAGCCTAAAATGAAAATGTTGCCATTTACCAACTTAAATCTGCCATGCTAATTCCAATAGAATACCACTTTCACCACCCCACCATCGGAGTTGCTGGCTGGCTAACACGATTCCCACAAAAAGACACAAGACAGCCACGGAGGAGTTATGAGAGAAACAAATATATTAAAAGTGTTCAAACAGTCATAGGATGTTAAGTTGGCCTGAATCATGGTCATAATTGCAATAAGGAGAGATTAATAAAGCATGTGCAGTTCTCATATAAACTCAATAAAAACCTTTATCAGAAATAAACTTTTGGCATTAGACTTTAATGTTCAGAAAAGCTCCTGGAGGACACCACAATGAAAAGAAAATGACTGAAAGTAATGCAGTGTAACCATGTAGTTAGCCCCAGGAGGATGTAGTGCATTACACACTTACAGGTCCAGCAGTCTTACTGCAATGATATTACAAGTAGGACCCTGAAAACACAAACTACTCTCAGCTATAACACAAAAGTTCCAGCCTTGAGAGAGATTAAATAGACACTGAATGGTGGGAAGGGTTAGTATTTTGGGGTCCCCACTACCCTACTCTGGGTACTGAGAGATGATCTAGACTGAAAGAGCAGGTTGTGGTGAATGTTTTGAAGGTGGTCACTTTGTCCTAACACCACCACAGGCTGAGTTATGAGCAAAAATGTTTTGTAAAAGAATGCTCTGCAAAGCATTATGGGGCGAGTTTACGACTGCTGCGAATATTGTAGTATGTTGAATGTAATGCTTAGAATAGCCCCTTGAGGACACCACAATAAAAACAGCATTTGTGAGAAACATGGCCATGTATATGTAATGCTCATATGTTGGTGAGCATGCGTTCCATCAGTATTTCCATCAGCCCTGCAATTTTCAATGTCCTATACAAGAATTATGACGCAGAAAATGAATGCCCACATGCATTGACAGACTAGCTATTGAGTGATATTTCCTTAGAAAATATTAATAAAAACTGTCTAGCATTTTGTTGTGCTCACTCAAAAGTCCAAATCCGCCATCTACTTTACAGACAGCACACCAACACATTTGTTTGTATACATCATATCATTATCATGTTGTCTAAAAGCGTTACAGCTTCTGCAACATACTGTAGGCGGTCTGTTCTATATTGACCATAGCCATCACAATTTCCAAACCACGAGCCCTGGTGTGCTTTTAGAACGCAAGTACTCGCACAAGTGATACAACAACCATGACAAAGTCTAGCAGGGAACCATTGAAATCGTTCTTCAAAATGAATGATAAACTACAAATCAATGCATGGGTACATCACACTAAATCTTCTTCGAACCTTTTCTGGATCCTCTGTAATGGCAATACCCCAAGTCTGAGGCGATAAGAAATACGCATGCGTGCGAAGATCCTTGGCTTACTTACCCCAGATTCATGCTGCTGCTCTTTTTTAAGGATCACTAGTACCTAATGAGGGGAAGTATCTTCCCATGACCGAGCTCAGCTTATCCCAGCTGCAGCATGCACTTCATGGAGTCACACTGTATACAATGACTGCTGCCACCTGTCAGTGAGCCATCGTTCCACAGGCGCTCCTCTTGGCCAGTCAGCGAGCTTCTTGCTTCGAGGCTGCGTTTATATTCACTATAATAAACTTTGCAGCGGAATTGTGGCAGTTTGCTAGAAATGCAGCGCAACGCTCTTCGGTCAGGTTTTATTATGTGGCCATTTTGCAGTGCACATTTTTCCAAGAATGGAAGCAACAACTCGAAAAAAAGGAAAAGATTCTAAGATGAGTTGATACATCAAGTAAGAGCTACCGTATTTTTCAGGGCGTCTAAAACAAAATTGGAATTGTTAAAATAGTTTTTTTTTTAATTGGTTGTATTTCTACTATAACGAAAAAATGTTGCCTACTGTTTTATTACTTAATAAACAGTTTTTGAGTTACCTCAGAGTATACTTTTATTTCAGATTCAGCATTACTATCCTTGACACTTACATATGCTAAAATGACTGAGACATTTGTCTATGCTACATGACTCTCGCCCATTAGGGTTAGGATTACATTTTAAACTATCCTTAAGTGGCAGAGCCATCGCTGTGTAGACGACTTTATTTACGGTACGGTTTTATAGACTCTAATAACTTTTTGATCGAAATTCTATTTTATAAGTTTTTGCTATTGTTAGTGGAAAATCGGCATTATTGGAGCACAAAAACGCATCCTGTAATCATATTCGCCTATCATGATGATTTTCCAGATCTGGCCATGATACTTTGTTCTATTGCATGGAGTTTGCACTGTTGGCGCTGTTCCCTCGTTGAGTGCCATGGCGGCCTTGGAGCAAAAGAAATAAGTAGTTCTCCCACGCTGAAGTATAACGGCAATTGTGCAGTTATCCATGTAACAGGGTCAGTCTGCAAGGCGGTAACAAAACCACCCCAAGGCAGGACAAACGTAAAGCATTTACCATTGACATCAAGGGATTTTGGAAAGGCAAGCCCACGAACGAGTGAAAGTGATGGGTGTGGTTGAAAGCCCACAGATAGATAGCAACAGGTCAGAAAACGATCAGGCGTTCAACCTAAAAAGAAATAGGGGAGACTTACCATGCTATACACTATGAAAGTGACATCACAGCATGTGACATCACAGGGTGTGACATCACAAGCAGCATTACAGGAAGTGACATCACAGAAAGAAGCATTACAGCTAACGACCTCACATGAAGTGACATCGCAAGAAGTAGCATTAGATCTTAAGACCTCACTCATGTTTAGCAGGTCTACAATGAGTACATTTGAGTGCATGACGAGATTTAGCAAATGAAATTGTCTCTGGGTGGTGCCAAAAAAGTGAGGACCCCAGCGCAAAATATGGGCCTCAATCTATACATTTATTTTGTAAAAATTCTGCCACAAAGAAATTGGCAGCAAGGAGAAATGTGGTTTCTGCTCAACTGGTTGCAAAGCATGCATTTTGAAATAGTTGATGGGGTTAAGGCACCATTTGTGGAGATACTTGTGTCCAGTAAATTTTAGAGAATATTAATAATAATAATAATGTTGAAATAACTCTGGAGGTTAATGCATTTGATGGAGAGATGGAGAGATCTGTGTTTTGTCTAGTCCCAGTTTTGAATCAAGGTGGCAAAGAGGGTTAATGTATCTCTCACAAAGCACATCATGTAACACGCAGATAACATCTTTGTTTTATGTAGGTAGGTAAGTCGGTAACCCAGATCTCTTTGTTACTTATAACTCGTAAGTTGTAATCCTTCTAATATAGCCCAGAGAGCTATGCAGCCTAATTGTGCGCCAGCGCCACTGAGAGAGCAGGATAGTATCATATATTTGTAGATACAGCACTTTCCGGCTCTTTCCCTTTCATGCAGCGTAGCAACTTTGGGTGCAGCGCTGCGTTGTGTGAAAGTTTTGATAATCTGGGCCTTAAACTCTTTCCCCTTACTCACTGTGATTCACATTCTCTCACTTGCTCATTCTCACTAGTACGTATTCCCACTCACTGTTACCCATACACAAACTTACACATACTTACTGTTTCTCATTCTTGCTTACTAGCACAGTTACACACACACTCACCAACTCTAAACCATGGAGCATCTGAACCGGCTGCACCATTGAGATCTACACTCACAACTCACTTCCACTCCCTCTCACAACCTCCAATCAATCACTTGTTCACTCATGCTAACACACTCAGTCTCCTTCACTCAATTACTCCTACTCGCTTTCACTTATTCATACTCACTCTCAAAAACAGATTCTCACTTTCACTCTCATTAAAACAAGTTCTTGCTCAGAGATAAGTAGGTTCTTGTGCATACAGAGGCAGTAGAGCTCTGCCACAAACAGACCTCATCATCTTGTAGAGCGGAACTCCCTCTTCTGCAGACAGAGCTGATCTCCAGCCCAGATACAGCCAAGTCCCTGCATACATAATGCTGAACCTAGGAACAGCTAGAGCAGAGTATCCAAAGGTAATTTCTTTCATTGAGCTGGAGCTGAGTTCCTGCATACATAGCACAATGGCCCTGGGCAGACAGAGCCAAGTTCTTTCAAGTATGGAGCTGAGCTCCATTGCAGACAGTGCTGAGTCCCTGCACAGGCATAGATTGAGGTTGGCCAGTTCACAGCCAGGGTTGAGCTCTTTCAGCCTTCATTCCTATAATGTAAATCCTGAGGTTCTGTGGGAGCTGAGCAACCAGGACCAGCGTATATTCTGTGGGAGTATCACTCGCCTCTCACCCAGATTAAACTTGCACATAGCCTGTTTCTGATAGGGAGTGAGAGGAAAAGGTGGGAGGGAAGATGACAGAGAGAAGGGATTGATAGAAACAGTTGAAAAGAGAAAGAGAGAGATATAGACAAGGTAGAAAGAAAATTAAGCATGTGTGAGAATATGGACAAAAAATTCAGAGAGTGAGAAAGAAATGATAGGAGAGTGTGACTGAGATACAAAAGAATACAGACATGAAAAAGTCAGCCCGTCTTCTAAACCCAGATGTCCATCAGTGATAAAGCTAACTTGTAGAAACTGTACTGGAGGAGCATAAGGCAATGATAAGGCAAAAGGCCTGGGAAATTCTGTTGGAAGCAGGACCGGCAAGGGACCCCATGACATTTTGGGAGGTAGTAAACCACCCATTTTTTGTAGACCAAGACAGCGCTATAATGGAGCCCATAATACCCACTGCAGTCGGTGTTGGGATTACACAGACGTCTTTCACACTACTAACTCAGAATCCTTGCCACTGGACAAATTGATACTTTCAGACTTAGACACACAAGCTTTTAGTAACTTAAAAATATAGAGAAAGTGGCCAGGTCTATACTGAGGAAATCTGTTGGGAAGGTCCCTGGGCGAGATGGCGTTCCCGTCAACAATAGATCAATGTAAAGATTTGGGCCCCACTCCTAAAGAGTATATTGAAAAGCTCCATGATAGGTCAGCTCCTAGAATACTCGAGCAAAGCCATAATTATGAAATGGAGCACAACAATATTGCTAAGACAAACTTTGCTATTTTATGTTAAGAGTACTTGTGAACTGCACAGCTCACACTGGGGACTATCTTGGTGCTTAGAAAGTAGGGGCTATGTCGACTGTGACCGGGCCTTGTCCAGGTAAGAGACAAGTTTCAGTATCTTGTGGAGCTCACATACTGAGAAGGTAGCTCTAATTTGCAGCAGCATGTAGTTCTAGGCTTTGGGCATGAGGTAGGGGAAAGCAAGAAGGCTGATTCTGGTTCTGTGTATGCAGGGGATGTGTGCAAACAAGAGTCTGGCTGAGCGGAGGTGTCTGGTAGGTGTATTATAAATGATCCGGCTATTGAGGTAAGTGGGGAAGTGGCTGTACATGACTTTGTATGTGTGTGTGAACAACTTTAAGGGTGTGGGATAGTGAATGGGGGGCCTATGGAGGTCTTTGAGATGCGAAGTGGTGTGAACGCGGGGGAAGCCTGAGTGTTTGTGTGGCTGATGGGTTTTGTATGATTTGAAGTCTTCTAGCAGTTAGACAGTGATTTCAACAGAGTGTGTTGCCATAGTCCGGCTTGCTGATGATAAGGGCCTTGGTGACCACTCTGCATGTGCTGACCGGGTCCATTTGAAGATTTCATTGAGCATTTTGAGGGTGTGGAAGCAGGAGGCATGGCTACATTGACTAAAGTTAATTTTACAGCACATTTGCCCCATTCTTTTGCTCCCTCCATGAGAAGTCTGCCTTTCACTGTGTAACTGGACAGTGCAGTGCTGGTGCTGGCTGTGGATGGTGGTGATACCAATCGCCAGAGAAACACTTTGGTCTCCAGCACACTTTTGTTAAAGCAAATTAAGGAATGGACTAGAATGAAGGTGTTGCACTTGTGACAGATCTTCTTGGCAACTGTTTTAGAATTGTAAAAGGTGATAAAGTCCAATTCAAAATTGTGTTTACCTGGTACAACAAACGTTACCCTTCACATACTGAAGGAGTATGACTTTTTTTAAAATCAAAGCAGGCAAACTCCAATGTAAGTGGATGGAGGAGTAAACCATAAAGCTTGTGAAGGCAGCTCAACTTCAGGGGTGCCATAGGAAGGATTTCCGGCAGGATCATCTGATAGTGCAGTGTCTTGGTTTCACCACAAAATAAGGGAAGAGCTCCACTCATGGTGCCCCCAAATCATGGACTCCTCAGTGGACAAAAGCTCTGTATACCCCCTTGTACTGCTAGCTGTACCCTCCACTTTCCTGCGAGAGAGCACTAGGTATATGTTCAGGTGAAGGAACATGAGCTACAGGTGCAGGCTGAGGGTGCAGGTGTTGTGCACCAGCGGGAGCTACTGGAGCCCATTGAAATGAGCGTAGCAGGGTTATGGGCATGCACACACTTTTCCACATGGGTGAGTCTACTCACAGATCTCCTGGATTTCTCAGTCTAATCATGCAGAAGTGTCTTATATTGCTGATGCTCAACATAAGAGTAACTTTAATTTTTACAGGGCTTCAGCTCCTTCGCTAATGTGGCTGCCAACACTACTTCCCATTATGAATTTCTGTTTCAGCATGAACGCATTTACATTTGTGCATCTTTGTCCAACTTTCTTCCATTTGGAGAGAAAGAAGCAAGTGTGACTTAGCGTTAGTGAGTACTTTTATAAGAAAATTAATCTAGAGTTAACAAAATGGGAACTGGCTATGTTGGTGTAATTTACGATAGTGCCTGTCTCTTCTTGCAACGGTGTATAGTAAGTTTTTTGAGAAGTCGTCACAAATTTTAGTAAAAATACATGCATTTCATTATTTTGGTGCATGTATCACACAAAAAGAAGTGGTATAAAACCCATGTACTACAAGGAACTGCGAAATGTGCAAAATATTTGATGCTTCATGTGAAATACAAATACTGTCATCATAAAGGCAGTCCCCAAACCACTGTACCTGAGTTTTACATTGTCGAAGCTGCTGAGAATATGCAACCTGGAGGACCAAGGCTATAGGCAATATGTGACTGCACTTTGAATAAAACAGCTTGTAATAAAAAACATAATTAATGCATACCTTGCCATTGCCACCTCAGGCTTCTGGTGACATTTATAAAGCACCTGGCCAAATATACCACCAGAATCCCTCAATAATAATACAGAACCAAATAACCCAGTTACCTATTATGTATCCTCTAGCCTCTGTATCTACTTAACTTTAAACCATTTTGTAGATGCAAACAGATAAAACTCAATTTTAAACAAGAAACAACTCATTCAGGTGCTACCCATCTATAACACATAAAAAGCCAAAATAATTTGCATTCAGTGGACTCATTAGACAGCATGAGAAATATGGCCTAATGACTAAGTTCAAACATCAACAGAACATGAGCGTTCACAAAGAGTGGTGAAATCAAATGTTTGTAGCTTTTGTGGAACATTCTAATACATCAACTAAGAAAGGCGCTATGGTTCTGTTGCTAAGCTGTCGATCTGAGGACCTTGATTTGTATCCAGCGTGGCACTGACTGAAAATTGTGCAGTTGTGGCAAATGACTTAATCACAGTGTGCCTACAGTTTAAATGTGTGACAAACTACTGTGATTGTGTGTAACAAAAAGATTTAAGCCACCACTTGATTAATACAATCTTGCATCACTTTTCTTCAGCTCCCATAATGTGAAACGCTCAGCTGCTCTCAGACTAGGTCCATGCTTTAGAAATACAAATACATGCATGCTTTTAGATTGTGAACATGTATTCAGCTCATTATTCTCTCCCTCCCTTTGTAGCTGTTGGTAAGCCACCCTCATTTCGTGACAGCCAGATAGCAGCTTCCCACAATTTTCTTTATCCAGGTTTATTCTTCACACCTCAAGTCTACCTCTCAATGACTATGGGAGCACTGTCTTGGGCACATTGGGAGATCCTCCCACATACATTCTCTTGTTCTTTGTAAGCATTTTAGCATTATGCAATTCATGCTTCTTTTAATCAGATAAAACATTTTTCCAGTAAGCCTTCAGTGCTTTCTTTTCTGTGTATCAGACCACGGGCGTAGCTACCATTGGTGGGCAGGTGCAGTGGCACTGGAGCCCAGAGCTCTGAGGAGCCCGTTAAACACTGATAATTGTTTGGCTACCACACCAGCATTCACAGTAGTCATTTCCCCTGCTTTCACCAGGGCCCATGGCATCCTTGCTATGCTACTTCGTCAGACATGCACCAGACTCACTTGGTACCAACCATCTTGCAGAAGTCCGATACTTGCAGGTCTGGTGTACACTCTCTGTGCTCCACAGTGCTCGGTGTCTTAGGGGAATTCACTGGCAAAGATAAAAGATCTGGCCTTCATGTGTTAAAGCAGGAAAGAACAGGCATGCACATATACCTTTTCCATTCATTAGCCCATTAAACCTGAACCTGTTGGCCTTCCAAATGTGCGCGGCCTCCAGTGTGTGAAATTGTAGACCCACCACCACTGTTTAGTAGGAGCATCCCCCTAACCCCCACCCACCCACACACACACCAAGTCCGGGCCTAGTTGCGCCCCTGTCAGCAATGGAGTCGGAGTAGGCTTCAATGCTGACATAATACTGAGTTGTGGGCAGTGATAATTGCAACTCTGAGCAAGCTCACCTACTAGACTGGTGCCCAATCCAGTCAATAATCATAAGTAATTCAATGTTTTGTAGGAAGCACAAACCACAAAATCTTAAGTTAACCAACACTTCTATTGAGTAATGCTCTACTTCCAATAAGTTCTATTTTCAACAAGGTTTCCCAATACATGGCTCAGTAAGAAGCTTATTTACATTCAAGTGACATTTTCTAGGCATCAAATTACTCAGACTAATTTTATAAACAACATTTTATAGACATCAAATTATTTGAACCAGTTACGTACAGAGAAAATTAAATGGGAAGACATTCCTAGGAACATCCAACATACCTGAAAGCATCAATATATTACAGTTACAATTATTAAATTGCAATCAGAAAGCTTCAGCCAACAGATGTTTTGTGGTGATACATGTTGCTTCTTCAGGGCTGAAATTATAAAAACGAAACAAAACTTTATAATCAGTCTCTATACATTTAGTAACAAAAAAAGAATGCAAAGGATGCCAATTCATAAATCACATTTCACACATTATAATTACACTGCTACATTTTGTAATACCCCCGAAACATCCCCATTTATGTTTTCATAGTGAATGACCATACTAGTCTAATACTTGTGATTAGTGTCCATCTCATCATTTTTAGGTGCCCTGTTAGGCACAATCTAATTAAAAATATACTATTCCCCTTTCCACCTCTTATGGCCCTTTTGCCTACTACAACCCTCGGATCCCCAAATAATACTATGGTGATGATCCACACTGCTGTAATATTTTTCGAGTCCAAAACACCCTCCATTTTTTCCGAAATATCTACTCTGCTTGTGATCCCATTATTCATATAACCCAAAATAAGTGTCCTCAGTCCCATGTACGAACTCAAAACTCACTCACCTGCCAGTACTTGACAGTTATGCAAAGTAACTCCTCTACAGTTTCCAATCAACCAATACTTCAAAGAACATTAGTCTCAAATCCTTTTTGTTCCCACCAATACTATGTCTATTAGGAAACAAAGAAAAAACTCAGCACTCCAAATAACACATGCACTACTAAAGGGCAACACTTCACACTTGCAACTATTCTCGGTTTCCACCTGCCCGTCTCACCCATTCCTGTTTCCCACATCCTCACATCAGTCAGGTCCTAGTTAACGGACCTACCCTCAAATACTCTGTGTGTTCTCTACTTTCTGATCTGTCACAAACACTTGCCCATCACAATGTCAGGTGCTCTACTCTAAGCAGCTGTTTAAATTACCATCTAGGGCTGGCTTTAGCGCTCATGGTGCCCTGTGCGGCAGTCTTTTTTGGCACTCCCCCACACCTTGGTTTCCTTCACTACCACCCAGCAAATGAGCCCCTCATCTCTCCATAGCCCTCATTTCACATACATTCATTTGTTTTAAAGCGCTGGTAAGGGCTGGCTTTACTAATCCTCTCAGCTATCCACACAAAATACAGTTCTGTTCTTTGCAGCAGGCACATTAACCCTCTACGCTACTTTATGGTGAGTCAAAGCTGCCCTAGACAAAACTCCCATCTCTCTCCCCAGCAGGAACATTAATCACAAGAGGTATTTTGACATTTTAATTGCTTCCTGAAGGCTGGACGCACAAGGAACCTTTCAGGAGGCGCTTTTTAATCGCAAGTTTTGTAAGTTATTGCTAAACACAACGCCCCCCCTGAGGTCAGCGTCCCCCAATCCAGGTCAGCACCCAGTGCGGCCGCCCCCGCTCGCACCGCCCGAAAGCTGGCCCTACTACCATCATATAGTTACTGATGTCAAATCCATTATTGATAGTGAACTTTTCCTTCTGCACAGCTTTACTCAATATTCCTTCTATGCAGTAGTCCTGAAGGGTACTCTGTGGACTCTTCCAATGGTTACATCTCCTTTCAAATCTGGAATATGTGATCTTGAATGAGTTTCTCTATCATATCCATCGCTTAGCTCACACCTTTTCTATTTTTAAGTATTCCCTCAAAAGGAACATTGCTTCTTCCGGAGCTAGTCTTAATTCATCTTGTTGATGCTCTATTGCCTCAAGTTGTATTGTTAGAGTTGCAATCTGTATCTGAGCTTCCTTACTTGTATCTTCTACACCCGAATTATGTTTCTCAATTTCCTCAGTTCTGCTGAGAGTAGATTCTAATTTCTCATTCATTTTCTCCATGTTGTGATTAAGCGGAGCTATAGTTGATTTTTGTGAAGGTTTCATATGGGGGACTCAGATGGAATTTGAGACAACATTTTGAATTTATTGCAATTGCATTTATGTAGTGCATACTACCTTGACGAGGCATTGAAGCGCTTGGGTAGCACCCTATACAGGAATCCAGGAAAATTAGTAGAAGTACATTACTAGAGAATACAGTAGATAAGCAATAGTAGGCTACACTCATGACAAGTAAGGCATGCAGGGATAGAGGTTAAGAAGAGAATCATTTGACAGGAAGAAAGGAGAATGAACAATTCATAGGTTTAAGTGAAGATCAGTTCTTCATGCAGGTATGGGAACATATTTGGGCATAGCTTTTTGGAGATAGCATGCAAATTAAGGGTGTAGAGATGTAGAAAAAAACAGCATTACTTGCATGTGACATAGTGTATTGTATTTAAACATTAACAGTGTGCCATACCACGTAATGTAAAATTATGGCGACAAGCACCTGCCCTGCAGTGAAGACTTAAATGTAATCTGCACAAGGCACTTACCTTAGTCAGGTATGGGAAAGAGTGGATACACAATGTAATACTAATCAAATAAGCTGTGGGTTGGTTACTGGAAACTTTCCCCATCATCAGTTGCATAATGTAAAAAAAAAAATTATTTGATCAGAAGGTCCATTCAGTGAAAAATAATATTGTCTAACCGTATGGCCTGCAAAAAGCAAACGGCAGACGATGTCTACATTCTGGACTGTGCTGCTCACAAAGCAGTCTTATTTACTTATAATGTGCAAATTCATTGAAGTACTTTTCTGACATTGACATATGTTTGCGGTTGGGTTGATGGACATTCCCTGGACCCCGATTCTTCTCTCCACTATCACTCGAGCATCATCTCTGTGGCACTCACCATCAGACGTCTCTGGCTGCAGGCCCAGGTCACTGTCAGTTAAACACACATACAAGTGATGTACACATCTGTGAGAGAAACACACACGTGTACTCAGGAGACAAATATGTAGAAAACATTCTTCCAAATGTTCACACACTCACTGTGCAGCATCACCACCGAGCCTGCACGACAGTGCATTGGTTTTGTGTGTTTGGTGCTGAGATCTGTTGACAGACCAACTCAGCGTTTCATTCAAAACCAGCACCCTGATGGTGGCGGTAATAAGAGTACAATTCTATTGTTTAGTAGTATTTACACGTTGTTTACAGTACTTAAGAATGTCCGAAGAGCCAGATAAAATACAATTGCTTACATCACAGCAAGGATATTGAAGTAACGGGACTGCGCTGCTTTTTACAAAAGGATTGCCTTTCCACATACCCAGGGCCACTGACATTTATGTGATTCTGCAGTTTTTGTCGCATAATTAAGGATTTGCTGTATTGCTCCATGATCCATCATCTGCTGCATAATCTGCAGATTTTAACAAAACCAAATGTTTCTTGATCGAACGGGTCAAACAAAACTGAAGACGTAGTGATATGTCTTCCAACTTGTTGCAAGATACTTTGCAAAGGTCAACTGGTCATCTTTCGGTTGTTTATTTATGTATTTAGTTGTTAAACTTGTAATAATGAGGCCCATAGTGTATTACCATGGGTAAACATTTCAAATAATGAAGTAATACCATCAAGAAATGAGCTGTATTATGCTGTACTAGTTGCCTTTTTTGTCACATAATTTAGGCAATCATTCCGCATAATTTGGTGCTCGCTTGCCACATAATTTCAGTGGCCCTGCTAATACCCAAACAGAAACAAACAAAAGGTGCCACTGTTTTTATACAGTATGTAGTAAACATGCCCTTAACTTACCGCAGCTATTCACACACTTCTACCCCACACAAGCTTCCACCCAACCATTCTACTTGCAATTGTCCTGTAGTGTTCTATGTTCTGTACTTGAATCTAAATTTGGTATCTTTGTTTTGTCTGAAAGGGAAACCTGTTTCAATCACAACCTGACAAATGTGCTGTCAAATAGGGCAAGGAGAACGGGTCAGTAGTTCAGGGAGATCTGCAATATTCATAGGGCTTATAGCTCTGCTTTGGTGGTCTGAGTCGCATGTGCCTTCTGTGTCTGGCGTTAGCCACGATCTTTTGATTCCACTAAAATAATATATACTTACTAAAAGGGTCTCTTAGCCATCCCTTTTCACCCATTTGTCTGTTGTATGATTTCCATTTTGCTGCTGTCCATCACAGCATGGGACAATGGATCAGTCTACTTAGGCCTCTGGTTACCGTCAATTTGAGCGTCTGTATTTTACTCTTTCACAAGGTGCACATCTGCACACAAGGAGTTTCCTTTAGTGCCAGTGTTGCCTGATGTGTTAGTAGGACAGATTTGAAGTGAGCACATGACACATTTAAGATCAGTCAGTTCCTGTCTCCTTCCAGCGCTGTTGTAAATTATTTTTGAAGTGGACTGCTGCTATTTCACAGCATACCATATTGTGTTCTTGTGTTAGTGTGACAAGACTGCTCCACATATTGTGCATAAAGTTCCCCTGTGCCGAAATTTGAAAGAGATTAAATATAATCATGCAAGTCCTATTAGTCCCAAACCAAGTGCTAGCCAAATTGACAAGCGCTGTGTCTCATGTATGTGCTCACACCCCTGTGTCTAACACCAAAAGTGTCAGTATCACTAACCTTACTGATGTATTTGTCCCTTCAAATGTAATTTCACTACTTGAAGTTGGTATATTGATTTCAATGCAACGTTTCCACAGGCAAAATATACATGACACTCAAACAATATAAGAAATTTAATAGAATCCCCAGGGGTCTGAGGTTACAGATTTTTCCAACATATGATGATTTAGCCTTAGATTTATTATCACTATGGAATAAGGAACTGATCTTTAGCTCCATGAGACTCATGGACATCTTGATTGAAAATGCAGACAGGAAAGTATCAAAATTATAAGTGGAAATAGCAGTATTAGAACAAGACATTAAAGATACTGGTTTAACAGAAGCAATAAACAAAAACTATAAAATATTGGATGACATAATAACTCGACATCAGGAAGATATTAAACAAAGGAAAGCAAGAAAACTCAAGAGCGATGAGTGGGATTATTTGAATGGGAGCGTTTTGCAGAGAAATATGATCATCTAACTAGAGAGACTAGCATGAAGAGCTCTTCTAGTAACTCCATCGCCTCTGTTTCCTCTTCAGGGGGTAGCGAATTAACAAGTGAAATTGACAGTAACAGAGGGGGAGCTAACAATGGTATAAATCCTGATAATGGTAACTCTTTTTTACAAGAAATGTTAAGAATAAAGCAGGGAAACCGACTACAAAGAAGAGAAGTCATAGGAAAACCAGGAGGGGACATAGAGGGAGGAAACAATACACAGAGAAAAGGAATGAAAACGCGATCGTGGGACAGAAAGAATCAGGGCCAGTAACTGGACAGCAGATCAATGTCATCAATCTGTCAAATAAACATTTATCCGTAGACATGATCTCCTTGCTTAGCAAGGGTTTAGGTTTTTGCCCTATCAATAGGGGAGACCTTTGCAGACAACAAATTGATTTCTACAAATATGTGAGACGTTTAAAACTTAAGAGATTTTTTTAATCTAATACACAACTAGCGTGTCAAGGTAGCTCCACAGAAAAACAGCTTAAGTTTAGCGATATCACTATACGGGATATACATGACACAGCTACGCTAATGTCTATTACTGACTACGAGGATATACCCATGATTACTCAGAAACTCTTGCAGGATTTGGATATTCTCTCTGACTTACATGAAACTAGTGGTTTAAAGAGTAAATCTAAGTGGACACCCAGGGTGGTGAATGATAGTAATATTGAAGTCTTCTATAGATCTGTGACTAGAGATTTTAGACAACATTGAATTAGAAATAGGAAGAGACGTTTGAATAACAACCTCACCAGTAAAGAGTGGCAGGCCCTGAGAGAATTACAGGATGATGACGACATTATTATCAGACAAGCCGACAAAGGTGGTAACATTGTGATTATGAACAAGAAAGAGTACGATGAGGAGATCTATAGTCAGCTGAATGATGACAATTGCTATGAAACCCTCCCCTCTAACCCTATACGTAACTTGGTTAGCCTAATTAACAACTCATTGGAAGCATGGCGTCAACAAGGGTTACTGGATGAAGAAGAGTTTTTGTATATGCGAGTAGACAGACCCATATATCCGTGCTTCTATACCTTACTGAAAATTCATAAGAACCTTAGGTTTCCCCCGGGAAGACCTATTATTTCAGGAATAGGTGGACCGACAGAGAGGATATCAGAGTTTGTTGATGTGTTTCTACAACCATTTGTTGTGAATTTACCATCATATATTAGAGACACTAAACACATTTTAGGTATCTTAGGAGACATACAATGGGAAGCAGACATGATGTTAGTCACTCTAGATGTGGTAGCATTGTATACAAGTATTCAACACAAGACAGGTCTCAAAGCTTTGAGACATATGCTTAGCAGGAGATCAGCTAGCGGTCTTAAACATACAGAAATGATATTGATGCTGGTGGAACTAATCTTAAAACATAATGTATTTCTTTTCAATAACAAGTGGTATAGACAAAAATAAGGAGTGGTGATGGGAGCCAAACTCTTCCCTTCTTATGCCAATCTCTTTATGGGATGGTTCGAGGAGAGGTGGGTTTGGGGACCAGGGGCCAGAGAGTGGCAAGACTATGGGGTTTATTACAACTTTGGAGGAGGTGTTAATCCGCCCCAAAAGTGACAGTAAAGTGACGGATATACCACCAGCCGTATTACGAGTCCATTATAACCTATGGAACTCGTAATACGGCTGGTGGTATATCCGTCACTTTACCATCACTTTTGGGACGGATTAACACCTCCTCCAAAGTTGTAATAACCCCCTATATCTTGTATTGGGGGACGTACATTAACGATTGTTTTATGATCTGGACAGGAAATTCAGTACAATTGATAGAATTTTTTCAATATCTGAATAGTAATGATGTAAATATCAAATTCACATATCAGTTCAGTAAACAGAATATTGAATTTTTAGATGTTGAATTATTTGTACATGAAGGTCACATTCAAAGTAGACTATATAGAAAACCAACTTCATGCAATGCAATTCTACATGCTTCCAGTGCACATCCTAAATATCAGATACGTGCAACACACTTTGGTGTATTAGTAAGGGTAAGACGCAATTGTAGCAGAGCTGAAGACTTTGAAAAATGTACACATGAAATGGTTTCTCGCTTTGTACAAAGGGGTTATAGCCGTACCATGATCAAGACTGCACGAAAAAGGATTGATAAAGTCAACCGAATAGAGACTTTATTACCTCGTTGGAAACCTTTGGATAAAGACACCAACAAGATAAGACTGATTACAAACTTTAATGAGAGTGCATCCATTTTGCTGAGAGTCATGCAACGGCATTGGAGTATCTTGCAACAGGATGATGTACTAAACAAGTTTATATCTTCACGTCCGGCACTTACATACAGAAGAGGGAGATCCTTGAAGAATTTACTTTGTCTGACCTATCCTAGATTTCCAGATAAAGAGAATTGGCTTTCGCAAAAACAATTAGGCTTTTATAAATGTGGCCGTTGTGGGGTCTGTAAATGGGCATGTCATGGCTTGACAGAGTTCACAGATAATGAAGGAAAGGTTCATCGACTTAGCTCATACATGACCTGTGATACTAAGTATGTTGTTTACATTATAAAATGCAAATGTGGATGTATATAGGTAGGGAGTACCATACGTTCATTGAAAACAAAAATTGTAGAGCACTTAAGGGCGGTGAAACAGGGTGATGAGAAATACCCTTTAGTACAACACGTTCTGGTCTGCAAAAATCAGAGTACTCAGGTTACATTCCAATTTTTTGGTTTGGAACACATATCAGTGGAACCCAGGGGTGGTAATAGGGAACTTCGACTTAGACGCAGAGAATCACTCTGGATCATGAGATTACAGGCGGTGGAATTGGGTCTCAATACAGATCATGAGCTGGAATATTTTCTAGGAACTTGAAAGTGAAGTTTTGAGTTATAGGATTGATCATGGTAATTGGGACCATTTTTATATGTTTTTTTTAAATTTTATGTTTTTTATATTATAACTTGGTTTAGTGTACACTAAATAGATCTAGGGTTATCACATTTGATGTAATTGGGAACAGGCAATTGCCTAATTTACGATTATTTTGTCATTGTCTTTAAATGAGAATGATTTTAAGTTGCTATAGTGTAGCCTAGGAATGGTGACTGGTAAGAATAGGGTACAACTGTACACTGTATTGTTTTGACACTGCTTAGTAATAGTATTACTATTAGGATAATCAGGGAGAGAGAGGCTGTTGAATATAATGTTATAATCAAGTTCTATAAGTCTGCTTGTTCTGCATTGGTAATGTAGAGAGAGAAGGTAGGGGTTCGAAGTCCTCTCTCTGTTTCCATGCATTGGAATGGAAAGCGAGATAGGACGTATACACACAACTTTGCGTACTCGCGTCTGACGTGAGGATACGATTATTTAATCTCCGATGCGGGTCACGCTCGAGTGATGAGCGTACTCGCATCAACCAACTCTGTATCTCTAAAAGTAGCAGAGAACAGATTTCGAAGGTAAGAAGTAATCCTGAGTTTCACATAATTGAAACTCAGGCTGCTGAATCATTGTGGGTGTTCTTGTACAGGTACTTAAGAGCTGTGACTAGCGGAGTGTTGGCAAACTGTTACTGTGTAGATTTGGGGATGAGTTGTCTGCTGAACGACTCTGAATTTGCTAAAGGAAGTAGCGTGCTGTTTTAACGCACAAGTCACTTTTTAAGATGATAAAATCCTTAGTGGGAGAACCACAATATAATTCAATTGAGTGAACACACTGGCAGTCTGATTGTCTGAATTTAGTGACGCTGTATATAATTTTGATTAGAATTTCTATAATACAGAATTCATGGGGATAGGTACTGCATTATGCAACACAAAGGTAACAATGGAATTTTTAATGGCTGTACTTCATAATGTTGTTTTGGTATCTGGACAGGAAAACTAGAATACATTATTTTGCCTGTGGATATGTTGCATTGAAATCAGTATACCAACTTCAAGTAGTGAATTACATTTGAAGGGACAAATACATCAATAAGGTTAGTGATACTGACACTTTTGGTGTTAGACACAGGGGTGTGAGCACATACATTAGACACAGCGCTTGTCAATTTGGCTAGCACTTGGTTTGGGACTAATAGGACTTGCATGATTATATTTAATCTCTTTCAAATTTCGGCACAGGGTCACTTTATGTACAATATGTGGAGTAGTCTTGTCACACTAATACAAAGTAGTTCGATCTAGTTTCTATGATGATCACCCATTTTACACCGCATTGTAAATCACAGTAGTGTTAACAATTGTATTGAATTAATTTGACTAACTTGAGTGTCATACATTATTACAGCCCTAATGAAGTCATAGGGACAATATCCCTGACGAAACACATGTTGGCTGGCTGGATTTGAAAAATATTCAAAGGTGACACTGGACTTGTAAAGTTATACTGGAGATCCTATATGTGAAGTCTACTTGAAATTTATTTACCGAACTATGTTACACTTCATCGGAATCTGTATAAAACATCTGTGGATGCAGTGATTGCCATTTGGGCATATGGACTAATAAAAGTGGAAATATTGCTATGAACTAAATGGAGGGACTGTAGAGTAGAATTATATGATTTACTGGTTGAATGTGTGCCTGGTAATTTGTGTAAATTGTAAAGTGACCAGTTTTTGCTGGTATCTGGGGTCTTTGGGAGTATTCACCCTGATCGGTGCACCTTCTGAGCCAGTCTGATATCAAGAGACAGTAGCGACTGTAGTATCACTGAATACTTTCTCAATTAATTGATCATATTGTGTTCTTGGACTGTTTCATCAATGGATCTCTGGTAATCTTTTCCCAGGTAGTAAACCAAACTTTACAGTGTTTAATCTGATCACACTTGTAACTGTTTTATTTAAACATAGGTGGGGTGTAGTTTGGGTTTTACTATCCAATATTTTATTCTGTGAACCATCATTCCTTCCTGCCTTCTTTTCTTCTTTCTTTTTTCTTTTCTTCTCTCTTTCCATTTCTTTTTGCCTCTTTTCCGCCTTTCTTTTTTGCCTTTCCTTTTGCTTTCCACTTCCCTTCTTTTTTGCCTTCCTTCCCTTATTCTTCCCTTTCTTCCTTTCTTTCCATTCTTTCATTTCATTCTTTCTCTTTCATTTTCTTTCTTTTTTGCTTTTTTCTTTCCTTCAATCCTTCTTTTTTCCCTTCGTTCCTTTCTCTTACCTTTCCTTATGTCCATACTGATTTCTTGCCTTCTTTACTTTTTTCTTTACCTTTCTGTCTTTTTTCTTCTTTGCCTTCTTTCCTACCTACCTCTTTTTTCATTTGTGCCTTCCTTCTTTCTTTTTTAGCTTTCATCTTTCTTTTCCTGCCTTTGTTCCTTATATCTTCTCTTTCTTTTTTGTCCTAATCCTTTTTCTCCCCTTGTTCCTTTCTCTTTTGTCTTCTTTCCTACTTTCTTTATTTTTCCCTTCTTTCTTTATTTTTTCATTCTTTTTCTTTCTTTCTTTCCTTCTTTCATTTCTCTTTCAGCCTTCTTTCTTCCTTTCTTTTTTGCCTTTTTTTCCTATTGCCTTCTTTCTTTATTACTTTCCTTCTTTCTTGCCTTCTTTCTTTCTCTTTTCTTTCTTTTTTGGGTGTAACATGGTAATGTGTACTTTGTTGGAACCAGAAAACACCTTTGCCTCTAGCCGTTGTTTTTTTAGATTCAGTGACGACCCAGCAGCTTCCCAAAAAATACATATTTGCAAAAACTATGACAAAACAAAATAAGAACTGCCACTTCGCCTCCAGAACTGATGAAAGAGTGCTGCTTTTTATGGGCAAGCACAAAGTGCTCCGTCCATTCTGTAATCTCTCTTTGGGCTTGAAACCACGCCCATGCCACTTACATTGGTTCAGGGGTTTGCCTTTTAAAATCCGCTTGCTTTCATTTGTGAAAGGCATGCATACCTCATGCCTTTTCCGGTGTTTAGCCCACCTACACAGCACCGGTAAAGTACCAAAAACATACGAGGCTCGATGTTTTCAGCCTGGAGTCCGGACTACTTTATCTGTTTATTTTTCACACAGAGCTATCGCTCTGCATTTTACATAGCGTTATCGTGCTGCGTTTTTTTTGCTTTTCAGCACTAATAGCTCTAACTCGAACAAATGCGAGACCGCGTTGAATTGAAAATGCTTGTTTGAAATGTTAGAAATGTGATTTGTACTGCCCAGGATGTCTGTAGTATTATTGCTGTCTAGAACGACGTCTTGCTCCTTTCTTGCTATCTAGGGAGATAAGGAGTCAAAATATCCTTCTATAATCTTACGAAAATAGTGGAATAATTGACTAGTAAGGCAATTAAATTAATTTACACAATAGAGATCTACTAATCCTGACCAAATGAACAAGAATCATGTAAATCAAGGCTAGGACTGGCAGGCATCTATGTAGTTCAACCTAATAATCAGAAGTCATAGCCTCACTCTTGGAATTGTATTTAATGGAACTTGGCTAACATCTTTAAAACGTTTGCAGACGAAGACGTAATCAATTAGCTTGTAAATTCATACGCTGTAGTAGTTCAACTAATTTGGTCAACCAAGGGCATAAACATACCTGGCTTAAAGGTTTACAACAGCCATGCCAAACAAAACACACGTGGTAGAAACAGACGTTGTTTACAAACGGCAGCAAGTAATGAGCTCACAGTTTCAGATATGGAAGTTATTTATCACTCGTACTATAATAGAGCATTTTACTGCATTAGTTTATAGATATCACTTCATCACCATTTTGTTAGTTCTACTTATTAACATTAGTTCCCTCTGAAACCTGGTCGTGGTGACGTCTGCAATATTGAGTTGCACTGGATCACAGACAAGGATATTTGAAAGAACCACAACAGTCTCTGTTATGGAATAGGAGACTTTAATAAAAAAATGAAAGCATGTGAAATCGAGGATGAGTCGAGTACAGCCTGTGATCTTCAGTAGAACTTTCAATTTCTTATGCTCCTAAAGGTAAAGTCTGACAGACACAGTAGGCTCTTAGAGCATTGTGCAAAAAAAAAAAATGCATCGTGGGAATGCTAGATTCTTTTTCTGATCACGTTGAAATTACTGACGTAAGATCCTGAAGAATACTGTATAATGCAGGTGTCTTTTCCAAGCTACCAGCCCCGACGCGTGGTCCAGCAGTCATTTAAAAGTAGCCCCCCCCCCCCCCAAAGGGATGTCCATTCTGAGGATGCTATGTAGCAGGAATTTTAAACAGGTCATGTTCCAGGTTGCTCAAAATAGGCAAGAATTGCGGCAATCCACACAAACGATCCAAGGTAAGATCCAGTTAACTATTGTTAGAGCTGCCTACTTTGGAAATGGGGAACCATGTTCGAGTCCAGACAAATCACTTAATCTCGCGTATCTAAAATAAAAAAAAGAATTCAAACAATCTTACCTTGTGTAATGTTATCTATTGCTCTTGTAAAGTGTTTTAATGCCCTTCATGAAGGTCCTTGCTGTATAAAAACTACAATAAAAATCAAATAAAAATGATTGTCTCTTATCAATATAGTGCTTTCCTGGAAAGATCATTGAATGGAATATCTGAGACTGGATTAGTTGACTTACAATTCTAATATATTTCCACTCTGGCCTAAGGTAAGGCTGTTCTATAAGAGTGCAGTATTGGTAGCCCTAATGTGAGTCCGACCCAGCTCATTCATTGAAGTTGAATGTGTGCCTCAACTTGCCTGTGGGCTAATTTGCTTAACATAAGAGCGTTACATCAAGACCAGGGCAGTAATCTCATTAACAAAGTGTGGGGTGAAAGCAAACTGAATATATTGTCACTCTGGAGTCGGTCAGGGGCGGTTTTAGTCTTTTGTTTTATGTAATATGTTTTATCACTGATTTCAAACTGTTTAAAACCGATCGGAATGTTACAACGGTCGCTCCTAAGTGTGCTTCCTGAATTGGACTAATTTGCAATAAGAGCCAGGTAGTTTTTCTTAATAGATATAAAACTACGAGGACATTCAATGAGCCACAATTTTGGGTAGCGTAATACAGCATCTAATTCACTTATAATGTGCTAATGGCAGTGGTGGGTTAGAGTGTAAATGTAAATGTTCGCAGCTAAAACGTCATAACAGAAATAGCAGAGAAGAGAAGGAGGCCATACCTGTTGGTTTCTTGTAGCACATGGGAGGAGGATTACTGTAATATTGACTCCTAAATATTGTGCTACAAAAATAATCTAGCAATAATATTGAGAACAGAAATATCTTGAAGTATGACAGTGGATGTGGAGAGAAGAATAGTAAACCCATACATGTTTACTTTCACAATATTTTTGTTGCATTATTTTTGATACAATTCTTTTGAAGCACTGTATTTTAACTGTTGATAGCCCAGCAACCACCGAGAAGCCCACACTGAAAAACTCCAGAGGCAGTCCAGGATGGCAGTGGCTGCGCGCAATGCCACTTCTTAAAGTCTGTGTTGAGAACGTTTTTTATATATGTGCCCTAAGCGCCACCTTTTCATTTTGTAATCGTAGATTTGAGTTTCCTGACATATGTCTTGTTTCTGCGTTTTCATGTGTAACAGCCACTTGTTTCATGCTTCCTGAGTCCATTGCACATTGTTTTCTTATCACTTCCCTTGTACCTCCTCTCATCCATCTGGATTGGGATGTCCCATGGTCTCAAGATTTTGCCTCAGCCATGAACTTTGACTTTAAGAAGCCTTTGATAGATCATGGTATTTTGATATATTAAATTCGCCAGAAATAGATTGAGTTATTTAACGTTTATATAGCTTCCGTGTTTTGCATACATATACATTCATTCAAAAAAAGTTTATTCAGCTATCAATAAACAATAAAAAGCACAAAATTACATAGAATACATGCTTCATAATAATTACAAAACAATAAAAAAGCAGTAAAAATAATGTGGCACAATTACTCAAGAGCACATAAGCAACTGTCGATTCCATGATTTTTTCAGATTTTCAGAACTGGTCGAATTAAATTGATTATAACCATTCACATACTTTCCAAAGAAAGCTGTTGAAATAAAAGCATAGCTACTTTATACCCCCTGAAATTTAAAGTTTTAATAAATGGAGAAGAAACCATTTCCGGGAAGAACTGTATGGTGTGCAAAATAACAATGTATGCAAAGTGCTTGGTGCAGTTACATTGTCGCACAGATAGTCAGGAAGACATGGGACACAAGGGCATGTAGTAGGAAATTCAAGCTGAAAATGTAATATATTCAATCTTAAACGAACTAGATAAAATCTAAATTGTGCCTTTGGGACAGTCAATAGATAAGGTTCAATACCTCGGGATAAGATAATCATAGAACATGTTCTTCACTCCTATTTTAGTTGTGCCATCAATACATTCCAGCTGCTCAAGTAGCTGAAGAGCCCTCAGTGCAGCAAAGGTTTTTGGTGGATGACGTATCCCCAGAGCACAGCCCCATGTGACTACACAGAGATACGTTTGGACTTGTATATTTCAAGTTTGGCTTTGATTGGCCTATCCCCTAACTTGATAGCAAATCTATGTACTGCCTCAGTTGATCTCAGCAGTTGTTGAATTCTGATAGTAAGAAGGTGCCTCCAATCTAAGCACGAAGGGAATGGTAAACCCAAATATGTAAAATGGATTACTTTCCCTAGCTTTGTATTAGCTATCAAGTGGGATCGAATCTTAGTTGCCTTCGGCCCTCAAGTAATGACAAATGATTTATTAGGATAATTATTCAGGTCCAAATCGGTCATAAAAAGAGTGAAGAAGTCAACTGATTGTAGACAATTTTCCGTCCTTGAAAGCAACACAGCATCACCTGCATAAAGTAAAACAGGGACATACCACTCCCTAGCTGTGACAAGGCTTTCTTTTGATTAATCAAGGACTTTTCTAAACCGTTAATGCAAATGGAAAACAAAAATGGTGCCAAAACACATTAGACCCCTCTTGATAAACCAGTTTTTTCAGTACAACCCCAGCTAGTGGCATAGTAGACCCTCGCAGACATTTCATGGTGTAGTCTCCTTAAAAGGGAGATTAAATGCTTCTCCTCCCATAAATATTCCATCAGCGACCATAACTTCGAACAATTCACCAAACAAAAACCACGTTACATCCATGAATCCCATGTGAATGTTTCCCTTCTGTGCCTCAATATATTTTTCTTTTAACAAGTGGACATTGAGGCATTGCTCCCCAGGCCAATGCAGAATCCTTGTTGGATATAAAAAAAACATTAAATTGGGCCAGTAACAGGTGGGAAGATTCTATAGGAACTATAATTGCCTCTGTCCAGGTGTGTGGAATTACGCCAATAATGACAGTCTGGATCACATTTGTAAACAAAGGGGCCCATAGAGTTGTATTGCTTTTAAAGACATCTACTGTTACACTGTCTTGACCCAGGGCTGTGCCTGAAAGGCAGGTTATCAGTGCATTAGTTACCCCCTGGACCTAAATAGATTGGGAACACTGCAACAACCCCTCCATGTCAGCCATATTTTAAGGGATTGTTGACACCTCTTCAGATTCAACAGAGTTCAAAACTTAAGAGAAGTGATCTACCCATGTATCTGCAGAAATTAAAGTTTATGGGACGTCTGGGTGGTAATATTAAAATAGGGTGCATTCACCACCCTCCATAATGTCCCAACATCTTTACATTTACCAGCTGCTTCCAGATATTTCTGTGCTTTTTCTTTAATTTCCTTCTTCTGTGTTTTTTAACACTTACTGACTTTCTACAGACCCTAGTTTAGTCCCCAGATTGAAGGGATTTTTTGACAGCACTAAGAACTGCTTGCGAGCACTGGAGCAAGCCTGGTTGAACCATAAACAATTGCTCCAGTGTTCAGGCTGGCGCTGATTCTTTTTGCTCAGTCAAAAATGAATGGTGCCACAGAGAGATTGGAAGGCATGCATGATTTCAGACGGGTCACTGTCGCAGTTCAGGCAGATCTCAATGGGCTCTCATTCTGTACCAATAAGTTTGCCAAAAACCTAGAAGGAATAATTTTGTTGTATTTAAACCAGACACCTTGATGTTTTTAATTTACAACCTCCGGCCCATGCTTGCACTATTTGCTCAAATGTAAATGACGATTGAGAGTGGATTATGATTACTGAAGCACTTGAGATTACTTTAAAATGAGACACCAAGGTGCTTCTAGAGGATGAAATTAAAATGAAGTCACTAGTGCTCCCTGAGTCTTTTCCTGTGTTTAAAAATTCACTGTAAGTGTCATGTTTAAAATGTGTCAAACACATCTACATCAATATAACGATAAACCTTCTTGCTGGGAGCCCACAGGTCGTAATGTTAAAATCTCCTCCCCATTTAATTGGCAGAAGTATTTGCAATTTCAATATTATTACAAAATAAACAACATAGGGGGGTAACAGGAGCGCTTCAAGGTCCAGCATACATGCTCCTATGAACAATATATCAATAACCACGTTATGTAGTTCACAGGGAGTGAGGTCAAAATCCAAATCACCACATCTTAAAAACAATTTTTAGACCTAGGGGTCCGTGTTCGAGTGTAGGTCATCGAGGTCACCACACTATGGGCCTGATTGTAACTTTGGAGGACGGTGTTAAACCGTCCCAAAAGTGGCGGATATACCACCTACCGTATTACGAGTCCATTATATCCTATGGAACTCGTAATACGGTAGGTGGTATATCCGCCACTTTTGGGACGGTTTAACACCGTCCTCCAAAGTTAGAATCAGGCCCTATGTTTCCAGTGGTAGATTGTTGATTGACCAGTACCACATACAGAACAGAGAGCTACAGGGCATGTGAACTTATACATCTCTAGTGCATTTGACCAGTAGTGGGCATTTAGATACACGCATTCGTAATCTCTTTATATACCAATAGAGGAGCTGTCCAAGGTGTACCAAGACAATCCCCTTAATTAGTGTAGTTTTTTTTAGGTCGCCACGGCATGCTTTCTATTAGATTTTATCTTACCAATGCTCACACATGAAAAACAAAGAGCCACCGGGTGTGTGAAGTCATACATCATTAGTGTATTTGACCAGCAAAGGGTTCCACTTATATGCAATTTTATGGCAAGACCGGAGGCTCCTATTATGCGTTTCTTTTCTTACTTTAATAAACAGCAACAGTCAAGAAACACACTACAATTCCCAGAAGGCCAGGGAACCCTAGCCAATGGGAATAAAAACGTAGTTCAAACAGTATTAACCAATCATATCACATATATATGCATTATGACATCACTTGACTGCGAACAGCCCTCTTTTCTTGCTGCTCGCAGTCAAGTTAAGTACCCTTTCACTTGTCTTACGCATATTCATATTATTAGACTTTATTTCTTCTATTTAGGTGCATATTTCAGGTTAATTTTCCTTCCAATTATGTTTTATTCACGGCGCTCGTGTTTATAACTGTTTTCTTTCATAGTCGGCAAGTTGCCGCATTAGTGTGGCGCGCGGCGCCTCGCGCGCTTCGTTTCCAACCGTTTGAAGTTCCTTTTCATTGACGGTTGGTCCGGAGCGCTCGAGGCCTTGTTGGAAGTGCTGCGCGTCTTCTTGTCAGCGCGCTCTTACCGCATTTATTTATTTAAATATTCCGAACCAATATTGGATTTTCCGTTCCCTCGGAGCTTCCGACAGCACGTCCTCCGGCCATCTGTTCTCATAGTCGAAGCCTGGGACTTCCTGCTCTCCTTCCCTCGGCGACGCCCAAAGGCGGGGCCAGCTGCTTCTCTGAAGCCTTTCTCCTTTTTAATCCCATAACTGCCAGTTTTCCCTTTTCCTGTATCATGAATCCAGATAATTCCCCCAGCTTACAAGAAGTGGATGACATTAGGCAGGAGCTCTCTGCCTTTATAAAATCTTTTGTGCAACAGGCTATAAGTTCATCTATACAAAAAATGTCCAAAAAAAATTGAATTTTCTCTTTCTGATATGTTTTCTCGTTATATGTCGGCCCAGGCTGCGGGGGAATGCAGTCAGCGCCTCCCTTCCCCAAAAAATCCCAAAAAATCACGAAAAATGGCGCAAAAGAGAAGTGAGTCTACCTCACATGTGGCAGAGGATGCGGTTCCTCAAAAGGCTCATTGGGAAATCAAATTTAAAAGATAAATCCAAATCAAAAAATATTATTGCCCCTTTGATTATTTCGTCCATCCCTGACTCGGACGACGATGTGTCGGATCTGGACTCTGACTCCAGTGTTTCAGATGATGGGGACGACGCTGCTGTCTCCCCTCCTCCTCCTAAAAAATCTAAATTGACCTCTCTTTCCCAAAAAAACCCTATTTCCTTCCTTGATCCTGAAGGTTTCCCAATGTTTGACCCTTCAAACATCCTCCATCCTAATTCCACCGAATGGGTCCCCGCTGACCACGTTGCACAATATGTTTCGGCCAAAATCTTCTGTCCTTTAGACAAACAAACCAGAGCTAAATTGAAATCTGAGTGTCCCCGTCCCTCCTTATCCCACCAACTCTCGGTCACCCCTTCCATTGATCAACCCCTCCTGACATTTTTTACCAAAATGGGCAAGAATCCACGCAAGGGAGTGGATAAGGCGTGGGCCTCCTGCCAAGATAAATTACTAGATATTTTGGGGCCCTTAACACGTATTTTCGACATTGCAGAAGCAGCCAGAATTGACGGCTCATTTATTGATCCTGAGGAACTCACTCTATGGGTCCAATGTACCTTCTGCCTCCTGGGTAATGTAAATTCTGCTATCACCCACGAGATAAGGAAAGGTCTACTTCTAAAACTCGATCCGAAGTTAGTTCACCTAGCATCTGTCCAACCCAATATCCACACTGATGGTGCATTATTTGGAGACTCTTTCATAAAGGATTTAAGCAAATATGTAGCAACATTTACATCTTTGGACAAAGGTCAGCAGTCGCTGAAAAATATGTTTTCTCAACAGGTTTTTGCAAGGGCCGGCAGAGGAAGGAACCGCTTTGCCGGCCGCTCTTACCCCAACCAAGGTTCCAGAGGATACCATTACGCCTCCTATCAGGAGTATTGTCCACAGTTCCATCCTCAACGAGGCAGAGGTTTCAGCTCCAGAGGTGTCAGGAACGCCAGGCCGTCCACTCAACCAAGTAAGTCCTTCACCTCCTTCTATTCCCTTAGGCGGGCGTCTCCGTTTTTTCCTAACAAACTGGGAGGAAATCACGCAGACCCCTGGGTTCTCAACACTATTCAAGGTTACTCAATAGAGCTATATATAACCCCAGTCCAAACCTCCTCCCCTCCTCTTCCTCGTTTTTCCTCAGACATGACTCTACTGATTTCTGACGAAGTTCAGTCTCTATTGCAAAAACAGGCCATCTCTCCCACCCTTCCCGACCCATCAGGTTTCACCAGCTCTATTTTTCTGGTTCAGAAGAAGAACAAAAAGATGCATCCTGTAATAAACCTCAAGGGTTTCAATCATTTCGTAGTATATCATCATTTCAAAATGGAAACCATCCTCTACCTAAGAGACACCCTGCTCCACCGTGACTGGATGGTCCGATTGGATCTTCCGGATGCGTATCTAGTTGTTCCAATCCATCCTCATTTCAGAAAGTTTCTCCAATTCCAGTGGGCAAACCAGTATTTTCATTTTACCTCTCTTCCCTTCGGGCTATCATCGGCTCCATGGTGCTTCACCAAGCTCATGAAACCGGTAATAGCCTTTCTCAGAGCTCAGGGGATCAGACTTATCATCTACCTCGACGACATTTTATTAATGAGCCAATCCCCTCAGTCTCTCTCAAATCACCTATCCATGACGTGCTCCCTCCTAACAGAGCTAGGTTTCATCATAAACAGGGAAATATCCATACTTATACCTTCTCAAACTATAGAATTCTTAGGCTTTCAGATCAACTCAATTTCAGCCACTCTCATGCTTCCCTCTGCAAAGATAAAAACCATAAAGTCAGAGATTCTTCAAATTCTACACAGTTCCCAGATATCTCTCAGAACGTTGGCACGAATTGTGGGTCTCCTATCTTCATCAATTCAGGCCATTTTTCCTGGACCCCTTCACTACAGAGCTCTTCAGAGATTGAAGATTCAGCATTTACGGAGAGACCTCTCTTATTCAGACGTCATTCCCTTGGACATAGACGCACGCACAGAACTCCAATGGTGGATAGACCATTTAGATGCTTGGAACGGAAGAACTATCTTCGCATCAGCCCCAGATCTAGTATTAGAATCAGATGCAAGCCGAACCGGTTGGGGGGCCTGGTGTGGACCAATCTCGACTGGAGGCACATGGTCGTCAGAGGAGTCCAAAATGCATATCAATTGTTTAGAGATGCTTGCCGGCTCCTTTGCGATCAAAAGCCTTGCAAAAAACAAAGTCCGTTGTGCCATTCTTCTCAGAATGGACAACATTTGAGCGGTTCGAATTATCAATCATCTTGGAGGCACAAAATCCAAACCATTGGCGGAACTGGCCAAGGCCTTTTGGGAATACTGCCTTTTAAACCACATTTTGGTTCATGCAGAGTATCTTCCGGGATCTCTCAATACAGTGGCAGATTGGCGGTCTCAACATCTTCGGGATTCAAGCGATTGGAAATTTCACCCTTCCATTTTTCAGAACCTTCAGAAGATTTGGGGTCCTCTAATAATCGATCTTTTTGCGTCCCGTCTCAACTCTCAGCTACCCCAATTTTACAGTTGGCGCCCAGATCCTCTAGCGTTAGCTTCCGATGCCTTTTTACAGAACTGGTCGTTTTCCCTCAATTACGCATTTCCTCCTTTCCTCGTGATCAGCAGAGTATTGGCTCAAGTCAGGCGCCAACGGGCTTCCCTGGTGCTCATAGCCCCCTTCTGGCAATCTCAAGCTTGGTTCCCAACCCTCTTAGAGCTGTCAATAGATTTCCCTATATTGATTCCGTCCTTCCCGTCTCTCCTGCTAGACCCCTTAGAACGTCCTCACCCTTTCGTTCTAGACAATGTGTTGACACTCTCCACATGGAAAGTCTCGGGCAATCCCGTTTTTTCCCTTGCATTTCTACAGAAGCTTTGCGATACATCTCTCAGTCCTGGGCCCCAAGTACAAAGAAAGCTTATCAATCAGCCTGGTCTTTTTGGCACAGCTGGTGTCTGGGAAAACACATCGATCCCATTTCAGCTGATGTAATTTTTATAGTAATTTTTTTAGCGGCAGAAGCAAGCAAAGGTAAGGCTTTCCGTACTATCAATTTGTACAGGCCAGCCATTTCCTCCAACCATTCTTTTGTTAATGGGGAAACCAGTTGGAGAACACCCTCTCATCTGCCGTCTATTAAAGGGAGTAAAGTTTTCCAATCCTCCTCTACCAAAATACAGTCATTTATGGGATGTTAATATTGTTTTGAAATTTCTGTTGTCATGGCCTGATAATCTCATGCTTTCTCTAAAAATGTTGTCTGCAAAATTAACCATGTTATTGTGCCTTGTTTCTATTAAACGCCTCTCAGACGTTAAAGCGTTAGATATTTCCAACCGTCGATTTACTCCATCTGGAGTTTTGTTTACTGTGGTTCGACGAACCAAGACCAATTTATCTTCTGTGTTTTACCCATATTTTCCTGATCATCCTAAACCATGTGTCGGTCAATGTTTAAAAGCGTATGAACAAAAGACTGCAGATTTGAGAACTCCTTCTCATTCCCAACTACTAATTTCCTTCAGGAAACCTCACAGACCTGTTTCGGCCGCTACTTTAGCCCGATGGGTCAAATGGCTTATGTCCTTGGCGGGTAAAGATACTTCTATGTTTGGAGCTCATTCCTCCAGGGGTGCTATGGCTTCCAAAGCCTTTTGGGCGGGTTCCCGTTTAGAGGACATTCTCAAGTCTGCAGATTGGTCTAATGACAATACATTTAAAGTTTTTTACTGTAAACCTGTCAATAATGTTTCATTAGATGTAATTAATATGCTTTAAACTCGCATAATAGGAGCCTCCGGTCTTGCCATAAAATGTAGATTTTCCTATTCCCATGACGGAAAGTCTTAATTTTATTAAAGACTCGGAGGCGAGTATTATCCCTCCACTTATTTTAACTTTGTTCATTTTTTCCCACCCTTCTCTAGCACCATTGGCCATCACTCAACCTTCCACATAGAACTTCCAATTGTTCTTCAGCCTCTGCTTGTCAAGATTTCAAGACGCCATTTACCGCTTCAGTTGCTACGGATCAAACTTACCAGGATCCTTCATGGTTATCTCGGACTTTGAACTTTTGTTCCGATGTTTTATCGTTCCTTATGGCAATTCTTATTTTATTTACTATATTTCCTTTGTTTAATAATTGATTCTCTCGCAAGAAAAGAGGGCTGTTCGCAGTCAAGTGATGTCATAATGCATATGTATGTGATATGATTGGTTAATACTGTTTGAACTACGTTTTTATTCCCATTGGCTAGGATTCCCTGGCCTTCTGGGAATTGTAGTGTGTTTCTTGACTGCTGCTGTTTATTAAAGTAAGAAAAGAAACGCATAATACTCGCCTCTGAGTCTTTAATAAAATCAAGACTTTCCGTCATGGGAATAGGAAAATCTACATTGTAACCTTATTGCATAATACAAGAGGAGCCGCCAAGATGTGCTGACACAATTCCTTTAACTATGTGGTTCATCCTCCAGGAAGGCTTGATTTTTTGGTTCCCCAGTAGACAAATATTAAGTTATGGATACATATATATCCCTAATTCTGGCCTTAGACACCTACACACCTTCCAAGCGAGCGTTCATATTGGTTTTGTCAAGACATCGATAATGAATCTTGAGCACCTTGTCTTGCACACAGATTTATCTTTGGGGTGCGAGGTTCTTGCCTAAATGATGCACAGCTCTCTACAATTTCTTTGGATGGACCACTGCTATATAAAGTTCCCCCTGGTGCTCTTCACAACTAGTCATGCTCCAGCTGGGTCCAGCAACTATACACATCTGTACCTTCTTTCATAATCATTAGTGCATCACTCCAATATGGCGCCCACACTTGCCACCATGAGCTAAATCGGGAGATAATAATAAATGTATCTGGAGCAATTTTTGGAATGGCTTCAGCACACCGAGGCAGTTCATAAGGTCTGTTAGCCCCTCCTTATTCAGGGTATAAGATCCACACTGGACAGCCCCTCTCCTCCATTCACCTATGGGTGTATTAGAATAGGAGCGGGTGTAATGAATAATAATGTAAGATGGCACCCATATTCCAATTTAATAGGCCGACGTTTTTTCACTTTGTGGTTAGAAGATGGGAGAACCATTTCACCCCACATGAGGTGATATGGATGTGCCCATTCACACCTCCTTTTAACCGGAGGGTCTGCTATGGTCCACCGAGACCGATTGGGTTTGTAGTCTCAGTTATAGGAACCGTCGTACACCACCTAATATGGCAGACACGGATTCTTCAGTTGGTGATCTAGTCTCCCTTGGAAAGAACGCTCACACCCATGGTTAATCCACTTCAGTTCATATTCCGCCTGCCCAGCAGCCCCGTCACTCTGCAGGAGGCAGCGCTGGGATAGGTGGAGTCTACACGATGACCTTGTGAATAAATACTTAAACCCTGCATGACAACAGACACCTAGTGAGACTTGTGGTTTATACAAATTTCCTTAACCTTCTCTTTGTTCACACAACGCTAAATCAGCATCTTCTCTGCTCCCTAGCGAGGACGCAGGAAAGCTACCCCAGTTGGGTGAGTGCCCAATCATGTTCTACAGCACCGAGTCTGAAATCTTTATGTGTTTTGTCACATTTGTGTATGTCCCCTACCTTATGTGGTGAGTGGTACTAGTGGCACATTCAATATGTAGCAGCATGCAAAACATTTGAGGCACCTGCTACAACCTTTCCATCATTTCGATATGAAGTAGGTGATTTTAGTGATCACTTTTTTATCTTTTTGTTTTTTACCTTTATAGGTTGGCTGGTCCTTCACGAAGACCTTTTTGTATGTACCAATAAATTATAGAGAGGTTCCAGAGGATGGGGTACTTTTAAAATTCCAACCATTGTGTAGATTAGGGCCTCACTGGTCCTGACGAATTGCCACGTGATCATTACTGACTAAATTGAGGCAAGAAACATGTTGACTTTGTTTTCCAAACATATCTATCAATTACCATTGTATCTAATGATAGCCACCACGTTTTAACCTGACAAGTAGACTTGGTGAATAAAATTTAATTTAGAGGACTACTTAGCCATTTTCGACACACACCTAGCTGCACATCACTATCACACACCAATCTACACTATAGGTCCTACGTGCACATACATTTAAAATACGGCTTTGGAAAAACGATCCCTGCCAAAGAGCCACTTTTGGGTGCCCGTTGAACATTGCAGCACCGGGTGGACGAGGAGCAAGCTCTATGATGAAGCCTGACACCCATCTGGGTGTGTGAGGGCTTTTTCCCCTAAAAGAACAGTTCTCTGTTTCACTTCTTTGGTCCTGTTTCGACCTGTGCCCCTTTGTCTTTTTTCTCGCCTCCCCTCCCCCCTTTTTTCCTCTACTCAATTGCTTAATATTGGCCTAGAAGGAACTGCACCCTTTGGTTATTGGTATTTGAAATTTCCTCAGCTGTTTGTTTAGATCGTGCTCAAAGCTTTCCACCACAAGAATGTTTGAATGATCAAAGATTTTATGGTAAAAAGTAATTTATATTATTTTGTAATATCCCTGCCCCCCTTCCCCGCTTAACCCAGTAGCAAATCCAGGAAACCCCTTCTGATCATGTTGATTTCATCTCAAAGGTCGTTAGGCCAATCGGAGTTCTTTTACAGCTAATGTTCTGCCTTATTTCTTAACGCATACCAGCCCTCCTTTTGACCTTTAGATAAGACCGGCACATTTTCCAGAAATGCGTCTTAAGGAGTACTCTTTGGAGGTAATTGTAAACGGACCGGGCTAGCCCGTTGGGATGAAAACCCTTGAGATAAGAAGTGCTTTCAGTTCATAACTGAGTTGCCCTTTATTTAGGTCTCTGAATTTTTCCTTGCAGCACAGAACCCTTGTGTGTGCTGAGGTAACTGCTTAATTATCCACATTATCAAAAGGTGGTGATTAATAAGTGAGCAAATCCATTCCAGTTTCTCCATCACCCTGACCTGGAGGACCACCTCTTCGTTCCTGAGCTGGAATTACAGAATTTTCTAGGTTTGCAGGTTTCAAGATCTTGCTGTCCAGTATGTTTAATTTGACCAATATCAGTGTGAATGAGTCAGTCAACAAGGCCTCTAGTTGCAGTAATGATTTTGAGAGGTGACTCAATACATTTTACTGCAGAGTTTTAAGATCACTAATTTTGGATGTAGTTGAGCAGACTTAGGAAAGGTCAGAACTTTTGTGAGAGAAATATGTCCAGAGTCCAACTTATTTCCAATGGGCAGCCTCATCAGAGGGGAATTCAGTATGATCATGTGAGAATCAACTTCCCTAGTGAACGTTTATGAGACATTTAAAGCACACAGGTTAACCATGGAGGTTACTTGGGTCACTCTCTTACCAGAGCAGCCTTTTCCAGGCTCTGACGGGTGCAGACAGGCCTGTATAGGCCCTGTCTTCGCATAGATACAGCCCAGGTACTTCCCACTGTGCAGGTACAGGAAATGCTCTTTATAGCGCTGGTGACAGCAGCCCACCTCCTCCATGAGCAGAAAAGTTTTCTGGAGCCCGTAGTGCCTTTGGCTCTAGCAGCAAGTACGTCCCCACACATATACAATTGCCACTACTAACCGACTGATTAAGTCTTCTCATTACAGTGCCTTCCGCAAGCTAAGCCCTTCATGCTATACACTTACCATCATTGCTGGCTTTGCAAGAGAGCACCAACTGAAAACACTGGGAAAAGTCAAACTCTTGTGGAACATCAAAGTGTAATGTTTCCTGGTACAGTCATAGACTTGAAGCTGTGTCTGTGTACAGATACTTAGGCATAGTATGCCATTAGAAATTAATATGGAGCCCTTTTTTAAGCATTAACTAGTAGCAATGAATAATCTGGCAAAAGGTATTCAGATTCACAGCACACTTTGGAGAAAGGTCTTTGATTTCAATAGTCGCAGTGTATTAGGCAAAACGGACTCCTGTGGTAACTTCAGGATCCCAGAAGAGAATTCTGATTTTTGCTAAAATGATTGAGAATGCAGAAGGCTTTGTTGACGATGATATTTAGGACTAAATCAGGTCCTTCCTTAGAGGCTAGACGGCTAGAATTGAAAGCTAAATCCAGATGAGTCCAGTCTGTCATTGTTTGATGTTTTGCGCTACTTTACACCCCAAAGGAGTCTCTCTGTTTTGTACACTGAAAGATCTAATCATCACCAATTCATCAATATATTATCTGTATGTCCTTATCAGCTAACAGTGGCAGGATACTCTGGGAGTAATATAAGCCCTCGGCGATGTAATGATGTCAAGATGCTTGTTTAAGTTAAGATTAAAGCACCGTTATCAGCTGTTTTACAAGTTATGCTGCTTGTTGCTCAGGGAAGGACACTCACTTGAAGTGGATGAGCACCTTCTATTCACATTGTTCCTTAAAGTGTTGACGCAGTTAAGGTTTAATATCATTCCAACATTCTAAGTTATGAAAAGATAGCATCAACCCTACGGCTGGGTAGGCATGTGGGACTGAGCAAATAACATATTCTCTTGCACATATTATTTAATTCTGTAAAGCTATGGAGAACCTGCGTGATTAATATTTGAAACCTTGTTTTACAGACCTTGCAGCTACTGAAGGAGAAAAGCGTTTTTATGAAACCAAATCAACTATGCGTTTGCATGTCCGTTATGTTTCTAAATGATTTTGAAACTTTACAAAATCAAATTATGGTTTTGCAATTAAAGCAAGCCCAAGGTTAAACTTAAATATTCATACCCTGTTTTTGAATTTCTGGAGAAGGGCTGTTTGCTGTCTTCACCTTGCCCACTGATTCCTTTTTAAAGTATCACGAACGAGTTTCCAAGCTACTTTATGTCCGAGGCAGGCAGATTATTTTGTTTGTGCAAGGTTTACCCATTCCCAGTTGCTTACTTGCATCGCTGTGTATTTCTCAGGTCAGTCTATCTAATTCGAGTGTAAGCATTTCCTTGTGTGACTTTAAATCGTCTTGTGTTTTGCAGGCCTCCGTTACAGGTTTTAATTAGCCAGTTCCTTTTCTTTAATAAGAGAATGCTGATGAAAGCTGATAATTTCAATGCTCCTTTACCTAACGCGGGCCTGTTTGCCAAACTCATTGTATTAAATCCCTAAATAATTTCCGCTCTATTTCGCAGATAGTTCAACGCTCTTGTTTTGTATTCTTGTATGTGTGATGCCACGAATTTCCCCCAGAGTGGCTTTCTTACAATTGACATTCTCACTCCAACAAAAATCTTTCTAAACGCTGCTTCCTGTGCGAATGTGCTTGTAAGTGTGTTTTTACCCATGATATGTCCGACCTTACTTCTTTGTCAGTCACTCCCTGAGTTCGTAGTAATAAAGTAGAAGTCATATTGCCTCCATTTGTTCCTCATGTGTTACCTATTGTTCAGTTGACAAATGGTGTCCCATGTGCCTTTTTGGGGAACATGCGTGTAACTCAAAGAACATAACAGGTGCGATATACGCAGACAGGTTGGTGTTTAAGATCAGCAAGGAATTTCACCCAGAGAGGACTTCCCAAAGCTCTGTTTTCACAAGATGGGACATGAACTCAAAACAGCCAAAAAGAGCGAAGCAGCGCATGAGCCCGATCACTGTAAAGGTAGGTTTGGGAATGTCTCTTCCCAAGTACAAAACGGAGCATTTTGCAGCACGTTCCTTAACTTATACTAAAATGCACAGTGCATTAAGATAGCCAGTGTTGCTAGAAACGAGTAATCAATCACTCAGTATTTGTAAATGGTGCTACTCATCCGTGAGGGTCTCAAGGTGCTGGGGGAAGGGGAGGAGCCTCAACCCAAGAGCCACATTTTGAGGATCTTCCTGAAGATGGTGAGCGAGGCTTTGTCTGAGGTGCAGGGGGAGGTTGTTCCAGCTCTTCGCTGCAGTGTAAGTAAAAGATTGTCCTCCGGTGGTGGTTTTGCGAATGCAAGGGACAGTGGTCAGGGCCATCTGGGCAGAGCAGAGGGATCTGGTGGGGGTGTGGAAGGAGACGCGGTGGTTCAGGTAGGCTGGTCCTGCGTTGTGTATGGCCTTGTACGTGTAGGTGAGAAGCACGAAGGTGATTCGCTTCTCGACTGATAACCATTGGAGGGTCCTCAGGTGTTGGGAGATGTGTTCTCGGCAAGGGAGGTCCAGAATGAGTCTGGCGGCAGCGTTCTGGATGAGTTGAAGTTTTGTGATGTTCCTAGTTGAGGTGTCGGCATAGAAGGTGTTGCCGTAGTCAAGCTTGCTCGTGACTAAGGCGTGGGTGACCGTCCGGTGACAATCTGCTGTGGAGTGTGTGCCAGCAGGATGTGGCGACAGAGTTTACTTGGGGGTTCATGGATAGGGAGTAGTCAAGGTTGATTCCTAAGTTGCAGGCGTGCTCAGTCAGTGCTGAGGGATGTGGGCCACCAGGAGTCGTGCCAAGCTGAGGTGGCGTTTCCAAAGATGATGAGCTCTGTCTTGTCGGAGTTGAGCTTGAGGCAGCTTTCTCTCATCCAGGTGGCGACGGCTTTCATTCCTGCGTGAAAGTTCCTTTTGGCCGTGTCCGGGTCTTCAGTGAGGGAAATGATGAGTTGTGTGTCATCTGCATTTTTCTCGATGTTCATACCGTGGCTTCTGACGATGGCAGCAAGAGGGGCCACATATACGTTGAACAGTATGGGATTCAGTGAGGATCCTTGGGGGACTCCGCAGTTGACTCCTATGGATCTGGAGGTGTAGGGTGGGAGTCTGACCCTCAGTGTCCTTCCGGAGTGGAAGGAGTGGATCCATTCCAGGGCTCTTCCGCAGATTCCTATGTCGTGGAGTCTGGTGCGCAGAGTGTTATGGGAGACCCTGTCAAAAACTGCTGAGAGGTAGAGGAGTATGAGTGCTGCGGTGTGGCTGTGGTCTAGGAGTAATTGAATGATGTCGGTGGCTACCAGGAGTGCTGTCTCCATGCTGTGATTGCTGCGGAATCTGGACTGGAAGCTGTCCAGAGAGTTGTTGGCCTTAGACGAAATTCTGTAGTTGTGCATTGATTGCTTTCTCTAGTACTTTGGCTGGGTAGGGTAGCAGCGAGTTGGGCCAGAAATTCTTTAGTTCTGATGGGTCGGCTGAAGGTTTCTTCAAGAGAGGGCGTATTTCGGCGTGTTTCCAGTCCTCAGGGAAGGTACCCGTGCTGATGGAGCAGTTGATTGTGTTCCGAAGCTCGGGCGATGGATGCATTGTCTCTGATGTATATGTGGTGCAGGCAGGGCTGAATGTTTCCTCTGTGGTGAGCGTGGACCAGTCATTGATGGTCTGGGTGGGTTCTGGGGGAGTGGGTCGGTCGTTGGTTCTGGTGCCAGATGACAGGAAGCTGTCGTAGATGTTCTGGATCTTGTGGTGGAAAAAGCAGGCAGGTTTGTCTCAGAGGTCCTGTGACGGGGGGATGCTAGTGGCTTTGGTGGGGGGATCTCTGAACTCGATGACTGAGAAGAGTTCCTTTGAGTTCTGTGCAGAGGAGTTCATGCGCTCCCGGAGTGCGTCCTTCCTTGTGTTCTTGATTTTTCATCTGTGAACAGCGGTTGCAGCTCTGAATAAGGCGAGGTCTCGCTGGATTGGCTGTTTCCCCATTTTTTCTCGAAACGTCTGTGGGTACGCTTTGATTCTTGGAGTTCGGTGGTGGACCAACTGGCCTTCTTAGGTACGTGTTTGGCCGATGTCAGCTGGAGAGGGGCTAGAGGTTGCGGCGCATTCAGTGATCCATGTGTTGAGATTTCGCGCTGCTGTGTTAGCGTCGTCAGAGGGGGGAGCGAGTGATTTGGCGAGCGATGAGGTGAGTTGCTCGTTGGTGATTTCGTTCCATTTCCTGTGGGGGGTCCTGGAGGTGCAGGTGCGGCTGCTGGATGCACTCTCTGTGAAGTGTATGCAGGGGTGGTTGGTTCAGACTGGGATGGAGATGGTCTTGATGGTGATCCGATCACTTGAGGTGAAGATGGGGTCCAGTGTGTGTCCTGCGATGAGTGTGATTGTGGAGACCAGCTGTCTGAGGCCGAGGGTGGCAAGGTTGTCGAGTAGAGCGGTGATGTTTGGTTCGGTGCGGTCCTCGAGATTGAAGTTCAGGTCGCCGAGGAGGAGGTAGTTGACTGACACCTGGGACTGGAGGGTAGCGATGTCTATGACATCTTCTATAAAAGTTGGGTGGGGGCCAGGTGGCCTGCACACCAGGGTGCCGCAGATGGAGGAGTTGTGGTTGGAGTGGACCAGGAAGTGAAGGTGTTCCATGGTGGTACAGTAATCTTCTTGGACGGCCTTGACACGTAGTGAGGACTTGTGTACGATGGCGAGTCCACCACCTGGGCGGGAGAGCCAGTCCCTCCTTAAGATGCTGTAACCGTTGGGAATGGCGATGGCAATCTCTGGACCTGAAGTGGGGTTGGTCCAGGTCTCGGTGAGGAAGGTGATGTCCGGTCGGGTGGTGTTGATCAGGTCCCAGAGTTCCGTGTCGTGTTTGTGAAGGGAGCGGATGTTCAGGAGCAGGCAGTTGATGGAGTTGTGGAGGTTGTTGGTATCTTTGTGTGCATTCGGTTTGTTGAGGTTGGTGCTGAAGTTGCAGTTCCTGCAGGCGAACGGTCCATGGGTGTCCCTGGGGGAGATGGTGCAGCAGTTGTTGAGAAGTCCGGTGTTGAGGCAAAGGAGGGTCTCAGAGTCGTAACGGAGGCAGTCAAGGGGGTGGTTTAATGGAGATCCAGGATTCCTGGTGCTGGGCACGGTCCAGGCACGGATGGGCACAGATGGGCTTGCCTTTGGTGCGTCAGTGGGGTGACCGCAATTAAGAAGGGGAGGGGGTTGGAGGGAGCAGTCAGCTGGGAGGCGGGAGGGCGGGGAAGGTGCTTCACGGGATGGATGGGGGCAGAGGTAAAGGGGAGAAAGGAAAAAGCACTATGGAAAAATGAGGGATGATAGAATATAAGGGCAGAAACTGCAAGAGTGAAAGAGCGACGGAGAGAAGAAAAGAAAAGGAAAATACTTACTTGTGATGGCCACTAGACCACCAGGATGAGGCACGGGGGCGAGCCTGAAGGTGGAGGAGGGCCTTGAACTGACAGT
The DNA here is from genome assembly GCF_031143425.1 of Pleurodeles waltl. Lineage (NCBI taxonomy): Eukaryota > Metazoa > Chordata > Amphibia > Caudata > Salamandridae > Pleurodeles > Pleurodeles waltl. Next base: position 741,750,716 of record NC_090445.1, on the reverse strand, counting down.
CAGGAGACTCTCAGTTTGTCCCAAGCAAGAGGCAGCAGCAGCCAGAGGAGCTGGGGAGGGCAGTAGACGCTGACCAGGAGGTCAGTGCAGTTGCCCTCTCACAGCACTGCGGCTTCCATTAAGAAGGGGAAGAGGGGCAGTCAGCTGAGAGGTGGGAAAGATGCTTTGCAGGGGGAAGGGGGGCAGAGGAAGAGGGGAGAAAGGAAAAATCACTAGGGAAAAACTAGGGATGATAGAAGATAAAGGCAGAAACTGCAAGAGTGAAAGAGAGACAGTGAGAAGAAGAGAAAAGGAAAATACAGCTAAGAGTCATTTTATGAATAACATATTCTGAAACGGCTGAGTAAAAAGACAATAATTTAAGGAAGATGTTGGTATTTTTTGTGTAAATTTTAGTAAATTGAAAACAACGCATTGTAAACGTTTACTGTTATTTTTTAAACTGTACTCAGTTTAAGTTAAGGGCCCTGTCACTCGATCAAAGAAAATCCGTTTGAATTTAGGTCATTTAACTAGATTTATTTAATAATATTGCCATATGAATGGATCAGTTTTTGGACCCAACAAAGTACAAGGGCATGTGGGTTGAAGCCAAAGTTGACGAATTTGCGACTGGGAAACCAGGTTCAAGTCGTAGGATCTGCTCGCCATCCTATGATTCTGGGCAATCACTTATTCTCCTGCTTAAAAAATGAATGTGACTTTGTGTAATGTAACTGGTTCTCGTGTAAAGTCCGCAATATCTTTGGGCATAGTTCGCGCTGCATAAAAGCACAAAAGAAAAGAAAAAACAAATGAGGTAGAATCAACAGAAACCTGCCATAACAATGTGAGTTGTCGAAACAATTCGTCAGTAATTCCAGTCGCTGTTTGTTGATATTAATATTAAATAAGCCAAAATGGAACTGATGTATTTGTTTCTGAAGTTATTGGGAGATTTTGGTGAGGGTGAAATAGTTTTTGGATGAGCCAGTGGTCACAGACTTTTGATTTACAAGTAGGAAAGTTGGCATGTGAGTCCCACATTTTAGTGGCTAATCTTTCATGGCTGACCATGTCCTCACACTTTCAACCGGTGTAGATTTTTATGGCAAGGATTTGTTTGTCATTTTTCCATCTTAGATTCGGACTAACATTAGACAGTCAAGAATCGGGCCATAGAATAACAACGGATTTGGGTGGAGTGTGTGTCTCATGCTTCGATAACTTGAAGACATGTTCGAATTTAATCTGTTTCATAAAGACTCGTAGGCAAACCAAGTAGACTCCGTAAGGGCCTGGGGCTGGGATAAGTCTGCAGCTGACAATAACTAAGGAGTAACTTAGAAAGTGTGCAGATCAATAAACTGTTGAGTACAGGACCAGTGAGGTTGCATTATCTATCATATGCTGTGCCTTTATAAGTTTTACTGCAGTAAAAAGGAAAAGCAAAATCTGTTTCTTTTCAGATGACATATTGAGCTCTTCACAAGTCACTACCCAGAAAGAGTAGAAAATGGAAATAATTTCAGAAAATGTGAAGTGTTCAGAATGTGACGATTAGGAATCAGTTGCGTTAAGGGCAAAGTCTGTCTTGCATGTCAGACAGAGTAGCACTGCTGCCCCAATGAACTGGAAGGCTCTTGGTCGCCCTTTCTGGTCAGTTGCAGCTCACACAAGCAAGATATGGGCACCTATCCGTTCCCTGAAGAACCGTCCGCTGTGAGAACGAAATGGCACTCAGTCACTGCTGAGGAAATCCCTAGGTAAATACATAAGCCCATATTTATACTTTTTTAGCGCCGCATTTGCGCCGCTTTTTGACGCAAAAACGGCGCAAACTTTCAAAATACAATTGTGTTTTGTAAGTTTGCGCCGCTTTTGCGTCAAAAACCGACGCAAATGCAGCGCTAAAAAAGTATAAATACGGGCATAGTGCGAATTAAGGCAGTTACGCAACAAAACTGACTGCATTCCCTGCAATCCACACGGCACGGGCCGCAGGCCCTAGCCCAGGCCATCCCCGTACCCAGAGGCCTAAGCAGCTCCCAGAAATGGATTGAGGCCAGGACTTTGAGATCGCCACCAGACAGCCACAAGACTGAGAAATAATGTGGGCCGACCACAGAAAAGGAGCTCATACACAAAAGTATGGTGCACGTATACACCTCGTCGTATGCCTGACTTAGTTCAAGTCATGCATGCGCCAGGCAAAACGCCAAAATAGAAACGAACGATGCAGATGCCGTGCCACCCTGATCCACACCTTGCCCTATAGCACCCACAAGCTCGGGTGCACTTTTATCCTGACCACCCTGGCTGCATCGAATGACCTCTTGTACAACACGGGGCCCCCAAATGTGCTGTTCAAGATTGGGGGCCCGCACACCTGTTGAAGAGAGAACCTGCAGAGATACTGGAGATCATCGTATCGCAGAGGAATTTCGGACACTTCTTACTAAGTGACCTCAGATACCTTAAACTAAGATATAAATATGTACTTCTTGGCTGAAGTCACCTTGAAGAGACGCATAGAGTTGTATAAAATTCTTAAATAAATAAATATATTTCGGTGAAGTCTCAACTATAGTATTGTGTTCACTTGTGAAACTCCCCTACAAAGATGGCAGTGGATGAAAGTGGGGTATACCAGAACAGCTGGCGCATAGGTGCAATGTTTACATCTGAAATCACATGCCGAGAGATGCAGACATTTATCATAGCGCCAGCACTGTAAAAAGAGACGGAACAGGGAAGATATGGTATACTTAAACTGTTAAGGAAAGTACTTACCACAGACGAAGAATACATACTCCAGCATGTTCTATATCAAAATATGATGAGGTCACTGAGATGAGAATCACGATTTGCATATAGCATATCATTTTAGGAAAAATAAGGTAAATGAAGGCAGCTACCTTCCAGTTTGCGTAGCAGGGGGAAAGCCGCCGAAATACGAAAAACTGACTGGAGCAGACCTAGGGAAGCAACCTGAATATAGAAGAGGCTGCTTTGGAGACTAAACCCAGATTCAGAACTAAATTCTGATTCCTGTGCAAAAAGTAATTTGCACATGAATCAGAATTATGAGCACTGGCAGATCACCAAGTGTGGCAAATGCCACATCCTATTCTGCACAGCTCGAGTTCAGGCCTAAATGGAATGCTACAGCAGGCAAGGGACTGCATTTAGACACCAGGGTACTGCAGTAACATCGAAACATATTGAGTCATAAATAACCACTCCAAAATCAGGAGGAACGTGAGCAACGAGAAAACCTCATACCCGACTGAACAGGGTGCACATTAAATTCATAATAAGGACCCTTCAGACTGCAGGGTAGAGTATAAATGACAGCAAGCATTTAATGAATGGAAGACGTACGGGAATCCGTCTTTGGCCTGTCACATGAATGATAACAGATCCTTGTTTGAGGGGGAAAAATGAAAGCGCAGTCTGGCATGATTATTTTTAACTCCATGCGGATGGCTACTTCTGGGGATGTTGATCAGCCTGTGTCTGGCACCTTGCTTTGATAAATGTAACGTGTATATAAAAAAAAACACAGAACTGTTTGAAAGGCAGCGGATTGTTATTATATTTAGATTCAGAGTTTGTAAATAGATTGAGGACTTTAAAATACTCTTTTTTTTTCTGTAAATGTTTAGTCTCGTGAAATTGTAAATGGACAAATAGCTCTAATAAGCGTGAAATACTAAGATGTATACAGGTTAAGGTGGGTTTGCTAATGGGGTGAGACATGGCATAATTATGTCTTGGCCTGTATTACCCATTCCCGTCAGTTTAATAGCATGTCGTGATATTAAATATAGTCTAGGCAAACCTTTCCTCTTCTGTAGCGTGCAGAGCAAGTTCTTGAATATTAATTATGGTGGTCTCTGTGGCTCTGCTTTCCTAGCAGGTGTCTTTGTGTTGGCAACATTTGACTATGGTAAGAGTGATGTGCAAATATTCACGTGTACCTTTGTAGGTGGCTCCATCAAGTAAAGATCTCTGCTGCGTAAGTGCTGAGGTGAGTCTCTTACTTCATTCCCATGACTGCAATCTGGGGTCAATCTTTAATTTCTAGGAGGCTTTGGGCTTTGATGTGTTTTTTTTTAAATAGAGTACTGCTTCAAAGGTCTTGTGAGAAACTGGGTTTTTGGTTAAGGGGGGGTGAAACTCTTATGAGAGTGAAAAACACAAAAAAAAATCACTAAATTAAGAAGTCCGTAACTTGGCACCAAAGGAGTTAGGCTTAATTTAGAGGCAATGTGTAAAGTATTTATTCAGCAGTTAAATAATAATAAAGTGAAAACGCAAGACAAGGAAAACTTAAATATTGAAAATAAAAACATCCGCTCAATAGAAGCGGAAATATGCAATTTTAAAGATTTAGGTTAAAATAGTGCTTAAAAGTACAAAGCCCCATGTGTGGTTATCTGGTCATGCCGGAACCAGGACAAAGTCATAATTTCAGGCTGACTGCGGGCCTGATACAGGGACAAGCTTAGGCCTGCCGAGAACTCTACCTTATGTCCTTGATGCAGAACATTGCACCTCACAGCAGCGGTCCTGAGGAGCAAGGCAGGGGCATGCGGCTAGATGTGTCATGCAGCGTCAGTTCTCATGAGCAAGTCTGAGTTAAGTTGCATCACACTGCATTGTTTTCGATGAGCTGCAAAGTGAGGTCCATTTCAAGTTAGGTCACGCTATGTCAGTTTCTGTGAGGATCTGAAAGGGATGCGATGCAAGGTCACGTCAAGTTGCTTAGCGCTTGTTGGTTCAGATGAAGAGCTGCAAAGGGTTGCATCACGCTGCACCAGTTCTGATGGGGACCATAGCTGGGCTGGAAGAATACCTCTATCCCCCATATCCAAGTGTCCAGGACTGGAGAGGCACCACTTGGAGGATTAGGACTCACAGTAGGCAAAGTCCAAGGGAAGGGTTCAAGAGTGTTGGAGCTTTTTGTGCCCCTGTAGCTCAGAGCAACAGGCCAGCCAACTAGCTCTCGGAGGTACTCTGCTGTTGCTGGGTTCAATGTACAGGTCCAGTCCTCCTTCCTTGGGTAACAGGGCAGCAGAGCAGCTGGACAGTCCTTCTTGCCGCAGGACAGTAGAACAGTCGGTTCTTTGAGACTTTCACAGGTCCAGACATGATCTGAAGAGTGGTTCTTAGGGTCCTCTTTTTATACTTAGTGTTCACTCTGAAGTGGGAGAAGCCTCTGGGGTTCCCCACTATAGAGGTGACTGGAATTTCCAGCATCCCTGCCCTGGTAGTAGTCTGTCTGGGGGCAAAATAGACTAGTGTGAAGTCCTTTATGTGTGAGCCATGTCATTGCCTTTGAAGTGCAAGTATAATGGGTGACACCCCCCCCCCCATTAAGCCAGGATCATCCATCCTGACAACACCCAGACCCTCTATTGTGATGCAGCCTGAGTGGAATACACAAAGACCAACTACACCTCATCAAGTGACACAGGAACAGGCTGTTGGCAGCAAATGGTTAGGACAAGAAAATGCCAACTTTCTAAAAGTAATGATAATATCCGTGCACTCCCTTGTTCATCAACATTATCAACAAATAAACTGTTTAGGTGCAAATGGGGAATCACTCACTGATCCCGAGTGTCCTCCAAATTTGTGTTGAGTGCACTACACCAAGCTAGGTGTAGTGTCTCCCTCACACTCTCCTTTGGCCCCAATATGGGTTCCCCTTTCTCTTTGTTATTAAATATGCTTTTCTTGTGCTAACTAATGATATCAACTCAAGTGTATATTAGCTTCAATCTTTTTATTTCCATTGTTTCATAAACACATCATTCCTTGTGTTATGACATTCTTTCATAAATATTTCAGTGAATATAATCAAGGAAAAAAGAAAACAAAATCCTCAATGCATTTCAGACCTCAGGTCCTTCATCAGGTGGTCATTCAATTCTGTGAAACAAAAGAAACAAACATATTCTAGTTTCCACATAATTATGTCATCATGATTTCAAACATCTATTCACCTAGAAACAAAATTATTTACATTCCGTCATAGAAACGCCAGATGTTTTTAGATTCATTGTATACATATACTCAAACATTTTACAGTCATGTCCATTGTAAACCAACTCTCTGACTGTCCCATTTGTCAAATACCTCACCGTCCTAGCCAGAATTCTGGTCTATGATCATACTCACTATTAATTTGTACCACAATATTTGTGAGAATGGCCACCAAATCTACATTTCTGCATGATGGAAACTGTAAACCATTCGAAAACCACCTGGATGTGAAGGGTGATCTTGTCCCAGTTCACTGAAGAAAAAAAAAATCAGGAAAACATATGTGCCTGTTCACCTATAAAATTAGTTCGGAATGTTGTGTAATCCCGTGTACAATCATGATTCCCGAACTTTGCTAGGAGTCACACGTTATTAATTGCCTGTAGTTTTAAATCAATCTATGTACCCAAAAATTTGCTTACCAAAGAGCATATGAATGTATTTTCCCATGGAAGTGTACGTCATGTTTTCATGGATTGTACCTTGTAGGGCCTGGTTTCAAGCCCAATGCGTACATGTGTTATCCCTGCATGATCTACAAAATTATATACAAGTAAATTGTTACTATTGATTAAACTCTTTAAAGCTGGCAATTCTTTAAAATATTAATGTGGAAGGTGCTACAAGAAACTCAATGGATATTCCCTGATCTCTGCACGTAGCGTGTCTACCATTCAACGTATTCGGCAGCCTTGTAGTCCGCTATGTTTGTATCACAGATTCTTATGCATGAATCAAGTGCCTGTGAATGCAAACACTAGACTTTTTTCTATGTTCAGTTTCGACTGGTTGTTTTGCAGCAGCCATGGCGGCAGCCATATTGAATTCTCCAATTGATGTTCCCAGTAAATAACATGTTTGGTGTAACAGACCAATTCTACTAATACGGTGATTAAAGATACCTTAAAATTAAATTCAATGAATGGGTCTCTGAGAACTAATTAACTAGGATTTCTTAAATCAAGACCAATTCTGAAGTATTCAAATGGTTACATCATTCTGATTTACCACTAAGGTATTTCTACCTCTGCCGGTTGATAACTCATTCTTAAAAAATTACTGTATAGCATTACATTAATTTGAAAACATGATATTGAGTTAACCATGTAATTCATATATACTTCACCCATGACCATGTTGCTTCATATAGTCCTGCCACCTGTTCATGTGGTCCCAACATCTGCAGCTATACATGTTCCCTTATATAAATGTCATTTCTCATTTGTCAATTTATAGAAAACAAGAATATTCAAGCCTATTGTTCGTCCTGCTGGTGTTAATATGTTCAATGTTTTAATCCAATATAGACCCCTTTTTAACATGTTCTTCCTGTTGTTTGCATCTTCTCTTAATTTCACTTGTTCAAGAACTGTGAATCTGAGTTTGCTGATGTTATGGCTGCTCTCATTAAAATGTACCACTACTGACAATTTCTCATTTTTCATCCTTATGTTGCTTATGTTCAGTTATTCCTGTTTTTAATTGAGCTCTGTTTGCCCCACGTAGGTGAGGCCACATGGGCATTTCAACATATACACCACATTTTTTGTTTCACATGTTGCGTTTGTTCTGAATTTGATACTGGTACATTTCAATGGGTGATTGATTTCCGTACCCTTGATTATCACATTGCAGTTATGACAACCTAGACATGGGGTGGTCCCCATATATGCTTGGTTAGGATTATCATTACAATAATATATTGTGATCATTACAATAATATAACAGTTCCTTCAGGTTTTTAGATTGTTCATGAGCAAACACTGGTGTTTGATTGAGTAAACCCTTGAAATCAGGTTCTGATTGTACCCGCAGCCAATATTTTAAGATGATTTTCCAGATTTTATCACCATTGAAGAATACTTCAATACGAATATCATTCTGGTGTTTTAGTGTCTCATGGGTTTAGTCCTTACTAACACACCATTATTGATCTTTTCAGCTCTCTATACTGCTTCATTTATAATGCTCCCTGAGTAACTTCTTTTGGAAAATTTCTCATATATCATAGGTTTGTCAGATTCATATTTGCTTCTGTCTGAAGTTTATCTTCTAATCCTCAGCAACTGTGTGTATCACAGATGCTTGTACAGGGCAAACTGATAAAACCTTGAGAAATGCAACAAAGTATTGTGATCTGTTGATTTGACAAAGATATCTGTATTCAAGTGTCTGTTCATCATTGATACCTACACATCTAAGAAAGTCACCTCAGTGTTGTTGATCTCATCAATAAATTCTACACAGGCATCAATTGAATTCAAATGTGTGATTGCTGTTTTAAATTGTGTTTTAGTGTCCCTCTAAAAAGGAAAATGTCATCAATGAATATTTAATAGCCCTTTAATTTGTTCTGCCATTGATTGTAAGTCTAAATGTGTTCTTCCTCAAGCATTTGCATAAACAGGTTCACATAACAAGGTGCTGCACAATTTCCCATGGAAGTTCCTGTTAGTTGAATGTAATATCTGTTCTCCCATTGAAAGTAACAATGGTATAACAAAGTGCAATAATTCCAACAAAAATACCTTACGATCTTCATCCAGTGTCATCTGAGTTGAAGCTTGCTCTGTTGCTGCCAATCCTAAATCATGCGATATGGATTTAAACAGAGATTTTATATCAATGGCGCATAACAAAATATTCGCCTGTTTAGTGATTTCCACTTGTAAGATTTTGTTTAAAAAATCAGTTGTATTTTTGATGTATGATCTCATGGTTTGAACGCTCGACTGTAAATATTGTTCCATGTACATTCCAACTGGTTCATGAATTGACCCTTCGGTTGAAACAATTGGTCTAAATAGTGGGTTCTTAGATCTTTGTGTATTGTGTGTCGATGGGGCTCGTGAATTTGTTTGCATCACAAATTGTTTGTCATTTTCAGTAACAGTACCTCTCTCCAAGGCTGCCTTCTATATCGTTTCCAATGTTTTGACAAATTCTTTAGTGCAGTTATCTTTTATCATCATGTATGTTGATGTATCCGATACATGCTTATTTGCGCTGTTGTTATAAAATGATTTAACCATGACTACCAGTGTTTCACTGAACAAAATTCATTTGAGGCATCATTGGGCCTTTCGTTTGCTCAATCCCAATTCTTTCATAGTCAAATTTGAACTGTGACCTCTCTTTTGACTAAATGTCTCCTTGATTTCTTTTTTCATCATCGTTTCAAAAGCATCAAATGTCTTATGATTTATTGGTGCTTGAAAAGTACTTTTAACCTTGAAGTTCTCTGAAGTGCCTTTCTTTTCTTTTTTGTGTTGTTCACCTGTTACATTTTTTAAAATAAATATATATAAATGTAAATATTTCTGGAAGACTGTCATAACACAAGTAAATGAGGTGTTTATGAAAAGATGGAAGTAAAGAAATTGAAACTAATGAATACGAGTTAATATCATTATTTAGCACAAGAAAAATCATATTTAATAATGAAAAGAAAGAAGAACCCATATTAGGACCAACAAAGAGTGCGAGAGGAGGCACTACATCTAGGATTGGTCTAGTACATTCCACACAAAGTTCTAAAAGTGGCACTTTCAGAATTATGACTTAAAAATTCAAAAGAGAGATTTAAATGACAATTCTTCAGAAACCAACATGACTTTCCTACCTGCTACCAATCAAACGTTATCCCTTATTAAGTGTAATTCGGTAACCCAATGATCTCCTATGGAAAAGGTAGGCCTTGCAATAGTTATCAGTCCCAGGACATGTAAAACTTAAAAGTACATTTCGATCTTTTTAAATACAGTGCATCCTACCTTAAAGGCAGTTTAGTGCCTTCATTAGGGATGCCTTATATTTATTAAAGAGGAAGGATTAGGCTTGGCAAAAGGTTGATTTTAAGAGGTTGAAATGGCAGTTTAAAACTGCACACAGGCTGCAATAGCTGGCCTGAGACATGTTTAAAAGGCTACGTAAGTGGATGGCACAAAAAGTGCTACAGGCCTTCTTGTAACATTTAATTTACAGGCCCTGGATACATGTAGTACCACTATACTAGTGACATACAAGTAAATTAAATGTGTCAATTGATTGTAAGCAAGTTTCCCCATGTTTAAAGGAGAGAGCACATTCACTTTGGCACAGGTTAGCAGTGGTAAAGTGAGCAAAGTCCTAAAGCAAACAAAAATGGGTTCAGAAAACAGGAGGTGTGAAGAAAATTCTTTGGAGATAACCCTGCAGAGAGGGCCAAGTCCAGTAGGTCTTATATATGTAGGCTCAATTGATTCAAGGAGGTCGCTCATCCAGAGTTGGGTGTTGGTGGTGTGTAACTCACTTGCATCTGAATTTACAGGCAAGCACATTATTCTGTTCTGGCGACAAAACGTATTTGTTGTGGTTAGCCTTCTCCTATGGAATGTTTTTGCTTGTAAGCTTATGTTTGTGCTACTATGATTGTAAAACACGTCAGGTCAGCTATTTGTGAGGTATTCTTAACTCCAAAACTATGAGAAAATAAAGGCTGCCTAGACTGTTCAACAAGTTGTAAGGAAACATCGAGAAAGAAAATACAGTGTCTATAGAAAACAAAACAGAAATAACTGCTGGCTCTCACTATATATATAGTGCCAATTAATCAGAAATGTTTCACTTTAGGAAGATATGGCAAGACACTAAGAAAAAGTGCATTTCAGTGGGTGCAGCTAAATAAAGTTCATGAAATACATTTCTATATCTGAAGGTGCGGATTTCCACCCTGCAAATATCCCTGAAAAACTTGGAGTAAAAAATCTAAACAAAATGGCTGTGGCACCACCAATGCTTGGAGGTAGTTCAGCAGAACCTCAATTGTATACGGTAGGGCAGCGGCAGCTAGAGTAAAGCAGTCAAATTTAATGCTTTAGAAAAGTTATTCAGACAGTTAACAAATGAGCAGCCTTTAATCAGTCAAACGTCCATGCCCCCCCGAAGGTGCCTAGACTTTCAACCTTTTGATTCAAAGTTAAACACCTGAGCATTAGACCTGAAGTAAGTGCTAAATCTTCAGATTGCTGCATAAACTAAGACTTTGGCTCAGCTTTACAAGATTTAACTTTCCCACCTATCGGTGCCTGAATTTAGTTCAGTGCACCAATGCTTGAATGTGAAAATACAGATTGTTGTAGTCACACTCAACCTCACTCAATACATTGTTGATGTGGTGTTCGTTCTTTTTGGGTTACTAATGGGCCCTTAATAAGTGGTCAGGGATGCAGTGATGATTCCAATTCACTTTCTTTCTTTCTTTTGCAAATCATGCACAAGTTCTGCACTAAGAGAAAAGACACTATACATTTAAAAGTGTTTTATTTCAGCAGTCTCATCCTGTTGCTCAGCACATGTAAAATAGCCACACAAAATACTATTTAAACAGCACTGGTGCATGTTACTATCAAGAAGAATAATATGAACATTTCTAATATAGTAGAACTGTAATTTGGCAACTTAACACCCTAAAGATCACTTCTGTGTGCTATATTATGAGGGCATGGATTAGCCTTACTTGCGTCTACAGTTTCTTAGGACTCAGCACACTGCTTACGTGTTTACAGCAAGAAGCTGTCATTATCAGTAGCTTAGAGAGAATTTTCTCTCAAAATGAAAACAAATATCAGCTGTGCTCAGCTCCTCTCGGACTGGGCTCATTATCAGCTGTCCACTTAGGACTGGATCCTGTGGCAGTTCAGCCATCTGGAGGTCTCTGTCAGGATTACTGGGGCAAATCTGGGGCAAAGGACCTCTCTAACCCAATGGCTGCTTGATGAGCCTTTTATACTGTTGACTACCAATCTTATCTAAACTGGGGAATTTCTGGACAATTTCTGACATAACCTGTCAACATCAATTTATTAGTCTTTGATTCATTAGTATTACCAAATATGGTAAGAATATGTCAATTCAGATTACATTGTTTATGCTGTTGTCATTATCTGATCTTGAAACATAGATGACAAGACGCTTTTCCCAGACTAATGTCACATTAGCTGACCTGCCGATTGTCATTTTCTGGATGATTTGACACCTTGACAGGTTCTTAGAAAGATAAGAACAGATGGCTTCTACCTCAAAGGTAAACATGGCAATGATCAGGTAGAAGATGGAGGCTTGGCCTGCTCAAAATGAAGCCTGGCCTTAGGGTCTTTACGTCAATATATCCAGTACTTTAATGTAAAATCCAAAATCTAGCACCAAAGTTTCACATTATTTGAGATGAATGTTAAAGCTGAAGAGATTGAGAAGCCAAAGAAATGAGCAAACAAAATGCCCTCTATGATGGATTCAACATAAGGAAGTGATAAACAGTCCTATTTTGAGCACGTAATAAACGCTAGTTGCTCATCACTCACAAAACAATATTTACTTATTTGACAATTTGTGGCAAATGTGTCTGCTGTCAGCCATTTCCCCAAGTCTGTTTGTGAGTCCAAATAGCATGTGTGTCCTAGAGCATTTTTGGCCTTTCACAGAACTCAGTCTGGCACAGTTTTTAGATGCCTTACCTTCTCAACCTGTTTGAGTGGAGTGAGATGCTGCCTCTAATAGCATTAATTAGCACAGTATATTTCATCAGTTACTCTGCATGAATCAGTCTTCTGCTTGTGGATTAGCTGTCAGCCTGACATCTCAAAGTCATGGACATCAGAGGCCACAGCCACTTGTTTCCCCACAGATGGGGGTGGGAGAAATGCAGCTTTCTTCTTTAGCTCTAAGTAGTGTTCGGGAGATGGCTAGATGTGTGGGAGGAGTTAAAGGTTTCCTGTCCCAGCCCTTTAGATAGACATGGAGTGTGTCACAAACACCACTGGTTTTGGATATGGCAAAAAGGCAAAAGGAAAAGAGCCCATTAGTTATATTTATTAACCCTTCCCCAGGCACCATTTCATGTAGTGTTATAGTTGGGAGGGTTTCTGTCCACAGAGTTCTTTTAGCATCCTATCCGAAGGACATTTCAGGGAACCTATAATTTTTGCTTCCCAGGGGCCTTTTAAAAAACATTTTTGTGACTTGTGAGTCAGTTCAGCAGACCTGCCATTTTAATGGCCTGGTAGGTGTGGACCTTGGTTGTGGTGCAATGCCAAAGCTACACCTGGTGTAGAATTCTGCTTGCCTTTGAGACTTCCTCTGGCTTCAGCTGTTGGTGTAGCTCCAGCTTGTGGGTTGACTCAGTATAAATTTCACAAGCTTGTTCAGATCTTGCCTTTGAGACACCTGAGCAGGAGGCAGTAGTATCTCTTCAGATAACAGGCCAGCTGATCTTGACACTTCAACTATGTTACTGTAGTGCTTTATTGTACTATCCACTGTCAAGGTGCTATGAATTCGAGTCAGAGTTCAAAGTCCAGCAATGACTTCACAATTCTTTCTTTAGCACTGTTGGGAGCTGAAGATCCTAGTAAGATGAATGCATCAGTTCAGTTCAGTTCAGTTCAAAATCCTTATTCGGCACACTAAGGTCACCATATAAGTACTTTAAAAACATCTTCAATAAATACAGTTCAGTAAGCAACCCATAAAATATAAAAACATCAAATAAAAGAATAAAAAGCTTTTTCCGACCCCCCAGTCCATTATTCATCGTGGCAATAAATGTCTCCTCATTTGTATCGCTTACTGGAGATATAGGGGGTCATTCAGACCCCGGCGGGCGGCGGGAGCCGCCATATGGCCGCTCCGCGGTCAAAAGACCGCGGAGGCCATTCTGGCTTTCCTGCTGGGCTGGCGGGCGACCGCCAGAAGGCCGCCCGCCAGCCCAGCGGGAAACCCCTCCCCACGAGGAAGCCGGCTCCGAATGGAGCCGGCGGAGTGGGTAGGTGCGACGGGTGCAGTGGCACCCGTCGCGAATTCCAGTGTCTGCAAAGCAGACACTGGAATTCAGAGTGGGGCCCTCTTACGGGGGCCCCTGCAGTGCCCATGCCATTGGCCCCCAGGGGCCCACTGCAGGGGCCCCACGACACCCCTCACCGCCATCCTGTTCCTGGCGGTCGGTACCGCCAGGAACAGGATGGCGGTGAGGGGGTCGGAATCCCCCATGGCGGCGCAGCAAGCTGCGCCGCCATGGGGGATTCCCAGGGCAGCGGAAAACCGTCGGGAGACCGCCGGTTTTCCTGGTCTGACTGCGGCCAAACCGCCGCGGTCAGAATGCCCTGCGGGGCACCGCCAGCCTGTTGGCGGTGCTCCCGCATCCCAAGGACCGCCGGGGGTCGGAATGACCCCCATAGTGCAGTTCTTAAGCAGACGTGGATTCTCAAGTGCAAAAATGTAACTAATAGCTGTCTTGTGGCTTCTGATGTATTGTGCAATGAAGATGGGTCTTCAAAATGTCCTTCTCAGAGCTTCAAAGTCCTTCGTGTTGATATACAATCACAAGGATAAGGGGTCAAGACTGGCAGTCGCTACTTCATATTGGGGAAGGCAACTAAATAGTGTACAGTACCCATGTCAAATAGAGTTGGCATCCCTCATAAAGTGCATGTGACATATAAGAAGCAACCATTTGCTTCCTCATATCCACACAAGCCCTATGAACCTGCCAGTTTCTTAAAAAGGATATCTTAATAACACTGTTTTCCAAAGTGAAAGATTTTTGGAGGCCACTTTTAATAGATATATTTAAGACACGAGTAAAGAATTCAGCAATATAGAAAAGTCATTGAATTCTAAAAGCACGACCCATGCTGAGCAATCTAGAATGATGGATTTAGTAAAGCCAGTTTCCAGTTTTGACCAGATGGAATGCCATAGTAATAAGGGTTTCATAGCCAGTGTATCTTCTACAAAGTCCAACCCAACCTCCTTATGTACCATAAATGAGGGTGTAGAAGCTGGAATACACAATAGTCACTGAAGGAAAGATCTTCCTCAATTTGCAGTGATCTGCAGGGGGCCTAGCTCACATACCCCCTCCAAAGGTGACTGTGACCAACTCTCTTGCCTTTTAGATTTCCAATATTTCCCTAATTGGACAGGAGCATACTTTGTGTGTAAATCTAAAGATTCCTTCACAAATCTGGCTCATCCTAAATTGAGTGGTGAAATCAGTTGACCCCATTACCCTGTGCTACTAAATAAGATTGCACAATAGCTAAAAGTCTTCATGTTCGTAATTGATGTATCCCCAATAAAAAATGGCCTACATTTCATAAGCTTCCTTCCATAGATCATAGTGTAAGTCTTAGCCTTATTGATCTTCATATTCCTGGACTTCATAAAACTCTCAAAAGAATCCATCAGCCTCTGCCGGCGGATTGCCGTCTTTGATCAAAATACGGCACTATCGGCATAAAATAGAACTGTAACAGGCTGACCCGCCACCATGGGCACATCAGCATGCAGAGACCGAAGGGCGTCATCCATCCCGTTAATAAAAAGTGAAAAAAAGAAAAGGAGCCAAAATACAACCCTGTCTAATACACCTCCTAACTTTGAATGAAGGGGAACACTCCCCTCTCGGGCCATAGTGAACCGCTGAAGATAAGTTCTCATACAGCCGTGCAAGGAAATTGACTATTTCAGTCAGGGCTCTCAAAAAAGTCAATGTAGACCAGAGAATCCAGCGGTCGACTAGACTGAATGCACTATGAAAATCAGCAAAGCATAAAAAGAGATACCCCTCCTTGGCTTTGGTGTACTTCCCTCTGATTAAATCCAAGTTGATGCACTGTTCCAATATAACTAGGCCTTTCCTGAACCCATATTGCAACTCAGATATAAATGGAGTTTTTCTTGGCCCATGTGTCTAGCCTACGCAAGAGCACCTTGCCCATTAATTTAACTGAAGAATCCATAAGGGAAATGGGATAATAGCACTTGGGGTCCTCTTTGTTGCCTTTTTTTAAATGTAGGGATTATAATTGAAACAGCCCAAGAATCAGGGATAGAGTTTTCACTTGCTGAGTTGAGCGCTGTAGTCAGAATGGGGCCCCACAGCTCTTTTTGTGCTTTAAACACATCAGCGGGAGCCCAATCTGGTCCTGAGGCCTTCCTACCAGCACTAGCATCAATAGCAAGGAGTACCTCCTCCAGGGTAATAACATAAATGGGTGATGATTTTTAGGATGATTCCCCTGGCCATTCGCTATATGCACATCCTTCTGCTAGGAAGCAAGTATGTTCAAAGGTGTAAAATTATAAATCATCTTTTACCCACAACATCCCTGTTCCAGACGAACGCTTCCTTGTTGGTCAACACAGCATTAAAGGAGCCCTGATTCCACCACAACCCAGTTTCCCTATGATTACAACTTCCTGTGTCAGTTAACCGCAAGAGTCTGCTGCAAGGGCTACCTCTGATGAACTATCCTCCTGGACCCAATAATGGCCCATGACACCACTGATTGACCTAGAATTGACCGGAGTTACTAGAAGTTAATCATTTTCCGGCAAGGAGCCCAGAACATGGAACCTATTTGATAATGGGATAATGGGAACACAAGGGCTGCAATTATAATATCTTTGCAACCTATGACAGGGGTACTGTGGGCCATGATTAGCATGCCTATAAAAGAAACCCAGGGGAAGGAGTGCAATATTATTACTGTTAGAAATGGGGTCTTTGGTTCGCAGTCAGTTTGCACTCTATCCAAGCAGGGACCCTCACTCTAGTCTGGGCAATGGAGAAACACACTTAGATAACCCCTGTTTATCCCATCCCTTTGGTAGCTTGGCACAAGCAGTCAGGCTGATCTCAGAAGCAATTAGTAAAATGTATACCTACACACGCAGTAATACAGTGAAAACGCTACATAATGGACACCACATCGGTTTAGAAAAACAGAAAATATTTGTTTAAATCAAACAAGATCAAAACGACAAAAATCCAACATTCGCAAGTCAAGATATGAATTTAAAAAAGAATAAGAGTCTTACTCCATGGAAAACAATGGAAGCATTGATTTTACACAAAGTACCTGGTTTGCGTCAAAAATAAAGCCGCACGGGCGGGTGTGTGTCGGAAAAGTCAATGATGCGTCGATTCCTTACTCGCAAGTGAGGCTGTGCGCCGTTTCGTCTCCGGTCGGGTAGGTGACGCACCGTTTTTCTCCCTCGCAAGAGAGTGATGCATCGATTTCCAGATGAGGCACCTTGGATCTATGCCGATTCACGATGACTTTAACGACCAGGGATGATGCTTGAAAAATTCAGTCGCATGGTGCTAAAAAAACGTGCTGCGTGGGGATTGCGTCGTTATCAGCCAGCAGCTGGGTGTTGTGCTGTTTCTCCATCCATGATGCATCGATCTCCCAGCCGTGATGCAGGTGGAGTGTTGATTTTAGCTGCGAATCGGGTGGCGCATCATTTATCAGCCGCGTTGCAGGTCGTGCATCGAACATTTCCAGGCATGGAGTTTTGTGCATGGATTTCAGTCCTTGTTCTGCCAACTTCAACTTTCAAGGATCCAGGAACCGCACAGGACACCACTTGGCAGGGCAGGAGTCTCAGCAGAGAGTCCAGGTGCTGGCAGAGGAAGTCTTTGATGACCCTTAGACTTAAAAACAGGAGGCAAGCTCAGTTCAAGCCCTTGGAGATTCTTTTCAAGCAGGAATGCACAACAAAGTCCAGTCTTTGTCCCTTTAACAGGCAGAAGCAGCAACTGTAGATAGCCCAACAAAGCACAGTCACAGGCAGGGGCAGCACTTCTCCTCAGCTCTTCTCCTTGGCAGAGGTTCCCCTTGGTTCCAGAAGTGATCTTGAAGAAATCTAAAGTATGGGGTTTTGGTCCACTACTTATACCCCTTTCTGCCTTTGAAGTTGCTAAACTTCAAAGGGAAGCCTCTCTTGTTTGCAAGATCCTGGCCAGGCCCCAGACACACACCAGGGGGTTGGAGACTGCATTGTGAGAGGGCAGGCACAGCCCACTCTGGTGTAAGTTACCACTCCTCCCTCCACTCTAACACAGAAGACTCATCAGGATATGCAGGCTACAAACCAGCTCCCTCTGCCCCACTGTCTAGAAGGGATTCACAAACAGCCCAACTGTCAAACTGACCCAGATAGGGAATCCACAAACGGGCAGAGTCACAGAAGGGTTTAGGCACGAAAATACCTACGTTCTAAAAGTGGCATTTTCAAACTAACAATCTAAAACCAACCTCACTAAAGGAGGGATCTTCAAATTATGAGTTCAGAGACCCCAAACGCCATATTTCCACTTGCTCTCAAAGGGAATCTGCACTTTAATAATATTTAAAGGCAGCCCCCATGTTAACCTCTGAGAGCGATAGGCCTTGCACAGTGAAAAATGTAATTTGGCAATATTTCACTGTGAGGACATGTAAAACACATCAGTACAGGTCCTACCTTTAAAATACACTGCACCCTGCCCATGGGGCTATCTAGGGCCTAACTTGGGGGTGCCGTACATGTAATGAAAGGGAAGGTTTAGGCCTGGCAGTGGGTACACTTACCAAGTCGAATTGACAGGTTAAAACAGGACATGCAGGCACTGCAGTGGCAGGCCTGAGACATGTTTACAGTGCTATTAATGAGAGTGGCACAACCAGTGCTGCAGGCCCACTAGTAGCATTTGGTTTACAGGCCCTAGGCATCTCTAGTGGACTGTACTAGGGACTTGCTAGTAAATCAGATATGCCAATTGTGGAAAGCCAAATACACATTCATTTTACACAGGAGCACTTGCACTTTAGCACTGGTCAGCAGTGGTAAAGTGCCCAGAGTACCAAAAACAGCAAACACATCAACAACCTGGGAAGCAGAGGCAAAAGGTTAGGAGAGACCACGCCAAGGATGCCTAGGCTAACAATTACCAATAGGGGTAAGTGACACAGCTCTCGCAAACACCTCTCCCGATTTACTTCTAAAATTAATAATAATACAGTCCCCGTGAATGGCCTATCCGCAGGGCCAATCCATCCTACTTGTCTCATCAGCAAAATGTGGTTGGCTTTGGCTACTGGAAAAATAAATGTAATATGCAGCCATTGAAGAACTTTATTCTGCAGCTGGTCTGGCATTTCGGTTACACCAAGGGCCAAAGGCGGGACGTTCACCATTATCACAAGATAGGGGCAGCAGGTCGGGCGTAAATTAATTGTTATGTCATTTGGACTCCCAAGGTCTCAATATTCCTCTCATGATTGGGAGTCGTAAGGTGTGGGGTGAGGTGGACTTCTCCCTGTAAGTTAGTTTCATGGCTCTGTATCATAGGATCTGAGGAATTCTGCCAAGGTTCCAACTGTCTGGCACAAATTCCTCCTCCCTGGTCGTACTGGACCTGCATCAGGTACGTCAGATACATCAGATGCCCTGGAAACTTTAGTTGCTGTAATGGAGGGATAAAATTCATGTTTATGATTTATTGTATGCATCATAACATTATTAGCAGTTACAATAGAGTCCCTATGGACAGACTCCAAATAGTGTAGTAAATAGCTTGAGTTTCCACAACCTTTTCCCTTATCCCCAGATTGGCACATACTATGCTATGTGTGGCATCTTCAGTCGACCCCAATCATTTGATAATGGGTGCCAACAAACTCTCCATCAGCCCCATCAAACTATCCAAATGCTCAGGATGGGGTAAACCTACTTTCACAGTAGAGCAGGGATCGGGGTTAATGGTAACTTGATTGGTCTTTGTTGCCAACAAAAATATCCCTTTCTATAAGCCTTTACGGCTGTTCATTTTGGCTGCAGGCACAGATACCAATGGGGAAAGAGTTAGCACACTATTGTTAGCTTGTAAACCATCTCCAGGGAATTTCAGCATTGAGTTCCATATGTTTGTCCTGAGAGATAATCCCCATGTGTTGACCTGCAGTAGCTACTGGGTTGGAAGCATTCCCGGTCTCGGTCAATGGTTCGGGGGCTGTTAATGACCCAGAAGTTGATGCAATGGTGGCCATCGTTCCACATGTGCAATCTCTATGTCTATAGCTCCAACAGCCTTCCTATATATAATATTAGGGGTGTTCCCGCCCTTTGATGGTGAACGGGCCTTGTGTTTCCCCATCCCAAAGCAGGGCAGACAACACTATGGCCTCTATTAGTAGGAGAATAAGCAAACAAACTTTAGCAAAAAGTCGTACCTTGTAAGAAACAACTAAGGTGGGTGGCCCAGCTAGGGTGACCACCCGTCTGTAAATTTCACGGACTGACGTCCATTGTCAGTGATGAAAGGCTTAAAGGACAGCATTTGTCCGTAATTTTAGCCTTTCACCTAAAGGACAAAGGAGGCAGGGTGAAATTACAGGGCAGATCAGTTTCCCCAGCTGGATTGAAAGGCAGGGAGTCTCCTGTGCTGGGAGGGAGGGGCAGACAAATACGAAAAGGCCTGTAGGAGGCTGGCCTGGCTTACAGTGGGTACCAATGGTACTTACACATTGTGCCAGGTCCAGTTATCCCTTATTAGTAGATTAGTAGTGTTCTAGCAGCTTAGGCTGATAGAGGTAGCTATAGCAGAGCAGCTTAGGCTGAACTAGGAGACATGCAAAGCTCCTGCTATACCACTTATATCATATGGGTACTATATCATAAGAAAGACAATACTCAAAGATACTAAAAATAAGGGTACTTTATTTTAGTGACAATGTGCCAAAAATATCTCAGAGAATATACTCCCTTAGGAGGTAAGTAAAATATACAAAATATACACAGAAAACCAACTCAGTTAAGTAAAACAGTCAGAAAGTAGTGCAAACACCGTAGACTACAATAGGATGCGATAGGCCTAGGAGCAACACAAACCATATACTAAGAAAGTGGAATGCAAAACACGAATGGACCCCTAGGCTAGTGTAGTGTGTAGAGGGTTGCTGGGAGTGTAAGAAAACACTAAGGGTGTCCAAGATACCCCACCCCAAGACCCTTGAAAGTAGGAGTAAAATACTACTATTTCCCCAGAAACACACTAAAGTCCTGATAGAGGATTTTGCAAAGATCATAACAGACTGAAAAGCCCTGAAGATGGATTCCTGGACCTGAGGATCTGCAAAGGAAGGAGACCAAGTCCAAGAGTTGCGAAAGTGTCCAGGGGGGGCAGGAGCCCACTGAACCCCGGATGAAGGTGCAAAATGGCTGCCTCTGGATGGAAGAAGCTGAAGATTCTGCAACAACGAAAGGAGCTAGGAACTTCTCCTTTGTGCAGAAGATGTCCCACAGCGTGCTGGAGGATGCAGAGTTGTTTCCTTGGCAAAAGACCACAAACAAGCCTTGCTAGCTGCAAGAGTCACAGTTGAAAAAAAAAGGATGATGCCCGGGCCCAGGAAGGACAAGGATGTCGCCACTTGGGTGAGAAAACAGAGGGGGCCCTCAGAAACGTAGAGAGCCCATGCACAAGAAGGAAGCACCCACAGAAGTCCTTGAACACGGGTTCAAGAAGTCTGAACACAGCGGTCATCTCAACACTGCAAAAGAGGGTTCCACAACACCGGAGATCAACTCAGGGAGCTGAGCTGAGCAGGACAGAGTGCTGGGGACCTAGGCTTGGCTGTGCATACATGATTTCATGGAAATGTGCACAGAAGCCCTTGTAGCTGCAGTTCACATGGTACACAGGATTACTGTCTGGAGAGGGGAGGCAAGGACTTACCTCCTCCAAATTTGGACAGTTGGACCACTGGACAGTCTGGGTCACTTGGGTCCACCACCTGTGTTCCAGGTGCCACGCTCGTCAGGATGAGAGGGGTCCCAGAGTACCGATGATGCTAAAGTTTGGTGCCTGCTGAAGCAGGGGGAAGATTCAGTCGACCCACAGGAGATTTCTTCATGGCTTCCAGTGCAGGATGAAGGCAGGCAGCCCCCAAAGCATGCACCACCAGGAAACAGTCAAGAAAGCCGACAGGATTAGGTGCTACAATGTCACTGGTAATTTTCTTGCTACTTTGTTGCAGTTTTGCAGGAGTCCTGGAGCAGTCATCGGTCGATCCTTGGTAGAAGTCAAAGAGAGCAGTGCAGAGGAACTCTGGTGAATTCTTGCAAGTCGTTATCTGAGCAAAAGCCCACTGGGGAGACCCTAATTAGCCCTCAGAGGAGGATTGGCCACCTAGTCAGTTAAGCACCTATCAGGAGGGGTCTCTGATGTCACCTGCTGACACTGGCCACTCAGTGCCTCCAGAGTGCCCCCACACCTCTGGATCGAAGATGGCAGAGGTCGGAGACACACTGGAGGAGCTCTGGGCACCACCCCTGGGGTGGTGATGGACAGGGGAGTGGTCATTCTCCTTTCCTTTGTCCAGTTTCGCACCAGAGCAGACACTGGGGGTTCCCTAAACCAGTGTAGACTGGCTTATGCAAGGAGGGCACCATCTGTGCCCTTCAAAGCATTTCCAGAGGCTGGGAGAGGCTACCCCTCCCCAGCCTTTAACACCTATTTCCAAAGGGAGAGGGTGTAACACCCTCTCTCAGAGGAAATTCTTTGTTCTGCCTTCCTGGGACTGGGCTTCCCGGACCCCAGGAGGGCAGAACCCTGTCTGTGGGGTGGCAGCAGCGGTAGCTGCAGAGAAAACCCCAGAGAGCTGGTTTGGCAGTACCCAGGGTCCATAGTGGAGCCCCGGGGATGCATGGAATTGGCTCCCCAATACCAGATTTGGCATGGGGGGACAATTCCATGATTTTAGACATGTTACACGGCCATGTTCGAAGTTACCATTGTTAATCTACATATAGGTATTGACCTATATGTCGTGCACGCATGTTATGGTGTCCCCGCACTCACAAATTCCAGGGAAATGGCCCTGAACTATGTGGGGGCACCTTTGCTAGTGCAAGGGTGCCCTCACACTTAGTAACTTTGCACCTAACATTCAGCAAGTGAAAGTTAGACATAAAGGTGACTTATAAGTTACTTGAGAGCAGTGAAAATGGCTGTGAAATAAAGTGTACACTATTTCACTCAGGCTGCAGTGGCAGTCCTGTGTGATGGTTTGTCTGAGCTCCCTATGCGTGGCAAAAGAAATGCTGCAGCCCATATGGATCTCCTGGAACCCCAATACCCTGGGAACCTAGGTACCATATACTAGGGAAATATAAGGGTGTTCCAGTGTGCCAATTAAAATTGGTATAAGTGGTCACGTTCCTATAGTGACAAATGTAAAGGCAGAGAGAGCATAAGCACTGAGGTTCTGATTAGCAGAGCCTCAGTGACACAGTTAGTCACTACACAGGTATACACATTCAGGCCATAAACTATGAGCACTGGGGTCCTGGCTAGCAGGATCCCAGTGAGACAGACAAAAACAAACTGACATACATGTAAAAATGCCAGGCAAGATGGTACTTTCCTACAAGGTCTTCTTGCCAGGGTGTCTCCTTCCCTAAAGACATGCAAATGTGTGCAACTTGTAAATCTGCAAATACAAAGGGGCTTGAAAACCTACATTGACTTTAATCAAAGGAGTCACTTGAAGCTTTCTGATGGCAAAGATATTTTCTTTTAGAGAGGTACTGTAATGGTGTTCCAAGGTGAGCTGTGGAGTGTGTGGTTTTAATGGACTGTTGGAAAAAATGTTAGTACTAGGTATAAACTGTATATTATTCAAATCTGTATTTGAGAAGCACTTTTTTGTTATTTAACCGAAATGTATTTGCGCATTTTGTAGCAGCCTATATTATGATGTAATTGTATGTATATAGCGCTTACTAGCTCTGACGAGGCGTGAAATGCATGTTTAAAATGAGGACTTACACATTCACAGTTCTTTTAGGGACCTCAGTACCTCATAGTACTAACAAACATTGGCAAAGCCAATAGGTCTTGCCTACGCAAGAGTTATTAGTTTGGCCAATGTCTTTTAGCCATGTTATACACGAGAGTGGCTGCTGTTCATGTCTAAAAGACAGTGGTGTGGAGTGGAGTAGAATATAATAGGAGCAGTGGCGTAGTGGTGCAGAGTACAGTGCAGTGGGGTACAGTGCAGTTGTGTAGAGTGCATTTGCATAGAATGCAGTGGTTTAGAGTGCAGTGGCATGGAGTGGCATGGGGCAGAGTAGAGTGGCATAGAGTGCAGTGGAATAGAGTGGCATACAATAGAGTGGCTGAGAGTGCAGTAGTGTAGAGTGGTGCAGTGGCATAGAATGCAGAGTAGACTCGCGTGGCAGAGAGTGCAGTGGAGTAGTGTAGAGTTTTGTAGTGCAGAGTAGAGTATAGTGCTGTAGAGTGCAGTTGTGTAGAGTGGAGTTATGCAGAGTAGAGTGGCATAGAGTGCATTGGCGTAGAATGCAATAGCACAGAGTAGATTGGTGTACGGTACAGTGGCAGAAAGTGCAATGTTGCAGAGTAGAGTGTCAGTGCAGTGATGTAGAGTGGAGTAGAGTGGCACAGAGAGCAGTGGCATAGAGCACAGTGGTGCAGAGTAGAGGGCAGTGGCATACAGTGCAATTGTTTAAAGTTCATTGGCGCAGAGTGCAGTGGCATAGAGTGGCATGGGGTAGAATAGCAGAGAGTGCAGTGGAGTAGAGTGGCATACAGTAGAGAGGCAGAGAGTGCAGTAATGTAGAGTGGTGCAGTATCATAGAGTGACATAGATTGAAATTACCATTACATTTGCACAGACACACAGCTTTTCAAATCAAACTGTACTGTGCACATACGATGATGTGTGGAAATTGCATCACCTAAAACAATGATTTGTTTTAATCATATAAAGGTATTTGTTTCCAGCACACACATTGCTGAAGGGCATTCATTTACTACTGAACAAGGACATAATGTGACACCTGAATGTAGCACACCAGGAGGCAATCACAAAAAGACCACAGTGAGTAAATAGTGCTATGTTAAAAAAGAGTAAATAAATGCACTGATAACATAGTGAGGCATGGCTTCGCTTGGGTGTGTCTGTAAAACTGACGTTTGTTCTTGAATTTTTGTCCTGACTTTTGACCCTTTGTGCTCAATTTTTGTCCTGAATTTTGACCCTTTGTCCTGAATTTTTTACAGTCCTGTCCAGAATTTGCCTCAATGCCAGGTGGTCACCCTAGGCCCAGCCCTGAATCTTCCAAGCGATGGCAAGCAAAGATGGGCCCGGTCTTGGCCTGGGCACATGCCCGGGTGCGTCCCGCACTGCAGGGCCGGCTGTTCTAATGTAAGCACATCCGGGCGTAAAGGTAAAAACCAGCACTAGTGCCTGGGCTGTGTAGTGCCCCCTCCGCTACGCTTGCCTCCTATGTCCCATGCTGGAGGGGCTGGGTGTCCTGAAGTAAGCACCTCTGGGTGCAAAGGTCAAATAACCCACAGTGGAGCCTGGGCTGTGTACTGCCCCCACCACTGCTCTCGCCTCCTTTGTCTTCGTCAAGTTTGGTGCAAGCACAGTAGGGCCCTGTGGAGAGCTGGACGCAGTCCAGTCTTTCCACGAGGGCTCTCGGGCCGGAAGTAGACAGCCTGGTGGAGGATAGGTTGTTTCATTGGGCAGGGGAGGGACGTTAGGAAAGTACAAAAGGGGGTGGGGTTGGGAGGATTGGCCTCTTCGGCGCAAGCAAGTCACGCTGCGCAGAGGTTGGCCGATCTAGTTTTAGGTGGGGTAGGAGGTTTTTCTACACTTGTGGTCGTTTCAAGTTAGACGTTTTCAACAAGGTGCGTTGTATAGGTTTTTTTTATTGCAAAACAAAGGAAGCGTCAGGGTCTTTTGTATCGTATTTCCGTTTGAGGCATTTTTCCCAGCTAGCCGTTTTAGGTGGATGGGCATGCTTTATATTTAGGACGCCTGTCGCCCGAGTGCTTGAACGCACGGCTTGGCCGGCGAGCATGATATTGCGGGCCGCGGTGATCTTCTGCGGCCGGGTGTTCTTGAGGAGGCCTGGGTCGGAATGACACGCGTGCCGCGTGGCAGCGGCTACTACCGCTTGTCTTTCCCCGGCTAAGGAGATTAAAAAGAAATTAAAGAAGTGGCGGGGTGTGGTGCAGGCCCCCCCCCCTTCTGTTTTGCTGGATCAATGGTAGCAGGGGGAGCCACAAACTGGGACAGGACAAATGAGGGTGGAAATGGCAGAGCAGGGGCCTCAGGGGGCTATGCCAGGCCCTTCCGGGCTGGGTGAGAAGGTACAAGTGCCTGCACAGCAGAAAGAGAAGGTTGCTGTGGTGTCAGTGGAGGCAGTGCAGCCCCTTGATTTCACTCTGGTGGGGGCCACAGCTAGGGGCTCTAGGGCGGTCTCCATAGATAAGTGTAGGGGCACTGCAGGGCAGGATCAGGCAGGCGGCATTGCGGCGGCAACTCCGGGGGGCGTTGTTTTTTACGCTGGAGGTAAGCCAGATGACGTGGGGGAGGGGGACAGGCACGTTGATGGTGGGATGGAGCATGACACAAGGGGGGCCAGCTGTCAAACGTCTACTGACTAGGTGGCTGTGGATATTGAGGCACGAATCCAGGGACAAAAGCAACTGGTGGAAGAGACAGCACGCAGGTGGGATAAGTTGTGTAAAGAAAGAGGCGAAACGGAGGGCAAGTCTAGAAAGGTGAAGAGGAAGGCCGCGGGGACCCGGGGTGCCCAGATGAGGGGTAACGGCCAGAGAGGGGCAGTTGGGTATGTTTACCGCAGGAGGAACAAGGGGCAATGCAGGAGGCTTGTGCGGCTGGTGGGTCTGGCAGTGTGACGGCAGCGCCGGGCGCACACGGCAAGTCGCTGCTAGGAGAGTCAATGCCGGCATCTGAGGCGGAAAGAAAAGTGGCAAAGCCAACGGGGCGCACTACGGCCCCTGGACGTTGGTCTGAAGCATTAGAGGGGCCCTCGGCGGCCTTCTCTACACCGTGGGAGCGCAGGAAGAATACGACTGGTTTGCGCCAGGGGGGTTCTAGAGAGGGAGATGAATCCTGCATGGGGATGAACTGGCGTAAATGAGGAAATGGGAATGGATGAAGTAGCGGTGCTTGAGCTGGACTATGATGATGAGCTGGATGATTGGGAAGAAGGCAAGATTCAGGAGAAAGAGGTGAGCAGGTTGCAAGGGAAGGGGTGGGGCGCAGGAGCGGCGCAACCCCTTCTTCTGCTTCTGTTTTAAAGGTGCCTACGACAAGGACACACGCTTTCCCGCAAGGAAGGCGGCAGGCGCAAGGTAGTGACAGACGTTGGAGCGACGGCTCAGGGGCTGCAAGGTAAAGGAGAATGGTGGGCACCATGGGAGGTCAAGAAGGTAATAGGGTACACAGCTCAATGCAAATCTGTGGGAGTGGGGGAGGATTCCGTACACCTTCAGTTAGAGTCAGGAGATGGGGCCACAAGTGGGGCGGACAAGAGGACTGACAAGGAGACGGGGACTAAGGATGGGAATGATGATCAAGGGGACAATGGCAATAAAGAGGACGAGGAGAAAGGTGGGGCTGGGCACAGGAAGAGACTGCCGTACATGGGTCTCGCAATGCCTTTAGGGTAGCATGTGGCAGAGAAGACGAAGGTGAGGATTTGGAAATACGAATATGTGGATGTTTTCAAACTCCTGCATAGGGATATACAGGCTAAGGAGGGTTCCAAGGAGGAGGAATGGGAGTTGGCGCGACGGCCGCGAGTCCCAATAACCATGGACAATTGGACTTCGGCTTTCCTCAGTTATGTCAGCATATATTGTGAGAGATACCTTGATCAGGCCATTGCCATGTTCAAGTACATGGACATAATTCGGAAGGCCCAACTGCATTTTGGGAGTTTTGCTTGGCTAAATTATGATGAGGAGTTTAGGGCCAGAGTTAGCATCAACCCAGAGAAACCATGGGGAGATGTGGACTCTGAGCACTGGATGCAATGGATGGCATCATCGCATTCTGCTGCAGCAACCCATACGGCTTGTGGTCTCCCAGTAGTGTATAAGCCTTTTCATCAATGTCCCGCTC
Source organism: Pleurodeles waltl (assembly GCF_031143425.1). Taxonomy (NCBI): domain Eukaryota; kingdom Metazoa; phylum Chordata; class Amphibia; order Caudata; family Salamandridae; genus Pleurodeles; species Pleurodeles waltl. Next base: position 741,722,913 of record NC_090445.1, on the reverse strand, counting down.
AGGGAGGGGCTGGTGTGCCTCAGAGGGTACAGGGGTCTACATCAGGGGCCTGTTGGAATTTCAACAAGGGGTTCTGCTCTAGGCACCCTTGTAAGTTTCGACACAAGTGTTCCAAATGTGGGGGCAGGCACCCGGTTATGCAATGTTACTCGCTCACCAGTCCTGCCAAACAGTGGAGAGCAGGTAGGTGTAGAGGAGGTCAGGGCGCTCCTGTGCCAAAGGGCACCTACTCCAATTAGATTGGAGGCATTAGTGCATTGGTTGTGCGTGTACCCGGACACGGACACAGCGCTCAAATTGGAGTGGGGATTCAGAGAGGGTTTTCGAGTGGGTTATCAGGGTTCTAGGAAGAGGAGATGGGCGGAAAACTTGCAGTCAGCAAAAACTATGCCAGAGGTAGTGGGAGAGAAACTGCACAAGGAATTAGCAGAAGGCAGGATTGTGGGCCCCTTTTATGGGTGGCCACTGGAAGACTTGATATCACCATTGGGAGTGGTACCGAAAAAGAGCAGAGGGGTTTATAGGTTGATACGCCATTTATCATGGCCTGAAGGGGCATCGGTGAATGATTTAATCGCACCAGAAGACACCAGGGTGGTATACGCCACAGTGGATGATGCCATAAGGATCATTTGGTGGTGCGGGAGGCACGCGGAGATGACAAAATGTGACATCAAGGAAGCTTTTCGGCTGCTCCCGATTCACCCAGAAGATTTCTCTTTGCTAGGAATGCAGATGGGGGGGCGCGATATATGTGGATAGAGTCCTGCCCATGGGGCGTGCAATCTCATGCGCTCTGTTTGAAGCTTTTAGTACATTCTTGCAGTGGGTTTTTGTGCAGTTGAGTGGATATCAGACGGTGTCACACTACCTGGATGATTTTCTCTTTGTAGGGACAACACAGTTAGTAGTAAAAACAAGTCTATTAGTTAATTAAAACCATAAAACTTTTCCTTTCACGTAAACATTTAACAGAACAATTTTAGTGCAAAAAGACAATTACAGTTCTTTGGCTTAGGGTGAAATGGTAAGTAAAATTTCCTTCCACATAAAAAATTTAAGAAAAAAACATACTAGTGCTATAAGGCATTAATAATAGGGCAACAGAACAATCTTATTGAGGGTAAGAAAAATACAGCGCCAAATAAAATCTTGTGTTTAAAATGAAATGATATATGAAGTTTCCTTCCACAAAGAAATATAAATAAAACAGTAACAGCCCAATGAGGCATTGGTAAAAATAGGACAAAGTGGGAAGAGACCTTCTATCGATTTTATTTACCCCTACTTAAGTCTGGTTGTTGGTACCAGACTTTATTATGACACAAGCTAAACCTAATGGACTACCTAGGAGCCTTCCCTTCTTTAAGATGTTCAAAGCGGGTTATAGGGATTTCGCTATCGTTTCCGCCCTCCCTCTGGGTTGGTTATTTCGAGAGGCTGTGGTTTTTAGAGTGAAAATTTCCAAAAATTTAACCAGCCTAATGTTCAATATTGTATTTCGAGGGTTAAAGGCTGCAATTAATGCTTGTCTGCATGATCTAATTGTTAAACCGTTAAATTCTTTTTTTAGTAAGAGTCTCCTTTCGGCCGCCAGGGCTGGGCAAATGCAGACCACATGCATCAAGTTTTAATCTGCTAGATGACAGAGACGGCACTCCTGGGAGCCTACTTGCCGCTCCTTCTTCCATTTTGGCATGAGGTCTAAAGTAGGGACTTCACCCAGTCTAAGTCTGAGAAAGGATTGCTTGATTTTCCGTGAGTAGGAGCAAGCCATAAGTGGTGATTCTTTAAATGTTTTGTAGGAGTTAAGGATCAACCAACTATGCTCCCTTTTGGCCAATGAGATCTTATCTTCTAACAAGCTCTGCAATTTACTTGCTTTATTCACTGCTTTATTGAAAACGGGGATGGGTAGAGACCGGTTCCATACCTCATCTAAGTTCAAAAGATTCTTACTTTTTTCTAGATACCTTATGTAGTTGGGGTTCCCTCTTTCTAGGATAATTTCCTGCCAGACTAGATTGGTTAAAGACCCTTTTGAAGCGCGGCTCAGTTTGTAGCAGCATTTAATGTATGCTGCCGGTCGGGCTAACGACTGTTTGACCAGCATAAATTCCAGTCTGACCTGGGCTGGCGATGCACGTCCAGGCAGCCGAAAAACGCGCTTATAGGTTTTTATCAGAAGCTTATCCAGAAGACCTACTTCCATCCCCCTCATTATTTCGGTCCCATAGGTGATAGTTGGAAGTAGCTTTGCTCTCATTACTGCTGTTAATGGGTTCAGAGCATGACCACAGATTGAAATTGCTAGCTTGCAAAAGGCGTAAGTAAGGGCCTGCGTCTTGTTTTTTATAGCCTCTTTTTGTGGCATGTAATTACCTCTAGCATCCACCACCAATCCTAGGTATCTGTATGATGTTACTTCCTCTAGGGTTTTCCCATTCATATGCCATTTGCCTTGGGTGGTTGGCCTGCGGTTTAAGGTAATCATTTTAGATTTTTTATGATTAATTTCTAAATCATTAGAACCTGAGTATTCTTCTAATGCCTTTAACAATTTCTGCATGCCTATTCTGGTATTACTGATTAGTAGTAGGTCATCTGCATATAGTAGGTTGGATACTTGTTGACCGCCCAGTGATGGAGAGTGGGATGAGTGACCATTTAACTTGGCAGGGAGATCTGCTATGTACAGGTTGAAGAGTGTTGGAGCCAATACACAGCCTTGCTTCACCCCCACTGTTGTTTTGACTGCCCTGGATTGGTGAGAGCCTTCCCCCAATTTAACCTTTACCCAAGTATCAGAGTATATCATTTTGATGGCATTTAAAATAGAGTGTGGCAGCCCCCACTGTAGTAATTTGGCCCACATTTTGCAGCGGAGACACAGTCAAAAGCAGCTTTAAAGTCAACAAAACATAAATAAGTTGGAGTCCCCTTTGCTTTTGCTCTGTTTATGATCAAGCCTAGCCCCATAAGATTTGTTAATGTTCCTTGGTGCTTGGTGAACCCAGTTTGATTAAAGGGTAGAATATTGTTCTCTGTAATCCAGGCTTCTAGATGTTTTAGCACACAGCAGGAAAAGTACTTGAGGTCAACGTCTAAAAGAGAAATTAGTCTGTAGTTACTTGGGGAGAGCGCGCTCCCACCCTTATATATGGGGTGGATTATTGAGCCTTTCCAGGATGCCGGAACAATGCCTGTTGTGATCACGTCATTAAACATTGCTGCAAGGAAATTGGCCCATCTTTCCGTGTCTTGATTAAATAGTGCTTGCGGTAAGCCATTGGGGCCAGGGGCACAGTCCATTTGTGACTTTCCAATGATTTTTAATAGTTCTGGTGCCGTAAATTTCCAAGGTTCAGGGATGTTGGGATCCCCACCAATCCTATGTGACTGCATTTGGGGGCCTTCTTCGATGGTCAATTCTTTTAGATGTGACTTAAAATGGGATACCCATACTTCCTCTGTTATGTTTGCATTATTGCCTGCTTTTGCACCATTGTCTATTGTATTGATGATTTTCCAGAATCTTTTGGAGTCAGATGTTTTGGTCGCAAAATGTGGTTTGGCCCACAGGACCTCCTGTTGGCCTTTTTTAAAGGTCCATAGATCCTTTTATACAATTTCCTTTGCTCTCTAGGGGCGGTCAATATTGATCCATTATCTGGGCATTTACGCAGTGACCTTAATAATTTACCTACTGCTGCTTTCCTTTTGCGCACTGGCAGTGGTAAAAGTGAACTTTGGCGGTGATTCAATTGTGCTCCCTTTCTCGTGTTACTTAAGGAATCTTTTTTTATGAGGTTGAGGGCAAAGTTCTCCCAGACTGTTGTCAACTTTGCCCCATTTGTGATAGTTGATTCTAGCTTCCGTAGGGCCTCTTCTGCCTGCCTTTGAATGGTGTCAGAGGACCATTTGAGTCGCTTTAGATTTTCGGTGCCTAGTGTCCCGTTTAGGGCTGCCACTTTCTCCGGTTTTTGCGGTGATGCGCAGATCCCAAATACCTGTGGTTTGTGGTCACTTTCCGCGCGGTCCATGATGGTAAAGGTGTTTACTAACTTATATAAAGCAGGGGACACCAAAGTGTAGTCTAGATAGGAGACCGACTTCCCGGAGCATCTTGTCCATGCCGGTGGAATATCCGGGCACTTCTGTCCATTTAGCGTGAAGAGGCCTACTAATTCACAGGTGCGTATGAAACTCTCCCCTATTTTGTCTTTCCTAAGTTTTTTTGGGAGGGTTTGGCTGGGCATTCTTACAACTGTTTGGATGTGATCCTCACTGGGGTTGTGGAATAAGCCGAGATTGAAATCGCCTGACATTAACCAGAATGCTGATTTTATTGTACCTTTTATCCTTAATAGTTGAGTTAAAAGTTTGTTTCCTTCAATTTTTTTATTTTTAGGATTGATGTATGTGTTGACCAGAATCAATGGCTCCTGTGTGTTTTTCCCCCAATCGTCTAGCTGGAGAAATTGGAAAGGTTGGTCTTCCTCCTTATACCCAGAGATTTTTACCAAAAGGCTGGTGCTAACGTAAATGGCAAGGCCTCCCTTTGGCCTTCCAGGCCTATTTGTTTTCGTTGCTGGGCTAAGATATTCCATGAATCCGATTATCAGTATTGATTCCATTGCCCAGGTTTCCTGTATGAGTAAAATGTCGAAGGAGCTGAAAAAATTATTACTGCAGGATCCTCCAGTTTCGACCGTAGGCCACCGACGTTCCAGGAGCAAATGGATAAAATGCCGTGTCCGGGTTGATCCTTACCAATTCAATTGTTGCCCATTGGTCTTGGGGGTAAAACCGTCGCTACCCGTTCCCTTTCTGGATACTTTTGTTGACCCAAGACCACTCTTTCCCTCCCTTCTTCTCTCCATACTTGGACTGTCAGCGGGTGCTTAGGTGGATTCTCCTCACTACACCTTTCTTCAATGGGTCTGCCGGCCTGATGTACTCCTTTCAGAACCGACCATGTGCCTTTGGGAGTTCCCAGGTATTGTGAGGCTAGTAACGGAGTTGGATAGCAGTCTCCTTTGTAGGTGGTTACCTCAATGCCCCAGGCTTTCAATAGGTCCTTTCTTTTCAAGATCCGCTTTGGGATATCTGGTGCCGAGAAGATGGTGAGTGTTGGATCCGTGTGTTGGTTGCCTCTTGCTTGGATAAATTTTATAGCTGCAAGGTCCTCCTAGGCTACAAACTGAAGATCCGGTAAGGCTTTTATGATTCTTAAAATCGAACAGCGATTAAGAATAACTGTGGGGGACCTGGAGGTGAATTCTGGAATCCAGAGTAACTGGAGGGTATTCGTATCTGTTATACGTGACTGATTTTGCTCTATGCGCGTGTCTTGCTCTATATAGCCATCTTCCCTCTGACTAATGGCAGACTTGCTGCCCATATTGACCAGTGTTAGTTGGGGAGGCAGCGCAGGCGTAATGGGTTTTGGTTTTGTGCTCTGCTGGTCCATTGTGGGGCTTGGTCTTAAGTTCGTTATGGTGCCAATCGCTTCGGGAGGTCTCAGGGGGGACCTTGTTGAGTGGGTGATGTCTGCTGTGACGGGGAGTGTTGTCACATCTATTATTGTATTAGAGCTTGTACTTGTGTGGGTAGTAATGTCTCTATTATACCCTCCATTTGACGTCGCCTGGTCTTTAGATGGATTCTTTGATGAGTTGAGTTGATGGGGTTGGGCGGACTTCCTTCCCTTCCTTGCCCGCTTTCGTTCTCTTTTTGAGAGGGTCCGGGTTGTGGGAAACTCAGAGTTCCCAGGCTTATTGATGGACTGTAGCGGAGGATGATTCACCATGTGTTCCCTATGGGCACTTGCTAGTTGGCGGCTGTCAGACAATATTCTCTCCTCACTAAAAATCGATGAGGCGGGTGCTAGGGAGGAAAGGGGCTGCTGCTCTTTTTGTTTCTGCTCCCTCAGAGTCGATTTTAGCATGGTGGCGAGTGATTTAGGCCATGTATGTTCATCCTTCCGGGTGGAGCGGATTTCTTGAAGTATTCCCTCTAAGATTTGCGGCAGTTGAGATATCTTTTCTACTACCTCTTTACAGGAACAAATTGTATAGTCATTAGAGTGAGTGACTTGCGCCCTTGTTATAAGTGCGTTTAATTTTTCCAACTTACTGTCAATCCCGGAGACAAATACTGGCAGGGTGTTTAGTAAGTCAACTTGAATGTCCATTTTATTTGAATGAAATTGCAGCGCCATGACCGTTGCTTGCATTGAACTTAGGATTGCAGCCCACATTTCTTCTGACCTTACTGCCACAGGGGCTTGTGACTTTAAGTCGGGCTCTTGGTTACCACTTGATAGTACTTTGTTTATTGTTGTTTTATGGGGGACTTTCTGTGCGGCTGTCACTATTTGAGCTTTTACTGGCCCATTTGTGATGACCTGTTCTATACCCCAGAGGTCCTGTTCTTCTTTTTCACAGTTATACATTGGGAATGAGTGAAGTTTTGGACTTTGACAGAATGAGCCACCTTCCTGAGATTCTTGTTCTAAATGTTCTGTGATTGCTACCAGTTCTGAGTCCAGGATGGGTAGTTTCGCTGGACTAGATGTCAGTTGGTACTTAGTAGCGTCTAGGGGTTTATTACATAGAGTTAAGTCTTGCCTAGGATTGTAGAGGCATCCTGGTGAAGGGGTAGCTGGCATCGCATTGTCCTGAACTATACTTAATGCGTCTACTTTCATAGGGTAATTTTTCCTGATCACTACTGTTGGCGATAGGCGGGGGGAGGAGGAGAATTCATTCTGAGTTTCTTTTCGCTGCTTCCTTGCTGTTGCCGGTCTTGGCTGGGTGAGGTTATTTCCCCAAAACTTGTTTGGGTTGGAGCCAGGAAGTCGATCTTTTTTCTGGTGGCGATGGTACCAGCAGTAGGGAAATAATCGGTTATCTTGTGATGCTTGGGAGAGGCTACGGTCTTTGGAACCCCCTCCGGCGGGGTCGCCGGTTTCCAAAAGCCGGGCTCTCCCCAGATTGTTTCTTCCATGCTGGAATTTTGGTTGCCTCCCCCGCGTGTGCCCTTTGTTAGGTTTTGCCTCCTGCATGGGAGGGGGTGGGGGAGATCCTGTTCGCTGCTTGCTCTCCTTTTTGGGGTTGCTTCATCCAGAACCAGGTCTCCCTTCCTTTTTCTCTTTCCTTGTTTTGCTGGACGGTTGGTAGTACTGCCTCGTGCTTTGCCTGATCTCATGATCGGTATGTTTTGCTGCCTTAGAGCAGGATGATTTTGGGCGGGCTGTTGGAGTGAGGGAGAAGGGCCTTGTTGAGCCTTGTTGTGCCTTTAGTTGTTTTTAGGCAGTTAGGAGTGCCGTCCTCCTAAAAGAGGCTCTAACGGATGTTGATATCTGAGTGTACGATCACCCTCAGGGGAATTTGGAGCTTTTGAGGGCCTGGGTCCTGGAGTCCGGAGATGCTGGACCGTGCCAGTCCTTATTGAGCCGTGTTGGTCCCTTCCGCTCCTTGCCCTTGCTGCCCTGGGCAAGGTGCAAGGGTGGGTGGAGGAGCAGGGCAAAGGGTGGGTGGGAGGGGGTGAGGCCACGAACTGCCTGGTGGATCTACCAGGGTGGATCGGGGTGGGGGGTGCTGCGCGCCCTGGAAGTGGGACCAATACCAGAACCTGGACCAGCTTCCCTCCTCCCTGTTGCCCTCCTTGCCCCCCTTGGCCCCTTGGCCCCTTTGCCCCTTCGCCCTCTGTTGCTCACTTGCCTCTTGCCTCTTGCTGGGGGTCACGTCACGGGCAGCACCTGGAGCACCTGGAGCAGAGGGCCGGTAGCCTGTGTCCTGAAGCCTGACGCCTGATGCCCGGTGTGCGTCCTTGAGGGGTCCTTTCTTGCCACCCAAAGATTTATAGGAAAGGGAGCCCCTATGCCCCCTGCAAGCCGCACCCGCGATCGGGCCGCTTCCGCGGGGGTCCGCAGAGGGGGGGAGGGGAGGGGGGACGCTGTCCTCTGCGCACGCTGTCAGGGTGCTGGGGGCACCGATGGCAGCTCAGCTGACAGGCGAGCTATGGACAGGGCGATCCCGTGAGGCCGGAGGCCGGAGGCTAGGAGCACTGGCCAGGAGCACTGGGAGGCTCACTGGTGCAGGTGGCGAGCTGTGTGCGGCTCCGCTCTGCGGCTCCGCTCTGCTTCAGCGCTTCGGCGCTGGCTCCGGCGCGCTGGCTCCGTGCTGCTGACCTGGAACCTGGGACCCGGAACCGGAAACGCCTCTCGCCTCACACACTGCAATATTGGCTCTTTCAAAAGATGGAATGATGCTTTCATCAGGCAATAGCTGAAGGGGCTCTTTCTGATGCGAAACACATCTTTATAGATTCTTTCCAGTTAGGCTCATGTGGCAGGGCGCTTCGGCTTTTTGGGCAGATGGCTTGGGATTTCAGAGTGCCTCTGGCGCCAGAAAAAACGGAAGGCCCCAGTTGTGTTCTGACCTTTTTGGGGATTGAACTGGACACAAGGGTTTTCATGGCTCGATTACCGGCAGAGAAGGTGGGGGAGATTCTGTCTTTTCTGAAGGAGGTCAGGGTGAGGCACAAAATTTAATTACGGGTGGCTCAATAACTACTGGGTTTTCTAAATTTTGCATGTCGGGTGGTTCGGGGGGCAGGACCTTTTGTAGGCACATGGGCCTAGCAAAGTCGGGGGCATCGATCCCACATCACAGGATAAGGTTGACGGTAGGTTTGCGGGAAGACATGAGGATATGGGAACTTTTCTTGACGCAGTTTAATGGGGTCTCAATGGCTTTTCGAGAGGAGGACACTGTGTGGCAAGTACAAATTGTTTCTGATGCAGCTGGCACAGCTGGCTTTGGTTTGTTCTGGGATGGGTGTTGGTGTACAGAGAGATGGCCTGCGCAATGGCTGAGCCAAGGGTGGAGCATTGCTTTCCTGGAATTTTCCCCTCTTTTGGTGGCGCTGGGGGTATGGGGAAATGAATTGGCAAACAGGACAGTGATTTTCCATGTAGATAATTTCCACCCTTAGGAATTATCGCCTGGCATGGTTGGAGTTTCAGGACTTTAAAGCGTTCAGGGGGCATTTTTGGAGTCAGGAGCGGGCATTAGTGGAGGCACGAGTAATACGTTTTGTTCTGTTTTTAATTCGGAAAAGTTTATCGCCTGCCACGATTGGGGCCAAGTTGGCGGGGGTGTCTTTTTATGGGAAGTTGTTTTTTTGGATGGGACCCAGCAAAGAATGACAGTCTGGGAAAAATGTTGAAGGGTTGGGGGAAGGTTCGCTCCAGTTCAGATTTCGTTCGGGAAGCCATTACGTTCGAGTTGTTGTTGGACATCTTGCACGTTTTTCCAGGGTGTTGTTTCAATGCGGATGAGGTTGCGTTATTCTGGCTATGCAGGATATGGATGTTTTTTGGGGCTTTTCGAGTGTCCGAATTGTTGGGGGTGAGCACAGCACGCGGTGTGAAGAGGTGTGAGGTGCAGAGACACAGTGGCACACTGGGGATATGGCTGAGGCGCTCAAAAACGGATCAGTTGGGAAAGGGTAAGTGGGTTTGGTTGGAGGCAGGGGGAGTGGCGGAAGCATGCCCAGTGTGAGAATGGGACACATTTACAGCATGCAGTGTGAGTCAGGGTGAATGGGTTCTTCAGCAGAAGAATGGCACCAAGGTTACAGCTTTTCAGTTGTTGTCTGTCTTGAGGATGGCCCTGAGGCGACTGGGAAGGCAGGAGTGTAATTTTGGTACACACTCTTTTCTAATAGGGGCGGCAACGGAGGCAGCCAGGTTGGGGTGGGACTGGGATAGGATCAGGCGCATTGGACAATGGCGCTCAAAGTGCTGTGAAAGATATGTGAGAACCTACCTTCGGTTGAGGGGCTGACGTGAGGCCTTGAGGTTCGGGCGACGAAAGGGGGGGACTGGGTTTTGTGGCATGAAGTGCTGATTTTTGTTTCTCATTTCAGGTTGCGTAAGTGGCGCAGAAAAGGCTAAGTCAGTCACGTGGCTGGTTGAACATTCCTTCATACATTGGGTGGCCAAGTATGCAGAGAAACAGATCTACGGACGATCTTTGGGACTACCGAGTAGCCGGCATGAAGTGCTGTGGTGGGGAAAGAGCGGCATGAGGTGGGGCAATTTGCTTCCGTTTATCACTTCAATTTTGCCGACTTGGGGATTTCCGGATGTGCTGGTAATACACCTTGGGGAAAATGACTTGGTCTGTCTCTCAGGGCTTACCGTACTGCAACACATGCAGCAAAATCTGGTCCTGATGAGGAGCAACATGCATGGGACTTGCCTGGTGTGGTCAGAATTTGTGCCACAAAGGAAGTGGCGTGGGGCACAAAAACATGGGGCAATCGAGAGGGCCAGGAGACAAATAAACAAGGTTATGCAGCTTTTTTGCAGGGCCCATGACATTAAGGTACTGACGCATGAGGGTGTGAAAGAGAAAGAGCAGGTGCTCCTCAGGGGTGACGGTGTACATCTCTCGGACATGGGGAATGCGCACTATCTGATGGAGTTGCATTTTTTGCTAACGAATCTGTGGGGTGAGAGTTTTTAGAGGGGGAGCATGGACGGGTAGGCATGAGTTGCAGTGGGTTTCGCTGGTGGGGCAGCAAAACGCCTAGCAGGTTTTGCTGAATGGCTGTGGATGGGGGAGGGTGGAGAGTCAGATGCGGGCTTGTCCACCCTTCTGGGGGGGGGGGGGAAGAATCAGGTGAAGAATGACAGACGGGAGGAGGTCAGAGTCAGGCAAGGGATAGAAGAAAAAGAGAGGTATATGGAAATAAAAGTGGACTGGGGAGATGCAAAGGATAAGTGGAGGTTTGAAATGCGAATGGATGAAAGGGAGTTACAAGGTTAAAATAAAGGTTGTTATAAGTTCTGCATATATATGACATGTTATGATAAATTGAGCAAGCCTGTCCTAATAAATGGCCTTTTACACTAACTTAGGGTGTCGGAGTCTATGGCGGTCATTACAACATTGGCGGTAAAAGCCGCTTACCGCCGTGCAGAAGACCGCCAACACACCGCTGCGGTCGCGGAATTCCGCCACAGCTATTATGACCCACATTTCGGAATCCGCCAAAATTCAGACAACCACACAAGTCCGCCACACCAAAGGTCAGTGATAAACTGGCGAAAACAAAACCTCCACCGTCACGCCAACAGAAATACGCCCACACTATCATGACACACGAATCCACGCAGCGGTCTTTCAACCGCGGTATTCCATTGGCGGTACATACCGCAGCGCTCAAAATACACACACACATACAAAACACAGCCACATTGGACAATTCCAAATACACACACCAGATACACATACACACACCACTCCCACACACCCAATACAATATAAAACACACACCCACATCACCCACAAACCCCTACGACCACAATTGAGAAAGAAGCTCAGAAAGAGACACCACCAGCAAGTACAACAGCATCCACAGGCACATAGCACCATCAACCACACAACTTCCACGCACCTCACAAAACACACCACTACATATCACCACACTTATCACCACACACACCACCCCACACATCACCCACACCACCCCATGGCATGGCAAAGACACCCCAGGTTCTCGGAGGAGGAGCTCAGGGTCATGGTGGAGGAAATCGTCCGGGTGGAGCCACAGCTATTTGGATCACAGGTTCAGCACACCTCAATTGCAAGGAAGATGGAGCTATGGTGAAGAACAGTCGACAGGGTCAACGCAGTGAGACAACACCCAAGAAATCGGGAGGACATCAGGAAAAGGTGAAACGACCTACGGGGGAAGGTGCGTTCCGTGGTCTCAAGACACCACCTGGCAGTTCAGCGGACTGGCGGCGGACCCCCACCTCCTCCCCCACAACTAACAACATGGGAGGAGCAGGTCTTGGCGATTCTGCATCCTGATGGCCTCGCAGGAGTTGGTGGAGGAATGGACTCTGGTAAGTCAAATCTTAACTATTACATCCCCCACCCTACCTGCATGCTATCACATACCCCCACCCTCGCCCTCACCCCTATCACTCCAACTCCTCACAAATGTACCAATATCACAAACCACCCATCCCAACACCAAGCCCTGCATGCAACAACAAAGCATGGACACCCATCACTAAAGCATGCCCACTGCACATACCCGTACAACCCCCTAAACCATCATCACACAAGGTCCCACACAGGAATGCTAGCACTGGGGTACACGGTCACCCAACCATTGCACACCATGACACACACAGATGCAATAATCATGCCACCCCTGCAGGACCACTACCCAACGTCACCAGACAGGAGGGTCCAGACATGTCCACTCCACCCACAGAAGAGGCCCACAGTGATGACAGCAGCTCTGTCCAACTGGATCTAGATGACCAGCCCGGACCATCGGGGACCTCTGGACAGTCGGTTCCCCTCACACAGGCACAGGTCACCACAGACATTCCCCCCTCTGGAAACACCAGCACAGCACCCACCCAGCTGGCCCATACCTCCGTCCCCAGGACACGTCAATCAGCTGTGTGTCCACCACTACAGGGAACCCAGGATAACCCACCACCCCAACAACAACAGGGACCTGGGGGCAGTGGCAGTGGGCACACGGTCCAGGGGACGGAGGCCCAGGAACACAGGGGAACTGGGAGGGCTGCCGTGCGACAGGGGGTGGACAGGCCAAGGGAACCCACTCTCCACGAGGCCCTCTCCACCATCATGGGAGCATACAACCACTCCCAGGAGACGATGGCAACGGTACTGGACAAGTTTCTGGAGACCCAGCGCATCCAGGAGGAACAGTATATGGGCTTCAGGGAGGAACTCGGAACCATCAGCTCCGCCCAGGGCACCATCGTAGGGGTGCTGAAGGAACTACTTAACACCAGGAGGGACACTGTGGCACTCCAAGGGGCCCCTGACACTAGCATGGATGATGAACTGCCCACCACCTCCGCAGGCGCTAGTGGACAGGACGCCCTGCCACAGGACCACCACACAAGCACCCCACTCCCTGCAGATGGAGAACCACCCCGCAAACGGTCCCTGAGATCCAGGAACAAGACAGAGCCCGATGCCAAGACCCCCGCCAAGAAATGAGACCACCCTGATTGTCATCCCACTGTCCCACTTTGTCACCCTGTCCATAATTAAACTGCCCCAGCTCCACTTCCAATGCCCATATGGGCAGTGCACCTGTGAGACTAATAGACTGGACTCTGCCATGGACACTCCTCCGCCATCACCCCTCACCATTTAACTTCCCCCTCCAATATTTTGCATTTAAATAAACACACCTAAAGCACAAAATGATCTGGAGGCTGTCTGTGATTTCGAAATTGTGTATTTGCAATTACAGTGACAAAATGTTCTTGAAATAGTAATGTCAACATACCTATGTCACACAGCTCTAGTCCATGAGGAATCTAAGCAGATGACACACGTTGGGACCCACATCTGTGAAACCGTAAGGGAAAGTGACAACTCAGTGACCATACACTGGGTGAAAACGACAGACAGTAGAGTGGTAGTAGTTGAAAAGTACATGTAGTAGGCAGGAATGTATTCTCACCTGTGTTTCACTGGAAATATTGCTGGATCACTGAGTCCCTGTTCTGCATGTCTTCTTCCTCTGATTCATCCTCATCACTGTCCACAGGCTCCACAGCTGCCACAACACCGTCATCTGGACCATCCTCCTGCAGAAAAGGCACCTGTCGTCGCAAAGCCAAGTTGTGAAGCATACAGCAGGCCACGATGATCTGGCACACCTTCTTTGGTGAGTAGAATAGGGATCCACCTGTCATATGCAGGCACCTGAACCTGGCCTTCAGGAGGCCGAACGTCCGCTCGATCACCCTCCTAGTTCGCTCATGGGCCTCATTGTGGCGTTCCTCTGCCATGGTCCTGATATTCCTCACTGGGGTCAGTAGCCATGACAGGTTGGGGTAACCAGAGTCACCTGCAAATGGCGAGGGACAACTGTTAGACACACACTAACCTGTAGGGATAACCCCAGACAACCATTCCCACTGTCTTGCTTCCAGGGGCTCACCTAATAGCCACACACAGTGCCTCTGGAGTTGACCCATCACATAAGGGATGCTGCTATTCTGCAGGATGTAGGCGTCATGCACTGAGCCAGGGAACATGGCATTCACATGAGAGATGTACTGGTCTGCCAAACATACCATCTGTACATTCATGGAATGATAACTCTTCCGGTTTCTGTACACCTGTTCACTCCTGTGGGGGGGGACCAAAGCCACATGGGTCCCATCAATGGCACCTATGATGTTGGGGATATGTCCAAGGGCATATAAGTCACCTTTCACTGTAGGCAAATCCTCCACCTGAGGGAAAACGATGTAGCTCCGCATGTGTTTCAGCAGGGCAGACAACACTCTGGACAATACGTTGGAAAACATAGGCTGGGACATCCCTGATGCCATGGCCACAGTTGTTTGAAAAGACCCACTTGAAAGGAAATGGAGCACTGATAGCACCTGCACTTGAGGGGGGATTCCTGTGGGATGGCGGATTGCTGACATCAGGTCTGGCTCCAACTGGGTACACAGTTCCTGGATTGTGGCACGGTCAAACCTGTAGGTGATTATCAAATGTCTTTCCTCCATTGTCGACAGGTCCACCAGCGGTCGGTACACCGGAGGATTCCGCCATCTCCTCACATGTCCCTGCGGACGGTGCCTATGAAGGACAACAGCGACCACAGAGTCAAACAACTCAGAGGTACGTACACACAGTTTAACTAGAACACCAATCATACACAATAGGTGGCCTGTATGTGTGTTGAAACTAGGCCTAGGTATGTGTGACGCAGTTGGAAATTAGTCCATGTGGGCCCCTGAAATGGCGGCTGCCTGACCTCTTGGGACAATGGGATGTGAGGTAACTGCGCTGGCGTTGTACACCGTTGCGGTAGGCGGTCGAAGAGCGCGGCGCAATGCTGCATTGGCTACCATTGGATCCTATGGGTCCCAGGAGCCAATGACGATGTACGCCAGCGGTGATGGTACACACCGCCGCGGACGTGACCGCCATTTTCTATCTGTTCAATCACTCGATACCTGATCTTCGACAGGAGAGGACCTACACTGCAAGTGCTGCTGTGACCTCGGTCTGGAAGAGACAATGGCTCGTGCGTCTGGGGAAAGGGCCCCTGCCTTCACATCGGAGGAGTTGGAGAAGCTCGTTGATGGGGTCCTCCCCCAGTACACGCTACTCTACGGTCCTCCAGACAAACAGGTAAGCAAACAGGGAGCATGTCGTATGGGCTATGCCTGTGTGGAGAGGGCTGGATGTAAGAACGAAGGGGGCAGAGTTCTGCGTGCATGAAAGACGGTGGGTGCATGTGCCACATGGCAAGGGTAGGGATGGGGGCCAATCACTTTGACGGTGCAGTTGGTAAAGACTTCTCTTCTTCCCCTGTACATTTCATGTAGGTCAGCGCCCACCAGAAGAAAGATATTTGGCGTGCCATCGCCAAGGATGTCCGGACCCTGGGGGTCTACCACAGACAGAGCACCCACTGCCGAAAAGATGGGAGGACATTCGCCGCTGGAGCAAGAAGACGGCGGAGGCTCAGCTGGGAATGGCCTCCCAACGTGGGAGGGGTGCCCGTCGAACCATTACCCCCCTGATGTGCAGGATCCTGGTGGTGGCCTACCCGGAGTTGGATGGGCGCTTTAGGGCATCACAACAGACACAAGGGGGTGAGTACACTCTCATTCAGCTGACTTTGCGCACAGTGGAGTTGTCTGGGTGGGGGAGAAGGGCTGTGGGTTTCCCTAGGCCAGGGCGAGTTCCGTA
Organism: Pleurodeles waltl; assembly: GCF_031143425.1. NCBI lineage: Eukaryota > Metazoa > Chordata > Amphibia > Caudata > Salamandridae > Pleurodeles > Pleurodeles waltl. The sequence goes on along the minus strand of NC_090445.1, from coordinate 741,707,110 downwards.
GGCTATGCTCCTCCATAAGGCATGGCCTTGTGGCCCCCCACCCCACCTCTGTAGAGTGCCAAGTACAGCTATTCATGCCCCTGTGTCATCTATGTGTGCAGATGTCGTCCATAGCCCTGTAGGCCATTTCCCAGGAATTGCACTGTAGAGCCCAAGAGCGCGGCGTAGTGCAGGGGGCTTCTGTGTCTCTCTTGTCCGCCAACGGTAGCAGTAATCCATGAACTCAACATGTCTTTATTCTGTCCCCCCGCCCCTTTTTGTTGTTTCCCTGTTCTTGTGTGCATTAGCATCATCAGGTGGAGGAGCAGTGGCACTGGAGCACGAGGGAGCTGCATCCCACATGGCCATGGAGGGCCACACTACGGACTCAGAATACACCAGTGGGACAGAGGGCGAGGGGAGCTCCACGGCGGGGACAGTAGCTGACACCAGTGACACGGACTCGTCCTCTGATGGGAGCTCCCTTGTGGTGGCGGCAACATCTGTGCCCCCCACTTCTACAGGTACAGCCGCCACCCCCCCTACCAGCACCGCCCTCCCAGCAGCCCCTCAGCCTTCGCCCCGTGCCCGCTCACCCAGGAGGGTGGGCATCACCTTCGCCCCAGGCACCTCAGGCCCTGCCCCAGTCACCCCTGCTGCCCTCAGTGAGGAGGCCATTGACCTCCTCAGGTCACTCACTGTTGGGCAGTCTACCATTTTGAAGGCCATCCAGGGTGTAGAAAGGCAGTTGCAACAAACTAATGCATTCCTGGAGGGCATTCATTCTGGTCAGGCGGCCCTTCACCAAGCCTTTCAAACTCTGGCCTCAGCACTGATGGCAGCCATTGTCCCTGTGTCTAGGGCCCCACTCCAACTTCCTCCACCCAGACCCAATCCCCTGTACCTCTGCCTATCCCAAGCACACCATCAGACCAGCCTGCACACACCTCACCACACAAGGCAAGCTCAGGCAAACATAAGCACCACACATCCCACAGGCACTCACGCAAGCATCAGACACATGCAGACACACCAACATCCACTGCCTCCAGTGTGTCCCCCTCCTTGTCGTCTCCCTCCTCCCTCCCAGTCTCATCTACACACACACCTGCATGCACTACCTCTACAGCCACTACGTCCCTCACCAGCACACCCACCAGCACACCCCGCTCACATGCAGTCACCACCCCAAGTACCATTCACACATCCCCTGTGTCCTCTCCCAGTGTGTCTGTGACGCCCCCTCCCAAGATACACAAACGCAGGCACACACCCACCCAACAGCCATCCACCTCACGACAGCCTCCAGCGCATGCACCTTCACCCAAAGTCACCAAACGTACACCTCCTACAACCACCACCTCTTCCTCCACTCCCAAACCCCCTCCAGCTACCCGTCCCAGTGTGTCCAAAAAACCTTTCCTGTCCAGCCTTGACCTTTTTCCCACACCTCCCCCACCCCGTCCATCTCATAGATCCCGAAGTAGCACCTCAGCCACAACATCTCCGGGACCAGTGGTGCCTGTAGTCACAGGTATGTGGAATGCACCGGCCACCAGGACAGCCAGTGTGGCACGGAGCCACAGCACAGCCAGTCCCCTCCCCGTGAAGCATCAGCGGTTGGCCAGTGCCCGGCGGGAGAGGGGGAAGACTCCAGCCTCCTAAGCCGCTCCCGGGGTCCCGGTGGGAGTGTGGACTCAGCTGTGACACCTCCCAAGGTGGGGAAGGGCCACAAGAAACCCGGCAAGTCTGGGAAGACCAGCACGGCGGAGAAGACCGCCATCATCCCAGCTGCCCCGGAGGGCCCCGCCAGCCCCAGCCCAGCTGCCCAGGAGGGCCCCGCCAGCCCCAGCCCAGCTGCCCAGGAGGGCCCCGCCAGCCCCATCCCAGCTGCCCAGGAGGGCCCCGCCAGCCCCAACCCAGCTGCCCAGGAGGGCCCCGCCAGCCCCAGCCCAGCCCAGCTGTGCCATGGAGGACCGCCAGCCCCAGTCCAGCTGGGCCATGAAGGACCGCCAGCACAAGACCCGCTGGCCCATGAAGGACCGCCAACTCAAGCACCGCTGAACAGGGCACCGCCAACTCAAGCACCACTGAACAGGGCACCGCCAACTCAAGCACCGCTGAACAGTGCACCGCCAACTCAAGCACCGCTGAACAGGGCACCGCCAAATCAAGCACCACTGAAAGCTGAACAGGGCACCGCCAAATCAAGCACCGCTGAAAGCTGAACAGGGCACCGCCAAATCAAGCACCGCTGAACAGGGTACTGCCAACTCAAGCACCGCTGAACAGGGCACCGCCAACTCAAGCACCGCTAGCCCATGAGCGGCAGGGGCACTGACGCAACTGGGACAGTCACGGGGTGAGTGATGCACTCTGGGCACCAGTCCCCCTCCAGAACCAGTGGAGACATGCATCCACTACCTCTGTCCTTCACAGGATGAAGCACTCTGGGCACCAGTCCCCCTCCAGAACCAGTGGAGACATGCATCCACTACCTCTGTCCTTCACGGGATGAAGCACTCTGGGCACAAGTCCCCCTCCAGAACCAGTGGAGACATGCATCCACTACCTCTGTCCTTCACAGGATGAAGCACTCTGGGCACCAGGCCCCCTCCAGAACCAGTGGAGACTGTTATCCACTTGAGAGACTGTGGCTTTGCACTCCCCAGGATTGAACAGTGGGCAAACCACCCACTGTATAGACTTGAGAGACTGTGGCTTTGCACTCCCCAGGATGCAGCAGTGGGCAACCCACCCACTGTAGAGACTTGAGAGACTGTGGCTTTGCACTCCCCAGGATTGAACAGTGGGCAAACCACCCACTTGTTAGACTTGAGAGACTGTGGCTTTGCACTCCCCAGGATGCAGCAGTGGGCAACCCACCCACTGTAGAGACTTGAGAGATTGTGGCTTTGCACTCCCCAGGATGCAGCAGTGGGCAACCCACCCACTGTAGAGACTTGAGAGACTGTGGCTTTGCACTCCCCAGGATTGGACAGTGGGCATTGAGCCCCCTCGTGGATCTGGCGTTGTGCACTCATCCGGCTGAGGTGCCCCCCCTTCCCTTCACCCTGAGGTGCCTGTTGTTTTTCTATCTGATGCCCCTGAAGTGTTCTCTCTGTTTTGATCTGGTATCGAGTGTGGGCCTCGCCCATGCATTTTGGGCCCAGTGGTCCACGGACTATAAATGGTGCAATACCTGGACTACTATTCTTGGAGTATATTTTGTTAATAGTGTAAATATGTATATTTTTGCTTACTGGATTTTAATATATTACAATGGTTACACTCATTTCCTTTTGTCTTTGCATTCTTCCGGAGGGGGTTGGGGGGTGTAACTATGATGTATAGATATGTATTAGTGTGTGTGTTGTAGTGGGTGAGGGTGGGGGTGTTGCGTGTTGCGTGTCCATGTTTTTTGCCTCCCCCCTTCCCTGTGTCGTAGGTGCAGTACTCACCGTGGTCTTAGCCCCCGGCGTTCGTGCTCCTGGTACAGGAGCAGGAAGACTATCGCAGGTAGGATTTGGAGTTCTGGTTCCATGGTGTCCTCGTTCCTCGTGGAGTGTGATGAGGTGAGCATTTTCCCTTCGAAATTCCTGTTTCCGCTGTGTTTTTATCCGCGGTGAATCCGCCCCGGAAAAGGTGGCAGATTGGCCTGTCATAATAGTGTGGGCGGTACATTGTCTCCCGCCTGTCTGTTGGCGGTGACCGCCGCGCCGTTTGTTTGTACCGCCGTGACGGTCGGAGTGTTAAAGTGGCTGTCTTTGTTGGCGGTTTCCGCCACGGTCGTAATTCCATTTATTTTACCCCCGGCCTGTTGGCGGTCTTACCGCCGCTTTAACACCGTCCGCTAGGGTTGTAATGACCACCTATGTCCTGATAAACCTATCTGGGCCCTCAGCACTGCCGTATTGTGGCTACAATCAGTCATTTAGGGATTGAGTTTGCATGTTTTGTTTTCCAGTTAGACTTTCTTGCCCTAATACTATGTATAGGGCTAGTGCACCAGCTGCAGTCTTTCACTTAGATCAACAGCGCTTCAAATTTGGTCATGTGGTGCAGCGTTCAAGAATCCCCTGATTACTTGCACAATGCAAGTTGGCTAGCCTCTAGGAACGCTTCTTTTGATAGTTAGTATTTATAGTACTCCAGCACTCTCAGTGATTGACGAAATGAATAAAGGCAAAGTGAATAGAAGAACCTTTCACCGTGTGAATATTTCTATATATTATTTTGTTACAGTAATAGCTTTAACACGCTGTTAACTCTTCCTATATTACATTCACAGAACAAGTAAATATCTATAGACAACTAAAACAGTACATCTTGCTTTACAGAGAGGGAAGTACATTCCAAGGTCGACTGTGCTAATTTAGACCGATCATTATTGAGCCATTGATTGCTGCATGATCTGTTGCGTTTTCTACTTTACCAGTCTTATACCCAGCACTTCACGTCTAGCACACTGGCCTTGAGTAGAATGTGCATGAATACCAACAAGACAGACATGAACAGGCTACACAAGAGGTGTATGTAGGAGGCTGGCCTGGTTTGTAGTGGGTACCTAAAGTACTTACACCTTTTACCAGATCCAGTTATCACTTATTAGTAAAATGTAGGCAGTGTCTAGCAGCGTAGGCTGTCTAGGGGTAGCTGTAGCAGAGCAGCCAAGGCTGAACTAGGAGACATGCAAAGCTCTTGCGATACCACTATAGTCACACAGTATTTATACACAATGAAAGACAATACTCAGTGTTAGCAAAAATAAAGATGCTTCATTTTTGTGACACAAGGCCAAAAATAACTTAGAGGCAATATTCCTTCTGGAGGTAGGTATTACACAAAATATATACACTAGTAACCAAAATCAGACAAGTAAACAGTCATAGAATAGTGCAAACATTGAAAAACACAATAGGTTGCAACTGGCCTAGGGCAACACAAACCATATACTAAAATAGTGGATTGCGAAGGTCGGATTTGCATCTAGGCAAGTGTAGTGTGTAGAGGGGTGCTGGGAGTGTAAGAAAACAGCAAAGGTAAGTAAAGTACCCCACCCAGAGCCCAGGAAAGCAGGAGTAAAGTACAGCAAGTTTCCTCAGAACACACTACAAGTCGTGATGAAGAATTATGCAAGAACCAAGCAAGACTGCAAGCAACCAACGATGGATTCCTGGACCTGAAGACCTGTGCAGAGAGAAGACCAAGTCCAGATGTCGATGGAGAGTCTAGGAAGAACAGGAGCCCCTGCCCACCCGGAAGAAGGTGCAAAAGTGGATTCTCCGGTTGGAAGAAAAGTACAGAAATGCACCTAAGAAGATAGCTGCGGGTTCCTGCTTGGTGCAAGAGATGTCCCACGTTGAGTTGTTGGATGCAGGCTGTTTGCTTCGTTGGATTCCGCCAACAAGCCTTGGCTTGCGCAAGAATGCATTTTGCGTCAAAGAGGAGCTGCCCGGACCCAGGAGAGACCTGGGGGTCTCAACTCGGACTGAGTAGACAGAGGGGGCTCTCAGCACTTCAGAGAGCCCTCAGAAGACCAGGCAGCACCCACAGGAGTCCCAGGACACAGGGACAAAGGAGTTGCAAAGTGCGGTCGTCCCAGCACTACACAGAAGAATCCCACGTCGCCGAAGAACAACTCAGAGAGCTGTGCATCGCAGGATAGAGTGCTGGGGACCTGGGCTACGCTGGGCATGAAGAACATTGATGCACAGGGGTACTGTCTGGCAGTGTGTTCTTTTTCTGTCTCTCCCGCTCGCCTCTCTCCCTCTCGTGTGTATTGCTCGCCTCATGAGTGGAGGTAGTTGCAAGTGATTGAAGCTATGCTGGGTCCATGTTACTTTTGCACCACCAGCGACTGCTCCACACAAGTTAGTTTATGCTATTCACATTACTTTTATTTATCCTCCCTACTTAAGTGGTGAAATAACAACATTAGACTTTTTCTTAAATTTGTCCTGCAAAATTAGCTAAACAAAACTGCTCATTCTCACACACTGAATCATATTGTAAGTGGGGACAAAATAACATTATCAAGCAGACTGTGGTGTGCCTTAGTCCTTCTGTGGTTAGGGAATACTCACCTAGCTCTTGTATGACCCCTACCAAATTTCACTCAACAACGGTGTTAATTAAATGGGTAAAAGGAGGTCATAGCCAACAATATTCCTTCTGCTTAGCCAACCAGATTCTTTGGATCTTCCTCTGTAATTTAGACCTATTAACTTATCCCTCCCCTCTGCCACTACTGTCTCAGGGCCCCCAATGGGTTGGGAACCTGAATAAAAAGTATAACATTTTAAATTCATTCCGTTTGTATGCCAGTATCGTGTACTTCAGCAATTTTCTCAATAGAAGGAATGGCAAAGATTTGATGATAACGTTTTAATAAACCTTAAATGACTTTTTACTATGCTGTCTCGGACAATCATCTCCGCCATTGACATTCCAGTCTGGGTCCCTCCTATTTTAATTAGCGAAGTTCCGGCAATTCCTCTGAATTATTCATACTTTTTACAGAAGAAAGTAGTTTGCAATTAGGAGAAATAAAAGTCCGGAAGAGCCTGAATCGCCTCATTAATTTGTGCCAGCATATTCTGTTCACATTAAACAATCCAATCGAGTACCCGGTGTAAGCTAAGGGAAAGAACATTACTGCTGTTTGAGATGTAATATCACAGACTATGCAGTTTATTAGATCTGATTGGTGACGTTTTCGCACTTCGAAAGAGGAAGTACCCATTCCTCATTCACAGGCTCTGAATTGACAGATTTTTCCCTCACAAATATTAGAATTTCCTCAGTCACAAATTTAAGGTTAGGAGCTGGTTTATTGGCCTTCATTTGTGAATCTATCTGCACAAGTTAGTGAGCATCCACTAACTCATAGTTCGGTCACAAGTTGGTGAGAAATTACGTCCCATTTGCAAATGTTTTTCCTCCTGGTCTTTTGTAAACGTTTTACATGTGTGTACTCCTGGAAATTGCTGACTGGCGTTAAGCACTCGGAATGCTCTTGGAATTGCTTGAGAATTCTATAGGACAGTTTGAAAATGGTTGACCTTTTTCCTGACATTGGTTTATGTTCATCCTACAGTGTGTAATTGTTTGAGCAGAACGAGACACTAGTTGTACTGCTAAGCTGTTGAGAGAAATATTTAAACCAATGCTTGGGCTATATGTAAAATCATCTGTGCACCGTCGGTAAAATGATGAAATATGTAATAACGTTTACAGATCGTTCTCATGCTCAAGCACGTAAATATTAAATTCACACAGTATGAAAATAGTTTTCACAAATATCTGTTGAACATCCTAATACATTTTAAAATAGTAAACTACGTGATTATTATTATAATCTGAAATAAACAACTCGACCTCCAGAATAGAACCTAATAACACACAAACTACGGTATAATGTTCAAACTTGGAGAAAACAGTGGCGAGGTTTGAAAGGAAATGTAGGAATAGCAATACATGAGGGCTGTATTTATTAGAAAAATATTTTTAGGAACAATATGACTGAATTTTGAATGAATGGAGAAAATACATTAAACAACTAATGTAATGAAGACACATGGCAGGACACCAATGTTATGTTTAAAAAATGACAAAAACATTCTGGGCAGCACATTGTTGTCCCATAAATATGTGTGATTTGAATGAGCACTATTTGTATGGGAGAAGGGGATTGCTGGCATGACGTCAGAAGAAGGCAATGAGAGCTAATTATGGTATAACATATTTTCCATTCTGCACAAAATAAAGAGTTCACTGAGGCTGGGTCTCTGAGAGGTGATAATGGACCTGGGGAATTTAGTTTAAAGCCTTTTGAAAGGAGAAACAATATTGGCTTTAAAAGTCACATATGCTTGGAAATTAGAGAAGAACAACTCTTCTTTTCAAAGGATGTTGCATGCTCCTATTTTGGTGTATGTGTAAACATATTCAACTCGATTCTACGATTTTTAATTTTCGAAGATACAGTATTTCAAGTTGTTTCTTACTTTTTTACTTGCCAATGAAAATCATGAAATTTGGAATACATTTATTTTAAACATTGTTTCCCCACTTTTGCTTACAGGTCGTTCTCCAAGATGCATGATTTAAAGCCCTTTCTCCCTTTTCTTTCCAGATGATTATAGCATAGAACTCTATTCTACATCGTAAAAGGACAGTGTTACACGGGCTATTAAAACCAAGCAGTGAAATATTTTAATTGTAGACCCAAATTATAGCTAGGCACGGCAGGTGGGCTGCCGGGGAAAGGAACAAGGGACGAGGATGGCAGTGTGGTGAAGGGGAAGGCGCCATTTTCCCCCAAATATTTTTCCAAACAAATTGGGCCAAACAGTCTGTTTTACAGCACAGGTTTACAAATATTTTGCTGAAAATGCCTTAATTTAAAATGAAAATTCTGAATAGAAACTCATGAGCATTTGTTCTGTGCAGTGGTAGAGCATGCATAATTTGTTACTAAGATGTTTAGGACTCCCTCAGAGCATATTAAGGGCCAGATGTAGCAAAACTCCAAATTGCGAGTTGCAATTTGTGAGTCCCAGCGACTCGCAAATTGCAACTCGCAATTTGGAATGCAGAAAGGTGTCTCAGACACCTTCTGCGAGTCGCTATGGGGTCGCAAAGACCCACCTCATTAATATTAATATAGGGTCGCAAGTCAGGGCACTCACGGGGATGGTGGCCTGCTGGAGACAGCAGACCACCATGTCCGTGACTGCTTTTAAATAAAGCAGTCTTTTTTTTTTAAATGTATCCCGCTTTCCTTAAAGGAAAACGAGCTGCACTTTGAAAAAAAAACGAAACCTTTAGTTTCGTATTTTTCAGGGCAGGTAGTGGTCCCTTGGACCACTGCCTGCTCTGAAAAAGTATTTTTTTTTCCAGACACAAAGGGGAAGGGGTCCCCTGGGGACCCCTTCCCGTTTGCGCCTGGGTTACCATCCACTTCAAGTGGATGGTAACTGCGCTTTTATTGCGGTCGCAAATGAAAATGCATAGCATTGCGAGTCGCAAATAGGAAGGGAACACCCCTTCCTATTTGCGAGTCGGAAATGCATTTTGCGAGTCGGATCCGGCTCGCAAAATGCATTTCTACATAGCACAGAGGCTTTTACGACTCGCAAACGGCGATTTTCGACGTTTGCGACTCGCAAAACCCTTGCTACATCTGGCCCTTAATTCCTGGATGTGCTATGGATTCTTGAAAACAGCCTGCAGTTGCCCAGACTGCAAGTAGTTTTCCCTAAGTCCGCTGTGGCCAGCCAAGCCTGATTATGGAGAGAATCATTTTGAACATCTGGGCGTTCCTATGGAAACTATGATAGACATAATTGTTAATTTTCTACAGCTTCATTCTGATCTTAAATACTTAGGACCATATTTATACCCCATTTGCGCCGAATTTGCCTCATTTCTTTTACGCAAATTCATCACAAAACTAACTCCATATTTATATTTTGACGTTGGACCCGTCTAACATAAAAATATTGGAGTTTGCACCATTTTTTAGATGCATGAACCTAACTTGCGTCAATGAGATGCAAGGTAGACGTTCCCATCTAAAAAATGGTGATAAACCCATAGCCCAATATTTATCCCCCATGCTAAAATGATGCTCGGATGGGAGGAGGGGCTAAATAATGATGCAAAGCTTGCTTTGCACCATTATTGAACGCCTGGGTCAGACCAGGCGTTAGGGGACCTCTGGACCCATTTCCTGGGTTAAACGCCATGGCATCGGTTCACAGGTGCCCTCCTCAAGCCCCAGGAACACCCCCACCCACACCAGAAGGACACTGGAGGATTGGGGACCCCATCCCAGGTAAGTAGGGTAAGTATAGGTAAGTCATTCTTTATTTTTTATTAAAGTGCAATCGGGGTCCAACATGGGGCCCCCTGCATGACACAGGGTGCAATAGCCATGCCCAGGGTCCCCTGGTCCCCTGTGCTGGCCATTGGGGTGGTGGGCATGACTCCTATCTTTTCTAAGATAGGAGTCATGTGGTATGGATGGTTTTGTGTGAGAAAATGATGCTAGGCAGGTTAGAGTAATTTCTGTTGCCTTTAACCAGCCTAACGTCATTTTGTGGTGCAAAACTCCCTTCTCCCACACCGCCGCCCCCACCCAGCTAACGTCATTTTTAAAAATGATAGCCCACCCTTTGCACCGGCTTGCACATTCCATAGATATGGCACCCGGCTGGCACGCAGGAATGGTGCAAGCCAGTGCTAAACTTTTTGATGCAAAACTGCGTTAGTGCAGTTTTGCATCAAAAGTATAACTATGCCCCTTAAGGTTTTAGCTGCTGTCTAACTACGATTACTGAGAATGTGTCATTGCCATTGTGAGATGATGAGATTAGACTAGTGTGAGCCCTGTCATCCTTAGGGTGGTCTTCCCCCAAACCTCGACATCAAACAGGAGATCCATGCCATCCCCTCCTCTTAGAGACTTACACTACATTTGGTCGTTCAGAGACTGCTACCTTTTCCCAAGACACATAAAAGAGGGTCGAACAGTCCACATAAATAAATCTGTCTACATATCTCTCTTCCATTAAGGAACATAACATCCATGAAAAGCGAGTATCTTTCATGTCACACTGTTTCCCCACTATGCAAGATTTGGAAGCCCTTGACAAACGAAATAAACACTCACCATAAGCATGCAACTATCAGACACTCTCAAGAAATCAGTGCAGGAAATCAGGTTGACTGCGTATTAACAACTAAGCAGCAGGAAAAAAGCAGAAGCAACATGGAGAAAAGACTACCCAGACATCAACCTATACACATATAATGGCACAGTTCCCACATGCAAGTGTCCTGCTTCACAATAAAGTAGTTTCTATAAAGACAGACCAAGAGCTAGCTTCAAAGGATACACTGATTACCATATCAGCAAACCTGTAAGAGACACCTACCCTTCCCATCAGAAATGGCCTTGCCTGTCCTCTCAACAGATTTTGTGGCCTCGCTTTCTTTATAGGATTATGGTGTAATTTAACTGGGCCCAAAATGGTTGGCGCACCAAGGAGATTGTTTGTTGTCAACTCTTCAAAAGCTAACATAGAATTTAACAGAATGCACTTACATGCATTTTCTACAAGGTTTAAGTAAAGTGGGCGCTATTTGAGGTTGGATAGAACTTGATTAGCCTGAAGGATTTGCAATACATCAAGGACATACAGTGCTACCCACATCACAGCTAAAATATTCCTGCATCTAACTAGCGGACAGATAGTGCCATCTCCAGTATGGGAGAAGATAAATGTTTTAAAGATGAATTGCCTTCTTGCTTCTGCTGTATGTGTTCTCATGTTCTGCTGCCCTTGCCTGCCCATGTGATTAGGGAATTGCATGCTCCTGTGAACATATTTATGTGGAACGGTAAACATGCACAACCATGACTGCTTTACCTTTACTACAGACAAGGAGAAAGAGAGGAGCCGTGCATAAAAGGTATGGCAAATCACCAATATGTTACATACGTCAATAAATGTGCAGTATTCATGTACATTGGTTCTTTCTGTCCATTTTCCTAATCTCAGCAATGCACAATCTACTCCATGGGTGCCTAAAACACTTGCAGGGTCAAGAAAATGAACATATTTTAAAATGGGCTTCACTTTACGCTTATTACCTGATAACATTTTATTGTGTATGGCTTGTGTAGGAAGTCATAGACCTAAGAGAAGAGGTGGAAAAGATAGTGGTGATCTTCTGCCTTCCCTAACATCCTCTTCTTTCACAGCTCCTCTAAAGCCCTCACAGAAGTAGTGCAATTGCACATTTTGTTGTGGGGCCACCACCAACCATGTCAACTCCCTGACTAGTCCACTGGAGACTATGGATACCTGACATGCTTGGGGCCAGATGTAGTAAGATATGATTTTGCGACTCGGAAATTGCGAGTCGGTGCGACTCGCAATTTCCGAGTCGCAAAATCATATGCAGAATGGTGTCCCAGACACCTTCTGCGAATCACAAGGGGGTCGCAAAGACCCACCTCATTAATATTAATGAGGTGGGTCGCAATTTGCGACCCCCTTGCGAATCCCTGCACTCACAGGGATGGTGGCCTGCTGGAGACAGCAGACCTCAATGTCTGTGACTGCTTTTTTAATAAAGCAGTTTTTTTTATATTGCAGCCCGTTTTCCTTAAAGGAAAACGAGTTGCAATACAAAAGAAAAAATTAAACCATTTGGTTTCGTTATTTCAGAGTAGGCAGTGGTCCATTGGACCACTGCCAGCTCTGAAAAAATATTTATGGTGACATTCACAAAGGGGAAGGGGTCCCTTAGGGACCCCTTCCCTTTTGCGAATGAGTTAGCACCCACTTGGCATGGGTGCTAACTGTGTATTGCTTTGCGACCGCGTTCGCGGTCACAAAGCAATTCTGCATCGCGGTGCGAATCGCAAATAGGAAGGGAACACCCCTTCCTATTTGCGAGTCACATTCCCATTTTGCGAGTCGGAACCGACTCGCAAAATGGGATTGTGCATTGCGATGCGTGTTTTGCATGGCGCAAACTCCGAATTTCGCAGTTTGTGCCATGCAAAACGCTTCGTACATCTGGCCCTTGGCAACTATAACAATTCTGAGTAATAGAGAAGATATTTAGGGTGAGAGGGAGGGATGGACAAATTGACACGGGGAGGGTGATGAAACTCCTAGTTATTTTTTCAAATATATGGGTATGGTAAGCTCTTTCACGCTTTTCTCAGTGATCTTTTGTTTCTATCACAATATAGTTTGGTCTTAAGCCTTGAACTTTATGCTTTGGACACATGATGTGCGTGGCCTGTGGCCATAGCCTACAACTGTATCCACTGAGCATGATCTTCAGCCATGAGTTGCAAACGGTGGGCTCAGGGCGTGTAGCCACCATTCTCTGCAGCCAGTCTCTCCTGTCAATATCCACTTCAGCATTGTATTTTTTTTTTTAGGTATATGTTGAAACTAAGAATATCAAAAGAGATCTGCAGATCCAAAAAGAGGTCTGCCGTGATTTAATGGATCTGTGGGACTTACATAGATTGGTTGTGTTCAGGAGACCTCATTTTGATGCGTGGCTCCCCAGATGCAGAACAATTTAAAAAAATGAGGGCTTTGTCTTCTGAATTTTAATCCCTCCACATCCTCCAAGGGACTGCATGATCTTTCCGCTGCCATCTCGTACCCCCTCCTGTTTCTGTCATGCAGAATCCACAAAAAGCCTAGGACGTAATGATGCACTGTGATGTGGGCTAGTTTGCCTTACATATCAGTACTGATTTTATAATGTTGACATTTTTCTTTTCTGTGAAATTTCCCTTTATTTTAATGCTATCTCCTTAATTAAATATTATTAATTAAAAAATGAATCCACAATTAGCCGCAGATACCTTGCATTGCTCAGTAGCAGGTCCAACAACGTTTTCCATTTGTGGTCAGGGAAAATGTTTCCTTGTCGAACCAGGTTTTATATAGTCTTTGTATCCTGATTAATGGACAGTGTGTACGTTAGAAATCCAGTTGCACATAAGATTAACTCTTTGAAATCTGCCCGGCAACTTTCAGGAACCCAAATATCTCAAAAAGAACTGAATGGATTTAGAGCAAATCAAAGACAGACTTTTCTGAGTAAAGTTCTATCTTTATGTTGCATTTCTAAATTTGAATATTTTTTGCTGTAGCAAAAAGCCAACCGTATCAAAGAACTTTAAAAGATAAACACTTTCTTTAGATTACTCCACATTACTTGTTTTCCGCCGTAGCCCATCTGCACAATAGATGGAATTATTACCTAAACTAGATGAGTCAGTTGCCTGTATTTTTTGTGCATATTATTCAGATTATACTAAGTTATTATCAAATCAAAAAAAATGTTTCATGTATAGGTCTCAGCATAACGATGACTACAGAGTAGCTATCAACAAACCTGTAAAATGTGTGTGTGTCAGAATAAGCGTTTTCAGCAGGTCCAGGGAAATCAGGTGTTATTGGGCTCAAATTGTAGCAGTCTGAGACTTTCACCTCTGGTGTAATTGAACACAAAACTGAGTACCAATTAAACCCCTTTAGCCCTTGACCTCTGGGTAGCAAAGTTTCAATGTCCAAGCCTTACTCAGGGAGGTAGCGTTGGTTAGAACTCAATAAAGCAAATAGCCTCAGTCAATAAATCATGTTTCCACTAGTACTTGTTAGGGTTGAGCCTGCGTATCGCTTGCGAGACGCTGTAATAGTTAGAAAAGGGCTTGGAGCCCCACCCATGTCACGTCAGTGTCTTTCATAGGTTCATGGGCTTGCCTTTTAAAATCTGCTTGCTTTCATATGTCATGCCTTTTCCTGTGGTTAGCCCTCCTCGAGTGCAACGACCAAGTACTGAAAACATACGAGGCTCGCTGTTTTCCGCCTGGTTTCTGGACTACTTTTTATCGCAGCCCGATCTTGATTGTTTAGCAGCGCGATCAAATCGTTTTTTTTTCTTCCATTTAATGAGGCAAGAAAAGTCCGGTTTGAAGTTTACAACTGCTAATAGCTCTAACTCGGAGAAATGCGAGACCCGTTGCATTGCAAATGCTTGTTCTTTAAAAGGAAACTGCTTTGATTCTTCCCATACAATTCAGTACTGCACATAAGGAGTCCATCAGGAAACTCTATAAGGAAAATATACATCAGAGAGAACAGACAAACTCAAAATTAGAAGCAGCACAGTGCTCTAACTATACTCGGGACAAACGTCAAGTCATTTGAGAAACAGGAAGACATAATTTACTGGTGAAAGGAAAAAACTGTGTGACATTTCAAATGTACAAATAGAAAGGAATTGGTATTGGTTGGGTTTACATGCTTTTTATAAAACATACTAGATTGCCAAAGTATGTTGCGTCAATAAAACCACGACTTACCATCACTTGGAAAATGTGTGTTTTATGACAAAATCGGAAGCTCTAATTTGCATGTTTCAAACATGTTGATAGGTGTCATAGAAGCATGTGTGTTTGGCTTGCAAACAAATGTACAGAGAATGATATCCCGGGACCAGTGTTTAGCTATGTGAATGCCCTCTTAACAAGCTCCTGCCCAATATGATTTGGAAGTCGTAGCCTCATTGGACGAGTGCGACCTTATACAATTTTTATCAACTCCTACCAACTGCATGATTAATTTGTCCCAACACGCCAAAGTAGGAGAGGACACTGGTCCTGTTGAGCAGAGGAGGGTTTGAGTGAGAGGATCGCCTAGTTTAATATTCATGAAGACAGGGAACGGTGCAAAGTTCAGGTGTATATGGAAATTAGTTTTCTGCATTTGAATTATGAGTTGTAATTATTCTTGAAATACAAAGAAACCTCAGTAGGAGTAGCAATCGTTCGTACAGATCCAAAGTTCTGACATCCAAAACAGTCTTCAATCACATTAGACTTAGAATCCTGGTAAGCTTGACAGGCAAATGTTTGAGGCATGCAAGGTGGTTATCATTCCATTGATAGAAGAATTTTAAAACCAGGTTACCTTATCATAGAGAAGAATATGTTGGAAGAGTAGAATATTTCTGGGTCTGATATTCCTTAGTAGTCTACATGCTAAAATACGTTGCACTAGATGTTTATTGTTAATAAAATCGTTCCAAAGATAGAAGTAAACAATGTACGATTATTGTTTTCTATGTTTTATTCCCCGACGCTAAAGGGCTTAAGAAATCAACAAAGAGTGTGGAAACTGCCAAAAATGGCCCTTTATCTGACTCCATACACCAGCAAGTCCAAATGGTCCAAGCTGATTTGTACATATTTGTGTTAAGTGAGACCCATGAACTTTTGATGAGTTTAACAATCTCTGACATAAGACCAACTCTAAGCTTTTTAGGCTATAAGTTCCAGAGTTTTTAATGAGATTGCAGAACTGGCATAACCAGTTGTGCAAGAAGAAAGTAAAATTGCGAAGCAGTAACTAAGTGCCCACTAAAATCAAATGTAGACCTAGGAATCCCAAAAAAGAGTTACAATTACCAGAGATGCTGGGTATAAGGTAGTGTGAGTTAGGCTCAAATAAATAGTAATGAAAGGACAAAATGTATATTTAAGAGAAGAAGACCAATCATGTTGGAAATCAGCTGTAGCTAAAGCCATTAATTCAAGTCTCCTAATGCAAAATTGCATTTAGGGGTTTGTGTAATATGCAATTTTTCAACACAAATGAAGCCTCATAGTGATTAGATAGTCTGAAAGGTTAGTCTGTGTAGATGCTACTTGTAATCTAGAAGATGATGTGACTCTCAATCTGCAACTGTATTGTGTTTGTCAGGAATGTTTTCCCCCTTTAGCTATGTGTAACTGTGGAGACAGTACTCCCAGCATTGTTGGTTAGATAAGCAAGACGTTTTGGTCTTCTTTAACTTCTCCACATAGCCTCATCCTCCCACATGGTTGATGTACTTGACTGCTTTTAGTATCTCCATCTTTAATAGGGCTGAACACTGTGTTTTTTTTTGTGAATGAGCAGACTGCAAAGGTACCGGCAAGGCAGTCCTAAACAGTTCATGTGCACTTGTTTTTACTCTGTCAATAACAATGTGCCACCAGTTAATAACTGGTTGCAGACAGACCCCCTATCTGAAATAATAGTATCTGACTCTACTCATACTTCTGGAAATTAGTGAAACCTTAGTCAGCTACGATTTTAAAAAATTGTTTGCAAATTTATTTACTGCAGATTTGCCCTAAATGTGTCAGAGTCACTTAGCAAGGATACAATTGTAAGAAAAATATTAACATGCAACAATGAGGTGTGAAAAAGTAGCCCTATTTTTCGCCTGTTTGTCAGTGTGTTTTGACTGTGTCACTGGGATCCTGCTAGTCTGGACCCCAGTGCTTATGGTTTGTGGCCTACTTGTCAGTCTGTTTCACTGTTTTTGTCAGTGTGCTTAACTGTGTCACTTGAGTCCTGATAATCAGAATTCCAGTACTTATGCTCTCTCTGGTTCCAAATTTGTACTTACATACTGGTAACCCAGTATTCCACTCCAAATTGGTATGCTGGACCCCCCTTATAGGTACCTAGTATATAGTACCTAGGTACCCAGGGCTTTGGGGTTCCAGGAGATCCCTATGGGCTGCAGCATTTCTTTTGCCACCCATAAGGAACTCATACAAACACTTCTTCAGGACTGCCATTGCAGCCTGAGTGAGATAGTGTAAGCGCTATTTCACAGACATTATCACTGCACCAGGTCACTTATAAGTCACCTATATGTCCAACCTTCAGACTCTGAAGGCTAGGTGCATAGTACCTGTGAGTGAGGGCACCCCTGCACTAGCATGGCCCATGTTCCCAGACTTCGTGATTGCGGGGACTCCATTATAAGTGTGCTCTACATGTAGGTCAATACATATATGTGGCTTCACAATGGTAATCACCAATATGGCCATGTGAGGTGTCTAACAACTGGGAATTGTACCCCAATACTGATTGCACAATCCCATGCACTCTGGAGGCTCCACCATGGCCCCCCAGTACTGCTACACCAGCCTTCTGAGGATTTCACTGCAGCCCCAGCTGCTGCCACCTCACAGACAGGCTTCTGCCCTCCTAGGGCTTGAGCAGCTCAATCCCAGGAAAGCAGAACAATACATTTCCTTTAGGAGAGGGGTGTTACACACTCTCCCTTTGGAAATAGGTGTTACAGGCATGGGAGGTGTATCCTCGCAGAGGCTCTGGAAATGCTTTGAAGGGCTGTCCATCACCCCTCCACCCCAAGGGGTGGCGCCCGAAGCTCCTCTAGAGTGTCCCTGGGTTCTGCCATCTTCTTTTCAGGATGGTCAGGGAACTCGGGGAGCATCTGAGTGGCCAGTGCCAGCAGGTGACGTCAGAGACCCCTCCTGATAGGTGCTCACCTGGTTAGGTGACCAATCTCCCTCTCATGGCTATTTAGGGTCTCTCCTGTGGGTGTTTCCTCAGATTCGGATATCAAGACTCCAGCAGGACTCCTCTGCATCCTTTGCTTCACCTTCTACCGTCGGATCAACCGCAGAACTACTCCAGGAACTCTACAACTTGTAACAAAGTATCCAAGACGACTTCTGCAACTCTGTAACTTCAGCTCCTGCCAGCAACTGCAACAGTTTCCAGGTTGTTCATGCTCCGAGGACTGCCTGTCTGCCTCTTGCACCAGAAGAACTGAAGGAATCTCCCGTGGAGTGACAGAGGCACCTCCCTGCTTCAGCAGGCACCTCTCTGCAGCGACGACCAGTACTCTGGGTCCCCTCTCCTTACGATGAGCATGGATCCTGGAACACAGGTCATGGATTAAAGTGACACTGACTGTCCAATGGTCTAGCTGTCCAAATTTGGTGGAGGTAAGAGCTTGCCTCCCCGTGCCAGATAATACCCCTTTGCACCACCTTTTTTGCAGCTCTGAGGGCTTCTGTGCGCTTTCCCAAGAGTTCCTTTGTGCACAGCCTAGCCCAGGTCCCCAGCACACTCAGCTCCTTGAGTTGTCCTCCGGTGTTGTGGGATCCCTTTGTGTAGTGCTGCGACGACCGCCATTTGCAACTCTTTTGTCCCCGTGCTCTGGGACTCCTGTGGGTGCTGCTTGGTCCTCTGAGAGCTCTCTGAGGTGCTGAGAAGCCTCCTCTGTCTCCTCATCCTGAGTTGAGACCCCCAGATCCCTCCTGGGCCCGGGCAGCACCTTTTCCTGCAAAACGCATTTCTTGCATGAGCCAAGGCTTGTTGGAGGTATACAGTGACAAAAACCAGCCTGCATTCATCTACTTGACGTGGGGCATCTCCTGCACCAAGCAGGACCTTGCAGCTGTCTTCTTTGGTGCATTTCTGACTTTTTCTTCCAACCAGAGGTTTCACTTTTGCACATTCATCCGGGTTAGCAGGGGCACCTGTTCTCCTTGAACTCTTCAGCAGTTATTGGACTTCGGTCTCCTCTCTCCACAGGTCCTCAGGTCCAGGAACCCATTGTTGACGTCTTGCAGTCTTGTTTGGTTTTTGCATTATTCTTTATCACGACTTCTAGTGTGTTTTTATGAAACTTGCTGTACATTACTCCTGCTTTCCTGGGCTCTGGGGTGGAGTATTTTACTTGCCTTCGGTGTTTTCTTACACTCCCAGCACCCTTCTACACAGTACACTTGTCTAGGTGGGAAACTGGCATTCGCATTCCACTATTTTCGTATATGGTTTGTGTTCCCCCTAGGCCCATTGCAACCTATTGTGATTTTCACTGTTTGCACTATTTTATGACTGTTTACTTACCTGATTTTGGTTACTAGTGTATATGTTGTGTATAATACTTACCTCCTAAGGGAGTATAGCCTCTAAGATATATTTGGCATTGTGTCACTAAAGTATAAAGTAGCATTATTTTTGGTAAAACTGAGTATTGTCTTTCATGTGTGTGAGTACTGTGTGATTACAGTGGTATTGCAAGAGCTTTGCATGTCTCCTAGTTCAGCCTTGGCTGCTCTGCCTACAGCTACCTCTAGAAAGCCTGGCCTCTAGATACTGACTACATTTCACTAATAAGGGATAACTGGACCTGGTATACGGTGTAAGTACCTTTGGTACCCACTACAAACCAGGCCAGCCTCCTACATAAGGCAAATTTACAATATCAGTACAACTAGTGGAGAAATGTTGACAGCAAAATTGTCTTTTTAGTTTTCATAGCGGGGAGCCATCCTAATAATTTGTGGAATTAAATTCCAAAGTCCAAGTGCACTTTCTGAGAATGAGTGTTTGAGTGTTCTTTCTTTTCTGAAAATTGGAATTATCAGTAGAAAGATCTCGGCCCTTCTTAAGATCCATGGACCACTTGAGATAACTAGTTTCTTTGATAGATAGCTTTTTGTTTCAGTGTGGGTGTGTTTGTGAATAGTAAAGGTCAATTTGAGGGAACTTCTTGCATCAATCAGGAGCTGTATCTAAATGGAGAGACATGGTTCAATATGTTAGTTCCAGACGCCAGTCTGGCTGCATCATGGAGTGTCGTTTTCAAGGGAACAAGATGAGTTTTTGGTGTGCCAATCAGAAGGGAGACCGCATAATCTTATCTGGACAGGATTAGCAACTGGATTGTTGTTTGAGATTCATAGAAGGAAGAAAGAGTTTAAAGTCCAGTAACAGTTTTATTTGGAATTAAGCATTTTTGCCTTGTAAGATTGCATGTGATTGGAAGTTGCAGTTCTTGTCAAAAAGGAAGCCTAGACATTTTGTGCACCGTGTCAATCTAAGACTTGCACCGGTATTGCATTGGAGAGAGATGTTAGCTGGAGCTCTGTTTTTAAAGTGTTTAATTTAGGTGATAGTATGTAATACAAGATTGAGGTTTCAATGTCAGGTTGGTAATGTCTCTTGGGGAGGCTACTTGTGAGCATAGATAAGTGTAAGAGTGGTACGAAAGCTTGGACATTTTAGTAAATCAATAAGTGGATCCATCTATAAGTTGAGCTGGGAAGGAGATGAGATAGAGCCTTGGGGAACTCTTTCTAGAATTAGAGAACAGTTTGTGTTATCTCTTGTTATACACTGGCAATGACTGTTAAGATAAACTGACTGTCCCTCTGATTGCTATTCTTCTGGTGAGGATTTTCAGGAGTGTGACCTGGTTGATCTTGTTAAATGCTCCTGAGAGGTCTTCGTGGGTGAGGAGTCAAGAGTCTCACATAATAATGATGCGTAGTGCATCATCAACAATTTGAGGATCACATACCCTGTTCTGTGTCCTCTTCTAAAACTGGATTGGTAGTCATTGAGAAGCTTATTTTATGTAATGAATTGTTTGAATTGGGTCTATGGACAACTATCTTGAACATTTGCCTGAAAAGGAAGATTCAAGACTGCTCGATAGTTATTCAGGTATTCAGAGCTGTTTCAACTTTTCTGAGCATGGAAGTTACTTATCCAATTTTTAACAGTAAATATTCCTTCAGTATGCCATAAATTATGAATACTTAAAAGGCACCTAGATGTGATTTTGGCCACTATTTAGACAGCTTAAAACAGCACATTGCACCCGGGATGAGCTGATCAAATTGGCCCAAAGTGCTGTGAGACAGGCACTGATATCCTTAGTAGTAGCACTTAGAATGGGATTGGTGAAGTGACAGGACAACAAAGGAAAGTGCCAGTTCTTCTTTGTTCAGAAAGAGAGATGCTTTTGAATTCAAACTAGGTGAGTTTACATTTATGAGTTAGCTCCTTCTGACATTGAATTGTGGAGGAGTGTGTAATCAACATCTCTTTTTTTCTTTGTAAAAGAAAGGAAACTGTTTACGACTCTCCTTGTAAGGAACTAAAGGTAATGCATTATTTTTAGGGCTGGTGGATTGTTTTAAATTAAGTTCTTTGGTGTGCTTTTGCCTGGCTTAATTTTGATTGTATGAAAGATATTTTTGCTGAAGAGATAATTCGCTAGTACATTTTACCCTCTAAGCAGATTTTCACAAGGATTGTCATGCATAGATTAAGTCTTCAGGCCCAGTCGTCTTTTCAGAGACCTTTTCTGTCTAGGTTGAATTGTTTTTAGAACCATCTTGAGAAGGATATGGATTTCTGCCATATAAGTTTTTAAGGAGTTTGTTCCAGCCACCATGAGGTGGCTTCCATTGTTTCCACATATAAAGGATTTGTGTCTGAGTAGCACAGACCATTTCTTTGGTGGCACATTTATAACCTCTCTAAAGCTTTGTAATGAAAAGACCAGAAAACGATCCCAGCAGAAGCAAATACGTCTACTATCGTGACAAGGTGCCTGAGAGAAGTGTATAATTGTGGAAGAAAGTATGTCATGAATTTCTTTCTTAAAATAATGTGTGTTTTTGATAATACTTTTAGATTAATTCAAACTGATTTCACTGGAAAATCAGTGAACTTCGTTCTCTGAAAAAGGACAAGAATTGATGTTTCCTAATTTAATCACAAAACCCACATTTTGTAAAAAGTTATATAGTGATGAATTAAATGTATTGCGTTGAGAAGACAGACTTCTGTTTTGTGCCATTATCTGGATGTGGTCTAAACACAAGAAGATAGAACTACTGTGGGCTGAAGGCATTTCCTGTGTTTTTGATTGATTGGGATTAGAGTTAAACTTACTTGAGGTATACTTGATGATACAGTTGTGATGAAACTGAAGATGTAACTGTAAAATGGCCTTAATTTCGAAGCAAGGGATAAAGGACAAATTCATTGAAATTGTAGATATTTATAGCTGGTTTCCCTTTGCTTTCCTTTCAAACCTGAAAAAGCTACTGGGTTGTATCTCTATGGTGCCCATTGTAAGAAGATCTGATACCTTCCGTATAATTGGAAGAGTGTAATTGTGAGAAAAATGCAGTGGTGTAGCAATCCATGTGTGTATTAGCTTAGTGTGAAATTATCTTTTGAAGACTTGCACTGTATCCAGAGTCCAGGGATATGAGGTGACTGTCTACCAATTTCTAAGAAAGAAGATAGTCTAACTCTAAAAAGAGCACGATGTGTATACTGACCAACTGACCAATATGAAAAATAAACAACTCTCTGAATTCATCTAGACAACTCATTGTATCTATTGGGCCAGAACACACTCTGGTTCTACCATTTGAGATCTATTTTCTGTTGGTCTCTTATCATACGACAGCTTAACCTGGCAGTCCACCAGGCCCTATTCATATACTTTTTGAGTTATTTCTATATAATTACAAAGGTTAATATTTAAGGACCTATTGAAGGGATTGCCACTTTAACTTGTCTAAACTAGGTGAGCACAAATTCTTCTGTATACTTACACAGCTTCATGACACGATGGTGACTATTTTTAGCATGAAGATGTAGAACTAAAGAAGAGACAAATATTGGCTTGCCTGAGACATCTAATGGCCTGATCTATCTGTTATGACAATTGCTAGAGAGTCTGGGGAAAGGGCCCCCTGCCTTCACTGCGGAGGAGTTGGAGAAACTGGTGGATTTACTATTTTGACTTTCCATATCTGGTTTGTAGATGTGTTCTATCAACTTTAGCCACTGAAAAACAAGGGGTGAATTGGGTTGGAGCCCGCAAATACACGTTTCCCCTTTAGCCAAAAGTATCTTATAGAAAATAAACTTTTCCTGCAAAAGGTGAGTATTATAGTTCAAGTCATTATCTATTCCGAACAGGATTAGATTGTGGTTTACCTTGACATCTAGTGTCAGGATTATTGAGACTGTCGTACTGACGTGTTTGCATGCCTTGAGCAAAGGGCAGGCTATAAACGTGTACATCATCTGCATCTATCCTTCCACATCTTTTGC
The DNA here is from genome assembly GCF_031143425.1 of Pleurodeles waltl. Lineage (NCBI taxonomy): Eukaryota > Metazoa > Chordata > Amphibia > Caudata > Salamandridae > Pleurodeles > Pleurodeles waltl. Next base: position 741,683,837 of record NC_090445.1, on the reverse strand, counting down.
AGTGTGATCATTGATCTTTCTCAATTTTTGCAAGCTTTTGTGAGGTTCAGAGAATCTATGTGGGATATAGAAATGTTTTTTCTTTAGGGTGACAGTCTAATAAAGATGTGTCAATTATACTTGTGATATATTCTCCAGCTCTGGCAAAGGCAAGTACCCATCCCAGATTTGATACCTGTTCTTCATCCCCATGTCGTCTACCTCTAGTAGCTCCCAAAATCCACATTGAGACCACTTTCATTAATGAGAGAAGTCCTGGTCTTGCATAATCCCCACTTTCAACCTAGTTCAGGGGTCCTTTAGCCCATCATGATAACCAGTTGAAAATATTTGAACCTAGATACCGTTTCCATTGTGATCTCTGTTAGGTTATCTCATGGTATCAAGTGTTGTCCTATCTGCAATTGCTTAATCTATGTGCCATAAAATCTTGGGTACCTGGAGAATTCCACTTAGGGGCAAAAGTGAAATGGTAGCCACGGTCCAATATTTTCCTAAGGCTGTACCAAAGTTTTAAGATGGCACACCAACTTGTTAAGTTGTGCTTCCTTGAAAAGAAATTTGGGGCGTCAAATTTGTATATGAAGCCTTCTTGCTAAAACTCGCTTAGTAAAGCAGATAAAAGTTTCCTCCAGGTAGAGTTATCTGAATCCACAAGAAGCAGTCTGCAATCATTTGACTGGAATCCACCCTCGTCTAACTTCCTCCTTTGCTTTGTCCATGAAATCCCCACTCCTTTAGAGCTACAGATAAAGCTCCTCATTTTCCCTTGAATTCTTACAATGCTCTCTCATTTTGAATGTAAATGGTATTGCTTTGAAAAGGAAGGGCACATTTGGGAGAATGGACATTTGATAAGATTAGTTTGACCATATATTGTTAGTGAGAGTTTTTTCAATGTATTCAGTAGGTCATCTATTTCTTTGATCACTTTTCTCAGGTTTCCTTTTCGGATTTCTTCTAATGATTGCATTACAATGACTCAAGGGTATCTGATTACAGAATTAACATATTTTTAATTATATTCTAGATTCCAGTACACAATCTCAGTTTTGGCTTTGTTACCCCAAAGAATCTCCAAATTTATCAGGCAGCTTTTCCAGCCGAGGGGCTAACTTACAATTTCACATAAGGGGAGCAACCCCTTAGGCAAGGGTCTCTCCCCTGGGGGGGTGGGGGGGAATTTATTTTAGCCCATTTCTGCCCTCCTTGGGGGCAGCTTGGCCTATTTTTATTAGGCTGATCTGCCCCCAAGGGGGGCAGAAACCACTAGTCACCAAGGATTGGTGTGTGTGTATATGTGTATATGTGTGTTTTGTTTGAGAGGGGAGCCCCTTGTGCAAGGGTCGCTCCCCATGGGGCCACATTACTGTTGGCCATATCTGCCCCCCTTGGGGGCAGATTGGCCTATTTTTGGAAGGCCCATTTGCCCCCAAGGGGGTGCAGAATGCCTACCAGAGACCAGGGAAGATTTTGTTTAAAAAAAAAAGAGGGTGGGAGTATGGCCATACCCCCACCCCAAATAAATGGGGCCAAAGTTGTTACACCCGATTTATTCCCCAGGGCAGCAGAAAACCTACTAGATGCCAGGGAATAAAAAATAAAAAAAATAGTGGGGTGGTGGCTACCAACCAGTATGGGCATGGTTATGCTCCCACCCCAAATGAAGGGGGAAACACTCTTTCAGCTCTCCCCCGCACAATAAAACATCTTATCTCACGGCAAGCAAGCGGACATTTCATTATTTTGGGTTTTGGTTTTACATTTGGGCCATGAGAGCTTGGCTAACGCTCTAAATGGTCCCACTTGGAATGGTGAGGGCTGCACTTTTTGGACTTTGGGACGTTGCCATGTAGAAAAATCCACAAGACCTAGACACATCTGAAAACTAAACATGTGGGTGAGTCCAGGGTGGTGTGCTTCACATGCACCAACACCATTTTCTTACCCACAATGCCCTGCAAACCTCCAACTTTGCTGGAAATCACACATTTTTCCCACATTTTTGTGATGGAACCTTCCAGAATCTGCAGGAATCCACAAAATTCCTACCACCCAGCATTGTCGCATCTATACCAATAAAAATTCTGCCCCACTTGTCGGTCTAAAGATGTTTTTTTCCAAGCTGCCCTTTTAGACCTGCTTTGGTTCCGCCTCAATTTCGCCATGTATTTGGCTCTTCCCTGTCACAGGCACTTGGTCCACCTACACAAGTGAGGTATAATTTTTACCGGGAGACTGAGGGAAACGTTGGGTGGTAGGAAATTTGTCCTGGTGCGGTGATCCCACACAAAAATGTGGGAAAAGTGTGATTTGTTTGCTAAATTGAGGTTTGCTGAGGATTCTGGGTCAGAAAACACTTGGGAATCCACGCAAGTCACACCTCCCTGAACTCCCTCAGGTGTCTAGTTTTCAGAAATGTTTGGGTTTGGTAGGGTTCCCTATATAGCTGCTGAGCCCAGGGCCAAAAACGCAGGTGCCCCCCGCAAAAACAGGTAGTTTCATATTTAATAATTTTGATGTGTCCACATAGTGTTTTGGGGCATTTCCTTTCGCTGGCTATTGGCCTACCCAAACAAGTGAGGTACCATTTTTCTCGGGAGACTTGGGGGAACACTAGGTGGAAGGACATTTGTGGCTCCTCTCAGATTCCAGAACTTTCTGTCACCGAAATGTGAGGAAAAGGTGTTTTTTGGCCAAATGTTGAGGTTTGCAAAGGATTCTGGGTAACAGAACGTGGTGAGAGCCCCAAAGGTCACAGCATCCTGGATTCCCGTAGGTGTCTAGTTAAAAAAAATTCACAGGTTTGGTAGGTTTCCTAATTTCCGGCTTGAGCTAGAGGCCAAAATCCACAGCTAGGCACTTTGCAAAAAACAGCTCTGTTTTCTTTGGGAAAATGTGATGTTTCCACATTGTATTTTGGGGCATTTCCTGTCGCGAGCACTAAGTCTACCCACACAAGTGAGGTACCATTTTTATCGGGAGACTTGAGGGAATGCTGGGTGGAAGGAAATTTGTGGCTCCTCTCAGATTCCAGAACCTTTCTGTCACCGAAATGTGAGGAAAAAGTGTTTTTTTCAGCCAAATTTTGATGTTTGCAAAGGATTCTGGGTAACAGAACCTGGTGAGAGCCCCACAAGTCACCCCATCTTGGATTCCCCTAGGTGTCTAGGTTTAACAAATGCACAGGTTTGGTAGGTTTCCCTAGGTGCTGGCTGAGCTAGAGGCCAAAATCCACAACTAGGCACTTTTCAAAAAAAGCTCTATTTTCTTTGGGAAAATGTGATGTGCCACGCTGTGTTTTGGGGCATTTCCTGTCGCGGGCACTAGGCCTACCCCGACAAGTGAGGTACCATTTTTATCGGGAGACTTGGGAGAATGCTGGTTGGAAGGACATTTGTGGCTCCTCTTAAATTCCAGAACTTTCTGTCACCAAAATATGAGGACAAAACGTTTTTTTTGCCAAATTGTGAGGTTTGCAAAGGATTCTGAGAACAGAACGTGGTGAGAGCCCCACAAGTCACCCCATCCTGGATTCCCCTATATGTCTAGTTTTCGAAAATGCCCAGGTTTGATAGGTTTCCCTAGGTGCCGGCTGAGCTAGAGCCCAAATTTCACAGCTAGGCGCTTTCCAAAAAACATGTCGGATTTCAATGTAAAAATGTGACGTATCCATGTTGCATTTCCTGTCGCCGGCATTAGGCCTACTCACGCAAGCAAGGTATCATTTTTATCGGTAGACTTAGGGGAACACAGAATAGAAGAACAAGTGTTATTGCCTCTTTTCTTTTTCTACATTTTTGCCTTCCAAATGTAAGACAGTGTGTAAATCAACACCTATTTGAGAAATGCACTGTAATTCACATGCTAGTATGGGGCCCCTGCAATTCAGAGATGTGCCAATAACCACTGCTTCAGAACACCTTATCTTGTGCCCATTTTGGAAATACAAAGGTTTTCTTGATACCTATTTTTCATTCTTTATATTTCAGCAAATGAACTGCTGTATACCCAGTGTAGAATGAAAAGCCATTGCAAGGTGCAGTTCATTTATTGCCTCTGGGTTCCTAGGGCTCTTGATGAACCTAAAGCCCTATATATCCCCAGATTCAGAAGAGTCCAGCAGATGTAATGGTATATTGCTTTCAAAAATCTGACATTGCAGGAAAACGTTACAGAGTAAAGCGTGGAGAAAAATGGCTGTTTTTCTCACCTCAATTGCAATATGTTTTTATTTTAGCTATTAATTTCTGAAGGAAAACCTTGTAGGGACTACACAAGTGACCCCTTGCTGAATTCAGAATGTTGTCTACTTTTCAGAAATGTTTAGTTTTCCAGGATACAGCATTGGTGTCACACCCATTTCTGTCACTAAATGGAAGGAGGCTGAAAGCACAAAAAAATAGTAAAAATAGGGTATGTCCCAGTAAAATCTCAAAATTGTGTTGAAAAATGTGCTTTTTGATTCAAGTCTGCCTGATCCTGAAAGCTGGGAAGATGGTGATTTTAGCACAGCAAACCCTTTGTTGATGCAATTTTCAGGGAAAAAACCACAAGCCTTCTTCTGCAGACCCTTTTTCCCATTTTGTTGAAAAAAACGAACTTTTCGCTGTATTTTGGCTAATTTCTTGGTCTCCTTCAGGGGAACCCACAAACTTTGGGTACCTCTGGAATCCCTAGGATTTTGAAAAAAAAAGGATGCAAATTTGGCATGGGTAGCTTATGTGGACAAAAAGTTATGAGGACCTAAGCGCAAACTGCTCCAAATAGCCAAAAAAAGGCCTGGAACCTGAGGGTGAAAAGGCCTGGCAGCGAAGGGGTTAATGTGTTTTGATGTGTTTTGGAGCTGTTGAGTTTAGACCTATCAAGTTCTTTATTGAGAAGTTAAATAAAGCTACCCAAATCAATATGGGAGGCACTGCAAAATTTAACACAAGGGTGTTCAGACCATAATACCCTGAGCAGGTAAGAATCATATGGCTAAATCTGAGGTTGCCTATGATCCTGAAGTTAGAGTTTTGTGATCTATCAATTTTACTGCTGCATTCCTTTATACTAATAATGTCACTTCCTTAGAATTTTCTAACTGGCCAGTGCTTACTACTTGATTTATACATTTTAGTTTTGCACATAAAGCGTTGCATATGGTCTGATATAAATGGGCCCCTTGCAAAATAAGTTTTTGTGCTTCACACTTTTCTCGGTACAGCAAAATGCATCTCTCTCTCGTTCGAATATGAAGACCGTTTACATTCCAAGTTAAAAAACTTGATTACTTTCCATGCCTTATCTGATGTTTTTCACTAAAGTGTAAATATATATACTATATGGGAATCCCCTCACAAATGTGAGACCCATCGCATTGCAAATGCTTGTTTTAGTTAGTTCATAAATTTTGAATCTCCTTTGGATTTCAACCTTAAGATTTAATAAAATGGATTGAAGAGATGTCTCCTAGTACCCAGATTGGGTTCTACTCTCTTGTCCTCATTTAGTTACCCACTTTCTCTTGAGCGCCTGATGCTAGTAGGCTGTTGTGGAGGATTTAAGGCCAATATTTATACTTTTTTTGCACCGCAATTGTATTCTGCAAGTTTGCGCCGCTTTTGCGTAAAAAAATTACGTAAATGCAGCGCTAAAAAGTATAAATATGGGCCTAAATCTTTAGGGCCCGGAAAGTACTATAGAGGGGCAAACGCAGAGAGGGGCCTGCAGGAGACTGTCTTCATCCTCAGTGTCAGTATGAAATGCTCAGACAAAGCTAAAAAGAAATTAGGCAAAGTGTTCTCCTTCATCTATTATTTCAGTGTTTTTATTACCAGATTCATAACCACGTTTCAGTATTATAGGATAGATGAAAATAGTAGTAAAATCCATAGGTTTAGAAAAAAACGTAAAAAAAATACAGGTACCGTCTTTCCTCGGTATTCTTTAAAGTCCCTGTTCGCCTCTCACCCCATACTTTCTCCATCTCAGTCAATCACCTCATATTTTCTCCATCTTTCTTTATGGCTTGATATAAATTAGATAGCATTTTACGAAGGAAGCGATGTTGGAGCACTTTTATCTTTCCACTCAACAACGATAATCCAGCATACGTAATATAAGCAAGCACCTTTTTTGGAAATTGTTATTTTTTAAAGACAAATAAATATCAGCAGTTCTACCAATAGAAAGGGACTAGAAATACAAGGCTTCCATTATAGACGACCAGTTGTCATTGTTTACAGTTTTATTAAAAATTAAACAGTTTTCATCAGAAGCATTAAGACAATAATCAATGAAAATGGAGGATATGCTTAAAAACCCCTTCATCATATTGGACTTATTCATTGCTGTGGCTGGTCTGTTTAACCTGAGACATTATGTTCCACATGCAGAAATAATATACATAAAGCCTGTTAACTTTATGGCCTTAGGAAAGTCTGAAGCTATGCAAAAACCTTCAGGTTTTGACTCTTCAGTTACACACATAAATGGAGAGTTGCCTTGTAGTATATTGAGGCTTCTAAAAGAGAAGGAAGCTGACGGAGGGCTGAATTTAGAGGCACAAACAGAGGTGAAGCGTAGCTATTAAAGATTTCCGATTGTGTTTAAAATTTCCATGGTTTCCGTGGACGTATGGGTGACATTCAACTGCCGAAGTGTGGTATTTTGAGTGACACTGGCCCACATTCTGACCTTGGCGGTCGGCGGAGAGGCGGCGGTCGGACCGCGAACAGACCGGCGGTATTAAAAATGGCATTCTGACCCTGGCGGGAACCGCCAACACAGCCCGCCAACTTAACACTCCGACCGCCACAGCGGTACAAACAAACAGCGCGGCGGTTCCCGCCAACAGCCCGGCGGCAGACAAAGTACCGCCCACCCTATTACGACCCACCAATCTGCCACCTTTTCCGGGGCGGGAGCACCGCCGATAAGAACACGGCGGAAACAGACTACGAACGGGAAAACGCTCACCTCTACGCACTCCACGCGAGATTCCGGCAGTATGGAGCCAGAGTTATAGGTCATCCCCGCACTCCTATTCCTCCTCATATACCAGGAGCACGCCCGGCGGCGCGGAAGACATCGGTGAGTACTGCACCTACGACACAGGGGAGGGAAAAGATTACCGGCACACACCCACCCACCCACACCCACTACAACACACACATCAATGCATTCCCACAGATCACTGTCACAACCCACAAACCACCCCCCTCCGAAATAATGCAAAGACCAAAAGAAGAGATCATAAACGGGCAGATATATTGAAATATGGACACCAGTAATCCAAATAAATAAATAAACTATGTACAAAATATATACAGCTACTAAATGTAGTCCAACCACTGTCCGTGGATCACAGGGGTCCTGTGCAAAGGGGCAAGGCCCAGTCCCACGACAAGAACTCCACGGAGAGAACACTGCAGGGGCATCAGAAAGAAAATAGGACAGGCACCTCAGGGGGAAGGGAAGGGGGGGCACCTCAGCCACTTGAGTACACGACGCCAGATCCACGAGGGGACTCCATGACCACTGGCCCATCCTGGGGAGAGCAAAGCCACAGTCCAAACAGTCCATACAGTGGGTGGCCTGCCCACTGGGCCATCCTGGGGAGTGCAAAGCCACAGTCCATACAGTCCATACAGTGGGTGGCCTGCCCACTGGGCCATCCTGGGGAGAGCAAAGCCACAGTCCATACAGTCCATACAGTGGGTGGCCTGCCCACTGGGCCATCCTGGGGAGAGCAAAGCCACAGTCCATACAGTCCATACAGTGGGTGGCCTGCCCACTGGGCCATCCTGGGGAGAGCAAAGCCACAGTCCATACAGTCCATACAGTGGGTGGCCTGCCCACTGGGCCATCCTGGGGAGAGCAAAGCCACAGTCCATACAGTCCATACAGTGGGTGGCCTGCCCACTGGGCCATCCTCGGGAGAGCAAAGCCACAGTCCATACAGTCCATACAGTGGGTGGCCTGCCCACTGGGCCATCCTGGGGAGAGCAAAGCCACAGTCCATACAGTCCATACAGTGGGTGGCCTGCCCACTGGGCCATCCTGGGGAGAGCAAAGCCACAGTCCATACAGTCCATACAGTGGGTGGCCTGCCCACTGGGCCATCCTGGGGAGTGCAAAGCCACAGTCCATACAGTGGGTGGCCTGCCCACTGGGCCATCCTGGGGAGTGCAAAGCCACAGTCCATACAGTCCATACAGTGGGTGGCCTGCCCACTGGGCCATCCTGGGGAGAGTAAAGCCACAGTCCATACAGTCCATACAGTGGGTGGCCTGCCCACTGGGCCATCCTGGGGAGAGCAAAGCCACAGTCCATACAGTCCATACAGTGGGTGGCCTGCCCACTGGGCCATCCTGGGGAGAGCAAAGCCACAGTCCATACAGTCCATAACAGACCCCACTGCCACTGGAGGAGGCAAGTTGGCCAGAGGACATCCTGCAGCCCTGCCCGAGATAGATCCTGCCCTGCCACGTCTGCCAAAGGGCCAGCGGTTCTTGCCCTGAAGGGCCCAGTTCAGCGGTTCTTGAGACGGCGGGGCCCAGTTCAGCGGTTCTGGAGACGGCGGGGCCCAGTTCAGCGGTTCTGGAGACGGCGGGGCCCAGTTCAGCGGTTCTTGAGACGCCGGGGCCCAGTTCAGCGGTTCTTGCCTTGAAGGGCCCAGTTCAGCGGTTCTTGCCTTGAAGGGCCCAGTTCAGCGGTTCTTGCCTTGAAGGGCCCAGTTCAGCGGTTCTTGAGACGGCGGGGCCCAGTTCAGCGGTTCTTGAGACGGCGGGGCCCAGTTCAGCGGTTCTTGCCTTGAAGGGCCCAGTTCAGCGGTTCTTGCCTTGAAGGGCCCAGTTCAGCGGTTCTTGAGACGGCGGGGCCCAGTTCAGCGGTTCTTGAGACGGCGGGGCCCAGTTCAGCGGTTCTTGCCTTGAAGGGCCCAGTTCAGCGGTTCTTGCCTTGAAGGGCCCAGTTCAGCGGTTCTTGAGACGGCGGGGTCCAGTTCAGCGGTTCTTGAGACGGCGGGGCCCAGTTCAGCGGTTCTTGCCTTGAAGGGCCCAGTTCAGCGGTTCTTGCCTTGAAGGGCCCAGTTCAGCGGTTCTTGAGACGGCGGGGCCCAGTTCAGCGGTTCTTGAGACGGCGGGGCCCAGTTCAGCGGTTCTTGCCTTGAAGGGCCCAGTTCAGCGGTTCTGGAGACGGCGGGGCCCAGTTCAGCGGTTCTTGCCTTGAAGGGCCCAGTTCAGCGGTTCTTGCCTTGAAGGGCCCAGTTCAGCGGTTCTTGAGACGGCGGGGCCCAGTTCAGCGGTTCTTGAGACGGCGGGGCCCAGTTCACCGGTTCTTGCCTTGAAGGGCCCAGTTCAGCGGTTCTTGAGACGGCGGACGGTCTATGGCCAACTGCTAAATGCCTGGTGGTGCCCTCCTGGGCAGCGGGGATGGTGCTCCTTCACTGCCCACCTGGGCTGTGGGTGGTGGGGCCCTCCTGGCCAGCTGGGCTGGGTCCTCCCTGGGCAGCGGCTATGGGGCTGGTGGGCTCTCCCGGGGCAGCTGTGCCGGTTCCTCCCGGGGCAGCGGCTATGGGGGTTGTGGGCTCCTCCTGGGCAGCAGGCCTGCTGCCTGACCTCTCCAACTTGCTGCCCTTGCCCTCCTTAGTCGTCGGCCTGTGGCCCTTTCCTCCCTTTGGAGCTGTGGCAGGTGACTGTCTCTGGGTGGTGTCCGGGGGGGATGTAGAAGGCGGGCTCCTGCGGCGCCCCTTCCGCCTTCTGCTCCTCTTCCCAGGGGGTGGGCTGGCTGTCCCCTTGCTGCTGGGCGAAGATCCAGACATGCGGGCTGGCGGGCTCCAATACCCCTGCACCCTTGTCAAGGGGGCTGCAGGGCTGGTGGTGGCTGAGGTGCTCTTCTTACCCCGACGAGAAGGAGGGGGGGGCTCAGGGTCAGGAAAGAAGTTAGTAGTGGCGAGGAAGAGCTTCTTGGGACAATGGAGAGTGGTAGGTACAGTGGGAATGGGAGTGGAGGGAGAGGATGTGGTTGTAGGTGAGTCACGTTTGCTGTCTTTGGGTGCAGGTGCAGGAGGGATAGGCTGTCGTGAGGTGGATGGCTGTTGGGTGGGTGGGTGGCTGCGTTTGTGTGGTGTGGAAGAGGGGGTGACAGACACAGTGGGAGAGGACACAGGGGACGTGTAAATGGCAGTGGGGATGGTGACTGCACGTGTGCGGACTGGAGTGGAGGGTGTGCTGGTGATGGAAACACTGGCTGATGGTGAGGTGAATGGAGGTGTGAGTGTAGACGTCACAGGGAGGGAGGAGGGAGACGAGGAGGTGGGGGTCACAGAGGTGGTAGTGACTGTTGGCATGTCTGCATCGGAATGTTGCGTGTGTGAATGTCTGGGTGATCTGTGGTGCTTATGTTTGGATGAGCTTCTCTTGGGTGTTGAGGTGTGTGCAGGCTGGTCTGATGGTGTGGGTGGGACAGGCAGAGGAACAGGAGACTGGGAGGAGGGAGTTAGTAGAGGCAGGCAGGAGACAGGGACAATGGCTGCCGTCAGTGCTGAGGCCAGAGCCTGGAACGATCGCTGATGGGCAGCCTGACCCGAATGAATGCCCTCCAGGTACGCATTGCTGCGATGAACCTCCCTCTCCACCCCCTGGATGGCATTCAAAAGGGTAGTCTGCCCAACAATGAGCGTTCGGAGGAGGTCAATGACCTCCTCACTGAGGGCAGCGGGGGTAACAGGGGCAGGGCCTGAGGTGCCTGGGGCGAAGGAGATGCCCGGCTTCCTGGCAGAGCGGGCACGGGGCGAACGCGGAGGGGCTGCTGGGAGGGCGGAGATGGTGCGCTGGGTGGCGGCTGTACCTGTAATGGCGGGGGGCACGGATGGTGCCACCCCCGCAAGGGAGCCCCCTTCCGAGGACGTGTCCGTGTCGCTGCAGGCTCCAGTCGTCCCCGTCGTGGAGCTCCCCTCGCCCTCCGTCTCACTGGTCCAGTCTGACTCTGTGGCATGGCCCTCCTGGGCCATGTGAGATGCAGCTCCCTCCTGCCCCGATGCCACTTCTCCTCCGCCTGATGATGCTGATGCACACAAGCACAGAAAGACAAACAAAAAGGGTGGGGGAGAGAGAAATAAAGGGATATCGAGTACATGGATCTCCGGTACAGTTAGCGGACATGACAGACACAGATGCCCCCTGCACTAAGTTGCGCACTTGGGGTCCGCTACGCATTCCGTGGAACATGCCCTACACGCCTAGAGTTGTCATCTGCACCCATGGATGACACGGCCCAGGGATGGCTGTACTGACACACTACTGAGGGTGGTGGCTGGGGACACAGGGGCTTACGGGGGTGCCCAGCCTACAGATATCGCCCTGGCCTAGGGGGACCCACAGCCCTCCTCCCCCACCCAGACACCTCCACTGCACCACAACAGAGTAGATGATGCTTGTACTCACCCCCTTGTGTCTGCTGTGCTGCCCTCACGCACCCATCCAAATCAGGGTAGGCCACCGCCAGGATCCGGAACATCAGGGGGCTCAGTTGACGGCAGGCACCCCGCCTACGTTGGGAGGCCATCCCCAGCAGAGACTCGGCGGTCTTCTTGGTCCCGCGGCGGATGTCCTCCCACCTCTTGCGGCAGTGGGTGCCCCGTCGATGGTGGACCCCCAGGCCCCGGACTTCCTTGGCGATGGCACGCCAAATCCCGATCTTCTCATGGGCGCGGACCTATGTGACACGTACAGGGAGGGAGAAATACCACGTTCAAGTTACTCAGCATTTTCCTTTACAGTGGCCCAACGCCCCCCATCCCCGCCAGGCCCCCCGCCAGGCCCCCCGCCATGCCCAACATGCCCCCCATCCCCGCCAGGCCCCCCGCCAGGCCCCCCGCCATGCCCAACATGCCCCCCATCCCCGCCAGGCCCCCCGCCAGGCCCCCCGCCATGCCCAACATGCCCCCCATCCCCGCCAGGCCCCCCGCCAGGCCCCCCGCAATGCCCAACATGCACCCCATCCCCGCCAGGCCCCCCGCCAGCCCCAACATGCCCCCCATCCCCGCCAGGCCCCCCGCCAGGCCCCCCGCCATGCCCAACATGCCCCCCATCTCCGCCAGGCCCCCCGCCAGGCCCCCCGCCATGCCCAACATGCCCCCCATCCCCGCCAGGCCCCCCGCCAGGCCCCCCGCCATGCCCAACATGCACCCCATCCCCGCCAGGCCCCCCGCCAGCCCCAACATGCCCCCCATCCCCGCCAGGCCCCCCGCCAGGCCCCCCGCCATGCCCAACATGCACCCCATCCCCGCCAGGCCCCCCGCCATGCCCAACATGCACCCCATCCCCGCCAGGCCCCCCGCCAGGCCCCCCGCCATGCCCAACATGCACCCCATCCCCGCCAGGCCCCCCGCCAGCCCCAACATGCACCCCATCCCCGCCAGGCCCCCCGCCAGGCCCCCCGCCATGCCCAACATGCCCCCCATCCCCGCCAGGCCCCCCGCCAGGCCCCCCGCCAGCCCCAACATGCCCCCCATCCCCGCCAGGCCCCCCGCCAGGCCCAACATGCACCCCATCCCCGCCAGGCCCCCCACCAGGCCCCCCGCCAGCCCCAACATGCCCCCCATCCCCGCCAAGCCCCCCGCCAGGCCCCCCGCCATGCCCAACATGCACCCCATCCCCGCCAGGCCCCCCGCCAGGCCCCCCGCCAGCCCCAACATGCCCCCCATCCCTGCCAGGCCCCCGCCAGGCCCAACATGCACCCCATCCCCGCCAGGCCCCCCGCCAGGCCCCCCGCCAGCCCCAACATGCACCCCATCCCCGCCAGGCCCCCAAGCCAGCCAGTGGCCCCAAATCCAGATAGAATTAAACTCACTTGTTGGTCTGGAGGACCGTAGAGTAGCGCATACTGGGGGAGGACCCCATCCACAAGTTTCTCCAACTCCTCTCCAGTGAAGGCAGGGGCCCTTTCCCCAGTCGCAGCAGCCATTGTCCCTTCCAGACCGAGGTCACAGCAACACTTGCAGTATAGGTCCTCTCCTGTGAAAGTTCAAGTCGCAAGTGGATAAGTAGATAGAAAATGGCGGTCACGTCCGCGGCGGTGCGTACCGCGGCGGTGCGTCCCGCCACCGCCGGCGCCCTTCGCCATTGGCTCCTGAAACCCATAGGCTTCAATGTTAACCAATGCGGCTTCGCGCCGCGGTCTTGGCCCGCCGCCCGCCGCGGTGTGCCACGCCAGCGCATTGACCTCACATCCCATTGTCACACTTCACAGGTCAGGCAGCCGCCATTTCCAGGGCCCACATGGCTCAATTTCAACTGCGTCACACAGGCCTAGGCCTTGCATAGCCACTCATACACGCCATTCACTGCATAGAGAATCGTATACTGTGCTAGCTGTGAGTACGTACCTGTGGGTTGCCTGACTGTGTGCTCCATGTTGTCCTTCCTAGGCACCGTCCGCTGGGTTGGGCGAGGAGACGGATGAATCCTCCCGTGTACCGACCGCTGGTGGACCTGTCGACAATGGAAGAACGCCACATTATCCTGACCTACCGTCTTAACCGTGCCACTATCCATGAACTGTGTGCCCAGCTGGAGCCCGACCTGATGTCCCCCATCCGCCAACCCACAGGGATTCCCCCTCTGGTGCAGGTCATGTCAGTACTCCATTTCTTGGCAAGTGGGTCATTTCAGACAACCGTGGGAATTGCTTCTGGGATGTCTCAGCCCATGTTTTCAAAGGTGTTATCCAGAGTGTTGTCTGCCCTGATGAAATCCGTGAGGAACTACATCATTTTCCCTGAGGTGGGCGAACTGGCTACAGTGAAGGGTGATTTCTACGCCCTTGGACATATTCCCAACGTAATTGGTGCCATTGATGGGACCCATGTGGCTTTGGTTCCCCCAAGAGACAGGGAGCAGGTGTACAGGAACAGAAAAAGTTACCATTCAATGAACATCCAGGTGGTGTGTTTGGCTGACCAGTACATCTCGCATGTAAATGCCAAATTCCCAGGGTCAGTGCATGACGCCTACATCCTCAGGAATAGCAGCATCCCTTACGTGATGGAACAGCTACAGAGACACCGTGTATGGCTAGTGGGGGACTCTGGGTACCCCAACCTGTCGTGGCTACTGACCCCAGTAAGGAATCCCCGGACCAGGGCAGAGGAACGGTACAATGAGGCCCATGGGCGTACTAGGAGGGTGATCGAACGCACCTTTGGCCTCCTAAAGGCCAGGTTTCGCTGCCTGCATATGACCGGTGGATCCCTAATGTACTCACCTAAGAAGGTGTGTCACATCATCGTGGCCTGCTGCATGCTTCACAACCTGGCTTTGCGCCGCCAGGTGCCTTTCCTGCAGGAGGATGGTCGAGACGGTGGTGTTGTGGCAGCGGTGGAACCTGAGGAGAGTGACGAGGAGGAAGACGACGGGGCTGAAACAGACAACAGGGACAGAATCATTGAACAGTACTTCCAATAGGACACAGGTAACATTTCAAAGATAATTTAGTAAAAGTTAACTACTCTGCAGCATCTCTGCTGCCTGTCTATTTGCCCCAGTGTATGATGACTGAGTTTTGGCTTTTCCCTCCCTATTTCAGATCTGGGGTCCCCACTACGAGTCCTGTGCTTCGTTTCCCCATGGACTACAGCTTTGTGGCAGCTGTTTGTTGACTTCACCATGTACAAGGACATATTTGCACTGTCATGTCAATTACAATCTATTGAAATCGCAGCCAGACTCCTGATATTTTGGTGCAAAATAGGTGTTTATTGAAGTGCTCAAAATGGGATGGGTGGTTTCAAGTGGGTGGGGGCTATGGTGAAGGAATGTCCATGGCAGAGTCCAGAGTAACAGTCACACAGGTGCATTGTCCAGAGGCCTGTGGAGAGATGGAGCATGGGCAGTTCGAGGATGGACAGGGTGACAATGTGGGACAGTGGGATGACATCAGGTGGTATCCATTGCTGGCGGGGGTCTTGACATCCTACTCTGTCTTGCGAGATCTCAGGGCCCTCTTGCGGGGTGGTTCTTCTCCTGCAGGAGGTGGGGGTCTGGTGGGCTGCTGCTGTGCGGGGGCCTCCTGTCCACTAGCGCCGGCGGAGGTGGATGGCTGTTCTTGGTCCCGGCTAGTGGCAGGGGCCCTTGGGTGTTGTTCAGTGTCCGCCCTGCTGTTTACGAGGTCCTGCAGCAGCCCTACCATGGTAACCAGGGTGGTGTTGATGGCTCGGATGTCCTCCCTGTACCCCCGATAGTGTTCCTCCTGCAGCACCTGGATCTCCTGGAACCGGGCCAGTACCGTCGCCATCGTCTCCTGGGAGCGGTTGTATGCTCCCATGATGGTGGTGAGGACCTCGTGGAGAGTGGGTTCCCTGGGCCTCTCCTCCCCCCCTGTCGCACAGCTGCCCGCCGAGTTGCCCTGCTTCCCTGGGCCTCTGCCCCCTGGCCGGTGTGCCCACTACCACTGCCCCCAGGTCCCTGTTGTTGTTGGGGTGGTGGGTTATCCTGGGTGCCCTGTAGTGGTAGACACACCGCAGATTGACGCGCCCTGGAGACAGAGGCATGGGCCCGCTGGGTGGGAGCTGTGCTGGTGTTCCCAGAGGGGTTAGGGTCTATAGTGGCCTGTGCCTGTGTGAGGGGAACCGACTGTCCAGAGGTCCCCGATGGTCCGGGCTGGTCATCGGTGTCCAGATCGACAGAGCTGCTGTCATCGCTGACGGCCTCTTGGGTGGGGGGTGTGGATAATTCTGGCCCCTCCGCCGCGGTGTGTTGACGGTCGGGTCCTGCAGGGGTATAGAGGTATGGTTATAGTTTCAATGTGTCGCATATGGGTGTATCTGTGGGTTCCCGTGTCCCCAAGTGCTGGCATTCGTGTGTGGGGGCTTTGGTGAGGGTGGCTTGTGGGGGGGATGTGTATATGCATTGGGCATGCTTTGGTGATGGGTGTCCATGCTTAGTGGACGCATGCAGGCCTAGGTTTTGGGATGTGTGGGTTGTGATGGTGAGACATTGGCGGGGAATAGGTGTGCTGGGGGTGGGGGTGAGGATGGGGGTGGGGGTGAGGGTGGGGTTCGAGGATGGGGGTGAGGGTTGGGGTCTGATTTGGCATGCAGGTGGGGGGGAAGCAGTATTGAAGCTTCAACTTACCAGTATCCATTCCTCCGCCGACTCCTGCGAGGCCGTCAGGATGCAGGATGTTCAAGACTTCCTCCTCCCATGATGTGAATTGTGGGGGTTGAGGTGGGGGTCCTCCGCCAGTCTTCTGCACGGCGATGTTGTGCCTGGATACCATGGAACGCACCTTCCCCCGTAGGTCGTTCCATCGCTTCCTGATGTCTTCCCGATTTCTGGGGTGCTGTCCCACTGCGTTCACCCTGTCGACAATCCTCTGCCATAGCTCCGTCCTCCGGGCAATGCTGGTGTATTGGACCTGTGTGCCGAACAGCTGGGGCTCTACACGAACGATTTCCTCCACCATAACCCTGAGTTCTTCGTCTGTGAAGCGGGGTTGTCTTTGGGGTGCCATGGGGTGGTGTGTATGATGTGTGGGGTGGAGTATGTGTATTTAAGTGAGTTGAGTGTGGTGGTGTGTGTTGTTTTGTGTGTGGATAGTGTGTGGGTGATGGTGTTGAGTGGCTGTGGCTGTTATGTTTTGGATGCTGGTGTCTCGCTCTTGCCTTCTTTACGATTTTGTAAGCGTAGGGGTTTGTGGGTGATGTGGGTGGGTGTTTTATATTGTATTGTGTGTGTGGGAGTGGTGTGTGTATGTGTATCAGGTGTGTGGGATTCAAATCGTCCAATGTGGGTGAGTTTTGTTCGTTGATGTGTATTCTGACCGCGCCGGTGTGTCCCGCCAATGGAATACCGCGTTTGAATGACCGCCGCGTGGATTCGTGGGTCGTAATGGGATGGGCGTATTTCTGTTGGCGTGGCGGTGGAGGTTTGGTCACCTCCACCTTTCCGCCGACCGCTGGTCTGGCGGTCTGTTGTGGCGGTCGGATTTTCGGAGGTTTGCCTTCTGCGGGTCAGAATGACCGTGGCGGGTTTCCGCGACCGCGGCGGGATTATGGAGGATTTCTGACCGGCGGTAGGCGCCTTTTACCGCCGAGGTCAGAATGACCACCACTGTCTTGAGAGTAAAACCAAGTAATGAAGTTGAGATAAAGAGATAAATAACAGAAACGGCCTGTTAGAAATGGTATTACTAGTTAGCAGAGGTGTACACCTTTGTCCAAGTAGGGACCACAATCCTAGTCAGGGTAAGTCACACACAATACAAATTATCCTGTGCCCACCCTCTAGTAGCTCGGCACTGAGCATTCAGGTGTAACTTAGAAGGCAATGTGTAAAGTATTTGTGCAATAAATCATGCAATAACACAGTAAAAACACCACACAGGTTTAGAAAAATATATGATATTTATCTAGTTAAATTAAGGTGAAAACTATAAATATTCAATATGCACAAGTTGAAATATCACTTTTGCAAGGTTAAAAAGAGTCTTAGATCTTAAAAATCAACATTTGTCTCTTGTGTGCACAAAGTGCCTGGTTTGTGTCAAAATTACACGCACAGAGACCGCAGAGGAGGAGATGCGTGGAAAAATAAGGTGTGCATTGGATTTTCTGACGTGGCAAAGACAATGCTCATTTCTTTCCCGGCTGCAAGGGGCTTTGTGCCGATTTCTGGCTCACAGTCTTGGGTCCTCACTGCGATGCAGGGTTCTTTTGACACCCAAGGACGATACGTGGAAATCCTGGGCATGCGGGACAAAGTCACAGGTGTTGCGTTGATCCGATAGGTGTTGGGTCAAATTTTCTGTCGCACGGCCGGCGCTGCGTCAATTCTTCACTCAAGGCGTTGGGCTGCGCCGTTCCGGCATGAATGTGCCTCAATCCAGTAGGTCGCAACCCAGGCTGTGTGTCGTTTTCGGCAGGCTGTGTGTTGATTTTCGGCACAGAAGGAATTTGTTTGAACAGATTAAGGGGGTCATTCTGACCCTGGCGGTAATTACCGCCATGGCGGAGGTCGGCGGTAGCACCGCCAACAGGCTGGCGGTGCACCGCTGGGCATTCTGACCGCGGCGGTTCAGCCGCGGCCAGAAACGGAAAGTCGGCGGTGTCCCGCCGACTTTCCGCTGCCCTTGAGAATCCTCCATGGCGGCGGAGCGCACTCTGCCGCCATGGGGATTCTGACACCCCCTACCGCCATCCAGTTCCTGGCGGTTCTCCCGCCGGGAACAGGATGGCGGTAGGGGGTGCCGCGGGGCCCCTGGGGGCCCCTGCAGTGCCCATGCCAATGGCATGGGCACTGCAGGGGCCCCCGTAAGAGGGCCCCAAAAAGAATTTCAGTGTCTGCCTAGCAGACACTGAAATTCGCGACGGGTGCAACTGCACCCGTCGCACCTTCCCACACCGCCGGCTCAATTCTGAGCCGGCGTCCTCGTGGGAAGGGTGTTTCCCGCTGGGCTGGCGGGCGGACTTTCGGCGGTCGCCCGCCAGCCCAGTGGGAAAGCCAGAATGACCGCTGCGGTCTTTTGACCGCGGAGCGGTCTTTCGGCGGGGACCGCGTGGCGGGCGGCGACCGCCGTCCGCCGCGGTCAGAATGACCCCCTAAGTCTTTTTGGCCCTGAGACTTCATAAAACAGGAGGCAAGCTAAATCTAAGCGCTTCTCAAGAAAGTCAGATGCCAGAAAAGCAGCAGGGCAACAGCAAGGCAACAGTCCTTCACAGCAAAGCAGTCCAGGTGAGTCCTTTGGGCAGCCAGGCAGTTCCTCTTGACAGCTTGCAGGATCTGGTCCAGAAGCGTCTGATTTGGTGGGGTCAGAGACCCAGTTTATATACCCAAAAATGCCTTTGAAGTGGGCGAGACTTCATAGAGTGGTTTTGAAGTGCACAAGGTCCCCTTTCTGTACAGTTCTGTCTGCCAGGGTCCCAGTAGGGGGTTTGGCAGTCCATTGTGTGAGGACAGGCCACTAGCCTTTCAAATGTAAGTGTCAGGCCCTCCACCCTTCCAGCCCAGGAAGACCCATTCAGTTTGCAGATAAGTGCAGGTGTGACTGAGTATCCTGTGTTTGTGGTTGTCTGGGTAAAATGCACAAGGAAGCTGGCAACCAGCCCAACCCAGACATTGAATGGAGACAGGCTGTAAGGCACAGATGGATTTTAAGTGCAGAAAAATACTCACTTTCTAAAAGTGACATTCTAAAATAGTAATATAAAATCCAACCTCACCAATAAGCAGGACTTCCTATTACCATTCCGGCCATACTAAACATGACCTGTCTACCCTTTTCTGATCAGAATCTACCACTCAAACAGTATATGAGGGTAGCCCTAATGCTAGCCTATGAAAGGAGCAGGCCTCACAGTAATGGAAAACGAATTTAGGAGTTTTCCATTACCAGGACATATGAAACACACAGGTATATGTCCTGCCTTCTACCTACATAGCACCCTGCTCTATGGGTTACTTAGGGTCTACCATAGGAGTGACTTATATGTAGAAAAAGGAGAATTTATGGCTTGGCGATTACTTTTAAATGCCAAGTCGAAGTGGCAGTGAAACCGCACACAGAGGCCTTGCAATGGCAGTCCTGAGACACGGTTAGAGTTCTTTTTATGAGTGGCACAATCAGTGCTGCAGTCCCACTAGTAGTATTTAATTTACCGGCCCTGGGCACATGTAGTGCACTTTACTAGGGACTTACAAGTAAATTAAATATGCCAATTGGGTATGAGCAAATGTTGCCATGTTTGAAGGAAGAGAGCATATGCACTTTAACACTGGTTAGCAGTGGTAAAGTGTGCAGAGTCCTAAAACCAGCAAAAACAGTGTCAGAAAAGTGAAGGGAGGCAGGCAAAAAGTTGGGGGATAACCACACTAAGGCTGTCAGGTCTAACACAGCTCCTTTTGAGCAATAAAAATCTCCATAAGGGCCTTCAAACTGCATCAAAAAACCTGAAATAGAAAATCACTAACCTACTTGGTGGTTAATGCGCTTTGCTGAAAAAATCTATGTGAAGTCTAGTCGCAAGTTTGGTTCATCATATAATGGCATAGAAGGTTAATATGCCCGCTGCAAAGCCCATCCTGTATTATGCAGGTTAAAGATTTGTATTTTACGTAAACAGCACAGTGGGTTACTGCTTTTGCATCCATGAACCACGTGTTACCTTCCTTTTGCCGTATCTCTTTTAGTTGTGAACTGGCATTAAGAAGCTGGATGCAAATTACAAATCAAGAGCAGAGAAACTTGATGTACTTTTACTCGTCTTTTGATTATTCTAAGGTTGCTAAAAGGGTTGCTTTGGGCAGTAGTAAGCAGTCGCGGCTCGCTTTGCTCATAAGGAGCAGGGTGCGTGCTGCACACAGGGGGAGGGGTTGGAGGGAGGTCTAAAATTTAATAAAAGAAAATGAACATTTACTTTTTCACCGCCGCGCCCCGCTCCGCTCGCCTCCTCTGCTGGCTGCAGGCAGGCACAGGCTCTCAGCCTGGGCACTCCCAGGCCAACTAGGGGGCCTGTGCAGGCTCTCTTCAGCCCGGCAACCATGCATGCGCATTGAGGGGGAGTTCTGTGCACTAAGAGTGCACTAAGCCATGATCCTCCATAATGTCATGAGTAATTGCTCTATCCCTTCTTTTGCCTCTATAATTAGGGCTTTACCTGTCTATGATCAGGTCTATCTCTGAGCTTACATTACCCCAATCAGTATTTTTGTAGACTCAAAATCTGTAAGGAGACCTGATATGATGGAGACTGAAGCGACAATAAGTGCAGAGCCTGGAGTGTTTATTTTGGCAAAGGTGCATCTCCTAGTGGTTCAATCCATCTCTACACGACTGTATGAGGATCCGCACACCACAGCAGTTGCAGGGGCGAGCAGGACTTACCACCCATTGGACACTGTTGTTATTGTGTCCTACTGCCACTTAAATCCCTCCCTACGCATTCTCTCCTCATCCTATCAAATTCAATCTTTGAGAGTTGTTTTCTTGAACGAGTTCTATATCAGGGGACTGTGTGCCTAGCTAGGACAAAACATTTTTATGCTTCACATTGTTACCCATTATGTTGTCGGAAACCAATACAGGTTGTCTATAATGATGTGTTGCTGGAGGGTACAGCATGATAGACCAATCCTGTGGAGATAAAAGTACGTGCCTAGGGTTGCAGGTCGCAGATGGCACCAATCAGTAAGCCTAGTGAAAAGTAATGAATAAAGGGGGCTGTCACTTATGGTGGCATGTGTTTCAATGGGACGAGAGGGGGAAGGTGGCATTTGGCCATATGTATGCCAACAAAGGGTGTCTATGTGGATAAATGTGGTAAAATTAAAGAAGGGCAATTGAGTTAGGTCTCAGATAAAAAACTTAATTGGAATGGGCAAACGAATATGAATTAATGGGACAACAACCCACCCACTTGAGGACACTGGGACACTAATGAAAGTATCATATATGGGTTACTTCTGCTAACCAAACACTAAACTTTTAAGAAGTGAGCTTAAACCCCAACCTCTTGCTAGCCTACATATTACCAATAGACTAGAACGTAGGTACCCATCGATGTGCAATGCAGGGAAGGAGCCTGGCAACCAATAGAACTGAACAATAATGAGCAATGTCTATGGTCAGAGTGTGTTAAGCTGTGATTCAGGCAGGCATGTTGGGCGAACAGTGTAGCAGTCCTGCCCACCATAGGTAGTAGCTGGGGGGTGCAGAACAGCAATAGGATATGGCTGGTTGAACTTGCAGAGTACTTCTCAGTTTCTCACAGGGATGTCTCTGTTGTTCTAGTCTGTCAGTGATATAGATGGGTGTTGCACTCCAATAGCACTGATGAAGGAGATGTAATGTGAAAGAGTCAGGGAACAGCACATCAGGCCTTCAGTGGTGATCTGGATTTGTCTTATTCCCTGGATGACTGCCCGATGCTGTCCACCTATTTCTTTATGACTGACTCCAGTCTGTGATGTTCTGATATCTGAAATTTTGAGACAGGGTGGGCAACTGTGGCACCGTTGGGCCGGATTTTGTCTGCACCCAATTTATTTGCTCTCAGTAAACTCATCTATTGTGTAGGTCTCGAAGTACAATTGATGAAAATTCCATTCTATCTAATAATTGTCCCTGATCATCCGGCTATGTGACTGGTTCCCAGATGCCAAAATGGATATTTCCTTTGTGAAGGAGCGAATTCAAGGCCAGGAATTTATTTCTCTTCATGGGTGTTGCAAGCAATGAATCAGCCTTCACAACCATCCTGTATCCCCTGTAAATTAGAGGACCGTTTGGTTAGGTGGCGGCCATGATCACTGTGAGCCCTTTGAGAATCCAACGCTGGGTTCAAAGTCTGTCTGATGAGTACAGGTAAGAAGGTTGACATGAGGGCACATGTCCTCTATTTTAAATCTTTTTTGAATCCCAGAGAAAATAATATCATTCCTCCGGCTTTGCCTTTTTCTATAGGAATCACAGGCCATTATACACACAATCTATATGTTCCTCCACTGCCACCAGCCCTTTGTTTGTTGAGTCCAGGCTTGAATGAAAACCCAGCAGATCTGCCCACAGTGACTTGATCTCAAGGCACTTTGGCTCTGGTATTGCCACATATGGAAACTATAGTAACTTTGATGGGTATAAGTTCCCTCATTAATGTCTCAAATTGGGCTCCACAGTTTCGGTCTGCATGGCTTTTGGCTTTCTAGTAAACCATATAAAAAATGTTGCCTTGATGCCTTGCATAGTAATTAACACTCTAATGCAAAGTCTTTTTTTGTAATGTGGGTGGGACTCATGGTATGGTTGTGAATCCACCAACCAGTTGGCCGCATGAATCCATTCCAGCTTTCAGAGGAAGGAAAGGAGGGGGCAAGTCGAAGAGAGGTCCCTAGCCGATGTTTCTGCTCGCTACACACCCAACTCCAGGTATGGTGATCCCTCTTCCCTACCTTGAAATGCCTACTAGTTGGAGCACACCTGACAGAGTTAGCTTCAAACTTCTCTTCTACGCCAATAATGGGCATCAGGAGGAGCAAGCAGGGGAACCATGTGTTGCGTGCCTCAGAAAGCATGTACCAATTGGTAGGGGTGCTAGTAACTGAGAAGAAGGGCAGGTAGCTAAGAGCATTGTTAGGAGCTGACAATCATGGATTCAGCTGAGTTTTTGTAAAAAATGCAATCCACTCTTATAATGTAGAAAATCTCTATCAGCACAGTACTCCATCTTCAAAGTCTTCTCCAGTATTAATGACCTAGCCCCTCTGTTACTGCATTCTACATTCCATTACAGAATTCTATATAATAAAAATTCTACAACATTAGTATTCCTAAATGAGCTAGTCCTAAAGCATGTTAACATATAACATATTTCCCTCCTTTCAAACAACAATTAAAACAATACTACAAAAGAAAACTTACAATATATACAAAGTCTCTCAGAATGGCTAAAACTATACAGTATTATACAAAGTCTCCCAGTTTGGCTGGCAGACATCTTGTACGAGCACCATACTTTACCCGTGACACTATGAAGTCATTTTCTATTGTCCTATCACCATCATTACATGCTGCCTTTGGAATTTCTCCCTCACATAAAAGGTTGTTCTCTAACGTGACCTCATTTTGATTTACATTCTCTCTAAAACTTCCAAATGATGTCAGAACCCTCACTTCACACTCAGTTCCTACTTTCACCACTGAACTTGCACTTTTATCATTAGGAGATAGCTCACACCCCGCATCGCACTTTGTCAACCTCCTCACATTCCAAACTTTCCTATCTTGTGTAACCACACTCTTGTTAGATACTTTGATTACTTTCATGGCACTGCCAAACTTGGATGTTCCTTACCTCACAAACCCGGGCTTGCATATTATAACCCAATCTCGCACAATTGAGGGTTGTAACATAATCTTCCTTACACTTTTCTTGCTTTTTCCTCACTTTTTCCTCAACCACTCAATATACACACCTTCTCCCAATCCTTTCCTCACTTCTTCTTAAACCACCACGGACACAATTTAGACACCAGATGTCTTTCTTTTAACAACTTGAAAGGACTAACTTCTGTAGTGCTCTGGGAAGTGATATGGTAACACCATAATTTATCTCTCAGCTTTCCTTCCATTGTCCTCCAAATCCACGTGTCCAGCTAATGCTCTCTTTTAGAACACGGTTGAATCTCTCAACTTGCCCATTTCCTTGCGGTCCTTGCGGAGTGATGATGTGTCTAATATTGCAAATTTTTTTTTAAAAACCTGCATTTCTTTTGCCACCAACTGCACGCCATTGTCAGATATGAATACTTCAGGATACCCTTCTCTAGCAAACACTTCCTTGAAAAATTCAATAATAGTACCAGAGGTAACTTGAGAAACTAACTTAACTTTAGGCCAATTAGAGTGATAATCTATCAGGACTAAAGCCTAGTGAGCCTCAGCAGGCAGTGAGTAATAGGGACCAGAGATATCAAATCCTAATTTCTGCCAGGGAAAATCCGGCCAAGGCACTAGCAGAAGAGGAGCTGGTACTGTCTTTAACACATTTTCAGCATTAACAAACACTCCATAATCTCTCACCACTCTGTCTGCCATTTTATCTAATCCTGGCCACAAAAAACATGTGCGTATTAACCTTTTCATAGAAGACATACCAGGATGACCCTCATGCACCGGTTTTAAGGTAGTTTCTTGCAAACCTCTTGGTGGAATACACTTTCCCTTTTTAAACACAAGTTAATTCTCTACCTCTAATTCATTCATTACTTTGTGAAATGATGCTATTTCTGCAGATATCCTTTTTCTATTAGGCCATCCACACCTCAGGTATTTTCTAACCTTTTGCAGAACCAAATCGTTTTCATCACATTGCATCAATTTTTCCTCTTCTATACCTCTATAGTCACTAGTCATATACTCAGATACAACAGACACAACATCTATTCCCAACTCATTCCGATGTACATCAACCTCTTTTGCTCCTTCTTGAGGAAGCTGCAACAAACAATCTGCAACTGCATTACCCTTCCCAGACACATACTCAACTAGAAAGCAATACTCCTGCAGCCTAGATACTAATCTTGCAATACAAGCAGTAGCATTCCATCCACCACCTTGAGAGAAGTCCCCACCAACGGTTTGTGGTCAGTCTGAAGAATAAACCATGACACACAAATGTAATTCCCTAAAGTGCTCAATAGCCCAAATACATGCTAATAGTTCCTTGTCTATAACAGCATACATCCTTCAGCATCTCTTAATGTACGAGGAGCAAAAGTAACATTCCATGTCTCTCTACCACACCTCTGAGAAAACACTCCTCCTATGCCATACATGCTGGCATCAACTGTCACTATACATTGTGCACCCATACTAAAAGGCTTAAGAGTAGGGCTTCACCATTTTCGTTCTTGATCATTTCAAAAGCATTCTTCTGTTTTTCCATCCACACATACTCAACCCCTTTCCGCGTAAGCTCTCTCAGTGACTCCCTTTTAGTAGCAAAATTTGCAATAAATTTGCTATAATACTCGCAAAGACCTGCAAATGACAACACTTTCTCCGGATTGTCAGGAGCAGGAGCATTAACAATAGCATCAACTAATGATAGTTTTGGTTTTACTCCTTCTCCTGATACAGTATGTCCCAAATATTCCACTGAATTAGGGAAAAATTTACACTTCTTTTCTTTTAAAGTCAAACCACTCCTCTTTAACACCTCACAGACATTTTTAACACGCTCCTTGTGTTCCTTTTCATTCTTTGAAAATATAAATACAGCATCTTGAAAACATTTTACATATTTATACATGTCCTTAAATAATTGGAACATTTCTCTTTGAAATACCAAGGCTGCAGAGGCTAACCCTAAAGGCATTCTTTTAAACTGGAACAACCCCTGCGGTGTAATAAATGCTGTAAGATGTCTGGGGTCTTCTGTCAGCTGAATTTGATGGTAGGTTGACCTCGAATCCAAGGTGGAAAAACTGTTTGCACCTTCCAACATGCTGAATAATTCATTTATGTTGGGCAAAGGATGGCAGTTCACAATGATATTTGCATTTCTGTAGGTCCAAACACAACCTCAAAGATTTGTTCGCTTTCCAGGCCAAAACTATTGGAGATACCCATTCAAATGACTCAATTTCCTGTATAGAGTCTTCCTTAATCATTTTCAATAAAATATGTTTCAATTCTTCTCTCACACTAATAGGTACATTCCTAAGTTTCTGCACTACTGGTTTGGCATTCACCTTAACCCTAATCTTGAGGCTGAGGAAGTTTTTCTAACTCATCAGTGAAAACCTGAGGAAATCTGGATATGATCCACTCCTTCTCCTCACAACTTTCTATTACCAACACAGCTCACAACTCCTAGGACTCAATATGATTCTCAGTTTACCCTGGTCTCTCCATCCCAGAACGTTAACTCCTTTTACTGTGAAATATATCTTTTGTAATGGCAGATCTTCCTTCAAAAATTATCTCAGTCTCAAAATAACCATCAAAACTTTCAGCTATAGTATTGTCAGGTGCTTTTAATTCAGTTACTTTCCAAACACCATCACATTTTTTAACAAAATATTCTTGTGTAATAATTGTCCGGGGTAACCCAGAATCAACCATAAGCTCTATTTCTATCCCTATTACTTGAACTTTACACTTAGGTTGACTTATGACCGCACAATCAGCCACATTCCCATCACTATTTTTAAGTGACAAAACCCTACCTTTTCATCCTTCTCCCTTAAGTCACACTTATGCCAATAATCATCATTTCTTCCATTGCTCATACAGGCTACTTTTCCTTTTATGCTTGTTAGACCTGGCAGCTTTTTGGCGTGTCTCCCCTGTCTTCTTGCCTTCTGACCTCCTGTTGTTATGGTATACTGGACACTGCTGATCAGTGCTAAAGTGCAAGTGCTCCCTATGTAAATTGTATTGGTGATTGGTTTATCCATGATTGGCATATATGATTTACTGGTAAGTCCTTAGTAAAGTGCACTAGAGGTGCCCAGGGCCTGCAAAGCCAATGCTACTAGTGGGCCTGCAGCACTGGTTGTGCCACCCACATTAGTAGCCCTGTGAACATGGCTCAGAGCTGCCACTGCAGTGTCTGTGTGTGCAGTTTTAAACTGCCAATTCGACCTGGCAAGTGTACCCACTTGCCAGGCCCAAACATTCCCTTTTTATACATATAAGGCACCCCTAAGGTAGGCGCTAGGTAGCCCCACGGGCAGGGTGCAGTGTATTTAATAGGTAGAACATGTACTGGTTTGTTTTACATGCCCTAATAGTGAAATACCTCCAAATTTGTTTTTCACTGTTGCAAGGCCTATCTCTCTCATAGGTTATCATGGGGCTGCCTTTAAATAACTTTAAAGCACAGGTTCCTTTTGAGAGCGGATAGAAAAATGGAGTTTGGGGTCTTTGATCTCACAACTTAAAAATACATATTTTAGTGAAGTTGTTTTTGTGGAGTGTGAGTTTGAAAATTCCACTTTTAGAAAGTAGGCATTTTCTTGCTTAAACCATTCTTTGTCTCTGCCTGTTTGTGGATTCCCTGTCTGGGTCAGTTTGACAGTTGGGCTGTTTGCATCTCTCGTCTAGACAGTGACACAAAGGGAGCTGGGTTGTAGCCTGCATATCCTGATGAGCCATCTGTGTTAGGAGGGGAGTGAGGAGTGGTCACTCGGACCTGAAAGGACTGTGCCTGCCTTCACACAATGCAGTCTCCAACCCCCTGGTGTTTGTCTGGGGCCTGGCCTGAACAAGGAAGGATCTTGCAAACACTTGAGACTTTGCTTTGAAGTTTACCAACTTCAAAGGCAGAAGGGCTTATAAGCATTGGGCCCAAAACCCCAGACTTTTAGAATCTTTCTTGAATCAAGAGGAACCTCTGCCAAGGAGAAGAGCTGAAGAGCTGGAGTACTGTCCCTTGGCAGTGTTGCTTTTCTGGGTTGGCCTGCAGTTGCTGCTTCTGCCTTCTTAAAAGAGAGCAAAGTGTGAACTTTGCTGTGTATCCTGCTTGAGCAAGGGCTTGGAGTACAGATTGCCTCCTGTTGGGAGGCTCGGGGATATTAAAGACTTCAGTTTCATCTGCCTACAGCACTGGGAACTGTGTTTTCTGTGTTGTTCAAGGAGGAATACTACCACCAAGATGCCATCAACGACACCGGTGGCCTGCGGATGCCGCACAGAGCTGCACTGCCCTGCTTTGCACTGCGACCCTGGTCTCACCGATGCTGTCATTGAGCGACTTCACTGAGCCGCCGCTCGCAGTGCGACCTGTGGGCCCGCACTCTGGCATCGCCGGCTCCCACCACAGCCTGGGCATCCCCGAAGGCGCCACTTCTGCTGACACCTGCACCGCTGCCTGCACTGTGGCCTGTGGACACTGCTCATGAGGAGCACAAAGCCCCGTCCCGCCCCCCACCGCAGCCCCGGTCCACTGATGCCAGCACCATTGACCCTACCGACACAGCGCTTCAGCAACGATGGCGCTGCTGCCTGCACTGTGATCTAGTGACACCGAACGTCACACCGCCCTGCTTCACACAGCAGCCCTGGTCTCACCGACGCCGTTGGATGCTGTCACCGAGCCGCTGCCTGCTCCGTGACCTGCGGGTACCACACGTCGCATCGTCCCCCATCTCACCACAGCCCCTATGCCCTCCAGGCCAGCACTCCTGACTTTATCATCCCCTAGTTCGATCCGCAATGCGTGTGACTTCAAGGACCTGACGAACCCGGCACCGATTCCGTAACCAACACCGCGACACCAGCGACGCCGCTATCCAGAGCTCACTGCGAGGATCACAATGCCCTGCAAATCCAAGGGTAGTGTTTGTGAGTCTCCCCGACGACGTAGCTGGCCCGCGATGCCGCAGCCGGCCTGAACTGTTGGTTTTGTTGATCATGACGCATGACAGCACGAGCTGGAGCTATCAACTTCAAGGAACTGTATTTTTAAGTTAAATCTTGCAAAATTCATATCTTTATTACTGTATGTGGGATTTTTATCGTTTTGGTAATTTTATATAGATAAATATTGGCTATTTTTCTAAAACTAGTGTAGTGTCCTTTTGTAGAGTGTTCACTGTGTTACTGTGTGTTATGTGCAAATGCTTTAGACATTGCTTCTAAGATAAGTCTGACTGCTAGTGCCAAGCTACCAAGGGGGTGAGCAGGGGTTATCTGGGTATCTCCCTTATCCTGACTAGAGCGAGGGTCCCTACTTAGCCAGGGTGCAAACCGACTGCCAACTAGAAATCACATTTCTAACAATCCAGTTTTACTTTTCCTTGAAACTCTACACACCTGAGCAAAATGCCCAGTCCTGACACATTTCTTACATACTTTCCCAACAGTAGGACACTGAGGTGAAGTTGCAATGTAATTCATGTTAGCACAACGATAGCATGATAACCGTTCCGTTTTATCATGTGTTTCCCATTTCTTACTGACCATATTATTTATTGTATTTGGATTACTACCAGAACTACTGCCCCCATAGCACCCACTACTTCACATTCCACACTTTTAACTTTATCTGTTTCCTGTATAGATTTCATCCATTTCGCCTATTGTTCTAACACTTTTGCTGTGGCAATTACATCTTGTATTTAATGATCTCCCATCACCCACATTTGTTCTTGAATTCTTTTGCTTTTAACATGCACTATAATCTGATCACGAATCATCTCATCTGTCGTTGGTCCAAAATTGCAATGCATGGATACTCCTCGTAAAACCATGAGAAATTCATCAAATGTCTCCTCCAACTGTTATATTCTAGTATAAAATTTGAACCTAATCAAGGCCATGCTTGCTGTAGGTTTAAATCTATTTTCTAGTCTTCTTAATGCCTCTTGAATACATAAATTTCTCCTTCTTGTTGCCCTTGTATATCAACTTGTGGTAAAGGTTTGAAAATCATTTGTCCTTCTGAGCCTAAACAGTGTAGTAAAATATATTTTTTCCTCTCCTGAGACATTACCTCATCATCAATTGCTTTCATATAGGTTAGAAATTCCACTTTCCACCTAATCCAACGTATAGGTGGGTCACCTTGGTTTTGCAAAAATTTAGTAGGAAGTTCAAACTGCACATTTATAGTAACAACTTGAAATGTTATGAGATGATACAATATAAATACTATCAAAATTATAAATACAAAAAAAACACAAACCCAAAAGGAATTAATATGCCAATCTGCACAAAAGTTCCAAGTGTGCAAATCACTGTTGGATAAGTGTGTAAATTGCTGGATGATGTTAATTTACACAAAATCCTTGTGAAATAAGTCAGCTCATACCAAATGCTCTTTCTTCTCCTTCTCTTTTCTTTTTATTTATATCCCTTTTCTATTTCTACTGAATATGGGAAAGCGAAAAAAACAAAACAGGAAGTGACCAAAGAACTTCCAGGTAAATTCAGACCTCCACAGAAGTAACCAGATGCTTGGTGAGACAGTATGTTTCTTATGTTTGTTTTCTCCTTTTTCTTCTTGTTTTACACAAAAATGTCAAAAATATGCCACCCAAATCCTGTGTGATGGTGTATAAATATGTTTGCACATTGAAGTGGGATGCGGTGAAAAGATTCTTGAAATGACGCGTGTCGCATAATCCGTCTTTTGAAATGGTGTCGCGCGATGGCGTTATTAGATTCCCTTACGCGTGTGAATAGATTCACACTGTCTTGATTCTTGAAATGATGTGTGTCGGGTGGCGTGTCTTTTGAAATGGTGTGGCGTGTTATTAGTCTCCTTTACGCGTGTCAATAGGCACACGTAAGCAACAACCTGAATGATAGCTCGGTGCGTTATTTGAAAGTAGAAGTTCACAGTTGCATTCCAACAATGCGTAGGTCACACCCAACAGCAATTAAATCAATCCTTCAGTTACAGATGCAGAAATGAAAAAAATACGTTACATTAGCATGGCACAGTTCACAAAATACTTTCCATTGAATGTTGATAATCTTGATAAATGAAAATGGGTTCCAAAGAGGTGACACTGCTCCAGTGCTGCATTTATTAGGTAGTAACAAGTGTTACTCCAGCTTGTTGCCACTGTAAAAAAATCAATCCACTCTTGTAATGTAGAAAATGAAAATGTCTTTAATCTCTATCAGCACAGTACTCCTTCAAAGTCTTCTCCAGTATTAATGACCTAGCCCCTTTGGTACTACATTCTACATTCCATTACAGAATTCTATATGATAAAAGTTTACAGCTTTGCATCTTAGATCATGTTCTAAAAGATTTCATCTTTGTGACACCTATCAAAGTTATATCCTCACCTCCAGTTTTATTGACTAAAAGATGACTCATTTCATATTTGTCAAGCATTTAAATCTTTATAACTTAAATTCAACCAGTATCCTGGATGTCCTCAGCTTCAAGTATTTCTATATAAATATGGAACTGCTAAATTCAATTGTTCATGTTTTTCCTTTATTGGCTATGATTTGTTATCAGAATCAACGATGTGATTCTGCAGCAGTCTCTGTATTTATTGATTTAAACAAACTGAAAACATTCAAAGCTACGAGGGATTCCATTGAAATTGTCTTGTTCTGACAACATTTACTCAAACAACCATTATTTCTTACTTCAAATGTGAAAATTAGGACAATATGCAAACCATTGCCTCTCTATGGAATAGGGCTCTGGAATGGATCTCTTGTAATCTGTGTGGTGAAGGCCTCAATGGGAAAATTTGATTAAAGCAATGGTGAACGGTCAGTTAATCCAATGTGCTAGGATAGCGGCGACGGTAAGACAGTTGTGACCTTCCTTTCCAGATGCCCCAACCCACACAGGCACTGATGATCATGCTCTCAATGGCGGGTGGTCACAGCTTCATAACACATATTAACTGGGCATTAAGAGCAGACAGACAACTAGCTTCACTAAAGATAGAGGACGTCTGGCAGCAGATGTTTGACGAGCCCCATGCACCTGAAGATTGGCAAAAAAATACATGTAGGGGTATGCACTGTGTCAATCTGGGCAAGGTTGAAGCTGACTCAATACTGCATAGTACATATGACCTATCTTTCCCCTAAAAGGCTCCACCTCGTTTATTTAGACATGTTCCTGAGCTGCGCCTTATGTCAGGCGCTCGTAGCGGACTTTACACATATAATATGGCACTGTCCAGATATAGCAGTCTAATGGGAAGCTGTATTGTACCTTATTAAACCCTCTACTGGTTTGGAGGTTCAGCACAGTGCATCCTTGGTCTCCTTCCAGATAACCTGAAGAAGAATGTGAGCAGGTGAGTTACAACACTAGGGCTTATAGTGGCCAAGGGAAGGATCATGG
Source organism: Pleurodeles waltl (assembly GCF_031143425.1). Lineage (NCBI taxonomy): Eukaryota > Metazoa > Chordata > Amphibia > Caudata > Salamandridae > Pleurodeles > Pleurodeles waltl. Next base: position 741,651,523 of record NC_090445.1, on the reverse strand, counting down.
TTGCTTGGTTGAGTGCCAGGGCCCCAGCACAGTCAGATTGGCGAAGGGACATGCTGGAATGGGCTTATGCAGAGAAGGCACATTTGCGAGGATCCCGTAGGGATGAGAAAGTAGCAGATGGTCTGGTATCTTGGAGCACTATGATTCAGGCACTGGTGGAGTCCACTGAGAATGGCCAGATTGAGAAGGGCTCTTGAATGCACTACAGACATGGAGGGCTAGAAGGAAGGAGGGTGAATGGCAAATAAACACATACGGCCCAGAGGCTCCACATTGTCAAAAAACAGAGAATGCCTGCTAGATAGCTCCTACTGTTGTAAAGTTCTATTGATTCTGACTTACTCAATGCTTGGAAGCCGGGGGGAGGGAAATAGGGTAGGATGGATGGGTTCATTGTGGACATGTAGCTCACTATACATAGTGCAGTTAACAAAGTCGTATGTATTGTTTAGCGGTGAGATACTTATCTCATATGTTTTTTCCTAGGAATAGACTGAACAGAACCTCAGTGCTACTTTCCTGCTTTGGAGAACTTTATATCTTGCCTCTTGGGGGTGGAATTGATGGTACAGCAGGCGGTCATATAGAGGGGCCTGCAGACTATAACCTAGGATGTTATGAGAAGGAATACTGGGCCTGTAAAATGTGCAATGCCAATGTTATAACACGTCCACTACTAATAGTTATTTGAAATGCTAATAAAGGCATTTTTAAAAAGCACAATTCACTCCTGCAGGGTCAATGTTACACATAGATTTTGCTAATACTCAAGGCTAAACATGCATCACCACAAACGTCTTTCTAATTGAGCAATTTAACTTTTTTAACTGTTATAGCAGTGGCTCCCAACCTGTGGTCTGGAGACCCCTGGCGGTCTGCGAAGCCTCGTAAGGGGGTCCACGACTCCTTCAAAAATTAAATAATATTAACAGATTAGGTCCCCAGCTATTAGTAATGGCTCAGTGGGGGTCCCCGGATTTGAATTATGATTCAGTGGGGGTCCCTGGGCTCCAGTAATGATAAAGTGGGGGTTCACAGAGGTCAAAAGGTTGGGAACCACTGTGTTATAGCACTCAAGCATATTTTTTAACAATTGATTGCCAAGGGTTAATCTCTACTGTTCGATATTAACAGTATACATATTAATTAATACGCGAACCTCACACATGCTACTGTCTACCTAAACCTAAAGATACACAAAAAAAGGAAATTATACGCAGAACAACAGACAACCAGATATGAATCCCAATTCTGGGGCTTTTATCACTGACATTTTTGCAGTAGGTAGAAAATGGCAAAAACCTGCAGACGGTTTTATCGACTGTAAAAATGCACAGATTTAAATTGGGCCCTCTATTCCCACAATCAGTAATTTCAGGTGGCCGAAATCAAAATCTGCTGGAGCAATTCTCCTGAAGAAGGTGTTATTATTGATTTAAGATGTAAGTATTTCAAATAAATTTGAGAGGGAATGTTTGCAGGTTTCTCTTTCTTAGTTTTTCAGGGGGAGGCAGAAGACAAAAGAAAAGTGTTACTTACAGTCATGTGACCCAGTACAGGCTATAAACAGGAACCTTCCAACTTTCTAAAAGTGACATTTTCAAGATTGTAAAGAAAAATTTGCATTTACCATTAAAGAGCGTTTATTATTACAATTTCATAGATACCAAACATGATATAGCCACCTGCTCAGCTCCAGAATTGAAAATGACAGCTTATTAAATGTAGTGAGGAGTCCCCAATGTTATCCTATGGGATGGATAGGCCTGACAGTAGTGAAAAATGAATTTAGGAGTTTTTCAGTACCAGATTTGTAAAACTTAAAACTACATGTCCAACCTTTTAACTACTTAAACTGTCCCTGGTAGTAAACTCACTCCCCAGTCTCAAGTCCACTTAGTACCAGGTATTTTGACTCTGGTAGCTTACACATTCCTCAGAACAGACCTGGATAGTGATTGGTGAAAGATCACTCTTTCTGAAACCATTCTCAATTTTGCCAAGTCATTCTTAATTATATACCTCACTGCTAAGTCTTCATGTACTGCTCTTTATATACTTCTACCCTGTCATCGATTTCTTGGATCCAAAAAATTATGGGGAAAACAGTTACCTTAAAGCCAATAGGAAATCTACAAATAATTAGAAATTTTTGACTTGTTCAGTTGTGACTACAATCATCCAGAAATTGTGGAATAATTTTTTAATCCTCAGTGGAATTTGACACTTACGTTGTTGCTGTGACTAAATCAGTACATGGAATCAAGCTAGGATTAGGATACAGCCCAAGTGACCTCCGGTGGCTGAGATTAATCCAAGTATTCCATCCATTAATCCATTACCTTGTTGTTGTTGCATTTGACTCCCGAAGTGCGACGGGTACAGCCAGATGTGGGTCTTGTGCTGACTGTGTGTTTTGCTTTACTTTTGACTGAGCCAAAATATACACACTGAAAGGAGTCGAAAAGATTATCTGGAATGCACTTCTTAATCTGAAGAAGACATTTATTATAGCTTTTTGCAAGGCTACAAACAATTATACTGCTACATGTATATATAGTCATACACAATGCAAAGCAAATAATCAATAAAAAATGCATCACCGTAGGGCCTGTCAGGTGCTTCATCTTTCTCCTGCCAGCAAGTGGATGACCCCGTTCGACTGCGAGAAAGAGAGATCTCTACCCTCACGGGAAATATATATCAGGTATTCGACGTCTAAATCCTGATTGAAGTCTCTGAATCGCCTACTGTTGATCAGGGTCTCTTTTATAACTTAAAAAAATGAAGAAGGAGCTTTCTGGATAACCCCTCCCATTGAGAAGTATTAAAAAATGCTGGCTAGTTTAGGTAAGCTTTGAAAGAAACACGTTGGGAACTGGCCAAAATCCCAAGGCGTCCCTCCCAAAGCAAAACCGTTCCCTGCTGTACCACAAACATCAGTCTAGAACATCCTTATGGTGCTGACTAACTCCTCCATATTATGTCCTAGCTCTTCAGTGATAATATGTCCTAGCTCTTCGGTGAGAAAGAGAATATGCAGAAATAGAAAACACGTTGCATAACATGTTTGTATGGAAAATTATTCGTACCCTTACGTGGCAGTCAAGCAGTAAAGCTAAGGCTAAGCTGAATTCAAAATGGAGTCTGTAACTGGTGATCACTAGTGTGACGGTGGACTGCCAAGCCAAGGTCAAAGTGGTGTGACACGAAGTCAATGGTCAAAATACAAATATCACTACATTGTGCCACAGGAATCAAGCTATACCTGGGAGATGGCCCCATAATAAGTCTGGAACCGGTCCTAGGTTGCTTGTATTCGAGCTCAGAGAGGACCTGGCTTGGCAGTTTGGGCTGGACTATTCCCATGAGGAGCAGGGCCAAGGCTAATTTGCATATGGCTGAGTCCTAACTGAGGTGGGATGGTGGGTGAAAATTATGGATTGGGATGCGGCTTTAACAGCTTCCAGTGGCTGAGACTAATTCAAGCATTCCATCCATCACTTTGTTATTGTTAAATTAGTACATGACCATCTTAATAATCTCAGTGCCTCTGATAAGTGTGACAAACCGAATTTTGTTATTTTAAGCCTTAGTTTCATGTTTTCGTTTCAGCTGGTTTCCTGAATATTTTCCGAGGTAGTATAAGAAAGTTCCAAAACCATGCAATTCAGATTGTAGTTGGGTTGGAAAAATGTGATAATTTGACAGCACACCGCAAATCTCTGTGTTAAAGCACATGATAAGACGTTATTGCAGGAGCAAACCATTGTCTGCCCATTGATTGATTACTGATTGCACCCTGGAGCCAGAGAGGAAAATGGAAAGTTCCAGTATAACGTTTTACCAGTTTCATGTTGGAATACTGTCCTTTCAGATGAAGAAAATAGCAGAGAAAAGGCCATGGAAAAAAATAATTTAGTGAGAGTGAGGAAGGATAAAATAGGAATTCTGTACTGGTTAATGAATAAGAAAAATAAACAATTTAATACAATTGAAATAAGTACTGGGAGGAATTTTTTTTCTGGACCAGGCATATATAATAAAAGAAATTGGTGGCAGTATAAATAATCTGCTTAGAACAAGAGCATATAACAAATATATTTTGACACTGTTGGCATGGGCAGAAGAAGAGCCTAGCTCAGAAGGCTACCATTTTAAATACCAGATTGAAGTAGGACCACCAATAATCAGCACCTCAGTTTTTTTTCCGAAGCTTATGAGAGTTTTTCTTGGATAGACAGATGTGAAAATTAACCAGGGCACAGCTGAAAGCATCCTCCACACCATCTAAAATCTGGGTAACAGAAGCCTGACCTATAAATGACAATCCAAAACAATGAATAAGGTGTGGCAGGGATGCAAGATACAGATTAAATAAAGTAGGACTGAGTGCACTTCATAACTCAACTCCTTGAAGGCAGATCAATAAGTCAACAATCACTGAGACATAATGAAACAGTAAAGAGCAGAACCAGTCTATTGAAGGGACCGAAAATAGCTAAAGAGGAAAGTTGGTACAACAAAATGGGATGCGACACACTGTTGCATGCTGAGTGCACATAAAATAAGATCAGCTGTACTCTTCCACCCTGATCCACGTTCAAACAGAGTTACTCTATCCTGTCCAGTAAAGATGATTCTCTGCTGTCCAAGGAGTGAAAGCTAGATTGAGACCAGTCAAGTATGCCATGTGAATCTAATATGGCTGAGAGGTGTCGCAATAAATAGAAGGAGATGGGCCAGTAGTTGCTGAGAACCAACTAAACTGTACTGTGGTTTAATAGAAACACAAGTGACCATTTCCTTGCAAGCGGGACTAGCACTGAGGAAACAAAATTACAAATACTGATATTGGTATATCCAGTAGGATTTGTTGCTGCTTCTTCAGCCACTGTTGATTCAAGAATTAAAATTAGTGGCTGAAAAAAAGAGCAAAGAGAGTCAAACTTGTTATGGAAAAACTCAGAAAAAGTTGCAGAGCTTCTTCAAAGGTTGAATAGAAGAATGAGAACAGTTCAGGTAACTCAAAATGTTATCAACCAAATGTTTTGCTTTGCGAAGGCAAGTTGTATGATATTTATCAATAGCTGATTTTATTGTTTCTCGCAATTCTTAAGAGCAATTCACCGCATCTAGCAACATAACTATACCACCTACTTTCCAGTACCTTGCATTGCTGCTTACTCCAGATTAGTTCTAGTGAGTACAGTGAGGCACAAGTGCTAATACTGTGTTTATTCCTTATGTTAGGTGAGGCAAAGAGTCCAAAGGTGTCTAAATTCAAGAGTCACAATTTGCTATGCCGTTATCAACCATGGTCCCCAAGGAAGAAATTACAGATATCAGGGCTGAAGGCAAACTGTCTGACGAAATGTTAGACCAGCAATGTGTAAAGGTAGATGGATTTGTCTGGCCACAAACATCATGCCAATTAGTTATCTGGAAAATAATGTATGGCATACCAAATGAGAGGCAGAACCTACCAGTTGAGAGAAACCTAATGATGTGAGAGATAGTCTAAAAGTTGGGTATTTTGGGAAATTGTGGGTGATCTATCCATATTTTAAACTCACCAAATATAACAATATTAGAAGATTTCAAGATTTTGGGATGCAAATGTTTCAGCAGGTAGGACCCAATGTGCACTGCATGGCTTGGGGGTGATGGAAAAGAATGATTTAATATCACCTTCCATGGCAGCAACCCTTATATTGCAATCTCTCTCATCCTTGATTGGATGCCCACCAGTGGTGTTGCTTCCCTCCGAGTTGTCTATGTGGGGAAGCTTTGGTTACCTTTATCCACCATTCTCTTGTGTATAGGTGGCCATTCTCCATTCAAAGCCTCTATTGACCAATATACAAATAGCACATATACGTTTCACAGCTGCCCTATCTATACTTACGGATGGCTCTACCGCCAGCACATATGTCAAACCATGAGCCACAACAAGCTGTGATGGCCAGTAATAGAATTGAAAAGTAGGAAGGAACACACCCCTATCATATATTAAAAAGACATCTGGAACTTAGGGCCTTATTACGAGGCTCGCTGACTTGAGACTACCAGCCTCGCGCTGGCGGTCAGGACCGCTGCTGCTGTGGCAGTCCGACCTCCACATTATGACCCTGGCGGTCCGCCTGCCAGGGCACCGCCGTCTCTGCCGGGATCGGTGATTCCGATGGGCTGGCAGTGGCGTAGGTCAGACTCAGCCAAGGCGGAGCCGCATGCAGCGCCGCCCTGCTGATTATGACCTGGTTCTCTGCCAGCCTTTTCATGGCAGTACAACCGCCATGAAAAGGCTGGTGGAGAACAGGTGCTGGGGGTATGGGGGCCCTTGCACTGCCCAAGGACTTGGCATGGGCAGTGCAGGGGACCCCCTTCCCAGCACCTTTGCAATGCTCACTGTCTGATGTGCAGACAGTGATCAATGCGAGGGTGCTGGTGCACCCTGCAGCGGCAGCATTGCATCTGGCTCAATTATGAGCAGGCGACAATGCTGCCAACACTTTTCTGCTGGGCTGACGGGGTGGAAACCTTGGTCTCCATCAGTCAGCCCAGAGGTAAGGTCGGAATGGGCCAGGCCGGGCGGTAGCCAGCATGGCGGCAACCTCCCCATTGGAAGTTCGGCAGATGGGTTGTCCCGTCCGCCAAACTCATAATGAGGCCCTTAGAGTGGAGTCGTTTGTAAGATAAACATGGAACCTCAGCAGTGAGATCATCTTATGGAGTCCCAATAAAACAGTTGGTGAAAGTTTATGCAAATGCACTGCATTCTCCCAGCAGTTAGCCAGTTGAACACTTAGGCTTGAATATTATTGACTTACTTTTGACCCCCACAAGTGTTCATCTTTTGTGGAATCCCCTGTGTTAATTTGCAGGAACTTGGATTTGGTTCAGTTACTTCTATAGCATGAATAGACCATACCCTGTTGGAAAATGTTGACATAAGGAAGAATATTATCTGCATGTGATATCCAATCCTCTTCCTAGCCTTCTATCTTAAAGTTCTTCACCACTTTGCTGCCTCTAATCCAACGTGCAATACATTCAATAATTAATTCACAGAGAAATGGGGAGAGAAGACACACCTGCCTGGTGCCCTTCCCTAATATGAAGGCCAACGATTATATCCTATTCACCCTGAGTAAGGCATTTGGCTTCATATAAGTTTTGTTTTAAAGCATGCTCTGAACTCTGCTTCCAATCCAAATTGTTCGCACACAAGGTGGAGGAAATCCTGTTTGATCTAATCAAATGATTTCTCTGTCAAAGAACAAAATAGTGAGGGTGTCTTCCAGCTTCGGCACTTCATCGAACTAGACTGGAAACCTACACAAGTTTGGGAATAAAGCCGGCTAGCCAATTAGTTAAAGTGAGGTTGTTACCAGGAGGAGTCTACTCATCAGTACTCTGTCCTGGTCCTTAGACTCTGTACTAAGAAGAGAACTAGAATAGTAGGATTTACATCTGTGCTATGGTTCGCCTTCCTTACGTATCACTGCTATGACTATTGGTCTTTTTGCCTCAAGAAACCTCGGAAGGCGCCACACTAGCATGACAGCCATTTGAACAGCTCAGCAGCTAGACCTTTGATGAAACACAGCACCTTTCCATACTGAGGTAGTTTAATAACTTTGGTCACCTTCTCAACATTAGAACCATCATTCCACACCCCCAGCTCCCCAGGCATTTTGGGTATTTTGAAGTCCTGGTGAAAGTTTTTCATATCTTTCTCAGTGCCGTTCCCGCTTGGCATGAATTCTCATTAAGTAGAGTAGAATAGATCCCTACTTTATTGCAAATCAGCTCAATCCCTGTTTTAACTATCCACTGACCTATAAATTTAATGCAGACAACTTCGCCATTAAGTCACAGAGCAACCAAAGCATTCTTATGTAGTAGATGTTATCATTCCATTAGGCCAATGGTTCTTAAACTTTTGACTGTGGTTGACCCCCATTTATTTATTACTTAAATCTAGGGACCTGCACTGAATAATTATTTGATTCCGGATGTACCCACTAAGTCATTACTGGAAGCCAGTGACCTTGGTCTAAGCATTTTCAAAGCTTTGAACTAAAAAAACAAAAAATGAACAAATACAGAAACATTGATTCATCAAACAAATGCACGAATGATAAAATATTTGATATAATTCACAAACAAATGAAAAAAATCTAAAGTTTAATGGAGGGTTGAACTTCTCTAAAATCACGAAAGCTACTCATCACCCATATTTTATTCTCTTTGATGCACTGCTCCACGAATCAACCTGAGGTTACCAACTAAATGTTTAGCCTCCAACTCCAAATTCCTTTACATTTACAGAATATTTTAAAATGTTCAATTTTGCATTTTGCTTCTTAATCATATATACTTTATTAATCTGTTACCATTATTTATTTTTCCTGGCAGTCAGGAACCCACTGAGCAGGCTTTGCGGACCACCAGGTGTTCCCAGACTACAGGTTAAGAACCACTGCACTAGACCATGGCAAGGTATTCCTTCCGGAAATGGTATGAAGAATGGACTTCTAGCTGCGATGGGAACTCTCCCAGTTTGCATTCTCTCTTCTGTGAAGTTTAATCACGATGTGCACTCTACCAAGTTAACATTCTTGCTGTAATTTAGTTTGCCTCAGGCTTGCCTCCTGATTAGAGCTTTAAAACCATTGGGTACCCCACTATTGTACCACACTATCCCCACGTGATCTTCAAAATAATTTCTTGTGCTCTTCTGAATCCAGTGAATCGGGTTTTTTGCCAGTAAGTTTGAATAAATTCAGGTTTCAAGTTCCATTTCTAACCCCATTTTTTTTGTCCACAAATCATGGAAAGGGAGGAATGTTGCAAAATTCCCCATACCAGTTATTATTTCAGGGCATCAATGTGAGCAATGTCAAGCCTGGTAGCAAAAATTAATACAGTAGAGCTGTGTGCCCTCGAGAAGCAGGACTGTAATTATATCTCAGAGCATCAGTGCATATATCAACCAGCTCAAAGGAGCAGGCAGATTGTGCCAGAACTGTTGGTGGTATGTCTGCTTTCCCGTCTTCCAGTTGACCAGTCATCCTCTGAATCTATGACATCATTGAAAAATCTCCCCAGGACGGGACCTGATTCTGGTATTTCAAGTTGCAACGAACCTATTCAATCTAGCATGCCTCTAAAGAATAGAAAGAGAATACATAAAAAGATTCTATAATCGTTCTTCCTCCATTGTCCAGCGACCCATATTCTGGGAAGAGAACCAAGTCCACTCATTATTCTTTATAGAGTTTATTTCTCAGCTTGTTCATATTCCAGGTTACTCTCCGCTGTGGATTCTTCCTTCTATGCTCCATTCATCATTGCTATTTCACTCTGTCTGTAGAATAAATCTCAAGTTCTCTAATAAGTGGAGCGCGCATCCTCCCAAGGGACCCATCTTTTCATTATAGTTCTCATACCACAGCCATTCCAACTAAATATCGGAAAATTCCCAATACATTTTATAAGCCTCTCTCTAACCACATTCCAACAATTCCAGACTCCACACTTGCATCCGCCATACTCCCAATGGCTCACCTTCCCAGTGTGTAAGCATTTGTCACTCCTATAATTTCAAAACCAATATGGGCCAATTGCTCTGCATTCCAATTACCCAAATGAGAATAAACCTTGAGTGTTGATAATGTTAGACAGGCATTCAATTAAAAACATCGTTTAGAAAATGGACTAGCCATTATCTAGGTGTAAATACTCCACACATTACCCAATAGGCCGTCCATACCTCTTAATATAATCCTTTCAGTCAGGCATATCACAACTTTGTGTGTCTGGCCCAGAGCTGGCCCACTGCATCTCTGTGTTCAGCTGCTAACTCTTATCCTCCTGGGTTTATTCAGTGTTGCCTATTGGCATCTTATTTCGGAGCCCTCCTTGAATACTCATGCATGGCTTGCATTGTCATTTTCACTTCATTGAAGGATTTGCATTGCTTCTGCATGAACAAGGTGTAATCCATGAAAAATATAGCATAAACACTTTCAAACATCATATTCCCCACTGTCTTACTGTCCATAACACAAGGTCCCAGGCATTGTAGTTGAGCAGCTTAAATAGTTGTCTTTTAGGCATCCCTGGAGATAGTGGGATGGTATCGGGGCTCACTGCCCATTTTCAGAAATAAAGCATGCTGATAATTCTCCCACCGGAATCAGGGTCTTGAGCCATTGCTTCAAGAATTGGTCAGCTGTGCATCTTTCAGTATCTTCAGGGATACCTTTTATTTGCAGGTTATTCCTTTTTGTCCATCTTCAACTGCCTTCTCTGGACTTTTGGGCAATAGTTGACAGCTGTATTCACTGTACTCTTCAGACAGTTATATGTGTCCTTGAGGTCAGAGATCTGCCCTTGAACCACTACATGGCGTTGGGATGTGCTGGTTACGTCTAATTCACCAATTGTGCCCTCTTTGGCACTTCTGGTTTTCTTTATGGCTTACAGTATGACTTTGGTTAATGAGGATGCAGCATCTGAGGTCATTCCCTGAATTGTTTTAAATTACCTGGATTACTGACTTGCAGCTGGGCTAGTTTTAGTGAATGTGTCTAGTTTGTCCTCTTTGGGGAGTAGTCCACTTTTGCTCTTCACCATTCTGAAGACCCAGGAGTCTCTTCTTTAGACTGTTTGCTCCCTGTCCCTGCTCTTAATTTAGATAGGGCTTATTGTGGCCCTTACAGTTGAGACCATATGTCTCTGTTAGCAAAACTTGTCTGACAGAAATGCCAAGCCTTACAGATTTACAAAAATATCATATAACTGGGTGTAGATATTCTATTAATAACTTCAGTGAGGGAATGTTTTTGTAAATTATATTTAGTAAATTATATTTCTGTTAGAGGATTTAGTTATGATATTGTGGTACCATATATATCTAATTAAGATTCTCAGCATTCTCCTTGTGCATAGGGTCTGTGTGGTATCCACATTAGTATAGTGTTTTCTCAGAACCTGTTGCTTCCCTTGGTCTATCTTTAGTCCCTCTTTGCCACATCAGTCACTACAAAGGGGAAGAGCCAAATGGGAAGAGCCAGAGTACACATTCCACAACCCGTCAGCTTTGGCCCGAGGATTGCAGGACACCGCTTTTTTCTTCACCCTCACTGCTGTGTAGGGTCACCTGCCTTCTCCCCTGAATGTGTCCTTTAGAAGGGTTCAAAACACTGCAGCAATGTCACTCTTGCAGTTTAACAGCTGAGGGCAGTGGGGTAGAGGCAAATTCCTAGAGGGGGCCATTAGATGACAGCCTCACAGGGTACAATTTTAGACTTACTTAAAAACGTTCTTTTTAGTCTTCCTTAAAAACTTGCCACCCTTATCCTCAACTGGTCACCCTTATCCTCAACTCGTTTGAACAGCTCTTTAATTTTTCAAAAAATAAAAACCCCTTCCTCTTGCAGGGCTGCTGCTGTCAATTGAACACAAAGGCCCCCATTACAGGTCTGGTGGTAGCACCGCCAATGTCGTAATGAGGCCTTAAGGCTTCTTGCATGGATTATGCTTTTCTGTAACTGATAGAGGGAGGATTTAGATTAACTGGCCCATCACTGAGTCTCATTTTAATAAATGCTAGTATTTGCACATAAGCATTCTTAATGCCTTATTCTGATCGTTACATGATGTAATTAGTCTGATGGTTGACTTTCCTCGATCCTTTCTTATGTGTGAGAATAGCAGGGTCTCCCTTTCCTCACAACTAACTACTTCCATTGTTATTACTTAATGATCTTTTGATTATTCCAGCTGTCTAAATCTGGTTATCATTTCCTCTTGACATGATAATGTGTCTTGTTAACAGCAACAGGTCCGCCTAATCTCCAAAGGAGATGCTAGCCTTCAGTTGTTGTGAGTGGAAGCTTGTTGTATGCAGGGTTGTGTTACTGGCTGTCTCCTTTTTAAATAATGTTGTTTACATTCTTCCTCCAGGCCGCATTTCTTATGTTCATATGTTTATCTCCTGGGAAGCCCTCCCCAAGGGCTGTATTCATGAAAGGTAGGGAGGATGCAAGGTCCCCTCCCTGAGTCTCCAGAGGCCCTGGGTAACCCACCACCAGAACCAAAATGTAACAAAATGGGGAGGGGGCTGCATGGCCCTCCTCCCCGTGCCTCAATAGGCCCCATAGAGTCCACCTCTGGGGCCGATTACTTTAACGGAGAGGGCCATGAATTACTCCAGGGACACCATCCCCTGAGGCTGGTGTAGTAGCTATGTTTCAGGGAACCCACTCCCCGGACAACCTGTTTTTGCTCTCACTTGGCGGGAGGATTTTCCAAACTCCAGCCAAGCAGCATCAAGCACCAAGTCCGCACTGAAGCGGACAGGGAAGCAGTTCAAAATATTTCCCCCACCCAGAGGGAGCAACACTGGGCGGTGCTCCCTGGAGGCAGGAGCAAGGTGCTTGAAACAGGAACTGACACAGGAAGATTGGGATATTCTAGTATAGGACTGACGATCTTTGTAAGGGCATTTTGTTAGGCTTAATTGTGCCCTTTTTGAAAAAGAATCCATGACATTCATTTGACTTGAAAGAAGAAGCACACGTTTGACATTCATTGGAGTGTGCAGCATTTTGAAACTCTGCTGTCACCTCCCATGCCACCTGGAACCTGCAAGAAATACCTCTGGGTTACCATGAGCCAGTGCTTATTTTGTACAAGAATAAGTTCTAAGGCCCAAAATTTCACTCTGACACTCACAGCCAGCAACATTGAATAACAGCATGCTGAATGTCAAGGCTGCACCATTTTGATTTCACCTCCTGCCTCTTTCATTCACCACCAGGCACTGTTTGCCCCTTTTTCTCACTCTTGTAGTCTTATTCTTTTTCCCTTTGTCACAGTTATTCCATCTTTCTCTTCTTCCTCCTTTCCTCCATGTGTGTTTTTCTCTCTCTGGGTAAAAGTATGATGAAATGATGCAGAAAAACTAAGTGCTGGTCCTCAAAAAAGCACTGCCTTGAGCACAGAAGAGGTGGCAAAGCTACTGTCAGCAAGGGATTTTCACGTCCCACTGGACATTGTGTTTTGAAACATGCTGATATTAGGGGCATAAGAGACTTAGGGCCAGATGTATGAAATGATTTTTCACTTGCAAATGGTGCAAATCTGTAAATTCTACCATTTGCGAATGCAAAATAGCCTTTCACGATGTATGATAGGCATAGCAGTCCCATTTTAGGGAATCACAATTTTTTGGGATTCCCTAAAATTGCAACTCCGAATAGGGAGCTGCAATTTGCGATTCCCTAAATAGAAAATTGCAAACAGGGATTTCCTATTTGCGATTCCCTATACACATGTATCAAGCATTTCCTAAATGCAAAATGGGCATTTAGGAACTGCAATTACCACCAACTCCAAGTTGGTGGTAACCATGTGCATTTTAAAAAAATGCATTAAAAATGCATTTTTTAAAGTGCCATGCAGCACACGCATCTGTGTACTTTACATGTGCACAATGTTTTTCAGGGGGGTGCATCAAAGGGGGCCTTAGGTCCTCTGCACCCTTGGTTTTGCATTTCCTAATTTTGTCAATTTCTAGCTATCGTCACTCACTTTAAATTAGAGTTATGTCACACCAAATAATCCACGTTTCTCAGAGGCTGAGTTTTCAGTCAAGGTGGATGAAATTATGAGAGTAGAGCCACAATTGTTAGGAGCCCAAGCGCAACATACTTCACTCAGTAGTAAAATGGAAATGTGGGAAAGGATAGTCAACAGAGTGAATGCTGTAGGCCACCTTTCGCACAAAGGAGAAACTTAGGAAGAGGTGTAACGATCTGAGGGGGAGGTGCATTCCCTGGCCTCCAAGCAACACCTGGAGGCCCAGAAAGACTATCTGTGGTCCTCTAGCCCCATTACAACTGCTTCCCTGGGAGGAGAAGGTACTGGCCATTCTGCATTCTGAGGGCTTGACGAGAATACTTGGGGGTTAGTAGTCTGGTAAATTACACCGTATTAACGTTCACAACACTTTAAGGTCCTGCATGCTCTCATCTCCTAATCTCAGCTTTTGCTATTGTGTTGTCTATCTACTTTCCTAACATGCAATACTCAAAGTATCAGAGATTCTTGATTGTCAGTGTCAATGTGTATTGTTGTATATATGATAATATGTATCAATCCCCATGACATGTCACATGTTGGAATGTGGTCTGTAAGTGTATTACTAGTAAATTATCATCCCAGTACCCATGATATGTGTCAATATGTAAATGTATGGTCCAGCCCAGCTGCATTTTGGAAACAGGTATGTAAGACTAACCATTTGTCAAGTGTTGGGAGGTAGAGATTGAAATGACTACAACTACCATGAGGTCCTCTTTCCGTAACAGAAAACAATATGCAGTTGTGATTTTCCCCATTTTCACTTTTCTGACATCTTACAACTGATGTTCAATTCTCATGGACAGAGCAATCTACATACAGTGCTCTACTCATAGACGTCTGCCTACTTAGCTTGATGTTGTCCTGGTCTCAACTGTAACTATTGATGGCATGAGTGACACCATACCAAGTTGGTACATCAAATATGTGTAAGGCATTAAGCTTATTCAGCTGATTGGAAGTGGCAGGTACATACAGACTCTGCATTGCTCACACGATGACTAATGCTAAATATACAACCAAGTTGTGTGTTCAGCTGTATTGTACACAGTTAGGCCTTGGAATGGGCAAAGTAGACATGTTACTTCTCCATGTGTTGGCTTAAATATTTGTGAGATGTCATGTTCATTCCTTAATCTAAAATGGAGCTTACCAGCACATCTAATGAGTTGCTCAATTCTAGTATATGTATTGAATGTCTCCAAATGTTTTGTTAACAAGTTAAGTACCACGGAAATAAATCACAATAGTAATCTCTACCTATTTTGTTTTTCCTAGGTCTCTACTTACTGTGACACAAAACATTTGGATGTAGATACCACACTTCCACCAATAACTACGTTCTCTTTTTCACAACAGGTCGATCTGGCACAGCACCTGGGCAGAGCTTGGCCGCCGAACAGACCCCCACTCCACCCCCGGTTGAAGACCTAAGTGATGACAACACTTCTGGACATGTGGACGTGGATGACCGTCCTGGCACATCTGGTCAGCCTGGGGACACAATCAGTGAGTCTCACTGTGCCCACACCAAAACCTCCCACCCCAGCTGCAACACCTCAGCCAACCCCAGTTCCCCCAGCCTGTGTACCCAGTACATCCTGTGCTCCCCCACCCAGTCCTGCATTCTGAGGTGAAAATCACCAGCCCAGTTACAGAGGAACCAGGACCCAGTGAGAGAGAGCCCCCTCAGTCAAGGCCACAGGCTTGTAAGGGTTAAGGTTTGTGGGAGGGCTACTGTGGGTGATGAAGCAGAAAATGAAGGTTTTGATTTATTTACGCTTAAACGTAGTGCTGCAATAATCATGTGTGACTTTAACCGAACTAATAAAGATTGTACTGGGACAAAATGTGCCCTCAGATTAGTTTGCCAACATTTATAAGCGTGCTTTATATAACGTGATGTATTAGAATTGCACTAATCCGACATAATTATAAACGTGTGCTACGATTTGCTCGTTAGAAATGTTTTAGCTTAGCATAACTTTAGGGGAGGCTTTGGCCTAGTTGCCTGGTCTCACGGTTTAGATGCTCGTATTTTTCCAATGTGCTAATAAACGTGTATTTTTGCTTGAAGCTGTACTTTTCCACTGAGATCGTTCACATGCTTATCTTAAGGTTTCGTGCCAGCCTGGCATTTTTCTCTTTACTCCAAGGTCGATCTGCAGGTGCGGATAATGGAGGCTCTGAAAGTGAGCTAATTGGTATAAAATGTTGCAACTTGCGTACCCATCTCCAAGGATAATGTATGCTTAAGTAAAAGCTTGAGAACTGTCGTTTTTGATTGGACAATTTGAAGCTAACCTATGAACCCTCCAATGGAAGACCCTACTGGATTTGAACTGTTGTCTATAAAAACCAGGTGCACGAGAAGAAAGTAGCCATTACCAGCTCGATACCCGCCATTTTGCAGACTTCGTAGCTATTATGGCCCACTTTGCTGCGACGCCATTTTGAAAGAGACTTTGATGCTTTCTCTAATCGAGAGAAAGAGACTTTAAATGATTCTGGCCCTAGAGACTTTAACTTTGATTTGTCCCTTTGCATGAAGTACTAGTTTTACCTTGCCGCCGTGAGGCAATTGCCCCGTCCACCTTGCCCCTTTGCCCCGTCCCATGCTGATCGAAACGGTACCCATGCTGACCGAAGAACGGTACCTGTGAGACGAAGACTTCCTTGTATGCTGAGCGTAATTGGTAAATATGAAAGGAAATTGTACAATTGCATTGTGTTTCTTTTAGGTAACCAACTGCTGATTTTTGACAAGATCCCTAGCTAGGAGTTTTTTCCAAATTAATGTTGCTAAATTGTTTTTGCATGAAGACCCACATGCCGATGCTAATTTGAGGCTAGATGAGGATTCCTTTTGTTGCACGATGCAATTTGAGACCTTGCTATGCTGACCAATGTATGCAATTAGTTCATTACAGATTATAGTATTAGTGATTTGCATTGCTATTATCGAATGCCTTGTGATTCAAATGCTACATAGATTGCACTTGTTTCGCCGTTATGGACAGCTATTAATGTTCATTTACGTTTATCATTTGGTGTTGAGACACATTTATATTGTGCTAGCTTTGTTAATATAGGGAAATAAATTCACTAACTTTGCAATAAACTGGTGTGGTTATTCCTGACTGAAAGGTCAGGGTTCGCCGAAATGTATTCTGGATTAATTGTTAAGTGTTATGTTGATCAAGGTATTGCTTATGTTCGTTATTGATTATTGATTTTAATGAAATTGATTGATTAAGAGTACGGAGAGTCCCACTTAGTCAAAAGATTCATCGGCCAAAAGAGCGTCCGAATACAGGTAAAATTACTAGTACGGACCGCTCTATCAGTAGATGGTAGCAGAGGATGGTTTCGTCTTTTGGGACCCTGTACTCTTAAAGTACATGGTGTTGAATTAACAGGTACGCATTTTGAGACCCCACTCGAGAAGTTGAATTAGATTTTTCTTGGGTGAAATAGATTGACAGAATGATGATGGGCTAGGTCCACCGCGACTTTCCCGGGATCTCGGAGCTTGCGAATGGAGAGAACGGAGATGTGGAATCGGCGTTGGCGGTACTAGTGATGGTATGAGTGAAGTTAGGGTTTTGCGCTTGCACAGCTTATTGTCGCAGATTGTGTGAAAAGGTTGCGAGGATTTTTTTTTTTTCCTTTTTTTAGAGGATAGCGGAGGTGCGACTCGGAGTGTAGAAGTAGAGAAGTCGTCGAACTTCATAGAAATAGCGGAGGTGCGACTCCGAGTGTGAGAGTAGGGAAGTCGTCGAACTTCATGTGCGTGTGGCGCTTTGTGCATAAAAAGGTCCACGTGGTTGTTGTTGTTGAGACGGGCCCTGCGAGGTCAAGAGACTCCGGAGTATGTTGATTTATGTTGTGGTCTGGGCGGTTTAGTAGGTTGATCGGGCGTGGTCAACGAGTCGGTACGTGTGTAAGGGAGTGAAAGAAACTTCGACTTCGGGCTTTGACAAGATTCTAAGTGCACTAGAATAGATCATTGACAAGTTGAGAGCAGTCTGCGGGTCAGATTTGCTTGCGAACGTGGGGACCGAGAAAGATGGAATAACTGCCGAGGCTAGTGAAAAATCCCTAAGGTCCTGAAGCGACTGTGTTACCCTTCCTGTAGTAAACCGACAGATCTGTTTTATTTTTGGTAGCTCGCGATACATGCAAGAAGTTGTTACGAAAAGAGCTGAGTGAAGGAGGACTAGCCGCGAGGCTTTGTCAGCCGCAGTGTGTGTGAGTGTGACGTCACTAGGAGCCGCGCTGGGATAGGTTGGTTGTAGAGAAGGGTCGCGCACGGATTGGACGCAGTCCGTGGGGCTCGATTGGAAGGGGAAAGGCAAGCGAAGAGTATTCCGGGAATTAAAGTCACCTATTGATTACAAACTTTGTGAAATAAAAGACGAGAAAAAAAAATGAAATTTTTTAAAGCATTAAGGAGTGCGATGAAGGGGGAGTCATACATTAAAGCGAGTGTAGGAGAGGAGACGCTGCCCGAGGGTACACCAGCTTATATTGTAATGGAGGAAAAGGGGGTAGCTCCGTGCCTTTGGCTAAAGCAATGGCACAAGTTGACAAAGAAACATGGGAGCGTAGCATTCCCGATCCACGGGACATTCAATATAAGGATTCTGGAGAATTTGAGGTTCACGATGTACGACATGAAGGTACCTCCAAGGCCAGCACAGTTTGAGGCTCTAGCAATTTGGGAACTAATGGCTAGACAGCAGCAGCAAAATAAGTTCGAGACTAGGATAAGGAAGGTAGAAAAGACACTAGCGGACGCTAGGTGGGATAATGCACAGAAGGTGTGGAGGTCAGATGTATTGCAGGGGATAAAATTGTTCCCCGCAATTACTAAGGAAGAAGAGGAGACAGGTAAGAAGCTACCTGTAAGACAAACAGGAGGTGTTCCAAGGATAGAGAGGACGAGGAAAAGTTGAGAAGAGAAGAGGAGTTAGAGGATGAGGAGCTAATAATGCAATTGCTGAACGACCGTCCACCACCTTATGCAGAGAGTGGACAAGGTCCAAGTACCAGTTCTGCCCCTCCGGCATCGGTACAGAACAGTGAAAGTCAGAGTTCAGGAGCATCATCGGGATCTAAGGACCCGAGTTTACTGTTCACCCCGCAGATACCGCAGGTTAGGAGAATATATCCAGATGTGCCCATGTTGAAACCTGCAGAAAATTATCAGCCGCAGGTCCCAAGGTATTACAGCAGCGACAGTAGTACGGGAATGATTCTAGATCCAGCCGCAATGGGAGGACAGAATGGTCACAACCCGACATTGGCACAAGCTGAATCAACTCAGTTTTTGATGCCTCAGAAGCAGATGCAGGGGGGAACAGCACATGCTCAGATGACGGGGAGTCAGATGGGCATGCCGGCAATGATGACCCATAGTGTGGGAATGAACATGCCTCAGAACATGGGGAATGGACAAAACCCAGATGCGATATCGCTACCCATTACTGTAGGTCCACCGGTACCTTTGTACAGTCAGCCTAATCTAGGTATGAGCGGTCAGGGATCAATGCTGCAGAATGGGGCAGAGAGGAGGTGCATAGAAAACACTCCAGGGATAACTCCGATAGCGGCTCAGCCAACAGGATCTGGGACCTTGATGGAGTTTAGTCCCATATGTGCTCAGTCGACACTGGTGAGGTCGAGTCCCCCACTGACCTCCCCCACAATACCTCTGTCATCGAACACTGAAAAGTTGCCGCAACCATCAATGGCAGTCGATGTGAACGCTACACTGATGGGGTTGAATGCGCAACAGCTGACACAATGGTTCAACAGTCTAAATTCCACACAAAGCTCAGACAGTGGGAAGGGAGAAGATTATATGAATAGGATGAGGTTGAACATGGAAGCACAAGAATTGGTGGAAGGGACTATGGGTGTGAATAGGTTAGAGTCCTACTCGGAAGAAGAGCTGAGGTATCTATGTCCCAGGATAACAAAAGAAGTGAACAAGGTACACAAAAGCTTGCAGGAAGTAGCTGACAAAAACGGGGTTGATATAGACAAGACGAAACACTTGAGCAGGAGCTATAGGTTGGATTTTGGGACCACAGATTTTGAACACATGAGGTCAGCAGGCATGAAGGCACACCTTAGAGAATTGTTGCAGAGTGCACAAGTGTGGAGGTGCTTAGACAAGTGGGAAAGCAGATGGGTAAAGAGGAAGGAAAAGAGGAGGGACAGTGCTACAGAGCTCAACGAGAAAAGACCACAGAGTAGCGAGGCAGTAACTATGTTACCAATGAGGGAGACAGCAGGGGGAAAATTAATACATGTACCATGGCACAGAAGCGACATTCAGTCATTTACGGATGATTTTCCCAAACTGAGAGAGAAACCGATTGAATGGTATCAACAGACTGATAGGTTTGTGAAGCTTGCAAAATGTCTCTGGGAAGACCTGAACACTCTCTTTGAGATTGTAGTTCCAGCAGATTTGTGGGAGGATTGCAAAAGAGCTGTAGGTTGGCCGACAAGTGAACCAGAAAGAGACAGGGAGACGGGTGCACCATCACCTATGGTGATGAGCTTGTACTACAAGGTGATTGAGCATTTGAAGACGAAGGTTGCCGCAAAAAATGTGGATTGGCAGAAGATCGATCGAACGGCCCAAGAGGCTAAAGAGTCGATTCATAGTTACTATGAGAGGTTGTTGAAGGCGTTTAAGAACTACAGTGGCACAGAGACAATAGAGGCGAAGGACATGCTTCATTTTGTGTTCAGATTTGTGGAAGGGCTGAGACCAGAGATAAGCCAGATGATAAAGTCGCATTTGATTTGTTGGCAGTCGAAACCGATTGATGAGGTGTTGAATTATGCGAAATACTGTAGCGACGAAATTGAAGTGAAACAGAAAAGGTTGAAAGAGAAGGTGATGATGATGCAGCTTAAGGCAGCTCAGACAGGTCTGCAAGGTTTGCAAGGGATGCAAGGGTTCCAACAGCAGGTGCCGCAACCGCAGCCGCAGTTGCAGGGAAATATGATGTTTCAGCCACAGGCCAGAGGCAGAGGCAGAGGAGGTTTTGCGAATAATGGTCCGGATTTGAACACTGTTGTGACTGGTGTGCAGGCAATGAAGAAGGTGATGCCGTGTCACGTGCGCGGAATTGTCGGTCATTGGAAACGCGAGTGCCCGATGGTGGTGCAGGAAGGTGCAGGTGCAGGTGCAGGTGCAGGTGTTGGTCAGCAAAACAATGATGTCAATGCATTTCAGACAATGAGGGGACCGAAAATGAGAGGTCCAAACCCAAATTTTCAGTCCGTAAATCAGTTGCAGGGATTACAACCTATGCAGCCGCAGCAGATGCAGATGCCTCGTATGCAGATGACGCAAATGCAGCCAATGCAACAGCAGTTACCCATGGTACCTAATCAGCAAATGCAAATACCTTTGGCACCAATGAGTCAGCAGCAAGTGATGGTTCCTCCACAGGTCTCGGGTCAGGTAATGAGTACAAATGGCACCGTACAACAGTTCCCATTACACAGTGAGAGTGGAATAAACAATGTATGGGAGAGTGAAAGCTCAGAAGAAGAACGAGATTGTGTGCTTGCAGCATCCTTGGAAGTTGATCAAAAGGGTCCGTACGTAGAGGGAAGAGTAATGGGTCATCGTGTTTCATTCTTGGTTGACACAGGAGCCACACGTTCGACTGTTAAGAGCAGTGAAGTACCAAATTTGCCACTCTCAGGGAGGACAGTTCAAGTGGTGGGAGTAGCAAACAGGCACCTGACGAACCCAATAACAGATCCGGTACCAGTCAGCATCGGTAACTATCAAGGGGTGCATCAGTTTGTGGTATGTGACTCAAGCCCGATAGCACTGTTAGGAAGAGACCTATTGTGCAAATTGGGTTGTTCGATCATGTGTTCGAACGAAGGAATAATAATACAGACGAGCAGTGATGGGGAAGAAGAGGACAGTGTAGAGGGGGATGAGATGGAAACTGTCGATGAAGAGTATCCTCTGATTTGTCTTTTCCCGATGATAACTGAAGAAGATATTCCAGCTGAATTACGGGAAACAGTCGGAAAGGAAGTGTGGGATATGACAGGGAAAGAGGTGGGATTGATGAAAGGAGTGGAACCAGTGAAAGTGACTGTAAAGCCCAATGCAATCTTTCCCCAGACCCCACAATACCACATGGCACAGGACACCCTCATGAAAGTTGCCCAACTCATTGACGAATTTGTAAAACAAGGGGTACTGAAAGAAGTGTTAAGCAGTCCATGTAATTCACCAATCATGGGACTGATAAAGCCAAGTGGAAAGGTCCGACTTGTGCAGGACTTGAGGAAAATAAATGACATCATAGTCAAATGTTGCCCTGTCGTACCAAATCCAGCTGTGATAATGTTTCAAGTCCCTTGCGATGCCGAGTGGTTCTCAGTCATTGACTTGGCACAGGCATTCTTTTCCGTGCCTCTTCATGAGGACAGCCAATTCCTCTTTTGTTTCAAATTCCTAGACAGAGTATACAGTTGGTGTCGAATTCCTCAAGGGTTTTCTGAGTCACCGTCAATATTCAATCAGATTCTAAAGAAAGATTTGGAAGCATTAGAATTGCCATTCGAGTCTACCCTAGTACAGTACATTGATGACTTACTGGTTGCATCAAAGACAGAAAGTGGCTGCACAGCCGATACCATTGCTCTGTTGAACCATTTGGGAAGGAATGGACACAAGGTGTCTCCTTCCAAATTGCAGTTCTGTCAGAAGAAAGTGAAATACTTGGGTCACCAGATAGAGAAAGGGTCACGGAGAATAATGAAGGAAAGAATAACAAGTGTACTTCAAATGAGTCCACCAAAGACAAGGAGGGAGGTGAGGAAGTTTTTGGGAATGGTGGGCTACTGTCGCCAGTGGATTCCCAACTTCTCGACTCTAGCAAAGCCTTTACTGAAACTGACCCAGAAGGATGCCTTGGATCAAATTGAACTGAAAGGAGATGAGATGGATGCTTTTGTTGAATTGAAAGAGTGTATGTGTAGGGCTCCAGCTTTAGGTATGCCTGACTACACAAAGCCTTTCACATTGTTTTGTCATGAGCGTGATGCATGTTCTTTGTCTGTCTTGACTCAAGCCCATGGTGGCGTAAACAAACCAGTGGCGTATTTTTCAGCTACTTTGGATCCGGTCGCAGCAGCACTCCCAGGGTGTTTGCGTGCCGTAGCAGCAGTTGGTATCAGCCTCACTCAGAGTGAAGGAATAGTGATGGGACACCCAGTAACAGTCATGGTCCCTCACTCAGTTGAGATACTTTTGACCCGCTCCCGAACGCAACACATGACCGGAGCAAGACTCACAAGGTATGAAACGATAATTCTGGGCTCACCGAATGTGCAGCTGAAAAGCTGCACTACGTTGAATCCAGCAACCTTGCTACCTGGAGAAAATGCTGAAATTGAGAACGCTGAAGACGTCGAGCATGACTGCCTTCAGGTGACTGAATTTTGCACAAAACCTCGACCTGACATTAAGGATACTAAACTTGATGAAAATGACCAAATTGTTTTCGTTGATGGTTCATGTCTAAGAGATGGGATGGGAATTTTAAAAGCAGGATATGCTGTATGTACTGTAACAGGTGTCTTGGAAGCGGGATGGCTTCAAGGAGTCTATTCTGCACAAGTAGCAGAACTTGTAGCCCTTACAAGAGCATGTCAACTGTCTGCATTGATGAAAGTCACCATTTACACTGATAGTCAGTACGGGTTCGGAATTGTGCATGACTTTGGCCAACTATGGTCACAGAGAGGTTTCAGGATCCCCAGTGAAAAACGGGGAGAGAATAAGGGAATTGTTACACGCCATTCAAATGCCAGCCGAAGTTGCAGTGGTAAAGTGTAGTGCTCATACGAAAGGACAGGATTATGTCTCTCTGGGAAATGCATATGCGGATCAAGTCGCAAGATTTTGTGCCTTGAACTGTATATTACTCAGGGATGAATGGAATTCGATAAGTGAACCAGAACTCGAACCGGCTGAAGCATTTGCCTTAAAGGTCGCAGATACAATAGATGAACTAAAAGCATTGCAGAATAACGTCAGGGAGGATGAGAGAGATTCCTGGATTAAATCACAGTGTATAAAGAGACCAGACGAGTTATGGGTTTCAAATGAGGGAAAATTTGTTTTGCCAAATAGTCTCTTATCACAGCTTGCGCGGTTCTATCATGGACAAGCTCACCTAGGGAGAGATGCCATGATAAGATTGTTCAAAACTGATTGGTTTAACCCCAGATTTCGTCAAGCTGCAGAAGCAGTTTGCCATCGATGTGTCACTTGCCAGCAGATGAACCCAGGAAAGGGAACAGTTGTGAACGCCAGCCACATTGGCAGGGCCAGTGGCCCATTTAGTCGAATGCAAATGGACTTCATTGAGATGCCTGTGCATGGAGGTTTGAAGTATGTGTTGGTGATTGTGTGCATTTTTAGTCACTGGATCGAGGCATACCCCACGCGTAGAAATGACAGCCTTACAGTTGCAAAGCTATTGTTGAGAGAGTTAATAACACGTTTCGGATTCCCGATCTCTTTAGAATCAGATAGGGGAAGTCACTTCAATAACGAGGTGATAAAGTTACTCTGCGAAGCGCTGAACATTGAGCAAAAGCTGCATTGTAGCTATCGCCCTGAAGCATCAGGATTGGTGGAGCAGATGAATGGTAAACTGAAATCAAGAATGGCGAAAATATGTGCATCGACAAATTTGAAATGGCCTGACGCATTGCCCTTGGTGCTAATGTCAATGAGAAACACCCCTGATAGAAAGACTGGATTGTCTCCGCACGAAATTCTCATGGGCAGGGCTATGAGACTTCCTGCAGTTCCCGCAAACGCGCTTTTGAATATTACAGATGATATGGTGTTAGATTACTGCAAGGGTCTGGCTGACGTGGTTCGCTCTTTCTCTCACCAGGTGGAAGCGACGACCTTGCCACCGATCCAAGGTCCAGGACACGCACTGAAAGCAGGTGACTGGGTCGTGGTAAAGAAGCACGTGAGGAAGTCGTGTCTGGAACCCCGTTGGAAAGGCCTTTTCCAAGTGATCCTGACGACAACTACTGCTGTGAAGTGTGCGGGGGTTCCCAACTGGATCCAGGCCAGTCACACAAAGAAGGTGTTGTGTCCCACAGATGAGGAAGTTGAAGCGCTAAAACTGCCAGTGCCTGATAAAACAGTGCTGAGTGCTGAAACAGAACAAAACCGAACTGAAAGAGAACAGGCAGAAGCAGGAGAGAGAGAGATATTATTGGAGGACGAAGAGACCAACTCACTTGGGGAAGACCAAGGAGAAAGTTCAGACAGCGACGAAGCAGCTGAAGGTGACAAAGAACCTGAAGCAGCTGAGGGTAGCAAAAAGCCTGAAGCAGCTGAGGGTGACAAAGAACCTGAAGCAGCTGAAAGTGATACAGAGCCTGACGAAAGTAACGGTGACGAAGGGCTCGAAAAGGGTGAAAAAGCAGGAGAGCCTGATCAGAGGAGGGCTTTCCCAGAAGCAGACGATACAGAAAAAGAAAAGGAGAACGTGATTGATTCCCCAGGAGAAGGAGGGGACAAGGCAGAACAGAACGAAAGGGTTCAAGCTTCTACAGAAAAGGTCGCAGGTCCGTCAAATGGACACGGTGCAAAGAGGAGACTAAGTATATCACCAGTAAAACAAAGGACTGGAGAAGGTTTGAACGACGGAGAAAGGCCAAAAGTGAAAGAGAAAAGAAAGGAAGTGTCTGTCGTGGTACCAACCTCAAGTGACGAAAAAGACTTGACAAAAGAGGAAAGTACCAGCGAGGCAGAATCGAAAAGAGAAGCAAAATTGAAAAGGAAAAGGATACCGAACAGAAGATATTCCGGTCCTGAATGGGCATATGTAGTCAATGACGATTGGACTGACGAGTTTGTATCTCTAAGCATCGAGAACGAAGAAGAAGAGATACCAATAGAAAAGAAAAGTTTTATGGACAGTGTTGATTGAAAGGGTGATAAATGACATTGCCTGATACAATCTAAAGTGCTAAAACCAGCTGAGATATTGCTAAACCGGATGAGACATTTGCTAAACCGATAAAGACTGAGTTATTGCCGAATTGAGACAAATGCTGCTAGCCGATAAGTGACTTGGCCTCTTGAAGAAGACGGTGTGAACATTGCGCCGTTCAGCTTTGTAACTGAATTGCTAAATAGTTTCTTTATAGGTGATTCTAGCTCTCTGATTCTATACAGATCATGACGCAAAACAGTAGAAAGAAATATTGTAAATATGTGTGTATAGGCTTAATAATTGCATGTGTACTAATAATAATGGCAATTGTACTCGGAATGCATGGTAAGGGTGAGAATGAGAGAATTGATGCTTCTACTTTTGCTCCTGTTACTGTCACTGAACTAACCGCATTGAAAAGATTAGAAATAGATGAGAGGCTCTTGCATGATAAGAAAGAGCTTTCGTATAATGTTTTCTATCGCTTGCTAACAGAATATGTTGAGACTATGGATGCGAAAGATTTTTATGTGTGTACACAGATACCGACATCAGTAAAGGAAGGGGTGACATATCACCACATGCCTCTTACCTACGGGATTACATGTAGTATAGTAATGTCTAGATTTTATGGTCAAACTAACATACAGTATTTTTACTCAAATTATGATGTTACCTTTGCATATGTTCCTATAATAGCGCAGTTAAGCCAGATTGCTAAAGATTGGGATGCTGAAATAATGAGGGAATTTTTCGAGCCAATGCTACCTTTTGAAACGGCTCACGCTCATAGGGAAAATCTTACCTGCTCGCTCTCTGCAGTAGAAATAAGCTTTTTAAATCGCACAGATGATAGAAGGGCACAAATGAATGCGAAATTAGAAAAGGAACTACATAAGAGGACTTCAGTAGATAATTATGATTTTGCCGCAATAAGGACACAAGGGAGAATAGCTTTAGATGCTTGGCATGTAGGGAAATTTTGTATATATCGAGGTGAATCTTATTATGACAACATTTTTGTAGGAGCGAGTGGGTGTAAACACACGTTTATCTTTAAGGCCAAATGGACATTCATGATGAACGGACTTGACCCTGTCATTCCAGGTGTATATTACATTTGTGGGTATAATGCCTCTTATCGTCTTCCAAAGGGATGGTGGGGGAGATGTTATTTGGGTATAGTGTTCCCAAAAGTTTATCAACTGGATGACCTATCGATGATTCAAAAGACATCTGGATCCCATCGTATCCAGAAAAGAGAGACCGCAGCTGCTGTGGTAGGAGATATATTTGGAGCCATGATTCCTTCATTGGGAGTTGTGCTGAATTCCATCAAAATAAGAAAGTTGTCTACTATAGTGGATAACATGTTGACAAAGTTTTCAGGTGCTATAATCCTGATAGATGCTGAAATTGCAGCGGAAAGAGCTATGACTCTTCAAAATAGGCTTGCTTTAGACATTCTTTTAGCAAAGGATGGCGGCGTTTGCAAAATGCTTGGTGCACGACACTGTTGTACTTATATTCCCGACAATAGTGTGAAGATTAAAACAATGCTTGCTAATCTAACAAAAGAGAGTGCGGACTTGAAGGAATTGAAAGAACCAGGAGTGTGGGAGAAGGTTGGAAAAGTACTTGCTTCAGTGGGAAATTGGATTGATGGGATTTGGAATGGGATACTGATAAAAATAATAGAGGGAATTATAATAGTAATAATTTGTATATTTGGAATTTGGGGAATAAAAAGGGGAATAATAATGATTATGGAAAGAATTAAAAGAAGAAAGGAAGAGAAAATAATGAAAAAGATGGCAGAAGAATACAAAGCGAAAACTAGGGGAATTAAAAGGAAAAGAGAACTGACAGAATTTTAATGGAATAAAATTTGTGGGCATGGTTTGGTGTGATGACAAGTAGTCATCAGAGGAGGGATTGATGAAGCAGAAAATGAAGGTTTTGATTTATTTACGCTTAAACGTAGTGCTGCAATAATCATGTGTGACTTTAACCGAACTAATAAAGATTGTACGGGGACAAAATGTGCCCTCAGAGTAGTTTGCCAACATTTATAAGCGTGCTTTATATAACGTGATGTATTAGAATTGCACTAATCCGACATAATTATAAACGTGTGCTACGATTTGCTCGTTAGAAATGTTTTAGCTTAGCATAACTTTAGTGGAGGCTTTGGCCTAGTTGCCTGGTCTCACGGTTTAGATGCTCGTATTTTTCCAATGTGCTAATAAACGTGTATTTTTGCTTGAAGCTGTACTTTTCCACTGAGATCGTTCACATGCTTATCTTAAGGTTTCGTGCCAGCTTGGCATTTTTCTCTTTACTCCAAGGTCGATCTGCAGGTGCGGACGATGGAGGCTCTGAAAGTGAGCTAATTGGTATAAAATGTTGCAACTTGCGTACCCATCTCCAAGGATAATGTATGCTTAAGTAAAAGCTTGAGAACTGTCGTTTTTGATTGGACAATTTGAAGCTAACCTATGAACCCTCCAATGGAAGACCCTACTGGATTTGAACTGTTGTCTATAAAAACCAGGTGCACGAGAAGAAAGTAGCCATTACCAGCTCGATACCCGCCATTTTGCAGACTTCGTAGCTATTATGGCCCACTTTGCTGCGACGCCATTTTGAAAGAGACTTTGATGCTTTCTCTAATCGAGAGAAAGAGACTTTAAATGATTCTGGCCCTAGAGACTTTAACTTTGATTTGTCCCTTTGCATGAAGTACTAGTTTTACCTTGCCGCCGTGAGGCAATTGCCCCGTCCACCTTGCCCCTTTGCCCCGTCCCATGCTGATCGAAACGGTACCCATGCTGACCGAAGAACGGTACCTGTGAGACGAAGACTTCCTTGTATGCTGAGCGTAATTGGTAAATATGAAAGGAAATTGTACAATTGCATTGTGTTTCTTTTAGGTAACCAACTGCTGATTTTTGACAAGATCCCTAGCTAGGAGTTTTTTCCAAATTAATGTTGCTAAATTGTTTTTGCATGAAGACCCACATGCCGATGCTAATTTGAGGCTAGATGAGGATTCCTTTTGTTGCGCGATGCAATTTGAGACCTTGCTATGCTGACCAATGTATGCAATTAGTTCATTACAGATTATAGTATTAGTGATTTGCATTGCTATTATCGAATGCCTTGTGATTCAAATGCTACATAGATTGCACTTGTTTCGCCGTTATGGACAGCTATTAATGTTCATTTACGTTTATCATTTGGTGTTGAGACACATTTATATTGTGCTAGCTTTGTTATTATAGGGAAATAAATTCACTAACTTTGCAATAAACTGGTGTGGTTATTCCTGACTGAAAGGTCAGGGTTCGCCAAAATGTATTCTGGATTAATTGTTAAGTGTTATGTTGATCAAGGTATTGCTTATGTTCGTTATTGATTATTGATTTTAATGAAATTGATTGATTAAGAGTACGGAGAGTCCCACTTAGTCAAAAGATTCATCGGCCTAAAGAGCGTCCGAATACAGGTAAAATTACTAGTACGGACCGCTCTATCATGGGCCAGCAGTGATGAGGCCACTGTAGTCACTCACACCCAGGACACCACCTGCCAAATCTTGGCAATCTATCAGGAGTTCCAAGACATGATGGGCCAGGTACTTACCAAACTCCGAGAGATGAAGCACCTGAGGAGGAACGTACCCCATAAGATGGAGACCCATAACTCCAACATGGGCTCCCTAGTAGGGGTGCTGGTGGACATTCATACAACTCTGTGCAGAGCTTTCTCATCACCTTCTAACCCTTCCTGTGGTACAAATACATCCGGCCCATCTACATCTGCAGCAGCCACAGGAAGGGAGGCCCTGCCAGATGAAGAATCGCCTGCAGTCACCCCTGTCTCTGCAGCAGTGGAACCCCTTCCCCCACCATCACAAGCAGGGACGTTCAAGCAAAAATCCACCACCCACCCACCACCCCCAGCAAGAAACCTCAACCTTAATTTCCTCCACTCTGTGGACTAGCTCTGGACACCTTTCCCTTTCTGATGGGAGTAGTATTCTGGACTTTGGACTTCCGATAATTTGGCATCAACATATATGGCTTCATTCACCCTGACTGACTACTTCACTTATTTTCTTTTATGTTTGTTTTAGCATAATGTATCTCTTCCCCTTTACCACTTTCATAAATACACAAGTCGCAAACTCATTGTCTGCTGTAATAAATCTCACATCTATTAACCCCTTCGCTGCCAGGCCTTTTCCCCCTCCTGTGCCGAGCGTTTTTTTGGCTATTTGGGGCAGTTCGCGCTTAGCCCCTCATAACATTTTGTTCACATAAGCTACTCATGCCAAATTTGTGTCCTTTTTTTCAAACATCCTAGGGATTCTAGAGGTACCCAGACTTTGCGGGTTCCTCAGAAGGAGGCCAAGAAATTAGCCAAAATACAGTGATTTTTTTTTTTTTTTTTTTTAAATGGGTAAAAGGGGTTGCAGAAGAAGGCTTGTGTTTTTCCCCTGAAAATGGCATCAACAAAGGGTTTGCGGTGCTAAGATCACCAGCTTCCCAGCTTTCAGGAACAAGCAGACTTGAATCAGAAAACCCATTTTTTCAACACAATTTTGGCATTTTACTGGGACATACCCCATTTTTACGATTTTTTGTGCTTTCAGCCTCCTTCCAGTTAGTGACCGAAATGGGTGAGAAACCAATGCTGGATCCCAGAAAGCTAAACTTTTCTGAAAAGTAGACAGAATTCTGAATTCAGCAAGGGGTCATTTGTGTTCATCCTACAAGTGTTTTCTACAGAAAATAACAGCTGAAATAAAAAAATAATTAAATTGAGGTAAAAAAACAGCCATTTTTCTCCACGTTTACTCTGTAACTTTTTCCTGCGATGTCAGATTTTTGAAAGCAATATACTGTTACGTCAGCTGGACTCTTCTGGTTGCGTGGTTATATAGGGCTTGTAGATTCATCAAGAACTCTAGGTACCCAGAGCCAATAAATGAGGTGCACCTTGCAATGGGTTTTCATTCTATACCGGGTATACAGCAATTCATTTGCTGAAATATAAAAAGTGAAAAATAGGTATCAAGAAAACCTTTGTATTTCCAAAATGGCAACAAGATAAGGTGTTGAGAAGCAGTGGTTATTTGCACATCTCTGAATTCCGGGGTGCCCATACTAGCATGTGAATTACAGGGCATTTCTCAAATAGACGTCTTTTTTACACACTGCCTTACATTTGGAAGGAAAAAATGTAGTGAAAGACAAGGGGCAATAACACTTGTTTTGCTATTCTGTGTTCCTGATACCTGGGGAAACCTAGCAAACCAGCACATTTTTGAAAACTAGACACCTAGGGGAATCCAATATGGGATGACTTGTGGAGCTCTGACCAGGTTCTGTTACCCAGAATCCTTTGCAAACCTCAGAATTTGACCCAAAAAACACTTTTTCCTCTCATTTTGGTGACAGAAAGTTCTGGAATCTGAGAGGAGCCACAAATTTCCTTCCACCCAGCGTTCCCCCAAGTTTCCAGATAAAAATGGTACCTCACTTGTATGGGTAAGCCTAGCGCCCACGAAAGGAAATGGCCCAAAACACAACATGGACACATCACATTTTTTCACAGAAAACAGAGGTGTTTTTTGCAAAGTGCCTACCTGTGGATTTTGGCCTCTAGCTCAGCCGGCACCTGGGGAAACCTAGCAAACCAGCGCATTTTTGAAAACTAGACACCTAGGGGAATCCAATATGGGGTGACTTGTGGAGCTCTGACCAGGTTCTGTTACCCAGAATCCTTTGCAAACCTCAAACTTTTATCAAAAAAACACTTTTTCCTCTCATTTCGGTGACAGAAAGTTCTGGAATCTAAGAGGAGCCACAAATTTCCTTCCACCCAGCGTTCCCCCAAGTATCCCGATAAAAATGGTACCTCACTGGTGTCGGTAGGCCTAGCGCCCACAAAAGGAAATGGCCCAAAACACAACGTGGACACATCACATTTTTTCACAGAAAACAGAGGTGTTTTTTACAAAGTGCCTACCTGTAGATTTTGGCCTCTAGCTCAGCCGGCACCTGGGGAAACCTAGCAAACCATCGCATTTTTTAAAACCTAGTTGAATCCAAGATGGGGTGACTTGTGGGGTTCTGGCCAGGTTCTGTTACCCAGAATCCTTTGCAAACCTCTAACTTTGGCTAAAAAAACACGTTTTCCTCACATTTCGGTGACAAAAAGTTCTGGAATCTGAGAGGAGCCATAAATTTCCTTCCACCCAGCATTCCCCCAAGTCTCCCGATAAAAATGATACCTCACTTGTGTGGGTAGGCCTAGTGCCCACGACAGGAAATGTACCAAAACACCATGTGGACGTATCACATTTTCCCAAACAAAACAGAGCTGTTTTTTGCAAAGTGCCTAGCTGTGGATTTTGGCCACTAGCTCAGCCGGCACCTAGGGAAACCTGCCAAACCTGTGCATTTTTTTAAAAAAAGACTCCTACGGGAATCCAGGATGGGGTGACTTGTGGGGCTCTCACCAGGTTCTGTTACCCAGAATCCTTTGCAAACCTCAAAATTTGACCCAAAAAACACTTTTTCCTCTCATTTCGGTGACAGAAAGTTCTGGAATCTGAGAGGAGCCACAAATTTCCTTCCAACCAGCGTTCCCCCAAGTCTCCCGATAAAAATGGTACCTCACTTGTATGGGTAAGCCTAGCGCCCACGAAAGGAAATGGCCCAAAACACAACATGGACACATCACATTTTTTCACAGAAAACAGAGGTGTTTTTTGCAAAGTGCCTACCTGTGGATTTTGGCCTCTAGCTCAGCCGGCACCTGGGGAAACCTAGCAAACCAGCGCATTTTTGAAAACTAGACACCTAGGGCAATCCAAGTTGGGGTGACTTGTGGGGCTCTGACCAGGTTCTGTTACCCAGAATCCTTTGCAAACCTCAAACTTTTGCCAAAAAAACACTTTTTCCTCTCATTTCGGTGACAGAAAGTTCTGGAATCTAAGAGGAGCCACAAATTTCCTTCCGCCCAGCGTTCCCCCAAGTCTCCCGATAAAAATGGTACCTCACTGGTGTGGGTAGGCCTAGCGCCCACAAAAGGAAATGGCCCAAAACACAACGTGGACACATCACATTTTTTCACAGAAAATAGAGGTGTTTTTTACAAAGTGCCTACCTGTAGATTTTGGCCTCTAGCTCAGCCGGCACCTGGGGAAACCTAGCAAACCATTGCATTTTTGAAAACCTAGTTGAATCCAAGAAGGGGTGACTTGTGGGGCTCTCACCAGGTTCTGTTACCCAGAATCCTTTGCAAACCTCTAACTTTGGCTAAAAAAACACGTTTTCCTCACTTTTCGGTGACAGAAAGTTCTGGAATCTGAGAGGAGCCACAAATTTCCTTCCACCCAGCATTCCCCCAAGTCTCCCGATAAAAATGATACCTCACTTGTGTGGGTAGGCCTAGCGCCCGCGACAGGAAATGCCCCACAACACAACATGGACACATCCCATTTTTTGACAGAAAACAGAGGTGCTTTTTGCAAAGTGCCTACCTGTAGATTTTGGCCTCTAGCTCAGCCGGCACCTAGGGAAACCTACCAAACCTTTAAATTCTTGAAAACTAGAGACCTAGGGGAATCCAAGATGGGGTGACTTGTGGGGCTCTGACCAGGTTCTGTTACCCAGAGTCCTTTGCAAACCTCAACATTTGGCTAAGAAAACAAATTTTCCTCACATTTCGGTGACAGAAAGTTCTGGAATCTGAGTCTCCCGATAAAAATGATACCTCACTTGTGTGGGTAGGTCTAGCGCCCACGAAAGGAAATGGCCCACAACACAATGTGAACACATCAAATTTTTTCACAGAAAACAGAGGAGTTTTTTACAAAGTGCCTACCTGTGGATTTTGGCCTCTAGCTCAGCCGGCCCCAGGGGGGGCAGAAATGGCCTAAAATAAATATGCCCCCCCAACTCCCCTGGGGAGCGACCCTCGCCTAAGGGGTCACTCCTCCTACGTGACATTGGCGCAAAAAAAAAAAGATCCCCAGTGCCTAGTTGTTTCTGCCCCCCTTGGGGGCAGATTGACCTAAAATCGGCCGATTTGCCCCCAAGGGGGGCAGAAATGGTCTAAATACAATTTGCCCACCAGCGGAGCGACCCTTGCCTAATGGGCAATAACAATAGGCCGATCTGCCTCCAGGGGGGGCAGAAATACCCTAAAATAAATTTGTCCCCCCACCCCCAAATCACCCCGGGGGCGACCCTTGCCTACGGGGTCGCTCCCCTTGCGTGACGTTGGCGCAAAAAAAAAGGGGGCAGAAATGGCCTAAATACTATTTGCCCTTCCAGGGGAGCGACCCTTGCCTAAGGGGTCGCTCCCCATCTGTAAAACAAAAAAAATAAAAAATCCCCGGTGCCTAGTGGTTTCTGCCCCCCTTGGGGGCAGATCGGCCTAATTAAAATAGGCTGATCTGCCCCCCATGGGGGCAGAAATGGCCTAAAATAAATTTGCCCCCAGGGGAACGACCCTTGCCTAAGGGGTCGCTCCCCTTGCATGAAATTCGCAAAAAAAAGAAAAAAAACTCCCTGGTGTCTAGTGGTTTCTGTCCCCCTTGGGGGCAGATTGGCCTCATAAAAATAGGCCAATCTGCCCCCAAGGGGGGCAGAAATGGCCTAAATATAATTTGCCCCCTATAGGAGCGACCCTTGCCTAAGGGGTCGCTCCCCACCTCAACAACAGCCTCTCTGGGCCTCCCCCACGTGATCGGAAGAGAAATGCTTTGCATTTCTCTTCCGATCTTTCAGTGCAATGGGAGGAGGCCCTGTGACAATCAGCGCGCGATCGCACGCTGACGTCACAGGGGGGGTGGGAGGGTCAGGGGTGGAAGGGTAAGGGCCCTTCCATCCCTGCCTGGGGGGGGTGGGCGGGAACCCCACAGAGGGAGCGCTAGCGCTCCCTCTGGGCGTTGTGCCCAGGACGTAATGGTTACATCCTGGGTACACAGAAGGGGCTAATGTATATATGTACTACCATGTGAACTTTAAAATGCCAAAACAAACTACTTGTGTAAGCTTTGATATGTTGCATGTACAAAATGATTAGCGCTTGTTCACAATCATATCACACCAACACATGCATACAAGTGCCTTGTCTTATAACATCTCTATTATAGTGTTCTAATCATATGCTGACATGATGTCAGAAACATAGCAAATCATACATGATTTGAATAGTCTATGTGATTGATCACATTTTCAGGTACAGAACTGACCAACATGGAAGGAGTGCGATACATCAGGCGTGTTCCTATAGAATAGGCAAAATAAAAATGTTCTACGACATCAGCTGGCACTATATCACCTACCTCACAAACAAAACCTGCATCATTTAAATCAAGAAACAGACAGATAACAGTACAACAGTTTCTGATGACAGGCACATTCCAATCCAGTGTTTCTGCATCTGGTGGAATGTCACAAACAATTGTCAGTGATGGCCCCAAGCACTTTGGCCTACAGTGATAAGACACATCAACAGCTACATATAGTTTATATACAATTAGGATTTAGCCAACGTGAAGGGAAACTAGCATGATTTGGGCCCACAACAACATACTGTTTCAGAACATGATGACACATAATGCATTATGGCCACCACATGACAAGGAACAAGTCCAATGGATTAATCTTAACTTCCAACCTATCACTGCACAAGCTGTCTTGGTACAGGTTTGTACACCCAAAGTCTGTGACAGACATTCACAGGAACAATCCTAATCCATTTCATATGTCCCACCAGCATCATATACCTGCTAATGTCACAAATCTGAAATATCTAAATGAAGATGTAATGTTGAAGGTACCTAAAACACACCAAAACAAAGAGATTAGCTATGAAACTACACATATGACTCAATTGACATAGTAAACTTCTGGAGAACATAGTCCATGACAAAAATCTAAGCTAAACAAAGCAACACTAACAAAATTAGTATGTGTAAAAACCTTCCTCCACAAACATCTTTGGACAGAATTTGCCAGAGCTTCAGCTTCCTAATATTGTTTTTAAACATACTCCTCACATCATAACAAGAGTTGCTTTAATGGTCAAAGTCATGACATCCCACAACATACATACACTCATGAGAAGTTGTTGATGAGATCTTGACACAAGTCAGCTCCTTCCTCTTCACAACTCACCATTTGGCATTTCAGGATCCTCACCTGGTGGCACTTCAGGGTCTCCAACCTCTGTGATTTAAGGAATGTTCCGTCTCAGGGCGATGTTGTGGAGCATGCAGCAGGTCACGGTGATTTGACACTACTTCCTGGGTGAGTAGAGGAGGGTTGGCCCAGTCTTGTCCAGATATCTGAATCTGGCCTTCACAAGCCCAAAAGCTGCGCCACTGGCCACAGTGTTCTTCCATGGGCCACATTGAAGCAGACTTCCCCAGGCGTAGTTGGATTCCTCAGTGGTGTCAACAACCAAGGACTGTTGGGATTTGCTGAGTCTCCTATATGGAAGAAAAACATATGTGTTACAAAAGGCCACACACTTTCTAATCATAGTACTTGTCATTATAGACACAAAATTAGGACAGATCATACTTACCAACAAGCCAGGCCCTCTGCAGTAGTAGTTGTGACATCAGCTGGGGTACGGTGCTGTTCTGCAGTATGAATGAATCATGGGCTGAACCTGGGTACCGGGCACAAGCGTTTGAGATATACAAATCTGGTAAGCAGACAACTTGCATTCTGATGGAATCAAAGTTCTTCCTGTTCCGATAGACATATTTCCTGGCTTGCGGTGGTACTAACGCAAAATGGGTGCCATCAATGGCTCTAACCACATGTGGGAGGTGATGATCAAATCCATAGAAGTTAACCTTCACCTTGGCTAAATCCTGTGAAACCGGTGTAGCTGTCAATGTGTTTCATCATTGCTGAAAGCACGTTTTATAATACATCACTGAACATTGGTTGTGACATACCACAAGAAATAGCCACAGTGTATTGAAAAGAATCTGTGGCCAGAAAAGACAATTCTGCCAAAAGTTTCACAATTGGTGGGAGTGTTGAGGCAGGAGATCAGGCCCCAACTGATGACATAAATATTGTATTGTTTGTATATTCAAACAAAACTGCTTGCTTACATCCCTTTCTTCAGTGGTCTGAAGGATTGGGCGGTGCAATGGAGTCTGTAGTCTCCTCCTTCTACCAGGGCACCTGTGTGTGAATTGAAAACAGTTTTTTTAACATTGGCCTCAATGTCCACAGTAACATATGTGAGGAGTCACCCAAAGTAATGTGACAACACATAACTGGTTCAGAAAGCATAACATAGTATCCACATGTTAATCATATACTGTCCAACATCCACCAATAATCACTATTGTGGCCTTCACATGTGTCTGTAACATAAAAGTGAAAATTATACATTCAGTAATGTAATCCTAGCACAAAAATGTTAATTTAAAAAAATTTAAGGTGAAACAATATCAATCATGGTGTACGGTGCAACATGAACATTTTCCCTTTATGCACAGTAATGCACTACACAGTTGATTTGCATCATGGAAATCAAATGGCAATGAAGTAGTCCATATGTAAACATGTTAGCCATCATTTGAAATGGTTGTGATGCACTTAACAGTCACCAATACTGTATTTACATCCGCTAAGATGGCAGATGCCTGATCTCACAAATTGGACATTTAAAATTTCCACCGATGGCCAGAGTCGACCACACAGTGGGCGGCTTCATCCACGGCAGGTACAGCCATAGGCTAACGGTGATTGTGATGGTAGAGTGCCAATGACTGTGTGTCCGTCTACGCTGATGACCGTGTACATGGCGTACATGTACGCCATGGTTTGAAAAATAACTCATTGCTCCTGATACTTGTGCGATCGACACCTCCCCCACTTTAGCTGCTGTCTGCCATCTCTGGGAGTAATTATGCCAGGCCAAGCAGATGACAGGACTCTCCAGAGGAGCTGGAGCTGCTTGTGGAAGAAGTGCTTCCCCTGTATGGCCAGCTCAATGGCTCACCAGAGGAATAGGTAGCTATCTTACAGAGATGTTTTTATTACATTTAACTCCCTCCTTTCTAATCCCACAGGATACAATGGTGGTCATTCCGACCTAGGCGGGCGGCGGTTGCCGCCCGCCCGTCGGAATCCGCCTGAATACCGCCCCGCGGTCAATTGACCGCGAGGGGTATTCTGACTTTCCCGCTGGGCCGGCGGGCGATCTGATTCAGATCGCCCGCCGGCCCAGCGGGAAAGCGCCTTCCACAAGGAAGCCGGCTCGGAATCGAGACTGAAAAGCCTAGTTGGGCCCTGTTAGGGGGCCCCTGCCGTGCCCATGCCATGGCATGGGCACGGCAGGGGCCCCCAGGGGCCCCGCGACCCCCCCTACCGCCATCCTGTTCATGGCGGCTTTCCCGCCATGAACAGGATGGCGGTAGGGGGGGTCAGAATCCCCTTGGCGGCGCAGCGAGCTGCGCCGCCTTGGAGGATTCTAAGGGTCAGTGGAAAACCGGCGGGAGACCGCCGGTTTTCCCGTTCTGACCGCGGCCAAAGCGCCGCGGTCAGAATGACCAAGGGAGCACCGCCGGCCTGTCGGCGGTGCTCCCGCCCCCGTTGGCCCTGGCGGTAGGGAACCGCCAGGGTCAGAATGAGGGCCAATGTGTCCCTGAGTCTTAGAGTGAATCCTGCTTACTTTTGTCACATTTGTAGGGCCACAAGATGTAGTTTTATGCATTATACTGAAGTGGTGGAAATGTGGTGTTCATGTGGAATTAGTATGCCCAGCCTGCAGAGAGCAAGACCTGACAATGAATTTTGGCCATTATAGGCCATGGCCCAGGCTGGAGCAGAGCTACTTTGGCTATACAAGTGATGCTGGTGTTCCCAAAATGTTTTTTTTGAACCAATAGTAGCCCTGATTGCTTTTATATGGACCGCATTTGGAATGGTGACCGAGGTAACCCTCTAACCTGATACTTCTTTCCATTGACCTACAATATAAATGTGTGCGATTTGCTTATGACAGGCCCCTTATTCCCACAGGTCTGTTGTCACTTTTCCATATGTCACACTTGCACTGTACAGGTCTGTTGCACATGTGACACAATAACAGTGCAGACAGTTAGTTACTTCTGAAGAGAATTTGATATGTGACTCACCAGCTTTGTTACAATAAACCAAACAAACAATGAATACAGAGGTATGTTGATGTCATCAAAAGGTGTGTCCTGTGATGCCAGTACATACCACAAAAGCTCAATCAAACATAGTATGATATACCATTAAGTAGTCCGCATGTCCACACATCCTCGGAGTGAAAGTTATCAGTGACACACATGCCATCCCTTTGTTTGTAACCCACGTCTTAGGATGTAGTGTATGCTATGGTACGAGGCTGCATGGACTGTATGCATTAGGTCAATGGGCCTGGCTGTAAAGGTGTCTATACAATCATGCGAAGGTGGTTTACCATTCAGAAGTCACAATGGTGTGTTGTGTTCCATAGTAGCTCACATCACAGTACATGTAGAAAGGCCCTGGGCTACATGATGGTAGCGGGCTGGCATGGCCAGTGTAGGACATGACCAGGGTTGAGGATAGTCAGCAGATGACTCCAGAAGTGTGTATTCATGTTTTTGTCATGCTCGGCATGTGAGAAATACACATGTAGTGTGTTGACTATTGATTTATTCTTGTGCTAAATGTAAATAAAATGTATCTCTACCAAATAAATATCCAATAACTTGGTATTACAATCTGTGCATTCATCTATTGTATCCATACAGGTCAATTCCCATGAAAATCAGTCCATTTGGAAAGCCATTGCCCGGAAAGTATGGACCCTGGGGGTCTATTGCCGGTGCAGCATCCATTGCTGGAAGAAGTGGGAGAACCTGAGGCAATATACCTGAAACATCACAGAGGTCCAGCTGGGGATGTCCTCCCAACGTGGACATGGCATGTCCTGACCCCCCAATTGCCCACATACTGGTGTTGGCCTACCCAGAGATTGTGGGCAGTTGAGGTTGGATAGCAGCAACAAGGGGGTGAGTCTTGGCCAGAGTCATACATGTTACTTTTCCAACTTTGAATGTTACAGGCAGGCACTGCACCATCAATATTGGGGTAGCCCATGTGCGCAGCACAAGAAGAGTTACTGTTTGTGTAGGACATGTAGTAGGTGCATGCTGATGTGCTGTGCCTATTGTCTTTAAAACCAGGAACAGAGCAAAGTCCAGCGTACTACCAATGTAATGTATTATGCAGACACATAGCTGAGTGAACTGATAAACCATCTCATGTTCTTTGATGTTCTGGGTGGCAATTGTACCAAACAGGCCACTTGTCTTCCTTGTGTAAGGAGTGATGTACCCTCACTACTGTCTCATGTGATGGTTGGCCCTACATGTGAGTTGGAATACAGTGCACTCTCTATGCAGTGTCTAGACAACACTTCCCACTGGTAGGTTGGGATTCAACAGTGACATGAGCGTGCAAACATCATTGGTGCCATATGCATCAGTGCCTGCATGTTGCCCAGTTTACATTTCCCTGTTGTTAGTTCTTTTACAATACTGTTTCAAAACTAATTCCCTGACTGGGAACATGCATCAGGGGGTGATATGTAGAAATGTAGTTATCATATGTAAGTATCTACACTCATCCTTACAAGGCAATTTGTGTTTGCTCTACCGAATAGTGCTGTGATGTGCCATCCCATTTGGGCTGTTCATGTCATAGATATTCATTGACAAACAACACATTTCTAAGGTGTATTGGCCTGTAGCAGTTCAGTCTATAAACTGTAATCACCTGCACCAAGCAGGATTGGTGATTGCCTTGGACTTGCACCTGCTGCCTTAGTGTGCTATTCTCCCAGGTGGGTGTTCTTTGAGCATTACGACTCTTACATGTTTATGCCCTTCAGTTATTGGATGGGAATGGATCTGGACATTTTTCCATGAGGACTTGTTTTAGAATATATTTTTTACATAATGTACTGATGTATCATTTATTTTCTTTTTGCCTGCCAAACTTACTATGGGTTTTGCTTCTCTGCTCCTGGCAAGAATGAAATACTGATTAATTAGTATTTATTTCAATGGTATGGGTTCTCTGATTTTTGTAGATCAATCAAGGCTGATACATAGGAATTGATTTTAGAATG
The DNA here is from genome assembly GCF_031143425.1 of Pleurodeles waltl. Taxonomy (NCBI): domain Eukaryota; kingdom Metazoa; phylum Chordata; class Amphibia; order Caudata; family Salamandridae; genus Pleurodeles; species Pleurodeles waltl. The sequence goes on along the minus strand of NC_090445.1, from coordinate 741,610,637 downwards.
TACCATGAATAATACAGATCTAGGTGAGCTTTTTTCTTAAAATGATTATTGCAATTAGTCATTAAGTTTTTTTGTTGACTTGAGTCTGGTTTGTGTATACTATTTGATTCATAGGTGTCTACCGTTATGTCCTGGTGAAGACCACGGACTATTTATTCCTATTGGCGTTGAAACTTTGACATAGGATTGAGGCAACACACGTTCATTAACTTCTGGACATTAAGAACACTGTAAGTTCCTATTTGTGTTTAGTAACTCAAACCAGTGGCTGCCTTTTTGTATTGTTCATATTTTATATATTTTTTGGATTTGTGTTGGCACATTACCTTTGCACTATTCACTGCGACATAACTTTGGAGCACCTGTGTCATCGAATCAGTCTCACTATTCTTTCAAATTTAAAGAAAATACAATTGAATATTATTAAGCCTCCCCTTAACATCAGTCCAACCATTCCTCTTCCAATCCCCCACCTTCCAAACCCAAACATCCCCATCCCAAGAAAGGTCTTCAAGGATCTTCAAGGTGCCTACAATGACCAATGGATGTCCCTTTGTGAAGTGTTTACCTGGCAGTGTCAACAGGGGCAAGTTTAGTGGTACAGCATTGTGCTGGGCCCCACACAATGTCGACATGGACTGGACCCTGGTTCATTCAATATGATTGTTTATGCAAAGTTAAAGATTTGCTTTGTGTGGAACACATTAGTCCTGCCATTAATTTTCTAACTATTTGATGTTATTGGGTACTTTGTGATGTGTGACTACAGTTGTGTTTGTTTCATCCTTGATTGCTGATCCATTTAAAGTGGTTAGTATAATTTGACCTTGGAACCAGTGTTGGAGTTACACAGGATGAGGGGAAATGTTCAATGGATGTATATGTGGGATGAAATCCAATTGGGGTGGACATTGCATTGGGTGGTATATCATATGGTAAGTATTTCAGCTTGGCTTGGCTTATGTCAACATCATTTAAGTGTCACTTCGCTCCCTATGATAGAGATTGGATATGTGTTTGATGTTTGCAGTTTATTTTTTTGTCCATCCACACATGGAGGGTGTCAAATAGTCATACATTATTAGGATTTTTAAACAACGTGTGTCCATTTTTGTGTCTGTACCTTACACTTACTTTATATTAATGTGAGACAAATACTGTTACTGCTGTGTTTTCTTTCATGACTTGCACTTACAAATTACCCACATATGCATGGCACTTGGTTGTGCTATTAGTTGTCCCTGTTATACTTCAAGCCACTGGTCCTGTGCACACAGGTGTTTTGAGGCATGTGAAAAGTGAACTGTGGCCCAGGGCCTTGACCTTCCAGGGTTAACCTTGGTGAAGAAAAACGTAATTTGAAGAGTTTAGTAGCTGTGATACTGGTAAGGAGGAGCTGTTGTGCCACACAATTTCATGCAAACATCACACTCCCTGATTATGAGATGTGAACACGTCAACTTTTGTAGAGTGTGGCTGTGCAGTGTCAGTGACCTGGCCAAAAAGGGCATCATAGAGCTGTAATTGGTTCATACATTTTGTACAATTACGAACAGGAGCCCACAAAATAAATATGGCAGAGGGACCACAAACCCCTTGCCAGATTCATGGTGGGGCATCCATTCTCTGAGGAGTCATTTGAAGTGGGTAAGAGTTTTGCTTACTGTCGGTTGCATACAAGATGTTGTTAGTTTTGGGTGTCACCAAGCAGGAACAACAGCAGCAGGACATGTATGATCCGCTCCATGGCAGCACAGGATGTGTGAAGCTCAATACAGGTGAGTTTCAGCCTTATATCCTTCTCTTTCCACTAGCTCAGATGTGGTGGCCGGACTGCCACAGTCATGTTAGAGGAGAGCACTTCATGATTGGGCCATCGGTAATACTGAGGGTCCTCCCTCCGACAGATGCATTGGCCGATCTCACCACGGTCGTGATTTCCTGGCGGGACCACAGCAGTCTTTTGTCTAGGTGACTGCATGCATCGTAATAGGCCGGGCAAAGTATCAACGGTGCGGCGGTGATTCTGATGCTGTTTCACTGGTGGTAAAATGACCGCCAAACTCGTAATCAGGTCCTTAGTCTTCTTCTGCAGCTACACAGTCTTTAGTGAGTTCTTAATATTGGCTTCCTCCGATATGTGACAGTATTATGCCAATAAGAGGGCCAACATGTATCTCTGACTTTGATGCAGGGCATTGCCACCATGCAGATGAAAGAGTATGAAGGCTGATCTGCAGTTCTGAAGTCACTTTCAGAGTGGAATGGTTTTACTTTATTTAGTAGGGACAGCTAGTACCAGGCCATCTGGGATTTCTTGGCCATGTCTTCCTTGAGGGTGATGTCAGAGTTTAGGGTGGATCTGAGTGACTTCACATTAGGTAAAACTTGGGTTTTGAATCCAGGTTCATATTGTTGAGCCAGGTTTCAATCAGTTGCAGCTTGTTTTTCTTTGTGACTTCGCAGAATTGTCTTTTTGTGGGATTATGCTTCAAGTGGGTGGTGGGCATTCAAGTAACTATGAGGTACAGCCTGATTCCATATTTCCTCTAGATTTAGAACCATGATCAAATAAATGAAGAGAAATTGTCTGGTAACTTTGGGTCAGATGTCGACCATCAGAGATTGTGGATCGCAATTTGCGAATTTTAGCATGTTTGCGATTTCAAAATGGGTCGCAAGGAACCTGCCTCATTAATATTCATGAGGCAGGTAGAAATTTGCGATCCATTGGTAATAGCCGGCACTCACAGGGATGTTGGCCTGCTGGGGTCAGCAGACATCCATGTCTGTGACTACTTTTTAAATAAAGCAGTTTTTTTTAAATGGGATGCATTTCAAAAAGAAAAATGAAACATTTCAGTTTACTTTTTTAACAGTAGGCAATGCCTGCCCTTAAAAAACAATTTCCCATGCATTCACAAAGGGGAAGGGGATCCCTTAGGGACTCCATTTTTTTTGTGAATGGGTTACTATCAGATTGAATTTGGTGGTAAAAAGGGAATGTTTTCCAACTGCAATTTGATCGCAAAACATTCGTACATAAAACCGCGAGTCGCTATTAGGAAGGGACTCCCTTGTCACGCCACTTACTAATAGAGAATCGCTACGCATTGTGCGATTCGGTAATAGATTACCGAATCTCAGAATACAGTTTTGTACATCCAAAAAGCCTTTTTTTGCCCACAAACAGATTGATTCTGTGAATCAGGCTGTTTGCAAACTGAAAAAAGCTTTCTACATCTGGCCCATTGTTCCTAAGAGTTTTGCACATTTATTTGTTGGTGAGTCACATGAATTGTTTGCTGGTGGGAATTGTTCCCAAAATTATTGTACCAAGGTGCACACTGAGGATCTACTAGAGCATTACACATGCATTTTTGTTTATGTGTATGTTGGGTGATCGGGGAGAAATGCAGTAATCTGGATTGTTGCATTTTTTGGTAAAATAGATTGCTGCTGTCACATTAAGAGCTTAATCATGTTTTGTCTCAAAGCATTTAACAGAAAGAAAAGACATTATAATAACCCAAAGTGGTATTACTTAAAAAAGATGAATGAATTAGTCTTCATTCAAAAATCAGTCTAGCAGGCTACAGAGACATTTGAACATAAATCATTTCTCTACTACCGTTTTATCTCCATGTGTGTTTTTATTCTTCTTTTCCCTTCTCTTTGTCTACCGTTGTCTCTTAATTTGTGATGATGTTAAAAACGACATATTGTCCACATACTTGTTCTGAACAATAAATTATACCTCTTTGAAATACATTTGAAGGCCGTAAACTCACAGATGATTAGGGAAACCCCGGTAAGCAGATGCCAACTACTTCAAGAGATTATTGAATTTACAAGCCCCTCCATCCCCAGCACACACTGGGGGAAGAGGGAAGCGTCTGTAGATCATGCACCGAGTTTTACTCCTCTACCACCAGTTTGCCCTAACAGTGTGTAAGTGCAGCACATGCTTTTCAGGGCTTGCTTTAGTATTAACGTTCACAGTTCCATGAATGTTTCAATTGTCATCACATACAAAATATTATAAAAAATTGGGATGCTGCATGCACTTCCTCCACTTTAAGCTAAAGGGAATACTCTGCGTTTCATCCTATCAAGGCTGAAGAAATAAATGTGTTGGTAACAATAAACATTAGTTATCTGTGAGAATAAAGTGGTTTGGGGGTGATTGTGCACTTTTTTGGGGGTGCCTGATCCTTTACATTACAACAATCCTGGGTATCTATAAACACCCTTTCTGAATCCTGAAGTCAATCATGAAATCTCTCATGTTAAACTGTTATGCCATAAGCCACAGCTTACCATGTTTTCCTTTATTCTGCTTCAATGGAGGCAGATCCTGCAAAGCTCTCCCATTGCAGATGTTACATCTCCTGTTCAAATGGTCTGAAGGAAATGCTTATCCTCTCTCTAGCTACCCTGTTGTGACAATGACAGTGAGGAAATTAGTTAGGCTTCAGGATCTCGGGCTCATGTGATATCATAAATGTGGTGAGGCAGCAATAGCTCTACATTACCTTTGCATCCCGATGCAATGCAGGACCAGGTATAAAGGTGTGTTTCCAAGGTAACAGAAGGCCCAGAGTTAGGAGGGAAAATAGTAATCTCCTCAGGATGCCGTCATCCACCTCTCACACCTATAAATCAAATAGAAAGGTCTGAATCCAAGACCACTCTTGTCCATACATTCTCCTATAAGTAGAGGATACTCAATTGTGAAGGGTGCTCAATTGTGAAGGGTGCACCAAGACCAACTCAATTGAAGCCACCAAGTCAATAGGATGCATCGGTGTATGCACCTCATGCCAACATACTTCTACGTGCCCTAGTGGGTTATTGATCATCAATCATCACAACTAGGAGAACAACACTGTCACCCACCTCACACATGTGAAGTTTCAAAAGCATGCAAAAATTTAATGTGAGAGAGGAACCCACATATTTCGTATACATAAGAGCACTTACACAGTGATCAATCTGTCAATAAATGAGACTGTGGAATCAGACATCTCTCAACTGTTAAAAGTATAATAAACCATGTGTTTAGACCAGCGTCGTGTAATCAGCGGGCATAACTCCACAAAATCCATACATGCAACTTCTACGAATTCTGAGAAATTGTCCATATGGTAAATTGTCACGTAGAGCCCTGGGTTGATGACTATTGTATCATAGAAGGAGGTTTACATCTTCCTATAAAGGGTTGTATGCAGGTTGACATTGTTATGTCTGACCAATAGGTCCAGGTAACTTGTTTCTTGTTTGTGATAATGCATCGTAAAGTGTAAATCCTGACTCTTGCTATTAAGCAATGCACAAACGTTCTTCAACTCAGTCTCACACCCTTGCAATCTGAAGAAAACATCCTCGTGAAGAAAACATCATCATATACCAATATAGCCTGAACTTCAATAAGTCCCACTAGATTATTGTTGTTTCCTTTCATTGTACTCACTCCAGTCTTGTGGGCGTTACGGGTGGTCCTTGTTTTTGAGTACATTTCTAAAATTATTGCATGGTCTGTAATGCTACTGTATAGTAAGGTATGGTATGGTATGGTATGGTATGGTATTTTTGGAAGGACTTACATTGTATTTTAAAGATGTTATTGTCATGTTGTTCTAAATTGGCCATCGGGACAAAAGAAAGGTGCCTCCAAAATATAAGTATCTAAAGTTGAGGAGAAGTTGCAAACCTTTAATAGGAGGTCAAAGAAAAAATAAAATTGGAAGGAGTGCGGCCAGAGAGGAAGAAATAAAAAAATAATCATAAGGGTTAAATTTTTTAGTAATTAAACATAACATCCTATGTGGGCTGGTAATGTAACGCTTGGTCTGCAAAAGTAGAGGGCTAGCCCTGGCAAAACCAGGCATTTATTAAATATGCACCCAGGCAGTTGTTGTTTTTGGTGTTAAAGAATTGTAAAAGTGCACCAAGTGGACTATGTAGGAACTAAAAACGGCAATGGAAGTTGATTACAAGAGTTATTGCCGTTAATAATGTGGTTTAGCAATGCTAAACATGAGCTTTTTTAGGCGTATGTTAGCCTTGATACAGAAAGGAAACTTGTGGCAGCTCTGCTTGTCAGTGTAATGAATTGTAGAGAACAAAGAGAAGAGAATTGAATAGTATACACAGCTACTTCCCTGCAGTGCTTTGGTGTCTGCATCAGTAGTGTGGGAGCCAAACCCCAATAATCACCTGAACCCCAATAATTTTACCACTCCAATTTTACCTAATCAGTTTGACTCCAAAGTCGCCAAATGATCTAGCGGTTAGAAACAACCCTCCTCATCTAAGAACATGCATATTTTAGCAGAAAAAAGAGAATAAAGTATGGAAGCATTAATAACTTAGTTTTAATAAAAAATAGGGCAAAAATAGATGTATTACTGAAATATTGATAAATGGGTACAGATAATAAATGCGTGATTCGCCATGAAGGCTCAGATACAGAAATACAGAGTCATACAATTTGGCCCAATTAATGACCTGTGTTTCATCTGTCTTTACCAGTTGACGCAAGTTATTCAGAAAGGAGGTGAACCATCTCAGGGTCAGTTTGTGAAAGACTGTGTGTTACTCCAGAGTGTTGGATGATAGGTTAATGATAATAGTTACTCAGCTGGATAGTTACATAGTGCTTAATTGATTCATCTAATTAGGGAAGGTCTGAATTGGAATACGAGTTGGAGTGAAGACTGGTATTGTTTTTAGGCTTTTCCTGTGTGGTAATGAGTTGACTAGTTTTTACTTACTAGTTTTAGTTGGTCTGGTATGTATTCATTCATTAGTGCTGCACTGCATCAGCTAGATTTGAATAATGGGAAACTGGATTTGATGGATTTAAAGATGGCCATCGTTAAATAATAGTCCAGCATAGACTAAGCTATGCCATACTATAGACTTGAGCTCTAGTCATTGCATGTGACTGTGATAGAGCGGTCCGTAGTAATAATTTACCTGTGTTCGGACGCTCTTTAGGCCGATGAATCTTTTGACTAAGTGGGACTCTCCGTACTCTTAATCGGTCACCTTAATCAAATCAATAATCAATAACGAACATAAGCAATACCTTGATCAACATAACACTTAACAATTAATCCAGAATACATTTCGGCGAACCCTGACCTTTCAGCCAGGAATAACCACACCAGTTTATTGCAAAGTTAGTGAATTTATTTCCCTATATTAACAAGGCTAGCACAATATAGATGTGTCTCAACACCAAATGATAAACATAAATGAACATTAATAGCTGTCCATAGCGGCGAAACAGGTGCAATCTATGCAGCATTTGAATAACTAGGCATTCGATAATAGCAATGCAAATCACTAATACTATGATCTGTAATGAACTTATTGCATACATTGGTCAGCATAGCAAGGTCTCAAATTGCATCGTGCGACAAAAGGAATCCTCGTCTAACCTCAAATTAGCATCGGCATGTGGGACTTCATGCAAAAACAATTTAGCAACATTAATTTAGAAAACTCCTAGCTAGGGATCTTATCAAAATCAGCAGTTGGTTACCTAAAAGAAACACAATGCAATTGTACAATTTCCTTTCATATTTACCAATTACGATCAGCATACAAGGAAGTCTTCGTCTCACAGGTACCGTTTCTCGATCAGCATGGGTACCGTTTCGATCAGCATGGGACGGGGCAAAGGGGCAAGGTGGACGGGGCAATTGCCTCACGGCGGCAAGGTAAAACTACTACTTCATGCAAAGGGATCAAATCAAAGTTAAAGTCTCTAGGGTAAGAATCATTTAAAGTCTCTTTCTCTCGATTAGAGAAAGCATCAAAGTCTCTCAAAATGGCGTCGCAGCAAAGTGGGCCATAATAGCTACGAAGTCTGCAAAATGGCGGGTAATGGCTGCAAAAAGCTACCTTCTTCTCGTGCACCTGGTTTTTATAGACAACAGTTCAAATCCAGTAGGGTCTTCCATTGGAGGGTTCATAGGTTAGCTTCAAATTGTCCAATCAAAAACGACAGTTCTCAAGCTTTTACTTAAGCATACATTATCCTTGGAGATGGGTACGCAAGTTGCAACATTGTATACCAATTAGCTCACTTTCAGAGCCTCCATTGTCCGCACCTGCAAATCGACCTTGGAGTAAAGAGAAATATGCCAGGCTGGCACGAAACCTTAAGATAAGCATGTGAATGGTTTCTGTGGAAAAGTACAGCTTCAAGCAAAAATACACGTTTATTAGCACAGTGGAAAAATACGGGCATCTAAACCGTGAGACCAGGCAACTAGGCCGAAGCCTCCGCTAAAGTAATGCTAAGCTAAAACATTTCAAACAAGCAAATCGTAGCACACGTTTACGATTATGTCGGATTAGTGCAATTCTAGTACACCACGTTATATAAAGCACGCTTATAAATGTTGGCAAACTACTCTGAGGGCACATTTTGTCCCCGTACAATCTTTATTAGTTCGGTTAAAGTCACACATGATTATTTCACACTACGTTTACGCTAATAAATGTAAAACCTTCATTTTCTGCTTCATCAACTGTTATGGAGTCTATAGGGATTTGGCTCCAGATTCTCTCTCACGTTACCAATATATTGCATTGGACTGTGACATGTGTGTTCTGGACATTTGAAAGCCTCACTAGAGGTATGCAGTGCTTTATTGACCTGAACATGTTTATAGATGTTGTAACCATGTCAGGTCATGCACATGCCAACCAAAGGTCAACCACCTAGGTATGTTATTATTTTCCTAATTGTTTGAGTTTTAGGAGACGTAACAAATGCAGCTATGTAAGCTGTCCGCTATACGTTCGTATAATTTGCGCCTTCTCATGATCTTAAGAGAGGCATCAGAAAACATAAGAAATGGGTGCACAATCGAAGATCTTCGTTGTCTCATGCGCTATGTTAACCTGAAAAGAAGGCATATGTATTTTACAAGCTTATGTTGCAGTGTAAACACATTAGTGTATGCTTGCACATGATTGTGTATACGCAATTTCTCTCCGAAAGATAATGACCTTACTAGGGATTTTATCACTGTTTTCTCGGATCAACTACCTCCTGAGTCAGTGCTTTAAATGGAAAAATAGAAGTGCAGGTACTCTGTGATAGAGTACCTGCTTGTTTCTGAGAAGTGCCGGTACTCTCCAATTAAAAGTATTACGTTTTTCTTGAGATGTGCCGGTACTCTCCCTCTCAAAATAAAAAAGTGCCGGTACTCAGTACCGGAGAGTACCGGCCCATTTAAAGCACTGCTCCTGACCCTTCTTAATCCCTTACTGTCTGTCAGAGTTCGCTGTAGATCCCATATATCACCACGAGTTCAGAGTTATATGGAATTCAGATACGTACCGCTTCTGAGGTAAATATCAGGTTTGACAGGCATAGAGGTTATCCTATGTGCATACGGTCTCGAATTCTTATCTCAGACCAAAAATGTGCTAGCGGTTTCAATTTACTTTGTGTACATTTTATGTTATCTGCACTTTTTAATGTACCCACAAATAAAGATATATTCTTCATAAAAGTAATTGCACTGATTTGCAATTATTTTTGCATGATATTTATTTTATCATATGATGTCTATGTTTTAAACAAAATACAGTCTCCTAGAGCATTCATTTGCTGCTTGACTTCACTACCTGATAGCCAGATATTCAAAGGTCCGAATTTGTTTATTCAGTTTGCGTGCACCTGTAATGGTGTCTGGGACATCACTGATAAATTATAGAAGCTTTAATGGATACTGCCCTGTAATCAGTTATTTCGAGGACCTTGTGGACAGGCTTTGCATAACCTAATGCAAGTGTTTTCAGCAGTCCCAAGGAACATTGCTTTAATCAGGTATCAAAGGGTGTAAGGATCTGAAGACAGCCTACACTTTCCTCGAGGCCAAAAGAGGTTCACATCCAAGGATTATCCTTTTTAATGAATGTCTGGGGGTATAAATATAAGACTCCATTTTATGGATACTCTAACCACATATTCCTCACCTTATAATATTTGCCAGGCACCAGGCTGGGTGTAAAGATCTTTCATTGCAGTGCTTCTGCACGTCACTGGGTAGCATTGTGTGGCTTCAAGTTGCCTTCACACTGCCACAGAAGAGGCGACCATTTAAGCATCACCCTTGCACAATATAGTTTTTTCCCTTTCTTTCTACGCCTTCCTAAGTGGATCAGGAGCTCAGATCCCAAAACTGTCAGGTCTCCCGAGGACTTTCAAACCTTTCACAATGGGCTAGAAAACGATGTCCCCATCACAAACAAACATATGCTCATGCATGGGGTTCCATGTACCACGCTCTCCTGGCCCAATCCATTTTAAATGTGGCCAGTGTAGCGTTTGTAGCTTCACCATTGAGTCCAAAGGATTCATATAGGGCAATGTGATTCACACATTAAAACAGTTCCCAAATTGCAACACCACTAACATGATAAATGCCATAATTTGCCCATGTGGTCTTGTGTATATCAGCCAGACAATGCGGAAGATCCGCGTTTGGGTTTGTCAACATAGTAGCTGTCTCAGGTTCAAGTTCATGTCAGCTCCTCTACTAGAGCATTTCGCAAAGAATCATCATACCGAAAATGATCTCTGTGGCAAGTCATCTCAGTCATAACCCCTCTCAGCAGAGGTGGCAAAATGTAATTGCTATGAAATAAATGAAATGGATCTTTGGAGTAGACAGCTTAATATGGGACTGCAACAGATAGAAGACTGGACTTCTTTAATAGAATATCTTTACTTGTCTTCTGTATACTTCGCTGCTTTCAACTGAGACAATATGCGTATTAATAACATATTTTTTTCGGAAAGCTCTGGTTATTGATTATTTCTATGAGATTTACATTCACAAACATGTTATACTCCTATAATCACAAAACTATGTTTATTCTTCTGCAGCCATTATATATTCATTTCGTGGCAGCCGTATTGCTAGTTTGTTTCCTCCTCCTTCATGGTCTCTGTCACATATTTGTTTTTCCTTTTTTGCACTATTAAATGCATCTAATGCATAACTGCTTCTGTACATGCCACTGTTTTTAACTGAGGCAATATGCATTATATTGTCAGTGCTTTTTCTCTAAAACTCTGTTTAGTGAAAATATCTGTGGGACTTACAGTTCAAACTTGAGCTCATTCTCCTATAATTACGAACGTGATCATTCTGAAGATGGCAGCGGGATGACTAGTCCTATTTTCACCTCTTTTAATGGCCTTTGCCATACCGCTCCTTTCTTTATTGCTGCATTTCAACAGGCAATCAATGAGCAGATTGGTCACAACAGAGCAAACATATTTCAGTGATCTGTACTCCTATTGCACACAGATATATCTGATAGCCTGCCCTGCTGACATGTCTGCCATAAATCTTGCACCACAATAAGTGTCAACAGTTTTAAACCAATACGATGCTAAAACGTTGTGACAATCAGCAAGTTACCAGGTTACCAATGCTAGAAAATACAAGCATTGGCAGGCCAATTGGCTTAGGCAATGTGTTTCAGCCATGTTCTACACCAGTGAGGCTGCTGTTCAGCATGGCTAAAGGTTAGTGGGGTGAGGTAGTTTGGAGTAGCCTTGGATCTAGGAAAGGATGTGTGAAGTAGGGCAGATTGGAGTAGGGTAGAGAGTGGTGGGGTGGATTGGAGTGCAGTGGTGGTAGATTGAAGTGGGGTAGGCTGGATTAATCTGGGGTAGATTGGGGTGGGGTAGACTGTGGTAGGGTAGATTTGGTGAAGTGGGCTGGAGTGGATTGTGTGGAGTAGAGTAGATTGGAGTGGGGTAGAGTTGAGGGGGTGAGTGAAGGGACATGGAGTAGCGTTGAGTGGAGTGTCATAGAGTGTCTCATAGTGGAATTGCTTGGCACAGAATGGAGTGCCGTAGAGTGGAGTGGCATAGCGTGGAGTATGCATGGTGTTGTAGTGCGCTGCCATTACAGACAGCATATTTTTAATTGAAATGATCATTACATTACACAGACATAGTTTTACTGTGCACAAACAATAATGTGTGGAAATGTACTGATGAGTTTTGTTCGTATTCAAATATTTGTTTCTAGCACACTTCAAAATTACAAACACATTTACTTCATTTATACCTTTTCTTATTCGGATACATTCTGAAATATCAGTATGGTTCATTTACAGCCATTTACATGTTATCATCGCCATCAACACTGCTATCCTTGGAAGTTTGTGCGTGTGCTGGCATTTGCCAGAGTTGAAGCACTGATGGAATTATTGTGATTCTCAGCAGTTCCGCATCACAGAATCCCTTATTTCTCGAGCAGCCTCTTTACTTTTAATCCCTGACATGGATCGGACATCCCCCAGCCAGAGGTGACAAATTATTGCTATGTCCACCTCCTTATTAAGGGAACCTTGTAATGCCCGCTCATTCACTTCTCATATTTGATATGTAGCTAATAAGAATCCATTCCTTCTACAGATTTTGCTGATTCCTCACCTCCTGTGAACCAATTTAAGTAACTTGACTATTCATTTTGTAATGCACTGTGTATCTAGCTTTATTTTGCATGTTTACAACAATTATAGTTATGAGTTTGCAGATGATTCATGAGAAAGACAGAATCATTCATTCTGTCCAGTTTATTTTCTGCTGCAGACAAACGCCCTTGCCCCAGTCAGTCATATGGGGTTGTTTACACTGGTCCCTATACCTGAAAAATACATAAGTGCACACGCAGAGATTTATCTCCCCACCTCAGTGCATTTTTATGTTTCATCTATTCAAAAACATTTCAAGAAGTATGCCAAGAAACTGGTCAAGCTGAAGGTTTTGAGGCGTACTCCTGGGAAAGTGAATGTCATGTGAAATCTCCTGTGGGCTACTATTCATGTGAGGTGCTTGTGTGTTTATAGGTAACAAGATTTATAATCCTGATGCTAATCCCCAACCCTTGTTCCAAAAGAGAGATGTGACCACGAGTTTGGAATTGGCTTGAAAGGCAGTGCACCAAGTCAAATGGGGTATGAGATTGACAGAAAAAGCAAGCAACGGTTCCCTAAAGTGTATCAGGCAGACCTTGGTAAACAGGTAAGTTTCATCAGGACAGAATTCACACACTCGGAAATCCCACCTAAAGAATAGACAAAAATGGTTAGAATGAGTAAATAACTAAGACCACTCACACAGCATAGTCCTGCCCAGATCTTACAAGTCTCACAAGGGGCATTCCGGTAATTAAGGCAAGGAGTACCAGGAATCTCTTGTGCAACTCAGAGAGGATGGGAGGAGACTGCCACATGGTGTGAAGGGCACCAAGGCAAGAGAACTCCAAGCAAGTAGTACTGGTAGTACTTCCACATTAGCAAAGAGTGCACAAGCAATACATCTCAGTCAACAAGGGGGTGGTTAGCACAAACAATAGTAACTTCATGAAAGGGAAGAAACGGAAGGTAGACAAAACCCAGCAAAAGATGGGGATAGGAGGAATGGTTGGCGAACTAACACTCAAGGAACCGTAGAACTAAGTAGTTAACAGGCAACTGGCAACCTCCACTATTGCTTCTTAAGTTTCCCCGGAAGCACCCACCTCCCTCTAAGGTTTTGTTCTAATTTGTATTTGTGGCTGATCTAACCTGGAAGAGTTGTCTAATCACTTGTTGCCATGAACCGCCACTGTTCTGCCTTCCATAATTTACTCCCTCTGCTTTTTGTGCCACTTTTTTTACGCCTCATACTGCCCCGGAGATCAAAGTGTCTTTTAATTGTGCCTTTCACAAGGATCCCTCCCAATGATTCCTGACAAATCCTTCTCTGCAGTATTCTACATATTGTAGAATTACACGAAGAGGAATAGCGCCCCACCCATGCAGATGCACTCTTTAATTGTCAGTGGGGAAAACGCCTTTTCTCCATGTAAAGCTCTTCCCCTGCATCCCCAACAAATGGGGGTGAGATCCGTTGACATCCTGGAAGCTGAGTGACTCTAACCCTTGAGTATTTCCAGGGTCAGAAAGGGTGGGAACGGAGTTTGAGGTTACTCCCAAATGTACGTTTGTGGCCTTTCCCACACTTACAAACAAACCACACCTTGGAATGTCCCTCACATCTTCTTGTGTGATATTTACAACTGCAGAGTACTCTGCACTCCCGACAGAAAAAATTGCAGTCTTAAGTCTATGCTTGGCAGGAATTCTTATGTGAGTTCCTGGGACGCATAAGTGGAGGTATTTTCGGCCGTAAATATATGTTTATAATTTAAATTACCTTTGTGAATAAGGCCTACTGTCTTTGCACTGTGGTGTACAAATGTTCTTTAAATTCCTGATTACAGCATTCAACGGCTGAAGATGACCAGTTGAAATCTGCAAAGTGTATGGCCTGGTATTGCACCCTACTCCTTGTAATTTCAATGACTTTTCATCTGTTTGAACTGGAATCATTAATTTTATGTTAAAATCTGCAAATGATGTGGCAGATGGGGGAATAATGTGAAGGGCATCGCACATTCATATTTATTCATATACAACTTCAGCAGCCTGATCACATTTTTATGTGGCCAGTGTGTGGGAATATCGGAAGGTGAGGGGCCGCTCTGGCCCCAAAATTTGTTGGATAAAATGGTAGAACGTGCCAAGTTTTCAAAGCATACATTGCATTTTTTGATTGCTTATATGATTATAGCTATAGAATATTTGCATAATGCATTTTAATGCATGGTATGTCAGGAAAATTGTTGCATAAAAATGTATAGAATTTTACAGGGAGGTAAAGGTTCTCCCACTCAAAATTTCATGAAGTTTGTGACAAATGGTGCATTTGAAAGAACAGTAGACCAATGTCGGGCAAACTTGAATGGGAGTTATAAAGACCCTTTCATGGAAGAGCCGATGTTCTCCCTTCCCGAATGATTTAGGAATGATTGAGAAATTTTTGATAGATTAAATACATGGATATTTTTAAAAAGTGAATCACACATATTGCGTTTTAAAGCAATTTCGGCCAGGTTCTTTGAGGAAACGTAACTCGATCTTCAATACAATTTACACGTGTTTTTTTTGTCTCTCACCTAATATTTGGGAAAATATTCCCAAATGTATTGTAACAAAGCACAATTAGGGCAACGTTGGCCAAACCATGATAAAATTGAAATACAACTTTAGAGGGGCAATGACGTTCCCTGTAGAATATGTGGGAAAATGGGGAGTAAATGGTACACATGACGCACATTTGACCAAAAGTGGCTGCTCATTGAAATGCCGTTTTTAACACACAAATATTGGCACAAAGACGCAGTTTTAGACCTGTTCACCTTGTAATCAAAGACAGGTAGTGCTGCTGGGGCTGTTATTTTGAATTCCCTCCACAGACAGATGGCAATAAAGCAGAAAAGCACTGCAAAGGGCCGTTATTATGGGTGCCTGGGCTGGGTCCAAGGGGCTCTGAGGCCTGTCTTAAATGTGCAGGATGACCACCTCACTCCAGCTCTTAAGGATATTGTTTACAATCTTGAATTTTAGTGTGTCCACCTAATACATTCTGGGTGCTGTAGTTTTGCATCACTTCCTTTGACCAAATTTGATCTAATTCCTTTAATCTAATTATTCTAATTAGACTAATGATTTGTAGGTCAAATGTTCAGAATTCGAGGCAGTGTCTGTGATGACCTGGGTGAGCTAACTCTTCTCTAGCTCTAGCAGCAGCCCTGTCCCCAGACTGGAGTCTTCAGGCTTTGGCAGCGAGTGGTGACTGCACAGCTTAGACCCAGGCTCTGACTGTACGCTTGTTGCTATGTTGCTGCACGCTGACTACCTATGCTTTGGCTAAGCCTGTGCTTTAAATGGAGCCTGTGCTTTAAATGGACAGGTACTGTCTGGTACTGAGTACCTGCATTTCTTTAATTTGAAAGGGAGAATACCTGCACTTCTCAGCACTGCCTCAATACATTTGACAGGAGTATTCTAAATAGTGAGTACCTGTACTTCTCTATTTCCATTTAGAGCACTGGAAATGAAAGGAATTTACCCTCTGAAGTCTCCATGGTGCAGGGAGGAGTCAAGAGTTTAAAGGTTTTCTATTTTTACCATACAAGGGTTTCTTTATTATTATTCAGGTGTTGCGCAAGCTACTTGCAGGTTCACAGCTGCTGTCTCGCTCTTAACTGTGTTGTATTCCAGAATGGTATTTGTTTGTCGGCTTCGACGGTTGGCAACGGTGCTCTAGCAGTACGGTCTCTACTCCGCTGCTGGGGACTTTGCGCTACAATAAAACATATTACTTACCAAGCTGTGTCTTCCTTTCTGCACCACAAAAGGAGAGGGCTGAGGTTTCATGGTATCTGGCAGCTGATATGTTGCGTGCATTGAATGCATTTACAAGATTCATATTCATAGCGCAGACTCCCTACTTTTTATTTGGGATGGTTTGTACACTTCTTAGCAGAGGTGCCATTTTCATAATGGCACAGTATTACAACCCCCTACTGTTGTTGTATCTTTATTAGGACACCTTCTGTCACAACATCCAAGAGCTACTGCCATACGTATGTGGAGCATTGTCAGGTTAGTGATTCTTGTCATGGATAGTACCAACACATTTTAGCCCGATTGAAGCACGTTTTAGCTTTCACCTGCACAGCGCTCGTAAAATCTGTTGTACTTAAAATAACTCTTAAAAAGGGGTTTATATCCTGTGCTAGCGCAGGTGTTTTAATTAGAAATTATTAATGAGTGTTTATGTATGTGGAATAATGAGTTTATGTAGAAAATTAATAACTTAGAAAAATAATGCACACGTTTGAAAATGTGACCTCGATGAATGGCCACCAGTATTCGCAAAATGTACTAAATAATGATTAATTCTTATGAAATATCGAAAATGTACTAGACTAATGTAGTAATATGTCATATTAAGGGTTACGAAGTATGCTCTAGGTTTATTAATTGTAGGCCTTAACTTAGCGAGTGTCTTGGCATATTTTGCCAGGCCTCATGCAGAAGCTGTATTTCTTAGCGGTTAATAAAAATGCTGACAGAATGAATTAAACTGTTAAATGTACATTGTCTTGCTAAAAATGCTTAACTAAAGTTTTTGTGAGAACTGACTGCAAGGAGATGATGTTCCCGCTAGTGTAACAACTTATGTGCAATATTTGTGAGTCTGACTTTCCCAGGACGAGAACAATGAAGATACTGACTGGAGCTGAAGATGCAACAATATTGTTACCTGATGAGCCGGATGATGAGAACATCGTAAGGCGGACCAATCAACTGCATGTGAAGAGTGAAATATAAAAATTCATAGATTTGGTATAGAAATATTATTAGGTAAAAGTATGAACGTACGATTAACTGACCATTAGGGAATTAGGGGATAGTTTAGGTGACTTTGATATAACAACGCGCAGAGGAAAATTATTCAGATTTGAGAATTGAGAGGAGATTTGAGACCTTATTCAGAGTTTGAGACTAGAGACTTGAGATGCAGATTTTGAAAGACTCATATCGACATTGGGCTCATATTCTCTGACTGAGAGCCTGATGCTTTGCTGATCGACTGATGACCTGAGGACGAAGACTGATTCTGCTTTGCTGACCCATACCGAGGATAAGTAGATACAATGAGACCTGATTGTTATGCATTTTATGTCTTTTCTTTCTAGGTACCAACTGCGTTGTTTTGATAGATCCATAGTTAGATGCTTTTCCAAATTTGTGTTACTAAACGTTTTTGTAGGAAGTCCAACATGCTGATGCTAATTTGGTGTTAGTTAAGGGCCCTCATAAATGACTGACAATTACATAGATTAATGATTAATGAATTACCTTGCTGAATTCCATGTATGTTATATCTTTGTCGCAACTGACTCTGCTATTGATTTGCACTGTAGCTCTGGAAAGTTTCGGGGTTCAAGCTTTGATTAGATTGAGTTTCTTCCACCGCTTTGGACAACCAGTATTGTTTTTATATGTGTTTCATTTGATATTAAGATTAATCTACATGACTTTAGCATTGTTAATATAGGGAAATAAACATATTAAACGTTTACTTAAGGTGTGATTATTCATGGCTGAAAGGTCATGTTGGGTGACATTTACTGACTCCATTGATTATTGATTATATTGATTGCTAATCATTGTTGATAATTGTGGATTGATTATTGATTATGTACTGGAACTATGGTAAGAACTTCTTAATTGCGAGTCGTCCCCTTGTAAGAATACTTATCAAGGTCTGACGCGCTAACACCTGCCTCATTTTGTATTTGTCAATGTGCTTGCCACTTGCTTTTCCTTCACTTCTATTGGTTGTAGCATACTATTTCCTGCTGTTACTCTTATCAGTGTCACATGGCCCGAGTACTCTTTTGCATCTACTCACTTTGGTGGGTGGAACTTCTTTTATGAGGTTTCCCCTGCACAACCTTTACTGTTTATTTACCTTATCTCCCCATGGCTACATGCATTTCAAGCATGCTTCTCGGCTGCATTTTGTTTTTTTGTCTGACAACTTTCAAACTCCTTTCAAGTGTGCTTGTATTTTAAAGCCAGGTGATTAGATGATACTGCCCAAAATCACAAGATTGTTGAAGTGACGCTGAGACTCAAACTCTTTCTTCGTTTTGAAGTCGGCTGCTCTGCCTGTAGCACCACATCCTTCATCACCTAGACCAACACTTCCTTTAAAAAACATAGCTTGACGCCTGCACTAACTCTCCTCCCCTTTTTGTAAAAAGTTATTTGGAACAGCAGAGGGCACTTGTACATTTATATACATCATAAATGGTTAGGGAATTGAGCATTTACAGGTGTGGACCTTAGGCTGTTGTGTCAGCAGGAAACTTTTATGGTTAAAAAACATATTTTTTTTTAATTGATGCACCTCAACTTTTCCTCAAGTGGTGATGCCCAGAATCACTCAATCTTGTAGCGATGCTGAGACTTAACCCCTTCTTTCCTTAGTTCTGAGGTTGGTTTCTCTGATCATAGCGGCACATCCTTCGTCCCCTGGATTAGCACTTCCTTTGAAAAACAGAGGGGCATATTTACACTGCTCCGCCCTGGCATCATTTTTTTTACGCTGAGAAAGCATTAAGGAGGGTCCCTTCATGCACCTTATTTACAATGCATGCATTGCGCCACTTTGTAACCCCTTACGCCACAGAAATACCTGCACCAGGTATAATATATGCAAGGGGAGCATTCCCACACAGGGATGCCCAAAAAAAGGGTGCAATAAAATTTACAAGATTTCATTGTGCCATTTCTTTCATCATTTTTAATGCCTGCTCAGGCAGGCGTTCAACTGAGGCTCCCATAATAACCTATGGGCTGCCCTGTGCTTTGCTGAACTATCACCATAATTTATGACGCTAATCCAGCAAAGCACCACAATAGCATAATAAATTATGATGCTGTTGTGCTAACATGCGCTATGGTGCACTGTATAGTAAATAAAGTGCTACCATGGTGACGTTAGGGGGGCGCAGTGAGACAAAAGAAAAGTGGCGCATCTGAGCTGATGCTCCACTTTCTTGTAAATATGCCCCATAGCTTGAAGCCCAACCTGGAAACGCTAACTCTCCTCCCCTTCTATAAAGTTATTAGGAACAGCATGGGGCACTTACTACATCATGAAAGGTTAGGGAAGCGCTTATTCAAAGGGGTGGATTTTAGGCTGTTGTTTCGAAAGGAAACTTTTGTTATGTTTAAAAACACTTTTTTTTTTTTTAAATTGAGGCACCTGAGCATTTCTTCAAGCCCACACCAAAAAGTATCCTTGAACTCAGTATTTTTCATCAACAACTATTCTGTCTGAGGTAGCCAGTCCTTTCACAACATCATATCTCAGAATTCTAAAAATGCAGAAGTTTCAGGTGTTACTGCTTGTGACCTGTGTGCTTAGAGAGGCTGGTCTCAAGACACTCGTTTTGGTGGAGTGATTGAGATCAACGAGGTTTATCCTGTGTCAAAGCTTTCTTAATGTCTTAGTAGATATGGGAAGTGAGAGTCATGGAGAGGAGTTGATTCTCCAAAGATCACACAATATGTTCAAGTAGTGAAATTAACCTAAAGGCTGTCAGGGTTTCACAGTGGATAGAATAACTATTTACCACTTATCCTGCTAAAATGGGTGTGCTATCTAAAGGGCAACATTAACAGTGGTGCTTGAACAATGTGGGGTACTGGATAAAAAAGTTAAACTGCAAAATGTGTAGCCTCAACACCGCAGGTTACAGCTCGCAGGAGCACCGATATTGGCCCAAGTCTGTGTAAAAGGGCAGCGGTATTTTTTTTGTGACGGTGCTAAAGAGCACTCTGTGTAGTTGCATTGCACATTTTGCTTATATGTTTCTACTCTTAGAAAAAGTTTCGTCAGGTTCTTCTTTGTGACATGAAATCGTGTCATTCTGTAAGCTGAATGTCATGGTTTTCTTTTCTTCAAGGGCCCTGTCTAAAACGCCCTTCTCCCTCAAGCCATTTTCCATTACTTGCATCTCGTCTCGAACAGTATGGCTCTCAGGCGATAGGGTGTGTGCCTTTTTGTGAAACACTTCACTAGTTTGGCCTTTCTACGGAGAAGAGTGTGTGGGGCCTCCAGAAATTCGAACCTCTCCCCAATTCCCGGCGAGCCTGTTTCACAAGAGTAGAGCCTGGTCCAAGGTAATGTAGGAATTGTACCAACAGCTCGCAACCCCTGGCTTTACCAAATGTTGTTTGTATATATAAGAACATATTTAGTTTGTATTAGGGGTATCATCAGTTCTAATATGTAGGAGCAAAAACCATACCATGTATACCAACATACCACAAGAGGCCACAGTAAAAGTAGTAGAGTCGGCTCTTCTTTCTACCAGATCTGAGATAGTCACTCCTGTTCACTTCATAATGCATTGTGCCACTCTCGCCATGAAGGAAAATTATTTTCAATTTGAAGAGCTTATTTTCCATCAGATTCGAGGTTCGTCGATGGGGAGTACCTTTGCCCCGAGTTTAGCCTGTTTATACATGTACGACTTACTGCCTCACACTAACCCTTTCTATGGTAACATCAAATTGTGGCGACAATACATAGACGATATCTTGATCGTCTGGCATGGTTCGCTTTCTGAGGTCGATGGATTCATTTAATGGATTAATAGCTTAGATCCCTTTCTGAGATGTACCTCTTCGGTTTCCACTACTCAGATTCCTTTCCTGGACCTAAAGATTACCATAGATGCTGGTAAACTCAAAACCTGTGCGTACCACAAACCTACTGACTGGAATAATTTGCTACTCTTTGAGAGTCATCATCCACGAGCACTCTGAGATAATCTGCCCTATGGTCAATTCCTTCGGCTTCGCCGAAATTGCAGTAATCTCAACTCTTTTGAATCTCAAGCCAAGGACCTCTCTGATAAACTAAGTGAACGTCACTATCCCAGTCGTGTGGTCAACACAGCCTACAAGCGGGCCAAACACTGTGATAGGGATGCATTACTCACGACGGTCCCTCGTTCCACGTACACTAGATTGACTTGTGTATCCACATTTACACCGTTGTCGAACTCCATTAAGAAAGTGGTCAACAAGAGATGGACCATTCTGTGTAGCGGCGGAGAGGACATTTCAAGACCTCTTTTTTTTTCTTTCAAAAGGACTACTAATATTAAAGATATGCTGGTTCACACACGCCCACGAATCTGCACCGTACCTCCTAGACAGCGAGCCCTTTGGGACCTTCCCCCAGTCGTAGGCCATTTTCCTTGTGCTAGTTGTAATGTGTGTACTTTAACGAAACGCACGGACACTCTTGAACTTCAACCAATAGGTACATGGCGACTATTGAGACACACTAACTGCAACACTCGCATTGTATCTACTTGATTACATGCCCTTGAGATTTATGCTATGTAGGCATGACTACCAGAGCAGTTAAACTAAGAATCAATGAGCATGGTAGTAACATCAGATGCCGCCGTACTACAATCAAATTCAGCATACACTACATGGATGTTAATCATAGCCCAGATGATATGTGGTGGGTGGTTCTACAGACTAGTTCACCTAGAGGTACGAGATCCCTTTTTGAACTTGAACAACGCTGGGTGTATAGATTGAAAACCCATGTGAGTGGTCTGAATGACGACATCCCCTGGATTAGCCTATCGCAGAGATAATTGTCCATTTGTTTCGGGGATATTTGATTACCTATTATTACTTTGGTTTCTACCTCTGGACTGGCTCCCTCTTTTGGGTCAAGTGCGGGCTGCCTATCTCTTTCTCTCAATGTCCCTTTTAAGGTATTACCCAGGACTAGAATGGGTAGGACAATAGTTTAATATCTTCTCTGCAACCAACATCTGTGTTTGACCAGCATCTCTGTGATACATTCCTAATTGTTGTTTCGAATGCCAAAGATTAGCACTCTTTTTGTGTCCTTTTTTCATTTTTTCTATACTGTCCCTTCATATCTTCAAGGCTCCGCTATTATGTTATCTAAATATTAGGCGGATATGTCTGCTCCAATGGGTTGAATGTTCACGTAACACCTCATTCGTGTAATTTCATTTCCTCACTTTATTCCTAGAAACTGAGCCCTGTTTCTATTTTTATGATTTTTTTCATCGATCGAGTCTTTGACCTGTAGCTTAGC
The DNA here is from genome assembly GCF_031143425.1 of Pleurodeles waltl. NCBI lineage: Eukaryota > Metazoa > Chordata > Amphibia > Caudata > Salamandridae > Pleurodeles > Pleurodeles waltl. Next base: position 741,588,016 of record NC_090445.1, on the reverse strand, counting down.
AACGTGAGCGTCAGTGCAACGCTTTCACTTCCGGTATGCCACCTTTTTGAGCCCAAGCACCGGAGCCTCGCCCATTCATACGGGAGCACGGCCAAGGGTAGGTCACCCTGTGTGGTTTGGCATCAGATTAAGTAAGTGACATAATACGGCCTTGAGGCTGTGCGCCTCGAGTGTGTTCCTGACCTTTTTTTGTTCCGACGCGGTCTTTCCGGTCGGATTTAAATGTATTGACATTTCGCCATTAGAGAAGAACGTTCATGTGAACGCATGTGGCAGGTTGTTTGGCAAAGAATATCGTGGCCATCTATTGAGAGATATTCCCTATAGAGTGATAGTTGTGTCGTAATGTTATTTAAATTACTGCCAGTATTACAGTTACATTAGTCGGGGCACTACAACTTATCCCGATATCTTTTTACATTTTAGGGAGGAGAGAATATAGATATTTGACTTTTCTCCTTTTTGATTTTCTGGACCTGTTAGTACTCTAAACCATTAGAACTACTTAGTGTACTTTTAGATGTATACAACGTCAACTTGGTGGCTGTTCAAGAATATCATTGAGCCCCTTTTTACTGATACCCTCTTGGCTATTGGCTTTGTCTTTATTCCATTATAGCCATCTACTTTTGAGAAGTGCTATACTAAAGACCTTATGTTGTTTTCTGCCTACCTGACTATTAGTAATTTTGACGGCCTGTGGCCCATGCAGTCCCATGAAGTGCGTTCCTCAAACTAGGAGGGTAGGCATTTTTCCTTTGACATACATACACTAGTATGCCACTTTCTGCACCATCACCTGATTGCTCACAGATCTACATGTTTGTGTTGTACAATATCACTAATGAATTGATATTAACAAACATTTATTTAGCCCACAAGTGACCTGTGTTCATTTGTTTCTAGGGCGACGTGTAGGATTAGTATGTTCAATGTTACCTCAGATTATGTGTAAGTAACAGGAGACATTATAATTAACAGTTGTAGGTTATAGGAGCCTTAACATTATTGTAACTTGTGGTAGGAGAAGTTTATGTTGTTTTTGGTCCTGAAGAAGCGTCATGGGATCCGGCTGGACCACAGAGACGTGAAACATGTTGACCCTTCTTTCAGGGAAGGTTTGGTAGTGCCTCACCTCCCTAACTGCAACAAGTGTGATTGAGAGTACCTGATCATTGCTTCAGGTGTACCCCCGTATCATTTTTAATCTTGGCCCATACCCTATATGGACTAATAAATCTGTTACTCCGAGATTAGGGTTGTGAGCCAATTTTATCCGATTGTATTCCTTTCTCTTCTACTTTCCCGAACCCACTTTTGGGGTCTTGGCATCATCGAGAAAAGGTCTCCGGCAAAGAGCCCCCCCTCGGGGGTGCCCGTCAGACATTGCAGCGCCGGTCTGACGAGGAGCAACGCCGATGATGAAGCATGACACCCATTTGGGTGTGTGAGGTTTTTGCTCCTACATATTAGGACTCCTTTGTTCTCTTTCTCATGTCCCTTTCTTTTTGGAACAGTGTATCGTGATTTTTGTTATATAGTATCAAGTTAGGGAGATTCTACACTGGACCATTATTTCTCCCCATCCCCCCATCTTTTGGTTGTATCATCAGTTCTGACGGCTGTTAAACTTGTTAGCATCCGCTGTAGGCTGCCTATAAATGTACAATAGTATGTCATCTGGGATGACGTGTTGTGGCGTCCCTTCTGGTGATATCACGGGAAGCAGTTGACACTTTCTCAGGCCACTCTGCTATGATTTTGGTGATACCATGCCAACACTTGGGCATTGCTCCACCAGGGTGCCTTGCATTTTTTACGTTGTTTTTAATGAACTGTTGGAATCTTGGCTTAATTATTCCAAGTGACCTCCTCTAAATGCACAAGGCAGATCAGAGACTTTCTACATACCACGGTGCATAAACAGAATACCCACAACAGATAAGGGGACTGGGAGACCGAGAGATAACGTTATGTGCACAGAATCATACAATTAGTCCAGTGTAGGAAGCCGACGCTAAATTTAGACCCCAGTCAACATGGATCCAGTAATCTAAGTTTTGGCCTCAAACCCGTTAGCTCCAAAACAGGATTACATTACAATTAAGGCTTAAAGCTTTCCATATTTACTCATTTTAACAGATAAAACAAACAAAAACACTTTGATTCTCTGTATTTGTTTTTAAAAACTTAAAAATATGGACATTGGGTGTTCTTTTGAGAGGCTCTTAATGCCATTAGCTATGATTGTCGGGGCAGATTAGCAAACATTGGAAGTTAAACAAGCATTAGAAAAGCCAAAAGGTTTCGCCTCTATGAAATGTATTGGTTTTGTCAATGTTTTTAGACATCTCAATGCTGTGCAGCAGGTCTTAAAGTTTATAACAAAAAAGTGGTATAACATGGCCCGCATTGATCACATTAAAGTTTAGCGGTGACCGCGTCATAGTGTTTTTTTTTTACTTTAAGACATGCTGCTGTCTAACAAAACATTGAAAAAAACAGTAGATTTCGTAGAGACTAAACATATTAGCTTTGCCAGTGCTTGTTTGGATATTACCAACACCTCTCAGTTGGGCTTCAACACCTTTCAGTGATGCCTTACCTTAAATCGCCCTGTAACATTATTTCCCAGGAGTTCTACTGTATCTTTATTTGGAGAATGTCACTGCAGAAATATATACCTTGATAGCACAGTAAGAATGCTTCCAAACTAGCAGCAATCAATATAGGAGCACAGTACCAACACATCTCAAAATGTTTCTCATTCCTTTTTCAGAGACTAGTAATAGAAATCGTTCATACTTCTATAAAGAAACAACACTGCCTGGCCATTATATTTATTTTGAGTGATGTATATGCTGCCTGAGCTAGACTTTCCACTCTGTAAGAGTAAGGCTTGAGTATTCCACTTCACTCTTCCCTGAAAATCAGCCTAATTGGGGAGGTGCTTGGCAAGTACTTCGCAGAGGTATCTTGTTTCTGTATTTCCAAGGACAGTGTCAATGCTTGTTACTAGGATCAAGTCACACAGGACCTGGAAAGGTGGCCTGACAATATTTATATTTAAATCCATGCCTCACACTCAAATAGGTAGCTCACTTGGTAGGGGTTGCTTTACATTGTTTTAGATGTTAGACTATGCTCATTCTGCGATTTTATAATATGTGTATTTGTAAATGCACTACCACCTGCAAGGATATTCTGGTGCTGAGCCAGTGTGTGTGACTGCCCTGCCCATGGTAGGTTGGTTAATTGAAAAGCCAGGTCTTCAGCTTCTTGTGGAATTCAAGGATGAAAAGAAGAGGCCTTTACATGTGTAAGCAATGTAAAAGAATGATCTGGTTCTGTGTATGCATGGTATGTGGACGAGTAGGATTCCTGTAGAGGGGAGGTGTCTGGGTTGTTGGTAGAAGATGGGAGTGTTGAGGTAGGTGGGGCCTAAGTTGTGTAGTGCCTTGAATGTGTGTGGGGGAGTATGTAGTGCCTTGAATGTGTGTGTGAGGAGTTTGAAATGAGCACTTTTGTGTGATGGGAGCCAGTTGAGCTCCCTGCGCTGTGGTGTGATGTGAGTTCTGTTTGGGAAATTGAGAGTGAGTCTGGCTGTCGAGTTCTGCTAGCGTGCAGTCTACTAGTGAGTTGCATGCTGATCCTGGTGTAGACGTTGTTTGTGTAGTCCAACTTGCTGGTGACTAGAGTATGAGTGAGACTTTTTCTAGTGTTGCTTGGGAGTCATTTGAAGATCTTCCTCAACATCTCCTGTCTGAACTGTCAGGACTGTTGGGTTGAGGACTACTGCTGCCCAGTGGCTTGGGGTGACAAGAAAGATCTTTGAACCTAGGTCTTGACAGTCTTACTCTGCCAGAGATAAGGGTAACCCCTTTCAGTAGCCCTGATGCAGCCGACACTTAAAGGGTGTAAGCAGGTAGTGCCATCCAGAAGGAGGCCCTAGGAAGAAAAACCCTGAAGGTTAAAAACCTCAGAAGACAGTGGTCAGCTCCCAGATGGGGAAGGCAAGGACAAAGTACTCAGGAGATGGGAACTGGACACAGGAACCGCCAGAGGAGCTAACAGGAAATGGACTTCCAATAGTAGAGAAGGTTCCAAAAAAGAAAAGGGAAAACTCAGTAGGGAACTAGGAGCAGCCACAATGGAATGCTAATAGGATTGAGGGCTATCAGGAGAATGGAAACACACCTACAGGATTAAAGAAGTGTTGCAAAACAATGGAGAAATATATCCTACTACTTGTATTCTCCCTGAACAGGAAACTACATCAGAAGTGAAGCTACCATATTGGGTTGGGAAAGTAAAACAAAGATGAATGAGAAAGCCACCATCATGGATTGGTTACTAGAACTATGGTGGCTTCCAACATGACTCTCAGGGAGAGAAACGCCAAAGACTGCACTGACGGGCCAACTGCTGTGAAGATACACCTCCAGTTGCCTACAGTGGCACGCCATTGCAGTTGTCACCCTGCAGCTAAGGAAACAGAGTGGCCCGTGGTGTAACTTCTTCAGTGCTTGGAAGCAGGATGCAGTGACAGCGTTGACTTGTGCTGTCATGTCCAGTTTTCTGTCAGTGATTATTCTGAGGTTCCTGAAATGTGAGCTGGGTGGTGGGTGTGGATCTGAGTTGAGCCGGTCACCAGTTGAAGTACTGTGGTAAGGTGTTTTTGTCAAAGATCACTACTTCTGTCTTGTCAGTGTTGAGCTTGAGACAATTGGCTTTTATCCAGTCAGTTACTTCAGTCAAGCAGGTGGTGAACTTGTTTTTTTTTACGGTGGTGTATGAGAGGGAGAGTATTAGTTGGATGGGGTCAGCATATGAAAGCATGTTGATGTCATGTGCATGGGGATGTTGGCCAGAGAGGTCATTTATGCGTTGAAGAGGGTAGGGCTGAGTGATGAACCTTGAGGAACTCTGCAGATGAGTTTGCATGCTTCCGAGGAGTAAGATCTCAGCCTGACAGTTTCTGTTCTATCTGTTAAGAAGGAGCAGATAAGCGGCGAGCAGGTCTTTGGATGCCAATTCCATCAAGGAGTATGTGGATTACATTTGTAGCTGTGATGAGTGCTGTTTCTATACTGTGGTTGGACCTGAATCAAGAATGTGTGGTGTTGTGGAGCTGGTGGTTACTGGGTGGCCAATTTGGCATTGGTTGATTAGTTTCTCTAAGACCTTTGCCGGGTATAGTAGGAGAGATGGGTCTTTAGTTGGAAAGTGTGGCTGGGTCAGCAAATGGTGTCTTGATCATGACGGAGGCATGTTCCCAGCTGTTTGGGAAAGTGGTTGATTTGATGAAGGCGCTGAGGGTGGGTGTTAGTGCTTTGCGTAATAGTAGGAGTCCTTTGGTGAAGGTGTGGGGGGAGGCAAAGGTAAGATGGGGATGCTAAGTGGATGGTCTTCATGGTAGCAGCAATTTTGACATTGGTGATGGCCGGCCCCAAGGCCAAGTTCTTTTTTTGGCCATTATGGAAATTCGAATTGCAACTGTGATGAGGTGATTGTGTTACGAAAGAATTCTGAGAGCTTGTTGCAAAGATCTTGTGAGGTGATGATGTTGCTGGAGGCAGCAGGAAGTGCGGTGAAATCTTTGAAGATGGCAAAGATTTTCTTGCTTCTGTTAGTGGCGATGTTGATGCGATCTGTTAGAGCTGTGTGCTTGATGTTCCATATCTGCTGGTGGTAGAGTCTTAGATCTGATTTGAAGATGTATTTTTCTGTGGTGTCTTAAGTTGTTCACCATTTGCGCTCCAGTTGCTTGCAGGGGCGTTTCATCACCAATGGCCTGTGGTCAGGCTGTTCCCGTGGGTTGCACTTGATGGGATCCAGGATATCGCCGCATGCAGTGATACACCTGTAGAAGTACTGGATGGATCGCAGCAAGTTGCTGGTGTGCTTGGGCTGGTGCATGGAGAGGGCAGAATACCACTCCTGTGCTGTTCCAGGTGTGGAAAGTGGTTCCGATTTGGAAGGTCTGTGGTGGTGTAGGATAGGTTTGCTAAAACTAACAAGGGTATGGCCTGTCCAGGTAATGATTGTGGACTTGTCGAGGAGAAAATGGGGTCCAACATGTGCTTGCGGGGTGTGGGTGAATTTGGTTACATCCTGTTGGAGGCATAAGTTTCTGAGGTTTTCAAGAAGGGCCGTAGAGTCCAGGTCAGTGCTGTCTTCTAGGGTAAAGATAAGATCTCAGAGGAGGATGTACATGCTGGCTTTGATGATGAATGGTGCAATGAAGTCTGTGATGTCCGTGGAGGTGGTGCATTTGATGGTATCTTTGACTATGATAGCGACTCCACCTCTGGGCTTGTGCTGATGGCCTTGCCTGATGATCTTTGTAGCTGACCGGAGTGGCTGAAGCAATGTCCAGTGCAGAAGTTGCTTTTAACCATGTTTCCTTGAGGAAGAGCCGATCCATAGGGTGGTCGTGCAGTAAGTCTCTAAGTAGTGCATTTGGTGAGGAAGCGAGTATTGAGGAGCATACCTGCATGTGGTGTGGGTGGTGTATGGTTTGTGAGAGCATGAGCGGGTTGCTGGTTTGTGTGCGTATGAGGGAGTGGGGTGCTTGGTGCTGTTGGTGTAGGAATAGCGTGGATCCATGACACCCCCTTGTCAGTCCTGCCCCTTTGATCAGATTCCTACACTACTACTAAAGCCTAAGCATGCATGTTTTACATTTGGCATGCCCTCTATATAAGGGTGTGTTACGCGCATGTTGTGCTTTGCATTCCAAATAGAATTACATATTTATGTGCCTTGCTTGTTCTCAGCCCCGGTCACTGTGCCCATTATGTTATAATGTGCTATGCTTGTTGTCAGCCCCCCAAGCACTGTATCCATGTTATGATTTTACCACCCCAAGGGGAATGAAGAGGCTTGTGGTATTTGAGCTTCTAGAGCTCTGATTCCTTTAGCGCAACAGCAAGCAGGACATGCTGTGAATTGCCGAGATCCTGCAAGATCTCGGCAAGTCCCAGCGGACATCTTGGGCATGGCAGTATTTCTACCGTACGGAGACTCGGTTGCCGGGGGACAGGGACGCTTCCCCCTAATTGGCCATATCTGCTTCCTGCTAACTACTAAAGGTGCGCCCCTCGGGGGACGCTGAGAGACTCCGTTGCTGGGGGACAGGGACGCTTCCCCCTCATTGGCCATATCTGCTTCCTACTAACTACTAAAGGCGCGCCCCTCGCGGAACGCTGAGAGACTCGGTTGCCGGGGGACAGGGACGCTTCCCCCTCATTGGCCATATCTGCTTCCTGCTAACTACTAAAGACGCGCCCCTCGCGGGACGCTGAGAGACTCGGTTGCCGGGGGACAGGGACGCTTCCCCCTTATTGGCCATATCTGCTTCCTGATAACTACTAAAGGCGCGCCCCTCGCAGGACGCTGAGAGACTCGGTTGCCGGGGGACAGGGACGCTTCCCCCTCATTGGCCATATCTTCTTCCTGCTAACTACTAAAGGCGCGCCCCTCGCGGGACGCTGAGAGACTCGGTTGCCGGGGGACAGGGACGCTTCCCCCTCATAGGCCATATCTGCTTCCTGCTAACTACTAAAGGCGCGCCCGAGCGAAGACCGGGCCAAGACGGGCCCGTCTACACCCGTCTTCATCCGGATTAGGCTGGGCCGGGCCTATTCTCTTTCTCTTGCTGCCTAATACATCAAGTAAGCCTTAACCTATATAATCTGCCGGCATTTTACAACCCAACGCTACGATTCCATGGGGAAAAGGAAAGCTGCCGATCCTCTAGACCCTCTGTCTGACTGCAAATAGCAGAGAAAGCATACTGCTAAACCGGTCACTTATTCAAAAAAAACTTTCGAGGAGATAGACCTGTTATTTGAAAAGGTTGAGGCAATACTAAATTGTTCACCTAACCACAACGGTGCTTCCCTTGCAAAAAATGCTTTAGCTCACCCTGGGAAGATACAAGACTACTTTAGGAAAAAAACAAAGGATCACAGCTTGGATCCAGTTTCGATCAACAGTGGCGCAACTCTATTAACAACGCAACCCCCCCTCAAATGATATAATAAATATGGCAAACGACCCGGTGTACAGGTGTGGATCTCCCCAAGTGGAAATAGAGGGTAATACTCCTAATTCTGTTATACCACTGAGTCCTGTGATCAAACTGATCTCGAACATACCCTGTAGGAACCGGTTTGAGGTCTTAGCTGAGGATGATGGAATACCCAGGGTTTTTGATACAATTGCAGACGATAGCAATAAAGAGGCTATCCCTTGTACCCCAATTCCAGTTCCTGTCTCCCTCTTAATTCACCCCGCCACTGAGCCTAGCAACGTCCTTATACTCCAGAGAGTAGAAGAAGTTAGATCCCTGGTGCTACAACTGGAACGAAGGGGCGAATGGAGGTCACATAGTGTCTGACCCAATACCATCAATTCGGCTTGTACAGGGGGGCCAGGCTACTGATCACCAAAAAGGGAAGACACATTGGGCTGGCTTAGATGGGGATGCAACACGCTCTAAACCCAATCCTACACAAGAGAATCAGCATAGTAAAAAATCATTATATGAGGGGGATATTACGGAAAACCATATTGCCATCAACAGCTGCCCCCCAGGGCTCTCAAACTATTCGTCACCAAAGAGCTGCAAAGAGATTGATAATCCCCCACTTAGGAGGCCCTATGTCATATCTAATGCCAGCGACTCATTCGTTCCCAAACCCTCCCTCGGTTGCCTTAGTGCCCCTCCCTATCAGAGAACTCCTCGCGACTCAGCCTTATTGTTAAACCCCCAACGCCCTAAGCCTGGAACAAATATTATTTTCTTAAAACAAGTCCCGAAATTGCTATCCGGGCTTAGTGAGGACCATGAGTCCAGGGTCAACAAAGTAATCCACTGGCTACGACACCAAAGAAACTGCCTATCGGTCATACGTTCAGATATCCGTAATACTAAGCGGTGGTGTCCTTCAGGGTCAACCCATGACGTAATCTCAATTGAGTTTCACTATAGATCCTTGTTTGAGAGTCTTATCCTGTTCAATGACCGAACCCATCATCTTATGGAACGAAGGAGGGGACGCATTACTTTAGAGACAGTACGTTTCTGGCTATTTATGCAGTAATGTAACCTGCAACCAGTTTAGGTACGCCGACCCTATCCGGCTCAACCCAGTATGACTGGCAACAGCCCAGGGAACAACTCCTGGGATTAATTTAGAGGAACCCAGTCCATTGATCTCCGATGGACAAACCGACATAGAGTCGATTCCTGAGAAGCCCAACTCACATCCACTAAGCCCTGTCTCTGAGGGAAAAGGCTTATCAATCATGACATGGAACTTAGCTGGCCTCGGGAGGAAATTAGATGATATTGACTGGTGTTCATACATAAACCCCCAAGATATATGTCTCTTTCAAGAAACATGGGCTGAAGAGCCGATTACCATAGATTGGTTGTTTTCTTTCAATGTGGCTGCCCAACCTTCTACAAAATTGACGGGTCGAGCTAAAGGAAGTCTTTCTATGTTAATAAACAAAAATGTGCAGTGCACATACAAGACTCTAAAGTTTGATAGCCCAGATCTGATGGGGCTACAAATTACGTTCCAATAGAACTTTAACATAACTTTTGTCAATGTTTATGTTTGATCGGTTTCGCGAGGGGCTGAGTCACAGGTCTTAAAACAGCTTCTTGACTTCTTAGACACCTTACAATCAACCTCCTACTTAATAATAGCCGGGGATGTAAATTGCACTTTCGAGCCCTCTGTGATACTAACTGGTCTCACAGAGGATGAAGACCAAACATGGGGGATCCCACAGCTGACTAGTGATAGTTTTTGTTTTAATTCCTGTGAAGCTACCCAATTGGCATCCCTCTGTTTGAAGCATGGTCTCAGGGCATGTAATGGCCGCATGCCCTCTGACCTGGATATTGCACCCACTTTTCAACGAGGTTCAACTACAAGCGTAATTGATTATTTTTTAGTGGATGTGAGACTGTGGCCCTTTTTGAATGATATGAAGGTGGACGTTAGAAGCGAAAGCGACCATCATCCCTTGTTACTTTCCATGTCAGGCGATGTTTTTGATAGGATCTTAAACAAACAAATCACCTTGGTCCCTATTCCTACCATGAAAATTACATCCACGAAGGTCAGGTGGCCAAAGGTCCAGTCGAATCCATATCTGCTACGTGAGATTTACCTGGCTTTTTATAGATATTTTTGCGCCATACCGCGACTACGATTCCAATGACATCCCCTTCTTATCCATACATGAAAATATGATCACAAGACTACAACGTATTTTCTACAAGAAGGCTGGGGCAAGGCATCAGGGATGCCCCTATAGCTCATGGTTTGACGAGTCCTGCCGTATGGCTAAGACAGGATTAAAAAGTGCCCTCATGGAAGGAACCCATGGGGAAATACAACTAGCTAGACGTATCTATAAAGTATCCATCACCCGAGCTAAAAAAACCTGGGAAGATACAATCTGTCAGGAGCTGTTGGACGCCACCCCTTCCAACAACAACAAATTGTTCTGGGAATTGTTAGGCAAGCGAGAGAAAGAGGGCAGGATTGGTGTAAGAAGCCACATACAGCCGGAAAGATGGGTCGAGCATTTTTTAGGCCTATATGAAAAAATTGAAACCCCCATGATCCTAGCTATAGGGGAAGCAGGCCAAGACCTTCTCCCTATTCTTGATGAGCATCATGGGCCAGCTCCCCTTGCAGGGGGCTTACAGGACCTCAAGGGCCATATTCGCTTTACTATCAAAGAAACTGCTGAGGCTATCCGCTCTTTAAAACTTGGGAAAGCTCCAGGTCCAGACAAAATTCCGGGGGATCTTTATTCATCAGAGCCAACAGTTTGGACATGGTATACCAACACACTCTCCAACAAGATAGCCGAAGGGGGACAGATTCCCATGACATGGAAGGGTGCTGAAATTATTCCCATTCATAAAAAGGGTAACATAAACCTCCCGACAAACTATAGACCAATCAGTTTAATTGACAACCTCCAAAAAATATTTGCCAAGCAACTCCTAGGTAGATTAACCCACTGGGCTACAGATCAGCATATTCTCTCTCCCCTTCAAGCCGGATTTCGATCAAGGATCAGCACAGTAGACCAGGTCTTTAGACTGGCTATACTGTACTGGAAATACACAGCCCTGGCAAAACAACCACTATACGTTGCTTTTGTTGATTTAAGATCAGCATTTGACCTAGTCCCGAGGGAAAAGCTGTGGGAGGTGCTACAAAAAATAGGGACTCCAGCTAATTTAATCCAACTTCTGAAGCGGCTGCATGAGGATACATATGCACAGGTGAGATGGGGTAACCTAGGTGAACTAACGGACAAAATCCCCATAAACAGGGGTTGTGTGCTGGCACCATTTTTATTCTCTATTTTTATTAATGAGGTTGTACAGGTTTTAACGACATGTCAGAACGACGCCCCTACCCTATGCGCCCAAAAAATCCCAATCCTTCTTTTCGCTGACGATTCCCTTCTTATTTCTAAATCTCCCATGGGCCTCCAAACTCTTATCAATAGATTCAACTCCTTTTGCCAAGATTACGGCCTAGAGTTGAACCACAAAAAAAAAAAACTAATGGCGTTTCGTTCAGGAGTGCGGAAGAAATGTATTACCCATTTAGAAGGGAACCTCCTGGACAAGGTTTCTTCTATAGATTACCTGGGCGTAAGGTTTACCGGTAACCTGAATTGGGCAGAACAGGTCAATAAAAAGTGTAGGTCACCTGCAGCACGGTGCAGCATCCATCCTGCGTTTCTATAGGGGTACGACAGCAAAAACTGTCTCCCCGGCAATCAAGATCTATATTGCCAGAGCACAGGGTGCTGCTGCATACGGAGCTGAGGTCTGGGGCTTTACTGATTGCAACAGGCTAACCATCAGTGAGAATAGTTTTGTGAGGTCTTTATGTGCTTGTCCCCCTAGTACTCCATTGATACCATTGTTCTTAGATCTGGGCCTGAGACGCATAGCTGATCTAATTATTTTAAGACCATTACTATACTGGATAAGGCTATGGACTGTCACAGAATTAGACATTTACAAGGCCTCACTCCAAGACCTGCTAAAGTGTTCCAACTCAACCACTACTCCCTGGGTCAAACATGTATCCAGATGGTTCAATAAATTAGGTCTCGGTCATTTTTGGGAGGAACCCCATAAACTAGAAAAGGCTCACTCCAATGTACTGAAACGTGTATACTGGTCTTATGTATGCAACGATTATATCACCCACAGAACCTATGGCTCCTTAACAAATCATTTCATAGATTTTAAGTGGTATCCACAATTCGAACCATACCTAGATAATATTCCTGACATTTTAGGCAAAAGTTTATATGCCAGATTCCGCTTTGGGTCGCTGCCGCTGAAGTCATTGGTGTGTAGATGGGGTACAAAAACAGATATATGTCCAGCTTGTGGTGCAAAATCCGAAACAGCCGAACATTTTATGTTCTTTTGCCCTGCTTACTCCCTTCCCAGGTCTAAGTGGATCCGTAACATCTGTTGTGAAATGGGGATGAGAGATTGTGCCTCTCCTCTGAGGATTTTAAAAAGCCACCATGCCACGGTTTTAATACATGCTGTTAATGAATACTTATTAGCAGCATGGCGTATACGCAATTTCACTGCTAGGATTGTGTTTTAACTATAACGGCCTATATTTTTATTCCTTATAGAACGGCGGGGGGGTTGCAGTTGTATTATGTTTACTGAGAAATTTAACTGAATCTTGTTCTTAGGTATTTATGTTTTATATATTATTACTATTATTGTCATTATCAGATTTTATTCTTCTATTACAACTGTATACTCGCTTTGATGATCGATTGATCGAATAAAGCATGTGTAAAATCAAAATCAAATCTACCGTACCCGAGACCACAAGGCTCACTTTGCCTCGAGGATGTAGCTGCAGGAGCAACTGTTGCCAATCGCTGCATGAGGACTACAAAAGAAAGTCAGAAAACCTGCATACTTGCCATCACCACTGTTCCGAAGTCCTGCCAGCCTGCCGCCGCAAAAGTGCAGTATTTCTTTTCTTGAAATCTGAAAAGAAAGCAAATAAAATGTTACAACAGGTACTGTTTTTGGTTTGCATGCACAGACAAAGACGCTAACAGGCAATGGAGCGCAAAGATCAAAACTCTCATAAGAGCCCTAACGTGCATAAGAGTGCCACTACTACAGTGAAAGATTCAGATTAAAGTTCAGTTTAAGATCTGTGCTCACATTGTATATTTCTAAAGCTACACAGATTGCATTGAAGAACAAGAATAGAAGCTTTGAGAAGGTTGAAGGGTGAAAGACAATATGCTTGTGGGTTCAGGCCCTGCAAGGTTGAAAGGCTAAGGACAGTACGTTTATTTGATAAAACTGTGTAGTTAGAGAGTGGGTGTGACTAACAATCTCTTTAACAAGAACAATCACCAGCAGGAACTTCATACACTGCTAACGATGATACCTACAAGCTTAATGTCCAATATCATTACTACCTCATGTAACACTTGTTTTTTTTTTTGGGGGGGGGGAGTTTATTGTAACCAGAGAGAATGAATACGTAAAGTGACCACCAACATACAAAAAAACAAATATATGTATAATTATTCTAAATCATACACTTATAATCTCTGCCACAGATTCCTTCTGTGCTACCAACTGCTTAGACCAGATCCATTTACCCAGTATCCCCCAAATGGCTTGCCCTTTCCGTCTCCCTTCCCTCCCTTTACGTTCATACAATGAATGTTCGAGTTGATATACTGAGAGGAGATGATCTAATCAAGATTTAAATCCGGGGGGTTGCTGATCAAGCCATGTAGAAGCAATACAGAGTCAATACACAGCCATAGAATCAAAGATAAACTTAAAAATCTGTGGTCTGGGCATCAGATACCCCAAAAAATACAATCCCGGGAGTTAATTCCAAATTTTGCTTGGTTACTTCAGTTAAAACCTGCCCAATATCCCGCCTCATAGCTTCTAGCTTTATACACGTGGCAAACATGAGTTAGGTTGGCGCTGAATACTGACATCTTGGACAGTGTGTCCCCTCTGTCCTGCCCCACTTAGCTATTTTCCCTGGGGTGAAGTATAAATCAAAAACAGTTTTATAGTGCTGTGCCTGGAGTGCTTCAGAGATCAGAATACTGCGCCCCAATCTAAATGACTCATACAATTCTGCCTCTCTGAGACTTAATTGAGCTTCCCACTTCTTACAGTATTTCTCCACATCCCCTACATCGTTCAATCCCACATAAACTGTCCTAATAGTATTCCTTACTCTGGTTACCATTATTTCCATCAATGGGCATTTAGCAAACGCTGCTGCCCCCCGTTTTCCTATGCATAAAGTCTCTTATTTGTAAATATTTAAAAACAATCCCCTTTGCTCCAGACCAAAATTCTCCCGCAGGTTCTCAAATGTATCTATCATGGATCCTGCAAAAAGATCTCCTTACCTTTGTACCCCCTGGCGGCTCCATTTCACCATGACATTATCCCTAAACATCTCGGGGAGAGATGGATTATTTGTGATCAAAGTGTACCAATTAAATTTACCAAGTCCCATTCTCTTCCGCAGGGGGTCCCAGCATTTAAATGCAGCCTCTAATACCTTAAATCTCGTCTTCTTATAATAACTAGGTTCTATAAATGTCAACTGTGCGCCACCAGCCGATTGCCCAATTAACAATTCATAAATATCTTGGACATACCCTTCACCTCTCGAAGATCCTCTGCTATTAAACAGAGGGTGCATAAACTGTAACACAGCAGCCAGCTGGTATAATTTAAGGTTTGACAGGGACCAGCCACCCTTTTCCCTTGATAATGTCATATATCTGTTAGCCCTCCTAATTTTGCTGTACGACCAAATAAACCTCATCACGAGTTGTTCCAACATATTAAACCAGGATTTCCCAAACTCCAGCGGGATAGCTCAAAATAGGTATAAGACCTTGGGAAGAAACATCATCTTAACCATATTACACCACCCCATGATTGACATATGCAAATTGATCCATCTACCAAAATTATATTTGGCTTTTTTGATAATCGGTATTAAATTAACCTGAACAATCTGCTCCATATTAGGTCTAATATCAATCCCTAAATTGACTGCATGATCGACTCTGCGAGTATCTGTTGTAGCACCATACTCATTTATCACTATCTGGGTCTTGTCCTTATTAAGTGAGTAACCGAATGGCATCCCAAATCTGCATGCCGCCTCTTCAATTTCCTTAAGAGCCAAATCTGGGTTAGAAGTGACAACTGCAACATCGTCGGCATATGCTAATATCTTCGTATCCCATCGAAAGCGAGTCACCGGCTGAATTGCTGCGCTCTTTTCTAGAGATCGCATAAATGGGTCTATATATAATGCAAATAACAGGGGTGAGCACTGGCATCCCTGTCTTGTAACACGTTAAATTCGTATCTCATTAGAAAAGCCACAGAGTATTTGAATGCGAGCACTTGGGTGCTTATATAAGGCCTTAACTGCCGTAATAAAACATCTTCCCAATCCATATTCCTCTAGTGTTTTCCACATAAATTCCCAATTGACCCTGTCAAATGCTTTTTCAGCGTCCAACAAAATCGAAATGAGTGGCATCAAACAAAGCATGTATATGGTCTGTTGTATCCCTCCCTGGAACAAACCCATGTTGATTCTGAGTCACTAGCTTACAAATATCGGAGGAAGATTTTAGAATAGATCTTCGCATCACTATTCATAAGTGTGATAGGTCTATACACACCCAAAGTGAGCGTATCTTTACCCTTCTTCAAAAACACCACTTTATTAGCAGTACCCCAGGACGGGGGAGGATTGCCCCCTTGCTGTACTTGGATGAACAGTTCTAACATCACCAAGCGCAGCAATGTCTTAAAGTGCTTATATAATTCAAGCGGGATACCATCCGTCCCTACAGCCTTTCCACTTGGCAGTGCTCGCACCGCCCCTTCTAATTCCTCCATAGTAACCTCCTTTCCTAATTCCTCCTGTTCTTCAGAGGTGAGCCTACCACTCGTTGTCTCACTTAACCAACCGTAACCGGCCTGTACCTCACCCACAGGGATGGCCTTGTATAGCTCCGCATAATACTCCCAAAAAGCTTCCCTAATTCGATCGGGATCTGTGACTACCTTCCCCAGCCTGTTTTTGATCTCCAAGATTGAACCTGATATAGCCCTCCGACGTGCCCTTACCGCTAATAAATGACCCACTTTCTCAGTATATTCATAGCCCTCCTTCCGCCTTGCCAGATATTTTTCCACCACACTTTCAGCTGAGCATTTCCCTATTAACATTTTAGCTATCACTATCTGCTGTAGTGCATTTTTCACATCAAAGCCGCCCACAACCGCCATAATAAGTTGTTTTTCTGCATCGTGGAGCTTTGTAAATAATTCTAGGGTCTGGTCTGCTGCTTTTCTCTGGTGCCTAATACAAAAACTGAGTGTTTCCCTCCTTATCCCCGCTTTCACTGCATCCCAGACAATCTCGGCTGGAGCGGACCCACTATTAAATTCCGGAAATTCCCTTAACCATGTTTCCAGATGTTGCACATATACTGGATTGTTCAACAACCCTCTCTCAAATGTCCAGCTCCTCCCATAGCTCCGGCCACCCGTAGTCTTAATCTCCAAAAGTAGAGGGTTCTGATCTGACATAAACCGTGGACATAGTTCCATTGCTGACCCCTCCAAAACGTCTGGTGAAATAAAAAAATAATATAACCGGGTCAGTTTCCTATGAGGAGCTGAGAAATATGTATATCCCAGATTCGGCCCCTTCAGTGCGGGCCATGCATCTACCAACCCTACTTCCTTTTGCAAATTCCTAATGGCCTGGAATACTCTGGGTTTACGCCCCAAGTAGCTTTTGCTGTTAACGTCCATTACATTTTGTAGACCATCCCATGACGCATTAAAATTAAAATCCCCACAGATAATATGTGGGGCTGGCCATATTGCTAGTTCCACTGAGATATAATCTAGTAAAGACAGGTCGTCATATTCAAGACGATATAGCGAGCATAGTGTGGGCCGCGTTTGGCCCATCTGACACTCTATTGACGCCCACCTCCCAAGCTGATCCGCCCTACGTCGAGTATCCTTGTATTTAGTATTGCTTGCTAGGATCGCTACCCCTTGTGTTTTAACATTTTGTTCAGTACACACCAGCAGCTGCAACCCCAAAGACTCCAACATAGCTTTATCAGAGCATTCTATATGGGTTTCTTGCAGACAATAAATATTCGCTTTCAATAGTTTCAAATCTTCAGCCACTTTCCTTCTCTTACGGAGATTATTTAAACCACATATATTAACCAATACTAGCCGAAATACTGCCATTTATACCCTTCAAGCAGATTGTCCCTTAAAATCACCCTGTATAATTATGGCCTCTCCGTCCTTACACCAGCCCCTATAATCTATTATCTCGGCCTTCCCACCTAAACCACCAGACATTAAACCACCACTCACCATGTAACAATCTTTCCCCTGCATTCTCTCAGGTAACACATTTTCCTTTTTTGACCCACCTAAAAGCCCTCCAATATCAGCCCCCCTCCACCCTCGTTCCACTCCTTCCCCCACCCTCCAATAGCTCCCAACCCCCATCTCCTTCTTCCCCCGCCCCTACTCTTGAACTTACTCCTCCCCTTCTATTCCCCTACCTAGTAGCAAGTCCCCCCACCCGCCCCTAACCCCCTCACTCCCCCCATCCCTAGGATCAATCAGACCGCTGCTGGTCTGAATGATGATGACCCCAGATGCCCGCCGTGAACCCACCCTGGACTGCCGGACTCCCTGCATACATGATTCCCCCTGTCATCATTACACCTGTAGAGCTTACAGCCTCTACTCCATTTTCGGCCCATTCAGTACTCTCAGTTCCATCAGATATTCCCTTGCTTGAATCTCAGACATGAATATTTTGGATTTCCCATTAACCACTATCTTCAGCAGAGCTGGAGCCAGCAGAAAAGCTTCTCCTCCCCTATCCTGAAAAGGCTTGATCAACTGTCGCAACCTCCACCTTCGCTCCACAGTGACATGGCAATAATCCAGTCGAGTGAAAAAGGAGACATTTTCCACACGTCGTGGTGCATCAGGACGGGATTTTTTAAAAATGACCTGTCTTAGCAAATAATTACCAAAAAAAACAATATGGCTCTGGGGTGCTTAGATTCCGTAAAGCGATCTCCCATATGCCTAGCTATTGGGAATCTATGGGCTCTTTGAACCTCCATCTCCCAATCCCATCTTGTAAGCTCTGGAAATGCGTTTCGCAGAAGCTTAATCATATATTACCTAATGTCATTACCCTCCACGCCTTGTTCTATACTAAAAAATCGCAAGTTATTTCTCCTCTGTCGATTCTCATGATCTTCAAGCTTCCACATAATGTCCGTTGGTTGCCCTTCATGTGTCTCAGCCTGTTCTTTCAATGCCTCCATCTCTACTTCATTAGCAGCAGTCCTTTTCTCCATTGCATTTAATTTTTCTTTGATTTCTATACAGGTTCTTGTGACTTTGCGGACCGTACCTTGCAATTGCTTGGTGGCAATCCGAGCCTTCCGCCTCTCTGCCCTTGTCTCTACTTGAAGCTCCGTTATCGTATCATATATCATCTGGAGCATTTTCGCATCTGTACTGGTTGCATCAGTACTTGGGACCAGACCATCCTCGCCCCCGTCACCCTTGGGTAGCGAGTCAAGCTTAGACTCTCTCACCAATCCCGTCAATCCAGTTCTTGAGTAATCCCATTTGAGTGCCCAAGCGCTCTGTTCTGAAAGCTCTGCTCCACCAATTGAGTCTGATCGTGATTTTATACACCTAAGATGTTGCCGCTGTGGTCGCACTGTGGGCCTTGCCGCTGATGATACACTCTCAGACTCTGACGATGTACTACCCTCTGCTATGCTCTGATTGCAGCCACTGCTAATAGCTTCAGATTCTTCAGTTAAAGAATTAAATTTATCCCCACCGTCCCTGGACCAATCAGGGAGCTTTTTACTTCTACCAGTTTTCCCGACTTCTACTTCAGAATGTTTGCCATTGCCATCACCTCCTGTCAGTTTTAATCCTTCCCCATCCATGGAGCGGAGTACGGGAGGCCTATCGGCTAGGTCATGAGTATCCTGAGCGGCCCGAGTAGCTTGTTTAGACTTATCCAATTGAGGCTGCATGATATCGCTGACGAATGCCCTGGCGCACACACCGTCTGCACCCGTTTACTCCTTGAAACTGCTCAGGTCGTCTAACTGCCACCCCTCCCCATCTTGTGGCTGAGCCGGAGAAGAGTTGTTTCCAGAGGGCCCCTCCTTAGCTTGAAGGGGTTCCTCTCTCTGAGTCATTATCTTAATGTTGTCTTGTAAACAAAGCGCAGTATCTTCGGGTGGGGATACAGAGCTCTCAATACCATCCACTTGCGCCCCACTGATCAAAAAGTTTGTAGTAACAGGCTGTGATTTGCCCTTCCCCCTGGGTTCTGATGGGGCCCCCTAATGATTTCCTTGCCGTTCTTACCATCCTTGCCATCCTTACCGGGGCCACCACCAGCTTTGCTGCTCTGTTTAATTGGCCCCGAAGCAGGTCGTCTACTAGCTGGGCCTGTATCGTTCCCGTCTCTCCCCACACGTGTTAGCCGGGCCCCCTCCCCTTTGTCACCAATATTCCGCAACTTTTTTGGCACCTTATTCACATTTGAAATCCACAGCAGGGTGCCTATAGCTTTTGCCCCCTTTCTTACTGCACAGTACAAATACTCTGTTTTTCTTATAGCAAAATTAATGGTGCTTCTCAGTAATCTAATCAATATCCATGCTGAGTTGTCATGGGAGCCAAGCCAAGCTCTCTCAACTACCCCCTCCTTTTGGCAGGGCCCAATCAACATTAATATCCCACCATCCGCTTCCCTAAACAAAAAAGAAGAAAACCCATTCCGTGGAGTTACCCCTTCTTCACTAGTTTAAGCCTTTATATAATCGCCATTGCCTAAAACCATCTTGATATGTTTAAATCCTACCAGATGGAGCGCAGCAGGAAGATAACAGAAAAACTTGATGCTGCAATTCCATAGCTCCGTGCCTCCACGGGCCGCAGGGTCGTCTTCTGAGCAGTCAAAGAGGGGAGTGTGGGGAGAATACAACGAGCCCTTCGCGCGCAGCTCGTGCGCTGTCTTAGGCGTCCTCTCCTCTCCACACCGCAGTTGCTCTGCTTGCTGCCGGCGTCCAGGGGGACGGGGCCAGTGGTCGTCCTGCTACGCGGTCACCATCTTGCTTGCGTCGCCGTCTGGAAACACACTCATGTAACACTTGTATTGTAAAATGTGGTTGCACTGCTAATACTATGTCCTTATATCCAATAGGGCAAATTGTAATCCTATCCCTTAACCTATCTCCTGAACCAGTTGTCATAAACAAAGCATTCCTATAAGACATAGTTGATCACAGGTAGTCAACGCATTCATAGCATAAAGTGGAAACCATGGGTGGGGTTACTCCTATGTTACTCACTGACTGATGACTGTCCATTTACTTTTCAAGGTTCAACAGCTGCACACATTGAGGGAAGATCCACGCTGAACACCGAAGACCTTTTTCCCTGTTCCCCAACTATCTTCCTTGTTGAGTTTACCAGTACAAGTAAGAGGGTAGGGACTGAGGAGTTGTCCCACATTGTCTCTGTGAGGCCATGCCTCAGGCTTAGGGGAAAGGTTCCCGGTAAGTCTGACAAGGAGTGTAGGGTGTTGGAGAGTGCTGGAGAACTTGCAGGAGGCGCATGTGAACATTCTTTACCCGGTGATGCGGTATGACAGCAGTGTTGTGAGCGGCAACCAGAGTTGATAGCATGGAGCACGTGATAATGTAGTGGTGGGTTGGGGAGAACTAGGTTCCTGGCACCAGACACTGCCCTGGCTTGAACAGTCACAGACGGACTTGCCTATGGAGCACCTTCAGCTCCCCGGCTGCACATTGGCCATGCAGTTGTCATTGAGTAGGTCCTGAGAAGGGAGGAACACTGAGTGCTGTGGGTGGGAAACTAGTAATGTCTCTTCCTGTGCAAATTGATGACGGAAAATCCAGTGGTGTCACTTCCTGTGCAGATGGGTGAAGGGAAATTAATTCCTTTTGCTTGGCTTCTTCTTTTAAAGACTGATTTGGAGGGAAACTAGAGGTGTAAATTCCTGTGCAGGTGGATGATGGGTTATACCACGCAGTAGATCTTCCGATATTTCCTTTTTGCCAGCATTTTGAAGTGAATGTTACAGATGCACATGTACTATGCAGGCCTCATAGCCCTCTGTTAACCTACAGCCTTGTTAAGAGTTTTTATGATATGTATCATGCACCAGTTTGGTATTTGCAACTGATGCGGGACAAAAGGAGTTCTTGGTGCTCCTAAACCTGATGCTAAGCAGATTTCACATACATTTGATAATAGTGTCACTTTAGATAATTTGTTGGCTTATTTTTGCCATTATAGCCTGTAAACAGGAGCATAAGGAAAGGTGGTACTGAAAAGGGGCTGGGAGCTGAAGGGTTAGCGCGGAGGCAAAGCAGAAGCTTGAATTGAAAATTCTCTTCATGCAATTGGACAATTTGGGTTCTAACATGAAAATTGTTTAAAACGTTCCTCCTGTACAGTGAGGATTCTAGCATAACCATGGACCTATTTACCTGTAAATACCTGGAGACGTGGATTCTTAAATGGTTAGTAAGGGAAATGATGTTTCAGAATGTGACCCAATTAGGTTTCTGTACTTGCCGGAGATTCTAGCATGGGAGCTGCTTTGTATAACAGGGCAATGCCGTTCCCAGTATTAGTATGGAACTTACATAGTTCTACTAAGTATTTTCTGTAACAGCAGTGGTACCTGACAGCGGACAAAATGCTATAACAGTGTGTGGTTTTCATGCTAGTGAAATGTTCCCTTCCCCCTCTTTTTTGCTTACAAGGTTGGCAGGTGTAGCATCATGACAAGTTTTTCTGAACTCTTTACTAGCACAGGAAAATTGGTGAACATTGTGCCATGACAAGAAATGTAAAACTTGCAGTGCTTCTCGCAGCCTTAGTTTGTGTGGGCTTCTGTTCATCGTGGTACATCCTATCAGATAGAACCCGTACTTCTTGCGGCACAAATGTTTGCTGTTAAGGATTTAGACTGCTTTTAATCAAGTGCATCAACCATTTATTGCTTTGGAGGAATTTTGCTTTTGGTTACTCTGGCAGAACAAGAGGTATTCAAATATTTTACTAGTTCTCCTCGGGAACTCATCTGTAAACTCAATATACTTTTTTAGCGCCGCATTTGCGCCGCTTTTTGATGCAAAAACGGCGCAAACATACAAAATACAATTGTATTTGGTAAGTTTGCGCTGCTTGTGCGTCAAAAAGCGACGCAAATGCGACGCTAAAAAAGTATAAATATGGGCAGTGACTTTGTTAGGCAATACATTTTGAAAAAATGCTGGATTTTCAGACACCATGTGGACTCCTTTATTCAATTATTTATTTTTTGGAAAAGCGTCCAGATATCGCTCTTGTGTGGGTCTGACCCACTTGCTCAGGCGGCCCATTTTGAGTATGGTTTTAACATTTCTGCTAAGGCTGCTTTATTTCGAAGTCCATCTTGGTCGTTTCTGAGCAGAACTACAAGAAACTCCAGCCGCTCTTCGGCCTTTTTGGCTGTTTGTACAATAGGCTACTTTTGACCTCATCACACATTTAGGTATTTCCGAACACCTTGTGTTCCTCAACTATAGTCACTTGGAAGAAGTTTAGTTTACTCTTGCCAAAGTGAGAACTTTCAATTTGCCTGCCATGTTTGTGAATGATTTACGGACCTGAGCCCCCTAGACTGCTCTGACATATCTCAAACTGCTTCCTCTATATTTATTAGAAATTAGTCCCCACTGAATTATTTTTCACAAAAGAAACATTCTCTGTCTGTGAATGTACAGATTAAAGAATGTATTTTTCAACAACTAGCCATTGCTCCCTGCATCTTCCTTAATGCTTATCTACGCGTAAAACAATACTGCACTGCCATCTAGTGGAAAGATAAATGCATCACCTCAGTGACTTATTCGCCGTAGAAAAATTGGGGTTTGGCAAAGTAACATTGAACAATAGTATAACTGCCTTACTACAAACATTTTTAATATATATATATTCTCAATTTTTCATGCGACACAACTAAATCTAGTGTTGTATGCCAAGGTGAGATTTCAGATTAGGGAAGATGTATTGATACTGAAAGCAGACTCCATATAGTTTGCCCGTTTGCCTCCGATTTAGCAAGTGTCAAGCTCTCACAATACTCCTACTTTATCACATTATGATCGTGGTGTGATCAGTCTGATAGCGACATTGATAAGGATGTTATTTGCACCGCGTTAACTTGGTGCGAACTCGGAACTAATTCTGCTATGTCTAATTTGTTGGACACTTTTGTCGAATTGACGCTGGAATTACACATTTACGAGCATTGCTATGGCAGTGAAGCCGATGTTGCCCCACAGTAAACGAGAGAGAAACAAGTTTGCAAGCCATAATAATGTATTAGCATATTAATAAAGTTACAGTCTCCAATCAAATTAATTTGGTATGAATCAAAATTCACCTCAATACAGCAGACAAGAATATAATCATAGTAATTGAAATAGAAAAGTGAATATTGCATTATTAAATGCAATACATGCAAATCGAAGCAAAGTCTCATTTCCATAAAGGAAACTTCGTAATGCTAAGCTGCATTTGTGGGCAGGCCGGGGAAATTCAGAGGCAGCAGGTGTCAGCAAATATAGCATCAAAAGAAGAACCAAATAAAGGTTCCAGTTTGAATGAGATAAAATGTACTTGCCCTCAAGAGTATCTCTGTGAGCAGAAAAATAAGGAGCATTGATCTTGCATGCGAAAAACACTTCTGCCTGCAAAGGTGGGCAGAGGCAAGTGATTTAGCTAACTAGTAAGCTTCACACAGTTAGAACATAGCATTCCATCCAAGTGAGACATTCTTCAGGTTCCCACTTGTCAAGAGCCAATCAAAACCCGGTATTCTCTCTGTAATTGGTGTGGGCATCCTTCTCACAGATAATAGAGTGCTAAATTCTCCTCTGATTGCGACCTTACCATATATTTATTTTCTTAGTTTCCCATCCCATGCAGGTGTTGAAGTCACTGTTCAAACTAACTAATTGCTAGTTTATGGCCTTCAAAATGTTAAGGGGCAAATGATAACATTTCTGAATAAGCACACATGAACTCTGGTGCCTGAAACAGAAAAAGTGTTATGCACAAGCAGAAATGCAACAGTCATTTCAAACATAAAGTAAGGCACTCAAGCCTACTCATGACACTATTAAACTATGTATATGTTAACTAAAGCTAATCAAAATATATGATTTATTCAGTTTACTAAGTAGAAAACATCATGAAATATATGACATATTGTGCCTAAATAAGGAATAAATCATATGTAAACTATGTTTAATATAAGCAGTGGTTATGCTAGTTATAGATTAACATATCATTAAGCACCAATAAATGATGGTGTTGCTGCATCATCAAGTCCAGCCTCTATACGTCTTCTAGGAAACCTCAGAAACATGGTTTAAAGGAAGGTAACAAATCAAAGAAAACAGACATTGGCCCAGGAACTGTAGTCACAGAACCCCCATATAAGGCCATAAAAAGTCTGATAGAAAGCTTGTCAGGCTGGCTAAGCCACTTTTTGAAGAACTTGCTAGAACAAAGTCTCAGTTGACTATGCCTCCACTGTCATTTTCTTTCCTGAAAACAGTGTTTTCTTCACCATCTACTACCTTGCCTCATAGATGACTCCACTGTCCACTATGCTGATCACAGTAGCTTTGACTTTTCCTCCTTTGACAATTACATCATTATCAATGGCAGCACCATCAACGACAATGACTAAACTGTTAACAATGTTTTCCACCACCGGCAGAGCCATATATTAAATTGTCTAATAAGCTGTTGACAACGTCTCCGTTGATGAAGGTTTCCATGAAGAAACAGGGTTTCTATTACTTTTGTGTCAGACAGAGGTATTCCTACAATCCTGCTACCTTCGGATACATCTCTAAGTTATGTATTGTCCCTTCCAAGATACTGAGACTTACTTAATTGGAAGAGGAGCATCCACAGCTGGAGTATGGTAATCCTCATAATGACCGACTTTACACTGAGGACTACCTGGAACCAACCTACCAGGACAGGCTGAAAATACAGATCCAGTACATTATTTCAATCATCTTCATAATGATAGATTATTATGTGAAATGTCAAATCCACTTGAGGAGCCACAGAGGGAAGCATGGGATACTGGGACTCAGCCATAGGGCCAGGGGTTGTTGGCCTCTGGTGTCCCAAGCTCCATCTTGAAATAGCTCTTCAAACTCCGAAAAGTACCACCCCTATAGCACTTGAGTCTCAGTGGTAGTGATGGTGAACTGTCACAGACTTTAGGGAGGTTAGTGTGGGGGTACAACAAGCTCAGCATTCAACAAACACCCAACAGATTAATAAATGATTGTCCAGGAATTATACATGCAAGTCCGGGATGACAGGGTCACACTAAGGACTAACCCATGATTCATTTCACAAGTACCATCAGGCTTTATCTTCATGCCATCTTAATGAACTAATAGCTCTCAAGGGTTTTTTCAAAATCCTACTGAAACAGCAGGGAGGGCAGTTCATAGTCTAAATGTCAAAAGATGCTTCAGGTTTTTATATTAAGAGAACTAAAACATTCAAAAAATCTGACCAACTTCAAATAGCTTATAGTCCACCGAGAAAGGCTCACACACTATCCAAGCAAAGCATTGCATACTGGGTCTCTGCGGCCGTAATATTTGGCTATCAAAAAGCTGAAAGCCTAAGCAGCCTGGTGCCATCCGTCTCTGTGTCGACATGAGGCTGCCCAATCGAGCCATAAGGAGGGAAAGGCATATTACACCCACCATGGACGACATTGTGGAGGATTTGAATGGGGCCCAGTGGTTTTCGAAATTGGACCTAAACTCTTGGTATCATCTACTAGAGCTAGATTTGGAGAGCCACAAAAGTCATTAATAAACCCATGCCTAACCCAATGGTAAATTGGCTCAAAGGCAATGTGTAACGTATTTATTCAGTTCTCGAACAGTAATAAAGCGAAGCACAACACAAATAGAACCCCACACCAATTTAGAAAATGTGGAATGTTTTATTATGTCACCGAAATGACACAAATCCAGTAAGTAGAGCTGGAGATGTGTATTTTTAAAGTTTGAATTAAAATAGAGCACCAAAAACACAAAAACTGTGGGTATCTGGTCTCGCTAAACCAGGTCAAAATCAAAAGTTAAGTTTGACTGCAATGTAATGCGGGTCAGATACAGGGACCAGGTTTGTCATGGTAAAAAGTTTATCTTTGAACTTAGACATTTTTCTGCAGAAAAGTGAACAAGCTGCAAGCTGGATCCGAAGCAGGGCTGAGTGATGGTGGGTTGCTGGAGAGCAGGATTCTGGTGCAGTTGGGAAATCTCTGAGCGGGTGAAGTCCGGTACAGGGGAGGCTTTGATATAGATGAGATGCTTCTCTGCATCAGTCCTGATGAAGCTTTCTATGTTTAATCTTCAGTAGGGCAGACCAGCTAGTTAAATCTGACTTGCGATTCATTGATGATGGCTTTAGCTTCATGGTGGCCCTAGTTTTCCATCAGTTCTTTAGAAGAAAAGGTAGCATAAAGTTTCTAAGTGCCAGCCTTTGGGGTTTGGGCAGTAAGTGTACACTCTAATACCAGCCAAGGGTCCAGAATCTTAGGGGCATCCCTTGGAGGTTAGGAATCACTCCAACGGAGAACAGCAGCAGAATCTAAGGAAGGTTCATTTTGAACTGGTAAGCTGGGGAATTGCAGGGAGAGAGACCTCTGGAAGCTTTTTGTGTCCCTGTTGTCAAATATAACGTCAACCAACTGACCCTTGTAACTCTGGCGTCCTTCTTCTGATTGCTCACGTGTCCAGAATTGTTCTATGGAGGGTTTTGCAGGCACCACATTTATACCAATGCCAGTTTGTGGGTGGGGGAAACCTTTGGCCACTCCCTAACCAATGGGGTAAAATTTCCCCTGGGTGACGCTACCCACATTTGCAGCACTTGCTGTGTGTTTTACTATAGGTTATCCCACAGTACTCCTCTTTCCCTAAACCAACATGACAGAACCCTTCTTCACCTGGTCAAAGTTCACAGGGCAAATACAGAAGTGCAAGTATGGAAGTGGGAAAACCCTCCTTTGTGGTCACTCCAAACCAGTATTCAGGCAGCTTCCTCTCCCACTATGTTGGGCACCAAGCTGCTAGCAAGACAAAAGAGAGGCAGGCTGAGGTGTGACCTACATCTGACACCCCAGTGACTGGGTTGAAATCCTTTGAAGAAGGGATTTAGCATACCCCCAAGGCAATCTTGCTCAAGGATCCATTGCATGTACTTTGTGGGCTTTGACTCCTCCCACTGCTTTTGACTTGTCTAGTTGGCTGTCTTATAAAAATCCTTGCTTCCTAGTGGGTAATTGCCTCCTGGTCTCTCCTTCTTCCAAGTTGTTCACTTCCCTGGAGTATCACCCCAGGGCTTGAAGGCTTTGGCTTTTTCTATACTACTTTCTATTCAGGACTTTTTTTTTTTAATTCTAATGAGCTTTTCCCAGCTCAGCGCAGCGACCTGGCACCCGCGAGGTCTCGTTGCATGCCTCTTTGAAGGTGGCTCTTGTTTGCCTCTTTGAAGGCGGCATTTGTTTGATCAACACGGTAGCCTTTCACAGACACTGTGCTTCATAGATATAATATTTTTTAGATCTGTTCCGTGCACCGGCACAAAGCAGAAATTTCGCAGGCACACAGTCCGTCGCTTTATTTACCCCCATCTCCACACTCTTCTGAAGTGCACATGTGTGCTTCCTTTAAGCCAGCAGTGCTTCAAAATCGGGATATGCATGCTATGGCTCTGCTTGTGTTCACTTGAGTGGTGCCACGACAACGCACATGTATTCTGGGGCAAGGAATCTGCGGGACATGCCGGAATCAGCTCCGGAGACAGGGCTCCTGACCCAGGCCTAGGAGACCCAAAGGCTAGGGGAAGCTTACAAAATACATCTTTCTTTATTGCAATAGCTCTTGTTTGGGTTTTCTCAAGTGCTGGCTTGTGTATGCACACTCTAGGGGACTGGAGCCAAATGTCCCCCTGGTACTGGGACTGTCACTCCACAGCACAGAGGGGAATGTGCACCCCACAGTGGAGTGCTGGGCTCAAGGAATTTGTAAACTATTTAGAGGCCTGCAAGGTTTGTGGGTGCTGACAAGGCCACTGTGTACACCTTTATGAGCAGGACATGGTCATGCTGGCCAGTTGTCACCTAAAACGAATTTGCCCCTATTCGTTGCTCGGGCTATAAATACATAGGCAGTGCACACTGAAATAGCCCATTCTTCCCGGCCACCCATTTCCTTAGTTTAGGAGTGCCACAGCCCCACCATACCTTTCAATTTCATTTGCATATTTTTTTCTCTGGACCACGATGTGACTATAACCGCCTCGCGCAGCCGTAGTGTAGCATATTAATACTCATTGCCCCTTCCAGAGGGTGTATGAATATGGGACCGAGGCGTGTCGCTTGTTTATGTATATTTTTTTCCTTGGTTTAGGGAAAACAAGTTTTGTATGCATTTTCATTACATTTTTGTTTAATTCCATCAAGCATTTCCTAGGTCAGCGCAGCGACCTGGTGCCCACGAGGTCGCATTACATTCCTTTTTTAAGGCTGCTTTTGTTTTCTCTGCAGGCTCCTGCTTCGCGGATGCCACGCTTCCTTGATATTTTGGGCCATATGTACTAACACTTTTTCCCATAGACACAGAATGGGGAAAAACCTTTGCTACATCTGGCCCTTTATTTCTTATTTCTGTTCCTTGCATCTGCACGAAGCCGAAATTTCACTGGCACGGAGTACGTCGCTTTTCTTATCCCCATCTCCACACTCTTCTGAAGAGCACATGCGTGCTTCGTTTTAGCCAGCAGCGATTTGGAATCGGGAAATACATGCTCCGGCTCTGCTTGTCTTCACTGGAGCGGTGCCGAAGGCACGCCCAGGTGCTGCTGGGCAAAGATCCTGTGGGGCACACCAGAATCACCTCCTGAGACAGGGCACATGATCCAGGCCCTGCACGAGAACCAGGGGTGCAGGGAAGCTTTTAAAATGTTCCTTTCTGTATTGCAAGCGCGCCTGGTCAAGTTTTCACAAGTGCTGGCAAATGTGTGCATACTCCAGGGAACCCCGATTTTCTGCCCTCCGGTACCGGGACTGCCACTCCCAGTCATAGGGGGTACGGGGTGAAAGAATGTGCACACCCCAGAGGAGCGCTGTGCTCAAGGAATACGTGAAATATACAGAGGCCTGCAAGATCTGTGGGTGCTGACATGGCCACAGTGTGCAGCTTCATGAGTAGGGTGTGGGTGGCCCTAGGTTGTGAGGGCCACACAGATAACGGGGCCAGCCATATCAAAGACACACACACGAGTGCAGGGAGTACAGTCGTAAGCAACTCCACATTGTCCGCATCATCCTCCCACGTATCCATAGGCAGTTACACTGTATAGGAGAGCCCGAGTGGCTCTCTACATCCGACACAACCACGCTAGCCAGTTGTCAATGAAAAGGAATGCGCCCCTACTTCCTGTTCGGGGCTATAAATACTTAGGCAGTGCAATGTGAAATAGCCCGTTCTCCCTGTCCACCCATTTCCTTAGTTTAGTGGTGCTACAGCTCCACCATACCTTTGGATTTCATTTACATATTGTTTTTTCTGGAGCAGGATGTGAGTCTAACCACCTTGCGCAGCCCCAGTGTAGCATATTAACACCCTTCGCCCTCTCAGGAGGGTGCATAAATGCGGCACCTTGGCTTGTCACTGGTTAATGTGTATTTTTTGTTTTGGTTTAGGGAAAGCAACCTTTGTCTGCATTTTAATTGGGGTAAATTATTTCCGTCTTCCTAGCCAAAACACTTCTATTGTAATATTTCGGCGTTAAACACACTGCACTTAAGTTACATCTTTACCATGGAACAGCAATCTAATAAACCAATCTGACGCACCAAAAGGTGCAGCTCTGCCAGTGTGCATAATATCATCGGTCATTGGTGCAAACTGTTTTCAGCCACGAGCGCAGCCGGATCCATTACAGCATAAACACAGCACTCTCGCGTCACCTGATTGAGTGGATCCAAGTGCTTGCAAACAAATCATATTCAGGGCACTTCCCAGTGATTGGCCTGGTGCAGTATTGCGGTCCATCGCTAGATCACATTGTCTGTCTCCTCTTTCTTTGATAAACTGCTTCTTTCAAAGATCACCCCTGGTATAAGCCAACACCTTATGTTTTAAATGAATATATATTCACTATACATGTTTACCTACAATGCCTTTCAGTGAGCCCATTCATTGGTCTACATAGTCTCTCTCAAATTTTATGCCCACCCACCACAGCATGGGGACACAGCCCACTTAATTCATTTGCTTACTTTGTTGTAAGTGAAGCATTCTGCGTTTGCACAGTGTGCACATTTGTAGAATAAGTAGTTCCCTTCAGTGACGGGGACTACAATATACTCTATACTAATATACTGCATACCACAGCGCTCTATACTGCTCTACTTCACTACACAAAAACACCAATACACTCTAAACCGCTTTTTTCAAAACAAATGCTTGCGCACCACTACACTCTAGTCTATACCAATACACTATGCACTACTGTACTTTAATCTACTTATCTCCAAGCCACACTACTACACTATACTACACTACACTATACAACACTACACTCTACAATACTAATATATGATTCTGTATAATATGATTCTTCATTAAACTGTGTTACAATAACACTATAATGCACAATATACCACTCCACTCTACAGCACTATACTCCACTATGTGCCATTCTACAACACTGCTGCATTCTACTCCACTATACAACCCTCTATGCAACTTCCTCTATATACTACATACCACTTTACTCCACTATATTCCATAACAGTATACTCCTAAATTATATACCAATATACTATGCTGTATGTCACTCTATAACACTTTACACAACACCCTTTACACTACTACACTGTACTCTAAACCACTACATACTATAAAACACTCCACTCTACACCATACTCCACTCTATGAAACTATACTCCCTCTGGAAGACTTCACAACACTTAAAGCTATTTCATAACACTACTCGTCCCTTCTATACACACCACTAAACTCCACTATATGGCGAGACCTATTGGCATTGCCGATGCTTGTTCAATTAGAAATCTTTATTACAAATTCCAATGCTAATTTAAAAATAAACTAACATCAATTAAATCCCGCAATAATTATGTAAATTGTTCTTCCTAATATTATGTGGGATAAAGTACCCATACATACTTCCATAACCTATAGAAGCATTGCAAGTCACCAAGGAGTTCCTTCACCATGTAGAGGCTGAAGACAGGTTTCAAGGGATGGTGATAAGTTAACCAAGTCATGGGATGTACAAACATCTTCATATGAGGGATTATCTGATAAGAATACTAGTGCAATTGACACCACAATTAAAAAAAAAAAAACGTTTACACACAGACAACACTACTTAAGAAGGTACGAGTTTGATTGAGTCACAAAATATAATAGAGCCTTTCGCCCTGTATAAAGCTCCGTGCCCCTGGATAGGATGCTCGATGTGGGCTCAAATATGTCAAGTTCCTAGCAGGGTCGAGTTATTCTCCTCCATTTTCGTTTTAACTCGACTCACTAGCGGCACGAATAAATAATCTGTCAACTAGTAGTTAGTTTTAACATTTTGTTGTTAGTTTCTTCTTCTGTTTCTTTCATTCATACAGTTTGGTGAGTCAGCGGCTCAGCTGGGCAGAGCTCCCAGTAGTTGAGGCAGTGAAACAGTATGCCTTAGGTCTCTGGTCCAGGTGAAAACAGTTGAACAACTTTTAAGCAACTTACAGTTTTAGCTACTGCAGCACAGTCGACCGTCAGTGTCAAGATGACACTTCTCTTGTGCACACTGTGGGCTAATGCCTCAAGGTACCAGTTTCAGTTACAGTGGAATAGGGCCTACTTTGGACAAGTGCAGTGAGCTAATTACTTCAAAGTGCCTTCGGGCATGCTTGGACAAGTGCCATAGTCTTTGAAGCAGTCAATTCCTCAGACCGATTGGGCACACTAGGCGCAAGTGCTGCAGGTTGCTATGGCTGCGCTTAAGGCCAGTGCCATGGACTGGAAGCAGGTTAGTTACATCAGGTTGATCCTGTTGTACACTGTTCATATCTCCTGGAATCTCTGTTGGGTGGATCCTCTGATCCAAAGTCAGCAATAATTGGCATGCTGGTAGTCAGCTCCTCCTCAAGAGTTGGCTCGCACATTCCCTCTTCTCTCAAAGAGGGTACTTTCATGCCTTCCAGGACAGAACTACAGCTCTTCTTCAGATCAGACTCCAAATGATGTCCCCTCACAGACACCAGCTCTGGTTGTACATAAGCCTTCTCGTACTCCTTGTCAGAGAGAATTTACAGGTACTGCAGGCAAGAGATGCGTAATCTCTGTCTGCACTTTCAGAAACAACTTGGGTTGGTTTTCCTCTCATGTTTCCATCTTAAGCTTACTTACAGACTTAGCCTTTGTGTAGAGTGATGCTCCTGAACGTCAGTTTGAAGCATCCACAACATAGGCACAAGGAGGTGCCTCTGCTATCAGTTATAAGGATCAAGAAGAGCACCAATAGGCATTCCTTCTATAAAGGACCCTGCACATGCTGAACAACAGACTACTGTCCAACCCTTGACCCCCACCATCTACCAAATGGCAATGCTCATGAAGACTAATTGGAAACACTGTGCAGTTAAAGAAATCAAATATCTAAGTGCAGTTCTGTCTGCTCTTCTCTCCCTTCAATCTCAGGAATGTCAGAGGTACACTTCACTTCCATCTTGGGCATATGAACAGGCCAGGGGCTTCCAAAATCACTCTCACAGGCCACCTTCACTCTGTTTCACTGAGACACACTCTACATGTGTCACATAGACAACACATTTAGGCACATGTGCTAGGACGTTAACACAAGGATGCAGGCTACCCCCATGACACAGATATAAAGGTCTGGGCACAACTTTGGAATCACTTAAACATGACCACAACAGCCCTGCAGGCTAGAATATGTGACAGAGACTGTAGTTTATTACCACTAAGAAGAGTGTGGTTAGTGTGCCCCTCTGGGCCAAGGACAGGACCATAACACACACTCACGTCAACGGACGGGCCTAGGACTTTGCATATATGCTTGATTAGCAATAGGTAGGTGGAAACAATTCAGAAATCAGGATACTTGAGATACTTGAGTTTAGATACTTGAGAAACTTGAGATCAAATACTTTAGTTGGGCACTTCTGGCAGGGGACACAACTATTCACCATTTAAGGGACATCCTGGTCCCAGCGCCATCAATCCCAACTGTAGCAACTTACCTAACAATCTCTTCCAGAACCAATGGAATATTCAGATGCCTTCTGATACCTGAGCCATCTCAACCTACTGTGAACGATTTGTATGGGCTTATAACTTTTATTCATCTTTAACAACATCCAGTATGTAGTTTCTCAATTGATTGGACATGTATACACTGATAGAGTACCATTTCTTTTAAAAAACAAATTCTCCATGATATGTAAAAGTGTGGTTTTCTGAAAGGTGTTAATTATGCCTCAGTTTATGTATAATCGGCATATTTTCCAAGATGGAATTTACCCTGTCACTTATGCTATTCTCTCCCCTGTATGTGTATCTCCTCACAAGTTCTGTGGCACACAGTCAAACAGAGATTTACTGGTTTATTTCCACTGTCATTGTTTACTCTGCTCTTGATGAACCTTCCGCGGCATAGGCACAACCTTCAACTTTAATTTCAAGATCCTTCCGCTGGTTCACTGTCCCCCCATGCCCTATTCATTCATTATTGTTTTTTGTTCTAGCATCTCCAGGCAACATTAACATAGAGAGTGCTGGATAATTATTTATGTAGTGGAATAGTGGTTAGGTGTTAAGGCAATAATATGATGTTTGTTTTTCAAGGGGTCTAATTTCCTAATGAAGTGAGTCATTTGATCACACCACCGTAATTCACCAGTTTCTGTTATTACATATCCGAAAGAATGCATCAAACCCTTGATTTTGAGGTTGGGACAAAATAATTTCCTGTTACACTAAAGATGCTGTCCGTTATTATCCCTTTGTTGCTGCCCACTTAGGAATTAGAAGATTTTCCATTTCTCTGTCTTGTCCTTTCATTGAGAGCCTTCCTGGCTTTTACTCTGTATTACTTTACATTTGCTTTTTTGTAGTAAAAACGCTTTCACTTTCTTATTGATCAATAACTTAAGTATTAGGTGAGCCCATTTATTTCATAAATAGTTTTTCTATCTGCTGAGGCATTGGGAGGTGCCTTAATGTGGGACCACTTTGCTTCATGAAAATGCCCACACTACTGCACAGGAAATACCTATTTCACACACTGTCCCATGGATATATAAGTTTAATATTATGGAAGAGGAAGGGGAAGTCACAGAAGCACATCTTGGAGGGCAGGATAAGTGTGTTGAATATGTAGATCCCACAATGTGGAATCCCTCTCCTCCCCATCTAGATTTTTCAACAGACAACATTTTGAAGCTCCACTTATTAGCATAAAGAGACTTTAAACATTTCAAACTCCTTATCTCAGTTTGGCGATATGGACTTTCTTTTTGGCTTCAGTGATCTCATCTTATCACAGATATTACCCACAACATCACAACAGCAACAGCCATTTTAAAGCAGGTAGCAGTATTACCCACCGGGCAGAACCACCTTAGGCTCCTGGTGATAGAAACAGCAGCTACAAAAAAGGCAGCATGCGATCCAAACAAAAGGATATGAGTCTTTTATTGACATGCCTCGGGCACTAGTAATGACGGACCACAACCCTTCCATACAGAGCCCAGATAACAGAAAGATTTGCAATGCTTCTCCTACTTGAAGGCTTTAAGATCATACATATGGGTTCTAGATGTGATCCGTTTTGGGTCCATGCTAGAGATTATCTAGAGACACACAAAATGGTACATCAAAATGTTTTCTATGTTGAAGAATTGGGTCCTAAAATCCATCCACAATTCCCAGTGAAGCAAAATGTTCTATAAGCGGTTTTTCGTTGTGAAGAAGAAGTCCAGAGAGTGGCATCCCATCTTGGATCTCCATTATGTTAGTAAGTTCCACAGGAAGCAGTCATTTTGAATGGTCACTCTGCAAGAATTCCTGTAGCTGTTCCAGGAGAGAGATGGTGATAAATCTGCAAGATGCTTACTGTCAAATTCTGTTCCAACCCATACATCAAACATTTCTGCAATTCGAGGTTGCTGGATGTTATTATCAGGTCGATTTCACCCCCACGCCGTTTATAGTCAGCCTCAAGGACATTTACAAAGCACATGGTCCCAATGCCCCCTTTCTTCTTCAAGGTCAGGGTCACCAAGGGTTATGTTACTTGTGTGACTCGGTGAGCTAATGAACCAAATTTTCAAAAAGCTAGAGATCCTGGAATGCATGTCTAATGAGTCAGAGGGAATATTCCACACGCTGCAGGTGCTGTCAAAACAGATTGAAGAAAAGAACAACATATTTGTGTGTCTCTACAAATCTCTTGTGGGCGAGAGGTCGTGCCACACTGATTCCTTTTGCTGTCAGTGTATGCACGCACTTCACAAAGCATTGAACGGACAGTGGCTTCAAGTCACTGGATCATTTGACTGCACTTGCTGATTGTATCAGTAGTGAAGTACTCTTTAACATGGTGGCTGTTTGAGGCCAATATTACAGCAGACATTCCTTTCCTACATGAGGTTTTACTGTTTGTCATGACTACTGGTGCATTCTTAGATGGCAGGGGCACTCATCTGTAGGAGTGAAAGGCAACAGGTCACTGGTATTCCTTTCTGATGTCACCTTCGACATCAGAGTGGAATGCGAACGCGGACGAAGCGAGAGGAGGCCGGTGGAAGAGGCCGCGTGGAGTGGAGATGGATTAACCCTTCCTTCTTCTTTGATGGTTGAGCCTTTGTAACCTTTCATCACAATGAACAAAGTTTATACACTTCTTTTGGATGAAGTGTACTTTGT
Source organism: Pleurodeles waltl (assembly GCF_031143425.1). Classification (NCBI taxonomy): domain Eukaryota; kingdom Metazoa; phylum Chordata; class Amphibia; order Caudata; family Salamandridae; genus Pleurodeles; species Pleurodeles waltl. Next base: position 741,551,698 of record NC_090445.1, on the reverse strand, counting down.
TTCAGAGAGGCAACTCCATATTAACGTACTGCTACTCAAGGTTGTCAGAAGTGGCCCCCAATCTCTCCTTCCTTCCTAAGAACACAAATGCACTGGTTCTCAGTAGAACAGGTAATACCACCACAATGTCCTATAAAAGCAAGGAGGATAGTACAAGTGTTAACGGATCCCTTTATGATAATTTATTTCACATCAGGACTCGTTTTAGGCCAATGAATCTTTTGACCCAGTTGAGAGACACCGTAGGGCGAGATAGCTAATCAATATATCAATCAATACATCAATAATGTCATCAATATTTATCACAACAATGCATTTCACTTTAGTCAAAGTCATTAATCAATTTAAAACACTACCATGACCTTTCAGCCATGAATAACCACACCAATTTAGTAGAATTTTCAGAATTTTATTCCCTATTAATTACAATCTAGTAGCATATGCGTTAATCTCAACACCAAGAAACATAATAGCATAGTAACGATATGGCAACTTTGATAAGATTTCATTAAGGTGAGAATGACAAACATCAGAACATAACACGTCGTGAACATAGATCAAGTTTGCGGAGTGTCGATATTGCGTCAGTTCAACAAAGCATAGTCTCAGTCGTTTGTCTATTTGCGTCAATTTAGGTGAACACCTGTCCTAACCACTGATTAGCATTAGCATGTTGGGCTTCATGCAAAACAATTTAGAACACCAGTTTGAAAAACATATAGCTAAGGTCTCTGTCAAAAGCAAGCAGTTGGTACCTAGAAAGGAAAAGCAAACAGACAAATTACAAATGTATTGTCATAATTACCCTACAAGGATTAGGTAGGTCAGCGCACAGGTTCAGTCTTCATCTTCAGGACATCAGTCAAATTGCCATCAGTCAGAACTCAGCTAAGGGACAAAAGGGCACTTCCCTCATAAGGAGGAAAAGTGTAAATGGACAAACTAAGGGCGAGGATGGTTTTAATAAAATCTCAAGTCACCAAACAGAGTGACAGAGTTTCTGGATAAAATAAATAGCATTCCCTAACCCACCTAATTGACCTCTCTGTGACATGGGTTTTTATCCCTTTTTTGTAGTACATTCCCCCAAAATTCTATTGGACATTCGCTATACCCCACTATCTTTAACCTATCAAATTAGACATTAGGTAATCCTTAATCTTCACCCCATATTGGTTTACAAGTCTTTGATTGGTCTTCATTATTGACGTCTTCAGAGGTGGCACATCCGGTGACTTCATTCCCTTGTAATTCTTAGCACATCTTTTGGTCAGCAGTTCCATTGACTTCCTCGGTTTGAATGACCTTGTACATTACATTAATCTACACTGTTTCAGTTCATTTATAACATTTGGTTTTCGAGACAATGGGAAACAGGGAAAAACAGATCTAGATGGCTACATTCATTTTCCAAGTTCAAAGGAAAAGAACAAACGGGGTCATGGCGCCTAGAGAGTCAGCACACTGAAAAATAGAAAAATGCATTTAATATGAAAGCCAGGCAGCTAAACTCCGGCTCATGCTAACTTAAGGCCTATAGGGTTTTCAATACAGATTTAATAGCGCAAATGTTAATATAAGCTCATTTAAACGTAACATAAACATTTTGGTCATCATTATTAGTTTGCGTATACATTGTTGGCCACTCTTCGTGGTCACAATTCAAGTGCACGTTTAAGCAAAATTGCTATTACTACAGTTTCTATGCAGCATCATCACACCTTAATTCATAAACATTTAATGTTAATATAGATTATATAAGTTACGCTCTCTCACAAGATCCCTGATTCCCTTGAAGGAATTTCAAGGCCTGTGGAGCCGTGGCATTAGCCAAGGCATCCCATGGAAAGGGGAGCACCTGTCAGGGATACACAATGTTTGGACAAACTTTCTGAAGCGCTTCCAGTCAGCCACAAATGGGGCCAAACTCAGTTAAAAAAGCTATTCCATCACTGGGGCTATGCAAATAGAGATATTTTTGCAATTGCAAACAAGAAATTCTGGGAGTATGCTAACAGAAACTGGGATCCAAGACTGAGGGAGAATACTATTTTGATGCTGCGCGGTCCAAGACATTTGCTTATGCTGTTCCACTGAGTTACCTTGCCCATCGGGTGATCAGCAAAGTAAAGATGGAAGCTTGCCAACTGATTTTTATAGCTTGGATTGACTTTGCCGGTATTTATCAACAGACCTTCATCAAAGGCTGCCTGTCTAGGGAGGCCCCACACTTTCCCTAAGCAGGCAGCCAGATCTATTGACTGGGAGCTCAGGGGAAATTTTCCGTCATGCTCGAGTAACGCTCAGTTTTTCTGCATTGACACTGGACACCTGGTAATATATGTAGATATTTCATATTCATTTTGTCACATCTTGGTCCAAGTGAGAGTTGGGTAAACAAAGAAAAGGTACAAACTGAAATGGTCTTTTTGCACATGGTGCGTCACCAAAGGTTTGCTTCATATAACATCTAAGCCACTTCAAGTCTTCCCACATCTGCTGGCAAGGGTCCCCCCCAAAGTGGGCACAGAGCTGTTGGCCATTTCTGCCCTCCTTGGGGGCAGATTGGCCAATTTTTTTGTGCCCATCTGCCCCCAAGGGGGGCAGAATCCACTTAGGCACCAGGGATCCTGTGTGTGTTTTGTGTGGGGGGGGCGGCGGCACCTTTGGCAAGGGTCGCCCCCCAAAGGGGGCACGTTAGTGATGGCCATTTCTGCCCACCTTGGAGGCAGATCAGCCTATTTTTTTTTAGGCCCATCTGCCTCCTAGTGGGGCAGAAGCCACTGAGGCACCAGGGACAATTTCTAAGTTCTTGGTGCTGGGGTGTTTGTCAACTGGCGAAGTATTTGTATTTGTGATTATAACAGTTTATTTCATCTTTTTGTTCTAGTTCAAAGCTTTTGCTTCCTTTGCTGTGGATCCTTGCGGTTTTGGCAGTAATTGTCCTGCGGTTTGCATAGTTGCATTGTTTATGTAAGTGAAAGCAATTTACTCCAAAGGAGTATTGTTGACATGCATGAATGACATGTTTGTAGGTGGTGTACTAAATGCAGTATTGTGTGTGAAATTGTCTTTAGATTTGAGCACAATGATATTTGTGTTGTCATGTGTCTAATTTGCTTTTTTCTTTTTTCTTTTTAGTGGGATATCATTGGTGATTGCTGTGTCTGTGCAGAGTAGTTGCTGGTGAGTAGCTTTTTCAGGCAAGTGAGTGGTATAGTTTTTTAGTACATAACTCTTTGTGATAAAGCTACACTTTGTTTATTACTTATTTTAGTGCTAGTTGTTGTTGGCAATCCATTTGTTGTTAGTGAGGATCATGGCTAGCCGCAGAGTGACCGCTCAGCAGGTTGTTGGCATGCTCTTTGAGTAGTCTTCAGACCATGATTACGAGACTGACTCTGCATCTGAGGCTGGCGGTATGCTTGGGGTCGCGCTTGGCTGGCGGTGTGCTTGGGGTGGTGCTTGGCTGGCGGTATGGGTGGGGTTGCGCTTGGCTGGCGGTGTGCTTGGGGTGGCGTTTGCCTGGCGGTATGGGTGGGGTGGCGCTTGGCTGGTGGTATGGGTGGGGTGGCGCTTGGCTGGCGGTGTGCTTGGAGTGGCGCTTGGCTGGCGGTGTGCTTGGGGTGGCGCTTGGCTGGTGGTATGGGTGGGGTGGCGCTTGGCTAGCAGTGCCAGCCAAACGCCAGTCCACACACTCATCAGCTGGTGTGATTGCTGTATCAGGCATTTGGGCGTATGAAAGTGATGGGTCCTTGACTGGCGCTGTCTGTCGATGCGAGTGTTGTAATGTGCTGGGCCCGTGGCTGGCGGCGTGAATGGTCTTGTGCATGTCATGTATGAAAGGTGTGTGAATGGACTGTAAAGCGGTTGGTGTCTTGCCGTGGCTTTACAGCTCACGAGCTGTGAGTCATTGGTTCAGTTTTTTGGCCTTTCAGTTATTACCAGTGCATTTCACTTTTGTGAAATCTCTTGTTAATAAAATGTTATCTACTGAACCATCACTCACCCCGTGCCAAATCCAACCAGTATGTGCACCTATGTTTTTGGTCCTGGGTGCGGCCTTCATCTAGGGAAACCTACCAAACCCAGACATTTTTTAAAACTAGACACCCCAAGGAATACAGGGAGGTGTGGCTTGCCTGGATCCCCCAACATTTCTTACCCAGACTCCTCTGCAAACCTCAAAATTTGCTTAAAAAAGAATATTTTCCTGACTTTCGTTTGTACGATCACCGCTCCAGCACAAAATTCCTACTCCCCAGCGTTCCCCTCAGTCTCCCAAGTAAAATGACACGTCACTTGTGTGGGTCCCCAAAGCAGAGTCAGCCTAAAGATGTATAAAAGAAGAATATGTCCTTATCAACTAGCTGTGCTATCCCCTCTATCTCTACAAGTTTTTGGCCTTATTCTGTTGCAGGCACCTGGCCCACCCACACAAGTGAGGTATCATTTTTATTGGGAGACTTGGGGGAACGCTGGGTGGAGGGAAATTTGTGGCTCCTTTCAGATTCCAGAACTTTCTGTCACCGAAATTTGAGGAAAATTTGTTTTTTTATCCAAATTTTGAGGTGTGCAAAGGATTCTGGGTAACAGAACCTGGTCAGAGCCCCACAAGTCACCCCATCTTGGATTCCCCTAGGTCTCTAGATTTAAAAAATGCACAGGTTTGGTAGGTTTCCCTAGGTGCCGGCTGAGCTAGAGGCCAAAATCTACAGGTAAGCACGCCATTTCCTGTCACGGGCGCTAGGCCTACCCACACAAGTGAGGTATCATTTTTATCGGGAGACTTGGGGGAACGCTGGGTGGGAGGAAATTTGTGGCTCCTCTCAGATTCCAGAACTTTCTGTTACCGAAATGTGAGGAAAATGTGTTTTTTTAGCCAAATTTTGAGGTTTGCAAAGGATTCTGGGTAACAGAACCTGGTCAGAGCCCCACAAGTCACCCCATCTTGGATTCCCCTAGGTCTCTAGTTTTCCAAAATGCACAAGTTTGGTAGGTTTCCCTAGGTGCCGGCTGAGCTAGAGGCCAAAATCTACAGGTAGGCACTTTGCTAAAAACACCTCTGTTTTTTGTCAAAAAATGGGATGTGTCCACGTTGTGTTTTGGGGCATTTCCTGTCACGGGCGCTAGGCCTACCCACACATGTGAGGTATCGTTTTTATCGGGAGACTTGGGGGAACGCTGGGTGGGAGGAAATTTGTGGCTCCTCTCATATTCCAGAACTTTCTGTCACCGAAATGTGAGGAAAATGTGTTTTTTTAGCCAAATTGTGAGGTTTGCAAAGGATTCTGGGTAACAGAACCTGGTCAGAGCCCCACAAGTCACCCCATCTTGGATTCCCGTAGGTCTCTAGTTATCAAAAATGCACAGGTTTGGTAGGTTTCCCGAGGTGCCGGCTGAGCTATAGGCCAAAATCTACAGATAGGCACTTTGCTAAAAACACCTTTGTTTTCTGTCAAAAAATTGGGATGTGTCCACGTTGTGTTTTGGGGCATTTCCTGTCGCGGGCGCTAGGCCTACCCACACAAGTGAGGTATCATTTTTATCGGGAGACTTGGGGGAACGGTGGGTGGGAGGAAATTTGTGGCTCCTCTCAGATTCCAGAACTTTCTGTCACCGAAATGTGAGGAAAATGTGTTTTTATAGCCAAATTTTGAGGTTTGCAAAGGATTCTGGGTAACAGAACCTGGTCAGAGCCCCACAAGTCACCCCATCTTGGATTCCCGTAGGTCTCTAGTTATCAAAAATGCACAGGTTTGGTAGGTTTCCCTAGGTGCCGGCTGAGCTAGAGGCCAAAATCTACAGATAGGCACTTTGCTAAAAACACCTCTGTTTTCTGTCAAAAAATTGGGATGTGTCCACGTTGTGTTTTGGGGCATTTCCTGTCGCGGGCGCTAGGCCTACCCACATAAGTGAGGTATCATTTTTATCGGGAGACTTGGAGGAACGCTGAGTGGGAGGAAATTTGTGGCTCCTCTCAGATTCCAGAACTTTCTGTCACCGAAATGTGAGGAAAATTTGTTTTTTTAGCCAAATTGTGAGGTTTGCAAAGGATTCTGGGTAACAGAACCTGGTCAGAGACCCACAAGTCATCCCCATCTTGGATTCCCCTAGGTCTCTAGTTTTCAAAAATGCACAGGGTTGGTAGGTTTCCCTAGGTGCCGGCTGAGCTAGAGGCCAAAATCTACAGGTAGGCACTTTGATAAAAACACCTCTGTTTTCTGTCAAAAAATGGGATGTGTCCATGTTGTGTTTTGGGGCATTTCCTGTTGCGGCGCTAGGCCTACCCACACAAGTGAGGTATCATTCTTATCGGGAGACTTGGGGGAACGCTGGGTGGGAGGAAATTTGTGGCTCCTCTCAGATTCCAGAACTTTCTGTCACCGAAATGTGAGGAAAATGTGTTTTGTTAGCCAAATTTTGAGGTTTGCAAAGGATTCTGGGTAACAGAACCTGGTCAGAGCCCCACAAGTCACCCCATCTTGGATTCCCTTAGGTCTCTAGTTTTCCAAAATGCACAGGTTTGGTAGGTTTCCCGAGGTGCTGGCTGAGCTAGAGGCCAAAATCTACAGGTAGGCACTTTGCAAAAACACCTCTGTTTTCTGTCAAAAAGTGGGATGTGTCGACGTTGTGTTTTGGGGCATTTCCTGTCGCGGGCGCTAGGCCTACCCACATAAGTGAGGTATCATTTTTATGGGGAGACTTGGGGGAACATAGAATGGCAAAACAAGTATTATTGCCCCTTGTCCTTCTCTACATCTTTTCCTTCCAAATATAAGAGAGTGTGTAAAAAAGACGTCTATTTGAGAAATGCCCTGTAATTCACATGCTAGTATGGGCACCCTGGAATTCAGAGATGTGCAAATAACCACTGCTCCTCAACACCTTATCGTGTGTCCATTTTGGAAATGCAAAGGTTTTCTTGATAGCTATTTTTCACTCTTTATATTTCAGCAAATTAATTGCTGTATACCCAGTATAGAATGAAAACCCACTGCAGGGTGCAGCTCATTTATTGGCTCTGGGTACCTAGGGTTCTTGATGAACTTACAAGCCCTATATATCCCCGCAACCAGAAGAGTCCAGCAGACGTAACGGTATATTGCTTTAAAAAATCTGACATTGCAGGAAAAAGTTACAGAGTAAAACATAGAGAAACATTGCTGTTTTTTTCACCTCAATTTCAATATTTTTTTTTCAGTTGTTATTTTCTGTAGGAAACCCTTGTAGGATCTACACAAATTTCCCCTTGCTGAATTCAGAATTCTGTCTACTTTTCAGAAATGTTTAGGTTTCTGGGATCCAGCATTGGTTTCACACCCATTGCTGTCACTGACTAGAAGGAGGCTGAAAGCACAATTTTTTTTTAAAATGGGGTATGACCCAGTAAAATGCCAAAATTGTGTTGAAAAATTGGGTTTTCTGATTCAAGTTTGCCTGTTCCTGAAAGCTGGGAAGCTGGTGATTTTAGCACCGCAAACCCTTTGTTGATGCCATTTTCAGGGAAAAAAACACAAGCCTTCTTCTGCAGCCCCTTTTTCCAATTTTTTTGAACAAAAATGAAATGTTCACTGTATTTTGGCTTATTCCTTGGCCTCCTTCAGGGGAACCCACAAAGTCTGGCTACCTCTAGAATCCCTAGGATGTTGGAAAGAAAAGACGCAAATATGGCTTGGCTAGCTTATGTGGACAAAAAGTTATGAGGGCCTAAGCGCGAACTGCCCCAAATAGCCAAAAAAAGGCCTGGCACAGGAGGGGGAAAAGGCCCGGCAGCGAAGGGGTTAAACTGAAAAAACTTGACATGTTTTCTGGAATATCTCTCCTGAACACAGCCTGAGAGAGAGTTCTCTAAGCTCCATGGCACTAAGGACTTGGTCAGTGCAGCAATATGAGATGGAGACTGCAAACCTGCATTCCACTGAGCATTACATGAGTAAAGTGTGTAGTAGATAATGATCAGTCTTGATCCCAAACCCAAACTCTCTTCCCAAACTCTCTTCCATCATGAATTGACACACTGACGAATACTAGGAAGCTATAAATATATTTTCAAGATTTATTAAAATCAAAATAATATGTTATGACATTATGGTATTGTCGCGTAGGCTCTCATTGTCCTAATGAGACTACTGGATTTTTGGGTAGCTGGGTCGTTCACGGTGTGGGGGACTAAGTCTAACCCACGGCAAAGGACCCCTGTCACCCTCAATCCGGTTTTGCTCCGGCTAACTAGCAGTGCCTCATCTCTCCCATAGGGAAGAGATGATTGGGCAGCCGAGCGCATGACATCTTAGTGCTTCTCAGGGAAGTCGTGGTCACTCAGATCCCAACCAGTTCTCTCATACAAAGTGCGGTCTCATATATGAATGACAAAGGCAGTTTGAGTTTTAAAGATTGGTTTAATAAAACGACTGCATTTTAGATAACAAAGCGTGAGCCGCAATAACCAAAACCATACAACACAGTAGGATTGAAATAGTAACGAGGAGAGTGAAACATAAGAATAACGCTATCATAGTGCTACTAGATTACGTTCTCTCTTCTAAGTTCTATTTTGAGCACAGCATGTTAAGCTCTAAGCCTGCCTTTTGGGTTCCCCCGGGAGGACATTAACCCTTATACTTGAGCAAAGGCCTGTGATCTGGATCAGCATCTGCAACAGGGCAGTCAGCGTCTAGTTGTGGTTCCCTGGTCGGAATCTCCCTCCTGCCTGTACCCGGACTAGGAAGTGTTTTTATAACTAACACGCCGGTGTTCTAAGAAACGTCCCTACGTAAGAATGTGTACTTTCTACGAACCCTGAAGGCTAAACTTCTACCACGTCTATCGGCAATGTACCAGACTGTATCCTTGACTGAAGCACAGAGCGAGCAAGAATGTATTGTTTGAGAACTCCGGTGCTGAAGTAAGCTAAATAGTGTGATAGAAGAAAATAAAACAAGACCGTGAAACTGGTTATTGAAAAATAACAGTGCGAGGCTAAATAAAATGCATCTAGAACAAAGTGCACAGAGGGCCAATGCTGTAAGCAAGCACGCAAAGGCTATATAAAAAATGGCTACACTACACCCTCCCCTTGTCGGTAGAAAGTGGTTTCAATCTAATCCTAAACAATGCCCTGTGATAAAACAAAAGGTAACTAAAATCTTATATAATGTCAACAAGTCAAGAGGACACCAAAGCACAATAATCCTAAATTTAAAAATAAGCCTGCGGCTAAAAGCCAAATTCATATAACAGAGTCAATTTAGACCAAATCCAATTCAAACTGTGATTATTGAAAGCAGGAGGTTCTCCACTTCGGCAGATGACAAGACCGGAAAATCCACGCCAAAGACTATTAAGGAGCAGGTGTGTTCCAAAGCCTCAGAATCAACCAAGGCGGCATCCCATGCAGGGCCTGTGAACGAGTTAAGATCAACTTCCTCCAGGAAAGGTATTTTGTAATCAGCCTCACGAAGCAAACACAGCCGCAGTGCGCATGTCTGGGAATGAGCCCTCATCGGGAACATCAACAGATCAGCATCAACCACTGGGGGGCGTTGCCGTGAGAGACAGACGACTAGTGGATGCTCAAACGAGCACCAACGGCACCGAAACACGGGCTGCACACAATCCAAAACCAGTCTGAATGACAGAGACCAGTCACACTCCAAATGTCCCAGGAGTGTTGCTCAGAAGTGCTGCATCATGCATTCACGACACAGCTGCGCTGATGGGAGCACCCACATTAGTTCGGCGGGACAGCCATTGCGGAAAAACAACAGCAACAGCAAAACGCTGGCTAATAAAGCCAAAGTGATCGGAAATCCCCCCAAAATGCTTCTGAAAATTGAATGAATAGCCAAAGGTATCAAACCGAATATGGAAGAGAAGGTGTGAACAAAACCAACACCCACAGCTTTGAAAAAATGTGCTAGTCCAGCTGTGCTGGACGCATTAAATATACGTCCCATGAGTTCACCAAAGTGGCTCGGAAAGTTGGTATTCAACAGGGACTGTATTTCTGCTGATGACCTTGCCACCTGAAGTGTGTAGGTCTCGTGCGCAGATGTAAGGGCCACATGCTTCTGAAACAATAGAGCCTTTAGTTGACTTAACTTGTCGAAATTCACCTTGCAAGTAGCAATGTGAGGCCAGATGTCTGCTACCTCCCTTAATTTAGTGGGGGGAAACAACACATTCCCGCAGTAAGTAACGACCTTGGTGACCGAAACAACATAAACTATTCCGGCCCGCATGCCACAACAGTCTTCACCATTGAGGAGGACGTAGCTGCCGTTTGAAAGCACCTGGAATGTGGGTTTAATCAAGGGGACCGGAACTCCCTTCAGATAGCAAGCCAAGTTCGCAACTGAGGCATTACATGTCCCATGCAAGGACAGCTGCTTACAAATCATCGAATGGCTGACTGAAGTCTCGCATTCACTACCGCTAAGAAAAACCTCTCTCATGCCATTGAGACATTTGTACAAGAAGGGTAGTTCCCACACCGCATGTATATAACTATCTCCCAACTTTTCATGTCTGCCTACCGGAACATGTTTTAAACAAGAAGTGAATTGTAGTGTAGAAATAGGCAGATTAATAACCCCGTGTATTAACCACTCAGCTGAGGGAATCTCGGCCACAGTAAAAGGCAATCTTTCCAATTTTTCAATGTTAAACATGACATAAGTCGCCTCCTTCTTAGCCATCAGTTGTTGTTGTCGTGTCAAATTAAAGGAAACAAATATCTCGCTGGCCCTGATGTGCTGCCACCGAATGCGACCCTCCTTCAGTGTCTGAAGTGTCCAACCCAACTGCATAATGGACCTTGTTTGACTTTGTCCATGATATAAAGAAGCCATATCAGATCGTATAATGTCTATGGCAGAAGAAACAATGTTGTTGATATTATATATTCGGTCGGACAGAGTGTGAATTCCATTATCCACAACAGCTAATGCCTTTTTCAAATTTTCCTGATCTATCTGCCTTAACCGTGCCGCAGCCTCTTGTTGGGAAAGTTTCCATATTTCATTGTACAATTTGTACAAAAAACGCTTCCTACATGGTGTCTTCGGGCCTGACAAAAAATCTTGCAAGTCAGTGTTATTAGACAGGAGAGTGAGATGTGTCTTTACTGCATCTAGCGAGGAATATTTTAACCATTGTTGACACAACTTTCCCACACTATATGTAGTAATAATTTCAGCATGTTCTGGTGATATATAGCGAGGGTCTGCCCGACTTGTCCTGAAACCCCCCGAGGAGGTGACAAAACGTTGATGACACCCATTGGTGTCTACAGGCCACAATAACCACCCGCATGGACATGCAAATGAAGGGTTAAATGTACCATTCTGGACCCAGTCTGCAAGATCACTAAATGTGGCATTGATATATTTCTGCCAATCCTTCATTTTTGTAGGGACAGATATACTAGGCATATTCAATTCTCTAATCGTTGCTAAGCCCAAACAGCTAGTCTGTTGTACTGTTTCATTTAAAAAAATCATCTGGACTGGAATGAGACATGCTCTAAACAATGTTTCTCTACCCTGTGTCTGCCAATGTTTTGTTCCCCAAACACTTTTCAAACCAACATTATTTGACCAATATTCATAACCTTCAATCGACAGTCGGAAACAAAAGAATCTGAATATATGAATTTCGTATTAGTCAACAACATTTGCTTATCCTTAGACGGAGTTAACTTAAAATAATATGACTTAGCATCCATTGGATGATGCCCAGAAAAATATGCGAATTTTTCAGAATATGTTTTAGAACTTCCCTTCGGTGGAGTTGGGCAATGCTCCCATTGCGTATAATCAAATATCGTTTTTGGACTACTTGCTTTATGTATAAAGTGGTGCCCATGATAATTGTAACAAACCATGTCACCATAATTCTCTTTAAACTGGTAAACGTCTTCATTCTCATAGACAGTATAGTATTGCAATTCAGTCATCATGGAATCAACTGTCTTCACATCCCAATCATCAGATACAATGCCTGGTATTATGATATCATTCATAGATAATTTTAGAACATATGGTATTTGAATTATCTCAGTGGGACCGTATATATCAAACATTACTTTATCCCACACAATCCCATCCGGAATTGGTACTGCAGAAATGTTCACAAAGGACAAGTCTCTTTGAATCTTATGTGACGAAAAATGTGGCTTCAACACCTCCTCCACCTGTTCAACTGCTGATCTCTCAGGAAGAAAATGACCATGTATCAACAGAAAAAAGGTAACGACAAACCCTATCCACAGAAAAAATGCTATCATAGTCAATAAGAGCCACAGATAGTTCCAAGGAAAAACAAAATATGTATCTTTAAGCCAATAAATCAGCTTACGTGGACCTGGGTCAGGTGTTGAAGAGGCAAATGAGTCCGATAGATCATCGTTGTTGTTGGCAAAGTACCCAGAGGCAGTTCTTGTAAAAGGTGTCGCTGTATTCAGTGGAGGAGTTGGTGTTTCTCGCGGTGGTACGCTGTAGATAGCACCCCCCGCAACATCAGTAGTCATGGTGACTCGATCAAATGTTTCCAAATTATTTGTCGTCAGTGGAACTAATGCAACATCATCTTCCACCCTCCCCAAGCTCGGAGAGGCAACAGTGTTGGTATAAATAACTTGGAGCGGAATATCTTCCCCAGTAGTGAGAGGGATTCGGGAACTACTGGACGTTCCTCTTGATCTGCTGTGCAGAATCGGCCACATGTTGTAACTTGACATTGTCAATGGAAACAAAGCGATTTTCTTTGGCACCTGGCAACGGTGGTAAAATAACAGTTCTTGTATCCCCAACACAGGGACTGGTGCTCGATAAGAAGGGCCAAATTCTTTTTTCACTGCAACCTTTTTTAAACACAAGATCCCAAACTCTGGGAATCCAACCAGTGGGCGTTACTGGCACATCCTTAATTCCTGTGGAGGCAGCACTTTCAGAAGAGTTATCTTCACGGAACTGTTGTCATTCCTGCAAAACAGTGACACGATCATTTATGTCAAAAGGCATTTCCGCTGCCTCCACACCAGGACCATCTAGATCCGGAACAAACATTTGTATTCCGAACAGGCACTCATATGAAGTACGACCCCCCAGGGACCTTCTAGGCAGGTTATTCAGTGCTCTCTGTACTCCATACAGGTGGGTTAGCCAACTACGACCCATACCTAAGACTCTTGCCGTTAAGGATTGCTTTAAATCACGATTTAAACGCTCCACAACAGAATTTCCCTCGGGATGAAATAGAGACGAAAACTGGAGCTGGACCCCCAACGAAGCCATGGTGTCCCTGAATGCCCTTGAGGTAAAGGCAGGGCCCTGGTCCGAATGGAACGCCGCAACTGCATATGTACCGACAAAGACACGCAAATCTTTAATAACAGTTCGAGCGTCAGCTGAGCGCTGTGGCCATACCCACACAAATCTGGAGCAAGAATCTACAGCCACCAAGATATATTTGTATGCACTATCTGGTGTGAGTGGACCACAATGATCCAAGTACGCACATTGTATTGGTCTGTTTGATATTAAGAGGGGCGTCTGCGGCGGGCGCTTAGCCGTTGAAACTTTAATTTGTTGACAGATGTCACAACAAAGGGCATACTGCTTAGTCTCTTTATAGAGACCAGGCCACCAGTAACGGGCCTGTAACAGCAAAATTGTAGCAGCCACCCCAGCATGTGCAGATGCCACCCCCTCATGCGCTGCTTTAATCAATTGCGGTCTTACAGCTTTATTGGGGATCTCGCGTACGCCTATGCCTGGAATTTTAACCTCAGCATTCAGCATACTTCCCATAAAGTATTGATATTTATTAGGAAATCCTTTAGGATAAGGCGTGCCATCAACCGTAGCTTTTATGGCAGCCAGAATCTCTGTGTCTGGTTTGGATCTCGAACGAGTAACTGTGGCCACATTGGCAACTGCCACTGCTGACTTTGCGGCTTCATCAGCCAAAGTATTTCCAGCAATGCGTATTCCAACGCGCTGGTGTCCAAGAGTATGTACAACATGGACCTTGGGTAGCGTCTTCTTCAGGTCTGCTACCTTTCCCCACAGTAGTCTGTGTTTTATGGTGTTGCCCTTCGAATCTCTGAACCCATTCAATCACCAGTAATGTAGGTATTCATTAAAAGACTGGACACAATAATATGAATCACAAACAATCAGTGTAAACTGTGATGGATCTGTATGTTCTAGTGCCATCAACAGAGCTTTCAGTTCAGCCAATTGCGCCTTACAGTCCCCTAATGTCTGTGTATAAGTATGTTGGGGGGAGTATCTCTCCCCCTCCATATGGCCACTCACTACTGCACATGCAGCTGAATATTGGTGTTTCGTCCCCACCGCCGGTTGCGCAGAGCCATCGGTGTACATGACTACTTGATAATGATCAATAGGCAACGTGTCAGCGGGAACTGGATATTCAATTTCATATTGCAAAAATTCCTGAGTCTGTAACTTAGGGTAAAAAATGTAATCTACATCAGTGGCTGTTGAAGACGTAGCCCATTGTATCCATCGCGGGTGCAATGCTTTCGCATTAGGAACACTCGCTTTTGTAACAGCCTCTAGAGCCGGAATAGGGGAAACGACTATAATGCGTTTACCCTGGGCAAGAGGTCGTTCTTTAATAACAGCCATCTGGACAGCAGTGAGAATTTTCTCCGTTGGTGCGAATCGTTGTTCGGCAACCGAATACAAGTGGGACTTGTATCCAATCGGAACTGTCTCACCTTCATTAAAGGTGACATACGTAAACCCAATGGCCCCAGTTATTACCCTGATGACCAAATGTGTCTTATTGTCCTGTGTATGTAAATGTTTTGCAGCTAGGAGGTCTGCTTGCAACTCCCGAAGAGTATGTGTATGATCAATCGTCCAGAATTTGCTTGAAAAATCAGGACGTATTCATTCGTATAATGGTTTTATGCATGTAGCATAATCAGGAATGTATTTTCTGCCAAAATTTAGAAATCCCAACAATGACTGGAGTTTCCTAATCGTATTAGGTGGTTGCAATTGTGCAACCTTTTTCCAAAAATTGTGGCTCTAGGCTTTTACCTTCATTTGACAGCTCATATCCCAGGAATATGACGCTGAGGAAGGCAATTTTTGATTTTTTGAAGTTAAATTTGTAGCCAATTTTGGCAAACCCAACAACAATGCGGGCTACCCGTCTTAAATGTTGTAGTAATTCGTCATCCGTGAGATATATATCATCCACATATGACAATGCTTCAGGGTCTAACCCGTGTAAAATTTCAGTCACAAGAGCCGCAAACAGTCCCGGGCTATTCTTATACCCCTGAGGCAAACAACAGAATTTTTTCTGGGAGCCTAACGCACTAAAGCTTGTAAGATCCCTGCTTTCGGGTGCTATATTCTGGCAGAAGAAACCATTCGAGATGTCTAAAGTCGTTTTTGCGCACAATGTTGTTCATTAGTGCTGCGCTATGTGAATTTTGTATAGCGTATGTACGTGTGTGTCCGTTCAAGTGTCTGTAGTCTAAGACTATTCTATATGAATGGTCCGGTTTAGCTACAGGGAATAAGGGATTATTCATCTGCGAGACACAGGGTTCAATTACTCCCTGGTATTCTAATTGCGTAAGTATTTCTCTCAACCTTGCTTCATGTTTTATTGGAAATTGCAGTTGCGGCTGAGGTTCGCCTTTAATCGGAATTACATGATATGGAGAATCCCTATCCCACCCTACGTGATTTCTAAATAAGGCAGGGGCTTGTAATAGAGCCCATTTGATGCTATAGGACTCTGTGAGTTCTCCTGGAACAAGTGGTGAGAACGAAGGTTTAATAATCTCCTCCCCAACTGGGCAGGTGCGAACAAAAGTCAGGCGGCCAATCTTGTTCAGCCAGCAAAATTTCATATATCTTGACCACACGATCCCAAAAGATTGCGTTTATAGTGCCTTCAATGTCTCCTTCCAATTATAAGGTCACTGTATATACCCTATCGGGTTCAGAGACACGCATATCTGCTGTTTCAACCTGTAGGAAGTCATCAGTTGCTTTCACCTCCAGATGCTCTAGAAGATTCAGGCGAACTATTGTGACCTCTGCCGCGCTGTCTAGCAGTGCTAGTGCTCACGTCTTGTTCTTCAAGAGAACTCTCTTCCTGTGTGGCATGTCTAACTGAGACTGCCGCCACCTTTTTCTTTTTAAACTGTTGTTTTTGTTGTATCGGTTTCTCTTCCTTCTTGACAGAAACTTCTGAAGAGCGTTGTGATTCCTGTCTTGGTTTCACGTACTCTGTTTACCGCTCTGACAGCCCACCTCTCTCATTTCTCTTTTCCGATGAGTCCTGAAAGGAACGAGATTGTCGTGTATCAGTATATTGATATCTATCAGGCGTTTTCAAGTTATCCCTACTTCTGAGATTATACCTAGTCTGCGAGGTCTCCGCTCTCGGAGATACTCCCTTTTCTTTTTTAGGTGTCTGTTGTTTTTTCTCCCAGCACTTTTTATTACCCTCAGGTTGCTGTTTAGTATTATCTTTACTAATTTTCCCTTGAAACTGTGGTTTCTGTGGTCTAGCCCCTAGGCTATCTCGACCGATACTGGAATATGTTTCCGCTATTATTTTAGGCAGTTCCCGCTCCTGATCTAGTTGCGGGACGTCACGAAGACACATACGCACCGCTAGTGCTACTGCCTCCCCTTTAAGATTACTTAATATTATTGAAGAAACCGTGGCAAAATTGCCCATCAGTTGCATTCCCAAATCTAAGGCTGGGGCAGCCCCATATTCATCCTGAATCTGTTTAAGCACTTCCGGTAAGTTTGCCAATGTCGGTGTACCGTGTGCTGTTGTGTAGAGCGCGGCAAACACCATGCCCCATGTATTACAATGTTCCACTGTGGGAACCATGCCAAATGGTAAACACATAGTTAATATTCTATGTTTGTCCTGATGTCCCGTATGGGGAAATACCGCCACCAGCGTATTCATTTTTTGCGCCGGCCAAAATGGAGTCTCCTCCCGTTTTGCTGAAACCTTACCCATGATAGAGTGTACAGTCGCCGGGTTTATACCTGGAGCTACTGCATGTTTTGTATTTAGTGTCTGCATCACATATTGTACTAAGCGCCTATATGTAGCCGTTAAGTCTGTATATAAACGGCGAACTTCAGCCACCGGCATATTTGCAACCGCAGGATGTGGTGTATATGTGGCCAATAAAGGCCAGGTCGGACCATCATTACTCAGTGGACCTAACCGTACTGGTAATATTGTATGGGGTAGGGTGCCACCAAGCCAATTATTATGTTCTTGATAAGATAGAGGTATCTCTAAATATGCGTACGCCCTGTACTGGCCAGGCGCATTAGCAATCGTATATGTGTGAAATGTGTTTGTGTTCCCATCAACTGCTGGAAATGTGACCCAAGAGTAAAAAAGTTCCGTTCTATAGGCTGCATGGGCGGCCACCACAAACGTGACTGGACCCCCCTGGTTCGTAAGACCATGTGCAAGCAAATGCGCTGTGAGCGGTTGTCTCATATTAAGAGCTATTTGTATTACCTGGGGATTCGCCATTAGAAAAACAGCGATGGTTCAGAGAAGGCACACCAAAAACGGGGTCTTTCCTTTTAAAGTTCAAGCTTGAACAACCATCCGCTATATCTAGGATTACCTATATTGCGGTGGTGGAAATCCTCAGTGCCCCGGACATCTCCGTTAAAGGAACTGAGGAATCATCATAATACATGAGACCGAGAGAGACTGGTGGACCCGAAAATTAGAGCCAGACCAAACATTGGCGGCGCCATGTCGCGTAGGCTCTCATTGTCCTAATGAGACTACTGTATTTTTGGGTAGCTGGGTCGTTCACATTGTGGGGGACTAAGTCTAACCCGAAGGACCCCTGTCACCCTCAATCCGGTTTTGCTCCGGCTAACTAGCAGTGCCTCATCTCTCCCATAGGGAAGAGATGATTGGGCAGCCGAGCGCATGACATCTTAGTGCTTTTCAGGGAAGTCGTGGTCACTCAGATCCCAACCAGTTCTCTCATACAAAGTGCGGTCTCATATATGAATGACAAAGGCAGTTTGAGTTTTAAAGATTGGTTTAATAAAACGACTGCATTTTAGATAACAAAGCGTGAGCCGCAACAACCAGAACCATACAACACAGTAGGATTGAAATAGTAACGAGGAGAGTGAAACAAGAATAACGCTATCATAGTGCTACTAGATTACATTCTCTCTTCTAAGTTCTATTTTGAGCACAGCATGTTAAGCTCTAAGCCTGCCTTTTGGGTTCCCTCGGGAGGACATCAACCCTCATACCTGAGCAAAGGCCTATGATCTGGATCAGCATCTGCAACAGGGCAGTCAGCGTCTAGTTGTGGTTCCCTGGTCGGAATCTCCCTCCTGCCTGTACCAGAACTAGGAAGTGTTTTTATAACTAACACGCCGGTGTTCTAAGAAACGTCCCTACGTAAGAATGTGTACTTTCTACGAACCCTAAAGACTAAACTTCTACCACGTCTATCGGCAATGTACCAGACTGTGTCCTTGACTGAAGCACAGAGCGAGCAAGAATGTATTGTTTGAGAACTCCGGTGCTGAAGTAAGCTAAACAGTGTGATAGAAGAAAATAAAACAATACCGTGAAACTGGTTATTGAAAAATAACAGTGCGAGGCTAAATAAAATCTATCTTGAACAAAGTGCACAGAAGCCCAATGCTTTAAGCAAGCGCGCAAAGGCTATATTAAAAATGGCTACACTAGAGTATGAATATGAGTTTTTATAAAAATAGACACAAAATAGTGGCAATTATATTTGGCAAGAGGCAGAACAATAGGAATTATTGTAACATTATTACAATATGTTAGGTCTCATTGCATTAATAACCACAACCCCTTCCTTTCTTTGGCTCACTAAGTTGATCTTGGCCCAAAAAGGGGGCCTATTTGAGTTTCATTGATGGCCTACATCTGCATACCTTTTCTGAATCTCAGAAGCAATATACAGTAAGGATACAGGTGTTGTTCTCCTCTCTTCACCTCATTGACTATATTGTCCTCTAGCAGGCAGACAAGCTTGTCTGAGGACTGGATGTTCCTTCCACATAGCCTTGAAAAAGGAAAGGTGTTTACTGCAACTGCACTGCCCTCAGTGTGAAGTCCCTTGATCGACGTTCCTCTCTATCTAATAATACTTTGCTCTAATATATATATAATCTGTCTGAAAATGACTGTACTTTGTCAAAGTAAACAATCAATAATTAAGCTTTTAACATAGTTACATTCTGTGAAACACTGCTTTTTTTTGGAAACACCAACTGAGAGATCAAGATATTAGTATCTATGAAGCCTTGTTCCTTATTTAAAAACAATTACTAGAAAAGCAATCAAAACTATGCTAAAATAAATACGAATATATTCAAGCAAGCTAAATTATCACATTGCAATAATGTAAATGTGTTAGCAACATCAACAATTGCACATTTGTTTTTGAAGCATACACCTAGATAGATGAGGATTTGTAATTTAAAAGAGGGATCCTTAAAACCCCAAAATATCTGAAGTGTATATCAAAGTTGCAGGTAAGTTTCAAACACACCTGCCATGTTCTTGCCATTCATGCAAGAGCCAGGCCCCCATGGCTGAACAACCACCAAGTGACGAGACAGCCATTGAAGCCATCACTGAAGTAAATTACATGCAAGGACAGATTCCCAATGTTTTTTCGTCTCTCACAGGGGATGCATTACAACTGCTAATATTCTACCATAGTGTAAGCATGACTATTATGTATTGAGGCTGTAAATGGTTTCTATTTCAAGCCATTTTAACAAATAGTACATTGGTTTCATAAGACTTCAGACTGCATAGATGTAAGTAGATTAAAGTATTTATAATAATCTTCATCAAATTTCTGGTGCAGAGTCCTTGGACCATCTTCACAGCTGTCCACTTGAATCACTCTAATCCACAGTAGCACCTCCTGATTTGTATCTTCTGCATGGGACAAAATCAAATGGCTGAATAAAGTGCATTGAGTATTTGTAGGACCAACGACTTAATGTCAACAGGCCACAAAATGAAAGGTAATTTTCTTTGCTCAGTAAAAGCCTATCATACACCTGTGGGTAGATTGTATCAAGTCGAACCATATGAATGATTTCTGCTATCAAGGAATCTGAATGGATAAGAATCTGCCCCAGACTCTGCTGCTTAAGTCTCAATCAATCAATCAATCAACATTTTAAACATGTTACTCACCCTTGGGGTCTCAAGGCACTGTGGGGTAAGTCCTTAAGATTCAATCAAAGAGCCAGGTCTAAAGGTCCTTCCTGAATTGAGGTAGTGATGGCGACTGCTTGAGGTGGAGAGGCAAGGTGTTCCAGCATTTTGCCGCAAGGTAGGTGAAGGATCTCCCTCCAGCCGAGGACTTCCTTATGTGGGGTACGGTTGTGAGTGTCTGTTGGGAGGAGCGGAGAGGTCTGGCAGGGAAGTAAAAGGTGATGCGGTTGTTGAGGGAGCTGAGTCCTAGGTTGTGGAGGGCTCTGTAAGCATGTACGAGGCGCTTGAAGTTGATCCTTTTCTCGACAGGGAGCCAGTCGCAATCTCTCAGGTGTCCTGTGATGTGTCCTCGGCAGGGGATGTTCAGGATGAGTCTGGCAGAGGCGTTCTGGATTTGTTGTAGCTTGCTCAGGTTTTTCTTGGTGGTACCAGCTTAGAGGGCGTTGCCGTAGTCAAGTCTGCTTGTGATCAGTGTGTGTGCCACAGTCTTGTGGCAGTCGGTCTGGATTCATCTGAGGATCTTCCGGAGGAGTCAGTGGGTGTGGAAACAGTTGGAGGCGACGGAGTTTACCTGTCTTGCCAGGGTGATCGCTGAGTCGAGGATGACACCAAGGTTGCGTGTGTGGTTTGTAGGTGTGGGGGAGCTGCCAAGTGTTGAAGGCCACCAGGAGTTCTCCCAGGCTGCGGAGGCGGGTCCCAGGATGAGTATCTTGGTTTTGTCAGAATTTAGTATGAAGCAGCTCTCCTTCATTCAGACGGCAACTGCTTCAATTCCATCTTGGAAATTCTTCTTGGCCGTTGTGGGGTTTTCTGTCAGGGAGATGATCTGCTGAATGTCATTGGCGTAGGAGACAATGATCAATCTGTAGTTTCTGATGATTTGGGCGAGCGGGCCATGTAGATGTTAAACAGTGTGGGACTCAATGAGGATACTTGGGGTACTCCACATCTGATCCCTGTAGGCTCTGTCAGGTGTGGAGGAGTCTGACTCTCTGCCTTCTGCCTGTCAGGAAAGAGTGTATCGACCAAAAGGCCTTGCCACGTATGTCTGCTGCATGGAGTCTGGCGCAAAGTGTGCAGTGGGACACAGTGTTGAAGGCGGCGGATAGGTCCAGTAGGAAGAAGGTTGCTGTTTGCCGGCGGTCGAGAAGAGAGTTGCTGTCGTGTGTGGCGGCAAGCAAGGCGGTCTCGGTGCTCTGATTAGGTCTGAATCCTGATTGGGAAATATCCAGTATGTTGTCCTCGATGAGGTGGCAAAGCTGAGCGTTGATTGCTTTCTCTGCGACCTTGGCTGGGAAAGGCAGCAGCGAGATGGGGTGGTAATTCTTGAGATCTGCGGGGTCAGCTATGGGTTTCTTCAAGAGCAGGCAGATCTCGGCATGCTTCCTGTCCTCGGGAAAAGTGGAGCAGTTGATGGTCTTGTGAAGCTCAGTGCGATTGAGGCACTGGCTTTGTTGAAGATGTTAGGGGAAGGGATCAATGGGGGCTTTGGAATGGATGCTGCTCATGATGGAGTGAGTATCATCCATCGTGAGGGAGGTCCAGGTCTGCACCAACTGTGGGGGTTCAGTGGATCTAGGTTGGGGGTGCTGTGGGTGGGTTGGGTTGGGGGAGTCTTGTGTCTAAAGCTGTCATAGATATCCTTGATTTTCCGATGGAAGAAGGCAGCTAGTCTGTAGCAGAGGTGCTGGAATGGAGGGATGTTAGTGGCCTCTGCTTGTGGTTTGGCGAATTTCTTGATGACAGCACAAAGTTCTTTTGTGTTACGGTCTGGCAGGGCAGTTTTTCTGGTGGATGTGATGGGGCCAAGGTGCGATCTTGTGGCAGATTTGAAGGCTGCAAGGTCCTTAGGTGATTTGCTGTTTTGTAAATATTTTCTCCAATCTCCTCCAGGTGCGCTTCGATGCCTGGAGTGTGGGGGTGAACCAGCTGTCTTTCTTGGTGGCATGTTTCCCTGTGGTCGCTCGGAGGGCAGCTAGGATGTCAGCGCAATTGGTGATCCATTGGCAGAGGTTGTGTGCTGAGGTGCTGGCATCTGTTGTGTCGGGGGCAATTTGCTCAGGTTGATGATGAGTTGCTCCTCTGTAGTCTGGTTCAATTTCCTGTGGGGGGGACAGGCGGTGTTGACGTGAGCTGTAGGTGTGGTGATGGAGAAGTGGATGCAGTGGTGGTTGGTCAAGTGTAGGGGTGTTGAGTAGTCGATGGTGATGTTGCTGGTGGCGAAAGAGATGGGGTCCAATATGTGTCCGGAGATGTGCGTTGGTGAGGTGACCAACTGATTGAGACTGATTGTGTTGAGGTTCTATAGTAGGGAGGAGGTGTTGTGGTCGTCGATGTGGAAGTTGAGGTCTCCGAGGAGTGTGGTTGGTGGAGGCAAGTGCATGGGGGGCTATGAAGTCGACAATGGAGATGCTTAAAGCTGGGCGTGGGCTGAATGGTCTGTAGATGAGGGTGCGGCAGATGGTGGTCTTTGGGGTAGCGTAAACTTGGAAATGCTAGTAGACTGTTGGTTAAAACAGCAATATGAGAATAAGAGCACTTTAAGTTTTAATTGGGAAAAATGCATTTACATCAGGGAGAGGTCAGATTTACTATTCTAACTCCAATTCCTCAAGCATTTAGGAAAAAGTACAAGTGCATTTATTTATGAGGGGGGTGGTATTTTGAAATCTAACTCCAGACCCAAAAGCGTTGGGCAAAGTGCACATATTTAGAAAGGAGACCAGTTTTACGGTTCTCATTCCTAAATTCAAAGTAAAAAATCCTACATATTTTATTATTGTAATGCAGTTTTTAAAAATATTGAACTATTATTTTAAAAATATTTTAATTTTGTACTTTATTAAAAAAAATATTAGCTTGCATACATAAAATGTTTTATTTTATTTTTTGCAGTTAATTGAGGTTTTGTGTACATTGGGTTATTTATTAAATCCCATTTTTCAATTAAAAATCTTAATTACAATTTACAATGCTAATTTAAAAATAATCTAATACCAATTAAATCCCATAGTAATTATATAAATTATTCATTCTAATATTATATGGTGAATACAATTGTGTTGGGTAACAATAAACATCTGTTACTCAGCGACAAGATAACCTTCTGGGTAAACTTGCGCTTTACATATTTATGTAAAGTACCCATGCATACTGTCATACACTATAAGAACATTGTAAGTCACCAAGGAGTTCCATCACCATTAATAGTAACGAGGCCGAAGCATGTTCCAAGGGATGGTGATCAGTCAACAAACTAAAGGGTTTACCTTGGTTGATATACAAATATATTCATGTTAGTGAATAACTGATAAGTATGCTGGTCCTAGTGATACCACTAGTCAAACAACATTTACTCACAGGCAAAACCAGTTAAGAAGGTAGGTTGATTTAATTACAGCACCGAATGGAGCTTTTTGTCCTGTAGAAAGCCCATTGACCCTGGATAGGGTGCTTGATGTGGACTCAAACATGTTGACTTCCTAGCAGGGTCGAATTATTACCATTCTGGTCTTAAATCTACTCTCTAGTGACAAGAATAAATAATTTGTCAACTATTAGGTTTAGCCCTCTACTATTAGTTTCTTCTTCTGTTTTTAGGCAAGTCCCTGACTTCAGGAATCACCGGAAGTAGGGCTTGTAAAAACTCGCCAATAAGGGTTGTAGCCCCTATTGAATTAAGGTCCCTGACCAGAGCAAAGAGTGCCTCTTTGAAGAAGCATGCCACATACTTGATGACTAAGGGTTTCTCATCATAATAAATTAATTTTTAACACAACCCATAGGAGTATCAGGGTTAAGATAACAGTTTGATGACAGAACACTAGAATGTTGTATACTTCTGGGTCCTAGATTCCTTTTGCCACCCTTCAGGTTTTTGGTTCATGTTTGGTGACTATCTAGAATGGAGTTTGTGTTTGGTTGTCAACTTTTAGAGGTATATCCATCAACTGGAATTGCTCTTGACACTTTCCACGTACAACGGTGCCTGTTGCTGGGCTCAAACTCAAACATTATATTCTAGTGCACTAACTATAGAGCTTGCCCCATGATGTAGATGATGTTTCACATGTGTGTACCATGCACATATGACAGACATTACCAACAACAGTTTTCACTTTAGGTTGCATTCATGCATGTACATAGGTGGTAAAAATTACCAAATGTGTACCTGTGAACTACCTCCAACACTTGCATACATCAGGCAAAGCCTGGGGCCAATGACTGTGAAGCATATTTAATTCCAAAGTTTTCGAACCAGGCAAGGAAAGTATGGTCTACAGCCTTTGGCTTTCAAATGTGTTTCATGGAGGAATTTTCTAGAAAAAGCACAAAATACATTTTAGAGCAGTATGCCTAGCCGATAGTCAATAGATCCAAGAACCAGGCAGCAAGGTGCGACTAACTTAAAACATGCAATTGTATGGGAATCAGCTATCTGGGGAAGCCTAAGTGAGATCTGGACTTTTTGAACTACGTAGGCAGGTTGTTTCTTGCTTGAATTTTCAGAAGGTTTGCTCTTACTGACTTCTAAAGGCTTTACTCTGGTATTTTGTTTCCTACTGCCACTGCATCTCTGAATTAATTTATCAGGGGCATATATTCCCAAAAGGATGATCTGCTCAAATTAATAATCCTTGTAGAGGAGAGTCTGAAAAATCTGCTGTAAAATCCCCTTTGAAAGATAGGTAAATAAAACCACAAACTTCCTTCTGTCGCGTAGGCTCCCATTATTCTAATGAGACTACTGGATTTTGAGCGGCAGAATCGCTTGCGGTGTGGGAGACTGAGTCTGACCCACTACAGGTGACACCTGTTGCCCCAATCTGGGTTTTGCTCAGGCTAACTAGCAGTGCCTCATCTCTACCCAAGGGCAGGGATGATTGGGCAGTCGAGCACATTACATAATTGATTTCTCAGGGAAACCGTTGTCACCCAGGTCTCATCTGTTTCTCTCAGTTACATTAGTCTCACATACACAAGGACAAACAGAGGCAGTATATATTTCAATAAGATTTTAATGAAGCGATTGCATGTTAGATAGCAAAGCATGTGCTGCAATAACCAGGACGATACACCATGACGAGATTAAAATTGTGACAAGGAGGGTAAAGAATAGAAATAATGCTACCATATTGTCACTAGAGTCAATAGACTAATTCCTACCTACGCTATTACAGAGCACAGCATGTTAAGCTCTAATTCTGTCCTTCAGGTTCCCCTGGGAAGACATCATCCCCCATACCTGAGCAAAGACCTGATGTCTGCATAAGCAGCTGTAGTGAAGTGTTCAGCAATCAGCATACAGTCGTGGTTCTCTGGCTGGAATCTCCCTCTAACATGTAAGGGAAAGGGAAGTGTTTTTATAATAAAACAGCTGATGTTCTGAGAAATGTCGCTACATAAGGATGTGTGTTTTTTCTATGAATGTCAGGGACAAAACTTGCACCACATTCACTGGCAACCTATCCTACAACAGCCGTGAAAGAAGCACAAATGTCTTGTTTGAGAACGTAGTGCTGGCCCAGGCAAAAACAACTAGATAGAGAGAAATAAAACATGACCGCCAAAGTGACTACTGTAAGAATAATAAAATGAAGCTGAATAAAATATATCTAGGTTAAAGTGCACAGCGGCAGGCCTAGTATTCTAAAATAACATGCCCCTTGTCGGTTGAAGGTGGTTCAAAGACTAAATTTACAGATAAACTACTAAAAACTCAACCTAAGATATATATGTAAAAAATTTCAAGTCAAAGTTCACATGAGCATATATAAAAGGACAATATAAAATGTTAATATATGGCTTAAAAAGGGAGCGAATTTCAAGAGTCATTTTGAAAGTTGCCAATTGAATCCGGGACAATGGAGGACAGGAAATCTTCCACTTCGGCAGGTGTTAAAATTAGAAAGGCATCGACGAGAAGGACCAAGGAGCAATCGTGTTCCATAGCCTGAGCCTCAGCCAAGGCAGCAGCGTTCCGTGAAGTGCCCAATAATGAGTTAAGAGTCGCATCCTCCAGGAAGGGCAACTCAGAAGTGGCTTCCCATAGCAAACGCACCCTCAACACGCATGTCCGGTAATGAAGCCTCAGCAAGAACATCAACGGATCAGAGTCCAATGAAAGGAAGCATTGCATAGAAAGACAAACTTCCAGTGCATGTTCGAAAGAGCACCAAAGGCTCCAAAACACAGAATACACACAATGCAAAATCAGTCTGAATGACAGAGACCAGTTACACTCCAATTCCTGCAGGAGTGTGGCTCCAAAGTACTGCATCATGTGTTCACGACATAGCTGCGCTGGTAGGAGCGCTTTCATTCCTCCTTGTTGTAGCGGGACAGCCATTGCGCATAAAACATAGCAACAGCAAAATGCCAACTATTATAGCCGAAGTTATTGGAAATCCCCCCAAAATACTGGAGAATATTGAGTGGATGGCTGCTGGTATTAAACCGAATATGGAGGAGAAGGTGTGAACGAAACCAGAACCAACAGCCTTAAAGAAGTTTGAGATTCCAGTAGTCCTGGATGCATTAAATATTCATCCCACGAGTTCACCAAAGTGTCTCGGAAAATAGGTACTTGAAAGGGACTGTATCTCTGCTGACGACCTTGCCACCTTAAGTGCGTAGGTCTCACGTGGAAATGTGAGAGCCACATGTTTCTGAAACAATAAAGCCTTGAGTCTGCTCAACTTGTCAAAATTCACATTAGAAGTAGCAATATGGGGCCAAATGTCAGCTACCTCTTTTATTCTAGTGGGAGGAAAAAGTACGTTCCCGCAGCAAGTAACAATCTTAGAGACCGATACAACATAAACTATTCCTGCTCGCATCCCACAACATTCTTCACCATAGAGGAGAACATAGCTGCCATTTGAAAGTACCTGGAACGTAGGTCTAATCAAGGGGACTGGAACTCCCTTCAGATAACAAGCCAAGTTTGCAGCAGACGCGCTACACGCCCCATGCAAGGACAGCTGTTTACAAACTATCGAATGGCTGACAGAAGTCTAGCATTCACTACCGCTAAGAAAGACCTCTTTCATGCCACTGAGACGTTTGTACGAGAAGGGCAGCTCCTACACCTCATGGATATAACTATCTCCCAGACTTTCATATCTGCCTACCAGAATGTGTTTTAAACAGGATGTGAATTGTAGTGTGGAAATAGGCAGATTAATGTCCCCGTGTATTAACCACTCAGCAGATGGTATTTCAGCCACAGTAAAAGGCAACTTTTTTAACTTTTCGATGTTTAGCATGACATAAGTCGCTTCTTTTTTTAGCCCTTAGTTGTTGTTGTCGCGTTAAATTAAAGGTAGAAAATATTTTCCTTGAACTGACGTGTTACCAGGGAACGCGACCTGCCTTCAGTTTTTTAGGGGTCCAAGCCAACTGCATAATGGACCTTAGTTGACTCTGTCCATGGTGTAAGGAAGACATATCTGTTTATTTGATGTCTATAGCAGAAGAGACGATGTTATTTAAGGTGTATATTTGGTCGGACAGGGTATTAATCCCATTATCTACCACAGCTAATGCTTTCTGTTTGTTTTCTTGGTCTATTTGCCTTAACCAAATTTAATTATATACCTCATATAAGAAGCGCTTTCTGGGTTGTTTTCTGTGGCCTAACAGGAAGTCCTGTAAGTCGGTGTTATTAGACAGGAGACTGAGGTGTTCTGTAACCGCATCTAGTGAGGAACTCTTTAACCATTGCTGGCATAGTTAGCAAACAAGGGTATTTGGACAAGTGCACACTGTGCTGGTGGTTGGAATCACAGAAACAGTGTATCCTGGGAGTTGCAGTCAGGTCACTCCCTCTACTCCCCAGCACTTGGCAGCTGTTGGCTATTGCATAGCTGTATGCAGGGTGCATTTTGGTCTGAGCATACATTCACAATTTTGGGACATACCATGAATCCTGGAATGTGTATTGTGAGATTTACAGGCACCATTTGGACATATGGCATATGATGGACCTTGGTATCTGTGAAGTTGGGTCCAATAATACACATTGACAGTGTTACAACTTAGATACGCTGGGGGTATTGAATTTTGTTGAGATACATGAACATGACAGTGGCAACAGCTGAGCTGTGAACATGCATGGCATGGCAGGTTAGTGACAGTTTTTGTGTTGTGACTTACCAGACCCCACTTCCCGAGGTATTCCTGTTAAGCCCTCAGGATGCAGAATGGCCAAGACCTTTTCCTCCCAGAGAAAGAGTCTTAATGGGGCACTGGGAGGGCCACTACCAGTCTTTTTGGCCTCCAGCTACTGCCTGTAGACCACGGAACGGACCTTGCCCCTGCGGTCATTTCACCTCTTCCTAATGTCCTCCTTTGTGTGCAGGGTGGTGCCTACAGCATTCACTCTATCAACTATCCTGTCCCATATTTCAATTTTCCTACTGAGAGGAGTGTGTTGAACTTGGGCTCTAAACAATTGTGGCTCTACTCTTATGATTTCATCCACTGTGACTGTCATCTCCTCCTCTGAGAAACTGGGATTTTTTTAACGTGACATGGTGGAAAAAATGGGTGATAGGGACTTGCTTGACAGGGGAAGTGAAATAGGAAGTGACTGGACAAACATTTGTGCAGGGTGTTCTATGGGATGGTGGAAAAAGTGGTGCAAAATCTATGTAAAAACTGATAAATATTGGGTGTGGTTCTTTGGCTCTGTGTGGAAATGCAAATGATTGTGGTTGTAAAGGGGTATGTTTTATAGTGTGATTTGCAGGTGTGTCCACTGGACCAATGTGTGTTAGCTGTGTTGTTTTTGAATGAATCCAATGTGCACTTGTCTATGACTTTGCTGCACACGGACCACTGTGGTCGACCGCCACCACGAGACCACCACAGCCACTGTGTGTTTGTAATGGGCTCAGTGATTGGCCACGGCACTGACAGCACTGAAGGTCAGACCGCCTAGATACGAGCCGCTGCACTGCTGACGGTCTGCCTTTTTTGCTTAACGAGCAGCGGTCCTGGCTGTTTGCATCACAATACAGCAGCCTGGGGACCGCTGGCTCAGTGATCTTTTTAGGACCTTCAACATGGCGGTCGGACTGCCAAACTCGTAATCGGGCCCTAGGACTAGATGAGAGCCACTTAGATGCTTTGGTGTTGTGCAGGCTTCTTTTGGATGGTGAACTCATTGACAATGGCTTTGTTAGAGGAATTTGAGCTGTCAAAGAGATTTCTGTCATCAGAGGTGCTGGCTGAATGAAAAAGAAAGAGATCAAAGAGCTCAGATTGTTTCTCTGATTTACTTTATCTAGCCTTTATTGGTGCTGAAGAAAGGTTTTTCCTCCCCGACCACCAGAAGAGTCAGCTACGCAAACTTAAGAACTCATTTCTTAATGTCATATCCCACTCAGTCTCTGAAGGATTTAAGGCACAAGACTTTCCTGGGGTACTTATTTTAAGTGCTTGGCTATGCACTCCTGATACTCCATTGTTTTGCAGTTATTAAGTTGATTTGTGCCTTGGACAGATTTTCCAGCATCAGTTTCTCGCCTCCTTCTGTGACATAGCATCCTATGGACCCAGCACTATCAATCCTAGTCTCTCTTGACTACTCAGAATCTTTCTGCTGTTCTGCATCTAAACCTGTAGACCTTAGTTCAGCTCTACTATAGCACCTCAGCCCCCCATGTGTATGTGTTGACGCTACTGAAGGTTTCCGGTCCAATGATGATGATTATTGAAAATTTATAATGTTGAAACTGTTATCCTAAAGGGTATCCTGGGTCAGAGGAGGAGCACGAAACACAGCTAGTGGTTTGCATTACAAGGGGATGCACTGGACATTCTCTGTACTCTAGATCAGTCTGCAGACAGTGATTATTTTTGATTGGATGCACAGCAAGGATGGCTCCTTCGTAATGACAAAGGGGCATTGCCCCTATGGCTAAGAGCCAGTAGCTGAAAAATAAAACAATATTATATTATTATTATTTTTTTCAGCTGCTCGCTCAGCCAGCACGTGCAGGGAGGGGTTGGGCTGGTCCGTGGGAGGAGGGAGGAGGGGGATTGGAGTCAGTGCACTAAGTGCACGTCAGTTTGGCCGGCTGTGTCAGGCCAGCCGAATTGACATGCGCACTTAGGTTTTTCCAACCCGGCTGAGAAACTCCACAGACTCCCATGCAGTGTCTGAGCGGCAGAACAAGCTGCTCAAACCAATCCTGGCACTGCTCTCATGCTAGGCATGAGTGCAAGGTTGCATGGGGAGCCTGTGCTGGTTTCCTAGGGACTGCTCGGACACCAGGAGAGAAGAGGAGCAACAAGGCAGGCCTCGTCTTCGGAAAGGTACTTTTAATTTATTTTTTTATTTTCCCCGTCCCCTCACACCCCTTCCCTTCAGACTTGCAGCAGTTGTTGCTGCTGCACAGTATATAACTATAGGTTGTATACCTTTATTTAAAACACTCCTACCCCGTTGGCTACTAAACGTTAAAAGAGTGCATGGTTTGTGCTCTTGGTTAATTAATTAATAAACACACCAGTTCCTTACCACACTATTCCCTTAAAACAGCAATACCTCCAGGATGAAAGCCCATACAAACTAAATAAAACATATCATACATTGATCAAAAATGAGAAATGTTTCCTCTTTAGTGTGCATTGTATTAACACGAACATCAAACGCATAATATATTAATAAAATATGTTCTAAGTCATCTAAGGGGTTACAGCTCATTCCTTATAGAAGCAGGCACAACCAGATCATAAATCATGTTAAATGTGGCAGAGAACAGTGGCATCTCCCTAATGTGATCTGTGGGAGAGTCTTCATTAAAAGCAATGCTGCCAGTTCCCTGTGTTGCTGTGTGGTGGCTTCAGGCATAGTCTGTAGTTTTCATGATTATATTCTTGTACATAAAGGAACTTATGTAAACCTCCCCTGTGTCTGTCAGCTGGCAGACACAAGAGAGAGATCAACCAAATGATAGTTGCCCGCAGCCGTAAATCTCTCCTAATGAGTTTACAATGCAAATTACAAGGATGTTAATAATGTGACTGCTTTGTGTCATCATGAGGGTTGCCGCAAGGTGACAACACAACACATGTTGCATTACGCAACGCGGCGCCCTTTTGAAAGCATAGAAAAAAAAATCTTTAGGTTTAGCATGGCCAGTCACCGCTGTTGGCTGTGCCGATGGCTTTAAAAGTGTCTGGCAATTGCACAGTCAATGGCAAATATTAGTACTTAACTTGTAAAAGAATAAGTGCCAGTGCCCAAATGTCTTATGAGAAGTCCGCAGCTGGCACTATTAAATGTCAGCACCCCGGATACCAAATGCACCTCAGACTTCTTTGATCCACTGCCAGACACACCCTCCACCATTGTGTCACTTCTGCAGGCTCCTGCTTTCTCCCTTTGTGACTGTTTTCTGTCTTTTTTACTTTCTTCTTTCACCTTCGTGTTTTCCTGTGTTCCCCAAAAACGAGTGGTGGTGGCCCCCACACCAACCACAAGCTCAAATTAAGCACTGGTGATTACCACCTTGGAGAGGGGCAACTCTGCACAGTAGACAACATGTTGGGTATTACCAAGGCTGCCTCCTGAAGGGCCACAGCTGAGCATCAGGAGGGGAAGTAGAATAGGGGACATGCAGAGTAAGAAGGACATTCAGGACATCACTAAGGTCACAATCCTGAGCCTGGTGTACCTCTGAAGCATATCGCAAGAGAGAGAGAGCTGTGTAGGGAGAGTTGAAGCGAATCAGTGGGATCTAAGTATGCCATGATGATGGCAGTGGAAGGCTACACTCTAGCTAATCAAAAAAGGGTAAAGAAGCTATGCTGAAGTGGAAGTACAAACACAGAACAGAGTGAAAAGCCACCAATGAAAAACACACAGGGAACCAAAATTGACAAGAATCCATTGAATCATGACTAAGGACTGACTCAGTGTTGTATTGGATGCAATGCAGTCTGTGACACACTGCTGCAGATGTTTGCAGGGAGACTACAAAAAGAGATGTGTGATAAGAAATGTGTCATAAAAAGGACAAACTCAAAATAATGTCAAAAAGTGTGATGATGAGGAATGTTGTGGCCATATACGTTAGGAAAAAGTATTTCAATTCTCACATTTATATCATACATGCACAAATCAAGGATGACCTAATTTATGAATGAATATAAAAAACCCTATTATCACTCCCACAACCTACTCAATATATTGTTGAAAAAGTTTGACATGTCTTTCTAGATCTTGTTTAAATGTAAAGACACACTTCTCCACATTTCAGACCTTCCAAAACAAACAATTTTAAATGTGATTAATAAATCTCTTTGTTGAACCTATGCTACATACAAAACACATAGAGACAATGGTTTCCTATTTTCTCAAATTCCCATTAATTATACTCAATGATAGATTAAAGTCCATTTCACATCATGTCAAAGAAGAGGAGAAACATGCTATTTTAGATAAAAAGCTAAAGCATTTCAAGAAGGGAATCTGTTCATAACCTATCAAGAAAAATATATTCAGGATAGCTGTAATAAAGACTAGCATTGGCAAAGTCAATATGTCTAGCTGGCTTTAGGTATATGTTTTCATTGTTGCAGTGGGTAGATGTTGATTTGCAAAGTGTTTGGTTGCACTAACAGAAAACATAGATACAAATGCCCAAAAGCAGTCAGACTCCACCTAGGCCCTCATTACAAGTTGGCTGGATTTAAGATGGGAAAATACTGGGGCAGGAATTACCACTTCAATCTGGTGTCTCTTCATCTAAATCTAGCCACAATGGGCCTATTCACAAATTGTATTTTGTAGTATGTTTAGTAGTACTACAGTAGTATTTGTTACGTACTACAAAATTCTATTCACAACTCTATGCATGGAGGTTCCACCTCTCTTATCTTTTTTTGTGCAGAGATTTCCACTCTGCACATGTAAGTATACATTTTAGTAGTATATGTAGGAGGGACAGAGAGGAGTTGCTTGAATTTGATAATACTTGTGATTAAAGGAGAGGGTTAAAATGGGTTTAGAGCAGGGTCACGGAAGGGACATATACCCACACCCAAAAGACTAAACCCATTGCTGTTTACAGAGGGCCATTCCATAGTTACTACACCCATAAAGTACCCAAAACAGTTGTAAATGAATGTCAGCTCAGAGCTAGTATAAATTCAGCACCACCCATGACCAGTCACAGGGATTGCAACACCCTTCTATATAAAATAATGTTGTTCGGGACTTACCCTCATAAGAATTGCGTTTTTTCAAATGTTTAAAAATATAATTACATTTTAATTAATGTTAAAAAAAATGGAAAATAAAGTCTAATTATTAATTTATTTTGAAATATTTTTTTAACCTCTTGAATGTCAAAATTAATTTAACTTTAATATCTATTACAAATAAATTACTGTTAATTCTATATACCATTTCAAAGAATTTTAAAGACAAAATGGAAAATATAATTTTTACTTCAGTTGGGATTTTTTTTAGATTAAACTTCAGAAGAATACTTATATTTTAAATTTGATATATTGAGAATAATTATTTTTTTTACTTTTAAATTAAGTTATTAATGTGACCCTGTCTTGTTATATTATTCTACATTTAAAATACAAATCTAAAATCATTATTAATATTACCTCAAAAGAAGGTAATACATTTTTTTAAACGTTTAGTGAACTTTTAAACTTTTCCAACCTACTTTACCATATTGAGATCTACGTTCTGATAGAGGCGGACTCTGCCAAGTGTGCGGAAGATCAAATACGGTCATAACACCACAGCTAGTAGTCATCTTACTGTCATATGTGATTGCTTTATTCACTCAATTCCCTATTTCACTGCCAAAAGTTATAAAGTTACTCGAAAGTATGAGTAGACCTACGCTTGTAGATTTGCTCTCATGAAAGTTTACCTTTGTGAATAAACCACTATGACTTTAAGTCATTGGAATGAGGAATAACCTGGAATTATCAGGAACTTTTCCTCAGTTTTTGCCCAATTCCAGGGACTCTTCCACTCAGATTTAACATATTTTCAGAGCAGATGATAAATGTGAGTTGGTGCAGCAGCGAAATTCTGTGCAGGTGATGGAAGTACATGAGAGGATCATGCTTCAGGGCAGGCTTTATGCCTGTAAGTACTTAGTAAAGTGGTACTGCTTGGACCCAGGTCATGTAAATGAAATGCTATAAGTGGGCCCGTATCACTCATTGTGCCACCCACTAAAGTAGTACTTTGGAACATGTTTGACACCTGCTGTTGCAGGCTGCAGCACAGTTTTAAACTGCCAAGTTGACCTGGCAGAATAAACCTTTTGCCAGGCCTAAACCTTTATATTTTAACACATATATGTCACCCTTAAGATAGACCCTAAAAAGCCCATAGGGAAGGGTGCATTGTATTTAAACAGTACAACATGAGTTTTTAAATTTTACATGTCCTGGTAGGGTGAAACTGCTGCTTCTCTAGTGGAATAACATTGGGTTACCTTACCACATTTAATAGGTGCTAACATTTGATGAGAGCGGGTAGAAATGTCATGTCTAGACTCAAATGATTTGTAATTTAAAATCCTCTTTAATGGGATAGTTGGATTTTAAACTAGAATTTTGAAAATGCCTCTTTTAGTAAATTGTCATTTTCCTGCCCTAACCATTTTGTGCCTCTGCTAGTGCCCTGGGTCACATGACTTTAAATGGCCCAGGTGTTAGGATTTGTGTATTCCTGCTAGTCCTTTAGAGAAAGGGGACTGCATGTGTGCAGGATGGGCCATCCTGCCCTGATTGCTAGGGCAGGAGCTGTTCCCTACATCACTCACATCTCAAAGTGCTGCTTCAGTGTACACAAAGGAACCTGACACTAGTCTTTCATAATTTAAGAATTCTTGGAGCCTTAACATGGGAGGAAGTACTTTCCAGAACCAGATGTAGGGTAGCCTAGAAGATTTTCCCACATCAAAGGCTGGCACCAGGTCCTCAGAACCCTTCTTCAGTACACTCCTGGATCTGTGGATATTACAAAGGAAGGACTGCCCTGTCCCCAGAGAACTACCATGCTGATACCAGATGACTGCCTTGCTGCTTGAGAACTTCCTTGCTCTCTGAGAAGAAAGACTGGAATTGATCCTTTCATCCTAGGTATAGACTGCAGTCATTTAGGTTTAAACATTGGCAGACCTGTATAATATTTGTTTTGAGAAAATACATTTAGATTAATGAAACCTGCATCTTTTTGTTGTAGGATGCCATAGTTAAAACATTCCCCATAACAAAGGGCCAAAGATTTGGATGAATTGCAACTGGGACAAAGACAGGGACTAAGGAAGGTGCATCCTAAATGATTTCAAGATGTAGATAAATCTACACCTTTGGGAAGATGGTTATTCATTTTGGAAATCTATTTGAATTGTGCTTTTGATTGTAAAGAAGAATTCAGTAAACAAATCATTTACTATATGGAGAAAAAGCTCAATGAATTTAGGAACAGATGTATGATTAAACTATACAGAGGCTGCCTTACGAGACTGAACAGCACATCAAGGAGTGCTTCCAATGACTTTCTTCAACTAAGCAGAAAGCTGTACTTTATTTCATTTTTGTGCCTGATGGGGTTGAGGACATCCTTTGACAGCATCCAAAAATGAAGTATTGATATGTGAATGAATTATTGATTAAAAGTCATGAAGAGCATAGGGCTCTCAAGGCTGCAACAACCCACCCTGCCAATATCCGAATAATGTAATTTGGGAAAATGTTGGCAATAACAGAAAATGTGCTACACATTTACAGACAATACTGCCAATAACCTAAAACACTTGGAACAGCTAATGAAACTCAAGATTGATCACAGGTTACATGCAACTACGTTGCTACAATAAATTGTTTGCAATTTACCGAAAGGAGATTACAAATAGCACTGAACCCAGCATTATATAAAAATAACAATGAGTTTGTAGAATGCTGGTGTACCATACTCAGTAAATGTTCACTAGATATGATATTGCTCATTATAAAAGAATTGGCCAGAGTCATCGAGGACGAAATATTCAGGATAATGCAAACATTGCAATGGGAGCAAATTCTATAAGATAAGATACTCAAAAGTGAGATAAAGGAAAAAAAGATCCTTAAATGTAAAAGAGATGCAATAAACTATTGATTAAAGAAGTCTACAAATGGACTGAGGTAAAGAACCTAACAAGCAAAATAGAGAACAATCCCCTCAGATGTAATTTTAGTGCCAGGTGCCAAACTGGATAACACCTGGTTTGGCTGGATTACTCTGGAGACAGTTTTCCTGCCCTCATGCTTGAATTTCACGAAAGCAGACACTCATATTTTTGCACCGATTCTGCGATCTATCCAGTGATATAACAATTAACCACCCTGCCCTCTAGGTGTTGCTGGAGCTTATGTTTCGGCTCTGCCACTAACTACCAATGGAACATTAAATGCCATGAAAATGTCAAAAACACTCATTGCTTACATAGTCATTCAATATGGAGAGTATAGGTTCCTAAACTGAAGAGCACAGCCATGTGATCACCACACTTCACTTGTTCAAGATTGAAAGTCTTGACCTGTGAGCTTCACCTACATGTGTCCTCCTCTGCATCTGCAGGAAACACCTGGACCCTAACTTGAATCCTTCTTCCACCAAATTCTCAACATCTGGATTTATGTATGCCATATCTCTTTGGAATTTTGCATTATTTGTGGAGTTTTGAACTATTGGAAAGGTTCCAGTCTGTAGGGTTACATCCATGTCACGCTAACCAAATACATAATAAACTAAATTAACAACTAAATACATAACCATCACTAGGCCTATCATTAACCGATGTTTCCTTAATTTTGGGACTTATGGAATAAGGAAATATATTTTACAGCACTTTTGACATCAGGATTTCTTTGTGAAAAACAAACCAGTTAGTTTTCTTAGCCCCTTATTTATCAAACAACAAACAGGGTCAAAGTCCAGTGCAAAACGTCGACAAAGTGTGCCAGAGCTGCATAGATATCTTTTCATTTTGTAAGTCTCTTGCAACACTAGATACAAAAATGGCTACTTGAGCCTTAAACAACTGACCAATTCGTTTATGTGGGACTGAGGGAAGATTGCTGGGTCAGACCCTTCCGTTTTCACATACTCTGTATTTATGGATGAAGTGTGATAGATAGATAGTACTGGCTTCGAGTCATATGCAACACACTGTGTAGCTGACTATGTTCTTTGTCATCAGGCAACCATTGCTTGTTATTTAGATGTAATTTAGTGTATTATCTGTTTACTCAATGATTAATGAGCCCTTTTCCTGCACAGAATGTTTATAAGAGTGGTTTTAATCAGAATATACATTTTGAATTCTAATAAAATGTTATGTATTGGTAGTTCAAATTTGGCTATGCTACTTCCGATGTCCACTTGATTGGCCGCGCCTTGTAGGGTATTGTGCAGGACAGGGTACATCTAGGATTATAGATAAACTGCACCAGCAAGATACCTCACTGCCACTATTAAACCCCATTGTCATGGATAGCATTGGTTGACCAGGTGTCTGCTGAAGCACGGTTTTTCTTCCTTTTGTGGGGGAACTCATGTTTCTGGAGATGCAAAGCTACACATCAACCCATAAAGATACAATCAATTTCGAAGTCCCTTCGTTATCAACATTAGCTCACGTTAGATGTGTACATGTGTTTTCTATGCGCGGGTCTGAAGGGCTGTGAGATAGTATGTTAGGTGTTTGGCTACAGAACTCTCATATTGATTGAGCCTAGCTCCGGCATCTTTCATTTTATTTATGGTACAATGGTACCGTCTGATTTGTAGCTGACACACAGTTCCATCTACTGGTGTCATCTTTCAATGACAGCAAGTATCCGGCCTGGATAAAGGCCTGGATGGTAATTCACTGGCTTAAGTTCAGCCCCTAAAAACATAAATCCTACCTTTACCTTCCTTTCCTTCTAGCATTTTCATTTCTTCCCTTGCACACAGAGCCTTCATCAGTAGGCGGTTATTTCCAGGGGGCAGAAGTGGAGTACTATTGAAAGGGAGGCCTTTGCTGCAGTCTTGGCACTGAACAAGCTCAGACCATACCTGTTTGGGGATCACTTTCAAGTTCAGACATACCACAGGCTCCTCAGTTGGCTAATGGAAATGAGGGATGAAAAGCCTTAGGGTTGAGAATACACAAGAGGTTGAGTAGTGCTCCCCACTTTCAGCTGAGGGGGCACATGGTAGACCTGTCAGCCTTAGGGTGGTCTTTTCCTCAACTTTTTGCCTTATTTGTCCATATTTTTCTGATATTGATTTTGTTGGCCTTAGGACTCTGTGTACTTTACCACTGCTAGCCAGTGCTACAGTGTGTGTATGCTCACTCCCTAAAACAGGGTAACATTGGCTTAGCCTCAGTTATCATATTTAATTTACTTATTAGTCCCTAGTAAAGTGGTACTACATGTACCCAGGGCCTATAAATTAAATGCTACTAGTGGACCTGCAGCATTTGTTGTGCCATCTACTTAAGTGCCTTGAAAACCTACCTCAGGCCTGCCATTGCAGTATCCATGTGCAGTTTTAAACTGCCATTTTGACCTGGGAAATTTAACCTTGTGCCAGGCCTAACCCTACCTTTTGAATGCATATGTGTTCCCAGCTTAAGCCCTAAGCAGCCCACAGGACAGGGTGCAATGCATTTAAAAAGTAGGATATGTACTTTTAAGTTTTCCTTGTCCTGAATGTTTTTTCACAATTGCAAGTCCTACATCTCCCATAGCATATTACTGAGGGTACCTTTGTTACATTTTATAAGGATAACTTCCAAGTGGGAGTAGAAAACTCTTTATGTTTGGTGTCTTTGGAATTGTAATGAAAAATCCTTTTTTATGATAAAGTCAGATTTTGAATTACACTTTTACATTTTCCTGCCTTATCGATTTAGTGCCTGTAGCCTCTCTCTGGGCCACATGACTGGTTGTTGTTTGCGTAGTCCTCCCCGATACAGCCACTCACAATAGACAGTTTAGGTGTGCCTGGTGGACAATTACTGGCAGGATGGTGAGGGGGCATAGCTGGGCACACCCCCACTTACACCTGAATTGGCTGTGTCTTGTATCGCACAAAGGATTGCATCCCGGCTGGAGTTAGCCTGGAGCCAGGGCAAAGGAGGCAGGACATCTGAGCACTTCAAAGATCATTCTCTATAGTTATCTCTAACTTCAAAGAATGTGCCAGGTATAAATATTGAACCTCAGAAACCAACTTCTCACTATACTTATGGACCTGTGGAGAACTCTACCTAGAAAAAAGACTGCTGTGCTGCTGAAAGGACTGTGCTGGACTGCAGTCCTGAATGACTGCTGCCCTGCTGTGCTGACCTGCTCCCATGTTGCTTTCTTGCCTAGGTGAGAAAGACTGGACATGTAACCTGTGCCCAGGGCCACCAGAGTGACTCCAGGGACTAGTTTCTTGTAACCAGCACCTGCACTCTGTAACTGTGAGTCATACCCTGCCATATGGTGCCACCCCATTCCTGGACCCTTGAAAATGGGCCTGGAGATGCTCTGCCAGCCCATCTGTGGGTCCAACAAAATGACTCATCTCCTCTGCTGTGTGGGACAACTTTGAACAGAACTGACACATCTCCTCTGCTGCGAGTACTTCGCATTGCACCTGCAGCCTCATCAGAAACGCCCCAGCTCAGCGCATCCTCGATGCCAGACCTTGCATCACAAACCCCTCATCGATGGCATCCTTGAAGTCAATGCAGGACTTTGTATCACAAGCCCCGCAGCTTCTTCAGAGCCAGCAGGTGCGCATCGCATCCTTGATGAAAAACGTACATCGAAAGCCCCCTTGTCTTTGGCCTCCTCAACAGCGACGTAGGTCCTTACATAGTAGCCTCACAGCTCCCCGGAACTGATGCTGCATGACCCATCTCTGACCCAGACTTTCATCGCCTCGGCTGTGTGACGCATCCTCTATGCAGGACCTTCATTGCTCCGCAGTCAGTATTTAAGTTACTCTTGGTCATCTGGCCTAACTGGGTCCCTTGCGCCATCCTGGTTCGCCTGAGTTTGTGACTTTGTCCTGGTCTAGTGCAACCAGATAACCACAGTTGACACCTTGTGCTTTTTGGTGCTATATTCACTGAAATCTTTACAATTGTATATCTTCTGTTTTACTGATTAGATTTTTGTCATTTTGGTTTTAGTTTACTCTATTTTACTAATTTTTGGAGGGATTTTTTTGCATTGTGTTTTTACTTAATTGCTATTGGAATTGCTGCATAAATACTTTACACACTGACTCTAAGTTACGCCTGACTGCTCTGTGCCAAGCTACTAGAGGCTTGAGCACAGGTTAATTTGGGGTTTGCTTGTGACTTAATCCTGACAAGGATTGTGGTTACCGTTTGGGTAGGGTTTCACCCCCTCAACCAGTAACCAAATTTCTTACAAAAGGTTGAATCACAAAATTGCAAAAAGTCAATGTGCATTTTGTTACCAATTCTTGCAACCAGTCCTTTGATATCTCTGAACCCAGATTCTTAATTACAACCTCAAAAAAGTAGATAACACTGTACAAAAACCTGAGATGCTCTAATAAATTGTTTATCTTGGAGTCTCTCAGTGACCATAAATACAGTTGCTTAGCAAATGACAAAAAGGGGTGAAAGTCCTTGAATTAAAATGAAAACTAATGTAATTCACTCTGATTACTGGTTCATGGTATGGTAAGCCTTTAAAATGTTTGCAAATACATTTCCTACATTTATATAAAAAGATATAGAATGACATACAAAGAAATAAAATAGTCTAACCTTAGTGCAAGTGTCTTTTCACAGAGTCTTACCTACCTTTTTTAAAATATTTTGTTCCAAGCCTACCCCCCTTTGAAGTCGCAGTGCTGTGGCTGCTCTCCCTCCTTATCCTCCCACTGTATTCACTAGAAATTTGTGGTGCTTACCAGTTCACCAGAGTTTTCAATTTTAAGCTCAATGGGCCTACTCGCAAACTGCATCTTTTAGTATGCAAATTACTACTCGTGTGGTACAAAATGCTATTCACAAACCTACATGCGTAGAACTCCACCTACGCTTCTCCTGTCTTTTTATTGAGATCGCTACACACATAAGCCTACAAATAAGATTTTAATGGAATAGGACTGGGAGGATTAGCTAGAAAATGAGAAATACTTATAAGTAAATGTGAGAGTTTTAGGGAGGAGTATGGATGAGTTTGGGGTGGGACAAGGAGGAGTTTAGTAGGTATATGGTAATACAAACACCTACCCTCAAAAGAGTAGGACCAATGCTATTCAAAAACTACACCTCTGCAGTTACTACAATCCAAAAGGTCACAAATCAGAAGTGAATGTACTCCAGCCCAGCCTTGGATTAAGTCTATCACAACACCAGGGCAAGCATACGTTCTGCAACTTACTCCCACAGAAAATAGTTAATGCATATTAAAAATCAATTAACCATTTTAGAACTTTAAAAGTTAATATTAGCTTCATTTTAATTAACAAACATTTTAATTGAACATATTAGAACTAACATTATTTTAAATTAACATAAAACACAAGAGGTTTAATTCAATTTGAGTTAATGTGCTGTAAAATGTTATTTTACTAGTTCTAGGTTAATAGCAATTATTTCAAATGCATTTACATTTTTTAAAGAATTAATAAACTTGAATATTGTTCCTATGCTCTGCCACGGAGAGAGATTGCTGCCCTTGGGGTAGAGAGCCTCGCCTTTGTGTGAAAATATATTAATAGTAACTTTACATTCATAAATTGTCATATACGTCTCCACCCCTGAATTAAGGAGAAGGTATAAAGTATATCTAAACCAAGACACATGTTATAATCCTGTCGTAATACATCAAAACAATCCAAATCTCCCAAAGATCAAAAGAAACAACCCAATCTAACTGTAACTTCAACAAATTTCATAACCTCAACATAGGTGTAAATTTACACTTGGAAATTTCAAATAGCAAACAAGTGTACACTTACACCTAGGTACAGGAGTAGATTTACACATGAGTAAATATGCATGTGTAAATGTACCTTTGTGAATAAGGCCCTTTGTTACAGTACCAGCCCTTCTTATTTACCCCAGAGTTTCCACTTTATGTCTTCTCTGTTCTTAAGATCATGCTTCAGATATCACCTATTAGTGGCCCAAGCAGTCGGTAGACTCTTGTTTTTATCTCTGACTAATAGTAAACAGGAAACATAACATGAATAATGAAACAAGCATTGGCAAAGTCACTTGATTTGGCCTTGGCAAGCTAACAACTAATTATGTTTTGTTGTTGTTT
The DNA here is from genome assembly GCF_031143425.1 of Pleurodeles waltl. Taxonomy (NCBI): domain Eukaryota; kingdom Metazoa; phylum Chordata; class Amphibia; order Caudata; family Salamandridae; genus Pleurodeles; species Pleurodeles waltl. The sequence goes on along the minus strand of NC_090445.1, from coordinate 741,509,071 downwards.
GCAAACATGCATTGTGCATTAAAGTGGTATAAGTAATAAAAAGTAAAAAGGCTGCTTTTTTTAATGGGCATGCATTTGCAAAAAGCCCTTGAATATTGGCAAAGCTAGTAAGTCAGACACTTGTACAATATATGAAGCTATGTGCAATGCAAAGGCTACACAACTTCGGCGCATGCACGGACTTGATTTCCTGAAAATTGGAAACCTTTGAACAAATTGTCAAGCTATGTGCAAAGCTAGAAGCCAAGTGCTAATCGAATTTGCAAGCATTCACATAATGTTATAATTATTACAAGTTTTTTAGCTCTAATGAAGGTGTGGGAGCTGAATTTGGTTGTCAGAATATCATCTAACATAAATATTTTCTCCTAAATATTGTCTACAAAAATATTGTCCGATATGAGTCAATAATAGAATATAACCACTCAATTGAACAATATTTTTTAAATTTGTATTTATGGCACAATTGATATTTTGTTGTATGATATTTTGACTTACACCCCTAATAGAACTTAGAAAAAACAATGTAAACTGTCAAATTTACTATGTTATGCCCGGCAACGGAGGTAGGTGACCACATTTGGAGGAAACTAACAAGGGAAATAGAATTGGCTAATCGACTGACTCCGAGAACACCCTTGTGGGAGGGAGCAAGATTCCCTAAGGTAACAACCCTGAATGGATTTCAAGGCTGGAATGAAGTAGGGATATCCACTCTGGCAGAGGTGTGGGATGCTAATGGGGTGGCTCCCTTTGCCTACTTACAGAAGGAATGCCAAATGCCTAATACGCAGTGGCTGCGATATGCACAGCTAAGAGCTGCCCTGCGTCTTAGCATTCGGGCAGAGGCAGAGACGCAGGAAGATGCCCCACTAGAGCTGAGACTATTAGACGCGCTGTGCCGGAGAAAGTGATCTCACTAACATATGGTATACTGATGAGAAACACGCTAATCCCCTTAAATGATCTGTATGAGAAATGGAAGTGGGATTATGGGGACCTTGAGGAGATTGATTGGAGGGAGGCACTTATGTTTCAAGCTCGGGTGGCTATATCCGCATCTTTCAGGCTTATACAGCTCAAAATACTACATCGAGTTTATTACTCCTACCCTCTGCTACATAAGTTAACCTATTTTTTAGGCCAATCTGCCCTCAAGGGGGGCAGAAACCACTAGACCTCAGGGATTTTTATTTTTTAGCGTCATTTCACGCAAGGTGAGCGACCCCTTAGGCAAGGGTTGTTCCCCTGGGGTAAAATTTATTTTAGGCCATTTCGGATCCTCTTGAGGAGAGATCAGCCTAATGTTATTAAACTGATCTGCCCCCAAGGGGGGCAGAAACTACTAGGCACTGGAGATTATTATTTTTACGCCAATTCCACGCAAGGGGAGCGACCCCTTAGGCAAGGGTCGCTCCCCAGGGGGGGGAATTTATTTTAGGCCATTTCTGCTCCCCTTGGAGGCAGATCAGCCTATTTCTATTAGGCCGATCCGCCCCCGGGGGCAGACACCACTTAGGCACCAGGGATTGGTGTGTGTGTTTTGTTTGGGGGACAGTCCCTTGGGCAAGGGTCGCTCCCCATGGGGGCACTTTACTGTTGGCTATATCTGCTCCCCTTGGGGGCACATCAGCCTATTTTTGGAAGGCCCATCTGCCCATATGGGGGGGGGCAGAAAGCCCACAAGAGACCAGGGAAGATTTGTTTTTCAAAATAAGAGGTTGAGGGTATGGCCATACCCCCACCCCAAATAAATGGGGCCAAAGTTGTTCTTCTCAAAAAATTGTGGGGTGGTGGCTACCAACCAGTATGTGCCTGGTTATGCCCCCACCCCAACTGAAGGGGGTAACAGTTTTTCAGCTCTCCCCAGCACACTAAAACATGTTATCCCACAGCAAGCAAGAGTACATTTCATTATTTTGGGTTTTGGTTTTACATTTGGGCCATGAGATCGTGGCTAACTCTCAAAATCGTCCCAATTGGAATGTTGAGGGCTGCATTTTTTGGACTTTGGGACGCTGCCATGTAGAAAAATCCACAAGACCTAGACACATCTGAAAACTAAACATCTGGCTGATTGCAGGGTGGTGTGCTTCACATGCACCCTGCATCATTTTCTTACCCAAAAATGCCCTGCAAATCTCCAACTTTGCTGGAAATCACACATTTTCTCCACATTTTTGTGATGGAACCTTCCGGACTCTACAGGATTCCACAAAATTCCTCCCACCCAGCATTGTCTCATCTATATCGATAAAAATTCTGCTGCACTTGTCAGCCTAAAAATGTTTTTTCCAAACTGCCCTTTTGGACCCGCTTTGGTTCCCCCTCAATTTCGACATGTTTTTGGCCCCTCCCTGCCCCAGGCACTTCGCCCACCTACACAAGTGAGGTATCATTTTTACCGGGAGACTGAAGGGAACGTTGGGTGGTAGGAAATTTGTCCCGATGCGGTGATACCACACAGAAATGTGGGGAAAATTTGATTTTTTTAGCTAAATTTGAGGTTTGCTGAGGATTCTGGGTAAGAAAACATTGGGGCTCCCACGCAAGTCACACCTCCCTGGACTTCCTCTGTGTCTAGTTTTCAGAAATGTCTGGGTTTGGTAGGTTTCCCTAGATGGCTTCCAAATGTAAGACAGTGTGTAAAAAAGACGAGTATTTGAGAAATGCCCTGTAATTCACATGCTAGTATGGGCACCCCGGAATTCAGAGATGTGCAAATAACCATTGCTTCTCAACACCTTATCTTGTGCCCATTTTGGAAATACGAAGTTTTTCTTGATACCTATTTTTAACTCTTTATATTTCAGCAAATGCATTTCTGTAAACCTGGTATAGAATGAAAACCTATTGCAAAGTGCAGCTGCTTTATTGGCTCTGGATACCTAGGGTCTTGATGAACCCACAAGCCCTATATATCCCTGCAACCAGAAGAGTCCAGCAGACGTAACGGTATAGTGCTTTCAGAAATCTGACATCGCAGGATAAAGTTACAGAGTAAAACATGGAGAAAAATGGCTGTTTTTTTCACATCAATTTCAATATTTTGTTATTTCAGCTGTTATTTTCTGTAGGAAAACCTTGTAGGATCTACACAAATGACCCCTTGCTGAATTCAGAATTTTGTTTATTTTACAAAAATGTTTAGCTTTCTGGCATCCAGCATTGGTTTTATACCCATTTCACCCCCATTTCTGTCACTAACTGGAAGGAGGCTGAAAGTACAAAAAATAGTAAAAATGGGGTATGTCCCAGTAAAATGCCAAAATTCTGTTGAAAAATGTGGTTTTCTGTTTCAAGTCTTTCTGCTCCTGAAAGCTGGAAAGATGGTGATTTTTGCACCGCAAACCCTTTGTTGATGCCATATTCAGGTAAAAAACCACAAGCCTTCTTCTGCAGCCCTTTTTTCCCATTTTGTTTTAAAAAATGACAATTCTGCTGTATTTAGGCTAATTTCTTGGTCTCCTCCAGGGGAACCCACAAACTCTGGATACCTCTAGAATCCCTAGGATGTTGGAAAAAAAGGATGCAAATTTGGTGTGGATAGCTTATGTGGACAAAACGTTATGAGGGCCTAAGCGCGAACTGCCCCAAATAGCCAAAAAAAGGCTCGTCACGGGAGGGGAAAAGGCCTGGCAGCAAAGGGGTTAAACAATTGAAGAGAATGTACTGTGGAGGGGGGTCTGTTACTAATTTAGTTGTATTGCCTGTTATGTAGCTTTCTGTCCTCTGCATGCCTCCTCTTTCTGATTTCCGCCTATGCTAAATCACATACATGTTCACCTTAATCTCTTTTGGTGTATTTTTGCAAGTTGTCCACACTTAGGGCCACATGTAGCAAATTTCAGATTTGCGACTCGCAAATTGTGAGTCAGAGCGACTCGCAATTTGCGAGTCGCAAATCCTAATGTAGGGCAGTGTCCTTGACACTAATTGCGATTCACATGGGGTTCGCAAATGCCCACCTCATGAATATTCATGAGGTGGGTCGCAATTTGCGATCCCCTTCAGAATGGCGGCCCTCACAGGGAGGGTTGCCTGCTGTGGAGAGCAGAACACCATGTCTGTGACTGCTGTTCAATAAAGCAGTTTTTTTTTTTTTTGTAATGCAGCCTGTTTTCCTTAAAGGAAAACGAGATGCATTAAAAAAACAGAGAATGAAATGTTTTCGTTTAATTTTTTTCAGAGCGGGCAGTGGTCCGTAGGACCACTGCCCGCTCTGAAAAAATACTTTCATTGACATTCACAACGGGGAAGGGGTCCCACGGGGACCCCTTCCCTTTTGCGAATGGGTTAGGACCCATTTGAAATGGGTGCTAACTGCAATTGTTTTGTGACTGCGTTCGCGGTCACAAAACAATCCTACATTGCACTGCGAGTTGCAATTAGGAAGGGAACATCCCTTCCTAATTGCGAGTCACACACCCGTTTTACGATTCGGTAACCAGGTTAGCGAATTGCAAAACTGGGTTTGTGCATCGCAAAGTGCTTTTTGCACAGCGCAAACAGTGAAATTCACTGTTTGCGACGTGCAAAAAGCTACCTACATTTGGCCCTTAATTTCAAAGATAGCTCCTTCTTTGAAAGCCAGACCCCTACAGTTTAACAATACCTAATCTCCTTATATCTATTAATTCCACCAATCATTTACCTGCAGTCACATACTCCCTCTAAAGACCTCCCAAAATACTTATCAATTTAGCCTGCCTCAAGGAAACTGTAGCAAATGTATGGAATCGATTCCATGAGAACACACGACTAATCACAATAACCAACAAAAAATAATAACTGGATCAACCACCAACCGTAGGTTCTGCCAAGATGCTTGAGAAGTGGTAAGCTCTATAAAAATGCAATTATAAAACAAATAATGAAATGCACAAACATAAATTGGAAGTAGTTAATTTACTCTGAAAATGCAATCATATTACTACCTACCCCAGTGGTTTCAAACCTTTTGATTTCTGTGGACCCCCACTTAATCATCATTGGGAATCCGGGGACCCCCGCCTGAGTCATTACTGGAAGCTGGGGACCTAGTTTGTCAATATTTGTTAATATTTAAAAAAATTCTTAGCAGTCGCGGACCCCCTGAGAAGGCTTTGCGGACCCCCATGAGTCCCCGGACTACAGGTTGGGAACCACTGACCTACACCTCAAAACCTTTCTACTTATTAAAGTCATAAAAGTAGAGATATTTGTCCATAAAGTCAAAATAATTTTCTATTATACATTCATTAAAACATTTTATTGAGCTAGAGCCACTCATAAAATTCGGTCATTTACAGAAAATGTGTGCCCCTTACTTTTCACTAACTCGAAGTGAAAGAAATCCGTGTTTGCGTTTGTGAAGAAGAAATTCCCTTGGTGACACATTTACTCAAAATGTTATGCATTCTTTTCGAGCACATAGGTTTTTGGGGCGGCGGAGCAATTAATGAAACCCTTTCCATTGCGAGAGTGAAAACAATGTACAAAATGCAGGAACATGAAAACCAAGCACGGAAACCAAGCATAGCCCTTGAAAGCTTTTCCTCCTATTTAAATGAAGTAGTTTTCCTTCAGTAATATAAATACCATGGCAGCGGGAAAACAGGCAACGTTTCGAGTCCTCTGGCAAATGCGACACCATCATCTACTGTCACCTTGTATTCCACTTTGGATCATGAGAAAAGTGTTGGAGTGTGTTCTTTAAAATTAAAATTAACATGGAAAGCTTGCAATATAAAGTAAAATGAAGCTGCATAGAAAATGTGTTAACGTAGAAAACAATACACACGTTTGAAACGTGCCCACGGGGAGTGGCCACCAATGTTTATGACGACTAATGAAACTTATTAATGATGAATTAATAATGTTCTAACATATGGATTTGTATTATCATATTATGATTAAAGTCATGTATTAGGGCTTTGCTAAACTAAATTACTATGCCTTAGCTTAGCAAGGGTCTGGGCCTAGCTTCCTGGTCTCATATTAAACTGTGTTTCTCTAACGTGCAATGTGCTGCTTTCCTGAAGGACACGAGGCTGTACTTTTCCAGAAGCTAGAGATATATGTGTAGTTGTAGTAAATTCTTTCTCATGGGACCCGACTTGCTCAAGGAGACATTCTTGCCGAATGCAACAGTGTAATTCGTAACAGGAACAAGGCTGTCTGGAGTAGGAGAAGACAATGGGACTACTGACTGGAGCATAAAGTGTAACTTTTCTTACCTGACATTCCACCCGATGAAGACGTCAAATGACGGGAGCCAATCAACTGTATGAGAACTGTATTTTGTGGAAAATTCTAGTAAGGTGTGTGGAGAATTATTGGACAGAGATAATGATGCACCAAAATTGATCCAATAGGGAATTAAGGGCTAGTTCGACAGTTTTAATATAACCGCCTGATCCAAGGAGAAATCAGCCATTATTGGGACACTTTTGCCGTGACTCTTTGAGACTTTGCTGTTCTGATATCTTAACCATCCTCTACCTAAGTCCTTCTTGATACTTACTTCTCCTCCTTATGAGGGAAGTGCTTTACTCTTAACTATGCCATCTTGAGACTTTGCCCTGTCCTGTTCTTGCTGAATGCCGAATCGACTGATGTCCTAAGGACGAAGACTGACGCTGTTTGCTAATTCATTTGGAGGGGTAACTATCTGATGAAACTGTAATTGTCTATTTGCCTTTTCTTTCTAGGTGCCAACTGCTCTTTTGATAGAGGCCATAGTTAGATGTTTTCCGAATTGGTGTATGCTAAATTGTTTTGCATGAAGCCCAACATGCCAATGCTAATTCGAGGTTAGTTAAGAGGTTCACTAAACTTTGACACAAATAGACAAATGACTAAGTTCTTGCTTTGTTGAATCTTGTACTCTGAGACTTTACTAAGCTGTTCTTATTAATGATGTGTTAATGCTTAATGAATATTCTCTATGGGTTGATTAACAGTGTTCAAATTATGTATCTGAAGGGTCACTAATGAGATTGTGTGCTAATGAGATTAATGGAAATTACTATTAGATTGTAATTAAATAGGGAATAAATATCCTAACACTCTACCAGATTTGTGTGGTTATTCTTATTAAATGGTATTGATTATCTTGTTGATTTGTTACCAAGAGAAAATTGTGTTATTGAGATGTTGATTTTGTGATGCCGAAAGATAACTCGTGCTGGGAAGTCTCCAAACGTTGTCAAAAGGATCATCGGCCTATGCGTGTCTCCTTGTAAGTTTACTTATCAAGGTTCTGATGAGCTATCAGTTTTTGGTACCAGAGGATGGTTTGACCCTTTGGGGCACCAGGACGAGGGACCACTGTTGCATAAGATTGTTGGTTCAAAGGGTCTGGTAGAAATTGATGAGCGGAGTTTGGAAGTAAGCAAGGTATATCGGAAAATTGGGTTTTTGGGAAAATTGTTCTTTTAAAGTGATGCAAATTGGAGAGATGATGTGCCCCTAAGTCCAGAATGACTTTCCCGGAATCTCGGAGCCTGCCGAAGTGAGTTGAGTATGTTCTTGGCGTTATAGTGATAGTGTGAGTGAAGAAGGGTTTGCACTTGCACTGCTTATGCACACTGCAGGTGAAGTGTGAAGTCTGTGAGGATTTTAGGCCAAATTATAATGTTTTAGTAGGAGTGTGCGTACTCCGCAGTATGAGAGTAGGGAAGTCGGCAAACTTCATGTGAGTGTGGCGCTTTGTGCTAAAAAATTGTCCTAGTGGTTGTTGGTGATGTACAGACCCTGTGTGGCCTAAGACTCCGGAGTATATTGATAAGTGTATGAGACACTTGGTTTATGTTGTAATTTGCGCGGTTTAATAGGTTAATCGGGAGTGGTTGACAAGTCGAGTTTGAGTCAAAATGAGTGAGGGAAAACTTCGATGAAGATTTGGTGAGTTCTAAAGTGCACTGGGACAACCCATTGACAAGTCGAGAGTAGATTTTGTGGGTCAAATTTTGATAGCGAGTGTGGGATCTGAGAAGGAGAGAGTAGCGGCCGAGGCCAAGCAAAATCTCTGTAAAGTTCTGAAGCGATTGTGTTACGCCTTCCTGTAGTAAACCGGCAAATTTGAGTTTTTGTTGGTGCTCGCAATATTGCATTAGTTTCTTGTGAATCGAGAGTGAGGAAGACAAGCCGCCAGACTTTGTCAGCCGCAGTGTGTGTGGGTGTGACGTCATTGGAGTCACGCTGGGATAAGTCGGTTAGTAAGAAGGGTCGCGCACATATTGGCAGCCATCCGTGAGAGGCAATTGGTTTAGAAGGTAGGCGAAGAGAGTACTGGGAATTTAAAGTCACTTCCTGATTCGATTGTAAACAAAATAAAAGACGTAAAAATGAAGTTTTTCAAGGCTTTAAAGAGCGCTTTGAGGGGAGATACATATATTACTGCGAGTGTAGGGGAGGTTACACCGCCAGAGGATACACCGGCTTATGCCGTAATGGAGGAAAGGGGAGTCGCGCCATGTCTTTGGCTAAAGCAATGGTGCAAAGCGACAGAGAAGGAAGGGTGTTTAGCGTTTCTGGAACACAGAACATTCAATACAAGGATTTTGGAAAATTTACGGAGGGTGCTAAATGAGCTAAAGCCACCTCTGAGGGCAGCACAGTTTGAGGCACTAGTAATTTGGGACCTGATGGCAATACGACAATAGCAACAGAAATTCGAGAGGAGAATGAGGAAAGCAGAAAAGACACTAGCAAAGGCTAGGTGGGATAGTGCACAGAGAGTTTGGAGGAGAGAAACAATAGATGGAGTTAGGATGTTTCCAGCAATAGCTCAAGAAGGTGAAGACAAAGGAGGGAAAGCTATTTGTAAGACTGACAAGAGTTCTTCTAAAGCCAAGGAGGCTAAGAAGCCCTGATCAGAGATGGATGACACAGACAATGATGAGTTCCTTAATCAGTTACTGAATGACCAACCACCACCATATGCAATAACTGACAACAGACCGAGTACTAGTACTGGTCCGGTGAGTTCGACTCAGAACAAGGTGACAGTGAACCCAATACAGGTTACGCTTGTTTCGACACCAGTTCCGGTGCAGAGCAGTATTAGTGTGTCTACTGCTCCAGAGATGCAACCTCAGATGCAGCCACCACAGGTTCAGAGGCTTTACCCTGATGTGCCAATATTAGAGATTACCATGAATTTGATGGTGCCGTCAGATCCACCATATACAAGACCAAAGCTGATACAGACCGAGCCAACTCCACCTTTACTGCCCCAGCCACAACAGCAGATGATTCCGAATTATACTTCGGTCACAGGACCGCATTCAGCTATAGCACCAGTAATGAATCAGAATATGGGAGTTAATGCTCCACAGGTTTTGGGAAACAGGCAGCCGCCAACCGCCATATCTTTGCCCATTACAGTCGGTCCACCAGTACCATTGTATGCACAGGCGAAGCCTAGTGTATGTGATCAGGGAATAATGACCCAAGAGATGACAAAAGGAGGGTGCATAGGGAGCTCTCAAGGGATGACTCCAGTGGAACCGACATTCGAAAGATCTAGGTCTTTGTTAGACTTCAGTCCGATTGGGGCTCCTCCAGATGCCATGAGACAATCAGGTTTGGGACTGCTGACTCCGCAGATCTTGAGTACAAACATACCGCAAACACCGATGATGCAGGCTGGGAATATCTCCTTGCAAGGTTTAACTGAGCAGCAATTGAACGATTGGTTAGACAAGTTAAATTCACCACAGACTACTCCTGCAGTAGCAGGGAGGTCAGAAGGAGAAAAGTACCTGAATTTTGTGAGGTTGGGCATGGAGGCAAATTAACTAGTTGAAGGAAGCATGGGGGTGAACAGGCTAGAATCATACACAGAAGCAGAATTGAGATACCTGTGTGAAAAAATAACCAAAGAAGTGAGCAGGGTGCATCAGAGGTTGGCAAATCTAGCAGATAAATATGGAATAGACTTAGAAAGTACTAAACATCTGAAGAGAAGTTACAGGTTAGACTTTGAGCTTAAGGATTTTGAACATATGAGGTCTACTGGGATGAAGGCACACCTTAAAGAAATACTGCAAAGTGCACACCTTTGGGGAGCCTTAGAGAAGTGGGAAGGCAGGTGGGCAAAGAAAAGAGACAAGAGGAAAAGTGACTGCATGGAGCAGCCAGCCAAAGCCTCACAGAATGTAGGCGCGGTGAAAATGTTAACGATGAGGGAGACAGCTGCAGGGGTTCTTGTCCATGTGCCGTGGACTAGAGGTGATATCCTGTCATTTACAAATGACTTTCCCAGGCTAAGGGAGAAACCAATAGAGTGGTATCAGCAGACGGACAGGTTTGTGAAGCTTGCGAAATGTCTCTGGGAAGACCTGAATACTCTCTTTGAGATCATAGTTCCAGCTGATTTGTGGCTTGAGTGCAAGAGGAGTGTGGATTGGCCGGCTGCGGAACCGGCAAGGGATAGAGTCACGGGAGCACTGTCTCCTGAGGTGATGAGATATTACTATAAGGTGATTGAGTTCTTGAAGCAGAGAGTTTCGCCACAGAATGTTGATTGGCAAAAGATTGAACAGACAGCACAGGAACCCAAGGAGTCGATACATGCCTATTATGAGAGGTTGTTGAAAGCGTTCAAGAACTACAGTGGTACAGAGGTTGTTGAGACGAAGGACGTGAATCACCTGGTGTTCAGATTCGTTGAGGGACTGAGACCTGGGATTAGTTAGATGATTAAGAATCATTTAATCTGTTGGCAAGCGAAGCCGATTGACGAGGTGTTGCAGTATGCGAAATACTGTAGTGACGAGATTGAGTTAAAGCAGAGGAAGCTGAAGGAGAAGTCGATGGTAATGCAAATTAAGGCAGCACAGTCAGGGATGCAGGGAGGTTGTCTATAACAGATGGTGCAGCAACCGCAAGGAAACAGGATGTTTCAGGCACAAGTGAGAGGCAGAGGTCGAGGAGGTTTTGTGAACAGAAGCACAGACTTGAATACTGTAGTAGTTCAAAATGATGTGCAGAGGATGAAGAAGATGTTACCTTGTCATGCTTGCGGGGGCATCGGACATTGGAAGCGGGAGTGCCCGATGATGGTGCAGGAGGGTGTTGTTCAACAAAGCAATGATATCAGTGCATTTCAAAATGTGAAGGGACAAAGGCTGAGAGGTCCTAATCTGAATTTTCTGAATAATATGATCCAGATGCAGGGTCTTCAACTCATGCAGCAGGTGCAGATGCCATGTGTACAGCCGATGCAGATGCAGCAGATGCAACAGCAGGTTCCTATGGTACGTAGACAGCAAATGCAATTGCCCTTAGCACCAATGGAACAGCAACAGGTGATGCTTCCTCAACAGGTCACAGGTCAAAGAATGAGTCAAAGTAATGCAGTACAACAGTTCCCATTGCGTGGTGAGAATGGAATAAACGATGAATGGTAGGATGAGAGTTCAGATAGTGAGGAGTGCAGGCTTGCAGCATCCCTAGAAGTAGATCAGAAAGGGCCCTATGTTCAGGGGAAAGTAATGGGTCACAAAGTTTCATTCTTGGTTGACACAGGAGCTACACGCTCTACAGTCAGAAGTGCAGAGGTTCCGAAACTTCCTCTTTCGGGACGTACAGTCAAGGTAGTAGGAGTAGCAAATCAACTCCTGACAAACCTGATCACCGATCCGGTGCAGGTTGCGCTTGGCACTTTTCAGGGATTGCACAGATTTGTGGTTTGCGATTCGAGTCCTGTGTCCCTACTGGGAAGAGACTTACTGTGCAAGGCAAGGTGTTCGATCACCTGTTCAAATGAGGGGATTGAGTTTCAGACAAACAATGATGATGAAGGGGATGAGGAGCAGGTTTCAGAGCCTGCAGTTTTGCAGGGGACGGTCCAAGAGAAGGTGTGGGACTTGACAGGGAAAAAGTAGGACTGATAAAAGGAGTAGAACCAGCTAAAGTCAGTGTGAAGCCAAATGCCGTGTTCCCCCAGGTACCGCAGTACCATATGGCTCAAGATGTCCTTATAAAGGTTGCGCAGTTAATTGAAGACTGTGAAACAGGGAGTCTTGAAGGAAGTGATGAGCAGCCTGTGTAATTCACCAATAATGGGACTGAGAAAGCCATGTGGAAAGGTTTTGCATTGTCCAAGACTTGAGAAAGATTAATGACATAGGTGGTCATTCCAACCTTGGCGTTAAAAGGCGGATACCGCTGTCAGAAGACCACCAACATACCGCCACGGCCGCGGTAAACCGCCACGGTCATTCTGACCCACAACACGCAAACCGCCAAAAAACAGACATCCACAAAAGTCCGCCACACCAAAGGCCAGCGAGAAACTGGCGATAACCAAACTGACACCGTCACGCCAACAGAAATACGCCCACACTATCACGACACACGAATCCATGCGGCGGTCTTTCAACCGTGGTATGCTATTGGCGGTACACACCGCAGCGCTCAAAATACACACACATTTACAAACACAGCCACATTGGACAATTCAAAATACACACACCTGATACACATACAAACACCACTCCCACACACCCAATTAAATATAAAACACACACCCACATCACCCGCAGACCTCCACTCCTAGAGAATCGGTACCACGCACAGAGAAATAGAGATCCGAGCATCCAGACGCGCATATTACCATCACCCAGCAATATTACCACGCACTTCACACAACACACCAATACACATCACCACACTTAGCACCACACAATCCACCCCACACATCACCCACACCACCCCATGGCACCGCAAAGACACCCCAGGTTTTCTGAGGATGAACTCAGGGTCATGGTGGAGGAAATCGTACGGGTAGAGCCACAGTTCTTCGGAACACAGGTGCAGCACACCTCCATTGCCAGGAAGATGGAGCTATGGAGCAGAATAGTCGACAGGGTCAACGCGGTGGGACAGCACCCAAGAAATAGGGATGACATCAGGAAGCGGTGGAACGACCTACGGGGGAAGGTGCATTCAACGGTGTCCAGGTACACCATCGCGGTTCAGCAGACTGGCAGCGGACCACCACCTCCTCCCCCAGAATTTACAACATGGGAGGAGCAGGTCTTGGCGATCCTGCATCCTGAGGGCCTCGCAGGAGTATCTGGAGGAATGGACTCTGGTAAGTCTCATCTTCACTACTTCATCCCCCCACCCCACCAGCATGCCAACTCATACCCCCACCCTCACCCCCATCACACCTACTCCTTGCAAATGTCTCACCATCACAACCCACCCATCCCAACCCCAAGCCCTGCATGCGACCACAAAGCATGGACACCCATCACCAAAGCATGCCCACTGCACATCCCCCCCCCAAACCACCCCACACAGGAATGCAAGCACTGGGGTACACGGGCACCCACCCATTGCACACTATGGCACACACAGATGCAATAATCATGGTTTTAGTCAGGGGTCTGCAGGACCCGAACGCCACGTCACCGCGCAGGAGGGTCCACAAATGTCCACTCCACACCCAGAAGAGGCCCACAGTGTTGACAGCACCTCTGTCGACCTGGATCTAGATGACCAGCCCGGCCCATCGGGGAACCTCAGGACAGTCGGTTCCCCTCAGACAGCCACAGGCCACAGCAGACCTTCCCCCCTCTGGGAACACCAGCACAGCACCCACCCAGCGGGCCCATCCCTCTGTCCCCAGGACACGTCAATCAGCGGTGTGTCCACCACTACAGGGCACCCAGGTTAACCCACCACCCCAACAACAACAGGGACCTGGGGGCAGTGGTAGTGGGCACACGGTCCAGGGGACAGAGGCCCAGGGAAACAGGGGAACTGGGAGGGCTGCTGTGCGACAGGGGGGGACAGGCCCAGGGAACCCACTCTCCACGAGGCCCTCTCCTCCATCATGGGAGCCTACCATCATTCCCAGGAGACGATGGCGACGGTACTGGCCAGGTTTCAGGAGATCCAGCTCCTGCAGGAGGAACAGTATTTGGGGTTCAGGGAGGAACTACGAACCATCAGTTTCGCCCTGGGCACCATTGTAGGGGTTCTGAATCTGGTAGTCACCACATTGCGGGACACTGTGGCACCACAAAGGGCCCCTGACACTAGCATGGACCAAGAACTGCCTACCACCTCTGCCGGCGCTAGTGGACAGGAGGCCCGCCACAGGACCAACAGGCCACCAGCACCCCACCCCCTGCAGAAGGAGAACCACCCCGCAAGCGGTCCCTGAGATCCAGGAAGAAGACAGAGTAAGATGCCAAGACCCCGCCAGGAAAGGATACCTCCCTGATTGTCATCCCACTGTCCCACATTGTCACCCTGTCCATCCTTAAACTGCCCCTGCTCCACTTTCCACAGGCATTTGGACAATGCACCTGTGATACAAATAGTCTGGACTCTGCCATGGACATTCCTCCACCATCACCCGTCACCGATTTGCAACCACCCACCAATATAGAGCACTGTAATAAACACAGTTATTGCACAAAACAATCAGGAGTCTGGCTGTGATTTTGAACAAATGTATTAGACATTACCGTGCCAAAATGCTTATTTACATTGTGATGCCAACATACCAATGTCACATAGCTGTAGTCCATGGGGACACAAAGCAGATGTCACACAGTGGGGCCCACATCTCTGAAATCGGAAGGGAAAGTCACAACTCAGTTACCATAACCTGGGTGAAAAGGACAGACAGTAGAGAGGTAGTAGTGTTTAAGTATATGTAATATGCCGTGTGTATTCTTACCTGTGTGTCATTGGAAATACTGCTGTATTACTGTGTTCCTGTTGTCTATGTCGTCTTCTTCGTCTTCCTCGTCTTCACTCTCCACAGGCTCCACAGCTGCTACAACACCACCATCTGGACCATCCTCCTGCAGAAAAGGCACCTGTCGTCGCAAAGCCAGGTTGTGAAGCATACAGCAGGCCACGATGATCTGGCACACCTTCTTTGGTGAGTAGAATAGGGATCCACCTGTCATATGGAGGCAGCGGAACCTGGCCTTCAGGAGGCCGAAGGTCCGCTCGATCACCCTCCTAGTTCGCCCATGGGCCTCATTGTACCGTTGATCTGCCCTTGTCCTGGGATTCCTCACTGGGGTCTGTAGCCATGACAGGTTGGGGTAACCAGAGTCACCAATTAGCCACACACGGTGCCTCTGGAGTTGAGCCATCACGTAAGGGATGCTGCTATTCCGCATGATGTACGCGTCATGCACTGAGCCAGGGAACTTGGCATTAACATGGGAGATGTACTGGTCTGCCAAACACACCATCTGCACATTCATCGAATGATAACTCTTCCTGTTTCTGTACACCTGTTCACTCCTGTGGGGGGGAACCAAAGCCACATGGGTCCCATCAATGGCACCTATGACGTTGGGGATATGTCCAAGGGCATATAAATCACCCTTTACTGTAGGCAAATCCCCCACCTCAGGGAAAACGATGTAGCTGCGCATGTGTTTCAGCAGGGCAGACAACACTCTGGACAACACCTTGGAAAACATAGGCTGGGACATCCCTGATGATATGGCCACTGTTGTTTGAAATGACCCACTTGCTAGGAAATGGAGCACTGACAGCACCTGCACTAGAGGGGGGATCCCTGTGGGTTGGCGGATTGGTGACATCAGGTCTGGCTCCAGCTGGGCACACAGTTCATGAATAGTGGCTCGGTCAAGCCTGTATGTCAGTATGACATCTCTTTCCTCCATTGTCGACAGGTCCACCAGCGGTCTGTACACCGGAGGATTCCTCCATCTCCTCGCATGTCCCAGCGGACGGTGCCTATGAAGGACAACAGCGAGCACAGAGTCAATCAACCCACAGGTACGTAACCACAGCTTGCACATAACACGATTCTCAATCCATTGAATGGTTTGTATGGGTGTTGATGCAAGGCCTAGGTATGTGTGACGCAGTAAAAAGTAAGCCATGTGGGCCCCTGAAATGGCGGCTGCCTGACCTGTAAAGTGCGACAATGGGATGTGAGGTAAATGCGCTGGCGTGGCACACCATGGCGGTAGGCGGTCGAAGACCGCGGCGCAAAGCAGCATTGGTTAACATTGAACCCTATGGGTCTCAGGAGCCAATGACGATGTGCGCCGGCGGTCGCGGTACGCACCGCCGCGGTATGCACCGCCGCAGGCGTGACCGCCATTTTCTATCTGCTTAATCACTCGATACCTGATCTTCGACAGGAGAGGACCTACACTGCAAGTGCTGCTGTGACCTTGGTCTGGAAGAGACAATGGCTCATGCGACTGGAGAAAGGGCCCCTGTCTTCACTGCTCAGGAGTTGGATAAACTTGTGGATGGGGTCCTCCCCCAGTACGCGCTACTCTACGGTCCTCCAGACAAACAGGTAAATACACTGGGAGCATGCTTTATGGGCTATGCCTGTGTTGAGTGGGGTGGATGAAAGATGGTGGGGAGGGGAGCGATTGAGGCATGCATCAAACGACGGTGAGAGCATGTGCCACATGGCAAGGGTAGGGATGGGGGGCCACTCACATTGAGGGTGCAGAAGGTGATGACTATTCTTCTGCCCCTGTACATTTCACATAAGTCAGCGCCCACCAGAAGATCGATATTTGGCGTGCCATCGCCAAGGACGTCCGGACCCTGGGGGTCCACCACAGACGGGGCACCCACTGCCGGAAGAGATGGGAGGACATCCGCCGCTGGAGCAGGAAGACGGCGGAGGCTCAGCTGGGGATGGCCTCCCAACGTGGGAGGGGTGCCAGTCGGACTTTGACTCCCCTGATGTACCGGATCCTGGCGGTGGCCTTCCCCGATTTGGATGGGCGCGTGAGGACATCACAGCAGACACAAGGGGGTGAGTACACTCTCATTCTGTTGACTTTGCGCGCAGTGGAGGTGTCTGGGTGGGGGATGAGGGCTGTGGGTATCCCTAGGCCAGGGCGATTTCTGTAGGCTAGGCCCCTCCGTAAGGCATGGCCCTGTGCCCCCGCCCCCCACCTCTGTAGGGTGCCAAGTACAGCTATTCATGTTCATGGCCCTGTGTCATCTATGTGTGCAGATGTCGTCCATAGGCTTGTAGGCCATGTCCCACGGATTGAGTAGTCGACCCCAAGTGCGCGGCGTAGTGCAGGGGCCTTCTGTGTCTGTCCTGTCCGCCAACGGTGTCGCCAATGCATGCACTCAACATGTCTTTATTCCCCCCCCCCTTTTTTGTTGTCTTCCTGTTCATGTGTGCATTGGGATCATCAGGCGGAGGAGAAGTGGCATTGGAGCACGAGGGAGCTGCATCCCACATGGCCATAGAGGGCCACGCAACGGACTCCGAATTCACCAGTGGGAAGGAGTGCGAGGTGAGCTCCACAGCGGGGACTCGGGCAGACATCAGTGACACCGACTCGTCCTCTGAAGGGAGCTCCCTTGTGGTGGCGGCAACATCTGTGCCCCCCGCAACAACAGGTACAGCCGCCACCCACCGCACCAGCACCGCCCTCCCAGCAGCCCCTGAGCGTTTGGCCTGTGCCCGCTCACCCAGGAAGGTGGGCATCTCCTTCGCCCCAGGCACCTCAGGCCCTGCCCCAGTCACCCCTGCTGCCCTCAGTGAGGAGGTCATTGACCTCCTGAGGACACTCACTGTTGGGCATTCTACCACTTTGAATGCCATCCAGGGTGTAGAAAGGGAGGTGCACCAGAGTAATGCATACCTGGAGGGCATTCATTCTGGTCAGGCTGCCCTTCAGCGATCGTTCCAGACTCTGGCCTCAGCACTGATGGCAGCCATTGTCCCTGTCTCTAGCCTCCCCCCTCCAACTTCCTCCACCCATACCCTATCACCTCTACCTCTGCCTATCCCAGACACACCATCAGACCAGCCTGCACACACCTCAACACCCAAGGGAAGCTCAGCCAGACATAAGCACCACACATCACACAGGCATTCACAGAAGCAACATCCACATACAGAGATACCAACACCCACTGCCTCCACTGTGTCCCCCTCCTCCTCGTCTTCCTCCTCCCTCCCTGTCACGTCTCCACTCACACCTGCATGCACAACATCTTCAGCCACTATGTCCCTCAGCAGCACACACACCAGAACCCCCCGCACACCTGCAGTCACCACCCCCACTGCCATTTACACGTCCCCTGTGTCCTCTCCCAGTGTGTCTGTGACCCCCTCTTCCAAGATACACAAACGCAGGCAGCCATCCACCCAACAGCCATCCACCTCACGACAGCCTCCAGCCCAAGCACCTGCACCCAAAGACACCAGACTTACAACTCCTACAACCACAACCTCTTCCTCCACTCCCATACCCACTACACCTACCCGTCCCACTGCTCCTAAAAAGCTTTTCCTGTCTAAACTCAACCTCTTTCCACCAACTCCCCCACCCCGTCCATGTCATAGGACTACAGTCAGCACCTCAGCCACGACAAAACCGGCCCCTGTCATCACAGTCTGCCATGGACTGTGGAGTGCCCCACCCTCCAGGGCAGCCAGTTTGGTGCGAAGCCAAGGCACGGGCAGCCCACCCCCGGAGAAACATCCCAAGATAGGCAGTGGCCGGCGTGAGAGGGTGAAAACACCAGGGACTAAAACCCCTACCATGGCTCCGGGAGGAAGTGTAGAGACAGCTGGCACATCGCCCAAGGTGGGGAAGGGCCACAGGCGATCAGGGAAGGCTGGGAAGGGCAGCACGCCCGACAACACCGCCATCAGCCCAGCTGGCCAGGAGGCCCCCGCCAGCCCCATCCCAGGTGGGCAGGAGGTCACCAACAGGCCCGGCACAGCTGCCCAGGAGGGCCCCGCCAGCCACAGGACAGATGGCCAGGAGGGCCCTGCCAGCCAAGGACAGGTGGCAAATGACCTCCCCGCCATGGCCGGAACCGCTGCACTGGGCACCGCCATCTCAAGTACCGCTGCACTGGGCCCTTCATCTCAAGCACCGCTGCACTGGGCACTGCCGTCTCAAGTACCGCTGCACTGGGCACCGCCGTCTCAAGTATCGCTGTACTGGGCCCTTCATCTCAAGCACCGCTGCACTGGGCCCTTCATCTCAAGTACCGCTGCATTGGGCACCGCCGTCTCAAGTACCGCTGAACTGGGCCCTTCATCTCAAGCACTGGTGCACTGGGCACTGCCGTCTCAAGTACCGCTGCACTGGGCACCGCCGTCTCAAGTACTGCTGCACTGGGCCCTTCATCTCAAGCACCGCTGCACTGGGCACCGCCGTCTCAAGTACCGCTGAACTGGGCCCTTCATCTCAAGCACCGCTGCACTGGGCACTTCATCTCAAGTACCACTGCACTGGGCACCGCCGTCTCAAGTACCACTGCACTGGGCACCGCCGTCTCAAGTACCACTGCACTGGGCCCTTCATCTCAAGCACCGCTGTACTGGGCACCGCCGTCTCAAGTACCGCTCAACTGGGCCCTTCATCTCAAGCACCGCTGCACTGGGCACCGCCGTCTCAAGTACCGCTGCACTGGGCCCTTCATCTCAAGCACCGCTGGCCCATGAGCGGCAGGGCTGGCCCGCATCTGTGTCGGGCAGGGCTGCACGAGGCACTCTGGGCACCAGGCCCCCTCCAGAACCAGTAGAGACTGTTATCCACTTGAGAGACGGTGGCTTTGCACTCCCCAGGATGTAACAGTGGGCAGCCCACCCACTGTCTGGACTTGTGAGACTGTGGCTTTGCACTCCCCAGGATGTAACAGTGGGCAGCCCACCCACTGTCTGGACTTGAGAGACTGTGGCTTTGCACTCCCCAGGATGTAACAGTGGGCAGCCCACCCACTGTCTGGACTTGTGAGACTGTGGCTTTGCACTCCCCAGGATGTAACAGTGGGCAGCCCACCCAGTGGTCCACGAACAATGCCTGCTACAATGCTCGGACTTGTACATTTATGTATATAAGAGTTTTTGATGTGTATATAGATTTTTTTGGCAGTAATACAATATATTCCAATGTTTAGAATCATTTCCTTTTCTATTTGCATTCTTCCGCGGGGTTTGGGGGGTGTCACTCTGATGTGTTGCTATGCATTGATGTGTGTGTTGTAGTGGGTGAGGGTGAGGGTGGGTGTGTCGCGTATGTGTGTACCCGTAATATTTTTCCCTCCACCCTCCCCTGTGTCGTAGGTGCAGTACTCACCGTTGTCTTCTGCGCCGGCGTTCGTGCTCCTGGTAGAGGAGCAGGAAGACTATCGCTGTGAGTATGTGGAGTTCGGGTTCCATGCTGTCCTGATTCCTCGTGGGGTGTATGGAGGTGAGCGTTTTCCCTTCGAAATGGCTGTTTCCGCCGTGTTTTTATCGGCAGGGCTACCGCCCCGGAAAAGGTGGCGGATTGGTAGGTTGTGATACAGTGGGCGGTACATTGTCTCCCGCCTGTCTGTTGGCGGTGACCGCCGCGCTGTTTATTTGTACTGCCGTGGCGGGCGGTGTGTTGATGTGGCGGTCTCTGTTGGCGGTTTCCGCCAGGGTCAGAATTCCATTTTTTTTCCCGTCAGCCTGTTGGCGGTTTTGCCGCCGCTTTAACACCGACCGCCAGGGTTGGAATGACCCCCATAGTGGTAAAATGTTGCCCAGTTGTTCCAAATGCAGCTGTGATTATGTTCCAAGTTCCATGTGATGCAGAGTGTTTCACTGTGTTTGATTTGTCCCAAGCATTCTTTTCTGTACCTCTTCATGAGGACAGTCAATTTCTCTTCAGTTTCAAATTCCTGGACAAGGTTTACAATTGGTGTAGAATTCCTCAAGGGTTTTCAGAATCACCTTCTATATTCAATCAGATACTGAAGAAGGATTTGGAGTCATTGGAATTGCCTTTTTAATCGACTCTAGTGCAGTACATTGATGATCTGTTGATCGCATCCAAAACGAGGGATGGGTGCAAGTATGATTCGATTGCCTTACTGAACCACTTTTTTTTTAAATATATTTTATTAGCATTTTGTTGTTTTACATTTGTGTGGTTGCTCGTGATATAATGTTGTAATTATTATACATGTCCTTTTAACAATTCACTTTTGTAATATACATTACTTTTGGTTCATTTTTCAATGCTTTAATGCTGTTGACATGTTTGCTTCTTGTTTTAATAAACTGTGCTCTGTTACATGCTATAATGCGTTTCTTGTTTCTTTACAATGTTGTTGTGGAACTAATAATCAAATAATGAGCTTAAGTCCATTCTCAACTATAACTTGGGGGGAAGGAGGCAAAGGAGAGAGATAAAAAAAAGAAAAAAAAAAAGGGGGGGGTGTAATGTTAAATGGACGTTGATATTGGAAGGAGTAAAAAGAGGGAAAAGAGGAAGG
Source organism: Pleurodeles waltl (assembly GCF_031143425.1). NCBI lineage: Eukaryota > Metazoa > Chordata > Amphibia > Caudata > Salamandridae > Pleurodeles > Pleurodeles waltl. Next base: position 741,487,822 of record NC_090445.1, on the reverse strand, counting down.
GAAACAAAGAACACAAGAGGTCAACTTTATGGCTTTGTGTGGGTGGAGCTTGTAGTTGTTGAAATTTAAGGTACGATGACATGTCAACTTTTGGTGGGGGGGCCAGCCCAGGGCGCACCAGCGCGCAGAGGGGACAGGAGATCACTCACGCCTTTCGCTGTTACTAATGGTGGAGTGGGAGCTAGCGGATCAATTGTCTTCGTATTGCTATTCCCGGTGTGGTCTATTTGTGATTTGGACCAACTCTGGGTGCCTGTTTATGAATTTTCCCCACTTGGTCTGTTTCCTAGTGTGTGTTAGACTTCGTCTCTTGTTCCCACGGGGTTTGTTAGTCTCTTGATTAGACCATCCCAACTCGTCACTAATTCTTCCCATCCCGGGGCAATGGGAACCCAGCGGATGCCCTTGGCTTCTTCTGCTTTTAGGACCTGTAGTTCAGCCCTGGACCATGCTGAAATATCCCTTTTCCAGTCAGTTAGCATAGGGTTGCCTGAGGCCTTCCAGCCCTTCGAGATTAGTCTCTTGTAAAGGGCCAGGGATAGGTCCAGGAAACGTCCCTTCACCTTTCCGCATAGCGCAACCGGTCTGAGACCCAGCAAGCACAGCTCGGGGTGGGTCGCAACTCCGTCCCAATTAATTCAGATAGAATGGGCAGTATTTCCCTCCAACCCGATTGGATCACTATACATCCCCACACCATGTGGTTGAAATCCGCCTCTCCTCCTCCGCATCTCGGGCATGTCCTAGGGGCCCCCCGGTATATACGGAACAGTCTGTGGGGTGTGAGGTATGTCCTATGTAGATAATTGTTTTGGATGTATCTTAACCGTGTGTTACGCGAGATCACCGGGGGGTAAGCCAGTGTTTTGTTCCACTCTGAGTCAGACAGTTCCCGCCCGATCGTGTTCTCCCACCGACCTCTCAAAGACTGTAAAGGGTCCAAGGCTGCCTCAACTTGGGCCCAGTATATTTTGGCGATCAGATGTGGTTCCTCCCCTGATGTCAGCAGTAGGTGCAGGACCCCGTGGGCAGCGGGTTCCGCATTTATTGTGTCCCAGTGAACTTTAAGAGTGTGTACTAGCTTCCCATAGAGCAAAAATGTACCCCGGGGAACACCCCCTTCGGTTAGTTCAGCAAATCCCCTCAGTCACCCTCCTCGAAGAGCCCGCCCACTGTTTCTATTCTAGCTGTCGACCAAGGGCCAAGCCCCATATTTCCCGGTCCCTTCCTCCCGGATTCCAGGGCAAGCACCGACAGTGGTAAAGCTGGAGAATATGGAGGGCCTACTCCCACCCTTTTCGTGCATCTTTTCCAGCATGCCATCGCGACTTTTATTGTTATATTACTCCCAGAGGGGGCTATTTTCCTGTTTGCCATGCATGCCGCAATCCATGCTGTGTCCGTCACCCCCTGGTCAGTAAATAAATCCAGTTGGCCCCTGCCCGCCAGCCAGCCGGATACCCGCTGTAGTTGGGATGCCAAGTAGTATGCTTCAAAGTCAGGGGCTCCCTGTCCCCCCATGCGGGGCGGCCTACAGATAGTCGTGAGTGTAGTTCGCCTACGTCCATCATCCCATATCAGTTCTCTGAGCAACACATTTAGGTCGCGGAACCATGTCTGGAGGATCAGCAGTGGCAAGTTGGCATAATAGTAGAGAAGTCGGGGAAGCATGATCATCTTGGACAGTGCCACTCTGGCCATCACTGGCAATCTCAGAGAGCGCCAAAACCCAACCGAGGACTGCAGGGATCGGAGCACCTTGCCAAGTTTACCCTCTCTTAGGTCTCCCAGTTCGTGGAATATTTGAATCCTCAGGTACCTGAAGGTCCGTGGGGCCCATTTCAAGTCCATTGGGCATACTACAGGGTGTCTGTAACCAGGCGTCAAGGGAAACACATATGTTTTGCCGCGGTTGAGACGCAATCCCGATACCTCTCCGAAGTCCTCTAGGACCTCCAGAACCCAAGGGAGACCGCTCGTTCCGTCTCTGAGGTAGATCCGTATGTCATCTGCATATAGCGAGATAATGTGCTCAGTTGGTCCCCATTTAATCCCTTTGCCCGCTCCTTCACCTGGTACCCAGGCCGCTAGGGGTTCCATCGCCAGGGCAAACAACAACGGGGATAGGGGGCACCCCTGTCTGGTTCCACGGTGCACCGGGTATGCGCTGGAGATTGCACTACCCGTCTTTACCATTACTAGTGGGGACGAGTATAACAGGTCCACCCATCTAACCCAGTTCTCCCCCAGGCCCATTTTTAACATTGCCGCCCTCAGGTAGTCCCACCTGACCGAGTCGAAGGCCTTCTCAAAGCCCACCGCCAACAAGGTCCCAGCTGGCGGTTTCGATTCGTCGGGCATGTGTAAGATGGAGAAAATTCGTCTAAGATTCAGGGAGGTGCTATGACCAGGAATGAAACCGTTCTGGTCATCATGTATCAGTGTGGGCATGTGGGGTAGCAGCCGGTTGGCCATGATCTTGCTGAGGATCTTAAAGTCGCTATTTAGCATTGACAGCGGGCGGAAGTCAGCCACTGATGCCTCCCTATTGGTTGTTTTGGGGAGTGGCACCACCAGCGCCTCACGTAGTGTGCACGGTAGTTCTCCACTCTGCGCCGCCTCCGCATACATCTCCACCAATCTGGGGACTAGTAAGTACTTATACTTTTTATAAAAATCCATAGGAAGACCGTCCGTGCCAGGGGTCTTCCCAGGGGCCAGCTGTGCTATTGCATTGCTTATCTCTTCCGTAGTCACTGGCCCTCCTAGACTGACCCTGTCCTCTAAATTGAGCACCGGCAGGGGGATCCGGGTCAGGAAATTGTCAAGTGTTCCCGTCCCCAGGTTGGTAGGCTTCCTGTACAAGTGCGTGTAATAATCTCTAAATGCGTTGTTAATGGAGCCTGGGCTGAGTCTGCGATTTCCCCCTCTGTCCAATACACTTGTGATAAGTTCGCTGTCCCCATTCGGGCGTACCAGCCATGCCAAGAGTTTACCCGATCTCCCCTCTTCCGACTGTAGGGATGTCAGGTATCTTTGCATGCTATGGCATCTGAGCCGTTCCTCGATTTGTGAGTGTTCTCTGCGTGCGCGGTCATACTCTTCATCTAATTGCGCTGCAGGGCCCTGTCTCAGTTCCCCCTCATGAATGACCTTCTCCAGAGCGTTTAGTTCCCTCTCTAGTGTACGTCTTACCCCCACGGGCTGCCCAAGACAGTAACCCCTCGTCACCACTTTGAGTGTCTCCCATTCTACGGCTCTGGAAGGGGTGGATCCCTTATTGGTTTCAATGTGTTCTGTTAGGTGGCAGCGCAGCGCCTCCCTATATGCCTGGTCCTCGAGCGCCGCGGGGGTCAGTCCCCATGATGGTATGGGGGGTCTGTCCTGTGATACCCTCAATGTCAACAATAAAGGATTATGATCCGATATTGTACGGGCAAGGTATTCAGAGTGGGTCACATCTCGAGCCAATCCCGCAGTGCAGACCATCCTATCGATTCCGGTGTGCACCTGGTGGAGGCCCGAGTAAAACGAGTAGTCCCTGACAGTCAGGGTGCTGCATCCGCCAGACATCCACCAGCCCCCAAGTACCTAGCCATTCAACTAGTCTTTGTGCTGTCTTAGTTGATATTGCCCCCTGCAGTGGGGGGGTGGACATGTCTAGTACTGCGTTAAAGTCCCCTCCTATTAGAACTTCCCCTGTGTGTTGATGAGTAAGGTGTCTAGATAGGCCCATCATAAATTAAGTTTGGTCCTGATTGGGGGCGTAGATGCAACTCAGAACCAACGGGAACCCATGTAATTTCCCCTCCAATATGACAAACCTTCCCTCTTTATCTATGTTGGAGGAATCAATCGTCAGGGGGACCCCCGCCCTAATCCAAATCAGAACGCCTCTTACATAAGCTGAATATTCTGTGGCAAACACCTGTCCCCTCCATCTCCGTCTTAGCTTTTCTCCCTCTCCTGGTGCCAGGTGGGTCTCTTGTAACATAGCTACCTGCACCCCCCTTCTCTTTAGGAAGGAAAGAATTCTATGTCTCTTGGCCGGCGTACCCATCCCCCTGACATTCCAGGTTATGATATTGTGGTCTGCCATCTTATTCTTAAAGCCTCTTGAATGTGAGCCTGGCGCGCCCGGGACCCTGATTGACCCCCCCCGCAAGCTCGTACCTTCATTGTGGTCGATACACTTCACACATGTAGCCGATGTAACTCGTAACTGCAAACCCCAACTCCCCATCCCCAGGGCACCTCCGGAACTGTAGGTTGCCCAGCAAATTGTGCAACAGTGCAACTTTTTCAAACACATCACTGCAATACTCGACAGCCAAATCAGACAGGCGAGAGTCAAATCAGGGGGGGCGGCCAGGTCCGGAGGGGCCATTCGTTCACTCAGTTCGTCTTGTCGCTTGGCGCCAGCGTAGGTCAAATCTATGCAAGTTCGTCAGCAGTTTGCGGGGTCACCCTCGGTGCATAAGTCAAACTTCCGGAGCCATCGGCAGAGGACACCATCGTGTCATCAGATTCTTCTTCAGAACCCTCCCGGGGGGACGCTTCTACACCCACACGGGCTGCTGCCTCCTAGGGCCTCCCTCTTGCCCGTTTCCCTCTGTGTCCGCGTTGGCGCCAGTCGTGGGCGATCCCTGGACCTCTTTCCCTTCGGGCCCGGCGGGTCCCGCCCGCTCCGTGGTTTTCATGCATGGGCCGCGCCGTCTGTGACCCATGCCCCTCAAGCCATTCCCATGCTTCCTCTGGGGTTTGGAAGAACGTGGTCTTCCCCTCCGAGATCACTCGTAGTCTTGCTGGATAAAGCAGCAAGTACTGTATCCCCTCATCTTGCAGGGCTCTTTTAATAGCCAGGAATGAGGCGCGCTTGTTCTGGACTTCCAAAGTGAAGTCAGGGAACAGTGTCACTTCCCCGTTGGCTACTTTAAACGGGCCCGTTTCCCTGGCTTTCTGCAGGAGGATGTCTCTGTCTCTATAATGCAGGAGTTTAGCGATTACAGCCCGCGGGGGGCCTGCCAGGAGCCAGCGGTCTCGACGGCACACGATGTGCTCGCTCCAGTGTGTAGAAGGGGGTCAGGCACCCCGGTGCGACAACCGTGCTCAACCATTTCTCCAGGAATTCCACCATGTTCGTCCCCTCGGTCCACTCGGGGAGGCCCACTACGCGCACATTGTTCCTCCTGTTTCTACCCTCTGCGTCCTCAGCCCGTTGTTCAAGCTTTGCCACTCTGCCAGCTAAAGAGGTTACCTCTGCTGTCACATCTTTTTGTTTCGGCACGACATCAGACAGTATTGTTTCCGTTTCTTTAACTCTGTCGGCTAATTTATGGTGTTCAGCTCTCAGGAGGCCCACTTCAATCGCCACTTGATTGATGTCGCGTTGCAATGTTGATTTTGTGTCCTCAATAGCTCCCAGTATCTTGTCTAGGGTGTCTTGCACTTTGGCTTGTGACTGGTTCTGCAAGATCTTCTCCCTGTCCCCCGGTGGTGCCAGGGGATCCATGGCTTTGTTCTTATGTCGGCCCTTGGGGGGCATCGGTCAGGCAGGGGGATATGCCCCAGGGGGCCCGGCACGCGGCCCAAGCACTTGTGCTGTCTGTTTCTGATTTGTCCACTCACTTAGGCCTCAGCTGTCTTAGCCACTGATCCTGGGTGTTCCAGGGTGAGCCGCAGGCGTTCCGCCGGCCGTTTCCAGCACCCACTCCCCGTAGGGGGGGTTATGTTAGCCAATCATGAGCGACCGCCACTTGCTCCCGCCCTAGGCCATCCGTGCGCTCTTCTCTCACACTGGGCCCCACTCCGCCGACCGGAGTCAAGCACACGCCACCACTGTAGCTTGATTATCTCCCCACTCGGTGCACTCACCCTATCTTGAGTGCCACTTCTATGTCCGTGGTGCTTCTTATGGTTGCGCCCGGTATCCCCAGTCAGGAGTCAATGGTGTCCTCGGGCCTCCAGTAGCTCCCTCGTTCTACCCTGTCAGGTAGCCAGTCGCGATCTCCTTGCTGGGTGCGCTCCCCCGAGGGGTACCTCCCGGGGGTCAATGCTCCCCTCAGTGGCTCCTTGGGTGGTCTCCAAAACATCGCTTCGGGGTTCTTGCATGCCACCGGGGAACCACTCCATATGTCTGGGTCGGGCTCAAAGGATTCAGGGCCACGCCTGCTCCGTCGGCCCCGAGAGGCCAGAAATGCCCATTAGTGCCGGGACCCATCAGGGCCCACCGCATCCGTCGGGCGCTCCAGGCACTTCAATCTGGCGGCAGCGCCGTACGCAACCGGCGCCGCACGCGGGCCGCCAACCCAGGTCCAATCGCGGCCCGCGTCTCCACTCGGGGCCGCGGCGTCAAACAGGAGGAGGGGCCGCAGGCCTCCGCCCGCGCCGGGCAGTCCGACGCAGTCAAAAGCCCGCGCCGGGACCGCGGCCAAGGCTCGGCAGTACCGCTCGTCCGCCCGGCTTGCTGTGCCCGCACTCCGGTAAGGGATGGCCCGGGCTGGCGCGCCTGTTAGGCAATTTGCTGTCGGCCCCTCCGGAGCCAGCCGATTAAGCGTGCGCCATGTTCCGATCCATGGCCACGCCCCGCCTTACTGAACCACTTGAGAAAGAACGGGCACAAGGTGTCCCCAAAGAAGTTGCAATATTGCCAAAAAGAGGTGGAATGCTTAGGTCATCAAATTGAGAAAGGGTCGAGGAAGTTATCCACGGAGAGGGTGACTGCCCTGTTACAGATGAATCCCCCAAAGACACGGAGAGATGTTAGGATGTTTCTGGGAATGGTGGGCTACTGTCATCAGTGGATCCCAAATTTCTGAGTCATCTCCAAGCCATTGGTGAGACTGACGGTTAAGGATGGGCCAGATGTCATAGAACTGTCAGAGAAAGAAATGAAGGCGTTCACTGAGCTAAAGGAGAGCATGTGCAGGGCTCCAGTTTTAGGTATGCCTGACTATACAAAGCCTTTTGTTCTGTTTTGTCTTGCACGTGATGCATGTTCTTTGTCTGTCCTGACACAGGTCCAGGGGGGTGTAAACCAACCAGTAGCATACTGTATTTGTCAGCTTCGAACAAAGAGGGGGGTAAGAGAGGAGGATTGGTCGGTCCACTGTACGTCCTCCCAACACAGTACTAATATGATAAGGTACACTGTTCCGAAATTGGAAGGAGAGGAAAAAGAGAAAGAGTCCTGTTAATCAGGAGCAATGGTCCTCACACACCGTATTCGGTGTCATGCTTCATCATCGGACAGCTCCTCGTCAGACCGGCGCTGCAATGTCTGACGGGCACCCCCCGAGGGGGGGCTCTTTGCCGGAGATCTTTTTGAATATACTCGATGATGCCGCGGAGCCAAATATGGGTCCGAGAGAGGAGAAAATGTACAGAAAGAGAATAATAAAATTGGCTCAGATCCCTCACCTAATAGTTTATTATTTGCTGTTGGGAAGTGGTCAAGATTAAAAAGAAATCAAGGGAGTGAAACTAGAGGCAATGCTTGAACACTCACACAAGATCAATCAAAGTAATTAAGGAGGACGGAGAAGGTCCGACTCTCCTTAATATGTGGTCGACATGTTTTGCGTCGTTATTGGTCCAACAGGATCCCGTGACGCTTCTTCAGGACCTAATTAATCATAGATTTTCTCCACAAAACAAAAACAAAATACTTATACTTCTGTTGACTAACGCTCACAGTCAGGACGTCATCAGTCGCTTGACAGGACTAAAACAGACTGGGTTTCCTTTCCTATCAGTCGCCCTAAGTATGGGAAACAAAAAGGGGCTAAAATTAGCTCAGTATATCATCGCTTCACCAATATTCAAGGGCGACGAGCGTAGGGTAATGCGGAAAAAGGGGAGTGACAAACTAGTGCAACACTCAGTGATCAAGTGGATGTAGGCACACCATGCTGGTAACATATAAAGTGGCTTACCATCTCAATTAGAGAATAGGCTTCATGGGATATCGCTGGCCCATCACCCGGTACACAGTAAATCTGGTGGTAAGAGAACATATGCCAAAAAAGGGGGGCATCGTATTGGAGTTATACAGTCATCATACAAGTCTGAGGCACAAATGGCTGAGGATGAGCCGATCAAAATGAGGAGATGAGGGATTGACAGAAAAAGTGGAATTCAAAAATTGTATTTATATATGACTTACTTCAAATCTTATACACATACATCATAGAAGCAACAAGAGAGAAAACAATCATCAATTCTGTAGAAATGTTCATAAATATCCCTAATATCACGTATAGGGTAGGGCATGTAGCCAGTTTTATTCAGTGAAGAAATACTTTATTATAAAACAACGTAAGAGACGTTCCTAAAGGTCAAAGGTAGAGTGGCACATGAGGGGGATAGAGATGAGAGGGTATATCGTGACCCAGAAGTAATCATACCCTTATGTCACACACCGTAGTCAGTTCAAGAAGAAACAAAGAATTGGACTGAAGGAGTGCAGTCTGTTAATCCACGGCCGTATCATTAAGTGCAGGACACGAGGTCCCCCGACCTGAATGCATCGTAGCGTTCAAAAAGGTGCCGTGGTAAAGTTTCTATAAAGGAAGTGGGGAGATGGACACTTACTTGCGAGGTCACCGGTTTATGCTGCAGCACCTACCCGGGGGTCGCGTTCCCGAACATATGCGGAAACGGAAGGCTGCCGGCATAAATAGCATGCGCGCAGAGCGCGCGTCCATCAATTAGATGATCAGTTGCCAAGTAACGTCCTCGTCAGTGACGAGCCTCTAAGGAAATCAAAAAGGGACTCAAAAAACAGGACGCTATGGGAGCACTCTGTGTGTGGCGGCCATCTTAAAGTGGTATATGGATTATAGAGAAGCCGGAAATAGCTCAGTTCCAACTGTCAGGAGATTCCAAAATCCTATTGTAGATAAGATTAGTCTTACTGATGTCATTTGTCCAGGAAGGTTAGTTCTAATTTCTTCTAGTAGGAGTAAAAAGAGGATGGCCAACAAACAGGACCTTCTGAAAGTGGTTGTAAGAAGGGCAAAAAAATATATATATAAAATAAATCAAAAACCAAGCTGCTACCTATTTGGAGAGGTGGAACCAGGGGATGTCATCGTTTAGTCCCTGTTGGTGGGTATGGAGTCTATATACCCAGCGTTGTTCAAGCTCAAATAACGGGCGGGTGCCTGGTGAGTCGCAAGTCTGTAATACCACCCATCGCATGTCGTCTGGTGTGTGGTTAAGTTCAATAAAATGTATACTAAGTTTGGTAGTAAGAAGTCCACACCGGATGTTACTACGGTGTTCATTTATCCTAATCTTTACCGGTCGTGTGGTCATCCCCACGTATCTAAGATTACAGGGACAGGTGATAAGGTAAACACAATTGCGGGTGTTACAGTTAGTATGTCTCATCAGATGCCATGTTAAAAATGGCTCTAACTGTAGGATGTCTGTGTGTTTGGTGAGTGAGCAGACATTGCAATTCCCACATGGAAAGTGACCTTTAACCGGGGGGAGATCCCATAGAGATTTCTGTCTGTTTGGGGTGGTGGTGGGTCTAGGTCGGGTGTGTACCAGCATGTCTTTTATGTTTGCGGTCCTCTTAAACGCAAACACAGGCTTGGGAATATTTTCACCACCACTGCAGAGGACCGGCCATCTCTTATTGATTATCTTCTTCACTGTGTTGGAAAGTGGTGTAAATGTTGATACACAGGTAAGCTTGTTGTCCGTAGATTTAGGGGTAAGCTGTAGTAGTGAGTCCCTATTGCTATACTTAGCTCGTTTGTAAGCTGTTTTAATGACTCTATCCGGGTAATGGCGGTCGTGTAGTTTAACCTGTAATTCAGAGGCTTGGGTATTAAATAGTCGTACATCACTACAGTTCCGTCTAAGGCGTAAAAACTGTCCAAAGAGTAAATTTTCTCTTAGTGCTTTGGGATGGTGACTCTCGTATAGTAATAAGCTGTTCCGATCAGTGGTTTTGTGAAAGGTGCGGGTTTTCAATCGACCTTCCTCTATGCTGATTAACAAATCTAGGAAGGGGATCTCTTTAGTAGATACAGAGGAAGTGAAGTTGAGGAAGGGGTCTAGACTATTTACCCAAGTCGAGAATGCATCTACTACGTCAATAGGGCCATGCCAAATGACAAGGATGTCGTCTATATAGCGGCGCCACAATTTGATATTGGCGGAAAAGGGATTGGACTCAGGTAGGATAAAACGTTTCTCAAAGTCGTACATGTACAAACATGCTAAGCTCGGGGCAAAAGTGCTGCCCATCGAGGTTCCGCGGATTTGATGGAAAAGTTTATCCTCAAACTGGAAAAAATTACGAGTCATAGCCAAACTAGCAGAGTGCATGATAAAATGAACAGGTGTTGTGAATTCTGAACTGGTAGATAAAAGAAACGACTCAACTACCTCCAGTGTGGCCACTTGTGGGATGTTTGTATATAGAGCCTCAACATCAAGTGTGATCAAGGCATCGACACGCACTGTGGAATTTATGGTTTCAATCAGATTAAGAACGTCTGTAGTGTCTCTCAGGTAAGTGGTTGATTGTTGTACAAGAGGTCGTAGGAAATGGTCACAGAATATCGAAAGTGGTTCAAGGATGGACCCAATCCCTGAGACTATAGGGCGTCCTGGTGGAGGAGAAATGCCCTTGTGAATTTTTGGGAGGCAGTAAAAATAAGGGATACGGGGGTCCTCTGTATCCAAAAATTCTGCCTCCTTTTGGGGTATCCAAGTGTTGTTAACAGCTTCCTCTATCATCCCATGTATCTCGGTTTGCAAACATCCCGTAGGATCCCGATCAATATGAGCATAGTAGGTAGAATCGCCAAGAAGGCGAAGGCATTCCTGTCTGTAATCTTTAGTAATCATCACAACAATGGCGCCTCCTTTGTCAGCTGGTTTGATAGTAATATTGGAATCAGCTGCTAGAGCTCGGAGTGCCTCATTCTCGATCCTGGACAGGTATATTTGTCAGCTACTTTGGACCCAGTTGCAGCAGCCATACCAGGTTGTCTGCGTGCAGTAGCAGCAGTTGGTCAAAGCCTCACACAGTGTTAAGGCATAGTGATGGGACATCCTTTAACAGTCATGGTCCCTCACTCAGTTGAGATCTTGTTAACCCGAACCAAAAAGCAACACATGACAAATGCAAGACTGACAAAATATGAAACAATTATATTGGGGTCGCCAAATGTAACGTTGAAAAGATGTACAGTGCTGAACCCGGCAACTTTGCTTCCAAATGAAAACACAGAAATTGAAGATGTAGGGCATGATTGTCTTGAGGTAACAGAAATGTGCACCAAACCAAGGCCCGATATTAAGGATACCCAATTGGAAGAAAATGACAAAATTATCTTTGTTGATGGCTCATGTATGAGAGACTCAGTAGGAGTCCTGAGAGCTGGATACGCTGTGCGCACGATCTCTGGTATCCTGGAAGCATCTTGGCTTGAGAGAGTATATTCTACTCAAGTGGCTGAATTGGTTGCTCTTACTAGAGCATGCCATGCTTCTGCCCAGCTGAGGGTGACCATCTATACTGATAGCCGATACAAATTTGGAATTGTCCATGATTTTGGCCAACTATGGTCAAAAAGGGGTTTCCTGACCTCTTCTGGTTCACCAGTGAAGAATGGTAAAAGAATTAAGGAGTTGTTGCACGCAATTCAGTTACCTCATGAAATTGCCGTGGTGAAATGCAGTGCTCGTTTGAAATCACAAGACTTTGTTTCAATGGGAAATGGATATGCGGATCAAGTCGCAAGGTTTTGCGCATTGAACTGTATATCGTTTAAGGATCAGTGGGAGGTGTTACCTGAAACAGAAAATGAGACATGCACAGGTTACGCATTAAGGGTGATTGACACGTTAGAAGAATTTAGATTGTTGCAGGGACGTGCCAGCAAAGACGAGAAGCGTTCTTGGGTTCGGATGCAATGTGTACAAAGACCAGATAACTTGTGGGTCTCAGATGAGGGGAAAATGGTTTTGCCGAACAGTCTCCTGTCACAGTTTGCAAGGTTTTACCATGGGCAAGCATATATTGGGAGAGATGCCATGATCAGGTTGTTCAAGATTGACTGGTTTAACCCAAAATTCAGACAAGCTGCAGAAGCGATTTGTCACAGGTGCATCATCTGTCAACAGATGAATGCGGGGAAAGGGACAGTGGTGAATTTGAGCCACACTGGGAGAGCAGGAGGTCCATTTAGCAGAATGCAACTGGATTTTATTGAGATGCCTGTGTGTGGAGGTTTGAGATATGTGTTGGTGAATGTGTGTATCTTTAGTCATTGGATTGAAGCATACCCTACACGTAGGAATGACAGTCTCACAGTAGCGAAGCTGTTGCTTAGGGAATTGATACCACGTTTTGGGTTTCTGATCTCTTTAGAATCAGATAGGGGAAGTCACTTCAACAACGAGGTGGTTAAACTCTTGTGTGCAACATTGAACTGAAGTTGCATTGTAGTTACCGCCCTGAAGCATCAGGACTAGTGGAACAGATGAATGGTACCCTGAAGTCGAGAATGGCAAAAATGTGTGCAACCACAAATTTGAAATGACCCGATGCGTTGCCTTTGGTGTTAATGTCAATGAGAAATACACCTAACAAGAAAACAGGACTATCTCCTCATGAGATTCTCATGGGCTGAGATATGAGACTGCCCGCAGTGCCTGCGAATGCTCTTGTGAATATCACAGGTGATATGGTGTTGGACTACTGCAAGGGTCTGGCTGACGTGGTCCGCTCTTTCTCTCACCAGGTGGAAGCTACCACCCTGCCACCGATAAATGATCCAGGACACAATCTGAAAGCTGGTGACTGGGTTGTCATCAAGAAACACATAAGGAAGTCGTGATTAGAGCCACGTTGGAAGGGGCCATATCAAGTGATATTAAGGACTACCACTGCTGTGAAATGTGCGGGAATTCCGAACTGGATCCCTGCCAGCCACACGAAAAAGGTGACGTGTCCAACTGATGAGGAAGTTGAGTTGTTGAAAGTACCAACAACAGAGAAGGAAGTCTCAGGGCCAGAGAGTGATCAAAGGGGAACTGAGACAGAAGGAGAGCCCGTTGAGGACGGATTAGTCACTCCAGTAAGAGACGAAGGAGGAGAGACCCAGAGGGGTGACGGTGAGCCTATCTCAACTGAGGCACCAGGAGGGCCAAGTCAGAAGGAGGCTCTCCCAGAAGCAGACGAATATGGAAATGAGTTAGAGCCCCTGACAGACCCAGAAGGCGAAGGAGTTGTGGCGGAAGAGAGTCAGAGTGTTCAGACTCCTCGTGAGCAAATTGCAGTTCCATCAAGAGAAAACACCATAGAGTCAGATGAGGGCGAAGGGTCGCTCCAAGAAATGTCAAAGACCAGAGAGACCCTGAAAGGAGATAATTGGCCAGAATTGCAAGTGAAGAAAGGGAAAGTGGTTGTCGAAGATGCAATAGAGGAAGAGGTTGATACAAGGAGAGAAGATCTGAGCGAAGGAGAGTTGCAAGGTGATCGCAAGTTGAAAAGAAAAAGGGTAGCCAACAGAAGATAAGTGGGTCCTGAATGGGCGTATGCAACGTAAGCTGAATGGCAACAAGAGTTCTTGGCGTTTTGCTTTGATCGAGAAGTCCCAGGTCAGTACTTTGGTACCTGAGTCTGGCCGAAGAGACTGAGTTGGCATAAGAACTGAGTTTGACAAAATTTTGAGAAAGAGAGACTGATAACTTATCGGATGTGACACTGTTAACCAAATTGACTTTTGAAAAAAGATTCTGACAAGCTGCTGACCTGAATTGACAAGGATCCCGGGAGTGAATGTGAAAGCTGTAAATAATTGCTGAAGAAAGACTTTCGCTTGCTTTAACTTTACTGGAAAGAAATAATAATAAGTTTAACAATCCTCGGTTGGTTGTTGTTTGAGCAGATAAATCCTTCACTTTCTGATTCTTTATAGATCATGGCTAATACTAGAGATGATGATAGGGGAAGTAGGCATTGTAAATGTTTGGTGTTGGTTTGGGTGTCGTGTGTGTGATATTCATCATAGTTGTGATTGTGGGTATGCCATTACTGGGTAAGAGTGGAACTTACAATGCTACAGTTTCGGAGACCGCCACCGCACTAACAGCTTGGGAGAGATTTGAGCAGGATACAAAATATTTGCATGAGGGGACTAAAGTTGAAGGGGAATTATCAACTAATGTTTTCTATCACTTGCTGAGTGAGTATGTTGACACTATGGATGCGAAAGATTGTTATGTATGTACACAGATTCCTGTTTCGGTACAAGAGGGGGTTACCTATCACAGCCTGCCACTAACATATGGGATAAGCTGTAGTCTGTTACTAACAAGGTTCTGTAACCAGGAAGAAATCCAATATTTTTATTCCAATCATGACCTTGTGTTTTCTTATGTGCCTATCATAGAAGATTTGAGAAGCGTAGCTAAGTATTACAGCATAAAGTTAGTAAAGGGATTCTTTGAGGCAACATTAACAATTAGTACATCTTATGCACACCGCAATAATTTGACATGTTTGCTTACACCCGTATAGAAAAGCTTTTTAGATCACACGGAAGACAGAAGAAAGTCATGGAAGGGTAAATTAGAGAAAGGGTTGCAGCAGCGAGCTTTTGCTAGTAGTGAGAGTTATAGTGCAATTAGGGACCAGGGGAAGCTAGCTTTAGATGCACTACACGTAGGCAAGCTTTGCATATCTAGACCAAAGTCGTATTATGACAATGTGTTTGTGGGAATGAGTGAATGTAAGCATGTGTTTTTGTTTCAGAGCAAGTGGACCTTCATGTTAAATGGACAGGATCCAGCGATCCCTGGGATCTAATATATATGTGGACTTAGTGCTTATTACCGTCTTCCAAAGGGATGGTATGGGACATGTTATTTGGGGATAGTTTTCCCAAAGATATTTCAACTTGCGGATTTGAAGAGGTTTCCGAAATTGTCTGAATCACATCGAAATAGACAGAAAAGAGATACTGCTGCTGGTGCAGTAGGAGACATATTTGGGGCGATAATTCCTTCAGTGGGAGTTAACATAAACTCCATAAAGATTAGAAAGTTGTCTAATATTGTGAATAGCATGCTGACAAATTTTACTGGGGCTATACTCCTGATGGATACTGAACTTGCTGCGGAGAGGGCTATGACTCTTCTAAACAGGCTTGCTTTAGACATTCTTTTAGCGACAAATGGCAGAGTTTGTAAGATGCTTAATGAGCGTCACTGCTGTGCTTACATACCTGACATTAGTAATGAGATTAGAAGTATGCTTACTAACTTAACTAGGGATAGTACAGATTTGAAGGAACTGAAAGAGCCAGGTGTTTGGGAAAAGGTTGGAAAGGGACTTGTTTCAGTGGGAAATTGGTTTAGTAATATTTGGCATGGGATATTGGCGAAAATAATACAGGGAATATTGATTGTTATAGCTTGTTTATTTGGATTATGGCTGTCATGTAAAATTAGTAAAAGAATAAAACTGAAAATGGTGAAAAATAATAAGAGGAGGGAAGAAAAACAAAGGGAAAAATTATTCAGGGCAAAATCACAGGGGGAGCGATTGAGAGAAGAAATTGAGATGAAGGAATTCTAGAATGTAAAATGTAAGGGGAAAGGTTTGTGTGATGACAAGAGTCATCAGAGGAGGGATTGTTGGAGTGTGTTCTTTAAAATTAATATTAACATGAAAAGCTTGCAATATAATGTAAAATGAAGCTGCGTAGAAAATGTGTTAACGTAGAAAACAATAGACGCATTTGAAATGTGCCCACGGGGAGTGGCCACCAATGTATACGATGACTAATGAAACTTATTAATGATGAACTAATAATGTACTAACATATGGATTTGTATTATCATATTATGATTAAAGTCATGTATTAGGGGTTTGCTAAACTAAATTACTAGGCCTTAGCTTAGCGAGGGTCTGGGCCTAGCTGCCTGGTCTCATATTAAACTGTGTTTCTCTAACGTGCAATGTGCTGCATTCCTGAAGGACACGAGGCTGTACTTTTCCAGAAGCTAGAGATATATGTGTACTCATAGTAAATTCTTTCTCATGAGACCCGACTTGCTCAAGGAGACATTCTTGCCGAATGCAACAATGTAATTCGTAACAGGCACAAGGCTGTCTGGAGTAGGAGAAGACAATGGGACTACTGACTGGAGCGTAAAGTGTAACTTTTCTTACCTGACATTTCACCCGATGAAGACGTCAAATTACGGGAGCCAATCAACTGTATGAGAACTGTGTTTTGTGGAAAATTCTAGTAAGGTGCGTTGACAATAATTGGACAGAGATAGTGATGCACCAAAATTGATCCAATAGGGAATTAAGGGCTAGTTTGACAGTTTTAATATAACCGCCTGATCCGAGGAGAAATCGGCCATTATTGGGACACTTTTGCTGTGATTCTTTGAGACTTTGCTGTTCTGATATATTAACCATCCTCTACCTAAATCCTTCTTGATATTTACTTCTCCTCCTTATGAGGGAAGTGCTTTACTCTTAACTATGCCATCTTGAAACTTTGCCCTGTCCTGTTCTTGCTGAATGCCGAATCGACTGATGTCCTGAGGACGAAGATTGACGCTGTTTGCTGATTCATTTGGAGGGGTAACTATCTGATGAAACTGTAATTGTCTATTTGCCTTTTCTTTCTAGGTACCAACTGCTCTTTTGATAGAGGCCACAATTAGATGTTTTCCAAATTGGTGTTTGCTAAATTGTTTTGCATGAAGCCCAACGTGCCGATGCTAATTCGAGGTTAGTTAAGGGGTTCACTAAAATTGTACACAAATAGACAAATGACTGAGTTCTTGCTTTGTTGAATCTTGTACTCTGAGACTTTACTAAGCTGTTCTTATTAATGATGTGTTAATGCTTAATGAATATTCTCTATGGGTTGATTAACGGTGTTAAAATTATGTATCTGAAGAGTCACTAGTGAGATTGTGTGCTAATGAGATTAATGGAAATGACTATTAGATTGTAATTAAATAGGGAATAAATATCCTAACACTCTACTAGATTTGTGTGGTTATTCTTATTAAATGTTATTGATTATCTTGTTGATTTGTTACCAAGAGGAAATTGGGTTACTGAGATGTTGATTTTGTGATGCCGAAAGATAACTCGTGCTGGGAAGTCTCCAAACATGGTCAAAAGGTTCATGCGTGTTCAGGCCTATGCGTGTCTCCTTGTAAGTTTACTTATCAAGGTTCTGACGCGCTATCAAAAGGAGCAACATAATCTGTAAATTTTTACCCAAAGGTTGCTTTCCTACTTCTGGAATGCTTTTTAGATTGTGTCGGAGACAACGCATGTGCAGTCACTTGTGATGATCTATTGTTTCTTAAAAAACAAGGGGCTTTTAGCCCGCCCATTATTTACCATTGGTTGGCTTCAGTTGTCCATCTTATTTTCTTCATTTTCATTGGTGAGCATGTGTTATCTTGTGCTGGCTTCACTTGGGCTTCTCTTTGTTTTCTTCCCCAGAGCATGAATCAAGTACTGATTGATTTCTTGACTAGTGTTCTTTTCCGCGCTGCTTATGCTCGCTTTGTGGTACTTTTTTATTTGGTTTTACTTGTTAGAGAACTTTAGCCCATCAATTTTGAAGCTTTTTCTTCCTTGCATTCTAAAGAGCTGAAAACAAAATCTATTAATAATGAAACTTTGTCACTTGTGACCAAAGTGCAAATGTTTTGACCGCCTGCTGCTTTAATTGATGATGAAGTTGGTAACGTACCCCCTTTACTGAAGACTGTTGCCATACAGTATGTGTTTTTCTGACTTAACGTATCCCTTTGTATTACATTCACACATTTATTGGTGACCTCTTTTATAATTTAGAGGAGGTTTTATTCATTTTCAAAAGTGTTCTCAAATGATTTATGAACTCTAAAATTATCCTTCTCTCTACCCAACCCTGATCTTTAAAATTATACTTACCTCCGTTTACCTCTACCCATCCCACCCCTAAATTGGGCCTCCCATTACCCACCCCAACCTTAACAATCACTCTTACATTGTCACTTCTGTCCAACTCATAACCCTAAAATCATGCCTACCTCTAAATACCCAAACCCTTTAAAAATGCTTGCTTCCTGTTACCTTTATCCACCCCAAATTCAACATTACCTGCCTTTACCTCCACCCACCCTGGATCCTAAAATCAACCTTACCTCCCCTTTACCTCTACTCACACATGAACCCTAAAATGATCCCTAACTCCCTTTACCTCTACCCAACTGGAACCCTCATTTAATCTTTACCTCACTTTGGGCCTCATTACAAGTTTGGCAGTCCGGTGACCACCATGTTGGCAGTCCAACCGCCAAAGATTTGGCAGAGTGGACCGCAGTATTATGAGTTTGACCCTCATAGAAACAGAAGACAGTCTGCGGTCCGCCAGCACCGCCAGCCAGCACAGACCACCACGGTCACCCAGAAGCACAAACAGGCCGTCGGAGCATGTGTTTCGACTGGACTCATTATGAGTTTGCACACTGACAATGTGACTGTGGCGGTCCAACCACCAGGGAGAAGCTGGCGGAAACAGACGGTATTAAGGGAGACACTCACCTTCAGACAGCTTCACACATCCGGAGCCGCCGTAGAGCCCTTTGCCAACGTCAGGCTGCTGCTCATGCTCGCCGAAAGACAACAAGATGAACACTGCTGTGGATGACAGCAACTGTACCTACACACCCCTATCTGTATCATTAACCTTAAAAACAGCTTGTAGTGCCGGCAACCACATCATGTGGGGATACGCCACAGGTAACAGGTACATGTCTCAAACCACACACACTCATTGACATACAGCAACATAAACACCTACACACTCACAATATGTCCACTGGCCAGCACACTCATACTGCACTGCAACAATACACAAATACACACAGCTCAGGCAGAGGGACACTGAAGGCTGCACAACATTGTCATACACAGCAACAACAACTCACTTACAGCACATGTACAAATACAAATCACACACTCACATTTAACACTGGCCAGGGAATGTCCACACATACAACACACATATCTATTGATGTGGCATGGAATACATACACCACCATGAAACAACCCTGCAATGGACACACAAATAATACCACAATGGAAGCATAATGGCACACACAATAGATAGAGTCAAATAGACAAATAGACAAAGAGCACCATACCAACAATACCTGCACAGTTGGGATGTGAGCATCAGGAGCATACATGGAAGGGGGCTGCACTGGGACACATGTCAAGTTGCACAGGCCCCTCAAACTACATGTACAAAGGAAATGGCCCTACATGGATCTCAGGGACAAACAATACCGAAACCAATTGGCATGCACAGCTACACAATGGGAAAGGGCAAGTCAATAAAGCACATAGAACTCCTACACCATGAGACATACCTCTACATGAACTAGCTGCAAGGGACACACACCTAAATGGACACAGGCACACCCAAATGCAAATCAACCTAGCACAACTGAACACACTTCATGCCTTCACTAACAAAACTCAAGAATACACACATCACATGTATACAATAAGCATATCGGGGGACAAGTCTACCACCATACATGCCCAGATTTGACAACATGAAAATAAATACTTACCATACCAAACAGTACACAATGCTGTGAAACCAACATTGCATATACACATACATACCTAACACACAACATATACTCTTCCCGTGCACACAAACTCCATATTGCAAACAACAGCGCATGGAGCAGCAAGCATGCACAAACACACACAACAGGAGGCACACAACCACTCAGGAAAAACATGAAGCTAGGAAAGGAATTGCAGGACAAAGGTATACCCAACAAAATGAACTATTTGGCTGGCTTTAATGCCAACAACAATAATAGTAAAATCAATGTCCAAAGGCCATTGACCAGTCCAATAAATGTCCAAATCATGGCACAGTGTTGTGCCCAAACTTGACTCCTATCTCCCATGTAAAGTCCACAGTAAGGGGCATCAAGGGGGCAGGAAGGCACCTCAGGGATTATCCGATGGTGAGGGTGGGGAGGATTGGATTTGGGAGGGGGGGTTGGGTTTAGGAGTGGGGGTGCTCCTTTTTGGGAGGGGTGGGCTTCTTCTTGGGAGAGGGTGTGGGTGTTTTCAGGGGGGGGACAGGGGAGGCCTTGGAGATGGAAGGGATGTTCTTGGAGATGGTTGAGGTCCTTTTGAGTGATCCATAATACAATTACAGTTGACAGTGACAGTGATCCATAATACAATTACCGTTTGTCTGTAACATTCAGGGGAAGTGATTATTGGCTCACAAATAACGCCCACTACTACAAAGGGGATAACAGGGATAAGTCCTAGGTCACAAAGGAAAACGTTTTTGGACACATGCGATGGGCATCAGAAGGGGGTCGGGATTTGAAGGTTGAGGGAGTGGTTGTCTGACGTGTAGTTGTGGATGTCTTTGGTGCGTGCTTATGGGAGGTATGCTTGTGTGTGGTGGGTGTCTGTTGGGTGGGTGAGTGAGGGCGTTTATGTGTCTTGGGCTTAGTGGGGTGGAGATGCTGGAGGATGCCATAGTGGGTGGGTGGATATCTTTTGGGGTGGTGACTGCAGGTATGGTGGATGTGCCGGATATAGGTGTGTGGCATGGGCACTGTTTCCTTTGCTTGCCTGTGCCCATGCTGCAAAAAGAAAGAGAAATAGGGTCACAACATATCCATGATAACACTTCAATCACACCTCTGAGTGACAAAGAATACCATCAGGTCAAGTAGGCTCCAGCAAAAACATACACCAAAGTGACACATACATGTGCCATATCATATGCTTGCATGCCATTTGGATTTCCCAAAGCTACCCACAAGAAAATCAGGATGTCATACTACTACAATTGCATGGATGAAGTCTGGCAAACACCACAACCATACTACAACTAGGTAATCTCTTCCACCCGAATGATGTGCCACATGCAACAGACTCCAGTTACCTTGTAGCCAACAAATGTATCCTATTGTAAAGTACACACCCATTTTTCACACACAAGTTTGTGCACACATCCATTTTGCACTTTCATGATGTACCAACAATTTGGGATACAGGCAATGGCCTCCAGCTTACTCTGACACAAAAGTGAAATATCCTATAGCATTTGCAATGGAAATACCGATATCATAAGGGACACATGTCAACAATGTACAGATCTACAAGTGACACCTGTCACAATAGAGTCAAAGAGATACTATCAGTGTCACACAGACAGGCCTTATGTGTCAATGAAAGAAATACCATTGATGTCAGGTTCAACATGTCAGGGAGTAATGTATAAAGAAAACACACAACAAAGAATCAGTAAGCCCCATGATAGTCACCGCTAATGGCTGACACCCATGACAATGACATCTGAGTGTGTCAGTAGTACACATCTGCCCCTTGAATGTTGTAGAGACACAGAACTCACAATCAGAAATAGAAGGACTCTAACCTGTTGTCCAATGAGAAGCAACATCACTACCCACATCTTGGACATGCCAAACATGGTAGTTATCTGTGGATGAAGCCATGAACCCAAATACAAGTGATGTCAACATCAATGCAAGAAACTCCATGATGCATGACAACAGTAAGGGACCAATTCTCAATCAATACACATGTGCAGTAACCTCTTCAACATGATGCCACATCAAGAGCATAAACACAGATTGGTCTCACAATCTTGGGCCACCTGTTATATCCCTCATTGCTATAGTAGTTCTACATACCAAATGACATTCTATGACGAATGAAGGTATCTGTCAGACAATCTACAGTGCCAACACACTCCTGCCTGTGACACAACATGGGATGTACCACCACTGTAAATGTGCCATTCCACTAAGAGTTTTCCAAGCACATATATGTGAGGGGTAGAGGGATCATACCATCAACATGGGTAGGACATGCCTGAAATTACAGATAATGAACGTTTCCTAAAGGGAAACGGACACATGCTGGCATGTTGGCAACAGTCACGGGACATGATTCATGTCAATGGACATTCCCCATTTACAAAGGGAAAGTGGTTTGCTACATCTGCAAACAATTATATAGGTAAGCCATGTTACATATATGATGTGCACCAACACAGCACAGACTGCAGTAAGACACCATTACCCATCATATACTGAGGTTAACTTTTGGGTGTCAGATGCCTACATACACATATGCCCAGACACATGGCAGAGGACAGTGATCCATAATACAATTACCGTTTGTCTGTGACACTCAGGGGAACTGCTCACAAATAACACCCACTATAACAAAACAGTACATGCATGAGGAATGGGCACAGCCATTTTTGGACCCCACAGAGTAAGTGGTTTGTGAATTCCCCAACGTTTGTACTAGGTCCCAGGATCAGAAGGCAAGGTACACCAGTTAGTTACACATGACATGTCAACACAAACAATCTCCCAAATACTGTGACACATGACTGATCCCTAATTGTCAAGGGGAGCAGTCAGTACCTCATACAATCACTTGACAATGGGACAAGCAGGAATTCTATGTGTACTGACCCCCTTCTGGCTGCTGTGCTGCCCACAAACGCCCATCCAGCTCCAGGTAGACCACCGCCAGAATCTAGGCCATTGGGGGGGTCATGGTCCGACTGGCACCCCACCCACTTTGGGAGGACAGCCCTAGCTGGGCCTCCGTGACCTTCTGGGCCAAGCATCTCAAGTCCTCCCACCTATTTCTGAAGTGGGCGCTCCGCTGGCAATCGACCCTCAGGGTCCTCACCTTCTTGACAATGGCTCTCCAAAACCCTTTCTTTTGATGGACGTTGACCTGCATGGTGCAGGCCAACGCCCCAATGCCTTGTGCACAAACACAAGACAGGAAATTATGTCCCCAGATCACATTCAAAATGGCAGAGTCACATACATGTCATTACATATTGCAATGAACAATGTTTTTTTCCCCAAAATGCCCAAGTGGAGCACATACCAGTCACTGAGTAGATGGACAAGACTACAAACTTTCCCAGTCTTCTGACCAAACCACCACCCTGCTCAGGCCCTCCACTAACTAGATTGGTCAACTGACATCTTGTGGGATACACGCTGGCATTCTGACAGCAATTTTAAAAACTATGGGACACAACACAACTCTGTGGCTTCCGATGCCACAGTGACCGCAGCTCCATGCCTTTTCTACAAATTTTGGCACACATGGGCACAATCTAGCCTGTGAGGAGGGAATATATGGTGAAGTACAGGGGAAAAAGTGGACATGAGGCACCTACCTGCTCCTCTGGTGCACCATAAAGCTGTTCATACAGGGGTAGGACCTCCTCCACCAGCTTCTCTAGCTCTTCTGGGGAGAAGTCAGGGGCCCTATCACCTGTTAGACATGGCATGGTTGCTCCCATAGGCGGTACACAGCAGCTCAGGTTGTGGAGGTCTTGCTGAAAGCAGTGTCAGGTGTAAAAGTGAGGGATTTTCAGAACATGTCGGTCACATCCATAACATATGCAGCCATCACCGCCTGCAGGCACAGCCATTGGCCCAAGACCTCCACTTACAAAAAAATTAGACTATTGCTGTGTCTGCCGCAGTTGCAACTGCCTTCCGCCATGATGACTTCTGCCGGCGGACATGGGCAGTTCCTAGTGTCCAGTGGAGTAGGTCAGGCACCCGCCATTTTAAAAGCACTTTATCGTGTATTTGGCCAATTAAAAATGTGTCACAACTCTGAAAAATGGTTTAAATAACCGATAAGTGCTGGTCTTGCCCTGTCATGTATGTCCTTCTACTTTGACAGCGTTTTTGTACATTGCCAGGCACATATGGCAAGTTTATTTTGTCCACAGGCAACCCTCCCAACCCCGGTCATTTTAACTTAGGGAACTTATCTCACATTCCGACTACCATGTTTCATGTAAAAAAATTGTTACTGTCCAGAGAGATGATATGCACATTTTTGTGGTAAAGCAATGGGGAAACATGTTTCTTCTGTGGAATTGACAGTGGTAATGTGTGGTAATGTGTACTGAGCATCACGTCATCGAATCATGGCATGCTATGTCACAGTAAGTGAATAACATGCATTATGTATGCTGCAAGAAATGAATTGGATGATGGCTATACTAATTTCTTATCCAACATAGGTACCCAGGGAAGGCAAGGATCCTCCTGTCTACTCTCCTACTCTCCACTTCCTGACCTTCAGGCCATGGAAGACAGACACATCATTCAGGTGTACCATCTGAATAGGCAAACAATTGTGGATCTCTGCCATGAGTTCGAGGCAGTTCTATTGACTGCCATTTCTCATCCAAATAGCATACCACCCATTGTACAGGTTATGGCAGTTTTGCAGTTCTTGGCCACAGGGTCCTTCCAAAATACAGTGTCCCTATCTGCTGGGATGCCCCTGCCTAATACTGAAGGATGTACACTCAGCAGTGTTGAAACACCTGGACAGCTATATCCTTTTTCCTCCCCGTGAGGATTTGGCACATGTGTAGGCTGACTTCAATGGTTTGGCACACATCCGACATGTGGTGGAAACCACTGATGGTACACATGTTGCCTTGGTTCCACCGCATGGCAATGAACAAGGCTATCAGAACCGGAAGAACTTCCATTCCATCAATGTCCAAGTTGTTTGTTTGTTGGACCTCTACATTTTACAGGTCAGTGCCTGTTATCCAGGTTCAGTCCATGATGCCTTGATCATGCATAACAGTGCAATTCCACAACTGATGCCACAACTGTAACTGGCTGGTTGGTAAGTCACATGTGTCATGTGTGTTTATATCAAATGTGTGCTGCAGAAGAAAAATTACAGAGGACGCTGCATATCCAAACTGTTAGAAATGGGGTTTTTGTTTGGCAGTCAGGTTACCCTGTGTCCAAGCAAGAACCCTCACTCTAGTCAGGGTAAGTCACACACAATCCAAAATTATCCTGCGCCCACCCTCTGGTAGCTTGGCACGAGCAGGCAGGCTTAACTTAGAAGGCAATGTGTACAGTATTTGTGCAATAAATCATACAATAACACCATATAGCACCACAAAAAATAACACCACACAGTGTTTAGAAAAAAAATAGATAATATTTATCTGGCTAATTGTAGGTCAAAACGAATAAAGATGCAATGTGAAATTGTAGAGATATCACTGAAAAGTGATATAAAGGGGGTGATTCCGAGTTTGGCTGGCGGCGGGCGCCGCCAGCCAAACGGGAACCGCCAGAATACCGCTGCGCGGTCAAAAGACCGCCGCGGTTATTCTGGGTTTCCCGCTGGGCTGGCGGGCAACCGCCAACAGGCCGCCCGCCAGCCCAGCGGGAAACACCCTTCCACGAGGAAGCCGGCTCCGAATGGAGCCGGCGGAGTGGAAGGGGTGCGACGGGTGCAGTAGCACCCGTCGCGAATTTCAGTGTCTGCTAAGCAGACACTGAAATTCTAAGTGGGGCTCTCTTACGGGGGCCCCTGCAGTGCCCATGCCATTGGCATGGGCACTGCAGGGGCCCCCAGGGGCCCCATGACACCCCATACCGCCATCCTGTTCCTGGCGGCCGAAACCGCCAGGAACAGGATGGCGGTATGGGGGTCAGAATCCCCATGGCGGCGCACCAAGCTGCGCCGCCATGGAGGATTCCCCTGGGCAGCGGAAAGTTGGCGGTACACCGCCGACTTTCCGTTTCTGGCAGCGGCTGTACCGCCGCGGTCAGAATGCCCAAAGAAGCACCGCCAGCCTGTTGGCGGTGCTCCCGCGGACCCCGGCCCTGGCGGTTTTTACCGCTAGGGTCGGAATCACCCCCAAAGTGTCTTAAGTCTTGGTTTAAAGTGGAAAATCTCAGCAAAGGGCAGCAGAAGAAGAGATACGTGGAAAAATGGTGTGTGCGTCGATTTCTCACACACGGGCTTGCGTCGTTATTTTTCACGCGGGGAAGTCGTGCGTCGTTTTCCGGCGCGCGGACAGTCTCTTTCTGTGGGTCGCGGGATTACCAGATGTCCCGGGGTCTGTGCGTGGATTCTCCTGCTTGTTTTCTGGCTGTGCGTCAAAGTTTTGCTCTCACGGCAGGCGTCGCGTCGATTTCCCCTCTGGAAGTCGGGCGACGTTGTCCTTGCGAGGCCGTGCGTCGAAGTTCCGGTCGCCCTGAAGGCGTCGCGTCGATCAGCGTCAGTCTGCGGCGTTTTTCTCGCCGAGAAACAAGCTGTGCGTCGAACTTTTTGGCGCACGAAGAGTCCAAATGAAAAAGAGAAGTCTTTTTGGTCCTGAGACTTCAGGGAACAGGAGGCAAGCTCTATCCAAGCCCTTGGAGAGCACTTTTACAGCCAGACAAGAGTTCAGCAAGGCAGCAGGGAAACAGCAAGGCAGCAGTCCTTTGTAGAAAGCAGTCAGGTGAGTCCTTTAGGCATCCAGGCAGTTCTTCTTAGCAGGATGCAGGTTCTGGTTCAGGTTTTTTCTCCAGCAAGTGTCTGATGAGGTAGGGCAGAGGCCCTGTTTTATACCCAAATGTACCTTTGAAGTGGGGGAGACCTCAAAGAGTGGCTAAGAAGTGCACCAGGTCCCTTTTCAGTACAATCCTGTCTGCCAGGGTCCCAGTAGGGAGTGTGGCAGTCCTTTGTGTGAGAGCAGGCCCTCCACCCTCCCTGCCCAGGAAGACCCATTCAAGATGCAGTTGTATGCAAGTGAGGCTGAGTACCATGTGTTTGGGGTGTGTCTGAGTGAATGCACAAGGAGCTGTCAACTAAGCCCAGCCAGACGTGGATTGTAAGGCACAGAAAGATTTAAGTGCAAAGGAATGCTCACTTTCTAAAAGTGGCATTTCTAAAATAGTAATATTAAATCCAACTTCACCAGTCAGCAGGATTTGGTATTACCATTCTGGCCATACTAAATATGACCTTCCTACTCCTTTCAGATCAGCAGCTACCACTTCAATACTGTATGAGGGCAGCCCCAATGTTAGCCTATGAAGGGAGCAGGCCTCACAGTAGTGCAAAATGAATTTAGGAGTTTTACACTACCAGGACATGTAAACTACACAGGTACATGTCCTGCCTTTCACCCACACAGCACCCTGCTCTAGGGGTTACCTAGGGCACACAGTAGGGGTGACGTATATGTGGAGAAAGGGGAGGTTTAGGCTTGGCAAGTACTTTTAAATGCCAAGTCGAAGTGACAGTGAAACTGCACACACAGGCCTTGCAATGGCAGGCCTGAGACAAGGTAAAGGGGCTACTTGAGTGGGTGGCACAACCAGTGGTGCAGGCCCACTAGTAGCATTTAATCTACAATGCCCTAGGCACATATAGTGCACATTACTAGGGACTTATAAGTAAATTAAATAGTCCAATCAGATATGATCTAAGGTTACCATGTTTAAAGGGAGAGAGCATATGCACTTTAGTACTGGTTAGCAGTGATAAAGTGTGCAGAGTCTAAAAGCCAGCAAAAACAGTGTCCAAAAAGTGGAGGGAGGCAGGCAAAAAGTTAGGGGAGACCACCCTACGGCTGTCAGGTCTAACACAAACCATCCATGGTTGTTGACACTGGAGAGGAACCCAACTGCGCATGGGGAAGTCTGCTTCAACGATGTCCATGGAACAACACAGCGTGTCGTGGAGTGGGCTTTTGGGCTCCTGAAAGCCAGATTTAGGAGCATAGACAAGACTGGTGGAGCCCTCCTCTACACACCCAAATTTTTTTTATAATCATTGTGGCCTACTGCATGCTGCACAACATTGCTGTGAGGAAGAACATCCCACATACACCAGATGGGGTGGAGGTAGCAGTGCCACCAGGTGAGATTCCTGAAATGCCAAGTGAGGATGACAGTGATGAGGAGGAAGGTAAAGACTTGCGGGCCGATCTCATCAATCAATACTTTACTTGAGTGTATGTGTGTGATAATATGTGATTCCTGTGATTGTTTGGGAAACTGTAGTTGACAGGAAGTATTGAGTAGGGCATGATTTTCACAAAGGGCAGGGGATCTCACGCCATACAGTGTGCAGCCAAGGTGTGATTGCAAATTCAGACTGAAAAAAGGCTAATACCATCATTATCTTCTGTGTTTTTGTCAGTCTCATGGAAATGTGGATGGATCTACTGAAATCTAATATGAAGTTATGATCATATGTATGTATTTTTCCTGCCTAAACTCCTTGCAGTGTGTTTTATTCAGGTCATGTAGGCATTTCAGAGTTGTGACTTTGGCATGCAGCTGTAGCTGTCCTGACATATGAAGTGGACATGGATTGATCCAGGTAATGTTGGTCACAGATTTGGGGTGTATAGGTCCTTTGCCAAAATCAGCAAGGACAGTGGGTGAGTGGAATTTTGAAGTGCACAATACACTTGTTTGATGTGGTGTGTTGATCCAATTGTCCCATGTGTGTTATCATATGGCCTTGATGCATGTTGCCATCCAGTGCAATCCATGCATTCTCCCTTCACATTATGTTGACAATGATCCTGTATGAACTGTATGGAGATGTTGAAGTGTTTACTCATTTCAGGCCACAGTGCCTGTGCTACAACACTGACATACGTTTGTATCATACCACCAGATGCGTGCTCATTGTAATAGGATGGACCTCTGATTAGGGATTGTTTTATTGCCTTCTCTCTGTGTCATGGCGTAAATTGGTAGACCTGGTTTTAGTATGTGATAAGGCTCAAGCTGGTGACCACATCCACTAATCTGTTAGCCTATTCTATGGGATAATGTCTGACAGAGCCCTTTTTTCTGTGGTCTGGGGGACTGTGCCTTGAGTTATCTAGCCTGACTCTGCATAGTCCTGCCATTCTTGACTATGACAGCCCAGACATTTTGGCAGCCTATGTGCTGTACAGTGTAATAAAATGTATGGTGTCCCTTGTGTCATTGTGTTGGTGGTAATCCACTGCATGCCACTACCTGTGACAAATCCCTCTTTCCATTGCCATCTTACGTATTCATTATTTGCATCACTTGGATTTACCATTCAACATCTCAAAATGATGTACAATTACAAGTAGGCATTGTTTTAGTGCTAGGTGTGTTTATTTAAAAAAAAAAGAAATTGACAGTGAAGGAATCAGTCATGGTGAATGTAATCATCATAGTAGACTCCACATAGTAGATGCCACACCATTTGAAGTCCAAAGTCCAGTGCCCTACTAGCATGGAAGATGGAAAGTGGTTGGAGAACAGTCAATAGAGTAAATCAGGGGCACGCAAAGGAGTTTCATCATGAAGGGCTCACTTCCTGGCAGTGGTTTGTGTCTTGCCATCCACACCTCCTGGATGTTTGGGTGGACGTCCCTGCTTGCGGGAGGGGGGTTGGGGGTTCTTCAGCTGCCGAGGTAGGGGTGTCTGAGGCAGGTAATTCGGCTCGCAGGGTGTCCCATCCAGTGGCTGCCGCAGATGTAGAAGGGCTAGAATTGACTGGCCAATGGAAGGGTTCTGGTGTTGTTTGTGAGAAAGTTGCCTCTTTCTAGCATGGGTACCCCCATTTCTGGCCTGTTTGTTAGTGTTTGTCAGTGTTTTTTACTGTCTCACTGGGATCCTGCTAGCCAGGACCCCAGTGCTCATAGTTTAAAACCTATTTGTCAGTGTGTTTTTACTGTCTCAATGGGATCCTGCTAGCCAGCACCCCAGTGCTCATAGTATGTGGCCTATATGTGTTGTCAGCATGCCTGACTGTGTCACTGGAGTTCTGCTAACCAGAACTCCGGTGCTTATGCTCTCTCTGTGTACCAAATTTGTCAATATAGTTTAGTGACTCCAAATATCAATTCTAATTGCCACATTAGTCCCTCTTTATAAGTCCCTGGTATATGGTACCTAAGTACCCAGGGAATTGGGTTTCCAGGAGATACTTACGGGCTGCAGCATTTCTTTTGTCACCCATAAGGATCTCATACAAACCTTTCTTCAGTACTGCCATTGCAGCCTGAGTAAAATAGTGCACACACTATTTAACAGCCATTTTACTCTGCATCAGGTAACTTATAAGTCACATATATGTCTAACCTTCATTTATTGAAGGCTATGTGCAAAGTTACTGTGTGTGAGGGCACCCTTGCACTAGCAAAGGTGCTCCCATGTTGTCCAGGGCCAATTCCCTAGACTTCGTGAGTGCGAGGACACTATTATAAGTGTGCACTACATATATGTCAATACATATATGTAACTTCACAATGGTAACTCCGAATATGGCCATGTGATGTGTCTAAGATTGAGAAATTGAACCCCCAAACCAAATCTGGTATTAGGGGGGCAATTCCATACACCCTGGGGGCTCCACCATGGACCCCAGTCCTGCTAAACCAGCTCTCTGAGGTTTCCACTGCAGCCCCAGCTGCGCCACCTCACAGACAGGTTTATGCCCTCCTGGGGATTGAGCAGTTCAATCCTGGAAAGGCAGAACCATGCATTTCCTTTAGGAGAGGGGTGGTACACCCTCTCTCATTGGAAATAAGTGTTACAGGCATGGGAGGGGTATCCTCCCAGAGCCTCTGGAAATGTTTTGAAGGGCACAAAGGGTGCCCTCCTTGCAGAATCCAGTCTACCCTGGTTCAGGGACCCCCAGTCCCTGCTCTGGTGCCAAACTGGGCAAAGGAAAGGGGAGTGACCACTCCCCTGTCCATCACCACCCCAGGGGTGGTGCACAGAGCTCCTCCAGAGTGTCCCTGGTGTTAGCAATCTTGGATTCCAAGGTGTGGGGACCCTCTGAGAGCACCTGAGTGGCCAGTGCCAGCAGGTGACGTCTGAGACCCCTCCTGATAGGTGCATACCTGGGTAGGTAGCCAATCCCCCTCTCAGGGCTATTTAGGGTCTCTCTTCTGGGTGTTTCCTCAGATTCAGTTTGCAAGATTCCTTCAGGACTCCTCTGCATCCTTTGCTTCAGCTTCTGACGGTCGGATCAACCACAGACTGCTCCAGGAACCGCTGTAACTGCAACAAAGTATCCCGGAAGGCTCGTGTGACCTGCAACTTCAGCTCCAGCCAGCAACTGCAGCAGTTTCCAAGGTGTGCATGCTCTGAGGACTGCCAGTTTTCAACCTGTACCAGAAGAACCGAAGGAATCTCCAGTGGAGTGACGGAGTCACTTCCCTGCATCAGCAGGCATCTCTCTCCGATGACAACACATACTCTGGGACTCCTCTCCTGTCAACGAGCATGATCCCTGGAACACAGGTGGTGGACTGCAGTGATCCTGACTGTCCAAAGGTCCAGCTGTCCAAATTTGGTGGAGGTAAGAGCTTGCCTTCCTATGCAGCAACAGTACCCTGTGCACTGCATCTTCTGCAGCTCCTTGGGCTTCTGTGCACTTCTTCCAAGAGTTCTTTGTGCACAGCATAGCACATGGTCCTCAGCACTCCATCTTGCGACGCACAGCTCTCTGAGTTGTTCTCCAGTGGCGGGGGACCCTTCTGTGTAGTGCTGCAACAATCACAATTTGCAACTCCTTTGTCCCCGTGTTCTGGGATTCCCGTGGGCGCTGCCTGGTCTTCTGAGGGCTCTCTGAAGTGCTGAGAGCCCCCTCTGTCTCCTCAGTCTGAGTTGAGACCCCCAGGTCCCTCCTGGGTCCGGGCAGCTCCTCTTGTAGCTTGTACTTGTGTGAACCAAGGCCTGTTGGCGGAATCCAGCAACGCATACAGCCTGATCCAACAACTCGACATGGGACATCTCTTGCACCAAGCAAGAACCCGCAGCAATCTTCTTTGGTGCATTTCTGTACTTTTCTTCCAACCGGAGAATCCACTTTTGCACCTTCTTCCAGGTGGACAGGGGCTCCTGTTCTTCCTTGACTCTTCTTCGACTTCTGGACTTGGTCTCCTCTCTCCACAGGTCTTCAGGTCAAGGAATCCATCTGTGGTTGCTTGCAGTTTTGCTTGGTTCTTGCATACTTCTTCATCACGACTTGTAGTGTGTTCTGAGGAAACTTGCTGTCCTTTACTCCTACTTTCCTGGGCTCTGGGGTGCGGTACTTTATTTACCTTTGGTGTTCTCTTACACTCCCAGCGCCCCTCCACACACTACACTTGCCTGGGGGGAATTCGACATTCGCATTCCACTATTTTAGTATATGGTTTGTGTTGCCCCTAGGGCTATTGCAATCTATTGTACTTTCTACTGTTTGCACGATTTCATGACTGTTTACTTACCTGATTTTGATTACTAGTGTATATGTTGTGTATAATACTTACCTCCAGAAGTAGTATTGCCTCTAAGATATTTTGGCCTTATGTCACTAAAATAAAGTACCTTTATTTTTGGTAACACTGAGTATTGTCTTTTATTGTGTATCAATGCTGTGTGACTATAGTGGTATTGCAAGAGCTTTGCATGTCTCCTAGTTCAGCCTTGGCTGCTCTGCCTCAGCTACCCCTAGACAGCCTAAGATGCTAGACACTGCCTACATTTCATTAATAAGGGATAACTGGACTTGGTATAAGTTGTAAGTACCTTAGGTACCCACTACAAACCAGGCCAGCCTCCTACATTGTTGACGATCCCTGCTCAAGGTGGTGTTGATGTCTCTCAGCACCCCTGGTAGGGAGGCCATATTTGTATTGTGGGCCTCCCACTGTTCACAAATTTCCCGATGGAAGTCCCTCTGTAGCTACTTGATCACCCTGAGTTCGGCAAGTACCAGGCCCATCATGCCTTGGGATTGTTTGTATGCTCCCAAGGCTTGGGTGATGGGGTCCTGGCCAGAACCATCCCCAGCAGCCTCATGCCGCTGGCCCACTCCTTCCCTCATAGGCACCATACCCTCACATACCTATGCCCTTGGCGCAGCTTGGCCCCCCTACTACTGGTTCCAGGTCCACCATTGTTGGAGGTGTCTTGCTGTGACTCAGGATCCTGAACTGGGGGGCACAAGATTGTTGTCATTGACCTTGGTACACAGGTTGGGGGCGACTGGTTGCCTAGGATGTTGGCGCAACAGGGCTGGGAGGAGTCAATGTGGTCACAGTGAGGCTGACAGGTGTTCCCAGACCAGGTTGCCTGGATGGGCAAGAACCGCCCTCAAACTCCACACATCCAGGAGTGTTGTCCTCACTGAGGGCTTCATCCATGGGGTAGTGGTAGCCTCTTGAATGGTCTCTGGTTCCTAGTGGCAGGTAGACCTGTTGAGACAAAATGTTACAGGTTGTATTGTGACATCTACCTCCAATAGCTAACAGTGACATTTGACTAAGGCCATGTACAAATTGGATTTGTTGATTCACCTTATGTGACAGGCACGCATGCTATCAACTGTGCCGACCTGACATTTGGGTAACATACCAATTCCATTTCCATCAACCTTCAGGATGTCTGAGTTTATTAGCACTTGGAGGGATAATCATAGACTTATATCTTGCCAGCAGTGCAGTAAACACAGTGGCTGGGCAGGATGTGGTTTAGGTCATCTTAAGACCTAGTTGACTGTCATGCAGGCAGATCCAGAACCTTGTTGTATATACGTGATTGTTATCATGTGGTCAGTTCTTTGGGAATATATCTGCTGCCAATACCATTCAGATGATGAATTTTGGGGCCTTTGATATGTCTTTTAATGTTTTTTGCACCCAGTTTGAGCTGTCCATCCTGTCCACTATGTTTTCATCTTGGCATAGCTGCTCAAGATGGATCTAGGTGGTTAACCACATCGCCAGGTGTGCCATGATCTGTATGTTGGTCCCTTCCAGGTGGTTAAACTTCATCTGTGAGTTCACAGGCAGATGCACATTGTCATATGGACTCTGATCTGGTTTTTGGAGTTACAGGGACTGACCCTCCTTGGATATTCAGTCATGTTACTTCAAGAAATATCCACACAATATCCATGGGCCATCCTCTCAGGTAAGTTCAGTTCCATTGCAAGTTCACGTATAGGGATACTTGGACAGATGCACAGTGGGCTGATGTTTTGCATTGGGTATACAGTGCCTGCTGGCCTTAGCATTCCTTCCAGTGCCTGTCCTACACACAGACTATACAAATGCCATCCTCTCAGGTGAGTACAGTTTAATGGTTGAGTAGTGGGAAAAGGGTCATAGTAGCAGAGGACAGTGTTGTGGCTGAGTAGAGTGAGAGTACCAGTGCCTTTTGACCTTAGCATTCCTGGCAGTGCCTTTCGTACACACATACTATACAGATGCCATTGTCTCAGTTGAGTACAGTTTAATGGTTGAGTAGAGGCAAAAGGGTCATAGTGAAAGAGGACAGTGTTGAGGCTGAGTACAGTGAGAGTGCCAGGGACTCCTATCCTTAGCATTCCTGTCTGTGCCTGTCCTACACACAGACTATACAGATGCCATCCTCTCAGGTGAGTACAGTTTAATGTTTGAGCAGAGGGAGAAGGGTCATAGTGGCAGAGGACAGTGTTGTGGCTGAGTAGAGTGAGAGTACCAGTGCCTCCTGGTCTAAGCATTCCTGTCTGTGCCTGTCATACACACAGACTATACAGATGCCATCCTCTCAGATGTTTACAGTTTAATAGTTGAGTAGATGGAGAAGGGTCATAGTGCAGAGGACAGTGTTGTGGCTGAGTAGAGTGAGAGTACCAGTGCCTCCTGGCCGTAGCATTCCTGTCAGTGCCTGTCCTACACACAGACTACACACATGCCATCCTCAGGTGAGTACACTACAATGTGGAGTTTGTAATAAATGTTAATTTTGAGTAGGCTACACTGTTCTGGTTTTAGTAATGTTGGAGCAGTGCCTGATGGAAATTGTAGTGCTGTCAATCCCTGTACTTCCCCCAGGTGAGTCTACTATACATGTTGGAGGTCAGACAAGGGTCTATGGACAGGTGGACACTGGACTGTTGAGTGGGGTAACAGTGAAGGTGGCAAAGGGTGAGCTGTGAGCATGCATGCCAATACATTTTTGTGTCATTTTTATTGCTGTGACTTACCCGACTGTACTTCCCCAGGTATTCCTGTCAAGCCCTCAGGATGCAGGATGGCCAAGATCTTCTCCTCCCATGATGTGAGCTGTCGCGGAGGAGGTGAGGGGCCACTGTCAGTCTTCTGGAGCTGCAGCTGGAGCCTGGATGCCATGGAACGTACCTTCCCCTGAGGTCGTTCTACCTCTTCCTGAGGTCATCCCTTGTACGCGGGGTAGGGACTACAGAATTCACTCTGTCAACTATCCTTTGCCACATTTCCATTTTCCTTGCGATAGTAGTGTGCTGGACTTGGGCTCCAAATAAATGTGGCTCTATTCTAATGATTTCATCCACCATGACTCTTAACTCATTTTTGGTGAAACTGGGATTTTTCTGGGGTGACCTGGTGATGAAATGAAATAATCAATAATAAAGATAGGTGCTTGGAAATGAGAAGGTGACGGGGAGTAAATGGAGCAGAGGGGTGGAAATGGGTGTGATATGGTCGTGTTGAGGGTGTGAGATATTTGCACAGTGAGAGATGGAGGGGTGCCAATGAAATTGGAATTTTTCTTATTTTGGGCACTCTGGATGGTGTATTTTGCGTGGGAGTTGCAAAGGATTGTGGTGTGTGAAGGTGTGTCTGTTATAGTGTGATTTGTAGGTGTGTCATGTGTGTCAGCTGTGTTGTTTTTAAAATTCAGCAAATGTGGTGTGGTGTATTACGGTGGTGGCCGCAAACCACTGTGGTTCAGACCACCATTGTAGGCCCGCCATGGCATGACTGCCACTGCAATTTTTTTGAACCTGTAATTGGTTCAGTGGTTGGTTGGCGGGCTGTCAGTGCTGGTGGTTGGGCTGCTTATTTCACGCGCCCTCTAACATCCTGGCGGTGTTGTTTTGTTGGCTGGCTTTTGGCGGTCCTGGCTGTCTAACTTGTAATATGGCGGTCTTTTGGCAGCAGCCACGGTGGTGGCCTGACGGTCCGACCGTCAAACTCGTAATGAGGCCCTTTATCTCTACCCACCTCTGAACCATAAAATCATTATTACCTCCATTTATCTCTACCCACCCCTAAACCATAAAATCACCCTTACCTCCCTATAGCTCTTCCCACCCCTGAACTCTAAAATTAACTTTACCTCCCTTTACCTCTACCAAACCTTAATCCCTAAAATCACCCTTTACACTCCTTTACCTCTGCCTATCCCTAAATCCTAAAATCACCGTTTTTAAATAACATAAAGAGTATGTTATTTAAAAAGAATATGTACCTGTGTGGTAATGTACTGTGTGGTAAAGCTATAAATACTTACTTGCTTGGTGAAGACTTTGTCCTGAATGATGAAGGCTGCATGATAAAGGCTGTTTCCCCTCAGTCAGGACCCCTGTCTAAACACACTCATGCCTTTTCCATAGTGCCCCTAAATGTTTTGTGGACACTATTGGTTGTTTTATGCCCTTTGATATGTTTGATGGGCTCCTTCTTGTCTTTTGCAGTTTCCTCCCTCCCTCACCCCAACAGACTATACTTTATTTTTCACTTGAGACAGCACATGCGCTGTCCCTTACAAGACATTTTGTTTACTTACAGGGGCTTAGAGATGCCCATTGCTAACTGTTGATTGGCTTCATCATCAATCTCAGTTCTTTGCTTTTCTTTGGTCAGCGAGTGCCGGCTTCACTTCCTCTTTGTCTGCTTGTCCCTACAATGGAGCATAGTCCAAGTATTACTTCCTGTGGCCAACATCCTTCCACTGCATTCCGCTTTCAGAGGTACTATTTTTTTCTTTTTTACTTCCACCCCCTTCCTCCGGCAGTGTTGCTTGCCCCTCCCTCTGCTCCCCTTTTGCATTGTTGCTTGCCCGGTCTGCCCTGTCCCCTTCCCTGTTGTAACTTGCCCTTCCCAACCTCCTTCTCCTCCCCCTACCACTTTGTTGCTTGCCCCCTCCTGCCCCCCCCCAGAAAAAAGTGTCCATCAGTCACAACAATGTTTTTCAAGATGCTATTAAAATGCATAGGGTGGTGCTTTCCCTGCTCTGCATAGCCTTTTTGGTGCTGTCTTCATGCGGGGCCAACACGACAAACTTCAGCTCAGAGGTAAAAGTTTCTGACATCGCAGTCATGCCATGATGCTTCTCGCTTTTGACAACTGCAGACTCTCTTAAGTAGATTATATTCCTCACACCCATGTATGGATGACAGCATTATTTTTGCTGTTATTACTTAATTTGAGTTTTGCCCAGCACCCTCAGCCTTTGACTCACTGTAGGAGGGATGTCAAGGTGGCCGCCACCAGATCCCTCAGGGAAATTGGAAAAGAATGTAGGTAAAATGTCCTCACTATGCTCTTTTCTATTTCCTTCACCATAACACCAGTGTAACAAAAAAAATCTGGTTCCACGTGGTATGACTCTCTACTCAATACACAAGTGTTTGGGATTAATCCCCTTGTGAGCTCCTGGTAGGGAACAATTATTATTTGCAAACCACCACCACGGCATGTGTTGCAGGGGGTAATAAAGTAGAGTGTACTTTTGGCGATGTATGCACTTCTGCCACCAGGGTAACACAATCGCTCCCTTTAAACCCTATCATGATAGAGAGAAGACACCTTCAAACAACACACAGAAGAACTATTACATTAAATAAATGTTTATCTTAAGCCCATCCAAATAAGTGTCTCAACTGGGTAAATATCAGTGGGTTAAACACTTAACACAACCCATTCACTGTCATGGCCTTCCCTCCTCTCTACAGTCACTCACCACACTGCCACAACTCTCCTAAGTGGTGACCAGCATGCAGACCTTCTCTGGTGGCGTCTATCAATCATCTGTCCATGTCTCTTCCTTTGTTTCCCTTTCAGGCTCTTGCTGCATTTTGGGAGCAGCAAGGAAGATCCACAAAGTTTCCACCAAGTAGGTGTGG
Organism: Pleurodeles waltl; assembly: GCF_031143425.1. Lineage (NCBI taxonomy): Eukaryota > Metazoa > Chordata > Amphibia > Caudata > Salamandridae > Pleurodeles > Pleurodeles waltl. Next base: position 741,450,015 of record NC_090445.1, on the reverse strand, counting down.
GGGTCGGGGATAGGGTTCCCTGCCACCATTAAAAGAAGGTTGATGGATAAATATGCATTTTAATTTACTGTTGGCTTACATTTGGTGACAAGGTGTTATGTCTTTTGTTCCTGAAAATCCTTTTTTCAAGGCAGAAAATAATCTCATACTCAGAAAATGGAACACTGCCACTCCTAGTCAGGGTTGGGTGCGTCATAGCTCTTTTTTTTTACTAACTTTCAATATTGAGAGCAATGGTCCTCTGAGGTGTCTTATAATGCATCAGTTATTGATATACAGCTTAATCACTAAAAGCATTCAATGCAATTAGAGGTAAGAGCAACACAAAGACAACAACACTTAGGGTCAAATTTGGGAAAAGTGGTGCTGCATCCAATGCAGCGCCACTTTTATTGCTCCCCTAACGCCACCATGTGTGCGCCGTATTTAACATACGGTGCACCATGGTGGTAGTTCGGGAACTAGTGTAAAAATGTTTGACACTAGTTTGGAGCTTTGCAGGATTAGCGCCAAAAATGTTGACGCTAATCCTGCAAAGCACATTGGGGCCCATTGAAAACAATGGTGTGCCTCATTTTAATGCCTGCTCTGTGCAGGTGTTAAAAATGCCGCTCAAAATGCCACAAAGAAATCTTTTAGAATTCACTGGACCATTTTTTCGCCCCCCCCTGCTAACGGGGAAATGCCCCCTTGTATACATTATGCCTGGCGCATGCATAATGTGGTGAAAGAGGTTGCAAAGGGGCGCAATGCATGCATTGTGCCACTTTGTAAATATGCACAGCGTTTTTGCCATAATATCACCACATTAGCGTTAAAAAATGACGATAATGTGGCAATTTTTTGTGCCAGGCCCTCTTAAATCTGGGCCTTAGTCTATAAAGAAAAGGTTATATTAAAAGCTTACTTTCACAACATACGTGAAGGCAAATAAACAACCCTTTTGCTGTACAGCGCCATGTAACTCCAGTGAAGTGTGCAAAAACCACATGCCCAGTATAAAGAGAATGTGAGAGCAAATTTACAATTCCTTGTGTAATTTTTGTCAACAAACAGCAGTCTGTGGTTTCAATAATTTTGCATAGTTTGTTGTATTTTTGTCAACTTCATTTCAACTCCCATTTTGAATAAGCGTTAAGGTTAAGTTAGAGGGCTGAACCTGTCAGATTGATGTGGACGTACCTTGGTAGCTCATGACTTGGCACCACAGTGATGATATGGATCAACTCCTCAAACCCTACGTCCTTACTCGCAAAATGAAATGCAAGGAAGACAAATCGGACTAAAGGAGGAGATCTTGTCTTGGGAATAATGGCATAGGCGTGGTTCTCACTTCTCTGCTGTTGTCGTACCTTAGGAAACATAAACGGGACATTCATGAGATCCTTCAGTCTCTCCTGTCTAGAGTTCACCTGTAAGCCCATGTACATGTGTTAGTGGTAGTGTTTGAAGGTAAGTACCTGCGATCACTTGGCTGTTGTTACGTAGCAATGCACCTTGGGGTGTCAAGGTAATGGTGATAACTTCTCAAGGGGTGATTGAGGATCTCATATTAGGCACATTAGGTTCTCAGGAATTCTGCAGGAAGGAAACAGAAGCGCATTACACATACAGCACATATTTAGAGCTGATCCACACTTTATCCTGTACAGTTTTTTATCTATACATAGCCAATAGGTTGTTTACTACCTAATGTTTTCTGGTAATGCCTTGCGACAGTATCCTGCTCCGTTAACCCCTTCGCTGCCAGGCCTTTTCTCCCTCCTGTGCCAGGCCTTTTTTTGCCTATTTGGGGAAGTTCGCGCTTAGGCCCTCATAATTTTTTGTCCACATAAGCTAACCAAGCCAAATTTCCGTCCTTTTTTTCCAACATCCTAGGGATTCTAGAGGTACCCAGACTTTGTGGGTTCCCTTGAAGGAGGCCAAGAAATTGGCCAAAATACAGTGAAAATTTCGTTTTTTTTAAAAAAAAAGGAAAATGTGGCTGCAGAAGAAGGCTTGTGGATTTCCCCCTGAAAATGGCATCAACAAAGGGTTTGTAGTGCTAAACTCAGCAGCTTCCTAGCTTTCAGGAACAAGCAGACTTGAATCAGAAAACCCAATTTTTCAACACAATTTTGGCATTTTACTGCGGCATACCCCATTTTTGCAATTTTTTGTGCTTTCAGCCTCCTTCCAGTCAGTGACAGGAATGGGCATGAAACCAATGCTGGATCCCAGAAACCTAACCATTTCTGAAAAGTAGACAAAATTCTGAATTCAGCAAGGGGTCATTTGTGTAGATCCTACAAGGGTTTCCTACAGAAAATAACAGCTGAAAAAGAAAAATATTGAAATTGAGGTGAAAAAAACATCAATTTTTCTCTACGTTTTACTCTGTAACTTTTCCCTGCAATGTCAGATTATGGAAAGCAATATACCGTTACGTCTGCTGGACTCCTCTGGTTGCGGGGATATATAGGGCTTGTAGGTTCATCAAGAACCCGAGGAACCCAGAGCCAATAAATGAGCTGCACCCTGCAGTGCGTTTTCATTCTATACCGGGTATACAGCAATTCATTTGCTGAAATATAAAGAGTAAAAAATTGCTATCAAGAAAACCTTTGCATTTCCAAAAAGGGCACAAGATAAGGTGCTGAGGAGCAGTGGTTATTTGCACATCTCTGAATTCCGGGGTGATGTCTTTTTTACACACTCTCCTATATTTGGAAGGAAAAAATATAGAGAAAGACAAGGGGCAATAGCACTTGTTTTGCTAATCTATGTTCCCCCAAGTCTCCCGATAAAAATGATACCTCACTTGCGTGGGTAGGCCTAGCGCCCGTGACAGGAAACGCCCCAAAGCGCAACGTGGACACATCCAAAATTTTGGGAGAAAACAGAGGTGTTTTTTGCGAAGTGCCTACCTGTAGATTTTGGCCTCTAGCTCAGCCGGCACCTAGGGAAACCTACCAAACCTGTGCATTTCTGAAAACTAGAGACCTAGGGGAATCCAAGGAGGGGTGACTTGCGGGGCTCGGACCAGGTTCTGTTACCCAGAATCCTTTGCAAACCTCAAAATTTGGCTAAAAAAACACATGTCCCTCACATTTCTGTGGCAGAAAGTTCTGGAATCTGAGAGGAGCTACAAATGTCCTTCCACCCAGCGTTCCCCCAAGTCTCCCGATAAAAATGATACCTCACTTGCGTGGGTAGGCCTAGCGCCGGCGACAGCAAACACCCCAAAACGCAACGTGGACACATCCTAAATTTTGGAAAAAAACAGAGGTGTTTTTTGCGAAGTGCCTACCTGTAGATTTTGGCCTGTAGCTCAGCCGGCACCTAGGGAAACCTACCAAACCTGTGCATTTCTGAAAACTAGAGACCTAGGGGAATACAAGGAGGGGTGACTTGCGGGGCTCTGACCAGGTTCTGTTACCCAGAATCCTTTGCAAACCTCAAAATTTGGCTAAAAAAACACATGTCCCTCACATTTCTGTGGCAGAAAGTTCTGGAATCTGAGAGGAGCTACAAATTTCCTTCCACCCAGCGTTCCCCCAAGTCTCCCGATAAAAATGATACCTCACTTGCGTGGGTAGGCCTAGCGCCGGCGACAGGAAACACCCCAAAGCGCAACGTGGACACATCCTAAATTTTGGAAAAAGACAGAGGTGTTTTTTGCGAAGTGCCTACCTGTAGATTTTGGCCTCTAGCTCAGCCGGCACCTAGGGAAACCTACCAAACCTGTGCATTTCTGAAAACTAGAGACCTAGGGGAATCCAAGGAGGGGTGACTTGCGGGGCTCGGACCAGGTTCTGTTACCCAGAATCCTTTGCAAACCTCAAAATTTGGCTAAAAAAACACATGTCCCTCACATTTCTGTGGCAGAAAGTTCTGGAATCTGAGAGGAGCCACAAATTTCCTTCCACCCAGGGTTCCCCCAAGTCTCCCGATAAAAATGATACCTCACTTGCGTGGGTAGGCCTAGCGCCGGCGACAGGAAACACCCCAAAGCGCAACGTGGACACATCCTAAATTTTGGAAAAAAACAGAGGTGTTTTTTGCGAAGTGCCTACCTGTAGATTTTGGCCTGTAGCTCAGCCGGCACCTAGGGAAACCTACCAAACCTCTGCATTTCTGAAAACTAGAGACCTAGGGGAATCCAAGGAGGGGTGACTTGCGGGGCTCTGACCAGGTTCTGTTACCCAGAATCCTTTGCAAACCTCAAAATTTGGCTAAAAAAACACATGTCCCTCACATTTCTGTGGCAGAAAGTTCTGGAATCTGAGAGGAGCTACAAATTTCCTTCCACCCAGCGTTCCCCCAAGTCTCTCGATAAAAATGATACCTCACTTGCGTGGGTAGGCCTAGCGCCGGCGACAGGAAACACCCCAAAGCGCAACGTGGACACATTCTAAATTTTGGAAAAAAACAGAGGTGTTTTTTGCGAAGTGCCTACCTGTAGATTTTGGCCTCTAGCTCAGCCGGCACCTAAGGAAACCTACCAAACCTGTGCATTTCTGAAAACTAGAGACCTAGGGGAATCCAAGGAGGGGTGACTTGCGGGGCTCGGACCAGGTTCTGTTACCCAGAATCCTTTGCAAACCTCAAAATTTGGCTAAAAAAACACATGTCCCTCACATTTCTGTGGCAGAAAGTTCTGGAATCTGAGAGGAGCTACAAATTTCCTTCCACCCAGCGTTCCCCCAAGTCTCCCGATAAAAATGATACCTCACTTGCGTGGGTAGGCCTAGCGCCGGCGACAGGAAACACCCCAAAGCGCAACGTGGACACATCCTAAATTTTGGAAAAAAACAGAAGTGTTTTTTGCGAAGTGCCTACCTGTAGATTTTGGCCTCTAGCTCAGCCGGCACCTAGGGAAACCTACCAAACCTGTGCATTTCTGAAAACTAGAGACCTAGGGGAATCCAACGAGGGGTGACTTGCGGGGCTCGGACCAGGTTCTGTTACCCAGAATCCTTTGCAAACCTCAAAATTTGGCTAAAAAAACACATGTCCCTCACATTTCTGTGGCAGAAAGTTCTGGAATCTGAGAGGAGCTACAAATTTCCTTCCACCCAGCGTTCCCCCAAGTCTCCCGATAAAAATGATACCTCACTTGCGTGGGTAGGCCTAGCGCCGGCGACAGGAAACACCCCAAAGCGCAACGTGGACACATCCTAAATTTTGGAAAAAAACAGAGGTTTTTTTTGCGAAGTGTCTACCTGTAGATTTTGGCCTCTAGCTCAGCCGGCACCTAGGGAAACCTACCAAACCTGTGCATTTCTGAAAGCTAGAGACCTAGGGGAATCCAAGGAGGGGTGACTTGCGGGGCTCGGACCAGGTTCTGTTACCCAGAATCCTTTGCAAACCTCAAAATTTGGCTAAAAATACACATGTTACTCACATTTCTGTGGCAGAAAGTTCTGGAATCTGAGAGGAGCCACAAATTTCCTTCTACCCAGCGTTCCCCCAAGTCTCCCGATAAAAATGATACCTCACTTGTGTGGGTAGGACTAGCGCCCACGAAAGGAAAGGGCCCAAAACACAACGTGGACACATCACATTTTTTTATAAAAAGCAGTGCCTACCTGTGGATTTTGGCCTGTAGCTCAGCCGACACCTGAGGAAACTTAGCAAACCAGTGAATTTTTGAAAACTAGAAACCCAGGGGAATCCAAGATGGGGTGACTTGCGGGGCTCTGACCAGGTTATGTTACCCAGAATCCTTTGCAAACATCAAAATTTGGCCCAAAAAACACTTTTTCCTCTCATTTCGGTGACAGAAAGTTGTGGAATCTGAGAGGAGCCACAAATTTCCTTCCACCCAGCGTTCCCCTAAGTCTCTCGATAAAAATGGTACCTCACTTCTGTGGGTAGGCCTAGCGCCCACAAAAGGAAATGGCCCAAAACACAACGTGGACACAACATATTTTTTCACAGAAAACAGAGGTGTTTTTTGCAAGGTGCCTACCTGTGGTGTTTGGCCTGTAGCTCAGCCGGCCCCAGGGGGGGGGGCAGAAATGCCCTAAAATAAATTTGCCACCCCAACCCCCACCCTCCCCGGGAGCGACCCTTGCCTACGGGGTCGCTCCCCCTGCGTGACATTGGCACCAAAAAACAAATCCCCGGTGCCTAGTGGTTTCTGCCCCCTTGGGGGCAGATTGACCTAAACTCTGCCAATCTGTCCCCAGGGGGGCAGAAATGGTCTAAATATAATTTGCCCTCCTGGGGAGCGACCCTTGCCTGATGGGTCACTCCCCATCTCAAAAAAAAAAAAAAAAGAAAAAAAAAAAAACACAAAACAAAATTTGCCCTGGCGCCTAGAGGTTTGTGCCCCCCCCGGCGGCAGATCGCCCTAATAATAGGCCGATCTGCCCCCAGGGGGGGCAGAAATGGCCTAAAATAAATTTCTCTCCCCCCAACCTTCACCCCCTCCCGGGAGCGACCCTTGCCTACGGGGTCGCTCCCCCTGGGTGACATTGGCGCCAAAAAACAAATCCCCGGTGCCTAGTGGTTTCTGCCCCCTTGGGGGCATGTTGACCTAAACTCAGCCAATCTGCCCCCAAGAGGGGGAAAAAATGGCCTAAATACATTTTGTCCCCCAGGGGAGCGACTTTTGCCTGATGGGTCGCTCCCCATCACTAAGAAAAAAACCAAGAAAAAAAAAAAGAAAAAAAAAAATTCCCCTGGTGCCTAGAGGTTTCTGCCCCCCCCCCGGGGGCAGATCGGCCTAATAATAGGCTGATCTACCCCCCGGGGGGGCAGAAATGGCCTAAAATAAATTTGCCCCAAAAAACACCCCCCCCCCCCCGGGAGCGACCCTTGCCTACGGGGTCGCTCCCCCTGCGTGACATTGGCGCCAAAAAAGAAATCCCCGGTGCCTAGTGGTTTCTGCCCCCTTGGGGGCAGATTGACCTAAAATTGGCCAATCTGCCCCCAGGGGGGCAGAAATGGTCTAAATACAATTTGCCCCCCCAGGGGAGCGACCCTTGCCTGATGGGTCGCTCTCCATCTCTAAAAAAAGAAACAACAAAAAAAAAAACACAAAAAAAAAATTGCCCTGGCGCCTAGAGGGTTCTGCCCCCCCCTGGGGGCAGTTCGGCCTAATAATAGGCCGATCTGTCCCCCGGGGGGGGCAGAAATGGCCTAAAATAAATTTGCCCCCCCAACCCCCACCCCCCCCGGGAGCAACCCTTGCCTACGGGGTCGCTCCCCCTGCGTGACATTGGCGCCAAAAAACAAATCCCCGGTGCCTAGTGGTTTCTGCCCCCTTGGGGGCAGATTGACCTAAAATTGGCCAATCTGCCCCCAGGGGGGCAGAAATGTTCTAAATACAATTTGCCCCCCAGGGGAGCGACCCTTGCCTGATGGGTCGCTCCCCATCTCTAAAAAAAGAAACAACAAAAAAAAAAACCACAAAAAAAAAAATTGCCCTGGAGCCTAGAGGTTTCTTCCCCCCCTGGGGCCAGATCGGCCTAATAATAGGCCGATTTGCCCCCAGGGGGGGCAGAAATGGCCTAAAATAAATTGCCCTCCCCCCAGGGAGCGACCCTTGCCTAAGGGGTCGCTCCCTTTGCGTGAAATTCATGCAAAGAAAAAACTCCCTGGTGTCTAGTGGTTTCTACCCCCCTTGGGGGCAGATTGGCCTCATCAAAATAGGCCAATCTGCCCCCAAGGGGGGCAGAAATGGCCAAAATATAATTTTCCCCCAAGGGGAGCGACCCTTGCCTAAGGGGTTGCTCCCCACCAAAAAAAAAAAAATATAACACAAAAAACAAAAAAAAAGGTCCCTGGTGCCTAGAGGTTTCTGCCCCCGGGGGGGCAGAAAAGGCCTTCCCGAAAATATGCCCCCCCCGGGAGCGACCCTTGCCTACGGGGTCGCTCCCCCTGCGTGACATTGGCGCCAAAAAACAAATCCCCGGTGCCTAGTGGTTCTGCCCCCTTGGGGGTCAGATTGACCTAAAATTGGCCATCTGCCCCCAGGGGGGCAGAAATGGTCTAAATACAATTTGCCCCCCCCAGGGGAGCGACCCTTGCCTGATGGGTCGCTTCCCCATCTCTAAAAAAAGAAACAACAAAAAAAAAAAACACAAAAAAAAAATTTGCCCTGGCGCCTAGAGGGTTCTGCCCCCCCCTGGGGGCAGTTCAGCCTAATATTAGGCCGATCTGTCACCCGGGGGGGGCAGAAATGGCCTAAAATAAATTTGCCCCCCCAACACCACCCCCCCCCGGGAGCGACCCTTGCCTACGGGGTCGCTCCCCCTGCGTGACATTGGCGCCAAAAAACAAATCCCCGGTGCCTAGTGGTTTCTGCCCCCCTTGGGGGCAGATTGACCTAAAATTGGCCAATCTGCCCCCAGGGGGGCAGAAATGGTCTAAATACAATTTGCCCCCCCCAGGGGAGCGACCCTTGCCTGATGGGTCGCTCCCCATCTCTAAAAAAAGAAACAACAAAAAAAAAAAACACAAAAAAAAAAAATTGCCCTGGCGCCTAGAGGGTTCTGCCCCCCCCCTGGGGACAGTTCGGCCTAATATTAGGCTGATCTGTCACCCGGGGGGGGCAGAAATGGCCTAAAATAAATTTCCCCCCCCAACCCCCACCCCCCCCCCCGGAGCGACCCTTGCCTACGGGGTCGCTCCCCCTGCGTGACATTGGCGCCAAAAACAAATCCCCGGTGCCTAGTGGTTTCTGTCCTCTTGGGGGCAGATTGACCTAAAATTGGCCAATCTGCCCCCAGGGGGGGCAGAATTGGTCTAAATGCAATTTGCCCCCCCAGGGGAGCGACCCTTGCCTGATGGGTCGCTCTCCATCTCTAAAAAAAGAAACAACAAAAAAAAAAAACACAAAAAAAAATTGCCCTGGCGCCTAGAGGGTTCTGCCCCCCCCTGGGGGCAGTTCGGCCTAATAATAGGCCGATCTGTCCCCCGGGGGGGCAGAAATGGCCTAAAATAAATTTGCCCCCCCAACCCCCACCTCCCCCCGGGAGCGACCCTTGCCTACGGGGTCGCTCCCCCTGCGTGACATTGGCGCCAAAAAACAAATCCCCGGTGCCTAGTGGTTTCTGCCCCCTTGGGGGCAGATTGACCTAAAATTGGCCAATCTGCCCCCCAGGGGGGCAGAAATGTTCTAAATACAATTTGCCCCCCAGGGGAGCGACCCTTGCCTGATGGGTCGCTCCCCATCTCTAAAAAAAGAAACAACAAAAAAAAAAAACCACAAAAAAAAAAATTCCCCTGGCGCCTAGAGGTTTCTTCCCCCCCTGGGGCCAGATCGGCCTAATAATAGGCCGATCTGCCCCCAGGGGGGGCAGAAATGGCCTAAAATAAATTGCCCTCCCCCCCAGGGAGCGACCCTTGCCTAAGGGGTCGCTCCCTTTGCGTGAAATTCATGCAAAGAAAAAACTCCCTGGTGTCTAGTGGTTTCTACCCCCCTTGGGGCAGATTGGCCTCATCAAAATAGGCCAATCTGCCCCCAAGGGGGGCAGAAATGGCCAAAATTATAATTTTCCCCCAAGTGGAGCGACCCTTGCCCAAGGGGGTCGCTCCCACCAAAAAAAAAAAAATTTTAACACAAAAAACAAAAAAACAAAAAAAAAAGGTCCTGGTGCCTAGAGGTTTCTGCCCCCCTGGGGCAGAAAAGGCCTTCCCGAAAATATGCCCCCCCCGGAGCGACCCTTGCCTACGGGGTCGCTCCCCCTGCGTGACATTGCGCCAAAAAACAAATCCCCGGTGCCTAGTGGTTTCTGCCCCTTGGGGGCAGATTGACCTAAAATTGGCCAATCTGCCCCAGGGGGGGCAGAAATGGTCTAAATACAATTTGCCTCCCCAGGGGAGCGACCCTTGCCTGATGGGTCGCCTCTCCATCTCTAAAAAAAAGAAACAACAACAAAAAAAACACAAAAAAAACAATTGCCCTGGCGCCTAGAGGGTTCTGCCCCCCCCTGGGGGCAGTTCGGCCTAATAATAGGCCGATCTGTCCCCCCGGGGGGGCAGAAATGGCCTAAAATAAATTTGCCCCCCCAACCCCCACCCCCCCCGGGAGCGACCCTTGCCTACGGGGTTCGCTCCCCCTGCGTGACATTGGCGCCAAAAAACAAATCCCCGGTGCCTAGGGGTTTCTGCCCCTTGGGGGCAGATTGACCTAAAATTGGCCAATCTGCCCCCAGGGGGGCAGAAATGGTCTAAATACAATTTGCCCCCCCCAGGGGAAGCGACCCTTGCCTGATGGGTCGCTCCCCATCTCTAAAAAAAGAAACAACAAAAAAAAAAAACACAAAAAAAAAAATTGCCCTGGCACCTAGAGGGTTCTGCCCCCCCCTGGGGGCAGTTCGGCCTAATATTAGGCCGATCTGTCACCCGGGGGGGCAGAAATGGCCTAAAATAAATTTGCCCCCCCAACCCCCACCCCCCCCCCGGGAGCGACCCTTGCCTACGGGGTCGCTCCCCCTGCGTGACATTGGCGCCAAAAAACAAATCCCCGGTGCCTAGTGGTTTCTGTCCCCTTGGGGGCAGATTGAACCTAAAATTGGCCAATCTGCCCCCAGGGGGGCAGAAATTGGTCTAAATACAATTTGCCCCCCCAGGGGAGCGACCCTTGACTGATGGGTCGCTCTCCATCTCTAAAAAAAGAAACAACAAAAAAAAAAAACACAAAAAAAAAAATTGCCCTGGCGCCTAGAGGGTTCTGCCCCCCCCTGGGGGCAGTTCGGCCTAATAATAGGCCGATCTGTCCCCCGGGGGGGGCAGAAATGGCCTAAAATAAATTTGCCCCCCCAACCCCCACCTCCCCCCGGGAGCGACCCTTGCCTACGGGGTCGCTCCCCCTGCGTGACATTGGCGCCAAAAAACAAATCCCCGGTGCCTAGTGGTTTCTGCCCCCTTGGGGGCAGATTGACCTAAAATTGGCCAATCTGCCCCCAGGGGGGCAGAAATGTTTCTAAATACAATTTGCCCCCCAGGGGAGCGACCCTTGCCTGATGGGTCGCTCCCCATCTCTAAAAAAAGAAACAACAAAAAAAAAAAAAAACCACCAAAAAAAAAATTTGCCCTGGCGCCTAGAGGTTTCTTCCCCCCCTGGGGCCAGATCGGCCTAATAATAGGCCGGCCTAAAATAAATTGCCCTCCCCCCCAGGGAGCGACCCTTGCCTAAGGGGTCGCTCCCTTTGCGTGAAATTCATGCAAAGAAAAAACTCCCTGGTGTCTAGTGGTTTCTACCCCCCTTGGGGGCAGATTGGCCTCATCAAAAATAGGCCAATCTGCCCCAAAGGGGCAGAAATGGCCAAAATATAATTTTCCCCCAAGGGGAGCGACCTTGCCCAAGGGGTCGCTCCCCACCAAAAAAAAAAAAATATAACACAAAAAAACAAAAAACAAAAAAAAAGGTCCCTGGTGCCTAGAGGTTTCTGCCCCCCCTGGGGGCAGAAAAGGCCTTCCCGAAAATATGCCCCCCCGGGAGCGACCCTTGCCTACGGGGTCGCTCCCCCTGCGTGACATTGGCGCCAAAAAAACAAATCCCCGGTGCCTAGTGGTTTCTGCCCCCTTGGGGGCAGATTGACCTAAAATTGGCCAATCTGCCCCCAGGGGGCAGAAATGGTCTAAATACAATTTGCCCCCCCAGGGAGCGACCCTTGCCTGATGGGTCGCTCTCCATCTCTAAAAAAAGAAACAACAAAAAAAAAAAACACAAAAAAAAAAATTGCCCTGGCGCCTAGAGGGTTCTGCCCCCCCCCTGGGGGCAGTTCGGCCTAATAATAGGCCGATCTGTCCCCCGGGGGGGGCAGAAATGGCCTAAAATAAATTTGCCCCCCCAAACCCCCACCCCCCCCGGGAGCGACCCCTTGCCTACGGGTCGCTCCCCCTGCGTGACATTGGCGCCAAAAAACAAATCCCCGGTGCCTAGGGGTTTCTGCCCCCTTGGGGGCAGATTGACCTAAAATTGGCCAATCTGCCCCCAGGGGGGGCAGAAATGTTCTAAATACAATTTGCCCCCCAGGGGAGCGACCCTTGCCTGATGGGTCGCTCCCCATCTCTAAAAAAAGAAACAACAAAAAAAAAAAAACACAAAAAAAAAATTGCCCTGGCGCCTAGAGGTTTTCTTCCCCCCCTGGGGCCAGATCGGCCTAATAATAGGCCGATCTGCCCCCAGGGGGGGCAGAAAATGGCCTAAAATAAATTGCCCTCCCCCCCAGGGAGCGACCCTTGCCTAAGGGGTCGCTCCCTTTGCGTGAAATTCATGCAAAGAAAAAACTCCCTGGTGTCTAGTGGTTTCTACCCCCCTTGGGGGCAGATTGGCCTCATCAAAATAGCTTGGGGGCAGAAATGGCCAAAATATAATTTTCCCCCAAGGGGAGCGACCCTTGCCCAAGGGGTCGCTCCCACCAAAAAAAAAAAATATAACACAAAAAACAAAAAAACAAAAAAAAAGGTCCCTGGTGCCTAGAGGTTTCTGCCCCCCCTGGGGGCAGAAAAGGCCTTTCCCGAAAATATGCCCCCCCCGGGAGCGACCCTTGCCTACGGGGTCGCTCCCCCTGCGTGACATTGGCGGGCAAAAAACAAATCCCCCGGTGCCTAGTGGTTTCTGCCCCCTTGGGGGCAGATTGACCTAAAATTGGCCAATCTGCCCCCAGGGGGGCAGAAATGGTCTAAATACAATTTGCCCCCCCCCAGGGGAGCGACCCTTGCCTGATGGGTCGCTCCCCATCTCTAAAAAAAGAAACAACAACAAAAAAAAACACAAAAAAAAAAATTGCCCTGGCGCCTAGAGGGTTCTGCCCCCCCTGGGGGCAGTTCGGCCTAATATTAGGCCGATCTGTCACCCGGGGGGGGCAGAAATGGCCTAAATAAATTTGCCCCCCCAACCCCCACCCCCCCCCCGGGAGCGACCCTTGCCTACGGGGTCGCTCCCCTGCGTGACATTGGCGCCAAAAAAACAAATCCCCGGTGCCTAGTGGTTTCTGCCCCCTGGGGGCAGATTGACCTAAAATTGGCCAATCTGCCCCCAGGGGGGCAGAAATGGTCTAAATACAATTTGCCCCCCACCAGGGGAGCGACCCTTGCCTGATGGGTCGCTCTCCATCTCTAAAAAAAGAAACAACAAAAAAAAAAACAACAAAAAAAAAATTGCCCTGGCGCCTAGAGGGTTCTGCCCCCCCCTGGGGGCAGTTCGGCCTAATAATAGGCCGATCTGTCCCCCGGGGGGGGCAGAAATGGCCTAAAACAAATTTGCCCCCCCAACCCCCACCCCCCCCCCGGAGCGACCCTTGCCTACGGGGTTCCGCTCCCCCTGCGTGACATTGGCGCCAAAAAACAAATCCCCGGTGCCTAGTGGTTTTCTGCCCCCTTGGGGGCAGATTGACCTAAAATTGGCCAATCTGCCCCCAGGGGGGCAGAAATGGTCTAAATACAATTTGCCCCCCCCAGGGGAGCGACCCTTGCCTGATGGGTCGCTCCCCATCTCTAAAAAAAGAAACAACAAAAAAAAAAAACACAAAAAAAAAAATTGCCCTGGCGCCTAGAGGGTTCTTGCCCCCCCCTGGGGGCAGTTCAGCCTAATATTAGGCCAATCTGTCACCCGGGGGGGCAGAAATGGCCTAAAATAAATTTGCCCCCCCAACACCCACCCCCCCCCCCGGGAGCGACCCTTGCCTACGGGGTCGCTCCCCCTGCGTGACATTGGCGCCAAAAAACAAATCCCCGGTGCTTAGTGGTTTCTGCCCCCTTGGGGGCAGATTGACCTAAATTGGCCAATCTGCCCCCAGGGGGGCAGAAATGGTCCTCAATACAATTTGCCCCCCCCAGGGGAGCGACCCTTGCCTGATGGGTCGCTCCCCATCTCTAAAAAAAGAAACAACAAAAAAAAAAAACACAAAAAAAAAAATTGCCCTGGCGCCTAGAGGGTTCTGCCCCCCCCCTGGGGGCAGTTCAGCCTAATATTAGGCCAATCTGTCACCCGGGGGGGCAGAAATGGCCTAAAATAAATTTGCCCCCCCAACACCCACCCCCCCCCCCGGGAGCGACCCTTGCCTACGGGGTCGCTCCCCCTGCGTGACATTGGCGCCAAAAAACAAATCCCCGGTGCTTAGTTGGTTTCTGCCCCCTTGGGGGCAGATTGACCTAAAATTGGCCAATCTGCCCCCAGGGGGGCAGAAATGGTCTAAATACAATTTGCCCCCCCCCAGGGGAGCGACCCTTGCCTGATGGGTCGCTCCCCATCTCTAAAAAAAGAAACAACAAAAAAAAAAAACACAAAAAAAAATAATTGCCCTGGCGCCTAGAGGGTTCTGCCCCCCCCTGGGGGCAGTTCGGCCTAATAATAGGCCGATCTGTCCCCCGGGGGGGGCAGAAATGGCCTAAAATAAATTTGCCCCCCCAACCCCCCCCCCCCCCCCCCCCCCCCCCCGGGAGCGACCCTTGCCTGATGGGTCGCTCCCCCATCTCTAAAAAAAAGAAACAACAAAAAAAAAAAAACACAAAAAAAAAATTTGCCCTGGCGCCTAGAGGTTTCTTCCCCCCCTGGGGCCAGATCGGCCTAATAATAGGCCGATCTGCCCCCAGGGGGGGCAGAAATGGCCTAAAATAAATTGCCTCCCCCCCAGGGAGCGACCCTTGCCTAAGGGGTCGCTCCCTTTGCGTGAAATTCATGCAAAGAAAAAACTCCCTGGTGTCTAGTGGTTTCTACCCCCCTTGGGGGCAGATTGGCCTCATCAAAATAGGCCAATCTGCCCCCAAGGGGGGCAGAAATGGCCAAAATATAATTTTCCCCCAAGGGGAGCGACCCTTGCCCAAGGGGTCGCTCCCCACCAAAAAAAAAAAATATAACACAAAAAAACAAAAAACAAAAAAAAAGGTCCCTGGTGCCTAGAGGTTTCTGCCCCCCCTGGGGGCAGAAAAGGCCTTCCCGAAAATATGCCCCCCCCGGGAGCGACCCTTGCTACGGGGTCGCTCCTCCTGCGTGACATTGGCGCCAAAAAACAAATCCCCGGTGCCTAGTGGTTTCTGCCCCCTTGGGGGCAGATTGACCTAAAATTGGCCAATCTGCCCCCAGGGGGGCAGAAATGGTCTAAATACAATTTGCCCCCCCCAGGGGAGCGACCCTTGCCTGATGGGTCGCTCCCCATCTCTAAAAAAAGAAACAACAAAAAAAAAAAACACAAAAAAAAAAATTGCCCTGGCGCCCTAGAGGGTTCTGCCCCCCCCTGGGGGCAGTTCGGCCTAATATTAGGCCGATCTGTCACCCGGGGGGGGCAGAAATGGCCTAAAATAAATTTGCCCCCCCAACCCCCACCCCACCCCCGGGAGCGACCCTTGCCTACGGGGTCGCTCCCCCTGCGTGACATTGGCGCCAAAAAACAAATCCCCGGTGCCTAGTGGTTTCTGCCCCCTTGGGGGCAGATTTGACCTAAAATTGGGCCAATCTGCTCCCAGGGGGGCAGAAATGGTCTAAATACAATTTGCCCCCCAGGGGAGCGACCCTTGCCTGATGGGTCGCTCTCCATCTCTAAAAAAAGAAACAACAAAAAAAAAAACACAAAAAAAAATTGCCCTGGCGCCTAGAGGGTTTCTGCCCCCCCCCTGGGGGCAGTTCGGCCTAATAATAGGCCGATCTGTCCCCCCGGGGGGGGCAGAAATGGCCTAAAATAAATTTGCCCCCCAACCCCCACCCCCCCCCCGGGAGCGACCCTTGCCTACGGGGTCGCTCCCCCTGCGTGACATTGGCGCCAAAAAACAAATCCCCGGTGCCTAGGGGTTTCTGCCCCCTTGGGGGCAGATTGACCTAAAATTGGCCAATCTGCCCCCAGGGGGGCAGAAATGTTCTAAATACAATTTGCCCCCCAGGGGAGCGACCCTTGCCTGATGGGTCGCTCCCAATCTCTAAAAAAAGAAACAAAAAAAAAAAAAAAAAAAAAAAAAAAAGTTGCCCTGGCGCCTACAGGTTTCTTCCCCCCCTGGGGCCAGATCGGCCTAATAATAGGCCGATCTGCCCCCAGGGGGGGCAGAAATGGCCTAAAATAAATTGCCCTCCCCCCCAGGGAGCGACCTTGCCTAAGGGGTCGCTCCCTTTGCGTGAAATTCATGCAAAGAAAAAACTCCCTGGTGTCTAGTGGTTTCTACCCCCCCTTGGGGGCAGATTGGCCTCATCAAAATAGGCCAATCTGCCCCAAGGGGGGCAGAAATGGCCAAAATATAATTTTCCCCCAAGGGGAGCGACCCTTGCCCAAGGGGTCGCTCCCCCACCAAAAAAAACCAAATAACACAAAAAACAAAAAACAAAAAAAAAGGTCCCTGGTGCCTAGAGGGTTTCTGCCCCCCCTGGGGGCAGAAAAGGCCTTCCCGAAAATATGCCCCCCCGGGAGCGACCCTTGCCTACGGGGTCGCTCCCCCTGCGTGACATTGGCGGCAAAAAACAAATCCCCGGTGCCTAGTGGTTTCTGCCCCCTTGGGGGCAGATTGACCTAAAATTGGCCAATCTGCCCCCAGGGGGGCAGAAATGGTCTAAATACAATTTGCCCCCCCCCAGGGGAGCGACCCTTGCCTGATGGGTCGCACCCCATCTCTAAAAAAAGAAACAACAAAAAAAAAAAAAACACAAAAAAAAAAATTGCCCTGGCGCCTAGAGGGTTCTGCCCCCCCCTGGGGGCAGTTCGGCCTAATACTAGGCCGATCTGTCACCCGGGGGGGGCAGAAATGGCCTAAAATAAATTTGCCCCCCCAACCCCCACCCCCCCCCGGGAGCGACCCTTGCCTACGGGGTCGCTCCCCCTGCGTGACATTGGCGCCAAAAAACAAATCCCCGGTGCCTAGTGGTTTCTGCCCCCTTGGGGGCAGATTGACCTAAAATTGGCCAATCTGCCCCCAGGGGGGCAGAAATGGTCTAAATACAATTTGCCCCCCCCAGGGGAGCGACCCTTGCCTGATGGGTCGCTCTCCATCTCTAAAAAAAGAAACAACAAAAAAAAAAAAAAAAAAAAAAAATTGCCCTGGCGCCTAGAGGGTTCTGCCCCCCCCTGGGGGCAGTTCGGCCTAATAATAGGCCGATCTGTCCCCCGGGGGGGGGCAGAAATGGCCCTAAAACAAATTTGCCCCCCCAACCCCCCACCCCCCCCCGGAGCGACCCTTGCCTACGGGGTCGCTCCCCCTGCGTGACATTGGCGCCAAAAAACAAATCCCCGGTGCCTAGTGGTTTCTGCCCCCTTGGGGGCAGATTGACCTAAAATTGGCCAATCTGCCCCCAGGGGGGCAGAAATGGTCTAAATACAATTTGCCCCCCCCAGGGGAGCGACCCTTGCCTGATGGGTCACTCCCCATCTCTAAAAAAAGAAACAACAAAAAAAAAAAAACACAAAAAAAAAAATTGCCCTGGCGCCTAGAGGGTTCTGCCCCCCCCTGGGGGCAGTTCAGCCTAATATTAGGCCGATCTGTCACCCGGGGGGGGCAGAAATAGCCTAAAATAAATTTGCCCCCCCAAACACCCACCCCCCCCCGGGAGCGACCCTTGCCTACGGGGTCGCTCCCCCTGCGTGACATTGGCGCCAAAAAAACAAATCCCCGGTGCTTAGTGGTTTCTGCCCCCTTGGGGCAGATTGACCTAAAATTGGCCAATCTGCCCCCAGGGGGGCAGAAATGGTCTAAATACAATTTGCCCCCCCCAGGGGAGCGACCCTTGCCTGATGGGTCGCTCCCCATCTCTAAAAAAAGAAACAACAAAAAAAAAAAAACACAAAAAAAAAAAATTGCCCTGGCGCCTAGAGGGTTCTGCCCCCCCCCTGGGGGCAGTTCGGCCTAATATTAGGCCGATCTGTCACCCGGGGGGGGCAGAAATGGCCTAAAATAAATTTGCCCCCCCAACCCCCACCCCACCCCCGGGAGCGACCCTTGCCTACGGGGTCGCTCCCCCTGCGTGACATTGGCGCCAAAAAACAAATCCCCGGTGCCTAGTGGTTTCTGTCCCCTTGGGGGCAGATTGACCTAAAATTGGCCAATCTGCCCCCAGGGGGGCAGAAATTGGTCTAAATGCAATTTGCCCCCCCAGGGGAGCCACCCTTGCCTGATGGGTCGCTCTCCATCTCTAAAAAAAGAAACAACAAAAAAAAAAACACAAAAAAAAAATTGCCCTGGCGCCTAGAGGGTTCTGCCCCCCCCTGGGGCAGTTCGGCCTAATAATAGGCCGATCTGTCCCCCGGGGGGGGCAGAAATGGCCTAAAATAAATTTGCCCCCCCAACCCCCCACCTCCCCCCGGGAGCGACCCTTGCCTACGGGGTCGCTCCCCCTGCGTGACATTGGCGCCAAAAAAACAAATTCCCGGTGCCTAGTGGTTTCTGCCCCCTTGGGGGCAGATTGACCTAAAATTGGCCAATCTGCCCCCAGGGGGGCAGAAATGTTCTAAATACAATTTTCCCCCCAGGGGAGCGACCCTTGCCTGATGGGTCGCTCCCCATCTCTAAAAAAAGAAACAACAAAAAAAAAAAAACACAAAAAAAAAATTTGCCCTGGCGCCTAGAGGTTTCTTCCCCCCCTGGGGCCAGATCGGCCTAATAATAGGCCGATCTGCCCCCAGGGGGGGCAGAAATGGCCTAAAATAAATTGCCCTACCCCCCAGGGAGCGACCCCTTGCCTAAGGGGTCGCTCCCTTTGCGTGAAATTCATGCAAAGAAAAAACTCCCTGGTGTCTAGTGGTTTCTACCCCCCTTGGGGGCAGATTGGCCTCATCAAAATAGGCCAATCTGCCCCAAGGGGGGCAGAAATGGCCAAAATATAATTTTCCCCCAAGGGGAGCGACCCTTGCCTAAGGGGGCGCTCCCCACCAAAAAAAAAAAAAATATAACACAAAAAACAAAAAACAAAAAAAAAGGTCCCTGGTGCCTAGAGGTTTCTGCCCCCCCTGGGGGCAGAAAAGGCCTTCCCGAAAATATGCCCCCCCCGGGAGCGACCCTTGCCTACGGGGTCGCTCCCCTGCGTGACATTGGCGGCAAAAAACAAAATCCCCGGTGCCTAGTGGTTTCTGCCCCCTTGGGGGCAGATTGACCTAAAATTGGCCAATCTGCCCCCAGGGGGGCAGAAATGGTCTAAATACAATTTGCCCCCCCCAGGGGAGCGACCCTTGCCTGATGGGTCGCACCCCATCTCTAAAAAAAGAAACAACAAAAAAAAAAAAAACACAAAAAAAAAAAATTGCCCTGGCGCCTAGAGGGTTCTGCCCCCCCCTGGGGGCAGTTCGGCCTAATACTAGGCCGATCTGTCACCCGGGGGGGGCAGAAATGGCCTAAAATAAATTTGCCCCCCCAACCCCCACCCCCCCCCGGGAGCGACCCTTGCCTACGGGGTCGCTCCCCCTGCGTGACATTGGCGCCAAAAAACAAATCCCCGGTGCCTAGTGGTTTCTGCCCCCTTGGGGGCAGATTGACCTAAAATTGGCCAATCTGCCCCCAGGGGGGCAGAAATGGTCTAAATACAATTTGCCCCCCCCAGGGGAGCGACCCTTGCCTGATGGGTCACTCCCCATCTCTAAAAAAAGAAACAACAAAAAAAAAAAAACACAAAAAAAAAAATTGCCCTGGCGCCTAGAGGGTTCTGCCCCCCCCTTGGGGGCAGTTCAGCCTAATATTAGGCCGATCTGTCACCCGGGGGGGGCAGAAATGGCCTAAAATAAATTTGCCCCCCCAACACCCACCCCCCCCCGGGAGCGACCCTTGCCTACGGGGTCGCTCCCCCTGCGTGACATTGGCGCCAAAAAACAAATCCCCGGTGCTTAGTGGTTTCTGCCCCCTTGGGGGCAGATTGACCTAAAATTGGCCAATCTGCCCCCAGGGGGGCAGAAATGGTCTAAATACAATTTGCCCCCCCCAGGGGAGCGACCCTTGCCTGATGGGTCGCTCCCCATCTCTAAAAAAAGAAACAACAAAAAAAAAAAACACAAAAAAAAAAATTGCCCTGCGCCTAGAGGGTTCTGCCCCCCCCTGGGGGCAGTTCGGCCTAATATTAGGCCGATCTGTCACCCGGGGGGGGCAGAAATGGCCTAAAATAAATTTGCCCCCCCAACCCCCACCCCACCCCCGGGAGCGACCCTTGCCTACGGGGTCGCTCCCCCTGCGTGACATTGGCGCCAAAAAACAAATCCCCGGTGCCTAGTGGTTTCTGTCCCCTTGGGGCAGATTGACCTAAAATTGGCCAATATGCCCCCAAGGGGCAGAAATGGTCTAAATGCAATTTGCCCCCCCAGGGGAGCCACCCTTGCCTGATGGGTCGCTCTCCATCTCTAAAAAAAAGAAACAACAAAAAAAAAAAAACACAAAAAAAAATTGCCCTGGCGCCTAGAGGGTTCTGCCCCCCCCTGGGGGCAGTTCGGCCTAATAATAGGCCGATCTGTCCCCCGGGGGGGGCAGAAATGGGCCTAAAATAAATTTGCCCCCCCAACCCCCCACCTCCCCCCCGGGAGCGACCCTTGCCTACGGGGTCGCTCCCCCTGCGTGACATTGGCGCCAAAAAACAAATCCCCGGTGCCTAGTGGTTTCTGCCCCCTTGGGGGCAGATTGACCTAAAATTGGTCAATCTGCCCCCAGGGGGGCAGAAATGTTCTAAATACAATTTGCCCCCCAGGGGAGCTACCCTTGCCTGATGGGTCGCTCCCCATCTCTAAAAAAAGAAACAACAAAAAAAAAAAAACACAAAAAAAAAATTTGCCCTGGCGCCTAGAGGTTTCTTCCCCCCCTGGGGCCAGATCGGCCTAATAATAGGCCGATCTGCCCCCAGGGGGGGCAGAAATGGCCTAAAATAAATTGCCCTACCCCCCAGGGAGCGACCCTTGCCTAAGGGGTCGCTCCCTTTGCGTGAAATTCATGCAAAGAAAAAACTCCCTGGTGTCTAGTGGTTTCTACCCCCCTTGGGGGCAGATTGGCCTCATCAAAATAGGCCAATCTGCCCCCAAGGGGGGCAGAAATGGCCAAAATATAATTTTCCCCCAAGGGGAGCGACCCTTGCCTAAGGGGGCGCTCCGCACCAAAAAAAAAAAAAATATAACACAAAAAAACAAAAAACAAAAAAAAAGGTCCTGGTGCCTAGAGGTTTCTGCCCCCCCCTGGGGGCAGAAAAGGCCTTCCCGAAAATATGCCCCCCCCGGGAGCGACCCTTGCCTACGGGGTCGCTCCCCCTGCGTGACATTGGCGCCAAAAAACAAATCCCCGGTGCCTAGTGGTTTCTGCCCCCTTGGGGGCAGATTGACCTAAAATTGGCCAATCTGCCCCCAGGGGGGCAGAAATGGTCTAAATACAATTTGCCCCCCCAGGGGAGCGACCCTTGCCTGATGGGTCGCTCTCCATCTCTAAAAAAAGAAACAACAAAAAAAAAAACACAAAAAAAAAAATTGCCCTGGCGCCTAGAGGGTTCTGCCCCCCCCCTGGGGCAGTTCGGCCTAATAATAGGCCGATCTGTCCCCCGGGGGGGGCAGAAATGGCCTAAAATAAATTTGCCCCCCCAACCCCCACCCCCCCCCCCCGGGAGCGACCCTTGCCTGATGGGTCGCTCCCCATCTCTAAAAAAAAGAAACAACAAAAAAAAAAACACACAAAAAAAAAATTTGCCCTGGCGCCTAGAGGTTTCTTCCCCCCCTGGGGCCAGATCGGCCTAATAATAGGCCGATCTGCCCCCAGGGGGGGCAGAAATGGCCTAAAATAAATTGCCCTCCCCCCCCAGGGAGCGACCCTTACCTAAGGGGTCGCTCCCTTTGCGTGAAATTCATGCAAAGAAAAAACTCCCTGGTGTCTAGTGGTTTCTACCCCCCTTGGGGCAGATTGGCCTCATCAAAATAGGCCAATCTGCCCCCCAAGGGGGGCAGAAATGGCCAAAATATAATTTTCCCCCAAGGGGAGCGACCCTTGCCCAAGGGGTCGCTCCCCACCAAAAAAAAAAAAATATAACACAAAAAACAAAAAACAAAAAAAAAGGTCCCTGGTGCCTAGAGGTTTCTGCCCCCCCTGGGGGCAGAAAAGGCCTTCCCGAAAATATGCCCCCCCCGGGAGC
Organism: Pleurodeles waltl; assembly: GCF_031143425.1. Lineage (NCBI taxonomy): Eukaryota > Metazoa > Chordata > Amphibia > Caudata > Salamandridae > Pleurodeles > Pleurodeles waltl. The sequence continues at coordinate 741,428,021 of NC_090445.1, read as the reverse complement.
GACCCTTGCCTACGGGGTCGCTCCCCCTGCGTGACATTGGCGCCAAAAAACAAATCCCCGGTGCCTAGTGGTTTCTGCCCCCTTGTGGGCAGATTGACCTAAAATTGGCCAATCTGCCCCCAGGGGGGCAGAAATGGTCTAAATACAATTTGCCCCCCCAGGGGAGCGACCCTTGCCTGATGGGTCGCTCTCCATCTCTAAAAAAAGAAACAACAAAAAAAAAAACACAAAAAAAAAAATTGCCCTGGCGCCTAGAGGGTCCTGCCCCCCCCTGGGGGCAGTTCGGCCTAATAATAGGCCGATCTGTCCCCCGGGGGGGGGCAGAAATGGCCTAAAATAAATTTGCCCCCCAACCCCCACCTCCCCCCGGGAGCGACCCTTGCCTACGGGGTCGCTCCCCCTGCGTGACATTGGCGCCAAAAAAACAAATCCCCGGTGCCTAGTGGTTTCTCCCCCCTTGGGGGCAGATTGACCTAAAATTGGCCAATCTGCCCCCAGGGGGGCAGAAATGGTCTAAATACAATTTGCCCCCCCCAGGGGAGCGACCCTTGCCTGATGGGTCGCTCCCCATCTCTAAAAAAAGAAACAACAAAAAAAAAAATTGCCCTGGCGCCTAGAGGGTTCTGCCCCCCCCCTGGGGGCAGTTCGGCCTAATATTAGGCCGATCTGTCACCCGGGGGGGGCAGAAATGGCCTAAAATAAATTTGCCCCCCCAACCCCCACCCCCCCCCGGGAGCGACCCTTGCCTACGGGGTCGCTCCCCCTGCGTGACATTGGCGCCAAAAAACAAATCCCGGTGCCTAGTGGTTTCTGCCCCCTTGGGGGCAGATTGACCTAAAATTGGCCAATCTGCCCCCAGGGGGGGCAGAAATGGTCTAAATACAATTTGCCCCCCCCCAGGGGAGCGACCCTTGCCTGATGGGTCGCTCCCCATCTCTAAAAAAAGAAACAACAAAAAAAAAAAACCACAAAAAAAAATTTTGCCCTGCGCCGAGAGGTTTCTTCCCCCCCTGGGGCCAGATCGGCCTAATAATAGGCCGATCTGCCCCCAGGGGGGGCAGAAATGGCCTAAAATAAATTGCCCTCCCCCCCAGGGAGCGACCCTTGCCTAAGGGGTCGCTCCCTTTGCGTGAAATTCATGCAAAGAAAAAACTCCCTGGTGTCTAGTGGTTTCTACCCCCCTTGGGGGCAGATTGGCCTCATCAAAATAGGCCAATCTGCCCCCAAGGGGGGCAGAAATGGCCAAAATATAATTTTCCCCCAAGGGGAGCGACCCTTGCCCAAGGGGTCGCTCCCCACCAAAAAAAAAAAAATATAACACAAAAAACAAAAACAAAAAAAAAGGTCCCTGGTGGCCTAGAGGTTTCTGCCCCCCCTGGGGGCAGAAAAGGCCTTCCCGAAAATATGCCCCCCCGGGAGCGGACCCTTGCCTACGGGGTCGCTCCCCCTTGCGTGACATTGGCGCCAAAAAACAAATCCCCGGTGCCTAGTGGTTTCTGCCCCCTTGTGGGCAGATTGACGTGGGCAGATTGACCTAAAATTGGCCAATCTGCCCCCAGGGGGGCAGAAATGGTCTAAATACAATTTGCCCCCCCAGGGGAGCGACCCTTGCCTGATGGGTCGCTCTCCATCTCTAAAAAAAAGAAACAACAACAGAAAAAACACAAAAAAAAAAAATTGCCCTGGCGCCTAGAGGGTCCTGCCCCCCCCTGGGGGCAGTTCGGCCTAATAATAGGCCGATCTGTCCCCCGGGGGGGGCAGAAATGGCCTAAAATAAATTTGCCCCCCCCAACCCCCACCCCCCCCCCGGGAGCGACCCTTGCCTACGGGGTCGCTCCCCCTGCGTGACATTGGCGCCAAAAAACAAATCCCCGGTGCCTAGTGGTTTCTCCCCCCTTGGGGGCAGATTGACCTAAAATTGGCCAATCTGCCCCCAGGGGGGCAGAAATGGTCTAAATACAATTTGCCCCCCCCCAGGGGAGCGACCCTTGCCTGATGGGTCGCTCCCCATCTCTAAAAAAAGAAACAACAAAAAAAAAAAATACAAAAAAAAAAAATTGCCCTGGCGCCTAGAGGGTTCTGCCCCCCCCTGGGGGCAGTTCGGCCTAATATTAGGCCGATCTGTCACCCGGGGGGGGCAGAAATGGCCTAAAATAAATTTGCCCCCCCAACCCCCACCCCCCCCCCGGGAGCGACCCTTGCCTACGGGGTCGCTCCCCCTGCGTGACATTGGCGTCAAAAAACAAATCCCCGGTGCCTAGTGGTTTCTGCCCCCTTGGGGGCAGATTGACCTAAAATTGGCCAATCTGCCCCCAGGGGGGCAGAAATGGTCTAAATACAATTTGCCCCCCCCCAGGGGAGCGACCCTTGCCTGATGGGTCGCTCCCCATCTCTAAAAAAAGAAACAACAACAAAAAAAAACACAAAAAAAAAAATTGCCCTGGCGCCTAGAGGGTTCTGCCCCCCCCTGGGGGCAGTTCGGCCTAATATTAGGCCGATCTGTCACCCGGGGGGGGCTGAAATGGCCTAAAATAAATTTGCCCCCCCAACCCCCACCCCCCCCCCGGGAGCGACCCTTGCCTACGGGGTCGCTCCCCCTGCGTGACATTGGCACCAAAAAACAAATCCCCGGTGCCTAGTGGTTTCTGTCCCCTTGGGGGCAGATTGACCTAAAATTGGCCAATCTGCCCCCAGGGGGGCAGAAATGGTCTAAATGCAATTTGCCCCCCCAGGGGAGCGACCCTTGCCTGATGGGTCGCTCTCCATCTCTAAAAAAAGAAACAACAAAAAAAAAAAAAAAAAAAAAAAAAAATTGCCCTGGCGCCTAGAGGTTTCTTCCCCCCCTGGGGCCAGATCGGCCTAATAATAGGCCGATCTGCCCCCAGGGGGGGCAGAAATGGCCTAAAATAAATTGCCCTCCCCCCCAGGGAGCGACCCTTGCCTAAGGGGTCGCTCCCTTTGCGTGAAATTCATGCAAAGAAAAAACTCCCTGGTGTCTAGTGGTTTCTACCCCCCTTGGGGGCAGATTGGCCTCATCAAAATAGGCCAATCTGCCCCCAAAGGGGGCAGAAATGGCCAAAATATAATTTTCCCCCAAGGGGAGCGACCCTTGCCCAAGGGGTCGTTCCCCACCAAAAAAAAAAAAATATAACACAAAAAACAAAAAACAAAAAAAAAGGTCCCTGGTGCCTAGAGGTTTCTGCCCCCCCTGGGGGCAGAAAAGGCCTTCCCGAAAATATGCCCCCCCCGGGAGCGACCCTTGCCTACGGGGTCGCTCCCCCTGCGTGACATTGGCGCCAAAAAACAAATCCCCGGTGCCTAGTGGTTTCTGCCCCCTTGGGGGCAGATTGACCTAAAATTGGCCAATCTGCCCCCAGGGGGGCAGAAATGGTCTAAATACAATTTGCCCCCCCAGGGGAGCGACCCTTGCCTGATGGGTCGCTCTCCATCTCTAAAAAAAGAAACAACAAAAAAAAAAACACAAAAAACAAAATTGCCCTGGCGCCTAGAGGGTTCTGCCCCCCCCCTGGGGGCAGTTCGGCCTAATAATAGGCCGATCTGTCCCCCGGGGGGGGCAGAAATGGCCTAAAATAAATTTGCCCCCCCAACCCCCCCCCCCCCCCCGGGAGCGACCCTTGCCTACGGGGTCGCTCCCCCTGCGTGACATTGGCGCCAAAAAACAAATCCCCGGTGCCTAGGGGTTTCTGCCCCCTTGGGGGCAGATTGACCTAAAATTGGCCAATCTGCCCCCAGGGGGGCAGAAATGTTCTAAATACAATTTGCCCCCCAGGGGAGCGACCCTTGCCTGATGGGTCGCTCCCCATCTCTAAAAAAAGAAACAACAAAAAAAAAAAAACACAA